>NW_027361812.1:8008750-9452500 GCF_039654945.1 Dendrobates tinctorius | reverse complement strand
AGTACATCATAGCGATCAGCGGCGCCCCCCCGTGGGAAGCGCCGCTGATCACGGCCGGGTGTCAGCTGATTGTCACAGCTGACACTCTGCACTATGTGTCAGGGGCGGTCACGGACAGCCCCCAGGACATTAACCCCCGACACACTGCGATCAAACATGATCGCAGTGTACCGGAGGATCAGGGAAGCATCGGCATGGAGGGGGCTCACTCCGTGCTTCTCTGAGACCCCCGCAGCAGCGCGATGTGCAGCGCTGCTCTGGAGGCCTCCTTCCCTGCAAGTCCCCAGATCCAATATGGCCGCGGGGGCCTTCGGGGGCCTGCAGGGAGGCGTCTTTCTCAGTGCCTACAGAGAGCAGGCTCTGAGAAAGCCTCCAGCAGTGCCTGCAGATCGCCGATCTGACACACTGCTGTGCAAGGTGTCAAAGCAGAGATCTGACATATTACAATAATGCCCCCCCCCCGGGACAATGTAATAAAGTAAAAAAAGAAAAAAAAAGAGTAAAAATAATTTATTAAAAAATTGCTAAATAAATTTAATAAAAAAATATTCCCGAATAAATTCATTTAAAAAAAAAAATTAAATAAAAGTACACATATTTGGTATTGCCACGTCCGCAACGACCTGCCCTATAGCACTGTCCCACTAGTTAACCCCTTTATTGAACCCCTTAAAAAATAAAAAACGAAGCAAAAAATAATGCTTTATCATCATACCACTGAACAAAAAGTGCAATAATGCGCGATCAAAAAGATGGATATAAATAACCATGGTACCGCTGAAAATGTCGTCTTGTCCCGCAAAAAAACGAGCCACCACACAGCATCATCAGCAAAAAAATAAAAAAGTTATAGCTCGCAGAATAAAGTGATGCAAAAATAATTATTTTTTATATAAAATTGTTTTCACTGCATAAAACCGCCAAAACATAAAAAAATACATAAATGAGGTATCGCTGTAATTGTACTGACCCAAAGAATAAAACCACTTTATCAATTTTACCACATGCGGAATGGTGTAAACGCACCCCCCCAAAAGAAATTCATGAAATGCTGTTTTTTGCTCATTCTGCATCCCAAAAATTGGAATAAAAAGCGATAAAAAAATGGCATGTGCCCGAAAATTGCACGAATAAAAACGTCAATGTGTCCCGCAAAAAATAAGACCTCACATGACTCGGTGAGTCAAAATATGGAAAAATTATAGCTCTCAAAATGTGGTGATGCAAAAACTATTTTTACAATAAAAAGCGTCTTTTAGCGTGTGACAGCTGCCAAATATAAAAACCCGCTATAAATAGTAAATCAAACCCCCCGTTATCACCCCCTTAGGCTGGTTTCACATTTGCGTTTTTTTGCGCTGGAAAAAAACGCATACGTGCGCATGCGTTTTTTCCCCTATATTTAACATGGGTGCGCATACCTGCGCACTGGTAAGCGCACGTATGTGATTTTCATGCGCTGCGTTTTTTTGGGGTGTGCGTTTGTATTTTCCAGACGCAGCATGTTGCATTTTTTGGCCCTGCAAAAAAGCGCATGCGCACGTATGCGCACGTTTTGCGCTAAAATTGGCCATTATAGCCTATGGATGCGCATACGTGCGCACTGGCATGCTCATGTATGCGTTTTTTTGCACATGCGTTTTTTTTTTTACCATTAGTTTAGACAATGGAATTTAGGGGTTTGGGTAAAGTTAGGGTTAGTTAAGGGGGTTTAGGGTCAGGGTCAGGGTTAGGGTTAGGGTTAGGGTCAGGGTTAGGGTTAAGTATGGTTTGGTTAAGGGTTAGGGTCAGGGTTAGGGTTAGGGTCAGGGTTAGGGTTAAGTATGGTTTGGTTAAGGGTTAGGGTCAGGGTTAGGGTTAGGGTTAGGGTTAGGGTCAGGGTTAGGGTCAGGGTTAGGGTTAAGTATGGTTTGGTTAAGGGTTAGGGTCAGGGTTAGGGTTAAGTATGGTTTGGTTAAGGGTTAGGGTTAGGGTTAGGGTCAGGGTTAGGGTTAGGGTTAGGGTCAGGGTTAGGGTTAGGGTTAGGGTTAGGGTCAGGGTTAGGGTCAGGGTTAGGGTTAAGTATGGTTTGGTTAAGGGTTAGGGTCAGGGTTAGGGTTAAGTATGGTTTGGTTAAGGGTTAGGGTTAGGGTCAGGGTTAGGGTCAGGGTTAGGGTTAAGTATGGTTTGGTTAAGGGTTAGGGTCAGGGTTAGGGTTAAGTATGGTTTGGTTAAGGGTTAGGGTCAGGGTTAGGGTTAGGGTTAGGGTTAGGGTCAGGGTTAGGGTTAGGGTCAGGGTTAGGGTTAAGGGTTAGGGTCAGGGTTAGGGTTAGTAAAGTCATGGTTTGGGTTAGTGTGAGGGGCCACCTAATGTTGGAAAAAAACGCAAACGCGGTAAAAACGCACTAAAAACGCATACAAACGCATAAAAACGCTGCGTTTTTTTCATGCATGCTCATAAAAATGCTTGAAAAAAACGGAGCAGTTGTATGCTTTTGTATGCGTTTTTTCAATGCGTTTTTTTGCGGGAAAAACGCGCTGCAAAAAAAAGCAAGTGTGAAACTAGCCTTAGTTAGGGAAAAATAATAGAATTAAAAAAATGTATTTATTTCCATTTCCCATTATGGTTAGGGCTAGGGTTAAGGTTAGTGCTAGGATTAGGGCTAGGGGTGTGTTGGGGTTAGGGCTGGAGTTACAATTGGGGGGTTTCCACTGTTTTGGCACATCAGGGGCTTTCCAAACACGACATGGCGTCCGATCTCAATTCCAGCCAAAAAAGTCAAATGGCGCTGCTTCCCTTCCGAGCTCTGCCATGTGCCCAAATAGTCATTTACACCTACATATGGGGTATCAGCGTACTCAGGACAAATTGCACAATAACTTTTGGGGTCCTGTTACCCTTGGGAAAATAAAAATTGGGGGTGAAAAGATCATTTTTGTGGAAAAAAATATGATTTTTTAATTGTACGGCTGTACATTATAAACTTCTGTTAAGCCCCTGGCGGTTCAAAGTGCTCACCACAAATCTAGAAAAGTTCCTTGGGAGGGTCTAGTTTTCATAATGGGGTCACTTGTGGGGGGTTTCCACTGTTTAGGCACATCGGGAGCTCTCCAAACGTGACATGGCATCCGATCTGAATTCCAGCCAATTTTGCAGTGAAAAAGTCAATCAGCGCTCCTTCCCTTCTAAGCTCTGCCATGCGCTGAAAAAGTGGTTCCCCCCACATATCAGGTATCAGCGTACTCAGGACAAATTGCATAATAATGTTTGGGGTCCTGTTACCCTTGGGAAAATAAAAATTGGGGGTGAAAAGATCATTTTTGTGGAAAAAATATGATTTTTTAATTGTACGGCTGTACGTTATAAACTTCTTTGAAGCCCTTGGGGGTTCAAAGTGCTCTCCACAAATCTAGATAAGTTCCTTGGGGGGGTCTAGTTTTCAAAATGGGGTCACTTGTGGGGGGTTTCCATTGTTTAGGCACATCAGGAGCTGTCCAAACATGACATGGCATCCAATCTGAATTCCAGCCAATTTTGCAGTGAAAAAGTCAAACGGCTCTCCTTCCCTTCTAAGCTCTGCCATGCGCCGAAAAAGTGGTTCCCCCCCACATATCAGGTATCAGCGTACTCAGACTGCAAAAGTTATTGTGCAATTTGTCCTAATTTCTCCTGTTACAGTGGGTAAAATAAAAAAATTGGACCTGAAGTAATTTTTTTGTGAAAAAAAGTTAAATGTTCATTTTTTTAAACATTCAAAAAATTCCTGTGAAGCACCTGAAGGGTTAATAAACTTCTTGATTCTGGTTTTGAGTACCGTCAGGGATGCAGTTTTTAGAATGGTGTCACTTTTTGGTATTTTCTATTATATAGACCCCTCAAAGTGACTTCAAATGTGATGTGGTCCCTAAAAATAAAATGGTGTTGTAAAAATGAGAAATCGCTGGTCAACTTTTAAACCTTATAACTTCCTAACAAAAAAAAATTTTGGTTCCCAAATTGTGCTGATGTAAAGCAAACATGTGGGAAATGTTATTTATTAAGTTTTTTGTGTGCCATATCTCTGTGATTTAAGAGCATAAAAATTCAAAGTTGGAAAATTGCGAAATTTTAAAAATTTTCACCAAATTAGTTTTTTTCACAAATATACGCAAATTATATAAATGAAATTTTACCACTAACATGAAGTACAATATGTCACGAGAAAACAATGTCAGAATCACCGGGATCCATGGAAGGGTTCCAGAGTTATTACCTCATAATGGGACAGTGGTCAGAATTGTAAAAATTGGCCCGTCATGAACGTACAAACCACAATTGGGGGTAAAGGGGTTAAAGAGGCAGTCCAGTGATATTATAAAGGTGGGAATTCACTCAGCACTTAAATGTGGAAGTCCAGGTTTATATCGGAGTGGCATTAACAAGAGAAGGTCACTATGTGTACCTTTTGGGCTGTAAGTTCAACACAAGTCCCGCACAGCAGCCCACACAAACACAGACCTAGAGGAGAAGGTGATGTCAGGATTCCTTACAGGCCACAGCAGTTCCAGGTGTGAATAGCTCCAACTAGATGTCCAGGAAGAAGTTAAGCACAGACAGCATCAGGAAGACGCCCAGAGGACTGTAGGCAGCAGATCGAGGAGAGGCAGAGCACCGAGTAACGAGCCGCAGCAGCAGGGAGTCCACCAGCAGAACAGCAGGAGCTCAGTAGCCAACAGCAAGAAAATACTCAGGCAAAGAGGAGCACACGACCTGGACTTAAATAATCAGGACAGACAGGAAGTTTCATGGCAGGGCGAGATACAAGACTCCATCTTGGATCAGGGCAAACAGGCACAAAGGAAAGTCCGGAATCCTTACAGCCTGTTAGTCCATGTTCAGAGCATGGACTAAGAGGCTTCTCCAGTGCAGCATTGACAGGTATACCAGAGATCAGATTGATATAAGTTAAAGAGGTTGTCTGATCCCAAAATCCAATTTTTTTAAAGCTAATCTGTGCTGTATTATGATATACAACACCCCTATACATTTAGTTTTTTGTTTCTGCCTCTCGTTCCTCCTCAATTTCACTTAATTCACTCAGCTCTACCTAACTTAACAGCTCCCTGCACTTTATTTATTCACATCACCACATCACATCCACAGTGGTGACAGATAGTGTTGAGCATTCTGATACCGCAAATATCGGGTATCGGTCAATATTCGCGGTATCGGAATTCCGATACTGAGTTCCGATACTTTTTGCATATCGAATACCGGAATCGGAAGTTTCCATAATGCTATGAGCCAGTTTGATTTGATTCAGCCAATGAGGAATCCTAAGAAGTGTCGGCACATCCTGCTAGGCATGTAGGCATGTTAACTAATGGCATGGCTGTGATTGGCTGCTGAAATGATGTCATGATGCACTATAAAAGCCGCCGCCACCATTTTGGGTTCACTCTGCTGTGAATTCAGTTAGGGACAGGACGCTGCTCTTGTGACTCTGAGGGACAGTTAGAAATATTGATTTGCTAGATTGTGCTTTACCCAGGCTAGTTTAGCAACCCCTGTGAGAAGCTTTCTTTTGCCTTGCAGCGCTATTCACAGCTGTCTGCAAGGTCTGTGTGAGTGCAGCTCACGCTGTAGTGTGTCCTGCAGCCACCTCTGGTTGTAGGCCGCTCAGCATGCGTCACTGCCTCATACATATTTATTTTTGTTTTATTGCTGCTCATTTTTCATTAATTCTCCTATATTAGTGTGCATCCATCCGTATCCATCTACATTGGTTGCAAACACTATATAGGAGTCGACAGCAGAGCCTTTCTGCAGCCTTTCAGTGCTAGTGCACAGTTCTCTGCACTGTTCACGGCTGTCTGTGAGGTCTCTGTGTGTGAGTGCAGCTCACGCTGTAGTGTGTTCTGCAGCCACCTCTGGTTGTAGTCTGCTCAGCATACGTCACTGCCTCATACATTGTTCTTTTTTGCTGTAGTGCTGCTTATTTTTCCTGAATTTCTCCTATTAGTGTGCTTCCACCTGTATCCAGCTAGATTGGTTGCAAACACTATATAGGAGTAGATAGAGGAGCCTTTCTGCTGGCTTGTGCCCTGTAGCCCCAGCCAGATTAGTATTAGCCTATTTTTTGGAGCCTCATCTATTGCATTGTAGGTTACCTTCCTGCATTGTAAAAGCTCCAAAAAGCTTGTGATTCTATCGCTTTCACATCTTTGGTCACATCCTTTTCGTTTTTTTGAAAAAAAAACCACGTAAATAAAGTTCACCAAACACTCCACTTGACAGTTGTGTAGGCCACATTAGCTCATATTAAAGTGTAGTCCACACACTTTATAAAATTAGTGTTTCTTATACCTGTTAGCGGCTGTCCAGGAATAAGCACACTAAGCCCCCCGTTGTACTTTCTGCCTATCTTCATCAGTCTACCAAGATGAAGAAGGCAGGGAGTAAGGCACGTGGTCGTGGGCATGGAGTTTCAGCAAGGAGAGGACGTGGCGATTCTGTGCCTGCTGCGGGCACCAGTTTTACCAGGGAACAGTCCTTTATGCGCAGGTTTGAAGGACCTCGCCGTACCCCACTGCTGTGGGACGAACAAATTGAAGCCGTTGTCGGATGGATGGCAGCTAACGCATCGACTTCAATTACTTCCACATCCTCTCAGGGCCAGAGCACTGAAGGGCAACCATCTGTCTCTTCACCACCTGCCAAATTGCCCAGGCAGTCAGAGAGCCCTGAACAGGAGCCATCTCTACTTCTGTTCTCTGAATCTCTTGGCTTGGAAACAGGGGGCCAGCCAAGCAGCATTCTAGAATGTGAAGAAGAGGGAGTATGCAGTGATGTGCAACTGCTTTGTCCCTCTGAATCTGAAGAGGCGGGTGGGCCAGTGCCTATGGTCAGCACACCTCAGTACGCATCAGATGATGAGACTCAGGTGCCACTTTCTGGTGCGTACTGTGCTGGCGAGACTACCCAGGAGAAGCAGGTGTTTGAAGAGGGGAGTGTAGATGATGAGGTCCTTGACCCATCATGGCGTGAGTAACAGGAAGGTGGTGGGAGCAGCTCTGAGGAAGAGATTCCCCGAACAGCCAAAACAGGAGGGAAAGGGAGGGGGCAGACTTGGTTGCCTGTAGCCTCCACTTCGGCACCCATTAGGAGCATTCCTCTTCCAAAACCCAAAACGGGCGCTCCCAGGACTTGCAGTGCGTGGTCCTTTTTTGACACAGTTGCAGATGACATTTGCTTTGTCAAATGCAAGCTGTGTAATCAGAAAGTCAAAAGAGGGAAAAGTGTCAGCAACCCGAATACTACAAATATGTGGAAATATGTGCGGACCAAGCACATGGTGGAGTTACAAAGACACACTGAAGACGTAGGCCAAACTTCAGCACCACCTACCACCTCTTCAGCTCGTGCTGTAGCCTCTTCCTCCAGCTCACACACAGCTGGTTCGGCTTCCTCACAGGATCACCATGGAAGACCCTCTGGCACTGTTGTCCAGAGACCCAGTGACAATCCACCCACAGCACCACGTTCTCTGTCATCCTCACACTCTCAGGCCACTCTACAGCCTTCGGTAGCACAGGCATGGGAGAAAAGGCGGCCATACTCGGAAAACCATCCCCGAGCACATGCTCTGAATGCTGGCATTGCAAAACTGCTGGCCCTTGAAATGCTCTCATTCAGGCTGGTGGAGACTGACACCTTCCTTAACTTCATGGCATTGGCAGTCAGACAATACACCGTGCCCAGCCGCTTTTATTTCAGCAGGCAAGCCGTCCCTGCCCTGCAAAAGCATGTGGAGGGAAAAATTAAACATGCGCTACTAAACGCCGTCAGTAGCAAGGTCCACCTGACCACCGATGCGTGGACCAGTAACCATGGACAGGGACGATACCTTTCCCTCACTGCCCATTGGGTCAATGTTGTGGAGCCAGGTACAGATCTTGAGAGTGGCGCTGTACGTGTTCTGCCAACTCCAAGGATTGCAGGAATCCAGTCTGTACACATTGACTCCTCCTCATACTCCAGTTCCTCAGAATCACATGGGGTCTCTGAGCTGGATACCTGGCCAGAGCTTAGACAGTATGCATTGGAGGTGCTGGCTTGCCCTGCTGCTAGTGTATTATCGGAATGCGTCTTTAGTGCCGCAGGTGGTGTACTAACAGACCGTCGCATGCGACTATCCTCCGATAACGTTGACAGGCTTAATTTTCTGAAAATGAACAAGGCCTGGATCTCGCCTGAATTTGCCAGTCCTCTTCCAGATTAAATAATTGGTTGGCAACAGTATCCAGGTCTCCTGTTGTGTTCATGTTTCTACCACCTGAACTGTAATCCCTGGGCTCCAACACGACCAGTTGCTGCTCAGAAGTGCCGTCTGCACAGAGAAAAACACTAGCTCCTGTGTTAGTGGGGTTCAGTAACGCCAGTCCCCTGCTGTGTGTCCGACAATATCTCCTGCTCCCTCCACATTCAAAATACATCAGATTTTAAACTTGCTCCAAGTAGGCCTCAGCCTACACCATGATTGATCCTGAGCTCCAACACCACCAGTTGTTGCTCAGAAGTGCCGTCTGCACAGAGGAAAATACTAGCTCCTGTGTTAGTTGGGTTCAGTAACGCCAGCTGCTCCCCTGCTGTGTGTACGGCAATATCTCCTGCTCCCTCCACATTCACCCCGCATCAGATATTAAACTTGCTTCAATTAGGCCTCAGCCTACTCCTTGATTGACCCTGGGCTCCAACACCGCCAGTTGTTGCTCAGAAGTGTCGTCTGCACAGAAAAAAACACTAGCTCCTGTGTTAGTGGGGTTCAGTAACGCCAGCTGCTCCCCTGCTGTGTGTCCGGCAATGTCTCCTGCTCTGTCCACATTCACACTACTACAGATTTTAAACTTGCTCCAATTAGGCCTCTGGCTCCACTCTGTCTCTAGTATTTACCCTGGGCTCCAACACCGCCAGTTGCTGCTCAGAAGTGCCGTCTGCACAATCGACACTTGCTCCTGTGTTACTGGGGTTCAGTAACGTCAGCTGATCCCCTGCTGTGTGTCCGGCAATTTCTCATGCTCTGTCCACATTCTAGTGGGAATGTGGACAGAGCAGGAGAAATTGCCCGTCACACAGCAGGGGATCAGCTGACGTTACTGAATCCCAATAACATAGGAGCAAGTGTTGACTGTGCAGACGGCACTTCTGAGCAGCAACTGGCGGTGTTGGAGCCCAGGATAAATACTAGAAACAGAGTGGAACCAGAGACCTAATTGGAGCAAGTTTAAAATCAGTTGTAGTCTACAACAGATATTAATCTTGATCCAATTAGGCCTCTGGCTCCACTATGTTTGTAGTATTAACCCTGGGCTCCAACACCGCTAGTTGCTGCTCGGAAGTGCCGTCTGCACAGTCAACATATGCTCCAGTGTTATTGGGGTTCAGTAATGTCAGCTGATCCCCAGCTGTGTGTCCGGCAATTTCTCCTGCTCTGTCCACACTCACACAACTACAGATTTTAAACTTGCTCCAATTAGGCCTCTGTCTTCACTCTGTTTGTAGTATTTACCCTGGGTTCCAGCACCGCCAGCTGGTTCCTGGCAGTGTCTTTGGCACGGGTACTCCCTCCTGCCCAGCCTGGTTCCAGCATGCCAGCTGTTTCCGGGTAGTGTCAACGTCACTTTGCCACCAATACTTTGTCCTGTCGTGTTGCGGTCGGCTTAGCCGACTCTATGGTGCCTGCAGTTTAGATGCTTCCTATGTGGGCTGCGGGATCTGGCAATAAAGGCTGGTTCTGTAGTGCCAATAGGACAAGCACCTCCTGTAGGACTGTGGGTTTCGGTAACTGCGGCCGCCTCACGGCCTTGCAACTTTGTTTTTCATGGGTACCTTCTGCTACCCATCCGGGTTCCAGTACCATCAGCTGGTTCTCAGCAGTGCCTTTGGCTTAGGTGCCTCCTTCTCGGTATCCGAGTTCCAGCAACGTCTGCTGGTCCTTGGTAGTGCTTTCTGGCACAGGTACCTCCTGCTTAGTAAGCGGGTTCCAGTACCATCAGCTGGTCCTCGGTAGTTCCATTGCCTATTGTAGCTTCTGCTACCAATCCGGGTTCCAGCACCGTCAGCTGGTTCTCGGCAGTGTCTTTGGCATGGGTACTCCCTCCTGCCCAGCCTGGTTCCAGCACGCCAGCTGTTTCCGGGTAGTGTCAACGTCACTTTGCCACCAATACGTTGTCCTGTCGTGTTGCGGTCGGGTTAGCCGACTCAATGGTGCCTGCAGTTTAGGTGCTTCCTATGTGGGCTGCGGGATCTGGCAATAAAGGCTGGTTCCGTAGTGCCAATAAGACAAGCACCCCCTGTAGGACTGTGGGTTTCGGTAACTGCGGCCGGCTCGCGGCCTTGCAACTTTGTTTTTCCTGGGTACCTTCTGCTACCCATCCGGGATCCAGTACCGTCAGCTGGTTCTCGGTAGTGCCTTTGGCTTAGGTGCCTCCTTCTCGGTATCCGAGTTCCAGCAACATCTGCTGGTCCTTGGTAGTGCTTTCTGGCACAGGTACCTCCTGCTTAGTAACCGGGTTCCAGTACCATCAGCTGGTCCTCGGTAGTGCCATTGGCTCTTGTTCCTTCTGCTGCCCCTCCGGGTTCCAGCACCGTCAGCTGTTTCAGGGAAGTGTCAACGTCACTTTGGCACCAATACATTGTCCTGTCGTGTTGCGGTCGGGTTAGCCGACTCCATGGTGCCTGCAGTTTAGGTGCTTCCTATGTGGGCTGCGGGATCTGTCAGTAAAGGCTGGTTCCGTAGTGCCAATAGGACAAGCACCCCCTGTAGGACTGTGGGTTTCGGTAACTGCGGCCGGCTCGCGGCCTTGCAACTTTGTTTTTCATGGGTACCTTCTGCTACCCATCCGGGTTCCAGTATCGTCAGCTGGTTCTCGGCAGTGCCTTTGGCTTAGGTGCCTCCTTCTCGGTATCCGAGTTCCAGCAACGTCTGCTGGTCCTTGGTAGTGCTTTCTGGCACAAGCACCTCCTGCTTAGTAACTGGGTTCCAGTACCATCAGCTGGTCCTCGGTAGTGCCATTGGCTCTTGTTCGTTCTGCTACCCCTCTGGATTCCAGCACCGTCAGCTGGTCCTCGGTAGTTCCATTGCCTCTTGTTCCTTCTGCTGCCCCTCTGGGTTCCAGCACTGTCAGCTGGTTCTCAGCAGTGCCTTTGGCTTAGGTGCCTCCATCTCGGTATCCGAGTTTCAACAACGTCTGCTGGTCCTTGGTAGTGTTTTCTAGCACAGGTACCTCCTGCTTAGTCACCGAGTTCCGGTATCCCACATAGGACTCACTAGAGGCATGCTAGAATAATCCCGGAACAAGTGGATCCAGCAGCAACAAGAAGATGGAGAGATTGGGGCCCTGCACCAATGGGTGGCCACCGGCAAAATACCTAACGACACTCAGAGACAAACTTTGACGCAGGACACTTTGTTAATGGTACGCCAATGGGAGAAATTGGTAATCAAAGGAGGACTATTGTACTGCAAGGCGGTATCGCGGACAACATCAGCAATAGCTTGGCAAGTAGTCGTACCAGGAGCCCAACTCAGGCTGGTTTCACACTTGCGTTTTTTTGCGCTGTATTTTAGCGCTAAAAAACGCATGCGCTTTTTTCCCTATATTTTGCATGGGATGCGCTTATGTGCGCATACACATGAGTTTGTATGCGTTTTTACGCGCATGCGTTTTTTTGTGGTGTGCGCTCGGGCGCACAAAATGCATCCTGTTGCATTTTTTGGGCGTCCGACTTGCCTCAAAAAAACGCATGCGTGCGCAATGCGTTTTTTTACAGCAAGACACCCATTATAAGTCTATGGGTGCGCATATGTGCGCATTGGCATGCTCATGTATGCTTTTTTTGAGCATGCGTTTTTTTGTTGACCATTGGTTAGACAATGGAAATTAGGGGTTTGGGTTAGAGTTAGGGTTAGTTAAGGGGGTTTAGGGTTAGGGTTAGTATGGTTTGGTTAAGGGTTAGGGTTTAGGGTTAGTTAGGGTTTAGGGTTAGGGTTTGGGTTAGGGTTAGTAGGGTTTGGTTAAGGGTTAGGGTTAGGGCTAGTATTGTTTGGTTAAGGGTTAGGGTTAGGGTCAGGGTTAGGGTTAGGGTATGGTTTGGTTAAGGGTTAGGGTTAGGGTTAGGGTATGGTTTGGTTAAGGGTTAGGGTTAGGGTATGGTTTGGTTAAGGGTTAGGGTTAGTAAAGTCATGGTTTGGGTTAGTGTGAGAGGCCAACTAATGTTGGAAAAAAACGCAAACGCGGTAAAAACGCACTAAAAACGCATGAAAACGTGGCGTTTTTTTCATGCATGCTCATAAAAATGCTTGAAAAAAACGCAGCATTTGTATGCGTTTTTTCCATGCGTTTTTTTGCGGGAAAAACGCGCTGCAAAACAAAGCAAGTGTGAAAGTAGCCTTAATGAACTAGCTCTAGAGGCCCATGAAAAAGGTGCTCATTTTGGGGCTCAAAAGACTTTTCAGTGGTTACAACAAATAGCTTACCATCCACGCTTGCAGACCGCAGTGGAAGAAGCTTGCCATGCGTGCCACCTATGCAAGCTAACTAAACCACCCGCACAACGGCCCACAGTGCAGACCATAGTAACATCAGCACCCCTCGAACTCTTGATGATTGACTATTTGACCATTGGCCCCGTGCACCAGGGGTATGAACATTGTCTCGTCACAGTGGACCATGTCACCAAATTGGCTGTGGTAACCCCTACTTGAGATCAAACTGCGGAATTGGCCGCCTACGTGATTTGTAAAAACTTTATCCAAGTGTACGGCTGCCCCCAACGGATACATTCAGATCAGGGTGCGCGCTTCCTGGGAAAAGTCATGGAAAAACTACACCGTCTGTATGGTATCAATAAATCCCAGACCACTCTGGACCTCCCACAAGGGAATGGGGCCTGCGAACGATTTAATCGGATGCTAATCCAAATGTTACGCACCCAGGAGAGCCACCGGAAGGCCCGCTTGCCTGAGTACATCCTTTAACTGGTGTGGGTTAATAACAACCGGGTACACCGAGTCACCGGTTACACCCCTTACTTGCTGCTATTTGGCCGGGAAGGCAAGGGGATCACGGAGGTGGAATTAAATCTGGAAGAGCAACAACCATAGACAGGGGTCTCATCGTGGGTCCGGAACCACCGGCATTGGCTACAAACCCTGCACCGAATCATCCACACAAAACTCCAGGACCTGGAACATCCAGGGAGGACTCTGCCTGAACCCATCAACCTCCGGGTCTGGGATCGGGTACTCGTACGAGATCAGCGCCCTCAGAACAAGCTGGACCCCGCTGGGAAGAGAGTCCATATCGAGTGTTGCTCCGAGTAAGCCCCGACGGGCCAGTGTACGAAATACAACCTGAGAAAGATGGGGATCTCCCTACCCATACTTCCACCGACCCCACATGACCCGAGACCACGCCTCAGAACCTCTGCCAGCAGTATGGGATGGGGACAACGAGGAAGACCTCCCAGCAGTACAAACAGACACTTCAAGGAATAATATCCCAGCGGATCCAGTCGACCCACCAGGCATGACCGACTCGCCACCTTCCACCACCACAGAAGACTCCACCACAGTCGAAACAAGATGCTCCGAGTGGTCAACAGCTGGCAACCCCCCCGAACGCTACGAACAGGATCAGCTCGTATGGCAAAGGAAACTTTCGTCTCGAGACACCGACCCAGGCCTCCCCAAGCCCTCGCCCGAGGACTGGCGAGCATACAGGATGGGGGAGTGTAGGAGGAGGAGTCCCCACTGTGTATCCGGGCCAGAACCAAGGGGGCCGTCACCAAGGTTTCTAGGGAGACTGTTTCCGGGGGACACAATTGGGGGACGGACCGCAGAGACTTCTAGAAAGGTTGGGGGAGGAGCTACTATAAAAGGGGCTGAGGACGCCAGCAGAAGTCAGTCGACGCAGCAGGAGAGGAGAAGCGAGGAAGCTAGAGGGCGCCAGAGAGACAGAGCGAGAGCCAGAACCAGAGCAAGGAGAGCAGAGCAGTGAAGGGAGAGACTGAAGGGAGACTCACCGCTAAAAGAGGGGAGATGGCACCGAGCCGTCCAACGGAGAAACACCGCCCGGCTCCGTGGGTGTGGCCTGTCCGCTCCCATCCGTGGCAGCCACCGCCCGACTCCACCCCATGGGTGTGGCCCGTCTGCTCCGCTCGTGGCAGCCGCTGCCCGACTCCAGCCCGCGGGTGCAGCCCGTCCTCTGCCACCACTGCTCCACTCCAGCCTGCAGCTGCGGCCTGTCTGCTGCTGCCTGCACTTAGCCCCTCTCTTCCCACTCCCGTGTAGCGGTGGGATATGGGGTAATATAAGGGGTTAATGTCACCTTGTGTCATGCCCGCCATGTCTGTTTTGCCTGTCATGTCCGTCATGTCTGTTTTGCTGCATGACTCCTGGAGCAGTGTGCAAGTGCACCGAACTGTCATGTGTTATGATTGAGTCACCGTAGGAGGCAAACATAGAAATGCTAGCTAAGTCCAGAAAACCAGAGAAGTTGGCAGCTATCGGATTGCAGACCCCTGAACCTATCAACACAACTAGCAGTAGCCGTGGGGGGCTCCTACGATGCCCTAGGCCCCTCGATCACAGCCGGAGGACTACATAGCCTAAAGACAGAAAGGGAAATCTAAACTGCCCCAGAGCAGACCCCAAAGCAAAAGGCAGCCCCCCACATATAATGACGGTGAAGAAAGAACAAAACACAGACAGAAAGATAGACTGAGCAAAGATGGGGCCCACGCTAGCTTAGATAGGAAAGGACAGGAAGGCTGCTGTCTGCAATCCGTGAAAAACCCTATGAAAATAAGAGCCAACAAACTGACAGTAAAAAAAGCCCTGAAGACGCTAGGCTTCAAAAAGCTATGTCAGTACTCAGGAATATTCTGAAGACAGAGCAACAGGCAAAAGGAGATTCAGCTCACCCCAGCAGGGAATGCCAGAATCCAGAAAAGCAAGGAAAACAAAACACTAATGCAAAAAGGCAAAGCAGAAATCTTAGCTTTAGATGAGCAGGAATCAGACTGGTTTCCTAGAAGTCCACAGAGAAATCACCCGCAGGCCAGAAGGGCGTCGGCAGCCTTATATCCAGTCATTAACTCCACTCAGCCAGTCATCATCATCAGCCCCAGGTGTTTGACAATCAGGCTTACTACCTTTCTTCACCAGAAGAGGGAGTTCCTCGGGCCTCAGTAGTGAAGGGGAAAATGAACTCACAACAGTCATGCCCGCAGTGTCTGGTGTGTCGTATGACTCCTGGAGCAGTGTGCACGTGTACTGAATTCTCATGCCCGTTATGTCTCGTGCTGCAAGATGCCTGGAGCGGTGTGCACGCGCGACTTACCTCATGGCTGCACGCCGTTGCTAGGTAACCATCCGTCTCTGCTCTGATTCTGCAATCCTCTGTATTCCTGGAGCCCCTGATCATGTGATCTTTCCTATGTTCCAACACTGTCTGATTCTGCAATCCTCTATGTATTCCTGGACCCCTGATCATGTGACCTTTCCTATGTTCCAGCACTGTCTGATTCTGCAATCCTCTATGTATTCCTGGAGCCCTGATCATGTGACCTTCTCTATGGTTCTGCCCAGTCTGATCTAGCAACGCTCTCTATGTTCCTGGAGGATCAGAACCGGAAGTCCTTCCCTGATCCTGACCCGGAACTGCAGGTGCTATGGTGCTATATCAGACCGCCCCTTCCTATGGTTGGGGCCTGAGTATCATGTTGCTTCCCTGCATGGCTGCTTGGTCTGCTCAGTCGCTCCCTGTATTCTGTGCCCCTGCACTCTGCTCTGTAGTGCGTCTCTGCACATGCTCTGTGCTTGTACTCTGTCTCTTGTCTCCTGACATGTCTTGTGTTGTCTCTCGTGCCATGTTGTGTCCTTGCTATGCTTTGCCTTGTAGTACTTCCTATGTAATCTGCCTTGCCTGTTTCGCCATGTCTGGTCTTTGCTATTCTGAGCCTTGTAGTACTTCTCATGTTCCCTGTCCTTGCCTGGTTTTCCTTACTCTGTCTTCTGGTGCTCGCTAGCACATTCCATGTCTAGTCTCAAGGTTCTGCCTTGACCCGGCTCTGGGCTTCGGCCTATGCTCCGCTGCTAGACTCTGTCCTATCGTGCTCTCTTGCACATTTCCATGCTAGTCTCAAGGTTCTCCCTTGACCCGGCTCTGGTCTTCAGCCTACGCTCCGCTGCTAGCTCTGCTCTCGCTCTGACCTGGCTCTGTGTTTCTGCCTACGTTCCACTCATTGTTCCGTACCCGGCCTAGCTTTGCCTTGTTTCTTGCTTTGCCTTGCCTTGTTTCTTCGTGTGCCCTTTGCATGTGCCAGGCCTTCCTAGCCTCCTGCTTGTGCCTCAGCCGTGCTCGCCCTAGCCGTGTCCGCCTGCTTGTGCCTCAGCCGTGCTCGTCGGTCAGTGACAGCTGTGTCGCCTACTATGCCCCAGTCGGGTTCGCTGGAGTCTTACCTGCCTGTTTGTGCTGCAGCCCGTCCAGCTAGCCAGTGCCCCAGCTGTGCTCTCTGTGCTTCCTTGCACTCACGCTGTCTCTGCACTGTGCTCTCTGTGCTTCTCTTTGCACGCGCAGGCCCTTGCCTGCCCCGTGGCATACCTCCCCGTGCTTCTGTAAAAGTATGCGCAGGTCTAGCCATGCACCTTGTCATGCCCTCTAGCACGTACAGGTCCTAGTCTGTACCCTGACCCTGGCGTGCCTCTCTGCATGCGCAGGACTCTGCCTTGAACCCTGACCCTGGCGTGCCCTCTGCACGCACAGGACTCTGCTTCTGACCCTGGCGTACCCTCTGCACACGCAGGACTCCGCCTTGAACCTTGACCCTGGCGTGCCCTCTGCACGCACAGGACTCTGCCTTGTACCCTGACCCTGGCATGCTCCTTGGCACGCGCAGGACTCTGCCTTGTACCTTGTGCCTTGGCGTGTCTCTACACATGCACCCTGTCTTGTATGTTGAACTTTGGACCCTGGCGTGTCCCCTACACACGCACCTTGCCTTGCACCTTGCTTTGAACCCTGGCGTGTCCCCTACACACGCACCTTGCCTTGCACCTTGCTCTGGACCCTGGTGTGCCCGTAGCGCGCACCCTGCCTGGAATCTTGCCTTGGACCTTGGCGTGTTCCCTAACACGCACCATGGCTGGAGATCTGTTGCGCCTCCTTGCCTGAACCCTGGTTTGCCTGCCGGATGCCCGGAACCTGCCGATCGCTGCCAGAGATCGTAAGTCTGATGACTGCGGCCTGATGTCCGGAGCTGATATCCGCAGTCGGATGCCCTGTTCCTGTCGATCATTGCCAGTTGTCCGGAGTCCGATGCCATTGAGTCCTTGCCTGTACCCCGGCGTGCCACCTGGCATGTACCATGCTATGGACCTTGGCGGGCCCTCGCACGCACCTTGCTGTGTTTTGCTTATCACGTTTTTGCACTGAATGTTATCCTGAATTTGCCTTAATGAAGATACCCTGAACTTACGTCTTGTCTTGTCCTGTTTCTTGCACTCGTACCTAGTGTCTACTTGAGCCGGCCGTCTGGTGCCAGCAGTAGTGGTGGCTCACCCCCTTGGTCTTGCCCCTGACACTCCCTGTATAGGGGGTGGTTCCTCACAAGGTCAGCTCGCCCTAGGTGGGTGGGTGCCACGACCCAGAGGGTCCACTCTAAAGAAAAAGTTGACTCAGCGTAAGCTGACCTCGTCACACCTTGCTATTGGAAGGTGACATTAAGCCCGGTTAATAATGGAAAGGCGTCAATAAGACACCGATCCATAAATAATCTGAAAGGGTTAAAAAAAAACCCACACACATAAGAATAAAGTCTTTTAATGAAATAAAACACGACACGGTTTTCATATTTTTATTGCATGCTCAGATCCAAGCGACGCCCTCGTCTCCTAGAAAGAAACGAAAAATAATAAACCAACCGTATACTACATGTCTGACGCAGTCCAATTTTAACAAGTGTCCCACAACGATATCTCCTATAGAACAGTGACATCAAGTGATGTGACTGCTCTATAGGGCCTCCCAGTGATGAACTGACAGGAGACAATGCCTCCTGCAGTCTATCACTGAGGTTACCTGAGTTCAGAGTCTCACTTTACAGCACTGCTGCGTGAGGGTTAGGGTTAAGGCCCCGTCACACTAAGCGACTTACCAGCGATCTCGACACCGATATCAAGGTGTCAGGATTGCTAGTAAGTCGCTATGTGATCGCTGGTGAGCTGTCACACAGACAGCTTCACCAGCGATCAGCACAGCGACGCCGAGCGCCCGGCGTCGCTGGCCATCGCTGTAAAAAATAGAATCAAAATAAAAAATATAGTTAATTCTCACCTTCCGACGTCCTGTTCAGCCATCCTGCCTCTCTCCACGCTCCGGTCCCAGTGATCCTTTGCACGAATGACCGTGAGATGTCACGGTCTCTAGGGATATCAAAGTCTTGCGGTCATTCGTGCAAAGGATCACTGGGACCGGAGCGTGGAGAGAGGCAGGATGACTGAACAGGACGTCGGAAGGTGAGAATAACTATATTTTTTATTTTTTTAATTATTTTTTACAGCTGATCGCTGGTCTCCCGCCTGTCACACACAGCGATGCGTGCTGGCCAGCGGGAGACCAGCGACCAAAGAAATGTCCAGAGGTTTCTTCCAGCGATCAGCGATACCGGCAGGGGGGCCGCTCGCTGATCGCTGTCACACACAGCGATCTCGCTGGTGAGATCGCTGTTACGTCACAAAAGTTGCGAAAAGTCGCCAAAATCAAACTTTTCGGATTTTGGCGCGCACGGCGCACCGTCAAAAGTGCGCAGCGCAGGTCAAAGCGCAACTAGCGCACGGCCTGCGCACGATCTGCGCACCCTATGCTAAAGATAGGGTGCGCCTATCGCAGGCGCCGCTGTGCGCTAGGAGGCGGCGCTACAAGCAAGGGGCGGGCACGCCGGGCAGAGAGTCGGCTCGGGGGCGGAGCTACCCCCGACCATGCGTGCGCTTAAAAAGCGCTAATGTGAAACCAGCCTTAGTGTGACGGGGCCTTTAGGGCTAGCGTTAGGGTTACGGGACCTCTTTCCCAGCGGAGGGATACCTCTGCCTGTCATTTGATTGCTGGAGCCCCTGGAGAGTAGTCGCATCAGCTGATGCGGCTCTTCTCCACGGGAGATCATTGTGGGACCCTCGTTATTAATTGGACTACGGCAGAGAGGTGAGTATAGGTTGGTTTATTATTTTATGTTTATTACAGGTGATCGATGGCTTCGGGGAATTAGGTGTATATGGAGAGTATGTACTCTGTTATTTGTTGTATGTATGTTCTGTATGTTCTTTATGTAATGTATGTGTTTTTTTTTTACATGCAACACATTAGCCGGATGATCTGACAAAAAGAGAGATAAACGGGCACTGGCCCACAGTATCAGTTTAGGTGGGATCACCTTGTGCATATAAGTAAGTTTACATAGAAGCACATGGAGAAAAAAGTATATGCACACAAATAGGGATCACCACAAAATAATGTAGTCAAAAATATCAATTTTATTGTAATGAACACAACAGGCAGACACTTTGTTTAAAAACAATTAAAAAGTCTGAACAAACAGACACACATAGCAAAACAAAGACAATGGGTCATATTAATGAATAGTTAAATACTCGGATGATGGGACTACCACTGTCCCATCATTGGCTAATGTGCCACTCACTGACAGTGTAGCAGTCATCGCCCGATGGGACTTGTAGTCCCATCGGACGATGCCTGGATACACACACACACACACACACACCACCACAGAGCCCCCTGCAGAGGCCCGATCACCCCCGCACAGAGCCCCCGACAGCCTGATGAGCCCCGCACAGCCCCGCAAGACCCCTGACAGCGCGATGAACCCCGGAAACCCCCTTACAGGCCCCCAGACAGTCCGATGAGCCCCGCACAGATCCTCGACAGCCTGGTGAGCCCTCCACAGACCCCCCAACAGCCCGATGAGCCCCGCACAGACCACCGACAGCCCCGCACTGACCCCCAACAGCCCGATGAGCCCCGCACAGACCCCCGACAGTCCCGCATAGACCCCTGACAGTCCAATGAGCCCCGCACAGACCCCCAGACATCCCAATGAGCCCTGCAGACCCCCCCACACACACATAGCCTGCATACACATACATGCCCAGTCACCGCCCACACACATACACGCACATACTCACTGCCCACACTCCGCCCACACTCTTCCCCCCTCCCGATCTGCAGTGTTTCATCTGCAGCAAAGCCACAGAACTTTTTGAGACCTGTGGCTTTGCTGCGGATCAATGCAAGTCAATGGGTGCAGAAACGCTGCAGATTCGCACAAAGAATTGACATGCTGCGGAAATAAAACTGCAGCTAATCTGCGTGGATTTTTCAGCAGCATGTGCACAGCGTTTTTCAAATTCCATTGACTTTAATGGTACTGAACAACGCAGCAGAATCTGCTGCTGACCCGTAGGGCCAAATCCGCTGCGGATCCGCGGTAGAATCTGCAATGTGTGCACACCCTAAGACTTTTTCAGTTTTGCACAACCTTATAAAAAAAATTACAAAGCCATTTACACAATAATTAATTAATTGTAGTCTCTTCGAGAGGCCACGAGAAAGACGGAGAAATTCTACACATATAGTGGGTATGGAAAGTATTCAGACCCCTTTTAATTTTTCACTCTTTGTTTCATTGCAGTCATTTGGTAAATTCAAAAAAGTTCATTTTTTTCTCATTAATGTACACGCTGCACGCCATCTTGACTGAAAAAAAGGGAATGTAGACATTTTTGCAAATTTATTAAAAAAGAAAAACTGAAATATCACATGGTCATAAGTATTCAGACCCTTTGCTCAGACACTCATATTTAAATCACATGCTGTCCATTTCCTTCTGATCCTCCTTGAGATGGTTCTACTCCTTCATAGGAGTCCAGCTGTGTTTAATTAAACTGATAGGACTTGATTTGTAAAGGCACACACCTGTCTATTTAAGACCCCTGTCAGGGTCCTGTCAGCGCCGGCATGCAGCCTCCGCAGAGCAAGGATTCAACCGCACTGTAGAGGGGCCCGGGATCAGGTACGGCCAAGAAGCTCAGACAAACAGGACCTGGGGACGCTGAAGTTTAGCAAGCAGTGAAGGACCTACGGTCATGTGACTGCAAGGGGCGGGGCTTAGCATCCTGCTGCCAGAGATCGGCAGGACACAACTACAGGAATGCTCAAAGTCAGGCAAATGGGGGTCATACACAGAGATAGCAGTAAAGTACCAGGGATGAGACAGAACGGATAGTCAGGGCCAAGCAGAGGTCAAAACCAAACAGACATAGAAGGTACCAAACAGAATCCAACAAGCAATATCCAGAGAACAGACCGAGTCAAAACCAAAGTATCAGGCAACCAGAACACAGCACAAACACACTCAGGGGTCAACACACTCTGCCAAGGGCGAAAGTATAACTGATGGGGATTGGAGCTTCCTGAGGCTATAAGAAGCCTTCCCAGAACCAAGGAGAGGCCACAATAATTGGCCCCAGGTGTGCAGGTATGAGTCTGCACTGAGATCATAACATTAACCCCAGAAGTGCAGATCCACCAGCACTGGTTCCAGACATTAACCCAAAGCGTGCGGTTCCAACCCGAACTGGGATCATGACAGTACCCCCCTCTCAACCGGGGGCCTCCGGACCCCCAGGCTTGCCCTGGTACCTAGCATGGAAAGCCCGAACCAGGCGATCCACATGCATCAACCGGCCGGCACCCAGGACCTGTCCTCCGGCCCATACTCCTTCCAATGAACCAGGTACTGTACTGACTGCCGTGCCAACCTGGAATCTACAATATGACCAATCTCATATTCCACATGTCCCTCAACCGAAACCAGAGGAGCAGCGGACTCGGATTCTCCCCGGACTGCTTCAAAAGGTTTCAGTAGAGATCTATGGAAGATGTTAGGGATCTTGAAAGAGGGTGGAAGGCACAGCCTGTACGCCACTGGATTGATTTTTTCCACAATCTTGTACGGGCCAGTGTATTTGGGGCCCAACTTGGCTGACGGACTCTTTAACTTAATGTTTCACATGGAGAGCCAAACTTTCTCTCTAACCTGGAACGTGGGACCAGGTGTTCGTTTCCTGCCCGCGAAAAACTTACACCTGCCTTGAGACCTAGATATACTCCGCTGGACTTCTACCCATGTATCTTTTAAACGCTGAACAGAGTCTTCAGCCCCGGGACACCCCGAATCCAGATGAGAAAACTCACCAAAATGAGGACTGAACCCATAGTTGACCAAGAAAGGAGACATACCCGTGGATTGACTCACCAGACTATTGAAGGCAAATTCAGCCAACGGCAGTACATCACACCAGTCATTCTGTCTAGCAGAAGTCAGACATCTGAGGATCTGTTCCAGAGACTGATTAGTGCGTTCTGTCTGATGAAAAGGACAGAGACACCCCTAATTTTTTGCAGAAAGCACGCCAAAACTTAGCCACAAACTGCACACCACTATCAGACACCACATTCAGGGGTACCCCATGCAACCGGACCACATGCTGCACAAACAATCTGGATAAAGTCTCAGCTGAAGGCAGTGCGGACAGGGGTACAAAATGAGCCTGCTTTGAAAATCTGTCCACCTCTACCCATACCACCGTATTACCCCTAGATGGAGGAAGATTGGTAACAAAATCCATGGACAGGTGGGACTGCCAAGGGCATCAGCTCCCCCGCCGGCCGGCTATGAGAGCTTTTAGAACGAGCGCAGACCCCACAACCAGAAACAAACTTTTTTATGTCATAACCAAGGGTAGGCCACCAAAAGATCCTAGCCACCGTAGACGCATGGCTGATATACCAGGGTGAGCACTCAGCTTGGATTCATGGAACTCCTGCAAGAGTCTAAGGCGAAGTTGCTCTGGGACAAACAACTTGCCCCCTGGCTTGGTCGCAGGAGCCAGCGACTGGGCCCCCTCAATCTCCTGTTCCAATTCAGACGAGATCCCTGCCAACACAACCCCAGGGTGAAGAATGGAGGATGGTGGCTCAGGGGAAGACACAGGATGAAAACTGCGAGATAAGGCGTCAGCCTTGACATTCTTTAACCCTGGACGAAATGTAATAGGAAACTGAAAACGGGAAAAAAAAAAGCGACCAATGGGCCTGTCTGGGCGTTAGTCTTTTAGCAGACTCAATGTATGACAAATTTTTGTGATCGGTGATCACAGTAACCGGGTGACTGGCCCCCTCCAAAAAGTGCCTCCACTCCTCAAACGCCAACTTGACCACAAGAAGCTCTCTATTGCCTACATCATAATTTCTTTCAGCAGCAGAGAACTTCCTGGAAAAGAAAGCACATGGCCTGAGGTTGGTAAGAGTGGCAGGCTCTTGGGACAACACTGCCCCCACCCCCACCTCGGAGGCGTCCACCTCCACCACAAATGGTTTGGACGGATCTGGCTGTACCAACACAGGAGCAGACATAAAACATTTTTTTAGAGTCGCAAAGGCCTCTTTTGCGAGAGAGGACCAATTTCTCACATCTGCACCTTTGCATGTTAGATCTGTGAGTGGTTTGACCACCTGCAAAAACCCCCGAATAAATTTGCGGTAATAATTAACGAACCCCAAGAAGCGCTGAAGACCCTTAAGATCTCGGGGTTGCACCCAATCCGCAATGGCCTGCACCTTCCTGGGGTCCAAGCGAAAACCTTCACAGGACACAATTAATCCCAAAAAAGACAATTCCTGACACAAAATACACATTTCTCCAATTTGACAAACAGATGATTTTCCCTCAGTCTTTGGAGAACGGTTCGTACATGTTCCAGATGAGAATGCCTGTCGGAGGAGTATATCAAAATATCATCTAAGTAGATAACAACAAAATGGCCAATGAGATCCGAGAATACTACGTTGATGAAATTCTGAAATATGGCGGGGGGCACTGGTAAGACCAAACGGCATGTCTAAATTTTCAAACAGTCCCTCGGATGTGAGGAACGCAGTTTTCCATTCATCCCCCTCTCTAACCCTTATCAAATTATATGCCCCACAAAGATCCAGTTTAGAGAACCATTTTGCCCCTGATAGTTGGTTACACAAATCGGGAATCAACGGAAGGGGGTACGTATTCCGTACAGTAATCTGATTAAGCTCACGAAAATCGAGACAAGGAAATAAACCGCCATCTTTTTTCTTTACTAAAAAGAAACCTTCCGCCACAGGTGAGACTGAGGGATGTATATGTGGCGCCCCTGAGGGTTCAGTCGCCACAGAGGTACTGCACCTCCTCCTGAGGTGTGGTACCCCACTATCCAGGTAAGGTGGAGACACCTGACCACACTCCAACACCTGCACCCCACACCACAAAGTAGTGTAGCAAAGCACCTTCGGCGGCTCCCTGCTTGGAGTGTAGCATAGCACCCCTTAGTGGCTCCCTGCTTGGAACACGAAACATGCTGGGAGGAGGGTGGAGTTAGGAGTCAGTCAGTCTCACAGAGAGAGAGAGTTGGAGAGATTCCCAGGAGAGGGATGGATGGATGGAAGTGCTGCAGCAGACCTCAGTGACCTGGGTCTGCTGGCACAGGAAAGAGACGTTTTAGAAAGCCTGATTTTCCATAAGAAGGAAAGGATTAGTACGGAACGTGAGGAGAATAAGAGAACAAGGACAAGGGTTAGATGAGAACCCTTCCCAAGTTCTAAGGGCAAGGTCGGGGCCCGGTCCACGAGGTTGTATGGATACTAATGATCCTGCAGCAGACACCGGAGGAATAGAAGTAGTGACCACTTTATTCCCACACAAGACTGGGGGGCACAACAGCAACGATAGTGAGCCGGGACTAGGTAGAAGGAGTCCCCGAAGTAGGCTACAGCTGTCTGCCATACAAGTAGAGTTCATAAGAACATCTGACAGGAGGAACTCCAGTGTAACTCAGTACTGTGAGTACTTCACTCAAAGGCGCTAAGAGGGAGACGTTCAGAAAAGGCACATATTTTGGCGGAGTGTTGGAAAGGAGTACTTCATCCTGCCTGGAAGTTGGCTGAGCTCCTGACCCGGAGGACACGGCACGGATGCGGGCACCTGTACCACAACAGACTGTGAGTAAAGCTTTGGAACTACATGCCCTGGTGTCCTCCACTTATTCCGGCGCCAACCCGTCCAGCACTGCTACATCCCTTGCGCCCGACACTACACCATCTAAGTGTCACTTCACCTACTCTGCCCTGGGACTACAGCCCTGTCTGTGGAGGGCTATAACATCATTGCTGCACCACACCATCTGTCCCAGAGGATCTGTCTGCAGCGTCGGCTTACATCTTCATTGCCGAACACCACAGGTGGCGTCACAAATCACTTATAACCTTTCACCACCATAAACACACTGAAACAACCCCCTTTTATAATGGAGCCCCAAGGGCCACGGACCGGGTCACTGCTGCCGTGACAACCCCCCGTTGAGAAGATCAACCGGCCCGGTACCAAGTACCCCACAGCTCTGGTGAGTGAGGGCGCTCCAACTTGGTGTCACGAACAGGATGACGAGACCCGGTGCCACCGGGTTCTGTGTGCCTATGATTTATTGGACTTAAAAGTTTGTGGAAATGTGCAGAGTAACCAATTTGATAGACTGTAAAATGAATGCTAAAAATGGCCGCCGGCGTGGAGAAGAAGGGCGTGACAACATGGGTGGTCCTAAGAAAAGACCGCGAACTGTCCTGGGCCTCCCCTGTCTGAACGTCTATGCGACAGCAACATGGCCCACCCCCGAGGGGTTCATATACTGGCCTGGTATGGAGGAGTAGGAAGAAGACGCCGCCCCCAGAAGGAGGAGCGGGAGCCAGTGGCGGGAAAAGAGGCCAGACAGGAAGAAGAAGGAGAGAACGCCAGGATGGAAGGAGTGCGGAGGCCAGGAGAAAATAGCGGGGAGAAGCAACCCTCCCCCAGGCAACACCCACGGAGAATACGGCCGCTGCGAAACCCTTTACAGCGCCCGCCACCACATTTAGGCCGATGCTGTCACTGGATGCGGCCTGCCAGGAGAATGTACATGAGGGTTCCGGAGGCTGTGGGACAGGAGCTGAGTCCCAGCCCGGATCCGGCGCGGCCGCGCAGGCTTTAACCGGCATGCCCCAGTCCTGTGCCGACACGGATGCAGCAACCGGCCGTTCTTCAACCCATTCCAGGGGTTGCGGCTGCCATCATTCGCCAAAAGGTACCTAAGCAGGAGCCAGAACATTACCGGGAAGCACCAGGTATGGTCGCCGCCCCTGCCATTATCCTGGTATTAGGATCCGTACCTGTGGACAGAAATGGTCCGGTGATTGCCAGGACCACGAGTGGTGGCACTCAAATTACATCCAGCCTGCAACAACCGGCCATAGTACCGTCAACTGTGGTACCACTGGAGATCGCAGAGCAGCACCTATCGGTACCGGCTACAGCCCTTGCTGACTTGTTGGCAGCAGTACCACCTGAAGTGACAGAACAACATCCCTTGGTACCATCTGTAACTCCTGCAGAGTCACAGGCAACTGAGATACCATTAGTGGCAGTTGATGTGTTGCCAGCACAGGCTGCAGTTACTTCCGCTGCCATCCCATTAACACCAGCAGATGACAACCTTACTCCCGGAGAAAAGGAATACCTGCAATTTGTCGACAGCCAGCAACAGGATGAAGACACCCAGAGCATCTCCCCTGGAAGCAGCCCAAGCAACCAGCTTCCAGAACCCCAGGATGGGATTACTAGCCATAATGTTTACCTAAACTAACTGTTACCCAGGAGGGTATTTGCACCGTTGTGCTTTAAACTTATTTTTGTTTGTTCATCATGTTTTTCCCTGTTTTTTTTGGTTGCCCAGTTTTATTGGCAGCGTTTCTCGCACTTGAACTGTGGAGATCATGAACACTGAGTGATCCAGAACTTTAATGTATATAGTTGCACCTCCTTAGGTGCCCTTTCTTGGTTTTACATAGCCCTTATATGGATAAGAACTACCTCATCATAGAGCATAGCTCCACCCAAAAGGACACTGCAAGATATCCCGGCTGGGAGCGGTGTCCAGCACTTACAAGAATTATTGATGTGAAGTATTTTATAATGTGCCTTATGAAAGTATTAATAGAGAATAGCTTTTATATAGAATCTAGTTAGTAGCAATGACTAATAGGAATGTTTTAATAAAGAAATTTGAATAAAGATTTGAGAAATGCAGGTGACGACCCAGGCATCAACGGTTGTCACTTAAGGTTAATAAAAGGAAGTAGAAAATGTGAAAGAAGAGATGGTGAAGAGATGTCTTGATGAAGAATACTTGAAGTGTTAATGAGTTACTGCCAATAGCACTTTTGAATTAGGCACTGTATTAGAACATAGATAGTTAGTTAAAACTGTTTGCAACATTGAAGAATGAGTGCCTCTCATATTGAGAAGCTTAGAAAAGAACTGTTTATTAGCATTTTAAAACTTTTATATGTTCCTGTATTTGTCAATTTTTGTTTTCTTGCAGTCCGCGGACGTGCTGTGTTTAACGGGGGGGTATGTGGCACCCCTGAGGGTTCAGTCGCCACAGAGGTACTGTGCCTCCTCCTGAGGTGTGGTACCCCACTATCCAGGTAAGGTGGAGACTAGAGATGAGCGACTTTGCCTTTTTTTGGGTCGAGTCGGGTTTCATGAAACCCGACTTTCGCAAAAGTCGGGTCGAACGAAATCGGCCAATTTTTGTGAAAAGTCGAAGGCCGACTTAAACACGAAACCCAATGCAAGTCAATGGGGAAGCAAAGTCGGCAGGGAGTGGAGGCCAGGAAACACACCTGCAGTGCCCTTTTGAATGCCAAAAACATCAAATCTTATTACTGAACCTTTTCAACCTTAATTTACTTCATAATACTAGTTACGCACTGAAAAATGGGGGTTATTTGGCTAAATTTGTGGGGGGGGGTAGGGCTGGCTCCCGGTTTTCATGTGCCCTGGGCCAAAGAGCGCCCCTTTAACACATACCACAACTCATGATGCTTCGATACGGCAGAGAAATAGCGGTATAGTACAATGAAAAAAACTTCACTTTTTACATCTCATGACTGATAGCCATTTTAAATTCTCCAATAGCTCCAAAAATGGACAGTACTCCATACAGTATTATGGCCACCGCATAGTGCGCTATACAGAGTAATGAGGCCCATCTATTTCTCCATATAGAATCATTGGTCCCATATAATGTTTGAAACAGTATATGATGAGCTCCACATAATGCAACAGTATATGTTGGTCCCCATGGATGAAGCTCCACTGTCTTATGGGCCCAAATAATTCTCTATATATAATGGGCCCCATTTCTAATGCTCTAGTGTATAATGGGCCCTGTAAATGCTGCTCCAGTGTCTGATGTCTACCTTTGGAATGCTCCAGTGTATGGTGGGCCCCATATATCATTCCCCAGAGTATAGAGCTCCCCAAAAATTGCTGTCCCAACATGGAAAACAATTAATTAAGTCTCCTCGCTAGGGAATCCCTGTACTAGTCTGGGCGTACAGATGTGATGTCATTGCGCTCTCTGATCACAATATCACTGTCAGGAAACGCGGAAGACGTCATGGCGGTGGAGCAGGGAGAGGTAAGTATTTCAACTTTGCAAGTGCTGTGATCCAGAGCAATCAGGGGGTGCCCACTCGTTGGCGACGGCACTGGCACAGGGCCCCTCATAGTACGGCGGTGTGTCTGATGGCGGGTGGGCCGAACCTGCACTTTCAGCTGCACTTTCCTTTTTGAAACCGTGTAAGGTGGTACAGTATATGGGAAGGGTAACCTGAGTTTCATCTGGGTCACATTCTGGCTGTGTAGAGTGCGAGGGGAATGTAGTGGTCTGGGTCAATGTAACAGCAGAATCATCTAGCAGTGGCTGGGTCTCGGTGCACTTGTGGCGCCCCCAGGAGTACGGTCGCCACAGTGGCATTACCTTCCTCCTAAGGAGTGTGATGTCATGCTTGGGAGCAACAAAGGATCTCTCTAGCAGTTAAACCAACACACAACACATTTCCCACTCCAGGCCAGCAGGGAGACCTCTGAACCTGACTGCTGAGGAGCTGCTGTCTGTGGTCGGGAGGAGGTAAGTTAGGGCAGTCTGTGAAGGGAAGGGGAAGTGTGTGGACGTGAGAAGGGGAGATGGAGGATGAGCATAGTTAAGGCTCACTCCTAGCTTGAGCGCATGGTCTGGATTCCGGTCTCCGAGTTTGTAGGGACACTGACGTTCCTGCAGCAGAAACCGGAGGAAGTAGCAGCTGTAAATGCTCTGTACCCAACTAAGGCTCGGAGGCCCCAGCAGCGATGTGTGGGAGAAAGAAGGAAAATGCTACGGCTGCCTGCCATACGAGAACATTCCAAAAGAGAGTTAACAGGGGGAACTTCATTGAACTCAGCACTGCGAGTACCTCAGATAAGCGCTAGAACGGAGGCCACACTACCTATCTGCAGAGAGAGAATTCCAAATTGGCTTCCAGGCTGACCAACTCATTCTCCATCTGTACTCTGGGTCCTGGACGGCACTTACCAAGTACAGGTAAAGGAACTGCATGACTGTGTCTGTCCTCTTTCTCCTGCGTCTGGCGCACGGCTCTGCTACATCCTGCACTGCACATCATCTATCAACCCTTTCATGTGCCCTGTGACAATGGCCATACCTGTGCAGGGCTTCTACATCTTAGCTGCACCACAGCATCTGTCCCAGAGAAGCGCCACTGCAGCGCTGGTCAATCTACTCAGAAACCACAGGTGGCGTCACGTTTCATTCACCTATAAACGTAATTCACCCCTTTGCATGAACGCCCAGGGCCACGGAACCATGACCACCACCATGACACATCCCAGTGAGACACCGTCCCGATATCGATTAACCCCACTGCCCTACCTGGCCACCCACACTCCATGTCAGATTCATCTTGGACTGGGGAATTCACGATTTGACTTGATAACCCAGGCATGGTATGATAGAAAGAGCTACATGGACTAATGTGAAGTGTGGCCTGCTGCATCATTCACTTTGGGTGGGGGTGCAGGACACAAGGAAAGGGGTTCTTCCTGACCAGGAGCCAGCACTTGACGACTCAGTGCTTGCATTTTTTGAAACTTCAGAAGAGGAGGGCATATTTGCTGGAGTCTGTTTCGGCAGTGTAAGCCCAAACCAGTTCCTCATGCTCCGGCTTTAAAAACGGTTAACCTACTCCCAGAAAAGGTAGCCTTCCAGGCGTTCCGGAGACAGACCATGACGCAGGCTCAACACCTCCTGCCTTAGCTGCTATTGTGCTTTTGCCACTACCAGCAGATGCACCACCACCATCAGCACCAGCTGGCCCCCCCACGGCCACGTCCGCGGCCTCTTCCACCAAACTTCAACATTTAGCACAAAATAGACACAAAATAACATCACATATATGGCACTGTATCAGAAGCGTACAGCTCTATTCAGTCAAAGGATAATTGTCAATCTCCATATATATTCCATCAGTCACACAGAGACACTCCCAGGCTCAGTATGGATTAGACAAGAATATAAAAAGTAGACAAAGTGTACAGTATCATCAGATCGCAGGTATATATAGCATAGTTTAAACATTAACAATGTACGTCTATATATCAGGAGTAGTGTTCAGCCACCCCGCTAGTGTTTTGGTTTGTCGCACAGGAGGCAAGTTCGTCGAATGTTCGTCGAACCACACTGAAAACAATGGCAGGCAAACACAAACACATACTAACACATAGAAAACAATTATAAAACACCTAAAAAGGTGTCCCAAAGCCGACAAAATGCTCAGAAGACAAAAATAACATATGGAAAAGGGAAACTACATTTACAAAAGAGGTGGAGGAGTAAAAGGAGGAGGTGGAGGAGACACAGATGTAGGCTTGCATTGCCCTTATGAAGTCAAGAAAGTCTGGACTAAAAATGTAAAAACCAAAACCAAAAAAATCTGAAAACAAACACGATCATATACCGTCGTACTTCCCAACAATAAATTATGGCAACTGGCGATCGGGCTGCGTTATTCCCATGAACCTCCAAACAGCGTCCATGAAGGCAAAGTGTTTGCTTTCCGGGGTCAGTATGATTGCAAAGCTGAACCTTAAAGGAATGTCCAAAAGGGCACCACCAGGAGTGGAGCCTGCGGCTTAATTGGACTCCACTCGGGAAACAACAACCATGCCACCTCAAAAAAAGATGCACACATTGAAAGCTTTGTCGATTGCGTATGTGTGGTGTGGTATGTCCGTTTGTAGCTGTGCTAGCGATTTGTCAGCTTTATTCCGTTAACGGACAAGACTCCGGCATGCCCCTGCCGTACGCGTAAAGCTTACTAGAGGGATACGCGAGGCTCTGGCACGCGCGATCGAGCATTAACAGGGCTATCATGGCCTTCCATGTCCGGGGCTACATGCGCGCTACACTGAAAGGACCAGCTTTTGACGCTTACAGGTGAAGATAATCCACTGAACACCGTTAGTGATGGGGATCTGTGATTCCAATTATTCGCCACGAACGATGATTTCCCAGTAAGTGCAGGTCAACAGTAATTCCTGATTTCGGCCTAACCGCCATTCCAGAAAAAATGCAAAACATTACGTGTCCAAACCACAGGTGCTGTAGCTTGCAAAACAGCTCGGCAGCCGTTCTCAGGCCCAGTATGGATTCTACAAGATTCGAGAAAGTTGATAAAGGGTACAGTTTCACCGGATAACACGTATATATGTACAATGGTGTTCAAAAGTCCTGCATAGGCATAGGATAAATTGATTTTTCAAGTTTTAAACGTTTTCTGTCGAATATCTTCGATGCTAATATGAAATATTATATATGGTTTTGTTCAGAATACAATTTTGCATTCTCTCCCTGTAATATTTTTAGCTTTTGAAGTAGTTTTGCCTGAAATTATTGCAACAATATGGGAATTGAAAGCACAACTAAATATTGTACAGCTTCAGATCCAAAATTAGCCAATCACAGATGAGGTTCTTGTGACCAATCATAACCTGGATATGGCAGGTAATCACATTGCATTACATTGCATCACATCTGCTACTTTGTTTGTTTGCTTTATCTGTTGGTCTATCTAGTGAATCATGCTGTAGAGTTTTATGATGGGAGCCTTCAGATTTTTGTCAGCGGAGGATCGTGTGCGAGTTGTGGTGCTACATGAAGAGGGTTATACTGGCCCCCAGATCGCAAGGAAGGTCGGCTGTAATCAGAGTACAGTCGTAAGAATTTTGCAGAAACATAAGCAGCTTGGAATTACCCAGGACAGGCCCAGATCTGGTCGGCCCAGAAAGTCAACTAAAAGGGAGGATAGAGTACTGATAAGAACATCCTTTGCCAATCGAAAGCTCACCTCTTCTCAGCTTCTGCGAGAATGGCAAGAAAAGTGCAATATTGAGGTAGTAACATCAACTGTTAGGAAGAGATGTTTGGAAGCAGGATTGAGAGGGTGCAAGGCCCGAAAGAAGCCATTGATGACAGCCATACAAAGACAAAGGCGAAAACTGTGGGCATTGAAATATTTAAAATGGAGGAAGGAGGAGTGGGAAAAAGTGCTATTTAGTGATGAAAATACTTTTTGCATTTTAGGCTCAGATGGTCTCAGGCCCAGTATGGATTAGACCAGATTGTACAAAGTTGAGATAGGTACATTATCACTGGATAGCAGGTATATAGAGCATAGTTTAAACATTTTAAATCTCCGTGTTCTCAGCATGGATTACACAGCAATCTAAAAACTATAAAAAAGGAAATGTATTTCAAGCGTACACCATGATACACTTTTGGTGGTATTTTTAAATCTTCATTTATATTTCTGTCTCAGTAAGACAGCCCAGACTCTCTGCAATATTAAATGAGATGCATACAATTATTGACCTAAAGTGTAGTGATAGCAGAAATCTACGAATTACTATTCACGGGAACAACTTCCGTCACAATTCTCAGAGGCGATGCTGACCCTCAATTAATTAGTGTGTGGACACAGCAAAAACCTTTCTTTGTGAAGAAAGTGTTGCTGTATCGCAGTACCATTGAGCCCATCGCCGTTACTCATATCCATTTGAAGTGCCAGTCCCAGTGATGGATTGACAGCCCAGACTACACAGTGGAGGAGCAGGGAGAGGTAAACATTGCAAATGCTGGGGCCCTGCCCAAGCAAGGGGGGCCCACTCGTGGGCGTCGGCACTGGCGTGTGCACCCCCACCGTCAGAGACACTTGATTGCACTATGAGGGACCCTGTGCCAGTGCCCGCGCCCACGAGTCGGCCCACCCACCTGTCCAGGGCAACGGCACTCGCACGGTTGCATGCGCTCGGTGGTGACCCCGGCCATGGGGGGAGGAGGCTGCCCAGTTAGGGAGGTTTACAAAATGCCATATGTTGATGTGGGACATTGACCTGCTGCTAAAGGCGAAATTGGTCAAGTCCAACGAACAGGCGGACCAAAGAAAACAATTTTTCTGGCAACCTATGTGTCATCAGGGTAAGGTGGGACAAAATCCTTGGAAACCCATGCATGGTTCATTTTAATGAAGGTTAGATCATCCACATTTTGGGTCGACAGACGGGTCCTTTTTTCTGTCAGGATTGATCCAGCAGCACTGAAGACTCTTTCCGATAGTACACTTGCAGCTGGGCATGCAAGCTCCTGTAAGGCATATTGTGCCAATTCAGGCCAGTTTAGCTGCCCAATAGTCAAATGGGAATGACCTGTGAGGGAGAACATCGATATGGGAGGAAAAGTAGTTTGTAACCATACTTGACAAATGCTGTCTCCTGTCACTTTCTATCGATGCAGTATTACCAGACGTGTGAGCGGGACTTGAAAAATCAGTCCACAACATGGTCATGAAACCCCTGTCTCCAACTCCACTTTTGATGTGTGCACCACCAACACCTCTTCCAAGTTGCCCCCGGCCCCTACGGCTCGTGTGAGAACCATCACCGCTGCTGTGTGCTGGGAATGCCTCAACCAACCGGTTTACCAGAGTAGCTTGTTTGTTAGCCAATATTAGGTCAAGGTTCTCCTGTGGCATGATGTTTTGGAATTTGCCTTTATAGCGTGGATCCAGGATGCTGGCCAACCAGTAGTCATCATCGTTCATCATTTTGTCAATGCGGGGGTCCCTTTTTAGGATCTGCAAGGCATAATCTGACATGTGGGCCAATGTTCCCGGTGTCAATGATGCACTGCGAGTGCTGGGTGGAGAAGCACTTTCAGGCAAATCCACATCCCTCCAGTCACGCACAAACCCAGTACCAGACCTTGCAAAGCCAACATTTTCTCTTGCCCCATGAGAAGCATCCCCCTCCCCTAAATAATCATCCCCATCATCATCCGCCTCCTATTCCTCTTCTTCCACCACCTCGTCCACGACAGTTCCCTGACCAGACAATGGCTGACTGTCATCAAGGCTTCCCTCCTCCTCTTCCTCCTCATCAACCTCAGTTGCCGATGCCTGCTCCTTAATGTGCGTCAAAGTTTGCATGAGCAGACGCATAAGTGGGATGCTCATGCTTATGATGGCGTCGTCTGCGCTTACCAGCTGTGTGCATTCCTCAAAACACTGAAGGTCTTTACAGAGGTCTTTCAGCTTCGACCACTGCACACCTGTCAACTCCATGTCTGCCCTCAAAGTGCCTGCCCGTGTATCCTCCCACAAATGCATTACGGCCTGCCATTGTTCGCACAGCCACTCAACCATGTGCAGGGTGGAGTTCCACCTTGTTGCAACTTCGATAATTAGGCGGTGCTTGGGAAGGTGGAGCAATCGCTGCAGCTTATGCATACGACTGGAGTGTATCGGCGACCGGCGGATGTGCGAGCACAGTCTTCGAACCTTCTGGAGCAGGCCTGTAAACTCCGGATAATTAGCGAGGAAGCACTGCACCACCAGGTTCAAGGTGTGAGCCAAGCAAGGTATGTGTCTGAGTTTTGAAAGGGCTATGGCTGCCACAAAATTCCGGCCGTAATCACTAACTACCATGCCTGCCTCAAGATGTAGACTGTCCAGCCATGACTCAGTTTGTCGCTGAAAGTAGTCGGCCAGTACCTCCGCGGTGTGTCTGTCGCCCAAACACATCATCTGCAACACAGCCTGCTGATGCTTTCCACTAGCTGATCGATAGGGGGACACCTCGTTTGCAACACTGTCAGCTGCGGATGGAGTGCTCGTGCGACTGCGCAGCTGCGGATGGAGTGCTCGTGGGACTGCGCTCTGTGGACCAGCTTTCGCTTCTGGTGGAGGAGGAGGAGGGTGGAACGCCTACAGCCAACTGTTTCCTATACCGTGGACTAGGCAGCACTGTGCCACCACCGCTGTCCCCTGTGGACGCTGCATCCACCACATTAACCCATTGCGCAGTGATGGACACGTAACGGCCCTGGCCATGCCTACTGGACCATGCATCAGTTGTGAGGTGCACCTTTCCACTCACTGACAGCTTGAGTGCATGTACAATGCGGTCTTTCAAATGATGGTGGAGGGCTGGGATGGCTTTGCGAGAAAAGAAGTGGCGACTGGGTAGTTCATAGCGTGGTACTGCGTAGGCCATTAGTTCGTGGAAAGCTGCGCTTTCAACAAGCCGATAGGGCATCATCTCTTACGAGATTAGTTTGACAATGTGGGTGTTCAAACCCAGAGTACACGGATGAGAGGATGAGTACTTTGAATCCTACTCATAGTCTCTGGTAGGGTGAGCTGGACTTGAGAGCTGCATATGGTGGAAATAGCGGTGAACATGGTGGACTGAGAGAGGGTTCATGATGGTGATGGAGTAGGTGTTCTTTCTGATGGCCTAGATTCAGTCTTTCGTTGCAATAACAGTGTGATTCCCTGACTGATTTGCCCTTGCGACGACAACTCAACATTTGCTGCTGGTGGTGTGCTAACCGGTGGACTTACAGTGGGGGAAACAATGTTGCGTTGCTGACTACCTTCTTTGGGAGCAGTAGCACATGTGGTACGTGAGTTTTGGTAGTCCATCCACGCTTGCAAGTGCATTGTGGTTAAATGTCTTAGCATGCAACTGGTATTCAAATTTCTCAGATTTTCCCCTCGACTAAAGGTCTTTGCGCACTTCTTACAGATAACCTTTGCCTGATCATTAGGATTTGTAAAAAAAGTGCCACAATGCACTCTTCCTACTAGGGAAGACAATTTGAGGCCTTGCACGCTGTGCTATTTTGACCGTCTGGCCAAGCTGTCCTGCAATTTTTTGGGTTTTTGTAACCCGTTTTTGGACTGCTCCGGGCCTGCCAGATAACAACTGTTGCAATGTCGATGCCCACTGCGGATGCTCCTCCTCCTCTTCTGAGCTATTGGCAGCGGCACACTCTACCCCCAATGGATGCTAATCTGGGTCATCCATCACCTCCTCTTCAATGTCATGTGCACCTTCCTCTGTGTCACCGTGTATGGTGGTATAGTATGCGGGAAGGGGCACCTGAGTTTCATCTGGATCAGATTCTGGCTCAGTACCTAGCGAGGACAATGTAGTGCTCTGAGTGAATGTACCAGCAGAATCATCTATCAGTGGCTGTGCATCAGTGCACTCCATGTCAGATTCATCTTTGCCTGGGTAATTCACGATTTGACTTGATAACCCAGGCATGGTATGTGAAAATAGCTCCATGGTGTAATCTGTAGTGTGGCCTGCCGCATCCTTCAATTTTGGTAGGGGTGAACGACACAAGGAAAGGTGTGGTTCATGACCATGAGCCTCAAATGACGACTCAGTGCTTTTATTTTTTAAAACTTCAGAAGAGGAGGCGATAGAGCTGGATGCTGATTCAGCAATGTAAGCCAAAACTTGCTCTTGAAGCTCCGGCTTTAGAAGCGGTTTAGCTACTCCCAGAAAAGGGAGCCTTTGAGGCCTTGTGGAGCAAGACGATGATGCAGCCTCAACACCTCCTGTATTAGGTGCTATTTTGCTTTTGCCACTATCAGCAGATCCACCACCAACACCATCATTACCAGCTGCCAACCCCTGCCCACTACCACGGCCTCTTCCACCACACTTCCTCATTTTTTGGAAAAATGTACCCAAATTTCCACCAACTCTCTGGTACTGTAAAACAAGGTACAAGGTGTATTTAGTACTGGGGAGAATTAAAATGTCTCTACACTTCAGGACACTGTGGGATTCAGTCAGGCCCTGTTTATTTAACACCGCAATGTGACAGGCAGATTCTCTATGCTGTTAGAAAGGTGTATAGAGGACTGTGGAGAATTGGAATGTCTCTACTAGAGTTGAGCGAAACGGGTCGAAAAAATTCAAAAGTCGCCGACTTTTGGCAAAGTCGGGTTTCATGAAACGAAACCCGACCCTAGGATGAGGTTGGCCACGAGGTCGGCGACTTACGCGCCAAAGTCGCTTTTCAAAAGTTTGTTTTGCGCTCTTTTTCAGCCAATCAGGATCCACAGACACTGTGGGCAACGTGATGACATAGGCACGGGTCACCACCATCTTTCAGAAGGGCATGCAAGTGATTGGCTTGCTTTGGTGGGCGTCACAGGGGGTATAAAAGGGCGTGCACGCCGACCGCCATCTTACTTCTGCCGATCTTAGTATAGGGAGAGGTTGCTGCTGATTCTGTAGGGAGAGCGTTAGGCAGGGAAGAAGACAAAAAAACTGCTTCTGCTGCTAGCAATTTGGCCTGCACAACACACCAGTCACTGTGTGTGCAGTGCAAGGGGAGGCTATATAGTGGTGTATCAGTGGTGTTGGTTGTTGGGCTGCCTTCTAAGGCTTCCTGACATTCCTGCATTGCTGTTTACCCACTGCTCCGCAAACTGCTTTTTTAAAAGCAATCCAATCTCCCTTATCCTCTAGTCACTTTTGTCACAGCTGTGCCATCGAGCCTGTCACATAGCGCTCAGATATTCATTGGGCCTCACACAATCCAAAAGTGTCCAGTGTCCAAAAGTGTGTGCAGAGATTCAAAATCTCCCTTATCCTCTAGTCACATTGGTCACAGCTGTGCCATCGAGCCTGTCACATAGCGCTCAGATATCAGTGGGCCTCACACAATCCAAAAGTGTCCAGTGTCCAAAAGTGTGTGCAGAGATTCAAAATCTCCCTTATCCTCTAGTCACTTTGGTCACAGCTGTGCCATCGAGCCTGTCACATAGCGCTCAGATATCAGTGGGCCTCACACAATCTAAAAGTGTCCAGTGTCCAAAAGTGTGTGCAGAGATTCAAAATCTCCCTTATCCTCTAGTCACTTTGGTCACAGCTGTGCCATCGAGCCTGTCACATAGCGCTCAGATATCAGTGGGCCTCACACAATCCAAAAGTGTCCAGTGTCCAAAAGTGTGTGCAGAGATTCAAAATCTCCCTTATCCTCTAGTCACTTTGGTCACAGCTGTGCCATCGAGCCTGTCACATAGCGCTCAGATATCAGTGGGCCTCACACAATCCAAAAGTGTCCAGTGTCCAAAAGTGTGTGCAGAGATTCAAAATCTCCCTTATCCTCTAGTCACTTTGGTCACAGCTGTGCCATCGAGCCTGTCACATAGCGCTCAGATATCAGTGGGCCTCACACAATCCAAAAGTGTCCAGTGTCCAAAAGTGTGTGCAGAGATTCAAAATCTCCCTTATCCTCTAGTCACTTTGGTCACAGCTGTGCCATCGAGCCTGTCACATAGCGCTCAGATATCAGTGGGCCTCACACAATCCAAAAGTGTCCAGTGTCCAAAAGTGTGTGCAGAGATTCAAAATCTCCCTTATCCTCTAGTCACTTTGGTCACAGCTGTGCCATCGAGCCTGTCACATAGCGCTCAGATATCAGTGGGCCTCACACAATCCAAAAGTGTCCAGTGTCCAAAAGTGTGTGCAGAGATTCAAAATCTCCCTTATCCTCTAGTCACTTTTGTCACAGCTGTGCCATCGAGCCTGTCACATAGCGCTCAGATATTCATTGGGCCTCACACAATCCAAAAGTGTCCAGTGTCCAAAAGTGTGTGCAGAGATTCAAAATCTCCCTTATCCTCTAGTCACTTTGGTCACAGCTGTGCCATCGAGCCTGTCACATAGCGCTCAGATATTCAGTGGGCCTCACATAATCCAAAAGTGTCCAGTGTCCACAAGTGTCTGCAGAAATTCAAAATCTCCCCTGTCCTATAGACACCTTGTAACTTGTTTTACATTACTATATAGTTTGTTGGATTTTGTCTACATTTCTACGAAAAATGAGGAAGGCTGGTGGAAGAGGCCGTGGAATTGGGCGGGGGTTGGCAGCTGGTAATGATGGTGTTGGTGGTGGATCTGATGGTAGTGGCAAGAGCAAAATAGGACCGAATGCAGGAGGTGCTGACCCTGCGTCATCGTCTGGCTACATAAGGCCTCGAACGCTTAGTTTTCTAGGAGTTGGCAAACCGCTTTTAAAGCCAGAGCATCAGGAAAAAGTTTTGCCTTACATTGCTGACTCAGCCTCCAGCTCTATCGCCTCCTCTTCCTCAGTTGTAAAAAGTAAAAGCACTGAGTCGTCATTGGAGGCTCATGTTCATGAACCACACCTTTCCTTGTGTCCTTCACCCCAACCAAGATTGAAGGATGACGCAGGCCATACTACTGATTACTCCATGGAGCTGTTTTCACATACCATGCCTGGATTATCAAGTGAAATGGTGAATTACCCAGGCCAAGATGAATCTGACATGGAGTGCACTGATGCACAGCCGCTGATGGATGATTCTGCTGGTACATTCACTCAGAGCACTACATTGTCCTCGCAGTGTACAGAGCCAGATTCTGACCCTGATGAGACTCAGGTGCCCCTTCCCGCACACTATACCACCATACACGGTGACACAGAGGAAGGTGCACATGACATAGAAGAGGAGGTGATGGATGACCCAGTTGTTGACCCAGATTGGCATCCATTGGGGGAAGAGGGTGCTGCTTCCAATAGCTCAGATGAGGAGCATCCACAGCAGACATCGACATCGCAACAGCTGTTATCTGGCAGGCCCGGAGCACTCCAAAGACAGGTTCCAAACATCAAAAGAGTTGCTGGACAGCTTGTCCAGAGGGTCAAAAGATCACAGCGTGCTAGGCCGCAAAATGTCTGCCAAAGTAGGAAGAGTGCAGTGTGGCACTTTTTTGAACAAAATCCTCATGATCAGGCCAAGGTTATCTGTAAGAAGTGCGCAAAGACCTTTAGCCGAGGGAAAAATCTGAAAAATTTGAATACCAGTTGCATGCTTAGACATTTAACCAGCATGCACTTGCAAGCGTGGACACAACACCAAACCTCAAGTGCCACATGTGCAACTGATCACAACGAAGGTAGTCAGCAACGCTACATTGTTTCCCCCACTGTAAGCCCACCGGTTAGCACAGCAGCAAATGTTGAGGTGTCGTTGCAAGACCACAGCAGTCAGGGAATCCCACTGTTATATCAACGAAAGACTGATTCTAGGCCATCAGAAAGAACACCAACTCCATCACCATCATCAACCCTCTCTCAGTCCGCCCTGTCCACCGCTACTTCCACCATATGCAGCTCTCAAGTCCAGCTCACCCTCCCAGACACTATGAGTAGGTCAAGAAAGTACTCAGTCTCTCATCCGCGTACACTGGGTTTGAACGCCCACATTGCCAAACTAATCTCGTTTGAGATGATGCCCTTTCGGTTGGTGGAAAGCACAGCTTTCCGCGAACTCATGGCCTATGCAGTACCACGCTATGACCTACCCAGTCGCCACTTCTTCTCTCGCAAAGCCATCCCAGCCCTCCACCATCATGTGAAAGACCGCATTGTCCATGCACTCAAGCAGTCAGTGAGCGGAAAGGTGCACCTCACAACTGATGCATGGTCCAGTCGGCATGGCCAGGGCCGTTACATGTCCATCACTGCGCACTGGGTTAATGTGGTGGATGCAGGGTCCACAGGGGACAGCGGTGGTGGGACAGTGCTGCCTAGCCCACGGTATAGGAAACAGTTGGCTGTAGGCGTTCGACCCTCCTCCTCCTCCTCCTCCTCCAGAAGCGAAAGCTCGTCCACAGAGCGCAGTCGTACGAGCACTCCATCTGCAGCTGCCACTGTTGCACACGATGTGTCCCCCTATCGAGCAGCTAGTGGAAAGCGTCAGCAGGCTGTGTTGCAGATGATGTGTTTGGGCGACAGACACACCGCCGAGGTGCTGGCCGAGTACTTTCAGCGACAAACTGAGTCATGGCTGGGCAGTGTACATCTTGAGGCAGGCAAGGTAGTTAGTGATAACGGCCGTAATTTTGTGGCAGCCATAGCCCTTTCAAAACTCAGCCACATACCTTGCTTGGCTCACACCTTGAACCTGGTGGTGCAGTGCTTCCTCAAAAATTATCCGGAGTTAACAGCCCTGCTCCAGAAGGTGCGAAGACTGTGCGCGCACATCCGCCGGTCGCCTGTACACTCCGTTCGTATGCAGAAGCTGCAGCGATTGCTCCACCTTCCCAACCACCGCCTCATTATCGACATTGCAACAAGGTGGAACTCCAACCTGCACATGGTGGAGCGGCTGTGCGAGCAGAGGCAGGCCATAATGCATTTGTGGGAGGATACACGGCCAGGCACTTTGAGAGCAGACATGGAGTTGACAGGTGTGCAGTGGTCGAAGCTGAAAGACCTTTGTAAAGTCCTTCAGTGTTTTGAGGAATGCACACGGCTGGTAAGCGCAGACGACGCCATCCTAAGCATGAGCATCCCACTTATGCGTCTGCTCATGCAAACTTTGACGCACCTTAAGGAGCAGGCGTCTGCAGCCAATGTTGATGAGGAGGAAGAGGAGGGAATCCTTGATGACATTCAGCCATTGTCTGCTCAGGGACCTCTCCTGGACGAGGTGGAGGAAGAAGAGGAGGAGGAGGAGGATGATGGGGATGATTACTTAGGGGAGGAGGATGCATCTCGTGGGGCAAGTGAAAATGTTGGCGTGGCAAGGTCTGGTACAGGGTTTGTGCGTGACTGGAGGGATGTGGATTTGCCAGAAAGTGCTCCTCCACCCAGCACTCGCAGTGCATCATTGACACCGGGAACATTGGCCCACATGTCAGATTATGCCTTGCGGATCCTAAAAAGGGACCCCCGCATTGCCAAAATGATGAACGATGACGACTACTGGTTGGCCAGCATCCTGGATCCACGCTATAAAGGCAAATTACAAAACATCATGCCACAGGAGAACCTTGACCTAATATTGGCTAATAAACAAGCAACTCTGGTAAATCGGTTGGTTGAGGCATTCCCAGCACACAGCAGCGGTGATGGTTCTCACACGAGCCATACGGGCCGGGGGCAGCTTGGCAGAGGTGTTCGTGGTGCACACAGCAGAAGTGGCGTTGGAGACACGGGTTTCATGACAATGTTGTGGACTGATTTTTCAAATACCGCTCACACAACTGGTAATACTGCATCGATGGAAAGTGACAGGAGACAGCAGTTGTCAACTATGGTTACAAACTACTTTTCCTCCCATATCGATGTTCTCCCACACAGGTCATTCCCCTTTGACTATTGGGCCGCTAAACTGGACACCTGGCCTGAATTGGCCCAATATGCCTTACAGGAGCTCGCTTGCCCAGCTGCAAGTGTGCTATCGGAAAGAGTCTTCAGTGCAGCTGGATCAATCCTGACAGAAAAAAGGACCCGTCTGTCAACCCAAAATGTGGATGATCTAACCTTCATTAAAATGAACCACGCATGGGTTTCCAAGGATTTTGTCCCACCTTCCCCTGATGACACATAGGGTGACAGAAAAATGGCTTGCTTTGGTCCACCTCTTCCTGGTACTTCACCTATTTCGCCTTTTGCATCAGCTGAATGTCCAACATCAACATATGCCACTTTCTAAAACTCCCTAACTGTGCTGCCTCCCCCCTCATGGCCGGGGTCACCACCTAGCGCACGACACCGTGCGAGTGCCGTTGCCCTGGACAGGTGGGTAGGCCGACTCTTGGGCGCGGGCACTGGCACAGGGTCCCTCATAGTGCAATCAAGTGTCTCTGACGGTGGTGGTGCACACCCGCCGTCAGACACACCGCTGTACTATGAGGGGCCCAGTGCCAGTACCGACGCCCACGAGTGGGCCCCCCTTGCTTGGGCAGGGCCCCAGCATTTGCAATCTTTACCTCTCCCTGTGTCATGATCTGAAGTGATCTGACAGTTTTAAATCACTGGGTGAACTTTTTTTACTTTGGAAAGTTCCAAGGTGTCTTGACTGTCCCCGGTGGTGGTTTTGATATTGCACTTTAGGTTTTGTGCACTTAATCATGTATCAGGTGTTACACCCTATAAAGGTGTGCTAGAGGTGTGCAATCACTGCCTGTGATATTGTGAGTTTGTGGTCACTCTGAGTTTGGAGAGCCTGGATGAAGGATGGAGCTGGTGAGGAGTCCTGCGCAGCTTAGCCAGGGGGGAAGAGTGTCAGCTATGGTGTCTGGACGAAGGGCTGGCATGGCGTGGTGGAGTCGCAGTGATGGTGTCAGCGGGAAGTGTCTGCATGGGCTGGTGGAGTGGCGACTATGGAGAGTGGCACTCACCATGTGGGACTTGGCCGCTGAGCTGGACTCAAGCATGCTCGACTTCGTGTCAGCAGCTGAACTCATCCTTGGGACTCTGGTTCTAAGCAGCTGCAACTGGTTTTGGACTCTGCTCCAAGGCTGCACTAAGGTGAAGGATCCTGTTATGGTGATGGATCCAGGTGGAGGAGAAGATGCACTCAGGTGGAGGGCTCTGTTGCTAGGAGCGCACGCAACAGAGCAAAGCTAAGTGGTGTTTCCCCTGTATTGTCTCTTTCCTCATGTGTGTTATTAGTGCAGTGGTGGGATTAGTTTCCGCACCGACCTGTTCCCTAGTGAGGGTTTAGGGTCAGGGCGAGCTAGGGCGTTGAGGTACGCGTGCGGCGCCCGGTGCGAAACCGGCATAGGGAACGTTAGGAGTGTAGGGACACTGGATCAGGGGAGCTCAGGAGGTCTCCAATTCCCTTTTCCCTATTGCAGGGCTCACCATTGTTAAAGTTACCCAGGTTCCCCCCTTTATTATTTAAATGCGCCTTACTGGAGGCGGTGTTTCCAGATATTGTATGTATAACGTGTAATACCTAAATTCGCCAGGTGGAGGCGGCGTATCCACCTGCACGTTTTTATTATTTAAATGCGCCCCACTGGAGGCACTGTATCCAGGGTCACGTGTGTTATGGGTTCGCCTTGCGGCATCATCTGCGTCCTGACACACGTGACCATGACACCCTGCTCCTCCGCTGTGTAATCTGGGCCGTCAAATCCATACTGTGCCTGACACCGTCTGAGCCTGCCTCCTGATGTATAGACATATATTTTGAATGTGTACGCTATCCATACATGTTATCCGGGGAAACGGTACCCTTTCTAACCTTTGTGCAATCCATACTGGGCCTAACACCGTCTGAGCCTGCCTCCTGAGACATATATTTTGAATGTGTACGCTATCCATACATGTTATCTGGGGATACGGTACCCTTTCTAACCTTTGTGCAATCACGTGCAATCCATACTGGGCCTAACACCGTCTGAGCCTGCCTCCTGAGACATATATTTTGAATGTGTACGCTATCCATACATGTTATCCGGGGATACGGTACCCTTTCTAACCTTTGTGCAATCACGTGTAATCCATACTGGGCGTGAGAATGGCTGGCGAGCTGTTAAGCAAGCTACAGCACCTGTGGTTTGCACACGTAAGTTTTTCATTTTTTCAGGAATGACGGTTAGGCCTAATTCCGGAACTGCGGTTGACCTGCACTTACTGGGAAATCATTGTTCGCGGGTAATAATTGTAATCAGTGATCCCCATCACTAACGTTGTTCAGCGGGTTATCTGCACCTGTAAGCGACAAACGCTGGCCTTTTCAGTGTAGCGCACATGCAGCCACGGACATGTAAGGGCATGACACACCAGTTATTGGCCAATCTCATGTGCCAGAGCCTCACGTGTCCCTCTAGTAAGCCGGACTCAGACCGCGGGGCATGACGGAGTCTCGTTCGTTAACGGAATTAAGCTTGCAATGTGTGCATCTTTTCTGTAGCTGGCATGGTTGAGGTTTCCCAGGTGAGGTTTTTGATGGCTCCATGGTGCTTCACGGTCGATCCGCTTGCTGTGATGAAGTTTCTTGCAGCCCAGATGGGTCCGAAGTCGGGTGCCATGTCATGCGAGTACCTGGAAGTTTTTGTTCTTCGCAATCTGGCAGGTCTTTCGTCAGCTCTATTAGCTCTGCTTCTTGGGCTCTTGGGCTGACAACCTTCTGGACCATAGAATGTCTTGACTGCTGGTCGCTGCACATCCCGTGTGGAACCTTCCTTCATCATCTGCAAAACTGGAGCCATCTACGGTATCTTTTGCAGATTTTTCATCTGAGGGCCCATATCCGCATCCCCCCCTTGGGAGTGGGAGTAGAGACAGGTAACAGCTGAGAGCACTGAAGAGTGGTGGAGAGCAGCCTTGTCAGGAGGGCGTGTGCTGCGGGTATTGTTTTCATGCAGGAGGGCCCCCCTTGCAACTGGATCCAGGCCAGCTGAGAGGTAGTCTAGAGGCCTCTGGTTTTCCTCGGCGGGGTCTGTTTTAGGACTGGCCAGTAGCATGACCTTCTCCATCTTTGTCCTTCCTTTTCCGTTCGGCCAAGACGGGATGGCTTCTTGTAGTCAGGGAGGCCTAGAGTTGGCGCAGAGACTATGAAGTCTTTCAGTTTCCTGTACGAGATGAAGGCTTCAATGCATTGATGCAATTGTACAGAGGCTGCATTAAGCCTGGAGCACCATGGATCCAAGTTCTGCAGTACGAGACTAGCCTAAGGAAGGCCTGCATCTTCGGAGTAGTTGAGGGAGCCATCTTCTCCTCCGCGGTCCTCCGGTCATCTGTCAAGTGTTTCGTCCAGTGGGCGATACGGTGTCTTCAGGAACTTGCTTTTGACACCACTGGACTCTGTTTTGCAGAACTTACGTTGCTGCTCCATCAGGCAGAGTAGAGGAGACATGGAAAGCGCTGTGCAGGTAGCGATGTCGATGACTTCTGCATGCTCCGCAATCCAGTTGTCGGGGATGGAGGACAATGCTCTGGCGAGCTGTGAAAGGCTGTTCTGGGCCCTCTTGGGCCTCACTGTCCATTTGTTCCGCACCCCCCTTGTGCGTTTTCAGGAACTGGTCGTCCAGGTGAGGGGGGACATTGAGGGGAGCTTCGGGCAGATCCATTGCCGTGAGCACCGTTGCTGTGGCTGGCATGTTTGTCAGCAGAGTGTGCAGATCTGGCACAACTGGGGTTTCAAACACGGTTGCTTCGCTCACAGCCCTCAGGTTATGCACCATTCAATCTGGTCTGGTTCTCCTTTCACAGTCTTCCTCTTGATCGAGAGGAGATGGGACTGCATGATGATTCCCGTGGGTGAGGCGGCTCAATCTGGCCTTGGTCTTCACAGTGCCGTGAGTGACTCCCATCTTCTGGCACAGGGCCGGCAGGAAAACAAGCCATTTGCTGGGGTCCTTTTCGTCAGAGGTGACGTTCAGCTGAGCTTTCTTGCTCTCACAGGGGGTCTTTTTGCTGGGGTGTCTTCTTTACCAGCCAGCAGCAGTTCCTTTCACCCAGCTTGATCTCAGGTCGGCATTTGTTAATCAGTTTGAGGAGTTGAGTGGCTGTCTTCTGGTCCAGGGCCTGAATTAACTTCAGGGAGCACCTTCAGAATCTTGTCCAAGATGATCCTCTGGCGCTGGAGCCGGAAGCAGTGCAGCCATTTCCCGAAGCGGGTGTGGTCTCTCTGGGTTGAGAGTTTTCCTGGCCCATGCCAAAGTTCTTAGGCCGTTTCTTGAACAGCAGTTCCACTTAGACCTCCAGCTGGTCAGAGGCAGTTTAGCTCTAGGTGAAGAGCAGCGGATGCTGGGCCTTCTGAGCGTCCTGGGTTGCAGACTTGAGTGACAACCGCACTGGCGCAACTTGAAGTCTCCCTTGGGCCATAGGCTTCTGGGTGCTATGTCCAGCACCTCCTTGGGTAGGCTTGCACCGGTTGTTCGAGTGAGGCTCTTGTAGGGCTCATCAGGTGGGGCGGGCAGGTCTCCACCAAAGACTGGAACAGGATGGAGTATCCTGGCTGTGTCCACATGCTCAGGGGCTTGTGAGCTGGGGAACGTCTGTCTCGACCTTTAATCCCCATACAAGACACACAGTGCTCTGATAGACTGGTGGGGTCGAGGATTTTCACTTCTGACTGCACCAGTGTCCACAAGGAAAAATGACAGCCCCCAGTGATCTGAGGTATTGGGTCCACTGACAGGCTTTCACATGTCAGGGGTGTGACATCTGGCAGACCACGTTTTGCCTCTGTCCTATGGACAGGGTTCTTCATTGTCTTCTGCGTTTCTTTCTTGGCCTATTCCTCTGCGGGATGACCTAGGTTGCCGGGGTGCTGTGCACTGGTTCCGGAAATGGCCAAAGTTGCCACAGTTGAAACACCTGCCAGCTCTCCTAACTCTGTGTGATAGTTGCTCCTCCACGTCAGTGGCCATCACGGGAAGGCCTGTCCTCCGTACTCCTGGGAGGGACTCAATTCTTCTGGCTACTGTAAGCAGGACATCTACTGCTATTGTCCTGTACTCAGGCCTGGCCACTATCAGCAGTCACTTGATTGGTTCTCTTAGTCCATGCACAAAGGCCTGTGCCAACATCTGTCCATGTACCTGATCATGAATAGTGAAGCCTAAAATTTGGAATACTTGCCTCACTCTGCCATGGAACTCGTTGACAGACTCTGTCTCGGCTTGGCTCATGTTATGCAGGCTGAGTGCTTGTCTGGCGCTGGCCCACTCTCTAAGCTGTTCAAATAGCTTTGATCCTGATTCCCAGGAATGTACATCTAATTCTGATGGAAGCTTGAAGTGTTCCTTCATGATTGGCCAGAATGTTTCACCTGCTTTAATCTCCATTATGGACCAGAGATCACTCCAGGTTGCAGCATATGTCTGTTGGCTCTGCTGCATTCTTCGGTAAAATGGCATGGGGTCCATATCTGGGTCTGGCAGGTTTTTTAGAATACTGAACACCTGACTAGGGGTGAAGGGCACATAGTGTAAGAGTTCTGGCTCTATCTGCCCCTGTCTTCTTGGTGTCTGTGAGTTTCCCCTAGTACTAGGCAGCATAATCTCCTCTGTGCCACTGTGCCATTGTGTGATTGTCTTTCTGTGTGTGTATAGCACTCCCCCCTTCTGAGACTGCAGCTCCGTGTGGCACATAGGATCTTCAGTCTCAGCAAGTGCAGTGTCTGATGGCTCACACCTCCCTTCTGCTATCTGTTGTATTGGGAGGGCACCTGTGTTGTCATGTGTGGGGAGTGATTCACTTTCTTCTCCCGGTGTTATAACTGTCTCTTTAGAGAGAGTGCCCTGTGGAACTAGGGACACTTCATTGTCTGGATCTGGCACTGGGCCAGTGGGTGACGATGAACTGAGAGGTGGGAGAGGTAAAGAAAGAGAGGGAAGGGTGAAGTATTTGGAATAGGAGGAGAAGTGAGAGATAGTGAAGGAGAGTGGGGAGGAGATAGTGAAGACAAGGAGGAGGAGGAGGGAAGAGGAGAGGGATGAGAGGCGGGCATTGGTGATGAAGATGGAGAGGGAGGAGAGATAGGAGAGAGAAAAGGAGGAGGAGAAGGGATAGGAGGAGAGATAGGAGGAGAGTGAAGAAGATAGAGGAGTGAGAGGGAGAGATGGTGAGGGAGGACGAGGTTTAGGAGGAGAAATAGATGAGAGATGGGAGGTGGGAGTGAGAATAGCGGAGATAGAGGGAGGTGAGAGAGATGGGAGGAGGGAAGAGTGGGGAAAGAGGAGATGGTGGGGGGAGCGAACTGCTCCCCCCCTCTGCCATCACAGAAGGCATTCTTAGACCTGTGGTCCTTCTCAGACGGCACCAATTAGAATGCCGCTGAAAACACTTTTTCTACACGTAAAAGAAACAAAAAAAACAATCCTTTCTTGTTCACACTATCTCCTAGCACCTTCTGCGCTGTAAAATCCTGTCACTTTAAGAAATGCAGACTGCAATTGAGCTCAACTAGCTACTTCCCTTTTCTTTTCAATACATCATGTCATGCTACAGCTTAAAGAAAAAAAACTGTTCTTGCAAAACCACATACTAGGTCTGTTCTAAAGACTGGAGAAAAGTAGTGTTGAGCATTCCGATACCGCAAGTATCGGGTATCGGCCGATATTAGCTGTATCGGAATTCCGATACTTAGTTCCGATACTTTTTTCATATCGAATACCGGAATCGGAAGTTCCCATAATGCTAGGAACCCGCTCGATTTGATTCAGCCAATGGGGATCCTCAGAAGTGTGGGCACATCCTGTTAGGTATGTAGGCATGTTAACTACTGGCATGGCTGTGATTGGCTGCTGAAATGATGTCATGATGCACTATAAAAAGCGCTGCAGCCGCCATTTCTGGTCACTCTGCTGTGAATTCAGTTAGGGACAGGCTGCTGTTGAAGACTGTGAGGGACAGTTAGAAATAGCGATTCCACTAAACATATAGTGCTTAACCCAGGCTACATAAACCACCACTGTAGCTTGCTTTTCCCTAGCAGCGCTGTTTTCACAGCTGTCTGCAAGGGCTGTGTGAGTGCAGACCCACGCTGTGTAGTGCGTCCTGCAGGCACGTCTGCTTGTAGGCCGCCCAGCGTGTGTCTCTGCCTCATACACATTTTTCTTTTATTGCTGCTTTTTTTTTCTCCTGTATAGTGTGCTTCCATACGTATCCATATACGTTGGTTGCAAACATAAAGGAATGGACAGCGGAGCCTTTCAGCAGCCTTTCAGTGCTATAGCCCATTTCTCTGCACTGTTTTTGGCTGTCTGATAGGTCTCTCTGTGTGTGAGTGCAGCTCACGTTGCAGTGTGTTCTACAGCCACCGCTAGCTGTAGTCCGCTCAGTGTGCCTCACTGCCTCATACATAGTCCTTTTTTTGCAGCTAATTTAGCCAGATTTTTGCTCCTATATTAGTGTGCTTCCAACCGCATCCATTGTCATTGGTTGGTTGCAAACACTATATAGGATTAGATAGAGGAGCCTTTTTGCTGGCTTGTGCCCTTCAGGGCCAGCCAGGCTAGTATCACCCTATTTTTTGGAGCCTCATCAATTGCATTGTAGGTTAGCTTCCTGCATTGTAATCGCTCCAAAAAGTTTGTGATACTATAGCTTTCAAACTTTGGTCACATCCTTTTCTTTCCCCCCCCCAAAAAAAAAGGAAATAAAGTTCACTAAACACTCCACTTTACAGTTGTCTAGGCCACATTAGATCATATTAAAGTGTAGTACACACACTCTTAGCCAAATTAGTGTTTCTTATACTGGTTAGCAGGTGTTCAGGAATAAGAACACTAAGCCACCCCTTTTTTACTTTTCTGCCTATCTTTATCACTCTACCAAGATGAAGAAGGCAGGGAGTAAGGCACGTGGTCGTGGCCGTGGAGTTTCAGCAGGGAGAGGACGGGGGGATTCAGCAGGGAGAGAACGTGGGGATTCGGTGTCTGCTGCGGCCACCAGTGACCCGGCATCCCCCACTTTTACCAGGCAACAGTCCTTCATGCGCAGCTTTGTAGGACCTCGCCGTACCCCACTGCTGTGTGACGAACAAATTGAAGCCGTTGTCGGATGGATGGCAGCTAACGCATCCACTTCAATGACTTCCGCATCCTCCCAAGGCCAGAGCACTGAAGAGCAACCATCTGTCTCTTCACCACCTGCCAAATTGCCCAGGCAGTCTGAGAGCCCTGGACAGGAGCCATCTCAATCTTTACTTCTGTTCTCAGAATCTGTTGGCTTGGAAAGAGGTGGCCAGCCAAGCAGCATTCTCGAGCGTGAAGAAGAGGGAGTATGCAGTGATGCGCAACTGCTTTGTCCCTCTGAATCTGAAGAGGCGGGTGGGCCAGTGCCTATTGTCAGCACACCTCAGTGCTCATCTGATGATGATGAGACTCAGTTGCCAATTTCTGGTGCGTACGGTGCTGGCGAGACAACCCAGGACCAGCCGATGCTTGAAGAGGGGAGTGGAGATGATGAGGTCCTTGACCCATCATGGCGTCAGCCACAGGAAGGTGGTGGGAGCAGCTCTGAGGAAGAGATTCCCCGAACGGCCAAAAGAGGAGGGAGAGGGCGGGGGCAGACTTGGTTGCCTGTAGCCTCCACTTTGGCACCCGTGAGGAGCAATCCTTTTCCAAAACACAAAACGGGCGCTCCCAGGACTTGCAGTGCGTGGTCTTTTTTTGACACAGTTGCAGATGACATTTGCTTTGTCAAATGCAAGCTGTGTCATCAGAAAGTGAAACGAGGGAAAAATGTGAGCAACCTCAATACCACAAATATGTGGAAACATGTGCGTACCAAGCACGAGGTGGAGTTACACAGACACACTGAAGATGTAGGCCAACCTTCAGCAGCACCTACCACCTCTTCAGCTCTTGTTGGGGGCCTCTTCCTCTAGCTCACACACAGCTGGTTCGGCTTCCTCACTGGAACGCCATGGAAGAACCACTGCCACTGTTGTCCAGAGACCCAGTGAAATTCCACCCACTGAACCACGTTCGCAGTCATCATCACACTCCCAGGCCACTCACCAGCAATCGGTAGCACAGGCATGGGAGAAAAAGCGGCCATACTCGGCAAACCATCCCCGAGCACTGGCTCTGAATGCCGGCATTGCCAAACTACTGGCCCTTGAGATGCTGTCATTCAGGCTGGTGGAGACTGACACCTTCCGGAACTTTATGTCATTGGCAGTTCCACAATACAATGTGCCCAGCCGCTTTTATTTCAGCAGGCAAGCCGTCCCTGCCCTGCAAAAGCATGTGGAGGGAAAAATTAAAAATGCGCTACTAAATGCCATCAGTAGCAAGGTCCACCTGACCACCGATGCGTGGACCAGTAGCCATGGACAGGGACGATACCTTTCCCTCACTGCCCATTGGGTCAATGTTGTGGAGCGGGGTACAGATCTGGAGAGTGGCTCTGTACGTATTCTGCCAACTCCAAGGATTGCAGGAATGCAGTCTGTACATATTGAGTCCTCCTCCTACTCTAGTTCCTCGGAATCAGCACTGCGTGAGCCTGGTGGCCAGATATGAGCACAGGTGTGGCCAAACGTCAACAGGCCATCCTTAAATTAATTTCTTTGGGGAATCGGAGCCACACAGCACAGGAGCTCTGGAATGCCATCAAGCAGGAGAGCGATGTGTGGTTTGTGGCAGCGAATCTCCAGCCAGGTTTGGTAGTGAGTGACAATGGCCGAAATCTAGTGGCAGCTCTGGGCCTAGGCAACCTCACTCACATACCATGTCTGGCACACGTGCTCAATTTGGTCATGCAGAGCTTTCTGAGGGACTATCCGGATCTTGATGCACTGCTGCACAAGGTTCGCCTAGAGTGTGCTCACTTGCGGCGTTCCAGCATGGCAAGATCGCGCATTGCATCTCTGCAACGCCGATTCCGCCTGCCAGAACATCGCATCATATGTGACCTCCCCACCAGGTGGAATTCAACGTTACATATGTTGGAGCGGTTGTGTGAGCAGCAGGCAGCAGTAATGGAGTACCAGCTGCATCAGGCGCAAACAAGTTGCACTGTGCGCCGGACACACTTCACCACCACTGAGAGGGCCACTATGAGGGACATCTGCCACGTTTTGCATGCCTTCGATGACTCCACGCGGATGGCCAGTGCAGATGATGCACTAATCAGCATGACTGTCCCCCTCATCTGTCTGCTTCAAAAAACCTTACAAGCACTAAGTGAGGAGGTTTTTGAAGAGGTCGAGGATGAGCAGTCAGAAATGCCATCTGCTTCTGGCAAGTCTGCGCAACGTGCTTCCACACAAAGGCCCAGGCAGGGGACACATAGTGAGGAGGATGACGAGGAGTCAATGGAGGAGGAGGAACACATCTCTCCAGAGGAGGGAGGTACACAAGGCTCTAGTAGTCAGTGTGTACAGCGAGGGTGGGGTGATGCTGAGCAGGCAGAGATGCTGCCTCAAGCTGGGGACAGCGTTTCCGGTCCAGTTGGCAGTCTGCAGCACATGGTTGATTTCATGCTGCAGTGTTTGTTAAATGACCGCCGCATCGCCAACATTCTCCACACGGCTGATTATTGGGTGTACACCCTCCTAGATCCTCGCTACCGGGACAACTTACAAAGCCTCATACGACAGTTGAACCGGGAGCAAAAAATGCGGGAGTACCAAGAAACACTTGTGCAGGCCATCATGTTCTCCATTCCCCCCGCAAGTGTTGCTGGTAGTGCTTTTCAAAGCAGCCATGTGGGTAGAGGCAGTGGAGGAAGCTCTGCACAAAGAGGTAGCAGAGGCAGTGCCGCAGGACAAGGCAAGGCCAGTATTGCCCAAATGTGAAAAAGTTTTGTGGGACCGCCACAAACGGCTACACCATCACAGACGGCTCCAGTCAGCAGGAGGCAACGTTTCCGTCAGATGGTGACAGACTACTTGTCTTGCCCTGTTAGTGTTCTCCCAGACGGCTCTTCCCCGTTCAAGTATTGGGTCTCTAAGCTGGATACATGGCCAGAGCTTAGCCAGTATGCATTGGAGGTGCTGGCTTGCCCTGCTGCCAGTGTATTATCGGAACGTGTCTTTAGTGCTGCAGGTGGTGTGGTAACAGACCGTCGCACGCGACTATCCGCCGATAATGTTGACCGGCTTACTTTTCTGAAAATGAACAAGGCCTGGATCTCACCTGAATTTGCCAGTCCTCTTCCAGAATAAATAATTGGCTGGCAACAGGATCCAGGTCTCCTGTTGTGTTCATGTTTCTATGACCTGAACTTTATTTCCTGGGCTACAGCAACGCCCGTTGTTGCTCAGAAGTGCTGTCCGCACAGACAAAACACTCGCTCATGTGTAAGTGGGGTTCGGTAACGTCAGCTGATCCCCTGCTGTGTGTATGGCAAAGTGTCCTGCTCCCTCCACAGTCAAACAAACTCAGATTTACACCTGGCTCCAAGTAGGCCTCGGCCTACTACCTGATTTTCCCTGGGCGCCGACACCGCCAGTTGGTGCTCAGAAGTGCTGTCCGCACAGACAAAACACTCGCTCATGTGTAAGTGGGGTTCGGTAACGTCAGCTGATCCCCTGCTGTGTGTATGGCAAAGTGTCCTGCTCCCTCCACAGTCAAACAAACTCAGATTTACACCTGGCTCCAAGTAGGCCTCGGCCTACTACCTGATTTTCCCTGGGCTCCGACACCGCCAGTTGGTGCTCAGAAGTGCTGTCCGCACAGACAAATCACTCGCTCATGTGTAAGTGGGGTTCGGTAGCGTCAGCTGATCCCCTGCTGTGTGTATGGCAAAGTGTCCTGCTCCCTCCACAGTCAAACAAACTCAGATTTACACCTGGCTCCAAGTAGGCCTCGGCCTACTACCTGATTTTCCCTGGGCTCCGACACCGCCAGTTGGTGCTCAGAAGTGCTGTCCGCACAGACAAAACACTCGCTCATGTGTAAGTGGGGTTCGGTAACGTCAGCTGATCCCCTGCTGTGTGTATGGCAAAGTGTCCTGCTCCCTCCACAGTCAAACAAACTCAGATTTACACCTGGCTCCAAGTAGGCCTCGGCCTACTACCTGATTTTCCCTGGGCTCCGACACCGCCAGTTGGTGCTCAGAAGTGCTGTCCGCACAGACAAAACACTCGCTCATGTGTAAGTGGGGTTCGGTAACGTCAGCTGATCCCCTGCTGTGTGGAGGGCAAAGTGCTGCTGCCTCCAAATTGTAACTACTTCAGATTTAAACATTCTCTGATTTGGCCTCTGTCTCCACTCTGTCTCTAGTATTTCCCCTGACCTCCAACACCGCCAGTTCCTGCTCACAGTTGCCGTCCACGCATTCCACACGTGTTCCTGTGTTACTGGGGTTCTGTAACGTCAGCAGATCCCCCAATATGTGTTCGCCACTGTCTCCTGCGCTGTCCACCTTCCCACTGCAAGCGGTGGGAATGTGGACAGAGCAGGAGACAGTGGCAGACACTCATCAGGGGATATGCTGACATTACAGAACCCCAGTAACCCAGGAACACATGTGGATTGGGTAGACGGCTGCTGTACGCATAAACTGGCGGTGTTGGTGGTCACGTGAAATCCTGGAAACAGAGTGGAGACAGATGCTTAATTGGAGCACGTTGACAGTCTGTTGTAGCCTACAAACAATCTAAAACTGCCACCAAGTAGGCCTCGGCCTGCACCCTGGTTCTCCCTGGGTTCCAACAACGCTAGTTGGTGCTCGGAAGTGCTGTCCACACAGAAAAAAACACTTGTTCATGTGAAAGTGGGGGTCGGTAACGTCAGCTGATCCCCTGCTGTGTGGAGGGCAAAGTGTCCTGCTCCCTCCAAAGTCAAAATACCTCTGCTTTACACCTGGCTCCTAGTAGGCTTCGGCCCGCACCCTGATTGTCCCTGGGTTCCAACAACGCTAGTTGGTGCTCGGAAGTGCTGTCCACACAGAAAAAAACACTCGTTCATGTGAAAGTGGGGTTCAGTAACGTCAGCTGATCCCCTGCTGTGTGGAGGGCAAACTGCTGCTGCCTCCAAAGTCAAAATAACTCCGATTTACACCTGGCTCCTAGTAGGCCTCGGCCTGCACCCTGGTTCTCCCTGTACTCCAACAACGCTAGTTGGTGCTCGGAAGTGCTGTCCACACAGAATAAAACACTCATTCATGTGAAAGTGGGGTTCGGTAACGTCAGCTGATCCCCTGCTGTGTGGAGGGCAAACTGCTGCTGCCTCCAAATTGTAACTACTTCAGATTTAAACATTCTCTGATTTGGCCTCTGTCTCCACTCTGTCTCTAGTATTTCCCCTGACCTCCAACACCACCAGTTCCTGCTCACAGTTGCCGTCCACACATTCCACACGTGTTCCTGTGTTACTGGGGTTCTGTAACGTCAGCAGATCCCCCAATATGTGTCCGCCACTGTCTCCTGCGCTGTCCACCTTCCCACTGCAAGCGGTGGGAATGTGGACAGAGCAGGAGACAGTGGCAGACACTCATCAGGGGATATGCTGACATTACAGAACCCCAGTAACCCAGGAACACATGTGGATTGGGTAGACGGCTGCTGTACGCATAAACTGGCGGTGTTGATGGTCACGTGAAATCCTGGAAACAGAGTGGAGACAGATGCCTAATTGGAGCACGTTGACAGTCTGTTGTAGCCTACAAACAATCTAAAACTGCCACCAAGTAGGCCTCGGCCTGCACCCTGGTTCTCCCTGGGCTCCAACAACGCTAGTTGGTGCTCGGAAGTGCTGTCCACACAGAAAAAAACACTTGTTCATGTGAAAGTGGGGGTCGGTAACGTCAGCTGATCCCCTGCTGTGTGGAGGGCAAACTGCTGCTGCCTCCAAAGTCAAAATAACTCCGATTTACACCTGGCTCCTAGTAGGCCTCGGCCTGCACCCTGGTTCTCCCTGGGCTCCAACAACGCTAGTTGGTGCTCAGAAGTGCTGTCCACACAGAAAAAAACACTCGTTCATGTGAAAGTGGGGTTCAGTAACGTCAGCTGATCCCCTGCTGTGTGGAGGGCAAACTGCTGCTGCCTCCAAATTGTAACTACTTCAGATTTAAACATTCTCTGATTTGGCCTCTGTCTCCACTCTGTCTCTAGTATTTCCCCCGACCTCCAACACCGCCAGTTCCTGCTCACAGTTGCCGTCCACGCATTCCACACGTGTTCCTGTGTTCCTGGTGTTCTGTAACGTGAGCTGATCCCCCAATGTGTGTCCGGCACTGTCTCCTGCGCTGTCCACCTTCCCACTGCAAGTGGTGGGAATGTGGACAGAGCAGGAGACAGTGGCAGACAAACATCAGGGGATCTGCTGACATTACAGAACACCAGTAACACAGGAACACGTGTGGATTGGGCAGATGGCTACTGTACGCATAAACTGGCGGTGTTGGTGGTCACGTGAAATCCTGGAAACAGAGTGGAGACAGATGCCTAATTGGAGCACGTTGACAGTCTGTTGTAGCCTACAAACAATCTAAAACTACCACCAAGTGGGACTCGGCCTACACCATGATTGTCCCTGGGCTCCAACAATGCCAGTTGGTTTTCAGCAGTGTCTTTGGCACGGGTACTCCCTGTTGCCCAGCCTGTTTTCAGCACGCCTGCTGTTTCCGGGTAGTGTCAAGGTCACTATGCCACCAATCCGTTGTCTTATCGTCTTGCGGCCGGGTTAGCCGACTCTACGGTGCCTGTAGTTTAGGTGACTCCTATGTGGGCTGCGGGAACTGGCACTGAAGGCTGGATCCGTAGTGCCAATGGGACATGGACCCCCTGTAGGACTGTGGGTTTCGGTAACTGCGGCCGGCTTGCGGCCTGGCTACTTTGCTTTGAATGGGTACCTTCTGCTACCCACCCGGGTTCCAGCACTGTCTGCTGGTTCTCGCCAGAGCCTTTGGCCTAGGTGCCTCCATCTCGGTATCCGAGGTCCAGCACCGTCAGCTGGTCCTTGGTAGTGCTTTCTAGCACAGGTACCTAGTAACCGTGGTCCAGCACCGTCAGCTGTTCCTCGGTAGTGCCATTGGCTCTTGTAGCTTTTGCTACCAATCTGGGTTCCAGCACCGTCAGCTGGTTCTCGGCAGTGTCTTTGGCACGGGTACTTCCTGTTGCCCAGCCTGTTTTCAGCACGCCTGCTGTTTCCAGGTAGTGTCAAGGTCACTATGCCACCAATCCGTTGTCCTGTCGTCTTGCGGCCGGGTTAGCCGACTCTACGTTGCCTGCAGTTTAGGTGACTCCTATGTGGGCTGCGGGAACTGGCACTGAAGGCTGGATCCGTAGTGCCAATGGGACATGGACCCCCTGTAGGACTGTGGGTTTCGGTAACTGCGGCCGGCTTGCGGCCTGGCTACTTTGCTTTGAATGGGTACCTTCTGCTACCCACCCGGGTTCCAGCACTGTCTGCTGGTTCTCGCCAGAGCCTTTGGCCTAGGTGCCTCCATCTCGGTATCCGAGGTCCAGCACCGTCAGCTGGTCCTTGGTAGTGCTTTTTAGCACAGGTACCTTCTGCTTAGTAACCATGGTCCAGCACTGTCAGTTGGTCCTCGGTAGTGCCATTGGCTCTTGTTCCTTCTGCTACCCATCCGGGTGCCAGCACTGTCTGCTGTGTCTTGCCAAAGCCTTTGGCCTAGGTGCCTCCATCTCAGTATCCGAGGTCCAGCACCGTCAGCTGGTCCTTGGTAGTGCTTTTTAGCACAGGTACCTTCTGCTTAGTAACCGTGGTCCAGCACCGTCAGTTGGTCCTCGGTAGTGCCATTGGCTCTTGTTCCTTCTGCTGCCACTACGGGTTCCAGTACTGTCAGCTGGTTCTCGCCAGTTTCTCAGCCTTCTTGTACCTTCTGCTACATTTCCAAGATCAAGCTTTTTGAAATTGTCTTTGGTAATCCTTATTGATCTGCATGACGACGACCCTGATGACGACGACCCTGAAGACCACACCAAAGAAGACCAGAAATATGACCCTAAATAATATGACCAAGAGGACAAAGAACATGAAGACAACCACCAAGATACAGAACAAAAGACAGAAGAACAAGAAGCAGAAGCAAAAGCAGAAGAACAGAAAGCAGAACATTAAGCATAAGACTAAAAATCAGCATAGAAGATATCAAAATTATAAGCAGAAGAAGACTAAGCAGTAAATGGGGGTGAGTCCGTTCCTCCTCGTGGTGCCCCTGGAAAATGCCTGCTGCTGCAGGCCAAACTGAACGCGGACAAATCCTGTTGTAAATCTTTTGTGACAGGCAGAACGTAAGGTGTAATCTTATAACTTTTATAGATAAGTACTACAGGAATGCCTGTCACCATAAGAAAATGAAGAAAAAGAAGAATAGGAAGAAGATGAAGAAATAGCATATGAAAATTAATAATAGCTGAATAAGAAGAATATGAAGAATGGAAAAAAAAATAATGGGAAGAAGGTGAAGAAGAAGAAGAAGAAGATGAATAAGGTGAAGAAAAAGTTGATGAAAAAAATGCTACTGCTGCGGATAATGAAGGAGAAAGTGTGGGAGAAGTACAAAAGAAGGTGAAGAGCATGGAAGTTGTGAAACATACATATCTGACAAAATATAAAAAAGTTAACATAGTCAACATCTTTTTAACTCCGAACGTCTTGAAAAAAAAAATTGGAATTAATGCTATGCCATGTGATTTGAATTAACCACTATGCCTTTAATGTCTCCTCCCCCTCGCACAATACATTCTACATGATTCTTATTTGTTTTCAATTATGTAGAATTAGCCAACAAGGAAATAAAGGGCTTTTTTTAATTCCGATACCGGAAGTCCCATTGACTTGAATGGGACTTCCAGTATCGGAATCGGCGATACCCGATATTTTTTTCGTATCGGGCGATACCATCCGATACGATATTTTTGGGTATCGAACGGTATCGCTCAACACTAGAGAAAAGTGATTAAAACTTTAAAAACTTTGCAACCCCTTTTAACCTGCTTAAAAGGGAACAAAACAAGAATATTTAGTGAATAACCCAACGCAGGTAAAAATTCTCTTTTTAACAAAAACTGAAAAAAGAAGTGAAAACTAAAACCTAAAAAAAACTGATAAAATGTCACAAAAAGTGGAGAAAACCTAAAAGAAATAAAAAGGGAAAATGATTTTTAAAAGATTTTAAAACCAAAAAAAGTTGATAAAATCAAAAAGTATATAGTATATAAACTTTAAAAGAACCACTTAAAAAAAACACAATAAATTCAGGGAAAATGGAGGGAAAAAGAAAGAAAACCAAAAGAGACAATCAAGAAGTTGATAAACCTTGGAAAAAACACTCCAAAAGGAAGAAAAAAATAAGAATAAAACTCCAAAAAATCAGTACAACTTTACAACTTCCAACAATAAAAGGGTTAATGTAGAATGTAGAATGCAGGCACCCAACTTCCTCTTTCTTTTTTTTTTTTCCCCTGCCTGCGTCTCTCAGTGAAATCTGAGAACAATGGAAAACCAAAAAAACAGACTCAAAATGACCCAGCTTTCCCGAAAATTCTCATACTACAGTAACAAAAGCCTCCACCAAAAATACAAAATAAAACATAAATAGGGAAAAGCAGAGTCCAAAATATAATAATATGAAAAAAAAAATATATATATCAGGGGCACACCCTGCAGGCAAAAGAGGAAGTTTACAATAAAAAGGCAAAACTCTTTCTGCTTCAGATCTTTGCGGAAACCTGCAATGAATTCACATATATATGTCCGGGGAGAGAGATCGAAAACCCTTCTGTGACACGTCAAACAGCTGCTGACACCAGTAACTGCCAATCACCCGTGGCGCTTTGGTTAGCACCAGGATGTATCACCCTCTGTCTGCTGGGAGACGGGCGCCGTGATATCCCACTAGATTATCACCCCTCTGTGTGCACCCGGGGACCGTGGTAATCTCTCCAGTGATCAGTCTGTGATATCTCTCCAGTCTGCCAGCCTCCGCTTGATGCGGGGACGTTTGACAGCCGAGGGATTCACCTGTGATACCTCCCTCAAGCTGACACCTCCGTGTATGTGTGCGGGGACCGTGACAGCCGTGGGATTCACCTGTGATACCTCCTTGAAGCTGACACCTCCGTGTATGTGTGCGGGGACCGTGACAGCTTTTTCAGAGGAATTCACCTGTGATATCCCATCCAAGTCAAAACCTCCACGTGGTGCGGGGACGTGATCTGACTTAGTCAGAGAGACTCAGTCTTGTTATCGGTGTCTCAGCAGCCACAAATCAAGTCACAGTCTCCACCAACTCTCTCACCCGGATCTCAGACACACAGGATCACAGGAGACTCTTAATCTCAGGGTCGTGGGTTCGAGCCCCACATTGGGCGCCAATTGATGTGGATTTTTTGGTTGGGTGAATTTAGCCCTGTGTGTACTGTGGCCTCTCCTGATTAGACAGAGTCTTATTGAGCGCTCAAGGAAGGAAAGACGCCACACATGGTTAGCAGCAATACCTTACAGCAGAACTCTGGGCACTTTATTCATATTCATGGTCTTTTATCAGTTCGTATAAAGGAGTGGTTACTCATTAACATAAAGGCTTTACTTCTTATCTAATTGGTCAGTTTGAATACATGAACATATATGGGTGTCCGACCTGGGGTTACTTAGACACCACATGATTTACTGTCCGGAGTCTTGCACTCGTCAGCAAGTTTCCAATATCGGCTGGACCATCTGGCCTTACTTCCTCATTCCCTATGTCTGCTAGATATTTCTCAAGTCACAAGACAATGAGATGACTGGGTAGCAGGTTATTTCCACCAACTAGTTATAAGGTTCAAACTGTGAATATGTATCTGTGTGCAGTATATATGAGTATATAGCAGTATATAGCCTATAGCAGGCGCTGTACTATGTGTGAAAAATGAACACTCAGTAACTCACAAGGACAAAACAATAAAATCTGGATTGCTTTGAAAAAAGCAGTTTGCTCAGCAGTGGGCACACAGCAATGCAGCTACCAGGTAGCCTTAAAAGGCAGCCTAATAACCAAGAGCTGATGCACCAAAATATAGCCTCCCCTTGCACTGCACAGTGACTGGTGTGTTGTACAGGCAAAATTGCTAGCAGCAGAATCAGTTTTTGGTATCTTCTTCCCTGCCTAACGCTCTCCCTACAGAATCAGCAGCAGCAGCAGCTCTCCCTATTCTGAGATCAGTATGAGTAACATGGCGGTCGGCGTCCCCGCCCTTTTATACCCCCTGTGACGCCCCACAAAGCAAGCCAATCACTTGCATGCCCTTCTCCAAGATGGTGGTGACCGCTGCCTATGTCATCACGTTGCCCACATTGTCCGTTCTTCCTGATTGGCTGCGAAAAGGGCGCTCAAGCATCTTTTGAAACGCGACTTTGGCGCTAAAGTCGCCGACCTCCTGGCCGACCTCACGCTAAGGTCGGGTTTCGTTTCATGAAACCTGACTTAGGCGAAAGTTGGCGACTTTTCAATTTTTTCGACCCGTTTTCGCTCAACTCTAGTGGAGACACCTGACCACACTCCAAAACCTGCACGCCACACCACAAAGTAGTGTAGCAAAGCACCTTCGGCGGCTCCCTGCTTGGAGTGTAGCATAGCACCCCTTAGCGGCTCCCTGCTTGGAACACGAAATGTGCTGGGAGGTGGGTGGAGCTGAGGTTTTTGCACTAAAAGAGAGGGAAGAGTTAGGAGTCAGTCAGTCTGACAGAGGGAGAGAGTTGGAGAGATCCCCAGGAGAGGGATGGATGGATGGAAGTGCTGCAGCAGACCTCAGTGACCTGGGTCTGCTGGCACAGGGAAGAGACGTTTTAGAAAGCCTGATTCTCCATAAGAAGGAAAGGATTAGTACGGAACGTGAGGAGAATAAGAGAACAAGGACCAGGGTTAGAGGAGAACCCTTCCCAAGTTCTAAGCGCAAGGCCGGGGCCCGGTCCCCGAGGTTGTATGGATACTAATGGTCCTGCAGCAGACACCGGAGGAATAGAAGTAGTGACCTGACCACTTTATTCCCACACAAGACTTTGGGGCACAACAGCAATGATAGTGAGCCGGGACTAGGTAGAAGGAGTCTCCGAAGTAGGCTACAGCTGTCTGCCGTACAAATAGAGTTCATAAGAACATCTGACAGGAGGAACTCCAGTGTAACTCAGTACTGTGAGTACTTCACTCCAAGGCGCTAAGAGGGAGACGTTCAGAAAATGCACATATGTTGGTGGAGTGTTGGAAAGGAGTACTTCATCCTGCCTGGAAGTTGGCTGAGCTCCTGACCCGGAGGACACGGCATGGATGCGGGCACCTGTACCACAACAGACTGTGAGTAAAGCTTTGGAACTACATGCCCTGGTGTCCTCCAATTATTCTGGCGCCAACCCGTCCAGCACTGCTACATCCCTTGCACCCGACACTACACCATCTAAGTGTCACTTCACCTACTCTGCCCTGGGACTACAGCCCTGTCTGTGGAGGGCTATAACATCATTGCTGCACCACACCATCTGTCCCAGAGGATCTGTCTGCAGCGCCGGCTTACATCTTCATTGCCGAACACCACAGGTGGCGTCACGAATCACTTATAACCTTTCACCACCATAAGCACACTGAAACAACCCCCTTTTGTAATGGAGCCCGAGGGCCACGGACCGGGTCACTGCTGCCGTGACAACCCCCTGTTGAGAAGATCAACCTGCCCGGTACTGAGTACCCCACAGCCCTGGTGAGTGAGGGTGCTTCATATATGTCCTTTGTGAAGACTTTCAGCAATGTAATCCTTCATAGCTAAGCGCTCAGGGCCAGATAAATTAAACAGACGGGCTTTAAGTACCAAGCAGAATCCAACAAGCAATATCCAGAGAACAGACCGAGTCAAAACCAAAGTATCAGGCAACCAGAAAGCAGCACTAACACACTCAGGGGTCAACATACTCTGCCAAGGGCGAAAGTATAACTGACGGGGATTGGAGCTTCCTGAGGCTATAAGAAGCCTTCCCAGAACCAAGGAGAGGCCACAATAATAAGCCCCAGGTGTGCAGGTAAGAGTCTGCACTGAGATCATAACATTAACCCCAGAAGTGCAGGTCCACCAGCACTGGTTCCAGACATTAACCCAAAGCGTGCGGGTCCAACCCGCACTGGGATCATGACAACCCCACAGCCCACAGTGCATGTCAGACCAAATGAGAATCATGAGGTCAAAGGAACTGGCCAAGGAGCTCAGAGACAGAATTGTGGCAAGACACAGATCTGGCCAAGGTTGCAAAAGAATTTCTGCAGTACTCAAGGTTCCTAAGAGCACAGCTGCCTCTATAATCCTTAAATGGAAGAAATTTGGCACCACTAGAAATCTTCCTAGATCTGGCCATCCAGCCAAACTGAGCAATTATGGGAGAAGAGCCTTGGTGAGACAGGTAGAGAAGAACCCCAAGATCACTGTGGCTGAGCTCCACAGATGCAGTAGGGAGAAAGTTCCACAAAGTCAACTATCACTGCAGCCCTCCACCAGTCGGGCCTTTAAGGGAGAGTGGCAGGACGGAAGCCTCTTCTCAGTGCAAGACATATGAAAGCCCACATAGAGTTTGCTAAAAAACACATGAAGGACTCCCAGACTATGAGAAATAATATTCTCTGGTCTCATGAGATGAAGATAGAATTTTTTGGTGATAATTCTTAGCAGTATGTGTGGAGAAAACCAGGCACTGCTCATGACCTGCCCAATACAATCTCAACAGTGAAACAAGGTGGTGGCAGCATCATTCTATGGGGGTGTTTTTCAGCTGCAGGGACAGGACGACTGGTTACCATTGCAGGAAACATGAATGCGGCCAAGTACAGAGATATCCTGGATGAAAACCTTTTCCAGAGTGCTCTGGACCTCAGACTTAAGGCCCTGTTACACATAACGATGTCCCAGCGATCTCACCAACGATCCGACATGGATGGGATTGCTGGGACATCGTTAGGCTGATCGGTGGTGAGCTGTCACATAGACAGCCCCTCCAGCTATCAGGACCAGCGAGCACGTTGGTTTCCATTGTAAACAGTGGGTATCTAAGAGCCGCGCAGCTCTTGGTTACCCGCTGTTTACCTTGGAAACCAGCGTGCAGCGTCGCTGATCGTTGCTTTCCCGCTGCCACACGCAGCGATGCGTGCTGGCCAGCGGGAGACCAACAATCAAAAAACGGTCCAGGATGATCCTGCACGATCAGCGATACCCGGCAGGGGGGCCGGTTGCTGATCCATGTTACACACAGCGATATCGCTGGCGAATTCGCTGTGTGTGACGGGGCCTTTAGCCGAAGGTTCACCTTCCAACAAGGCAATGACTCTAAGCACACAACTAGAGTTGAGCGACTTTTGGTTTTTTAGGGTCGCGTTTCGTTTCGTGAAACCCGACTTTTCCAAAAGTCGGGTCGAGCAAGATCGTCCGATTATAGGGAAAAGTCGGGGTCGTCCCAAAACACGAAACCCAATGTAAGTCAATGGGGATTAAAAGTCGGCAGTGAGAGGAGGACAGGAAACACACCTACAGTGCCCATTTGAATGCCAAAAGCATCAATTCTTCTTACTTAAGCTTGTCAACCTTAATTAACTTCATAATACAAGTTACGCACTGAAAAATGGGGGTTATTTGGCTAAATTTGTGGGGGGGGAGGGCTGGCTGCAGGTTTTCATGTGCCCTGGGCGAAAGAGCGCCCCTTTAACACATACCACAACTCATCATGCTCCGATACGGCAGAGAAATAGCGGTATAGTACAATGAAAAATACCTCACTTTTTACATCTCATGACGAGGCCCATCTATTTCTCCATACAAAATCATTGGTCCCATATAATGTTTGAAACAGTATATGATGAGCTCCACATAATGCTACAGTATATGTTGGTCCCCATGGATGAAGCTCCACTGTCTTATGGGCCCAAATAATGCTCCAAACATAATGGGCCCCATTTCTAATGCTCTAGTGTATAATGGGCCCTGTAAATGCTGCTCCAGTGTCTGATGTCCACCTTTGGAATGTTCCAGTGTATGGTGGGCCCCATCTATCATTCTCCAGAGTATAGTGCTCCCCAAAAATTGCTGTCCCAACATTGAAAACAATCAAATAAGTCTCCTCGCTAGGGAATCCCTGTACTTGTCTGGACAGGTGCTGTAGCTTGCTTAACAGCTCGCCAGCCGTTCTCACGCCCAATATGGATTGCACGTGATTGCACAAAGGTTAGAAAGGGTACCGTATCCCTGGATAACATGTATGGATAGCGTACACATTCAAAATATATGTCTATACAGCATGAGGCAGGCTCAGACGGTGTTAGGCCCAGTATGGATTGCACGTCATTGCACAAAGGTTAGAAAGGGTACCGTATCCCCGGATAACATGTATGGATAGCGTACACATTCAAAATATATGTCTATACAGCATGAGGCAGGCTCAGACGGTGTTAGGCCCAGTATGGATTGCACGTCATTGCACAAAGTTTAGAAGGGGTACCGTATCCCCGGATAACATGTATGGATAGCGTACACATTCAAAATATATGTCTATACAGCATGAGGCAGGCTCAGATGGTGTTAGGCCCAGTATGGATTGCACGTCATTGCACAAAGGTTAGAAAGGGTACCATATCCCCGGATAACATGTATGGATAGCGTACACATTCAAAATATATGTCTATACAGCATGAGGCAGGCTCAGACGGTGTTAGGCCCAGTATGGATTGCACGTCATTGCACAAAGGTTAGAAGGGGTACCGTATCCCCGGATAACATGTATGGATAGCGTACACATTCAAAATATATGTCTATACAGCATGAGGCAGGCTCAGACGGTGTTAGGCCCAGTATGGATTGCACGTCATTGCACAAAGGTTAGAAAGGGTACCGTATCCCTGGATAACATGTATGGATAGCGTACACATTCAAAATATATGTCTCAGGAGGCAGGCTCAGACGGTGTCAGGCACAGTATGGATTTGACGGCCCAGATTTCACAGCGGAGGAGCAGGGAGAGGTAAAGATTGCAAATGCTGGGGCCCTGGCCAAGCAAGGGGGGCCCACTCTTGGGCGTCGGTACTGGCACTGGGCCCCTCATAGTACAGCGGTGTGTCTGACGGCGGGTGTGCACCACCACCGTCAGAGACACTTGATTGCACTATGAGGGACCCTGTGCCAGTGCCCGCGCCCAAGAGTCGGCCTACCCACCTGTCCAGGGCAACGGCACTCGCACGGTGTCGTGCGGTAGGTGGTGACCCCGGCCACGGGGGGGGAGGCAGCACAGTTATGGAGTTTTAGAAAGTGGCATATGTTGATGTTGGACATTCAGCTGATGCAAAAGGCGAAATAGGTGAAGTACCAGGAAGAGGTGGACCAAAGCAAGCCATTTTTCTGTCACCCTATGTGTCATCAGGGGAAGGTGGGACAAAATCCTTGGAAACCCATGCGTGGTTCATTTTAATGAAGGTTAGATCATCCACATTTTGGGTTGACAGACGGGTCCTTTTTTCTGTCAGGATTGATCCAGCTGCACTGAAGACTCTTTCCGATAGCACACTTGCAGCTGGGCAAGCGAGCTCCTGTAAGGCATATTGGGCCAATTCAGGCCAGGTGTCCAGTTTAGCGGCCCAATAGTCAAAGGGGAATGACCTGTGTGGGAGAACATCGATATGGGAGGAAAAGTAGTTTGTAACCATAGTTGACAACTGCTGTCTCCTGTCACTTTCCATCGATGCAGTATTACCAGTTGTGTGAGCGGTATTTGAAAAATCAGTCCACAACATTGTCATGAAACCCCTGTCTCCAACGCCACTTCTGCTGTGTGCACCACGAACACCTCTGCCAAGCTGCCCCCGGCCCGTACGGCTCTTGTGAGAACCATCACCGCTGCTGTGTGCTGGGAATGCCTCAAGCAACCGATTTACCAGAGTTGCTTGTTTATTAGCCAATATTAGGTCAAGGTTCTCCTGTGGCATGATGTTTTGTAATTTGCCTTTATAGCGTGGATCCAGGATGCTGGCCAACCAGTAGTCGTCATCGTTCATCATTTTGGCAATGCGGGGGTCACTTTTTAGGATCCGCAAGGCATAATCTGACATGTGGGCCAATGTTCCCGATGTCAATGATGCACTGCGAGTGCTGGGTGGAGGAGCACTTTCTGGCAAATCCACATCCCTCCAGTCATGCACAAACCCTGTACCAGACCTTGCCACGCCAACATTTTCACTTGCCCCACGAGATGCATCCTCCTCCCCTAAGTAATCATCCCCATCATCCTCCTCCTCCTCCTCCTCTTCTTCCTCCACCTCGTCCAGGAGAGGTCCCTGAGCAGACAATGGCTGAATGTCATCAAGGATTCCCTCCTCCTCTTCCTCCTCATCAACATTGGCTGCAGACGCCTGCTCCTTAAGGTGCGTCAAAGTTTGCATGAGCAGACGCATAAGTGGGATGCTCATGCTTAGGATGGCGTCGTCTGCGCTTACCAGCCGTGTGCATTCCTCAAAACACTGAAGGACTTTACAAAGGTCTTTCAGCTTCGACCACTGCACGCCTGTCAACTCCATGTCTGCTCTCAAAGTGCCTGGCCGTGTATCCTCCCACAAATGCATTATGGCCTGCCTCTGCTCGCACAGCCACTCCACCATGTGCAGGGTGGAGTTCCACCTTGTTGCAATGTCGATAATGAGGCGGTGGTTGGGAAGGTGGAGCAATCGCTGCAGCTTCTGCATACGAACGGAGTGTACAGGCGACCGGCGGATGTGCGCGCACAGTCTTCGCACCTTCTGGAGCAGGGCTGTTAACTCCGGATAATTTTTGAGGAAGCACTGCACCACCAGGTTCAAGGTGTGAGCCAAGCAAGGTATGTGGCTGAGTTTTGAAAGGGCTATGGCTGCCACAAAATTATGGCCGTTATCACTAACTACCTTGCCTGCCTCAAGATGTACACTGCCCAGCCATGACTCAGTTTGTCGCTTCAAGTACTCGGCCAGCACCTCGGCGGTGTGTCTGTCGCCCAAACACATCATCTGCAACACAGCCTGCTGACGCTTTCCACTAGCTGCTCGATAGGGGGACACATCGTGTGCAACAGTGGCAGCTGCAGATGGAGTGCTCGTACGACTGCACTCTGTGGACGAGCTTTCGCTTCTGGAGGAGGAGGAGGAGGAGGAGGGTCGAACGCCTACAGCCAACTGTTTCCTATACCGTGGGCTAGGCAGCACTGTCCCACCACCGATGTCCCCTGTGGACCCTGCATCCACCACATTAACCCAGTGCGCAGTGATGGACACGTAACGGCCCTGGCCATGCCGACTGGACCATGCATCAGTTGTGAGGTGCACCTTTCCGCTCACTGACTGCTTGAGTGCATGGACAATGCGGTCTTTCACATGATGGTGGAGGGCTGGGATGGCTTTGCGAGAGAAGAAGTGGCGACTGGGTAGGTCATAGCGTGGTACTGCATAGGCCATGAGTTCGCGGAAAGCTGTGCTTTCCACCAACCGAAAGGGCATCATCTCAAACGAGATTAGTTTGGCAATGTGGGCGTTCAAACCCAGTGTACGCGGATGAGAGACTGAGTACTTTCTTGACCTAGTCATAGTGTCTGGGAGGGTGAGCTGGACTTGAGAGCTGCATATGGTGGAAGTAGCGGTGGACAGGGCGGACTGAGAGAGGGTTGATGATGGTGATGGAGTTGGTGTTCTTTCTGATGGCCTAGAATCAGGCTTTCGTTGATATAACAGTGGGATTCCCTGACTGCTGTGGCCTTGCAACGACACCTCAACATTTGCTGCTGTGCTAACCGGTGGGCAGTGGGGGAAACAATGTAGCGTTGCTGACTACCTTCGTTGTGATCAGTTGCACATGTGGCACTTGAGGTTTGGTGTTGTGTCCACGCTTGCAAGTGCATGCTGGTTAAATGTCTAAGCATGCAACTGGTATTCAAATTTTTCAGATTTTTCCCTCGGCTAAAGGTCTTTGCGCACTTCTTACAGATAACCTTGGCCTGATCATGAGGATTTTGTTCAAAAAAGTGCCACACTGCACTCTTCCTACTTTGGCAGACATTTTGCGGCCTAGCACGCTGTGATCTTTTGACCCTCTGGACAAGCTGTCCAGCAACTCTTTTGATGTTTGGAACCTGTCTTTGGAGTGCTCCGGGCCTGCCAGATAACAGCTGTTGCGATGTCGATGTCTGCTGTGGATGCTCCTCATCTGAGCTATTGGAAGCAGCACCCTCTTCCCCCAATGGATGCCAATCTGGGTCAACAACTGGGTCATCCATCACCTCCTCTTCTATGTCATGTGCACCTTCCTCTGTGTCACCGTGTATGGTGGTATAGTGTGCGGGAAGGGGCACCTGAGTCTCATCAGGGTCAGAATCTGGCTCTGTACACTGCGAGGACAATGTAGTGCTCTGAGTGAATGTACCAGCAGAATCATCCATCAGCGGCTGTGCATCAGTGCACTCCATGTCAGATTCATCTTGGCCTGGGTAATTCACCATTTCACTTGATAATCCAGGCATGGTATGTGAAAACAGCTCCATGGAGTAATCAGTAGTATGGCCTGCGTCATCCTTCAATCTTGGTTGGGGTGAAGGACACAAGGAAAGGTGTGGTTCATGAACATGAGCCTCCAATGACGACTCAGTGCTTTTACTTTTTACAACTGAAGAAGAGGAGGCGATAGAGCTGGAGGCTGAGTCAGCAATGTAAGACAAAAATTTTCCTGATGCTCTGGCTTTAAAAGCGGTTTGCCAACTCCTAGAAAACTAAGCGTTCGAGGCCTTATGTAGCCAGACGATGACGCAGGGTCAGCACCTCCTGCATTCGGTCCTATTTTGCTCTTGCCACTACCATCAGATCCACCACCAACACCATCATTACCAGCTGCCAACCCCCGCCCAATTCCACGGCCTCTTCCACCAGCCTTCCTCATTTTTGGTAGAAATGTAGACAAAATCCAACAAACTATATAGTAATGTAAAACAAGGTACAAGGTGTCTCTAGGACAGGGGAGTTTTAGAATTTCTGCACACATTTGTGGACAGTGGACACTTGTGGATTGTGTGAGGCCCACTGATATCTGAGCGCTATGTGACACGCTCGATGGCACAGCTGCCTGTGACCAAAGTGACGAGAGGATAATGGAGATTTTGAATCTCTGCGTACACTTTTGGACACTGGACACTTGTGGATGGTGTGAGGCCCACTGATATCTGAGCGCTATGTGACACGCTCGATGGCACAGCTGCCTGTGACCAAAGTGACGAGAGGATAATGGAGATTTTGAATCTCTGCGTACACTTTTGGACACTGGACACTTGTGGATGGTGTGAGGCCCACTGATATCTGAGCGCTATGTGACACGCTCGATGGCACAGCTGCCTGTGACCAAAGTGACGAGAGGATAATGGAGATTTTGAATCTCTGCGTAAACTTTTGGACACTGGACACTTGTGGATTGTGTGAGGCCCACTGATATCTGAGCGCTATGTGACACGCTCGATGGCACAGCTGCCTGTGACCAAAGTGACGAGAGGATAATGGAGATTTTGAATCTCTGCGTACACTTTTGGACACTGGACACTTGTGGATGGTGTGAGGCCCACTGATATCTGAGCGCTATGTGACACGCTCGATGGCACAGCTGCCTGTGACCAAAGTGACGAGAGGATAATGGAGATTTTGAATCTCTGCGTACACTTTTGGACACTGGACACTTGTGGATGGTGTGAGGCCCACTGATATCTGAGCGCTATGTGACACGCTCGATGGCACAGCTGCCTGTGACCAAAGTGACGAGAGGATAATGGAGATTTTGAATCTCTGCGTAAACTTTTGGACACTGGACACTTGTGGATTGTGTGAGGCCCACTGATATCTGAGCGCTATGTGACACGCTCGATGGCACAGCTACCTGTGACCAAAGTGACGAGAGGATAATGGAGATTTTGAATCTCTGCGTACACTTTTGGACACTGGACACTTGTGGATGGTGTGAGGCCCACTGATATCTGAGCGCTATGTGACACGCTCGATGGCACAGCTGCCTGTGACCAAAGTGACGAGAGGATAATGGAGATTTTGAATCTCTGCGTACACTTTTGGACACTGGACACTTGTGGATGGTGTGAGGCCCACTGATATCTGAGCGCTATGTGACACGCTCGATGGCACAGCTGCCTGTGACCAAAGTGACGAGAGGATAATGGAGATTTTGAATCTCTGCGTAAACTTTTGGACACTGGACACTTGTGGATGGTGTGAGGCCCACTGATATCTGAGCGCTATGTGACACGCTCGATGGCACAGCTGCCTGTGACCAAAGTGACGAGAGGATAATGGAGATTTTGAATCTCTGCGTACACTTTTGGACACTGGACACTTGTGGATGGTGTGAGGCCCACTGATATCTGAGCGCTATGTGACACGCTCGATGGCACAGCTGCCTGTGACCAAAGTGACGAGAGGATAATGGAGATTTTGAATCTCTGCGTACACTTTTGGACACTGGACACTTGTGGATGGTGTGAGGCCCACTGATATCTGAGCGCTATGTGACACGCTCGATGGCACAGCTGCCTGTGACCAAAGTGACGAGAGGATAATGGAGATTTTGAATCTCTGCGTACACTTTTGGACACTGGACACTTGTGGATGGTGTGAGGCCCACTGATATCTGAGCGCTATGTGACACGCTCGATGGCACAGCTGCCTGTGACCAAAGTGACGAGAGGATAATGGAGATTTTGAATCTCTGCGTACACTTTTGGACACTGGACACTTGTGGATGGTGTGAGGCCCACTGATATCTGAGCGCTATGTGACACGCTCGATGGCACAGCTGCCTGTGACCAAAGTGACGAGAGGATAATGGAGATTTTGAATCTCTGCGTACACTTTTGGACACTGGACACTTGTGGATTGTGTGAGGCCCACTGATATCTGAGCGCTATGTGACACGCTCGATGGCACAGCTGCCTGTGACCAAAGTGACGAGAGGATAATGGAGATTTTGAATCTCTGCGTACACTTTTGGACACTGGACACTTGTGGATGGTGTGAGGCCCACTGATATCTGAGCGCTATGTGACACGCTCGATGGCACAGCTGCCTGTGACCAAAGTGACGAGAGGATAATGGAGATTTTGAATCTCTGCGTAAACTTTTGGACACTGGACACTTGTGGATTGTGTGAGGCCCACTGATATCTGAGCGCTATGTGACACGCTCGATGGCACAGCTGCCTGTGACCAAAGTGACGAGAGGATAATGGAGATTTTGAATCTCTGCGTATACTTTTGGACACTGGACACTTGTGGATGGTGTGAGGCCCACTGATATCTGAGCGCTATGTGACACGCTCGATGGCACAGCTGCCTGTGACCAAAGTGACGAGAGGATAATGGAGATTTTGAATCTCTGCGTACACTTTTGGACACTGGACACTTGTGGATGGTGTGAGGCCCACTGATATCTGAGCGCTATGTGACACGCTCGATGGCACAGCTGCCTGTGACCAAAGTGACGAGAGGATAATGGAGATTTTGAATCTCTGCGTACACTTTTGGACACTGGACACTTGTGGATGGTGTGAGGCCCACTGATATCTGAGCGCTATGTGACACGCTCGATGGCACAGCTGCCTGTGACCAAAGTGACGAGAGGATAATGGAAATTTTGAATCTCTGCGTACACTTTTGGACACTGGACACTTGTGGATGGTGTGAGGCCCACTGATATCTGAGCGCTATGTGACACGCTCGATGGCACAGCTGCCTGTGACCAAAGTGACGAGAGGATAATGGAGATTTTGAATCTCTGCGTACACTTTTGGACACTGGACACTTGTGGATGGTGTGAGGCCCACTGATATCTGAGCGCTATGTGACACGCTCGATGGCACAGCTGCCTGTGACCAAAGTGACGAGAGGATAATGGAGATTTTGAATCTCTGCGTACACTTTTGGACACTGGACACTTGTGGATGGTGTGAGGCCCACTGATATCTGAGCGCTATGTGACACGCTCGATGGCACAGCTGCCTGTGACCAAAGTGACGAGAGGATAATGGAGATTTTGAATCTCTGCGTACACTTTTGGACACTGGACACTTGTGGATGGTGTGAGGCCCACTGATATCTGAGCGCTATGTGACACGCTCGATGGCACAGCTGCCTGTGACCAAAGTGACGAGAGGATAATGGGGATTTTGAATCTCTGCGTACACTTTTGGACACTGGACACTTGTGGATGGTGTGAGGCCCACTGATATCTGAGCGCTATGTGACACGCTCGATGGCACAGCTGCCTGTGACCAAAGTGACGAGAGGATAATGGAGATTTTGAATCTCTGCGTACACTTTTGGACACTGGACACTTGTGGATGGTGTGAGGCCCACTGATATCTGAGCGCTATGTGACACGCTCGATGGCACAGCTGCCTGTGACCAAAGTGACGAGAGGATAATGGAGATTTTGAATCTCTGCGTACACTTTTGGACACTGGACACTTGTGGATGGTGTGAGGCCCACTGATATCTGAGCGCTATGTGACACGCTCGATGGCACAGCTGCCTGTGACCAAAGTGACGAGAGGATAAGGGAGATTGGATTGCTTTTAAAAAAGCAGTTTGCGGAGCAGTGGGTAAACAGCAATGCCAGCGTGTCAGGAAGCCTTAAAAGGCAGCCCAACAACCAACACCACTGATACACCACAATATAGCCTCCCCTTGCACTGCACACACAGTGACTTGTGTGTTGTGCAGGCCAAATCGCTAGCAGCAGAAGCAGTTTTTTTGTCTTCTTCCCTGCCTAACGCTCTCCCTACAGAATCAGCAGCAACCTCTCCCTATACTAAGATCGGCAGAAGTAAGATGGCGGTCGGCATGCACGCCCTTTTATACCCCCTGTGACGCCCACCAAAGCAAGCCAATCACTTGCATGCCCTTCTGAAAGATGGTGGTGACCCGTGCCTATGTCATCACGTTGCCCACAGTGTCCGTGGATCCTGATTGGCTGAAAAAGAGCGCAAAACAAACTTTTGAAACGCGACTTTGGCGCGTAAGTCGCCGACCTCGTGGCCGACCTCATCCTAGGGTCGGGTTTCGTTTCATGAAACCCGACTTTGCCAAAAGTCGGCGACTTTTGAATTTTTTCGACCTGTTTCGCTCAACTCTACACACAACTAAAATAACAAAGGAGTGGCTTCAGAATAAGTTTGAGACCATTCTTGACTGGCCCAGCCAAAGCCCTGACCTAAACCCAATTGAGCATATTTGGAGAGACCCGAAAATGGCTGTCCACCAACGTTCACCATCCAACCTGACGGAACTGGAGAGGATCTGCACGGAAGAATGGCAGAAGATCCCCAAATCCAGGTGTGGAAAACTTGTTGCATGATTCCCAAGAAGACTCATGGCTGTACTACTACTCAATACTGAGCAAAGGGTCTGAATACTTATGACCATGTGATATTTCAGTTTTTCTTTTTTAATAAATTTGCAAAAATTTCTACATTTCTGTTTTTTTTTTAAGTCAAGATGGGGTGCAGAGTGTACATTATTAATGACAAAAAATGTTCTTTTTTGAATTTACCAAATGGCTGCAATTAGAGTTGAGCGACTTTTGGTTTTTTAGGGTCGCGTTTCGTTTCGTGAAACCCGACTTTTCCAAAAGTCGGGTCGAGCAAGATCGTCCGATTATAGGGAAAAGTCGGGGTCGTCCCGAAACACGAAACCCAATGTAAGTCAATGGGGAATAAAAGTCGGCAGTGAGAGGAGGACAGGAAACACACCAACAGTGCCCATTTGAACGCCAAAAGCATCAATTCTTCTTACTTAAGCTTGTCAACCTTAATTAACTTCATAATACAAGTTACGCACTGAAAAATGGGGGTTATTTGGCTACAGTTGTGGGGGGGGGAGGGCTGGCTCCAGGTTTTCATGTGCCCTGGGCGAAAGAGCGCCCCTTTAACACATACCACAACTCATCATGCTCCGATACGGCAGAGAAAAAGCGGTATAGTACAATGAAAAATACTTCACTTTTTACATTTCATGACGAGGCCCATCTATTTCTCCATACAGAATCATTGGTCCCATATAATGTTTGAAACAGTATATGATGAGCTCCACATAATGCTACAGTATATGTTGGTCCCCATGGATGAAGCTCCACTGTCTTATGAGCCCAAATAATGCTCCAAACATAATGGGCCCCATTTCTAATGCTCTAGTGTATAATGGGCCCTGTAAATGCTGCTCCAGTGTCTGATGTCCACCTTTGGAATGTTCCAGTGTATGGTGGGCCCCATCTATCATTCTCCAGAGTATAGTGCTCCCCAAAAATTGCTGTCCCAACATTGAAAACAATCAAATAAGTCTCCTCGCTAGGGAATCCCTGTACTTGTCTGGACTCCTCGTCGTCCCCATCTTCCATCTCACTGCACAGTATTTCAACTTTGCAAGTGCTGTGATCCTGAGCAAGCAGGGGGGGGCCCACTCGTTGACGACGGCACTGGCACAGGGCCCCTGATAGTACGGTGGTGTGTCTGATGGCGGGTGGGCCGAACCTGCACTTTCATCTGCAGCTTCCTCTTTGTCACCGTGTAAGATGGAACTGTATATGGGAAGGGTAACCTGAGTTTCATCAGGGTCAGATTCAGGCCGTGTAGCGTGCGAGGGGAATGTAGTGGTCTGGGTCAATGTACCAGCAGATTCATCGAGCAGTGGCTGGGCATCAGTGCACTTGTGTCGCCCCCAGGAGTACGGTCGCCACAGTGGCATTACCTTCTTCCTAGGGAGTGTGATGTCATGCTTGGGAGCAACGAACGATCTCTCTAGCAGGTTAACTGATTGGGCGGCGTTATTCCCACGAGTCATGACCCTCCAAACAGCGTTCATGAAGGCAAAGTGTTTGTTTTACGTGGGCAGTATGGTTGCAAAGCTGAACCTAAAAGGAATGTCGAGAAGGGGACCACCAGGAGTGGAGCCTATGGTTAAATTCGACTCCACCTGGGAAACCTCAACCATGCCAGCTACAGAACAGATGCACACATTGCAAGCTTAATTCCGTTAACGAACGAGACTCCGTCATGCCCCGCGGTCCGAGTCCGGCTTACTAGAGGGACAAGTGAGGCTCTGGCACATGAGATTGGCCAATAACTGGTGTGTCATGCTCTTACATGTCCGTGGCTGCATGTGCGCTACACTGAAAAGGCCAGCGTTTGTCGCTTACAGGTGCAGATAACCCGCTGAACAACGTTAGTGATGGGGATCACTGATTACAATTATTACCCGCGAACAATGATCTCCCAGTAAGTGCAGGTCAACCGCAGTTCCGGAATTAGGCCTAACCGTCATTCCTGAAAAAATGAAAAACTTACGTATGCAAACCACAGGTGCTGTAGCTTGCTTAACAGCTCGCCAGCCGTTCTCACGCCCAGTATAGATTACACGTGATTGCACAAAGGTGAGAAAGGGTACCGTATCCCCAGATAACATGTATGGATAGCGTACACATTCAAAATATATGTCTATACATCAGGAGGCAGGCTCAGACGGTGTTAGGCCCAGTATGGATTGCACGTGATTGCACAAAGGTTAGAAAGGGTACCGTATCCCCAGATAACATGTATGGATAGCGTACACATTCAAAATATATGTCTATACATCAGGAGGCAGGCTCAAACGGTGTCAGGCACAGTATGGATATGACGGCCCAGACTACACAGCGGAGGAGCAGGGAGAGGTAAAGATTGCAAATGCTGGGGCCCTGCCAAAGCAAGGGGGGCCCACTCGTGGGCGTCGGTACTGGCACTGGGCCCCTCATAGTACGGCGGTGTGTCTGACGGCGGGTGTGCACCACCACCGACACTTGATTGCACGATGAGGGACCCTGTGCCAGTGCCCGCGCCCAAGAGTCGTCCTACCCACCTGTCCAGGGCAACGGCACTCACACGGTGTCGTGCGCTAGGTGGTGACCCCGGCCATGGGGGGGGGAGGCAGCACAGTTAGGGAGTTTTAGAAAGTGGCATATGTTGATGTTGGACATTCAGCTGATGCAAAAGGCGAAATAGGTCAAGTCCCAGGAAGAGGTGGACCAAAGCAAGCCATTTTTCTGTCACCCTATGTGTCATCAGGGGAAGGTGGGACAAAATCCTTGGAAACCCATGCATGGTTCATTTTAATGAAGGTTAGATCATCCACATTTTGGGTTGACAGACGGGTCCTTTTTTCTGTCAGGATTGATCCAGCTGCACTGAAGACTCTTTCCGATAGCACACTTGCAGCTGGGCAAGCGAGCTCCTGTAAGGCATATTGTGCCAATTCATGCCAGGTGTCCAGTTTAGCGGCCCAATAGTCAAAGGGGAATGACCTGTGTGGGAGAACATCGATATGGGAGGAAAAGTAGTTTGTAACCATAGTTGACAACTGCTGTCTCCTGTCACTTTCCATCGATGCAGTATTACCAGTTGTGTGAGCGGTACTTTAAAAATCAGTCCCCAACATTGTCATGAAACCGCTATCTCCAACGCCACTTCTGCTGTGTGCACCATGAACACCTCTGCCAAGCTGCCCCCGGCCCGTACGGCTCGTGTGAGAACCATCACCACTGCTATGTGCTGTGAATGCCTCAAGCAACCGATTTACCAGAGTTGCTTGTTTATTAGCCAATATTAGCTCTAGGTTCTCCTGTGGCATGATGTTTTGTAATTTGCCTTTATAGCGTGGATCCAGGATGCTGGCCAACCAGTAGTCGTCATCGTTCATCATTTTGGCAATGCGGGGGTCCCTTTTTAGGATCTGCAAGGCATAATCTGACATGTGGGCCAATGTTCCCGGTGTCAATGATGCACTGCGAGTGCTGGTTGGAGGAGCACTTTCTGGCAAATCCACATCCCTCCAGTCACGCACAAACCCTGTACCAGACCTTGCCACGCCAACATTTTCACTTGCCCCACGAGATGCATCCTCCTCCCCTAAGTAATCATCCCCATCATCCTCCTCCTCCTCTTCTTCCTCCACCTCGTCCAGGAGAGGTCCCTGAGCAGACAATGGCTGAATGTCATCAAGGATTCCCTCCTCCTCTTCCTCCTCATCAACATTGGCTGCAGACGCCTGCTCCTTAAGGTGCATCAAAGTTTGCATGAGCAGACGCATAAGTGGGATGCTCATGCTTAGGATGGCGTCGTCTGCGCTTACCAGCCATGTGCATTCCTCAAAACACTGAAGGACTTTACAGAGGTCTTTCAGCTTCGACCACTGCACACCTGTCAACTCCATGTCTGCTCTCAAAGTGCCTGGCCGTGTATCCTCCCACAAATGCATTATGGCCTGCCTCTGCTCGCATAGCCGCTCCACCATGTGCAGGGTGGAGTTCCACCTTGTTGCAATGTCGATAATGAGGCGGTGGTTGGGAAGGTGGAGCAATCGCTGCAGCTTCTGCATATGAACGGAGTGTACAGGCGACCGGCGGATGTGCGCGCACAGTCTTCGCACCTTCTGGAGCAGGGCTGTTAACTCCGGATAATTTTTGAGGAAGCACTGCACCACCAGGTTCAAGGTGTGAGCCAAGCAAGGTATGTGGCTGAGTTTTGAAATGGCTATGGCTGCCACAAAATTACGGCCGTTATCACTAACTACCTTGCCTGCGTCAAGATGTACACTGCCCAGCCATGACTCAGTTTGTCGCTTCAAGTACTCGGCCAGCACCTCGGCGGTATGTGTCTGTCGCCCAAACACATCATCTGCAACACAGCCTGCTGACGCTTTCCACTAGCTGCTCGATACTGGGACACCTCGTGTGCAACAGTGGCAGCTGCAGATGGAGTGCTCGTACGACTGCGCTCTGTGGACGAGCTTTCGCTTCTGGAGGAGGAGGAGGGTCGAACGCCTACAGCCAACTGTTTCCTATACCGTGGGCTAGGCAGCACTGTCCCACCACCGCTGTCCCCTGTGGACCCTGCATCCACCACATTAACCCAGTGCGCAGTGATGGACACGTAACGGCCCTGGCCATGCCGACTGGACCATGCATCAGTTGTGAGGTGCACCTTTCCGCTCACTGACTGCTTGACTGCATGGACATTGCGGTCTATCACATGATGCTGGAGGGCTGGGATGGCTTTGCGAGAGAAGAAGTGGCGACTGGGTAGGTCATAGCGTGGTACTGCATAGGCCATGAGTTCGCGGAAAGCTGTGCTTTCCACCAACCGAAAGGGCATCATCTCAAACGAGATTAGTTTGGCAATGTGGGCGTTCAAACCCAGTGTACGCGGATGAGAGACTGAGTACTTTCTTGACCTACTCATAGTGTCTGGGAGGGTGAGCTGGACTTGAGAGCTGCATATGGTGGAAGTAGCGGTGGACAGGGCAGACTGAGAGAGGGTTGATGATGGTGATGGAGTTGGTGTTCTTTCTGATGGCCTAGAATCAGTCTTTTGTTGATATAACTGTGGGATTCCCTGACTGCTGTGGCCTTGCAACGACACCTCAACATTTGCTGCTGTGCTAACCGGTGGGCTTACAGTGGGGGAAACAATGTAGCGTTGCTGACTACCTTCGTTGTGATCAGTTGCACATGTGGCACTTGAGGTTTGGTGTTGTGTCCACGCTTGCAAGTGCATGGTGTTTAAATGTCTAAGCATGCAACTGGTATTCAAATTTTTCAGATTTTTCCCTCGGCTAAAGGTCTTTGCGCACTTCTTACAGATAACCTTGGCCTGATCATGAGGATTTTGTTCAAAAAATGGCCACACTGCACTCTTCCTACTTTGGCAGACATTTTGCGGCCTAGCACGCTGTGATCTTTTGACCCTCTGGACAAGCTGTCCAGCAACTCTTTTGATTTATGGAGCCTGTCTTTGGAGTGCTCCGGGCCTGCCAGATAACAGCTGTTGCGATGTCGATGTCTGCTGTGGATGCTCCTCATCTGAGCTATTGGAAGCAGCACCCTCTTCCCCCAATGGATGCCAATCTGGGTCAACAACTGGGTCATCCATCACCTCCTCTTCAATGTCATGTGCACCTTCCTCTGTGTCACCGTGTATGGTGGTATAGTGTGCGGGAAGGGGCACCTGAGTCTCATCAGGGTCAGAATCTGGCTCTGTACACTGCGAGGACAATGTAGTGCTCTGAGTGAATGTACCAGCAGAATCATCCATCAGCGGCTGTGCATCAGTGCACTCCATGTCAGATTCATCTTGGCCTGGGTAATTCACCATTTGACTTGATAATCCAGGCATGGTATGTGAAAACAGCTCCATGGAGTAATCAGTAGTATGGCCTGCGTCATCCTTCAATCTTGGTTGGGGTGAAGGACACAAGGAAAGGTGTGGTTCATGAACATGAGCCTCCAATGACGACTCACTGCTTTTACTTTTTACAACTGAAGAAGAGGAGGCGATAGAGCTGGAGGCTGAGTCAGCAATGTAAGACAAAACTTTTTCCTGATGCTCTGGCTTTAGAAGCGGTTTGCCAACTCCTAGAAAACTAAGCCTTCGAAGCCTTATGGAGCCAGACGATGACACAGGCTCAACACCTCCTGCATTCGGTCCTATTTTGCTCTTGCCACTACCATCAGATCCACCACCAACACCATCATTACCAGCTGCCAACCTCCGCCCAATTCCACGGCCTCTTCCACCAGCCTTCCTCATTTTTGGTAGAAATGTAGACAAAATCCAACAAACTATATAGTAATGTAAAACAAGGTACAAGGTGTCTATAGGACAGGGGAGATTTTGAATTTCTGCTCACACTAGTGGACACTGGACACTTTTGGATTGTGTGAGGCCCACTGAATATCTGAGCGCTATGTCACAGGCTCGATGGTACAGCTGTGACCAAAGTGACTAGAGGATAAGTGAGATTTTGAATTTCTGCAGACACTGGACACTTTTGGATTGGGTGAGGCGCACTGAATATCTGAGCGCTATGTCACAGGCTCGATGGCACAGCTGTGACCAAAGTGACTAGAGGATAAGTGAGATTTTGAATTTCTGCAGACACTGGACACTTTTGGATTGTGTGAGGCCCACTGAATATCTGAGCGCTATGTCACAGGCTCGATGGCACAGCTGTGACCAAAGTGACTAGAGGATAAGGGAGATTTTGAATTTCTGCAGACACTTGTGGACACTGGACACTTTTGGATTGTGTGAGGCCCACTTAATATCTGAGCGCTATGTCACAGGCTCGATGGCACAGCTGTGACCAAAGTGACTAGAGGATAAGTGAGATTTTGAATTTCTGCAAACACTTGTGGACACTGGACACTTTTGGATTGTGTGAGGCCCACTGAATATCTGAGCGCTATGTCACAGGCTCGATGGCCCAGCTGTGACCAAAGTGACTAGAGGATAAGTGAGATTTTGAATTTCTGCAGACACTGGACACTTTTGGATTGTGTGAGGCCCATTGAATATCTGAGCGCTATGTCACAGGCTCGATGGCACAGCTGTGACCAAAGTGACTAGAGGATAATGGAGATTTTGAATTTCTGCTCACACTACTGGACACTGGACACTTTTGGATTGTGTGAGGCCCACTGAATATCTGAGCGCTATGTCACAGGCTCGATGGCACAGCTGTGACCAAAGTGACTAGAGGATAAGTGAGATTTTGAATTTCTGCTCACACTAGTGGACACTGGACACTTTTGGATTGTGTGAGGCCCACTGAATATCTGAGCGCTATGTCACAGGCTCGATGGCACAGCTGTGACCAAAGTGACTAGAGGATAAGTGAGATTTTGAATTTCTGCAGACACTTGTGGACACTGGACACTTTTGGATTGTGTGAGGCCCACTGAATATCTGAGCGCTATGTCACAGGCTCGATGGCACAGCTGTGACCAAAGTGACTAGAGGATAAGTGAGATTTTGAATTTCTGCAGACACTTGTGGACACTGGACACTTTTGGATTGTGTGAGGCCCACTGAATATCTGAGCGCTATGTCACAGGCTCGATGGCACAGCTGTGACCAAAGTGACTAGAGGATAAGTGAGATTTTGAATTTCTGCAGACACTTGTGGACACTGGACACTTTTGGATTGTGTGAGGCCCACTGAATATCTGAGCGCTATGTCACAGGCTCGATGGCACAGCTGTGACCAAAGTGACTAGAGGATAAGTGAGATTTTGAATTTCTGCAGACACTTGTGGACACTGGACACTTTTGGATTGTGTGAGGCCCACTGAATATCTGAGCGCTATGTCACAGGCTCGATGGCACAGCTGTGACCAAAGTGACTAGAGGATAAGTGAGATTTTGAATTTCTGCAGACACTGGACACTTTTGGATTGTGTGAGGCCCACTGAATATCTGAGCGCTATGTCACAGGCTCGATGGCACAGCTGTGACCAAAGTGACTAGAGGATAAGTGAGATTTTGAATTTCTGCAGACACTGGACACTTTTGGATTGTGTGAGGCCCACTGAATATCTGAGCGCTATGTCACAGGCTCGATGGCACAGCTGTGACCAAAGTGACTAGAGGATAAGGGAGATTTTGAATTTCTGCAGACACTTGTGGACACTGGACACTTTTGGATTGTGTGAGGCCCACTGAATATCACAGCGCTATGTCACAGGCAGAAATTGGCTAGTGTATCACAAACTACAAGGTGTATGTAGAATTGGGCAGAGTAGGAATCTCCCTAGAGTGCAGGTCTGTAAGAACGGAACATGTCCTCGACTTATTCTCACAGAGTGACACAGATAGCTTCACTGTGGCTGTGATAACAGCTGTTACACGGTACTGTGTGAGGAGCGTACACCGCTGTATGGTGTGAAAAAATGCACGCTCAGTACCTCAGCAGGACAAAAAATTTGGATTGCTTTTAAAAAAGCAGTTTGCAGCTCAGTACCTTAGCAGGACAAAAAAAAAAATTGGGATTGCTTTTAAAAAAGCAGTTTGCAGAGCAGTGGGTAAACAGCAATGCAGCTGTCAGGAAGCCAACCAACACCACTGATACACCACAATATAGCCTCCCCTTGCACTGCACACACAGTGACTGGTGTGTTGTACAGGCACAATCGCTAGCAGCAGAAGCAGTTTTTTTTTCTTCTTCCCTGCCTAACACTCTCCCTACAGAATCAGCAGCAACCTCTCCCTATGCTAAGATCGGCAGAAGTAAGATGGCGGTCGGCGTGCACGCCCTTTTATACCCCCTGTGACACTCACCAAAGCAAGCCAATCACTTGCATGCCCTTCTGAAAGATGGTGGTGACCCGTGCCTATGTCATCACGTTGCCCACAGTGTCCGTGGATCCTGATTGGCTGAAAGAGCGCAAAACAAACTTTTGAAACGCGACTTTGGCGCGTAAGTTGCCGACCTCGTGGCCGACCTCATCCTAGGGTCGGGTTTCGTTTCATGAAACCTGATTTTGCCAAAAGTCGGCGACTTTTGAAATTTTTCGACCCGTTTCGCTCAACTCTAGCTGCAATGAAACAAAGAGTGAAAAATTTAAAGGGGTCTAAATACTTTCCGTACCCACTGTAGATTACAGCTTGTAATTACCGTATATTTTCCTACAATGAACTTTGCGTCTTTTCTGCAGCCACTAGTCTGGGACATTTCACAGATCAGCTGATAAATTTACATTTTTGAGTAATTAATCATTACATTTGTGCAAATCTTCCTCCCTGATCTATCACGTCTGACTCACATCAAACATGAGTAATCTACGGTATATAATATATTTACATTGCTTACCACATACACATGAGATTAACTTTCCTGATTTTGTTACTTTTAAGTCAGAGCTAGAGTTGTATTTGTTTGTGAATTATACAGGAGACGTATTGGCAATTATGGAGCTATGTACTAATTCTGGCGTCTGTCCACAATCCACCCAAGCGTCTCCAGGTACATGATCAGAGCTACAGTAAGAGTTGGTGTCATGGATTTTCCACGTGTTGTTACACTTTACTTCATTCATTCATCCTTTCATGAAATACGAGTTTTAGCTAGGATGTTGCCGGTTTAGGAATGTTGGGGCCTTATTATACTTCCCTGTGCCTCTTATTTCACCTAGAGATATACTTAGTTTTTCTTCTGTTGAATTTCTTACTAATCAAATGTCATATTTCATCAGATAATGGAGCCATGCAGCTTTACAAAAAAGACTAATAGTAGTTTACAAAAATATTAACTTCCTCAATGGGGTTGTCTTTTCACCTTTATGACATATCAACAAGATTTGCTATAATTGTCTAGATACAGGTCCCCCTCCAGCATCTATCTTTAGTACAAGGGTCCTCCAATCTGACTGATTAGGTGGCTGCTGTATCTGTGGTCCCTTTAATTAGTCTCTAAATCAGAACCAGGGGCAGACATACCAATGGTGCAACCTGTGCAGCCTTAAACAGGTAAGTGGGTCCGCTACCACTGCACAGGAGATGGAATTGTGCATTATGGTGAGCTATTGGACAACAAAGGGACAATATACTATTGTTTTACAGGAGCCTTTTCTGCCTGTCTCCGTTCATGACTCACTTATCTAGAGATGAATGGAAGAAGATGTTAAAAACAAAATGTAAAAATATTGTATGTATTTGCTGGATCCCTCCAAAGATGCAATCCATCAGCCATCCTTCTTTCATACTGTAGGTACCCATGTAAAAAAGTATAAATTTACCATAAAAGTTTCTTACTGGATTGTTGTGATAGATGCCTCTAACAGATGCCATCTGTTTGTAAGGTTCGGCCAGGACCGTAATCGTAGCCGAGGACACCTGAGCTTTAGTGTCCTGGCCTCCCCTCACAGAAAAGTAATGTCCACTGGTCGGTATACCTGTGTCTCCAGGTCCGGCTCCTTCAGGATCTTCCCTATGTTGCGGGGACCCTCTCCAGGCGGACTGACATTAATTGAGACACAGTCCAAATCAACTTCAACAATAACATCTTTACTGGTTCCATTACACAGCACATCCAAAGACTTCACATTCTTTACAACAGGCTTTACAAAGCAATGTTCCTTTTCTTTCCCTGCGCTACTCTCGTGATCACAAAGCATGGGCCTGGGTCAGACCATCCCTGATGGGTCCTCAGCATTTTCTCTGCACAGCTCTACTACGGGTATACTTCCCTTGGTCTGTTTCGCCCTAGACTCAAGATCATTAATCTCCAAAGTATAAAGCCACTGGAAGAGAGTGCTGCCCTTCTGTTCTGCCTTTGCACCATGTTCTTACTATACGTTCTCACTGCTTCCGTGGGGTCCCTTGACCGTTTCACCCCAGTTCTATGGGTTCATGCCCAGACAATGAGTTGTCACATACTGAATCTTTCAAACTGTACTAGCCCATTTCTTTCCTGTGCCGTAGCTGTGGATGGCTGAGGTTCACTTTTCTTATAGTTTCGTGGCTGCTGTGATGTCCTACGCCTAAAGCCCGTGTGGACAGTCCGGGTGTCCCTACCCCTCTGACTTGTACTCTCACTATACACAACCTTACCACACAGCAGCCCCTCCTACTATTAACCATATACTTACACTACTCCTTATCTAAGAACTGTGGGTACTAAAATGCCCCCCATCTAGTGGCCAATCCTAAAAACTACGCTTTCGCTGACTTTCTACATAACAGCACATGAACATATAGTATATATTTATCTTTTAAGGTAATACACAAAATAGTGTAGCAGCGCCTATGTGAAGCACAAAAATGGTAATACACATGAACGTATAGCAGTACCAGTAATAAACGAGAAAGAAGATAAAGATGAAACAATGACATTTTCCATTCCCTTACATGTTGACCATTTTTCACCCATAAAATACCTTGTTCCCAAAAACATAATAGGCCTGATTCAATAATTGCATTTTTGCTTTTTTGTCTCGTTTTTAGCGTTTTTAGACCATTGCTTACATTGCATCTAATTCTTCTTTCAATTTATCCCTTTTGAAAAGGCTATTTTACATGCGTTTGCCTTTTTTTGTATTTTTGCCGCTAAGATTGTTATAATTGTAAAAATGGGACACGCACGCGTTCAAAATGTTATGCTGGAGAAGGATGTTATCAATATCATGGATGGCACGAACAAAAAAACATCAGTTTTGGAACAAATCAAGCTAAACATTTTAACTCAAAGCAAGGAACACCAAGCTACAACTTGCCTACTTCGGATACATCATACCACTGGGGAAGGACATCATGGTGGGAAGAATAAAAGCAAAAAGGTGAAAAGGATGACCAGCAACCCAATGGCTTGATAGTATGAAGAAAACAGCGGAGAAGATCATGGTGGGACTATCTAGACTTGCACATGATCGTTCTACCTACAGATCATCCAGCCATAAGTAGCTATGGCTCAAGATCAACCTGAAGGCCATTAAAAAAATAAAAAACCTCAAAGCGACAGTCAGGTGGAAAGCTTAAAAGTTTGATTTAAGTCCCAGAAACCACCATTTATCTCATGTGGTTCTTGTTGACCTGGATCAGTTTTCTCCTTGAAGATTAGATTTTTTTTTATTTTACCTGATTGCATTTGAATTGCACTGGACTATTTGACTTTCTTGCTTGGCAAAGCATCATGAGAGTTTGCCTTTGGTATGAATTGATGTACGGTACTTTATATAGCTGTTACTTCAGGCATATATACAAGTGCTTCTTCTCACTAAATTAGAATATCATCACAAAAATAATTTAATTCAGTTCTTCAATACAGAAAGTGAATCTCATATATTATATAGAGTCATTACAAGCAGAGTGATCTATTTCAAGTGTTTATTTCTGTTAATGTTGATGGTTTACAGTCAATGAAAACCCAAAAGTCATTATCTCAGTAAATTAGAATTAACAAAAAACACCTGAAAAGGCTTCCTAAATGCTTAGAACGGTCCCTTAGTCTGTTTCAGAAGGTTCCACAATCATGGGGAAGACTGCTGACTTGACAGATGCTCAGAAGGCAGTTATTGACACACAACACAAGGAGAGTACGCCACAAAAGGTCATTGCTAAAGAAGCTGGCTGTTCACAGAGTGCTGTATCCAAGCATATTAATAGAATGCTGAGTGGAAGGAAAAAGTGTGGTAGAAAAAGGTGCACAAGCAACCGGGATAACTGCAGCCTTGAAAGGTTAAGGCCATTCAAAAATTGGGGGGAGAAACACAAGGAGTGGACTGCTGCTGGAGTCATTGCTTCAAGATCCACCACACACAGACGAATCCAGAACATGGGCTACAAGTGTTGCATTCCTTGTGTCAAGCCACTCATGACCAACAGACAATGCTAGAAGCGTCTTACCTGGGCCAAGGAGAGAAAGATCTGTATTGTTGCTCAGTAGTCCATGGTGTTGTTTTCGGATGAAAGTAAATTTTGCATTTCATTTGGAAATCAAGGTCCCAGAGTCTGGAGGAAGAGTGGAGAGGCCACAATCCAAGCTGCCTGAAGTCCAGTGTGTAGTTTCCACAATCAGTGATGGTCTGGGGAGCCATGTCTTCTGCTGGTGTAGGTCCACTGTGTTTTATCAAGACTAAAGTCAGCATAGCTGTCTATCAGGAAATTTTAGAGCACTTCCTGCTTCCCTCTGCCAACAAGCTTTTTGGAGATGGAAATTTCATTCTCCAGCAGGACTTGGCACCTGTCCACACTGCCAAAAGTACCAATACCTGATTTAAAAACAACAGTATCAATGGCCAGCAAACTTGCCTGACCGTAACCGCATAGAGAATCTATCGGGTATTGTCAAGAGGAAGATAAGAGATACCAGACCCAAGAATGCAGATGAGCTGAAGGCTGATATCAAAGCAACCTGGGCTTCCATAACACCACAGCAGTGCCACAGGCTGATCGCCTCCATGCCACGCCGCATTGATGCAGTAATTGATGCAAAAGCAACCCCGACCAGGTATTGAGTGTGTCAGGGATAGGGGTAGTTGATCTTTGGCAGGCACGCGGCTATCACATGTGCAGGGGGGATTATCTTAGTTATCTCACTGCTGCCAACAATGTGATGAAAATAGCAAGCTAGTCTTGCCCTAACAATTTACCACAGGGGATTATTTCAGTTATCCCACTGCTTTCACAATATGTTACAAACTGCCAGGATTTATGTATATCCCATCTTTCAAGTTCCGCTTTGGAACTTGCAGCTCTTCGGTGCCCCCCTTACCCTCAGGTCGGACAGGCAACTGCACCTAGGATAATTAGTTGCCGGACAGGCCACTTGTTGTGCACTGGCTATTAGGCCTGCTGCAGTGAGGGAATTATAAAGGCTCTGGCCGCAGCCAGACAATCAGCTTATAAAACCCCTTCTGTCACTGCCAGCTAGCCCACCAAGCCCAGAGCACACTGCCACCAGCTTCCGATTTCTCTATTAATATTTAAAATTAATAAAGGGGTACAAAGCCAATGCAAAGTAGTAGTGTAATCACTTCAGGCACATAAAAGTTCGGTAAAGAGCATGGAGACGGAACTAATAATTTTATATTTTACTCCCGAAAGATAGGCAGTGTTTACAGAAGATATAAAAAAGATTTTACAATATGAGACAATTAAAATATGTACACAGCGAACACAAATAAAAGGGGATTAAGAGAAGAAATAAACTCACGTATTGCTTAGATCATCTTAGGCCAAACCATGCTGGTGGGAGGAGTCAGACATCACAATGCATTGAGGTCTGGTTGCAGCAGCTTCCCAGGCTAAAATGAGGGCTGTCCTGAGTGAAAGTGACTTATGCCCCTGGGCTTGTGACATCACTAAAGGGGCTGGCTTGTCGCGGTCCTCCCCCTGCTTTCCGAGTTACAATCTGGCTAAGAAAACTATAATAATCATATCTCGCAGAGGGTACCTCGTATAGAAACGCACATGGTATCATCTTATTCAGCTTGCTGCTGGCGTTCATTCAAAACGAAACACGAAGCATCGGGCTGCCCCGGCTGCACAGGAATCCACTTCTTGGATTCCAATGAAGCAAGAATTTGGAAAAACACAGGCTAAATAGTCCCATTGAAGGATGTCCCGGATATGTAGTTTTCATATTTCTGTCCTTGACGGGGCCCGAGTTATGGCCTCTTTAATATCTCCTATATATATATATATATATATATATATATATCTCTTTGAAGCACATGTTCTATTTTGGACAAAGGACTGCTCTGGCTAATTAACACTCCTTTGGGAGGGGGGGAAGAGCAGGAAGGAGTGAGGAGAGCTGCAGTCTCATGTTACAGACTGTGAGTGAAGATGCAGGCTTAGGAAAAGAGGGGGGTCAAACCCTCACCACTGGCATAGCAGAGTTTAGTGTGTGAATAGAAGATTCTGGAATGTTCCAATAGGGGTGATAACAGGGAAAAATACATGATACTTTACTTTAACGTTACAGAGTTCATTTACTGAACATACATTTCAGTAGGCCAACATTTCGGATTTTAAAATCATTTTTCAAGCTGTTGTTATAAAGTATTCTAATTTACTGAGATAATGACTTTTTGGGTTTTCATTGGCTGTAAGCCATAATCATCAACATTAACAGAAATAAACACTTGAAATAGGTCACTCTGTTTGTCATGCCTCTATATAATAATTGAGTTTAACTTTTTGTATTGAAAAACTGAAACAAATTAAATTTTTGATGATATTCTATTGAGTGAGATTACTTGTGCATTAGCATTTAAAAGGAACCTGTCACCCCCCCTGGGAGTTTTTAAGTAAAAAAGCCACCTTCAGCAGCACTAAGGCTGCATTCTGTGAAGGTGGCTCTTATGTTTCTGATCCCTAGTAACGCCGAAATACAGACTTTTATAAATTCTCTGCCATACCTCTTGTGTGTCTGGGAGGTGTGTTTTCATCCCCGGTGTCCAGCGTCTTAGAGCCGTCCATCATCCCCCTCTTGCGTTGTTGCACCACCTCCTCTACTCCCTACATGCCCGGCGCCTGCGCTCTGTCAACAGTTTTCAGGCATGCGCAGGCGCCAGATACCCAGCTCCACAGTGTGAATACATCATAACACACACTGGGGCGGGATTTGGGGCCTCGCAGCGAGAGAGCATTACATGAAGGCATGATGTCAGTTCCCGGGCAGCGTGCACGGCGCATGCCCGAGAACTGTTGGCAGAGCGCAGGTGCCAGGCATGTAAGAAGCAGAGGGGGCGGCGCAACAGTGCAAGAGGGAGATGATGGAGGGCTCTAAGACGCTGGACACTGGGGGAGAAAACACACAAATTAAGGTTCCCTTTAATTTACGGTAAGTACATTTTTACTCTTGACAGAAATTGAGTGAAAGAAAAAAAATTCTGTTTCAATTTTTATTGCATGGGTCCGGCCATGTTTTCTGCTCTCATTAATGCAGTTTTTAGACTGGGTGGGGGCTCGTCTATTCTGGTAATCTAGTATATATGGCTTTAAGTACACTTTAGTGTTATTTGCTTTCAAAATACATTTTATAGCTTAGAAAACCCCAGGTCAATCATAAATTTCTAGTATGTCATAATTATCAGATGTCACTGTTATTTTTCTAAGGCGTGTAATGTGCGCCTCCTGTACACTGCTACGGGTGAACAGACCCTAAAAGAGAAGTATTTCCTTCCTCAAACATCACAAATGGCTGCATGAATTATAATTATTCACATATGACTGAAAGATCACAGCTTGTTATGAAGGACAAACATAAGAACTATGCAGGGTCTTGCAACATTCCCCACCGAAGGGCGAGACAGGATAATAACAGTGAACAGATTAGAAGAAATGCTGACACAGGAAAACTGACCTATGAATGAAGTGTGATCATTTACACTTTGCAATACAGATCACTTTTGGATATTGTAGATTTAGAAATGCCAACGGAATGGCATTAAAGAAGATCTGTCACTTAAAAAATATTTATTTTTTGTCATCTTTTGCTCCTGCGTCTCTTTGTTTATGATATATGGCTTCCTCTTCCCTTTGTATAAATGTAGTCTTTTAAGTCAACTAGGTGTGTTCCTCAAGATGGCAGTCATAAAGAAGAGATGTGTCATGTCAACTTTGCTTAAAACCCCTAGACATACAGAGAAGAGGGACCAGAATAAAGAGGTGCAAGAACAAAACAAAAACATCTCCAGATTTAGGAGAACAGCTGCATTTCCATTAGGTATAAACAGAGATAATTATGGTGACAGGTACTCTTTAAATAAAGTGCACAGCCAAAATGATCTTGAATTTGTTTCAACACTTTATTAGAATCACATTAGAAATGTTTAAAAGAGTTATCTGAGACTTTAACATCAATGGCCTATCTTTAGGATAGGTCAGCAATGTCTGATCGGTGGGCACCCCCACAGATCAGTTGTTCCTGTATCAGTGGTGTCCGGAACTGCTCAGTTGAGGAGCTGCGCAGTACAATTCCATCGACGAAATAGTGGTTGTGGCCGTGTACTTCTTATCCACACACTGTTGATTTGAATACGTGGCGGATGTCCAAAAACAAAGAGATATTCAGCTCACCTTTTTGTGTGTTAAATCGGAGGCAGTTCTTTATTGAAGGTGCTAGGAAATGTCTCAAGCTGACATGAATACAAAAAATCCAAATATTCCAGCACATCTTCTTGCTTAAAAAGTTGAATCTTTATTAAGAAATCTTCATTAAAAATCCAAAAGCAGGACACAGGTTAAAAAACCATGGTACAGACAGGCATTTACATGTTTCGATTCAACAGAGTCTTACTCATAATGACAGTACATGGCCGTGGCCACTATACAGTTGACGTATCTGTGCTGGGCAGCTACATATCGGAGCAGTTCTGGCTGTAACAACATCGGGAACGGTGGTGCCGTGTGTCTCGGCCCCCATCGATCAGACATTGATGACCTATTATGGAGATAGGTCAATACAATTAGCTATCTAGGCAGTGTAGGATGGCTAATTGTCACACAGTCGATGGGAGGTATGTGCCACAAAGATGGCTGGTCTCTGAGATGTAACTGGGAGTATTTTCTCTAGTGCACGTAAGCACTAAGAGGTTCGTTTGTTGCACCTGGGACCAGGTTACAATTAACTGTGTGACCTGCTATAGATATTTTACTTTGTTTGCCTGATCTAAAGGCTGTTTGATTTTCTGCTTGGCTTCTGGGTTTATGAAGCAATAATCCCACATGGACTCTTAGAAGAATAAGCCTCCTGTCTTCCTCAAGTCACACTCAAGTGAGTAAAACCCCAACAATTGGTGGAGAATGCGGGCAGCATTCCCAGCAGAGATGTGCGACTGCTATAGGAAGGACTGTATGTACTGGGTTAAGTCTTTCGCAAGCCAGCAAGCATCGCCAGACAAAATGAAGGACCTGCTGAAACACCTGATCCAGTCACAGCAGCACCAGCATGAGACCAACAGGCTGTTGTTACAGCAGATCCAGCAGCACCAGCAGGAACAACGGCAGCAGATTCAGCTTATGGCAACTGCCATCCAGGGTGGGACGAGCACCCCAACCCCAAGTCTGGCTGATGACGCTAACGTCTGGAAGGCGGTAATGACCCCTGGGGATGACGTTGAGGCCTTCCTGATGGTGTTTGAAAGGGTCGCATAGAGGGAGAAACTTCTGCCAGAGCAGTGGGCAGAGGTACTGGAGCCATACTTGATGGGAGAACCCTAGAAGGTGTATTATGATTTAGCTTTGCAAGGTGCCAAAGAGTATGGCAAGCTAAAAACTGAGATTCTCACTTGCTTGGGGGTGACAATGTGACAATGTTTATCTGGGCACAGCGGGTTCACCGCTGGGCGTATCACATGGACAAACCACCTCAGTCCCAAATGTTAGAGCTGTTGCACCTGGTCCAGAAGTAGCTGCAGCCAGAGTCCTCTATGCCTGCACAGATGGTAAAATGGGTGGTGATGGACCAGTTCGTGCACTCCCTGCCGAGGCCCATACACACTTGGGTTGCCCAGAGTGATCCCTGCACTGGTCGTACTGGTCGAGAGATATCAGGTGGTTGAAGGTTCCTTGGAAAGGCAGCCTTCTCCATACTTGGGTCCAAGCAAGGGCTGGAGGCTCAAAAAGGGGTGAAGCGTCAAAGGTCCAAAGGGGCCTGGGAGATGATACCCAAGGTCCCTATGGATGATGTTTGCTGGAGGAGCCACGGCTCAGGCCATTTAGCCACCCGTAGTCCACTGACCCCCGAGCAGATGGACTGCAGCATAGAATGCCGTTGTTCATATGCGTATCCAGCCTGCAGTTTGAAATGTCCACCCAGCGAGGTGCCTCAAGTGTGTCCCGTGAAGGTGAACGGGCGGGAGGTAACGGCACTGATAGAGTCTGGTGACCCTTTTGAGGGACACCCTTCCTCTCCATCTGATCCTGGGGAAAAAAGTCGGCATTCGGTGCATTCATGGTGATGCTAAGGACTACCCTATGGCCAGAGTGGACATTGAAACAGCCCACAGTACTGAGTGCCACGAGGTTAGCATCATTCTGTAATTGTTCCACTCTATTATTATAGGCTGGGACTTTTGTTTATTTTGGGATCTGTGGGGGAAGGGGTCTGAGTTCACTGGTGCGGAGACGGAACTAGTTAACCCTATTGAGGTATCACCACACCCAGAGTCAGATGGGTTTCCCTTTTGTGTCTTTGTGGGGGATGAAAAGGTATTGTTCCCCGAGTTTGACATTTCGGAGTTAGGGGTGACCAGTGAGAATTTTGGGTCTGCCCAACATAGGGATCTAACTCTAAAAGAAGCCTTTAATAATGTCACCATCATAAATGGTGGTGCACAGGAGCCGGGGGTTGACACAAGGTTTCCCTATTTTATGATGAATGGGGAGTTGTTGTATCGGGTCATGAAAGAGATGGTGGAACAGTTAATAGATCCCGGCCCCTATAGATGGAAGGTGTTGGACATGACCCAATCAAACATCTTGGGAGGACATCTGGGAGTGGAGAAAATGCAGGAACGGATCGTGCAGAGGTTCTATAGGCCAGGTTGTCACCGGGAAATATTAAACTATTGCAGTTCCTGCCCTCCGTGTCAATTAACCACCTCCACCTCTCACTTCTGAAGTTCCCTCGTGCCATTGCCCATTATTGAAGTGTCATTTGAGAGAATTACTATGGACTTGGTCAGCCCCCTGGTTAAATCTGCCCTTTGGCCTCAATACATATTGGTTATCCTGGACTATGCCACACGCTATCCTGAACCAATTCCCCTGAGAAACTCCTCCGCAAAGAGTACAGCCCAAGAACTGGTCCATGTTTTTTCCTGGACAGGTTTACCAAAGGAGATCCTGACCGACCAGGGAACACCTTTTAGGAGTAAGGTGATGAGGAAGTTGTGCAAGGTCCCGCTAATCTCCCAGTTGAGCACTTCAGTGTAGCATACTCAGACAGATGGCCTTGTCGAAAGGTTTAATAAAACGCTGAAGAATATGCTGAGGAAAGCCATGGAAAAGTATGGTAGAGATTGGGACTGTCTCCTTCTGTATCTGTTGTTCTCCATCCATGAGGTTTCATAGGCCTCTACAGGGTTCTCGCCCTTTGAACGTCTGTATTGCCGACATTCACAAGGTCTCCTGGATATAGCCAAGGAAACCTGGGAAGCCAAAGTCACACCCCACAGAAGCGTAATTGAGCACGTTGCACTGAAGCAGCAGAGAAATTCTAAGGTGATGCCCATCGTAGAAAGACATCACCTCCAGGCACAAGAAGCTTAGGCTAGTGTCTACAACCATTCAGCCAGAGTGAGGCAGTTCAATCCGGTAGACCGAGTCCTTGTGCTAATTCCTACTGTGGAGAGCAAGTTCTTGGCCAAATGGCAAGGGCAGTATGAGGTGGTGGAGAAGCTTGGTGATGTAAACTAAAAGATTCAAACAGGAAGATGGAAACCAAATCAAATCTTCCATGTCAACCTCATCAAGCCATGGTAAGACAGAGAACTGGCTGAAACTCTGTGCTTGCTGGGCAAGCCAGGAGGCGAGGTTTGAGGTGTTGCTGTAGCGGAGATGCTATCGAAGGCCCAAAAACAGCTGCTTCATAAGAACAAGGACCTGTTCTTGGACTTGCTGGGGTGCACAAAGGTCGTAGAACACGAAGTTCTGATGGAGCCACATGTGCATGTTAACGTGAAGCCTTATCGAATTCTGGAGCCCCATCGAGAAGTGATCTCTAAGGAGGTGGAGTGTATGTTGAAACTTGGGGTCATTTAGGAATCCAAGAGTGGTTGGTCAAGCACGATTGTCCTAGTCCCAAAGCCCGATGGTGAATGGAGATTCTACAACAACTATCGGAAGTTGAATGAGGTCTCCAAGTTTGACGCATATTCCATGCCACGCTTCAATAAGCTGATCGAGAGACTTGGGCCCGCAAGGTACATAATCACCTTGGATTTGATGAAGGGATACTGGCAGATCCCCATGGCAGAGGGAGCCAAGGAGAAGACTGTGTTTTTTATGCCGGACACATTTGTGCAGTATGTCCAGATACCGTTTGGACTGCAGGGGGCCCCTGCAACCTTCCAGAGAGCTATGGACCGAATCCTTGCACCCCATAAGCAATATGCCGTGGCATACCTGGATGATATTGTTATCTTCAGCCTGGATTGGGAGAGTCATCTGGAAAAGGTCCAGGCGGTGTTTGATGCTCTAAGTAAGGCAGGTTTTCGATAAACCCGAAGAAATGTGCCATGGGGAAAGAAGAGGCCAAAGTCCTGAGATATGTAGTGGGTAGAGGCGAGATCAAACTCCAAATCAGTAAAGTGGTAAAGTGGAGGCAATCCAAACATGGCCGAGACCCAGAGGCATAGCTAGGGTTTTGCTTCAGGGGGGGGGGCGAAACTTCTGAGTGGGCCCCCAACCAGGTAACCTTGATTACAACTCGGTGACGCACCCTAATAGTGGATGTAGGAGAACCTCAGCAGATTACCGCGCTGTTGCTGAAAATAATCTCTATACAAAAACCAGCATTGATATTATCGCCATATGGTCAGTGGTAAATACCAGTACTACATAACATATAAGTGATTAAAGCACATGGTGACTTAAAGAGGACGTTCTTTCTTTCACTCTTCCTGTATTTTCCATCTGGCCTAGATCGACAAGTCTACTTCTCCAGACAGGACTCGGCTGCAGAAATTACATCAAAGACACATTTCACTTATCACATTCCAGCTTCATCACCACCTATTCCCAACCTGCACAAACTCCTTATCCTGCTGCCGTATGTGTCCCTATTACTGAACCTACTGTGTGGTTCAGTGTGCCCCCCTAAATTCTAAAGCAACCCTTTAGAATATAGTAATGCTGGGTGCAAGTGCCCTAGAAAACAGTGCCCACTAGAAACCTAGAAAGGAATACTGCCCTGTGTGCCTCTTTGACAGTCACAGTAACCCGAGTTCCCCTATAACAATAAGTGCCCAATTTACATTTAATAATGTCCCGAGTCTCCCCCCTGTACAGCTCCCCTATACACAGTATAATGACCCCTCGCTGTATAGTACCTCCCACACAGTATACTCACCCCTTAGTAGCCACCAAACTGTTTAATGGCTCCAACACTGTATAATGGCCCTGTCACTGTAATCTACACACTGCTTGATGACCTCCTAGATAGCCTCCATATAGTATAATACACCAGATAGTTCTCAATATAGTATATTGCACTCCCCATTGGATTCCATATAGTATAATGTACTCCCCATAGGCCTCTATAGTATAATTCATTCCCCATGGGCATACTATATTTAATATAATACACTACCCATAGGCAGACTCTATAGTATTCTGAATTCCCCATAGGCAGACTCTATATTGTACACTGCACCCACCATAATCAGGCTCTAGCATAATGCACCCCCCATAAGCAGACTCTATATAGTATAATGCGCTCCCCATAGGCAGACTCTATATAGTATTGTCATGATACCAGTGCTGGGTGACTGGCACTGCTGGGGTTAATGTTCTGACCTCAGTGCAGAGTCTCACCTGCTCACCTGGGACCTATTATGGTGGCCTCTCATTGGTTCTGGAGGAGGCTTCTTATAGCCTCAGCCATCCCCCGTCAGTTATACTTTCGCCCTTGGCATTGTGTGGTGACCCCTGAGTGTGTTAGTGCTGTGTTCTGGTTGCATGATTCTCTGTGTATGACTCGGTCTGTTCTCTGGATTCTGCTTTGGATTCTGCCTGGTACCTTCTACGTCTGTTTGGTTTTGATCTCTGCTTGGTTCTGACTATCTGTTCTGTCTCATCCCTGGTACTTTACTGAGATCTTGTGTATGACCTTTGGCTTTGTTTGACCTCCCATCTGTTTATCCCTCCTGTACCTCGCTTGCCTGTATTGTGCATGACCCCCTTTTTGCCCGACTTTGAGTTTTCTACCTTCTTTGAAAGCAGGACGCTAATCCCCGCTCCCTTGCAGTCACATGACCGTTCACATGACCGTAGGTCCTGTGCCTGCTTTCTAAACTTCTACATTCAGGTCCTGTGCATCTTTATTTTCCGGCTGTTCTTGTCCCCAGGAGTCCCTACGGTGCGGGTGAGTCCCTGCTTAGCGGAGGCTGCATGCCGGTGCTGTCAGGACCCTGACAAGTATAATGCACTCCCCATAGACATACTCTATATAGTATAATGCACCCGCATAGGCAGACTCTATATTGTATAATGCACCCCCCATAGGCAGACTCTATTTTGTATAATGCATCCCCATAGGCAGACTCTATATTATAATTCACCCCCCCATAGGCAGATTCTATAGTATAATGCACCCCCATAGGCAGACTATAGTATAATACAGCCCGAATATGCAGACTATATAGTATAATGCAGCCCCCAATGGGCAGACCAGACTCTATATAGTAACATACAGCCCCCCCATAGGCACACTCTATAGTATAATGCAGCCCCCAGATAAGTAGACTCTATAGAATATAATGTAGCCCCCCATAGGCAGACTCTATAGTATAATACAGCACCCCCCGTAGGCAAACTCTATAGTAGGCAGACTCCATAATGCACCCCCCACAGACAGACTCTATAGTATAATGCAGCGCCCCCATAGGCAGACTATGGTATAAGAAAGCTCCCCATAAGCAGACTCTATAGAATATAATGCAGTCCCCATAGGCAGACTCTATAGTATAATACAGCCCCCCCGCAGGCAGACTCCATAATGCACCCCCCCACAGGCAGACTTTATAGTAGGCAGACTCCATAATGCAGCGCCCCCCCCACAGGCAGATTCTATATTATAATACAGCCCCCCCATAGGCAGACTCTATAGTAGGCAGACTCCATAATGTACCCCCCACAGGCAGACTCTATAATATAATGCAGCCCCCTCATAGGCAGACTATAGTATAATGCAGCCTCCCATAAGCAGACTCTATAGAATATAATGCAGCTCCCCCATAGGCAGACTCTATAGTATAATACAGCCCCCCCATAGGCAGACTCTATAGTAGGCAGACTCCATAATATAATACAGCCCCCCTTGTAGGAAGAGTCTATAGTAGGCAGACTCCATAATATAATACAGCCCCCCACCTGTAAGCAGACTCTACAGTATAATACAGTCCCCCCGTAGGCAGACTTTATAGTAGGTAGACTCTGTAATGTACCCCACACAGGCAGACTCTATAGTAGGCAGACTCTATAATGCAACGTCCCCCCACAGGCAGATTCTATAGTACAATACAGCCCCCCGTAGGCAGACTATAATATAATACAGCCCCCCTGTAGGCAGACCCCATAATACAGCCCCCCCCGTAGGCAGACTCTATAGTAGGCATACTACATAATATCATACAGCTCCCCCCTGTAGGCAGACTCTATAGTAGTCAGACTCTATAGTAGGCAGACTCCATAATATAATACAGCCCCCCCCCATAGGCAAACTCTATAGTAGGCAGACTCCATAATATAATACAGCCCGCCCTGTAGGCAGACTCCATAATATAATACAGCCCCCCCTTAGGCAGAATCTATAATAGGCAGGCTCCTTAATATAATACAGCCCCCCCTGTAGGCAGACTGGAAAGTAGTTAGACTCCATAATATAATACAGCCCCCCCCCGTAGGCAGACTCTATAGGAGGCAGACTCCTTAATATAATACAGCTCCCACCTGTAGGCAGGCTTTATAGTAGGCAGGCTCCTTAATATAATACAGCCCCCCCATAGGCAGACTCTATAGTAGGCAGACTCCTTAATGTACTACAGCCCCCACCCGTAGGCAGACTCTATAGTAGGCAGGCTCCTTAACATAATACAGCCCCCACCCATAGGCAGACTCTATAGTAGGCAGGCTCCTTAATATAATACAGCCCCCACCCGTAGGCAGACTCTATAGTATGCAGACGCCTTAATATAATACAACCCCTCCCTGTAGGCAGACTCTATAGTAGGCAGGCTCCTTAATATAATACAGCCCCCCCGTTGGCAGACTCTATAGTATAATGCAGCCCCATAAAAAAAATAAATCCAATACTCACCTCTCTTCCTCTTGGTTCCACTGCTGCTCTGGACCACGGGCACCGTACAGTCATCGATACCGCTGTCAGTGTCAGCGTCGGTGACATCAGGCGCTGACAGGGGGATGATGAGAGAAGGAGCGTAACATGCAGCCGATACAGTTGAACCTGCGATGACGGGTGGGCGGCCCACTGCTTGCACAGGGCCCATCCCCGACTGCTCAAGGGCCCCATAGCGGCCGGGTGGCAGAGTGGGGAGATCAATTCTCCCTGCTCTGCCGCAGTGTAACTGTGGGTACGTGAGCCGTCCGGGGGGTGGTCCGCTTTAAGCCGAGAACCGACTCGAGACGGAGACAGAATTGCGTCCAACAGGTCTTCTTTATTGGCTGTCCTCACGATAACCATAGCAATACACCGCAGCAACTTCACAGTTCTCCGTACACAGGCCTGGGTACCTGCACCTTTCTTCCCTTTAGTAGTGGCATCCCTCGCGGCTCTTCCGCTGTGGCTGCCCTAGGCCTTTCTACCGCCAGCGTTTCACCAGTCTGAGTATGTCATCCGTGTGATACCCCCAGGGCCTTGTCTGTCCTGCGGTACTTCATGTCGGGGCCACCACCCATGAACATCTGTTCTCCTCAGTCCCTTCTTGAAGCTCTCCTCCTTTGTCCGTCTTGTCTTTCAGCCTCCTCTCTTCTTGAGCTCCTCTCTCTGGACTGGAACCCTCTGGAAACCTCTCTCTCCTTTTTATCCCCTCTCTCACACTGGGGATTTCCCTCTTGAGTTACTATAACTCCGCCCCCATGACTGCACAGTTTCCTAAGCCCTAAGCTGTTGTTTAGCCCTGTTCTCACAGCTCTCTCCTGCCATCCTGTGGTCAAACCCTGGTATTACACTCATTCTCCACTTTTCCCAGCTGTTCCCTTCTGCTAATACAAACATCCATCTAAAGAGCACCAACCACCTCTTCTCCCTACAGACAAGTTCGCACGTCAGGTCACCTTCCCTACACTCCCCTTCCTTTGTCTATTGTCATCCTCGACAATCTCATTCCCTACCTTTGTCATCCTGAAGCTTTTCCTCCATCTGTTGTCAGACCGGTTGTCGACCCAAACTGGGAGCACCATGCTCCAAGCAGCCTACAGCTGCCCGCCGGCACGCACGCCACATGACAACTCCTTTCTAGATGTGCTAGGTCCACCTGGACTACTCTACGGGTGTGTACCTCCCACTGCTCTCCCCTTCTGTCACCCTCTTCTGTTCGGAAAGCCATGACCGAGGCTCTAACCTACCAGGTCATCGTCAGCGTCCTCCTATCCTTCTGGGGTGCGCGTGGTACCGGGGACCTGACTTAGGGACCAGTGTCTGGCTCAATTTCTTCTGTCTCTCCGTCCCGTCAATTTTTAAGTAGTCATGGTCAGTGTCTTTTTTTTCTTACTCCGAGTACCCGGGACCTGTTGAACATTTTTTTTTTTTTAAAACAACACTTCAACATTTCAAATTTACTACACATAGTTTCAATAGACACTACTCCTACAACATGTACTCTATCTTTTGCAATATTCTATATTAATTATCATACTATATTTAAACTGCTTACTGAGTCTATTACTTATATCTACCAGTACCGCAATACATATTTATCAGAATACTCTCTTTTTTCAAACTTTTCTTTAAGTAAAACATTATACTTTTCAAACTGGTAAACATATGAGGACAGTAGTGCTCCCCCTTTCTTTAAGGAGAGCACTCCTTCCCTGCATCCCCGCTGCATCAGGAGTAGGGTATTTTACCCCAAGGGGACGCGGAACAGTCTCCAGGCTGTGCAACAGTGCACAGCAGTCCCGGTAGTTTATTCTGAAGGATACGCCGGGCCACCTCCTGGCGTCCAATGTTTCGCCAATCAGCAAGGGATTCCACAGCTGTCGAGTTTCCGGGATGCTTGAAATGTCTCTGGTCCCCGAGTGTCCCTGGTGTCCGGGACCCAGGAGTCCTCTGTCTTTATGGGGGCTCATACCCCTCAAGGTAAGCGATAACTGCCACCACATAGTAGCCGCGGGGGCAGTATTCTTTGTAGTAGGAGATCAGGTCTCCCTCCCGCAGAGCCCGCCCATGCTTGATGGACGTCACATTAAGGTAGATATTCTGGCTGGTTGCGAGGTCCCGAATAAAGCCATATCCCTGAGCAATGTTGGTGTGCACAAGCCGGCCAGTGGACCGTGGGACCGGCATGGCGGCCTCGCCTTTTTCATGGAGCAGCGCCCAGACCTCCCGCTCTGTGACCTTCTTCTGCTCAATGACCTCCGCAACCCAGGCAGAGGGTCCGGTGTAGGCTGCAGAGCCGATCGAGTGGGCTGCAGTTGGGGTCAGGAGTGGGACCGTGGCGGCCGGAGGTGCCGGCAGACCAGCCTCAGCTAGGGCTGGGCGAAGAGCAGGGGCAGCCGTGGGTCCTGGTGAATAGGCCGTGACCGGGGCCTGGAGCAGAGGGGAGGTGGCCGCAGGCATTGGAGAACAGGGCGCAACCGGAGCCACGGACAGTTGAACCTGCGATGACGGGCGGGAGGCCCACTGCTGGCACCGGGCCCATCCCCGACTGCTCAAGGGCCCCATAGCGGCTGGGTGGCAGAGCGGGGAGATCAATTCTCCCTGCTCTGCCGCAGTGTAACTGTGGGTACGTGAGCCGTCCGGGGGGTGGTCCGCTTTAAGCCGCGAACCAACTCAAGACGGAGATAGAATTGCGTCCAACAGGTCTTCTTTATTGGCTGTCCTCACGACAACCGTAGCAATACACCGCAGCAACTTCACAGTTCTCCGTACACAGGCCCGGGTACCTGCACCTTTCTTCCCTTTAGTAGTGGCATCCTTCGCGGCTCTTCCGCTGTGGCTGCCCTAGGCCAATCTACCGCCAGCGTTTCACCAGTCCGAGTACGTCGTCCGTTTGGTACCCCCGGGGCCTTGTCTGTCCTGCAGTACTTCTTGTCGGGGCCACCCCCCTTGAACGTCTGTTCTCCTCAGTCCCTTCTAGAAGCTCTACTCCTTTGTCCGTTTTGTCTTTCTGCCTCCTCTCTTCTTGAGCTCCTCTCCCTGGACTGGAACCCTCTGGAACCCTCTCTCTCCTTTTTATCCTCTCTCTCACACTGGGGATTTCCCTCTTGAGTTCCTGTAACCCCGCCCCCATGACTGTGCAGTTTCCTAAGCCCTAAGCTGATGTTTAGCCCTGTTCTCACAGCTCTCTCCTGCCATCTTGTGGTCAAACCCTGGTATTACACTCATTCTCCACTTTTCCCAGCTGTTCCCCTTCTGCTAAAACAAACATCCATCTAAAGTGCACCAACCACCTCTTCTCCCTACAGACAAGTTCGTACGTCAGGTCACCTTCCCTACATAACTGCAGCCTAGCTCCAGGTGGGCCCCCTCAGAGCACGGGGTACGGGGTGACTGCCCCCTCTGCCCCCCCCGGTAGCTACGCTACTGCTGAGACTGCTGTAAAAACAAGTTACAGCCTTCCTAGGGATCATGGGATACTACAGGAGGTTAATCACAAACATCGCCATGATGGCCGCACCCCTGACCTCCTTAAGGTGCCAAAATTTGCAATGGTCAAATGGTCAGAAGAGGCAGAGACAGACTTTCAAAAAATGAAAGGGGCTCTATGTAAGCAACCAGTTCTGGTCGCCCTTGACCTTAAGAAGGAGTTTATACTTCAAACGGACACCTCAGATGTTGGGGTAGGAGCAGTCCTTTCCCAGGAGATACACGGGGAGTAGCACCCTGTTCTCTACCTGAGTAGAAAGCTATCATCATGTGAGAGGGATTATTCAGTTGTAGAGAAGGAGTGCTTGGCCATAATGTGGGCGGTGGACACATTATGATACTATCTGGTATTATGTAAGTTTAGATTGGCATCTGACCATGCCCCACTAATATGGATGAGGGAAACAAAGGGTAAACATTCTAGAGTCACCCGCGGGTTCTTAGCCCAAGATTTCAACTTCCATGTAGAGTGTAAAGCAGGGAAGCTACTTGGTAATGCCGATGGCCTCTCGAGAATCTCTTGTCTGGTACTAGAAAGTGCCAAGACCCACCCATTTAGGCAGAGGGGGGAGATATGTAGGATGGCTAATGATTGCATAGTCGATGGGAGGTATGTGTCACAGAGGTGGCTGGTCTCTGTGATGTAACCTGGAGTATTTTCTCTAGTGCATGTAAGCACTAAGAGGTTCGTTTGTTGCACATGGGACTGGGTTACGGGTAGCTGTGAGAGATGGGCGGGTCTAGCTACCCACATACCTCACACATGGGTGTGGTTAACGTCTACATAATGGAGGCTTGTGTTTAGCACATGATCTGTATGTTGAGAGATAGAAGGCCTTCTGTGTGTGTGTTTGTCTTCAGACTGATCCTGATTACTGGACACTACCACAACCTGTGAGTCCCACAGGTCTGGCAGAGAAGAGACCTGCTATGGACATTTTACTTTGTTTGTCTGATCTAAAGGCTGTTTGTTCTTCTGTTTGGCTTCTGGGTTTATGAAGCAATAAACCCACATTGACTCTTAAAGGAACAATCCTCCTGTCTTCCTCCCGTCGCACTCAAGTGAGTAAAACTCCTACAGTAGGACCAGACCTCAGCAAAAGTCTGATTGTGTTGCACTTGCTGGAGGGTTGCACTCTTGTTACTTCTGACTACATGGCGGTCTCTGCAATACCCATACACAGTACAGTGTGGGTGATGGCGGCTCAGTATATCCACTATCTCTTGAGATTAGCATCTGTTCTATTGTTCTGTGTTATGCTTTCTCATGGTATGCAATCTGACATTCAACATAAACCACTGTCTTCCAAGATAAGCTGTTAGCACCATTCTCACCGCCCCCGGGACAGGGTCCGCCGCTGTTCCTCTTCTTCCTTCTGCCCAGCGTGCAGCTGAGCGGGCGTCCCGGCGCGTCCCTCCACTGCTGCCGGCCACGCGCATGGTCTTTACGCGCATGCGCCTTAGGGTCTGGGAGCGCACCCCCCAACCTTTATCCCTCTGCATGACCTGACCCAGCAGCACTGTCTGTCCAGTAGGGGACAGGCACAGGGTATTTTAGGCTGCCCTCCCTTAGTGGAGGTGCCTGATTATTGTGTCCCATACCTTTACTTAGGCCCTGTCTTGCTACCGTTTTGCTAGCCTGCTTCCTAACTCCGTGTGTCTCCCTCCGTGTCTTCCAGAGCCTGTTCCAGTCCTCAGTCTTCCGTCCTCCTGGTGTTCAGCTACGTCTCCACCTCTGCATTCCCTCAGACTCCATACCCTCTTCACCTCGTGGTCTCCAGCTTCCTACCTCTACTATACCTACTCATGCTTTATCCATAGTTCTCTCCCGGCTTCCCCCGTCTCATCTCCATTTTTGTGTCTTTCCCTGAGCCGACCCCTGGTCCTGGCAGCCATGGTACTTGAGGTCCCTGAGCCTGCCCCTAACAATCCCTGTATAGGGGTTGGTCCCATCTGATGTGCTCACTCGGGGGAGTTTCGGTACCACGATTCAGTGGGTCCACTCTTGGTACTCGCCGCCTGCGTCGTAACATAAGCAGACCGTTCTCTGTAGTCTAACTTTTTATTTGTAAACTAATGGTCATATATAACTGAAATGTATGTTGTAAAACTACAAGAATACAAATAACAGGTATAAGTATTGAGCTTAGAATGTCACATAACTATGACATTTACGACTAACAATGAAAGCACACAGCAAGATGGAGCTTGTATATGTGAATACATGACTCAGTAAGGCTGGTTTCACATTAGCGCGGCGCATGTGCCCCTATGTTTAACATGGGGGGCTCATGGTCTTGCGTTTGCACGTGTTTGTATGCGTTTTCATAAGCATGCGTTTTTTCATCGTGTGCGCCTAGGCACGCCAGACGCAGCCTGTTGCATTTTTGGGTCCGCCGAAAGGCGTAAAAAAACCGCATGTGCACGGAATGCAACAAAATAATGCATTACAGTCTATGGGAACGCAGGCGTGCGCATGGACATGCGCTCGTCTGTGTTTTAGTGCGTATGCGTTTTTGGCGTAAAAATGTGTAGACACTGGTTTTAACCCCTAGAGAACGAATGCGCATAAAATCGCAAACGCATGCAAAAACGCATGATGCGTTTTTGCATGCGTTTCTATTGCGCACGATGCACTGCGCAAAAAAACGCTAATGTGAAAGTAGCCTAACAATCACCATCTGATTTAACAGTTTTGAATATAGAATACCACAGAACGATAGTTCCCTTACCAGATATACTTTGACCAGGATAATGGAGTTTTAGTAACATAATATAGGAGATAATTTTACACAACTGTTCTGCTAGACTGCTTCTTACAAAATCACTGCTTTACCAGGACCTTCTTACTCAAAATGCATTGGTTTTTCCACAATGCAATTGACTGCTTTAAAACATTGCTGAGATTAACTCCAAAAATGAACTGCCTTACTCTATCATATGTGTAGCTTCATCATTTGCCGGATTTCTTTTAGTGACTCTTCTTTTTTTTTGTCTTGTGGTATTCGTTTATGGGTTTTTTTGCGCCACTTTTTAAAACGGAGCCAATGGTTAATGAATTTTGTGCAAAATAAAAAAATGCTCTTTATTTTCTCTTTAACTTTTTTTTTTGCGACTTTTTATAGCAAAATGTCACGTTTTGCTGAAATCCCACAAAATTCGAGAAAAAATTTCAGACATAAAATCATTCCACAAAGGTTGGCTGCAGTACATTTACGGGAAAAAATTAGGGACTTTTTAAAAAGTTTGAAGAGTCTGACAGAAACATCAGCAAACTCCCCAAACTGGCAAAGAAAAATAAGGCACAAATGAAAAACAGGCACACCAAAAATTAGACAAAAAAGGCAATAATGAATCTGCCCTTCATGTTTTGTTTTCATTGACTGCCACCTAATGGTCATACTTAGAAGACAGGTATTTGTGTATATTCACAATGTACAAACCTTAAGTAAAGCAAAAGTACTGCCCATAACAGAGCAGGCTGTTTACGGATTGCATAATAAATACAGTAATCTTTAAAGAGTATTCATAGCCATGATATTAGTGGAACAGCTGTTCCCTGTATAGTGCTAGTATCAATGAGTGACCCTGTGATTCCTATTTCTACCCAGGCCTTGGGGCAGCTTGCTCACCCACCACAGATTGTGAATAGAATATTTGGGTTCCTAGGACATTCTGAGGGTAGAATCTATATTCTAGTCAGTTCTATGCACTTTACAAGAATATGTGAAATGTAAATAACCCGCAAACACAGACGCTAGATGCTCATTTAAAAAAACCACACCAGATCCTTCTAAACTTCTAAAAACTGGAAAGCCTCAAATACAAACCCCAGACCAGACACCCTAAACAAATACAGATCCGAACCAGACTTCCTACATACAGACCCCAGACCAAACGCCTACATAAATACAGACCCCAGACTAGACACTTTATATAAATTATACCTACCTCTCAACCATTCCTCATCCATTGGGACAGTCCAGTATTTGAGGAGCTGTTCCACTGTCCAGGAAGGTAGGATTAATGTCCCAACTTCAACTGTATCTGTTTCCTTGGGACATGCAAGGACCTTCAGGTCATGAGACTGGACAGCAGAGGGCAGATCAGCCTTAGAAGAGCAGGGATGTGACAAGACACATAGGACAAGCAAGTGGGATGTTTTTGAAGGGGTCACTGGGGTTAAATTCATAATGTGGGGCATTATACTGTGTACACACCCCAGACCAGATTCACATGAACCTCATACCACAGATGCATACATAAAGACCAAAACCCAGATCCATCACATATATGCAGACTCAAGGCCTGACCTCTTACATTTATACAGTGTTAGCGTGGGTGGTCAGGAACCGGAATCTCCAGGAGTGGTCCCTCTGGACCGTGGCACTGAGGGGCCCCGGGCGAGCTGCCAGGCGGAACCGACCCCTATACAGGGACCATTAGGAGCAGGCCCAGGGGTTCGAGTACCACGGTAGCCGGTACCGAGAGGGGCGGCTCAGGATGGACTGGAGTAGGACAGTGGGACTGAAGTGTAGATGACAGAACAGGGCTGGCACACAGGAGACAGGAATGGAGTAAGACTATAGACTGGAACGTGGAGGAACTGAAGTGTAGTTGACAGGACAGAGTTGGAACACATGAGACAGGAATAAAGGAGGACGGAAGGACTGGAGCAGGATGGAACTGGAACACCAGAGGCAGGACTGGAGTAGGACGGCAGGACTGGAACAGGATGGAACAGGAACACCGGAGGCAGGACTGGAGCAGGATGGAACAGGAACACCGGAGGCAGGACTGGAGTAGGACGGCAGGACTGGAACAGGATGGAACAGGAACACCGGAGGCAGGACTGGAGTAGGATGGCAGGACTGAACAGGATGGAACAGGAACACCGGAGGCAGGACTGGAGTTGGACGGCAGGACTGGAACAGGAATGGATCAGGAACACCGAAGGCAGGAGACGGAGGAAACAGGAACACTGGAGCAGGACTGAGAAACACCGGAGGCAGGAGACGGAGGAAACAGGAACACTGGAGCAGGACTGAGAATAACTGTTAGCGAACACAGAAGACAGGCTGCGAGGCTGCTGCAGGAAACACTGAGGACGGCACCGAGAGACTGTAGAGAGCACAGGAGGAAGCAGGGCCCAGTGTGCAAGGTAACACAACGATCAGGCGCCTCCCTCAGGGGGAAGCGGCCTGATATAGCCCCGTCTGGTCTGCCATTAGTCCGAAGGTGCTTCCGGGTCAGAGCACACCCGGAGCACAAGAAGCAGCAGGGAGGCGCGGCCTATGGCGCATGCGCATTGCATACAGGGATGACGTCGGCCGCAAGCCCGTCAGAGGTGACCGCCGTGGCCATCGGGTGGAGAGAGGCTGCGGCGTGGGAGCGGAGCCTAAGCCACCCTCCCCGGAGATTAGCAAGAAATCTCTTGAGGATACGGGGATTTTCTCCCGAGGCTCCCAGGATCTCTCCTCAGGGCCAAAGCCCTTCCAATCAACAAGAAAGAATGTCCTTCCTCTATCCCTCTTCATAGTGAGAATGTCCTGCACTTCAAAGACATCATCGGCACCCACCGGCTGAGCACCAAGATCAGGCAAGGAATGGAAGCGATTCAGCACCACAGGTTTCAGGAGGGAGACGTGGAAGTTGTTCAGGACCCGGAGCGAAGCGGGCAACCTCAATTTGTAGGCGACTTCGTTGATACGTCCAAGAATTTCAAACGGACCGATGTAGCGTGGTCCCAACTTGTAGGAGGGCAATTTCAACCGGATGAATTTGGAGGAGAGCCAGACTTTGTCCCCAACACGATACGGTGGAGGATCCAATCTCCTTTTGTCGGCATAATTCTTCATCTGATCAGCGGACCTCTTGAGTGACGTATTGGTCTCGGCCCAAATCTTGGAAAATTCAGAGGACAAGGCATTGGCCGCGGGTACCTCGGACACAGGGGTTATCGAAAGAGGAACACCAGGATGTCTGCCAAAAACAATGAAGAATGGAGACTTGGCCGAGGACTCGCCAGCATGGTTGTTATAAGCAAACTCTGCCCGGGGAGTAAGTCGACCCAATCGTTCTGGTGGGCGTTGGAGAAATGAAGTTGGTACCCCGTCCATGTCTGGTTGGTGCGCTCTACCTGTCCATTAGACTGTGGATGGTAGGCCGAGGAGAAGTCGAGGGAAACGTTCATGAGCTTGAAAAGTGAACGCCAGAACTTGGAGGTAAACTGAACACTCCGGTCAGACACAATGTGTTGAGGTAGTCCATGGAGTCTGAAGATTTGGTGAATGAAAACTTTGGCCAGCACTGGCGCCGAGGGAAGACCGGGCAGAGGGACGAAGTGGGCCATCTTGGAAAAACGATCCACCACCACCAAAATGACTGTGCAGCCCGAAGAGCGGGGTAGGTCGGTGATGAAATCCATGGCGATGCTTTCCCAAGGAACTGTAGGAACGGGCAAGGGAAGCAACAAGCCGGACAGAGGTCTTCGTGGCACTTTGTTTTTAGCACAGGATGGACAAGAAGCCACAAAGTCGAGTACATCTTGGCGAAGCGTGGGCCACCAGTAGTGATGCCTGATAAGATAAAGGGTCTTCTTAGTTCCGGCATGGCCGGCCAGTTTGGAGGAGTGCCCCATAGGAGGACCTTTCGCTTGAGGTTCTCAGGCACAAGTGTCTTGCCTGGAGGAAGAGTAAGCCAGATCACTGGAGCCACTGTGATGATCCTAGTGGGATCAATGATATGCAAAGGTTCCTCCATTGTTTCATGTGGCTGGAAGACCCTGGATAGGGCGTCGGCTATGTTATTCTTGTTGCCAGGACGGAAACGGAGCTCGAAGTCAGATAGGGTTAAAAATAAGGACCATCAGGACCGACAAGGGTTGAGTCTCTGGGCAGACTGGAGATAGGCAAGATTATTGTGGTCCGAAAAGATGACAAAGGGATGAACAGCTCCTTCCAGGAGGTGACGCCATTCCTCCAAGGCCAACTTGATGGCCAGGAGTTCCCGGTCGCCGATCGAGTAGTTACACTTGGATGGAGAGAAGGCCTTCGAGAAGAAGCCACAAGGATGCAGGCGACCGGAGGAGCAAGAGGAGGAGGCGCTGGTTGGAGAATAGAGCTGGAGTGACAAAGGCTTTAGATCTACCTTAGCCATTTGCACATCAATTCAAACACTGATAACTCAGTAACAGAGGAAAAGACTGGTCATATAAAGAAATTGCTAGACTTGTCTTTCAAAGAGTTACATGCACATAAAAATACTTTGGGTTGTGAAATCCTGCTGAAAGATTACTTTTAAAGGGTGAATATTAACTTTTAGGATTGCTACATCCAATAGGGGGCACTAGAGTTCCATTCCTTTTCTTCTCTGAAGAGGCTATTTAAATAAATTGGCAATCTCAACAAAGAGAAACATTGCCACTTAAAAAACCTTTCAGAGGCCTCTCATCTAATCAAATCAGACTACACATTTTCCACTGATGAGGAGCAAACACCTGGAAAAATGTGTCTACAAATGGAGTGTGTTATGATTGTGTAGCAACTCACTCGGGAAAATAGGCAACACTAAAAACTTGGACCCATGCTGCCGGAAAGGCCGTTGAGTGCTTCACGTTTCTCCTAATGTACCAGAGGGCATAGCAGAGTGCAAATTACCTACAGAAAGAAAGTGTGCTGAAATAGAAATAGATACCAAAGCGAGTAAAATAAACCAGGAAATACAAAATAAATGATTACGTATGTACTGTTAGTGAATATGCTGCTTACTTCCTAAAAAAACAGATTGATGTTGGGTAAAGAACATAAATAGCAGAGAGATAAACTCTAGCTGGTCTTTCACTGTCTGGCTTAAACTACAGCAGTATGGTTGGACATCTAAATGAGACCATCATCAACAGGACATGCCATGTCACGCTTATGGATCATGGACCCACTGCGCCACGTACCAGGGAGAGTCTGGAGGGGTGTGAATAAGCGACCATCTGAGTTTTCACTTGAGCCCCTGATGGTCGGGTTAGACTTGAGCTCAAGCGAATGCCAGTTGCTACTCCAGGACAGATGGGGGTACCATGACAGCTGACCCCAAGGGTCAGGACAGCAACACCAGACTATGAGGCCAACACAGGACCAGATACAGATGTAGCCATTGGTTCAGATGGGACAGATTCTGGAACTTGTACTGGCATCATGGGTTTCAGATACAGGTATCGGCAGAGTGGTTACAGGGTTCAGGTACTGGTTGCAGTAACTGGGTGCGGTTACATGGAAAAGATACCGCCGGAGCGGGTTCGGGATTCTGGTACTGTAGGTACGGTTCCAGGTTCACTTACCGCAGGAGCTGTTTCAGGTACCACAAGAGCAGTTTCAGGTTCACACACCGCTGGAGCAGTTTTAGGATCACAGACGGCCGGAACGGTTTCTGGTTCAGGTATTGCCAGAGCGGTTTCTGGTTTAGCTACCGTCTAAGGCAAAACACGAACAGGAATCAGATCTGGTACTGGTACAGGCTTAACTGGACTGGTACAGGAACCTGATCACCAGCTAGCAGATTGCAAACTGATAAACTACAGTTCTTTCTCAGGCACCTCCCTACAGGTACCCTATGAAAGGTACAGTGGCATGTAAAAGTTTGGGGACTCCTGGTCAAGTTGAAAATGAAATGATCTTTAAAAGGGCTAAAGTTAAGGATGACATGCTTCATTCGTACTTTAGGCAAAAAAAAAAAAAAAAAAATATATATATATATATATATATATATATTGTCATTGCATTTTAAAAATTACAAAAAAGAAAATCAGCGGATAAAAAAGTTTCGGCACCCTGAATGGTTAGTACCTAATAGCACCTGCTTTTGCAAGTATTGCAGCTTGCAAATGTTTTTTGTAGCCAACCAAGAGTCTTTCAATTCTTGTTTGAGGAATTTTCATCCATTCTTCCTTGGAAAATTCTTCCAATTCTGTGAGATTCCTGGGCCATCTTGCATGCACTGCTATTTTGACATCTAGTCACAGATTTTCAATGATGTTCAGATGAGGAGACTGTGAGGGTCATTGTAAAACCGTCATATTGCGCCTTTTGAAGTAGTCTATTGTGGATTTTTGATTACTTTTCAACTTCAACTTTTTTTACAGATGGTGTTGTTTGCATCAATAATTTGTTGAAATTGAATTTAATCTATTTTTCCCTCTACACACAAAATGTTCCCTGTGCCATTGGCTGCACACAACCCCAAAGCATGATTGATGCACCACCATGCTTAACCCCTTTCTGCCAACTGACGTACTATCCCGTCCATGTGACCGGGGACTTAATTCCCATGGATGGGATAGTACATCATATGCGATCAGTGGCGCTCACGGGGAAGCGTTACTGATCGCGGCCGGATGTCAGCTGATTATCACAGCTGACACCCGGCACTATGTGCCAGGGGCGGTCACGGACCGCCCCAGGCACATTAACCCCTGGCACACTGCGATCGAACATGATCGCAGTGTACCGAGGGCATAGGGAAGCATCGGGCAGGGAGGGGCTTACTGTGTGCTTCCCTGAGACCCTCAGAACAGCGCAATGTGATCGCGCTGTTCCGAAGGCCTCCTCCCTGCAGGCCCCTGGATCCAATATGGACGTGGGGGCCTTCGGGGTCCTGCAGGGAAGCTGCTTTCTCAGCGCCTGCTTAGAGCAGGCGCTGAGAAAGCCTCTGTAGTGCCTGTCAGATCGCTGATCTGACACAGTGCACTGCAAAGTGTCAGATCAGCGATCTGACACTTTATAATAATGACCCCACCTGGGACAGTATAATAAAGTATAAAAAAAAATTCATGTGTAAAAATAATTTTTAAAAATATCCTAAATAAATAAAAAAAAAATTCCCTAATAAATTCTTTTTTTTGGAAATAAAAAAAAACAATAAAAATACACATATTTAGTATCGTCGCATCTGTACTGACCTGCCCTATAAAACTTTTAACTGTTAGTTAACCCCTTTAGGGAACCTCTTAAAAAAAAAAAAACAAGGCAAAAAGCAAATGCTTTATTATCATACCGCTGAACATAAAGTGCAATAACACGCGATCAAAAAGATGTATAAAAATAAGCATGGTACCGCTGAAAACGTCATCTTGTCCCGCAAAAACGAGCCACCATACAGCATCATCAGCAAAAAAATAAAAAAGTTATAGCTCGCAGAATAAAGCGATGCAAAAATAATTTTTTTATATAAAATTGTTTTTATTGTATAAAAGTGCCAAAACATAAAAAAATATTAATGAGGTATCGCTGTAATTGTACTGACCCGTAGAATAAAACTGCATTATAAATTTTACCACACGCGGAACGGTGTAAACGCCCCCCCCCAAAAAAGAAATTCATGAAATGCTGGTTTTTGTTCATTCTGTGTCACAAAAATCGGAATGAAAAGCGATCAAAAAATGTCACGTGCCCAAAAATGGTACCAATAAAAATGTCAACTCGTCCCGCAAAAAATAAGACCTCACATGACTCGGTGGGTCAAAATATGGAAAAACTATAGCTCTCAAAATGTGGTGATGCAAAAACTATTTTTACAATAAAAAGCGTCTTTTAGCATGTGACAGCTGCCAAACATAAAAACCCGCCATAAATAGTACATCAAACCCCCCGTTATCACCCCCTTAGTTAGGCCTCTTTCACACTTCAGTTTTTTGCATCAGTTCAAATCCGCCAAAAAGGCAGACAAGCGGATCCGTTCTCAACTGATGTGAACGGATGGCACAGGATCCGTTTTCAGACGGATCCTGAAAATGAGGAAATTTAAAGGAAACGCTGGCCGGGAAAAGGAGAGAGAGAGAGAGAGAGAGAGAGAGAGAGGGAGCGATAGGGAGAGAGAGAGAGAGAGAGAGAGAGATTTTTGTCCGGCACCCAGAAAGAATTTTGGGTTAAATTAGTGTCTGGAGGATCCGCCAGAAAAAAAAAGTTGCAAGCTCTGTTTTCAAATCTTTGAGGATGGTGACGGACAGCAACTTTTGGCGGATCCGCAAAAAAATCGGTTGCAACGGACGGCAATCCGTCACAATCCGCCAGTAATGGAAGTCAATGGGGAAAAAAATGGATCCTCAAAAGAAAATTGAGGATCCGTTTTTTTCAAAACCTGGCGGATTGTGACTGATTGTAAAAAACTGAAGTGTGAAAGAGGCCTTAGGGAAAAATAATAAAGTTAAAAAAAGTATTTATTTCCATTTTCCCGTTAGGGTTATGGCTAGGGTTAGGGCTGAGATTATGGTTAGGGGTGTGTTGGGGTTAGGGTTGGAGTTAGAATTGGGGGGTTTCCACTGTTTAGGCACATCAGGTGCTCTCCAAACGCAACATGGCGTCTGATCTCAATTCCAGCCAATTCTGCATTGAAAAAGTCAAACAGTGCTCCTTCCCTTCCAAGCTATATCATGGCGCAAACAGTGGTTTATCCCCACATATGGGGTATCAGCCTACTCAAGACAAATTGCACAACAACATTTGGGGTCCAAATTCTCCTGTTACCCTTAGGAAAATAAAAAATTGGGGGCAAAAGTATCATTTTTGTGGAAAAAAAAGATTTTTTTTTATTTTTATGACTCTAAGTTATAAACTTCTGTGAAGCACTTGGGGGATCAAAGTGCTCACCATACATCTGGATAAGCTCCTTGGGGGGTCTACTTTCTAAAATGGGGTCATTTGTGGGGCTTTTCCACAGTTTAGGCACATCAGGGGCTCTTGAAACGTGACATGACTCCCGCAGACCCTTCCATCAAAGTCTGTATTCCAAAACGTCACTACTTCCCTTCCGAGCCCCGACATGTGCCCATACAGTAGTTTTCTCCCACATATGTGGTATCAGCGTACTCAGGACAAATTGGACAACAACATTTGTGGTCCAATTTCTCATGTTGTTCTTGGGAAAATAAAAAAATTGGGGACTAAAAGATCATGTTTGTGGAAAAAATGATTTTTTAATTTTACGGCTGTACGTTATAAACTTCTGTGAAGCCCTTGGGGGTTCAAAGTTCTCACCACACATCTAGATAAGTTTCTTGCGGGGTCTAGTTTCCAAAATGGTGTGATTTGTGGAGGTTTCCACTCTTTAGGCACATCAGGGGCTCTCCAAATGCCATATGGCATCCGATCTCAATTCCAGCCAATTTTGCATTGAAAAAGTCAAACGCCCCCCCTCCCCTCTGAGCTCTGCCATGCACCGAAACAGTGGTTATCCCCACATATCAGGTATCAGCATACTCAGGACAAATTGCGCAATAACTTTTATGGTCCAATTTCTCCTGTTACTCTTGGTAAAATAAAATAAATTGGACCTGAAGTAATTTTTTTGTGAAAAAAAGTTAAATGTTCATTTTTTTAAACTTTCAAAAATTCCTGTGAAGCACCTGAAGGGTTAATAAACTTCTTGAATGTGGTTTTGAGTACCTTGAGGGGTGCAGTTTTTAGAATGGTGTCACTTTTGGGTATTTTCCATCATCTAGACCCCTCAAAGTGACTTCAAATGTGATGTGTTCCCTAAAAAAATGGTGTTGTAAAAATGAGAAATCGCTGGTCAACTTTTAACCCTTATAACTTCCTAACAAAAAAGGTTTTGGTTCCAAAATTGTGCTAATGTAAAGTAAACATGTGGGAAATGTTACTTATTAAGCTTTTTTGTGTGCCATATCTCTGTGATTTAAGGACATAAAAATTCAAAGTTGGAAAATGGCGATATTTTTAAAATTTTTGCCAAATTTCCATTTTTTTCACAAATAAACGCAAGTTATATGAATGAAATTTTACCACTAACATGAAGTACAATGTGTCATGAGAAAACAGTGTCAGAATCACCAGGATCCATGGAAGCATTCCAGAGTTATTACCTCATAAAGGGACAGTGGTCAGAATTGTAAAAATTGGCCCGGTAATGAACTTGCAAACCACCCTTGGGGGTAAAGGGGTTAATGGTTGGAGAGATGTTCTTTTCCTGAAATTCTGTACTATTTTTTTCTCCACACATACCTTTCATCATTGTGGCCAAAAAGTTATATTCTAACCTCATTGATCCACAGGACTTGTTTCCAACATGCATCAGAGTTTTGTGGTGAGGATGCCGGAGAGGTTTTCTTCTGATGACTCTTCCATTTGTGCAGATGTCTCTGAACAGTATAAAAATGTACTACAACTCCAGAGTCAGTTAAATCTTTCTGAAGGTCTTTTGCAGTCAAGTGGAGGTTCTTATTTGCCTCTCTAGCAAGACTACGAGCAGCTTTCACAGAAATTTAGCTTGGTCTTCAAGATCTTATCTAAACCTTCACGTTTCCTGTTAACTGCCACTTCAAACCGAGGAAAGGGCAACTTGAAAACCCTTTTTATCTTCTTATAGCCTTCTCTTACTTTGTGGGCCTCCACCATTTTCAGAGTGCTAGGCAGCTGCTTAGAAGAACCCATGGGTGTTGTATTTTTGGCCAAAAAGCTAGATGAGGCTGGCTTTTTATAAATCTTGTAAATTTTCATCACCTGCCCTGTCCTAATGATGATATTGAACAAGACATTACCCTAGCAAGCTAATTAAGGTCTGAAATCTTGGTTAAAATTATCAAGCACAAAAATCTCCAAGGGTACCCAAACTTTTGCGCTGACTCATTTTCCTACTTGTAGTTTGTAAAATTTAAGAAATGACAAAAATATATATTTTTTTGTGCTTAAAATACAAAGGAAATGTGTCATCCTTAACTTTAGTCCTTTTAGAGATCATTTAATCTTCAAATTACTTAAAGGGAACCTGTCATCAGTAACCTACACACACAGTGTCAGGTCTGCGCTGTTATACTGATAAAATGATAGATTTGCTGATGAAATCCATCTTGTGGGTGTTTCTTTATTTTCAGTTTTGTGTTCATGAGATGCTTGTGCCCTAAGGCGGGGTTGGAGGGGGGGGTCTGCATGTGGTGCTCTAATGAGGTATTTATAATGCAGACTGCTGACAGGTCACTGATCCCTCACGGATCTGCCCCCTAGTTTGCATAATGAATTCCATCACATACTGAATAAAAAAAAAAGTTTCTGCAGGCAGGTGCCGGCTGCAGCATAATCGCATGGTTACTGTGCACTTAGTCCCTTTTCAAATTTAATTAAGCAAGGAAAAAATGGGGCCCGCCGTGCCGGCACAGTAGCAGCTATCAGTTTGTATAGAGATCCAATAGCTGCTATTGCGCAGGTGCCGACAGTGCCATCTTGCTGGAGAAGGAAAAAAAATCCTCCTCCAAGATGGCTCCACTCGCGCCTGCGTAGTAGCAACTCTCGGAGATCGGGTACCATTTTCAAATTGACTTTTCTTTCCTTGCTCAAATTAAATCAGCAAAAGGGATTAAGTGCACAGTAACCATGAGAATATGCTGCAGCGCAGGTGTCACGGCCGGCACCTGTTGCAAAAGCGTTTTTTTTTCTATTCAGTATGTGATGGTATTCATTATGTAAACTAGGGGGCAGGTCAGTGAGGGATCAGTGATCTGTCAGAAGTCTGCATTATGAATATCTAATCAGAGCACCACATACCCCAGCCCCGCCTTAGGACACAAAACTGAAAACAAAGATTAAGAAACAACCACAAGACAGATGTCATCAACCAAGGTATCATTTTATTCAGTATAATGGCGCTGACCTGACACTGTCTGTAGGTTACCATGCATAATCCTGCTGACAGGTTCCCTTTAACTATTCACAATAACAGTAATTTTGGGGTTCCCAAACTTTTTACATGCCGCTATATATGCTTTCTGATGAAGCATTCTTTGAAACGTATGTTAAAGGATTCATAAGTGTTAAATATGAAATGTCTATTTTCTGTCCTCTGAAATGCTTTTATGGGTAACTCTTTTCTGCTCAACCCAGTGCTGATGTGTACGAATTTTGCCCTAACTGATTGAGCACTCGCACTTTATAACTGTAATATATAGGCACACATCCGAACCCATGAGCATTTTGGTATATCAGAGAATACCCATATATCCCTTCTTTTATCCTTTTATTTGTGGTTTAGTTGTGTCTATCATTTAATGTACTTTACTTACCTGGGGAGTCACTCACTGAAGGAGTAATCTGGAACTAGTATATACTGTATTGTTTTGGATAGTAAGTTGACTGTATATTGGACACAGATGAATTGCTCTTGGCTCTGGTAAGCATACATTTGTATGACCACTAGGTGGAGACTTTATACCGTTTTCTCTTTGACATACTGTATATAAATGTGATTCACATTGCATTTTTTTCTCCACATGGGTCTTGAATTGTGAATAAATATGTCTCTAATGATTATTGAGATTATTATTTATTTGGATAGGAATAATTTGTTTACGAATGGGAGAATATTTGTTGACTAATTCCCTGCAAGTGTAAGTGCCCTTTAAGTACTAAGTGTCTCCCAGCTATTGGCTTTGGACAGATAGGATTAAACACACTGTCTTTTAAAAGAGCAGGAGTGCGCATGCACGCGCCCTAAGCGTGCTACCTGGGGAACAGCGCGGTGCGTGCCGCAGGAGCTGGAGCAGGGGACATGACAGGACAGCCAGGGCTGTAAGTTAGCGTCCCTGCCAGGAGGGAGGATCTGCGGCTGGCAGGGGTGCCGGTGTTACAGAATCCCCCCTATGCCCCCTAATCTTCAAACCCGCAAGGAATTTCTCCATAAAAAGAGAGTCATGGATAATCTCTTTGGGTTCTCACAATTTTTCATTGGGACCGAACCCCTTCCAATACACCAGAAAAAAAATGTTTTTCTCTCACCTTCTTCATGATCAGGATGCTGCTTACCTCGAAGACATCCTCAGAGAATACTGGTGCAGGAGTGGCACCTGGAGCTTTAAAAAGGAATCTTAGCATGCCTGATTTGAGAATGGAAACATAAAAGAAATTAGGCACACACAATGAAGCTGAGAGCTTCAATTTATAAGATATTGATCCTCGTGTAGGGAAGGTGACCTGACGGACGGACGGACGGACGTGTCAGAATAGAGAAAGATAGGTTTGCACAGTTTAGACAGGTGTCAGTTACTACAGTGGGGAAAAAGCTAGGAAAGTGTAGTGGACGTGCAGTACCTTGGGTTGACCATTAGAGGGCAGGGAGGAGTGTGAGCAAAGGACTTGACATCAGCTTAGGGCTTTAGAAACCGTTGGTGATGGGGCGGAGTTACAGTGACAGGGGACCGGGAGAGATATAAATACTGAGGGAGGGTTCCAGAAGATTCCAGTCCCCAGGGGAAGCTCAGGTGACAGGAGGACTACGACAGTTCGTGCTCTCTGAGGAGAACCAGACCAGGGGGACTGAGGAGAGAGAACGTCAGGGGGTGGTCCTGACAGGAAGAACCGCAGAAGGGATGAGGCACTGGGTGTAAGACACCGTATTTGACACAACGACTGAACAGTAGAAGCGCTGTTGGTTTACGGGCCTAAGGCGGCCACAGTGACGGACCTGTCAGGAGCGTCGATGAGTGAAGAGGGGACGGTGTATGCATACACGTCCCCAGTGTAACGTACAGTGTGTGAGAAGCGGCCCTGAAAACGGAGGGCCGTGAGGTGAAGGAAGTGTGGTGTGCTTCTGAGGCCGTCAGGCGGACGGCGAGTGAAAATAAACTTGGACCTGTTGCACCCAGAACCTGCCTCCATCTTGTCTCTGTTACATCTCTGCGCGGTAAGAAGAGGGACCACCCCCCATTCCCCCAGCCCGGCCCACCGACCCTACATTTTGGCGTAGTCGGCAGGATCGCCGCCGCTAATACGCTATCTTCTGCGGCAGGCCTGCATCTGAAGGACTGAGAAAAAACTTGGGCTACTCTATTTTGGATTATAAACACCTGTGGACTACCAATTACTGACCTGTGGATTACAAATTGGAACGCTGTGGCGGATCTGCGTTGCTGCAGAGGATCCAAGGCAGCAGCTGATTCTGCCCAAGATGGCGGTATTACTCCAACGCAGGAGAGAGGTCCGGGTGTTTGCCATGGTTCTGGATGGACTGGGGCCCCCTCCAACGTACCCCTGGGGGAAGCGATATGTGCCAGGAAGCCTCGGGCGCCTGGAGTGGCGATGGCGTCGGGAGATCGAGTCCCGCTGGGAGTCATGGACAGTCTTCCAGATCTCAGGCGGAGAAGAAGAGCGGTTGAGGACCCTACAGGAGTGGCCGCCAAAGACATCACCGGGAAGTCTCCCCGCGGAGCCCCTGAGCCTGGAGGCCAGCCCCGCCGGGCAGCGGGGTGAAGAACAGAGACTGCGGGAGAAGCCGCGGGAAGATGTGACGGAGGCCTCGACGTCGGGGAAGGTGAGAGTTCCCCCGGCTCTGCCAGCGGCTCTGTAAGAAGTCCCCGCTACTCAGCCGCAGCATGCGGCCCCCTGTGTATCCGAAAGTCTGGCCGAGGAGGCCCTTACTGCTTACACTGAGCTGAGCAGGGCCTCCGTTCCCGTTCCTGATTCATCATGCCCGGTGGCGCCACGTCTGGTGTCGCCGGTGCGGAGACTGTCTACAAAAGGCGCTGCTGCGTGTCCCTTGTCGGTAGCGACCTCATTCCCGTAATCGGCAGCTACTCCGGCTCCGTCTGGAACTCCGGGTACAGCCTATCCCGCGGCCGCGGCTATGCCGGCGTTGGAGCTGGCTGCGGCCTATGTGTCAGGCCCTGTGGCCCAATCTGTGAGAAATCCGGCTGTCTCTGCCCGCCACCCGGTTCCAGTGGCTGCTGGGCCGCTGACATCATCAGCCTCCTCTGCCCCGCCGTCATCCTCGGTTAAGTCCCACCCACCGGACTCCAGGGCACGTACCGGACCCTCTGTTTGGGTCGCAGGAGTTATAAAGAAGAAGAGGGCCAGGGAGCAGGAAGCCTGGAACCTGCTCCATGAGAGGGAGAGTCTGGCATGGCGGCTGCACGATCCCCGGGACGGCTCGTTTATACTAACTTGCAGAAAGGGACACTTCTTGCATCCTGGGAGCTCCACGGTTGTGGGGTCCCTTGCTACCAGCCACCAGGAGATGGCTTGAACTGTTGGGAATTCGCTATCTGCATAACGGTGTAATTGGGACAGTTTGCGTCCAGGTTAAAGGAAAATGTTTTTCTTGTTATAAGTGTTGAAATTGGTTTGCCTGACATAGCGGAGATGCAAAAAGAAAAGTGCCAATGATAAAGGAAGGGTGAGAAAGCCTATTATATATTTTTGTTTGTTTGTTTTGTTGGTTAAAAAGAAAAAAATGGTAAGTGGGAAAAAAAAATAGAAAAAGGGGTACTATTGCTATTATAAAGTTGTTTTGTTGTATAATATGCAAAAGTAAATGCAACAGGTCCGGGTAAGGGAAGGTCTAAGGGACCAAAGGAAAGTGTGAGATCCGAAAGGGGCCTGGATGTGGAGGAGGTCTGGGAGACCGGGACGCCGACCATGACATATAAGTGAAAGAAAGGTAAAAGAGATGGAAGACGAGAGAAAGACAGCCGTCCTAGGTCAGGTCCCCGACACCACGGATACCCCGGAAGAAAGACGGCAGGCGCCGACAATGATCTGGTAGGTGTGAGGCCTCGATCATGGCGTACCGAATAGTGGAAGGTGACAGAAGGGGAGAGTAGGGGAAGGTACACGCCATAGAGAGAATATGGGTATACCTAGCCCAATTTGAAAGACGTCATGTGGCGTGCGTGCTGGTGAGTAGCAGTAGGATGCTCAGAGCATGATGCTCCCAGTATGGTTCGGCCCCCGCAGGAAGTGGGTTTGGCCCAACAGCTGGTCCGACAACAGAGTGTAGGTGAAGCTTCAGAACGACGAAGGCAGGGATTACGAATTGTCAAGGACGACAATAGACAAAGGAAGGAGGAGTGTAGGGAAGGTGATCTGACGGACGGACGTGTCAGAATAGAGAAAGATAGGTTTGCACAGTTTAGACAGGTGTCAGTTACTACAGTGGGGAAACAGCTAGGAAAGTGTAGTGGACGTGCAGTACCTTGGGTTGACCATTAGATGGCAGGGAGGAGTGTGAGCAAAGGACTTGACATCAGCTTAGGGCTTTAGAAACCGTTGGTCATGGGGGGCGGAGTTACAGTGGCAGGGGACCGGGAGAGATATAAATACTGAGGGAGGGTTCCAGAAGATTCCAGTCCCCAGGGGGAGCTCAGGTGACAGCAGGAGTACGACAGTTCGTGCTCTCTGAGGAGAACCAGACCAGGGGGACTGAGGAGAGAGAACGTCAGGGGGGTGGTCCTGACAGGAAGAACCGCAGAAGGGATGAGGCACTGGGTGTAAGACACCATATTTGACACGACGACTGAACAGTAGAAGCGCTGTTGGTTTACGGGCCTAAGGCGGCCACAGTGACGGACCTGTCAGGAGCGTCGACGAGTGAAGAGGGGACGGTGTATGCATACACGTCCCCAGTGTAACGTACAGTGTGTGAGAAGCGGCCCTGGAAACGGAGGGCCGTGAGGTGAAGGAAGTGCGGTGTGCTTCTGAGGCCGTCAGGCGGACGGCGAGTGAAAATAAACTTGGACCTGTTGCACCCAGAACCTGCCTCCATCTTATCTCTGTTACATCTCTGCGCGGTAAGAAGAGGGTCCACCCCCCACCCCCCGGCCCACCGACCCTACACTCGAAAGGACTGATGAAGCGGGAACCCAACTTGTAAGACAGCATCTTAAGGTAGATGCTGTAGGCATTTGTAGGCATGCCTCTTCATCCATTCATAGGATTTCTGCAGAGTGTCTTGGGTAGAATCATAGAATCGTAGAGTTGGAAGGGACCTCCTGGGCCATCTCGTCCAACCCCCTGCTCAAAGCAGGATTCGCAGGTATACCTTCAGATCTTGGAGAATTCTTCAGAGAGAGCATCGGCTGCAGGGATGCCAGGAGCGGCCGATACCAGAAGAGGAACACTAGGCTGGTGACCATAAAGAATGAAGAATGGTGAGTTCACTGAGGACTCACTTACATGATTTTTATAAGATAATTCTGACCAAGGTAGCAGCTTGACCAACTCATTATGGTGCATATTCATAAAATGCTGCAGAAAGTTGGATAGGATTTGGTTGACTCTCTCCACCTGACTGTTGGACTAGGGATTGTATGCAGATAAAAATTGCAAGTTCTCATTTAACAGTTTACAAATAGCTCTCCAGAACTTGAAAGTGAACAGGGTGCCCATCGGGCTCAATGAAAAGAGGAAAGCTATGAAGATGGAAGATGTGCTGTATAAACCTTGCAGCAAACTCGGCAGCAGACGGAGGATCAGTCAATGGAGGCAAGTGAACCTATTTCGAGAAGCAATCTACCACGACCTAGATGACAGAGCATCCCAAGGACACAGGCAGCTCTGTAATAAAGTCTGTTGCAATGTGCTACTAGGGAGCTGAAGGAACAGGAAGCGGAAGAAGATGCTCGATTGGGAGATGCTTTCACTGGAGCCACAGTTACCTTCCAGGAGGTAGAAAGGTCATAGAGAGGGCATGTGTCTTGATGTATTTGTTGGCTGGGCGAAAATGCAGGTTGAAATCAAAGCAGACAAAGAACAGCGACCACATTGTTTGGTGTGGATTCAGCATTTGTGGGAACTGTAGCTAGTCCAAGTTTTTGTGGTCAGAGTATATGATGACTGGATGGACTGCTTCTTCGAGTAAGTAACACCATTCCTCTAGGGCCATCTTGATAGCCAAAAACTCTTGGTCGCCAATCGAGTAGTTTCGTTCTGGAGCTGAGAAAATCTTAGAAAAGAACACACAAGTTACCATTCGACCGGAGGAAGATTTGCGTGTGAGAACTGCCCTTGCACAGGAGGATGAAGCATCCACTTCCAGGAAGGACTGTTTGCTTATCTCGGGACTGTGAAGCACAAGAGCATTAGAGGCCTGTTTTAAGAAAGAATTGTCTTCTCAGCCTCCGAAGTCCAGATCTTGGGATTAACATGGAGCGCCTGCCAGGGCAGTGTGACAGCAGCAGTAACCCGGTCCGTGGCTCTGGGCGTCCAATAAAAGGGGTATATTTACAAAGGATGAAAATAAAGAGTTTGTATAATAAGTGTTCATGACGCCACCTGTGGTTTCTGGTCAGAGGCGTCCATCGCTGCAGTGCAGATCCTCTGGGACTGATGATGGAATGCAGCAGAGTTGAAATAGCTCTCCACAGGCAGAGCTTAGTCCCACGGCAGATGAAAGATGTTGAGGAAGATTGTGATGTAGTGTGAAGCAAGGGATGTAGCAGTGCTGAGTAGGTGACGCAGGAAGAAGGCAGAGGACACAGCTGAGTGTAGTTTCCAAAGCTTTACTCACAGTTTTGGGGCACACAGATGCCCACTTGGTGCTATGTCCTCCAGGTGAGGGATCCAGCCAACCTCCAGGCAGATAGAGAACACCTTTCCAGAACTCCCTGTCAGTATATTCCTTCCCTGGCCATCTCACAGTGCTGATTTCCACTCCTCTTCCTTCCCAGCACCTCACAGTCTGTCCCAGGCCAGAAGCTACGGATCCTGTCGGATAACGTGCCCACTGCGTTTCCTTGATCCTTTCTAGCTGCCTTCCCGGAGAAGATAACTATCGTGGTTGGCTGTGGCCCTTAAAGTTGCCACAGCTGTTGGCTTGCTAGCTGGGTCCTGTTGTCCACTCCACTCCTCTAGGGGCTGAGACCCTTCTGCGACCTGGATTTCCCCCACCTGACGTCCATCAGCGTGGAACGAGCCCCACGGGTAGCACTTGCTCAGCCCGTGCCTCTGGGAATCCCTTTCCCCTTCAGGGAGCTTCCTTCAGTCCTACCAGCAGCCCCTCCAAACCAGGGGTCTGCTGTACAATTTTATCTCTTCCCTCTTCCCTCCTTCCCCTACGGGAAGGTTGCCTATGCACATTTTTTCCCTTCTTCCCCTACGGGAAGACTCTCCTAACTTCCCTCTATTCTCCCTCTCTATCTCTCAAACTCCACCCACCTTCTAACACCCTTTCCTAGTCAGCAGGGATTAGGAGCACCTGCTGTCCTTGTGTATGGTGTATGTAAGTGTAGTGCAAGAGCCAGGTCAGGTGTCTCCATCTTACCTGAAAGGTGGGATACTACACCTCTGGTTGAGGTGCAGTACCTCTGTGGCGACTGGACCCTCAGGGGTGCCACAAACACCCTTGCAGATCTTTGCAAAAATGGGAGCTGTCTGGGATGAGAAATGAGGAATAAATTAAGGTTATAATTAGCAAATCCTATGAACCGCTGAATAGCCTTAATGCCATCTGAACATGGCCAATTGAGAATGGAAGACACCATTTCCGGATGATCTTCAGCTCCATATCTGAGATTACATATCCTAGGAAAGGCAAAGAGGTCTGCTCGAAAACACATTTATCATACTTGGCATTCTGGCGATTTTTTCTGAATCTCTGCAAGACAAGACGTACAATCCTTCTATGAAAGGCAGGTCAGGAGAGAAAACCAGAATTTCGTCCAGGTACACATTCACACAGCAGTAATGGAGATCATCTGAAGACATCGTTCACTAACTTCAGGAAGACAGCAGGGGAGCTACTGAGCTCAAATGGCACAACGCAGTATTCATAGTGGCTGTCTCAGATTTTAAAGGTGGTCTTCCACTCGTCTCCTTGGCATATGCTCCCTAAGATCAAACTTTGTGAAGATCCTGGCACCTCTTAAGCGATCAAACAATACTGGAATCAGGGGCAGTGGATATTTGTTCTTGATCGTTATGTGGTTGAGACCTCTATAATCAATACACAGTTGAAGGGAATCATCCTTCTTAACAAAAAAGTCAGCTCCTACTGGCAATGACAACTTCTGGATGAATCCCCTAGCCAGATTTTCTTTCCCATATACTGACATGGTTAGAGTTTTCTCTTGCGACAAGGGATAGATGTGACAGTGGTGCGGTGAGGATCCCAGAAGCAAGTCAATGGGACAATCGTACAGCCTGTAAAGTCTCTGCTTCTTTCTTATTGAGACATTCGCGTAGGACCAGTAAGCGGCCGGCAGACCCTGAATATTAGATGGCTTAGACTGTGACTGTACAGGACATACAGGAACAAGACACTTTTCACTGCAAATTTGTCCCCATCAAAGCACCTCTCTCGATCTCCAGTCAATGAAAACATAGCCACGAAACTCCCAGGAGAACAGGGTGCAACAACCCATGACAAAAAAGGCAATCTTCTCCATGTTCAGCATTCCTATACTGAGCTCTACTTCCTCAGTGACCCCATGGATGGATTCAGACAGGAGTCTCCCATCAACAGATGACACCAGCAAAGGATTCTCGAGGTGTGGCCTGGGAATTTGGTACCAATCTACCACTTACTACCTCCTACTACATGAAATTTCCAGCCACTCCACAATCTAGGTAAGCTTTTTGAATAAACCGTGAATCTTGACAAGATATTGATATCGTCAGAATCAATGGTGAAGAGTAATCACTTTAGTCTAGGGAGGACTCTCCTACTGACCCTAAGCTTTAAAGTTTCCAGACTTCTTGGGACACATACGGATCAGCACAGTCCCTTGGCACAATGGTGTGTCTGCTTTTTGTTCAGCCAACTTAAGATGGTCGAGTTCCATGGTTGTAGCTGGCAAAGACAACTGAGTAATAAGTGTCCTTTGAAAAGACAGAGACAGATAAAGCGGTTTCTTTTCATGCACTGACTCTTTGGGATGCTCTTGTTACCTGAGGTTGATGGCTAGGGAAATTAGGTCATCAAATGTGGCAAGGATATCTCGACCAGCCAGTAAATCTTTAGTTCTTCCGTACAGTCACTTTCAGAATTCTACCACCAGAGCCTCCTTATTCTAGCCTAGTTTGGCAGGCAGAGTGCAAAACTGGGCTGCATATTATCCTACAGTCAGATCTCCCTGACACAGCTTGTGGAGGAATGATGCTGCAGATGTGACATGACGTTGCCATCACGATCTGCCCCCCCTCCCCTTCCCTCCGCTCCCCCCTGCAGTCTGATTCCCCCTCACCCTCCCCGGTACTTGCGATGTCCCATTCTGGCTCCTGGTGTCCCGCCGTCCCTCTTGCATGGGCGCCGCCATCTTGGAAAATGGCAGGCGCATGCGCAGTGCACCTGCCAGGAGATGCCGGACGGCAGATTCATTCATTTATTTGGATCACTGTGATAAACTTTCACAGTGATCAAAATAAAAAAAAGTAAATCACCGCCCTCCTTATCACCCCCATAGGCAGGCACATATAATAAAATAAAGAAAATATTTTTATTTTTCCATTAGGGTTACGGCTAGGGTTAGGGTTGTAATTAGGGTTAGGGTTGTAATTAGGGTTAGGGTTGGAATTAGGGTTAAGATTAGGGTTAGGGGTGGGTTAAGGTTGGGATTAGGGTTAGGCTTGTGGTTAGGGTTAGAGTTGGGATTAGGGTTAGGGGTGTGTTGGGGTTAGGGTTGTGGTTAGGGTTATGATTAGGGTTGGGATTAGGGTTAGGGCTGTGTTGGGGTTAGGATTGGAGTTAGAATTGAGGGGTTTCCACTGTTTAGGCACATCAGGGGGGTCTCCAAACGCGACATGGCGCCACCATTTATTCCAGCCAATTTTGCATTCAAAAAGTCAAACAGTGCTCCCTCCATTCCGAGCCCTGACGTGAGCCTAAACAGTGGTTTACCCCCACATATGGGGTATCAGCATACTCAGGAAAAATTGCACAACATCTTTAGCGGTGTAATTTCTCCAGTTACCCTTGAGAAAATAAAAAATTTGGGGCTAAAAAAATTATTTTTGTGGAAAAAAAGATTTCTTATTTTCACACCTGGGCATTATAAAATTCTGTGAAGCACTTGGGGGTTCAAAGTGCTCACCAGACATCTAGATTAGTTCCTTGAGTGGTCTAGTTTCCAAAATGGGGTCACTTGTGGGGGTTTACACCGTTTAGGCACATCAGAGGCTCTGCAAACGTAACATGACACCCGCAGACCATTCCATCAAGTTGGCATTTCAAAACGTCACTACTTCCCTTCCAAGCCCTGACGTGTGCCCAAACAGTGGTTCCCCCCCCACATATGGGGTTCCAGCGTACTCAGGACAAACTGGACAACAACTTTTGTGGTCCAATTTATCCTGCTACTCTTGTGAAAATAAAAAATGATGGGCTAAAAATCATTTTTTGAGGAAAAAAATTATTTTTTATTTTCATGGCTCTGCGTTATAAACTTCTGTGAAGCACATGGGGGTTCAAAGTGCTCAATACACATCTAGATAGGTTCCTTAGGGGTCTAGTTTCTAGAATGGTGTCACTTGTGGGGGGTTTCTACTGTTTAGGCACATCAGGGGCTCTGCAAACGTAACATGACGCCCGCAGACCATTCCATCAAGTTGGCATTTCAAGACGTCACTACTTCCCTTCCGAGTCCCGACCTGTGCCCAAACAGTGGTTCAGCCCCACATATGGGGTACCAGCGTACTCAGGACAAACTAGACAACACGTTTTGGGGTCCAATTTCTCCTGTTACAATTGTGAAAATAAAAATTAGTGGGCTAAAAAATCATTTTTTGAGGAAAAAAAAGTATTTTTATTTTCACGGCTCTGCGTTATAAACTTCTGTGAAGCACCTGGAGGTTCAAAGTGCTTACTATTCATCTAGATAAGTTTCTTAGGGGATCTAGTTTCCAAAATGGGGTCATTTGTGGGGAAGCTCCAAAGTTTAGGCACACAGGGGCTCTTCAAACACGACATGATGTCTGCTAACGATTGGAGCTAATTTTCCATTCAAAAAGTCAAATCATGCTCCTTCCCTTCTGAGCCCTCCCGTGCGCCCAAACAGTGGTTTATGACCACATATGAGGTATCGTTGTACTCAGGAGAAATTGGTCAACAAATTTTAGGATCCACTTTATCCTGTTACCCATGTGAAAATGAAAACATTGATGCTAAAAGAAAATTTTTGTTGGAAAAATTAAAATGTCCATTTTTTCCTTCCATGTTGCTTTAGTCCCTGTGAAGCACCTGAAGGGTTAATAATCTTCTTCAATGTAGTTTTGAGTAGCTTGAGGGGTGCAGTTTGTAGAATGGTGTCACTTTTGGGTATTTTCTACCATATAGACCCCTCAAAGTGACTTCAAATGTGAGGTGGTCCCTAAAAAAAGTGGTTTTGTAAATTTCATTGTAAAAATGAGAAATCGCTGGTCAACTTTTAACCCTTTTAACTTCCTAACAAAAAAAAATTTGTTTCCAAAATTGTGCTGATGTAAAGTAGACATGTGGGAAATGTTATTTATTATCTAGTTTGTGTCACATAACTCTCTGGTTTAACAGAATAAAAATTCAAAATTTGAAAATTGCGAAATTTTCAAAATTTTCACCAAATTTCCATTTTTTTCACAAATAAATGAAAAAATTTTCCACCTAAATTTACCACTAACATGAAGCCCAATATGTCACGAAAAAACAGTCTCAGAATCACTAGGATACGTTGAAGTGTTCCTGAGTAAGGCTGGTTTCACACTTGCATTTTTTTCGCAGGATTTTAGCGCTAAAAAACGCATGCGATTTTTTTTCCTATACTTTGCATGGGATGCGCTTATGTGCGCATACACACGCGTTTGTATGCATTTTTGCGCGCATGCGTTTTTTTGCGGTATGCGCTCGGGCGCACAAAATGCATCTTGTTGCATTTTTTGGGCGTCCGACTTGCCTCAAAAAAACGCATGCGCGTGCAATGCGTTTTTTTACAGCAAGACACCCATTATAAGTCTATGGGTGCGCATATGTGCGCATTGGCATGCTTATGTATGCGTTTTTTTGCACATGCGTTTTTTTTTGTTAACCATGGAATTTAGGGGTTTGGGTTAGAGTTAGGGTTAGTTAAGGGGGTTTAGGGTCAGGGTTAGGGTCAGGGTTAGGGTCAGGGTCAGGGTAAGGGTTAGTTAGGGTTTAGGGTTTGGGTTAGGGTTAAGTATGGTTTGGTTAAGGGTTAGGGTCAGGGTTAGGGTTAGGGTTAGGGTCAGGGTTAGGGTTAGTTAGGGTTTAGGGTTTGGGTTAGGGTTAAGTATGGTTTGGTTAAGGGTTAGGGTCAGGGTTAGGGTTAGGGTCAGGGTTAGGGTTAGGGTTAGGGTCAGGGTTAGGGTTAGGGTCAGGGTTAGGGTTAGGGTCAGGGTTAGGGTTAGGGTCAGGGTTAGGGTCAGGGTTAGGGTTAGGGTCAGGGTTAGGGTTAAGTATGGTTTGGTTAAGGGTTATGGTCAGGGTTAAGGTTAGGGTTAGGGTTAGGGTCAGGGTTAATAAAGTCATGGTTTGGGTTAGTGTGAGGGGCCACCTAATGTTTGGAAAAAACGCAAACGCGGTAAAAACGCACTAAAAACGCATACAAACGCATAAAAACGCTGCATTTTTTTCATGCATGCTCATAAAAATGCTTGAAAAAAACGCAGCAGTTGTATGCTTTTGTATGCGTTTTTTCAATGCGTTTTTTTGCGGGAAAAACGCGCTGCAAAAAAAAGCAAGTGTGAAATTAGCCTTATTACCTCATAAAGGGACACTGGTCAGAATTACAAAAAATGGCCACGTCATTAAGGTCAAAATAGGCTGGGTCATGAAGGGGTTAAAGGGGAAGTGTCGCGGTGGCAGTGACCCGATCCGTGGCCCTGAGTGTCCATGTAAAAGGAGGATTGATGCTGAATAAAGTTTATGTGTAGATAAGTTCGTAACGCCACCTGTGGTATCTGGTCAAAGGGGACCAGCGCTGCAGTGCAGATCCTCTGGGACAGATGGTGTGATGCAGCAGAGGTGTAAAAGCTCCCCTCAGGCAGAGCTGTAGTCCCAAGGCAGTGGTAGTAGATGTTGAGGTAGATGGTGTAGTGTTTAGGCACAGAGATGTAGCAGTGCCGAGTAGGTGACGCAGGGAGAATTCAAAGGACACAACAGAGTGCAGTTTCTTTTACCTTTTACTGTGCTTTGTAAGTACAGTCCAGGACTCAGATTACAGATGGTACAGGAGTTGATCAGCCTGGAAGCAATTTGGGAATCTCTCTATGCAGATGGGTTGTGAGGTCTCCTATTCTGAAGTACTTGCAGTACACAAGTTCCTCTTTCTGTCCGTTACTTTGAACTCCACTCGCATGGTAGGCAGCTGTAGCCCTCTCTCTCTGGCTCACACACGTTGCTGCTGTGTCTTCTAGTCTCAGCTGGGAACAGAGCATTTGCAGCCTCTGTTCCTCCGGTTTCTGCTGTGGGACCATTAGTATCCACACAGCCTCAAACTCTGGCATCTGGTCACTGTGCTTCAGCTTGGGGACGAGCTCTGCTCTAGCTCTAGTCCCCAGCTCGTCTCCACACTTCAACTCCCTAACTTCCTATTCCCAACCACAGAGAGCAGCTCCTCTGCAGTTAGGTTCAGAGCTCCCTCTGCTGGCCTGGAGTAGGAACTGTGTTGTGTGCTGGAACTACCTGACAAAGAGATCCCTTCAATGCTCCCAGATGTGACATCACTCCCTCCTGGAGGGAAACACTGTGGCAACCTTACTCCTGGGGGCGCCACACCAGCAGTTCATAGTGCAGGGCGCATTGATTAATAAATCCAGGGCACTGCTTGAGATCCTCGTCAAAATGTGATGGTGCAGACAGATGAAGTGCAGTTCCAGATGCATGAACTGAGTAGTCACTGCTGTGGCTGCTGCAGCTTGGACTGGTATTGGGGAGGTGGTGTGCACTTGGAAGTTCTGTTAGGTGCTGGTGGAACGGGGTACGCGACCCCTCAATCAAGGCAAGAGTAATTCACGGCACACTCATTAGTTCAGATGATGCAAACATTTTTAATTACTTGTGAAAGCAGGCATATGCAACAAGGTGCTGGGAGCTGTGCAACAATGTTGCATATACAGTACATGATGCTTCGGACCCTTCCAGGGTCTTTATCACAATGTCACTGGTAGGGAAACGACATGATGTGAGGATCATTTGCTTACAAACAGACATCAAAAGTGTATAGAAATATACAGAAATCATCCCAGGTAAAATATCTGCAATAGACAATGTAAATATAAAAATATATACAAGCAAATACAAGGAAAGAACAAAGGGCCAGTCAGCCTGATAGTTGAAATTGCATGGTGGCATGTAATGCTGACACGGGAACATGTGTCCACAGTCCTGTTCATCGTTATTAGCACCCATGAAGTTTACATACATCACGTGGAATATCTCCTGAAAAAAATGAATCAAATGAAAGTTTTTTTGTATAGAGCACTCGTGTTACATACAAAAGAGCAAATGATAAACAATAATTTAAAACAAAAAACAATGGGAGGGAAAAATGGAAAAACCTAAAGCTCGCTGTGACACTGGCACCCTTAACATTAAATTAGTATGGAAACACATTTTGACTCACCTGTGGTAAATCACAAATAAGAATCACCTGTGATTAAAGGCCCCGTAACACTAAGCAACTACCAGCGATCCCGACACCGATATGAAGGTGTCAGGATCGCTAGTAAGTCGCTATGTGATCGCTGGTGAGCTGTCAAACAGGCAGCTTCACCAGCGATCAGCACAGCGATGCCGAGCGCCCGGCATCGCTTGCCATCGCTGTAAAAAATAGAATCAAAATAAAAAATATAGTTATTCTCACCTTCCGACGTCGCGTTCAGCCATCCTGCCTCTCTCCACGCTCCGGTCCCAGTGATCCTTTGCACAAATGACCGCGAGATGTCACGGTCTCGAGGGATAACAAAGTCTCGCGGTCATTCGTGCAAAGGATCACTGAGACCGGAGCGTGGAGAGAGGCAGGATGGCTGAACGCGACGTCGGAAGGTGAGAATAACTATATATATATATTTTTTTTATTATTTTTTACACCTGATCGCTGGTCTCCCGCCTGTCACACGCAGCGATGCGTGCTGGCCAGCGGGAGACCAGCGACCAAAGAAATGTCCAGAGGTTTCTTCCAGCGATCAGCGATACCGGCAGGGGGCCGCTCGCTGATCGCTGTCACACACAGCGATCTCGCTGGTGAGATCTCTGTTACGTCACAAAAGTTGTGACTCAGCAGTGATCTCGCTGCCGAGATCGCTTAGTGAGACGGGGCCTTAATAGTCGGTGCCCATGTGACATGAATTAGCCAATGAATGATGACTTCAGGGTTTTAAAGCCACATGGTAGGCCCTATTTCTTTGTCCAAATGGTGAAGAAAACAAAGCTGTCTGAGGACATCAGAACTGCTATTGTTAGCAAATCCAAGACCTCCCAAGGGTATATGGTAATGTCCAAAGACCTTGGTATCCCAGTTTCAACAGTATGCAATGTTATTAAGAAGTTTGCCAAGCATGGTACCTTCAAGAATCTCCCCTGGATATGGGGGAAAGAGGAAATTTGACAAATAATGTACCTCCTCATTTGTAGTTTTAGTTTGCTGAACTGCTTGATTTTTATATAAGAGGGAATTTCTAGGCGTATTTTTTGCTCTCTGGAATCCATGTTTAATTTTTCGATGACTGTAGCATCTCACTTGAAAGCATGCTGATAGTTCTACAGACTGTTTCAGGAATTCACTTTCTTCAGAGCAGATCTTCCTTAACCTTAAAAACTGACCTATTGGGATGCTCTTAATCGTAGATCCCGGGTGTGAAGATGTTGCATCCAGAAGTGAATTAGTTGCTGTTGGTTTTCTGAAGATCGTCGTGGATAAATGTCCTTCTGAATCTGTTGAAATTGACAAATCGGCAAGAAGGGGCCTCTGTTTGATTTTTAACAAGATCAAAAGATGTCTGCTAGTTAATAGCTATAATATTAAAAAATTTTTAAAAAAATGAAAAACTTTTTTAAGATTAGTCGAATTTATTCTATCATAATTGATTGGGATTTATTGGAAGTCTCCTAATTGGGGTTTATTTATAGGGATATCAATATAATCTGTATAGTGGGAGCTATATTATAGGGATATAGTTAATTTATAGGGATATCAATATAATTAATATAGTGGGATTTATAGGTATATTGGGATATAGATATAGATTAATGTAATCACATACACTCATATTATATGTGGTGGGCACGTATATGTTTTTTCACATACACCAGTTCACTCTTGCATGATTTGTTTTCATTTTGTATTTTTTATAATTATAACGTTTATGCTCATATTTTAGTGCAAGGTGATTTTACACCTTAGGCCCAGTTTGCACTTAGATTAAATCTACACTTATACAATGGGTACGGAAAGTATTCAGACCCCTTTAACTTTTTCACGCTTTGTTTCATTGCAGCCGTTTGGTAAATTCTAAAAAGTTCATTTTTTTTCTCATTAATGTACACTAGTCTGCACCCCATTTGAGTGAATAAAAAACTGAAACGTAAAAATTTTTGCAAATTTATTAAAAAAAAAACACTTATACCCACCTCTCGTGTCTGCACTATTTCAGTGTTGTTGGTTCTAACATTTAGAGATGAGTGAACTTGTTCGGAAAACGTTTGCCAATCTCAAATTCGGCACAAACCTTGCACATTCGGATTCGTGCTCAGATTCCCGTATATTTTTCCTCAAAGTTGGCAAAATTCGGCCAAAGTTCGGTAAATGATGCTTTTGTTAGGACTTTAGCTAGGATAGGTGTGCTGTATGATGAGTAGGGGGAGCGTGTTTGATGAGAGGAGGGAGAGGTTGGAGGAATGACGAACTGTTATTCTTTTTTTTAAATTAACTTAATGTGTGGAGATTCCGGCAGCCAATCAGGGCTCAGAAACCATCTACAAGTCTAGACACAAGGGCTTGTGTCATTGGATGCCAAAGTCACATGTCCATCGCCATATTAAAAACGATCATTTGGCTTCGGGACCATTTTGTGATTGTAACAGCATAGTGAGGTTGCTGCTGCTGCAAGTAGTCAGATAGTTAGCTAAGCAGTATATTCTCAGTTAGTTCAGTTAGATAGGATCCTTTGTCAAATTGACCTTCCAGCATATCAACGTGGAGTGCTAATTCTGTGGTCCATCCGCACTAGAGGGGAAATGTACATCCAACATGAGTGGGAAAAAGCGAGATCGTGGTAGAAGTGGGAACAGGTGTGGTGTTCGAGGTGTATGTGGGGTTGGTGGTTCTGTTACTAGACTGCCTACTCGACTCCTATTCTTTGGCAGCAGCACAGCTGTACGCCTTGTAGATTTTTTTTAAATGTGGAGACACCAAGTTAGGTCTCTATCTGGTGGATTGCCTGTACTGGAAGGGGAGTCAGAAGACCATTATACTATATCTTCTCTTGGGAAATTTATGCCACTTTAGTAATGTGTGCCAATAATTTTTTGAAATGTGGAGCCTAAAAAGTTGGGTCTCCATCTGGTGGGTTGCGTGTGGTGGAAGGGGTCTCAGAGCACCAGGTTTAGACCTATCTCTCATCCACCTCAAACTGTTCAATTTGCAAGTAAGAAATGCTGGGCCATGCTCTGTCCCATCCATCCATGCTGTCCCATCCATCATTATAAAATTTCTACTGTGCATTTTTTTAGGTGTCTGCCCCTAATTTTTGGAAATGTTTTGACTCCAAGATGGGTCTCCTTCACCTGTGTTGCCCAGAACAGCAGGCCTACACCGGTCCCTCCCCCACCTCTTAAGTTTCAGCTTAGCTTCAAAGCTGTAAATGCTAGCCCAGACTGCACCATTATAGAAGTTCCACTGTGGGTCAATTGATGCCACTTTTGCTGGTGTCTGCTCATAATTTTTAGAAATGTTTGGACTCCAAGTTGGGCCTCCTTCATATGTGTTGCCTGAATTTGTCAGGGCACTCAGAGCACCGGGCCTTCACCTGTCACTCATCCACCTGTTACTAACCAATGTTTCAGCTAGAAATGCTGGTCCAAGCCCTGTCCCAGGCCCTGTCCCATGCATCCATGCTGCACAATTATACTATTTGTACTCTGGGTCAATTGATGCCACTTTTCCTGGTGTCTGCCCCTAATTTGAGCTGTTTAGGCAGCTTTTGGGCCCCCCTGAAGAAGTTGTCTATGCATTTGGTTTTCCCTCCCATTGAATTCAATGGGGTTCAGATAGGTTTGGCCAACTGTTTGGCGAACATTGAAAAGTTCGACAATCACAGCCAAACCAAACCTTAAAAGGTTTGCTCATCTCTACACACGTTCTCGTGCGTTTGTAATTACATAGTCACCATTTTTGGACGTATTAGTAATCAAGAGGATGTGAATGGTCAGTTACAGCTCTCATTTCCTCTTAATTACATATACATACGAGTGCAGGGACAGTGGCACCAGCGCTGACATGGCTCAGGGCTCATATGTCATAACAACTACATGTGAGCCCTTGGGATGGCCTCAGCCCTGGAGCAGAGTATATTTTTTTTATCTTTACGGGGGAATACATTCAGATTGAGAAGAGGTTGTCCTAGCAGTGGACAACCCCTTTAAGGGTGGACTCGTAGAAATGTAATTGACCAATAATGCAGATTTAACATTCATCCTATCTTCTAGCCATTGATCTTTCATTTCATATGTTTTCTAATCTGATTTCTCAGCTCATACTTAAATCCAAAGTCAGACACAAGCCTTCAAAGCAAAATTAAATAACCACAAGGTGGCAGCGAAGGAAAGAAAATAAGAGCGTATTTACTCCGGGGAGGTGTTCAGACAGAAAAATAAGACCAGCAATATACATATAGTAATACTAAGAAATATATATACATTGCACTAAGAAAATGCCTTGGATGACAATGTCCTCTTGCTTATGTACCTTCGTATTTGGCATTGACAGCAGTTCCCACTTAAAAAAAAAGCGGAGGGGCTTGAATGTGGTCTCCATTGTCATGTTCTTATGCCATGTAGAGATTTCTCAAGGTGGGATTTGCAGTAACTGATTTGTGGCATTAAACAACCACCGATCTGTAATTAACGGTCAGTGGGAGTTTAATAGTCTATAGATGTGCACTGAGCGATTTGTAGTAGATTTTTTTGCATGCATAGGCTGCCATTATTCTTGGCAGCGCGAGTCCTTTTTGCACAGGATAATGTGCCGCCGAGAATGATCTTTTTTTGCAAACTTTTGTGCATCATTTAACCTGATGATTGTGCATCAGGAGATTGGCAGCCTGTTTACACTGAAAGATTACTTTGAAAAGAATATTCCTAGAAACGCTCATTCTCGAAAATCTTGCAGCGTAAATACATTATAATATTTTGGTGTGTCCACCATTACAGCTTCTGCAGTCTCTTATTCATGGTTTAGCCTTTTTTCTGGATTAAAATATTGATGGTGGGGTGAGGGGGAAGATTTTGGGCACCTTCATTGATTAGCTTCTTGCAGGGGTTGACTTGCTCCTACAAACTTTGTGGCCTTTTTTAGTGTCTATATACTGTAGTGCCATATACTTAGTATTGACAGTGCAGCGTTGTCCAGCTATAGTCCCATCCCTTGATGACACCACATCTGCAGTGAAACGTTGGAGGGACAAGTGATGTAGGAAGAGCTGTCCTGCTTGCTCTATAATGTTGACACCCCGGGGTGTCACTAACCGATATTTGGTAATCGCTCGTACATAATATTAGAATCGTTTAGGCAATATATGGACAGAACGTTTCAGGTTTAGTTTTACCCAACTATTTTAATTCATAATAAAAGTTAAGTTTTAGGACTTGTTAGTGAGGGTTCCTGTTGGGTCATCCCAAATTGTAAATAAATCTATATCATGGAAGAGGGTGAAACCAACTTGAGGCCTATGGGCTCTGTGCAATGAAGGTATTTGGTCCTTAACCACAAGTATTAAAAAAAACTTAAAGGAAGTTTCAAAGCTAAAAAAAAAAGTCTGCAGTCGTTCTATCTGACTGTAAACTGGCAAATCATCAGAGTGCACAATGTGCACACTGTCACAATCCCCATGTATTCTCCATGTGGGTGGGTGGTCATGTGACTCCATGCATACGATTTACTCTCATGTGGTCAGGTGCCCACAAGACTCGACGACACTTCTTTCAATGTTCTACCGTTGTAGTGTCTAGTAGACACGTGACTGAAAATATGCAAATCACATACATGTGGTCATGTGATTGACCACTCAGACGGGAAATACAGGGGAATCGTATCAGTGTGCGAGTCACGCACTCTCATGATTTGGCAGTCTACAATCCATTCCTGGGCCATTTTTTCTAAAACTGGCTCGTGAGCAGCTGAAAGAAGAGTCCAATTTATTAAAGGTTGCACTCTTATGAATGAACTTTTCTCAACTTACTATAGTGGATTCAGAGTCAAGACTGGCGTACACAAGGTGATAAATTTCCCTATAAATGCTTGAATATGGCTACAAGTAATGCAATAACCAGGCTTATTAAACGCAATGGACACATCAGAAAGATAATCCATTTATTAGTAGCATAGTTGGATAATGTCTACCAGCTGTAGACTTTAAAGGATAATATCAACGAGAACCTAAAGCCCCCGTTACACACTGCGATATCGCTAGCAATATCGCTGTAAAGTCACCGATTTTGTGACGTTACAGCGATATTACTAGCGATATCGTTGCATGTGATACTTACCTCCGACCGGCTCCCCCGCTGGTTATCGCTGATCGCGCGAGAAGCTCCTGGACCATTCCTCGTCGGTCACTTCCTGCGGCGCTTCCTGGTGTGACGACGAGCGATGCGTGGAGCCAGGCGGGAGGACGCAGGATTGCCTCGTCTGACAGGTAAGTAGCGATACCCGTCCCCTGCGATGTCACTGGCGAGATCTGCCTGAGTGGCAGCTCACTAGCGACCACTCAGCGATTCACCAGCGATCCTGACCGCGTCATATCACTGGTCGGGATCGCTGGTGAGTCGCTAGGTGTAACGGTACCCTAACACATGCTGCCCGATCTACAGGCATCATATATCAGATAGTGACTGTACAACTTCAACCATATGTGTTTCACTCCAAAACTTAACTTAATCGCCACAGGGGACTGAATAGCATGAGATTCTAGTTGGACAATCGGGTCACTCCAGGGCTGCGGGGATCTAGTCTCCCATATTTGTCCTATAATAGCTGCTATTAAATTGTGCTTTTCTAGTACTGTGTTTCAGAATTAAATATGTACGACTGAAATTGAGCAGCCAGGGCATGATATATGCAGCCCCTGGATTGGGCAGTATGTATTAGTTGTCAGGTTCCCTTTAAAGAGATATCTTACAACTCGGCTTATTGCCAGAATATGGTTTCACTTTTACTGTAGATTCACTTGGGATCCTTACAATGAAGGGCCCATAGATCTAATTCAGGATGCCTCTCCTTCCTTTGAATATCTGTGGCGCACTAGTCAACCGCTGTGCAGGGGAACTGCAGCACAACAACTCTTGAATAGAACTGGGTGCCCATGAGTGTCGCTGTATAGGAGAAACAGTGAAGGTCCCCTCCCGACTCAACATCATCATTATGCCGTTATATTATGAGGTATGAATAACCCTTGAACATTGTCTACTTCCTCAAAATCTCAAAATTTCGATTCCATTTTTTTGTGGTCCACAAGGAAACGATTAACTCCTTGGTGCACCGGTGTGTTACACTCACTGTTTCCGTTCCTCCTGCTCCTCATCTAACTCTTTCTGGGTGGACATTGCACTCTTTTTGTCATCCAGGATAGACATGTTACCACTGCAAGTAAGGTACATCTGGGGCAGTGCCATGTTGATTACTTCTGCAGCCATTTTTTGGCGGCAGAGGTCCCATGCCCTTCCTGTCTGGAAGAGGAAGTACAGACACTGGCAGAATCTTGGCAGCATTAGAAGAGGGGGATCAGGATAAGCAGAGGAGCATTAAAAGCATTATAGAAAGAGTTTTATGAGAGGAGCATCATCAGGGAATGGTAAATGATTATGCTTTAATTTGTTTTATACCATGCTGGACTGTTTCTGAAAAAAAAAATCACATAAGTGCCCAATTCTTTTCATTTGTCATCTCTGTTCCGATGCTTTGACACTGAAATTGATTTTAATGGCTCAAAGCAACATGCCTGCGTCGGCCGTTGACAAGAAGGTACATGCGAGCATAGACTGATTAGAGACTCATTGCTTGTAGCCTCCTATAACTGGTGGAAGAAACATCAGGGCAGCTGTCATCTACGCTAAATATGTAGCTGAGCTCTTAGCGTTTCTCCAGGTGCATCTTATAGTCATCACAATCACTGATCGCTGATGTCATGACTAACAATAAATACGAAATAGGAATTGGAAAGTGCCTTGGTGAAGGCTTGTTTTTTGGTGGTAAGATTTTATTGCATTTGGAGAATGTGGCAACCAAAGATCAGCAATTTGGGCATATGCTATTCTTTATAGTATATATCACATGGGCTATAAAGTTTAAAGGGGTTGTTCACTACAGGAAAATCAGTGTAATCAGTTCAGGTGCTAGGGATAAGCAAACACGTTTGAACAAGGCATTATCTGAGTATGCCCGTGTGCTAACCGAGTGTCTTTAGCGTGCTCGAATAATATGTTTTAGTCCACACTGCAGCATGCCTTGCAGCTGTTCGATAGGTGCAACACATGCAGGGATTGCCTGTTTGTTAGTCAATCCATACATACGTTGCAGCTGTCAAACATCCGTGAGGCATGCTGCAGCGGGGACTCAAACACATTCTTTAAGCACACCGGAATAACTCAGTTAGCACTTTAGCCGAGCACGTTCGCTCCTCACTATTCAGGACCCAACTTGCAATAAAAACACTGTATATTCACCTCCTGCATTGGCTACAGCCCTTATTATTTCATCAGAGCGGATGTCCGCTCTGACGGAATATCGATGAGCTGCAGTTGATGAGCTCATTTGCTGAAGCCGGCATATGATACAACAATATCATGTTTAAATAGGTTTTATTTTAATTTTGGGAAAATTATTTAGTTGCTCGATCATTTGTTGCGTGTTCTATATACTGCAACGCTTTAGTATTGCAATTTTCTGTATAATAATAAACCCATTCTCCTATAAAGCATAGGCTCCCTGTGATCAGCGTGTGCCTCCTCTGTAAAATTAAGAATTAAATAAAAAAATGACGTGGGCTCCCATGTAATGTTCATAACCAGCAGAGTGAAAGCCCACAGCTGAGTGCTGATGTTACTAATCTGGGAGAAAGGACAATATCCCAAAATGTTCCCAGGATATTAATATCACACCAATGCTGTCTGTTTAGCTTTTGCTGGTTTCAATTTATAGGGGGGCCCTACGTCATTTTTTTTGGCGGTGGTCTCCTAAACTCACCATGCAAAGGCTAAAGGCCCCGTTACACATAACGATGTCCCAGTGATCTCACCAACGATCCGACATGGATGGGATTGCTGGGACATGTTAGGCTGATCGCTGGTGAGCTGTCACATAGACAGACCCTCCAGCGATCAGGACCAGCGAGCAAGCTGGTATCCAACGTAAACATCGGGTTTCTAAGAGCCGCGCGGCTCTTAGAAACCCGATGTTTACGTTGGATACCAGCGTGCAGCGTCGCTGATCGCTGGCTCCTGCTGCCACACGCAGCGATGCGCGCTGGCCAGCGGGAGACCAGAGATGAAAAAACGGCCCAGGACGATCCAGCATGATCAGCGATACCCAGTGGGGGGGCGGTCGCTGCTGGATGTCACACACAGCGATATTGCTGGAGAGATCGCTGATGTGTCACAAAATCAGCGATCTCGCCAGCAACATCGCTGTGTGTAACTGGGCCTTTAGGCTAAGCAAACAGCTGTGAGCTGTTATTAATAGCCTGGCAACATGTTGGGATATTGTCCCTTTTCTCAGATTGGTAACATCAACCCCCAGCTGTGGACTTTACTTCTGCAGGTTATGAAAATTCTGCTGGATCCCATGTAATTTCTCTAATCTAATTCTTAATTTTTCACTGGAGGTACAAGTGCTGATCACAGGGAGCCCAGGCAACAATGGTGAGAGCTGTCTTCAGCAGCCAGCACCTGGGAACAGCACGAACTGTACCGTTTCTTCCCTGGCGCCGGTGCGTGTCACGCTGATGACACACGGATGTCATTTGTGTGTCATCACTGTGCACAAATGTGGCACGCATTTTGTCTGTGCAGTGCATAAAAAACTGACGTGACAGGGGGTTTTTCACAAGGTCACACGGATTGTGTGAAAAACCTGACATGTGCACACCACCATTGAATACCATGGGTGTGCATGTGTCTGTATTTGTGGTCCTTAAAAATGGACGTCTGATTGGTGCCTTTGAATGTACAGTGTGTCTGTAAAGTCATGGTGCACTTTTGACCAGTCACAGGAAAGTATACAAGTATACAACGATCCCGGGATCTGACGCCCTTAGACTTTTACTTTTGGCGTTATGTGAAGCAACATGTGTACACTGAATGTATCAACGACATTAATCACTTAAAACAGAGAATCACAGACGATATTCACTCTGTTACACCAGACGTCCTTACCCGTGTGTGGCAAGAACTTCACTATCGTTTGGATGTGTGTAGGGTAACAAATGGAGCCCACGTCGAACTGCACTGAATAGGTATGAAACTGGGAGAGCTTTTCTTTTGTTTGGTGCAGATTTCACATTTCTATCATTTTTTGTTGCTTTCCAGTGACTGGTCAAAAGTGCCCCATGACTTTACGGACACACTGTATTTGGGCTTTGCAGTAATATTAAGGTTGCAGCCATAGGGGTGTTCATCCAGTTTTTTGCAATACCCGTTAAATTTAAATGCCACTTTCTGACATTGTGAACAGCATTTAAGATAACAGCAGCAATCAGAGATAGCTCTAGTCTCTGCTGTTGGGAGGCAGGTGCTGGCTGTACCACACATTCAGTATCTGTGCTATTTTGAGTGGGCTCAGCTCCTGACCCTGCTTCATACACCAGCTCCAATAATGATACACTAATATGTCATGGCGCGGCTATGGGTTACATGAATCAAATGAAAAACATTCTCCAGCAAATGGAGAAGGATGCAAAATAAAGTAATGTAGTATATTACAAAAATGAATAACTTTGCAAAGGCCGACTCATATTTATATTTAAAAGGCTAAGTTATTGTTAAAGGAGTTGTCCCACGAACTAAAATTAATTTTAATCAATATTTAAATTTTAACACATCCAATTGTGGAAGTTGTTATTATTCCAAGATCTATTGATTAAAATAAACTTTTGTTCGTGGGAAAACCCTTTTAAGCAAAACTGGCCGTAGCCCTTGTCCTATGCAGGCTCCCCACCCAGTAATAGGGAGAATTCTGTCAATCAGTAACAGGAGGGCGGGGGCTTGCATATTATGCATATTTTGCATATTATGAATACTTTGGACTCCTGATTTAGTGAATCCTGCTTTGAGCAGGTGGTTGGACCAGATGACCCAGGAGGTCCCTTTCAACTCTACCATTCTTCACAAAGCAAGGATTAAACTGTATGTTTGGCCAAATGACAACATAATCATAGAACACAGACACCTCACTGAAAACACGGTGCCTGTCACTTCTGCATCCAGCTGTCAGAGATGGCAGCATGAAGTAGTGGCCCTTTAAGGCCTTATTGTTGGTGGTAAAGTAGTTGTTAAACTTTGAAGTATTTGAAATACTAATAATTTAGATGTACTAGGAATAGAGTATGAATCGGGAATACCAAAGTAGCCACCTTCTTCTTCAGAATTTCTAGCACAAGCTGGATTGACTTTGTAGCTTGCTTCGTTAAGTACAATGGCTACGTGTTTTTGTCACAATTCCAAGCAGTAAAGCCTCAGGCACATACTCCACCCAAGGAGAGCAGCCCAGACAGCACCCTGTGTGTAGACACTGGCAGATCTATCTCCTATACTGAGCTGCCTTGTTTTGTATAACCACAGAGGCTTGGGAAAGGTGTGGCGCAGGAACGCTGAAGAGATATTACCTTTGTGCTCAGCAGAAGCTAAGTTTAACCACTTCAGTTCTAGGCTTTTGCAGCTACGAGATTTAGAGTATGTTCACACAGCGCATTTTCGTGCAGATTTTGTCACTTGAAATACACTATTCATATATAACATTAGATACAAATCAACAGCAAAAAAACAATATTCTTCTAAGGAAATTTGGAGCAAATCTCAGATTTTTGTCAAGTGTAGTAACTTCTTGTGAACGTATCCTTACAGCAGTAGACTGGAGGATTTTTTAACAGGAGTATCTGGTTTCCCACTGATATTTTTGTTTTTCCTTCCAAGTCTTTACTCGTAACTTTGAAATGTAGAAGAAAGTACTCACTGATTTTGGTCCACCTAGGCTTCATTCACATATCCAATTTTGCAGTATGGACCCAAATCCATTATAGTCCATGGGACTTTTCACAACCTGTTTTATTTTGTGGACCATCGGTTTGCAAGAAAAAGAACAGAAAGTGGTTCAAAATCGGACAAATCTGTGGATCAGATTATCCCATTCAAGTGAATGGGTCTGTATTCACTTGACACAGATACCACCTGGGTGTCAACCTAGTTGTGACCGATTCTAGGAGATGATCGTGAAACCTCCATTAGTCTCTTAGTTCTCATACAAGTCAAATGGACACGTGGATGTGAAAAATGGACACACAGACCAAAAATGAATGAAAATTGGATCCAGTACACTAATTAAAATCAGTTTGTTTTTCTATTTTGCATTCACAAAAACAATCCAAATGTGAATCTAGGTTTTATCCTAAGTTCAGAAGAGCGCAGAACTTATCGGACCAGTCTAGTCAGCAAAACGCTCCATGTGCAGCTTTGTGTCATTTTACATCTTCTGCTGATCCCCGCTTATAAGCTGGACCAAATGCGGGCTAGATTTTATGTTTAACCTCCAATTCGTTAGGTCTGTGCTCACTCAGAACATGGACAGAATACTGTATCTCCAATGTTATCTAGGGTTGTCACCTTATTTATGAAAAAACCCTCATATATCAAATATCCAGAAATAGGTTATTAATGGTGTGGGCAGTTAGAGCAATATGGTTGGCTTTGGTTTCAGATAGTGTGAGAACAGAAAAACAGATGTTTGTTGTGTATAAGCTTTGCTTATGTTTGGTCAATAAGGCTGGAATCACATATCTGGCATTCACAATCAGAATACGGACTGCGATGTATGGACTGGCTGTGGGTCTCCCTTTTGAACTGAACACACTCATGAATTCCTTTGATGCTGTTGAGTTCAGTTCATGAGAAATGTGGCTAGACCACCAGACCACTGAATGATGGATGTGTGAAGTCAGACTAAACAACGTATTACATAATGGAAAAAGCTGAATTCAGACAACCCCTATTCATATTCACTCCTTTTTGTGATGTGTGGAGGGGATCACCGCAAATGGGCATTACTTTATCTCCGGGAATGTTATGAGGGAAACACCTATTACCTCTCAGTAGTGTTAAGAAGAACAAGCACTTAAAGGGTTTGTACATTTTCTTCAGTGATCAGAGATCAATGGTCTTTGAGGGTCTCACCACTGGGACTCCCACCAAATCCAAGAACATGGCTCTGCAGAACCTCACCTGAATAATGCGGATGTCAAGTGTAGTTGTAAGAGAGATGGAAAAAAATGGTTAAACATCTTACCATTGTGATGTCATAAGTTGGGTCAGACAAACCACCACCAAATGTTCAATGTTGTTTTACATGTGCACCATGTTGTGATGCATTAATTATTATAGTTTATTGACAGTAATAGTTTAATGCAAATTTCCAAGTATTCCAGTCTGATTTGGGAGAAACGACATTGGGGCTATATGTGAAGGACGATCGACAAGTAGTATGTGTAGGAAGTTGTAGGCCCTGGATGACTGAAAGTGCATGTGGTTATTCCTTTTTTGGTTCTGGTTTACCAGCAAAAGGTTTGGTGTCACTGGGAGCACTTAATGTATCATGGCTTACCTAAGCTGAGTTTTCCCACTTTCCATAGTCAGTCAAGTAGTTTAATAATTTAGGTGACAATCAAAGATTTTGGCTAAAGTTTGTGATGAGCAGTCTGGAGATGGGCGACCTCAAAGCATTGTGCTGATGCCTTGGCTGATTAGTAGGAGTATAAGAAGTGAGAAGAGCCTACTTGCATGCTTAAAATTGCTGATGATAGAGGTGCTGTGTCTGTGAGGAATGATAAGTAGTCCTCTAAGGTCTAGGAGAAAATACACAAAATCGAGTAGTGGACAGTCCAATATTGTCCACCCAAGAACCGACCGAAAGAAGAGCAGCTTCCTGTAGCAGTAACATTGCCTCTGCTAGAGAATATAGTAAGCAGAGGACTAGAGCAGTGTGTGCCAAGTTTGGCTGTGCTATGGGCTTTGTGGCATGGCCTGAGAGGACTATGTTAGTATGTCGTGTGGGTGTCGTGAGTTCAGATGCTCCCTGAGAAGAGTTGATGCCAATTTTTTTTTTTTTACTGTAGTTTACTTCTGCAATGTTTAATCATAAGCGTCCATATTAGAATTTCCTTCAATAAACATTTTGTTTGATTGTTACACTTGACTGAAACTTTCAGTTGTGGTACCGTAGAATAGGCTGGGATCCACAGAGGCGGGAGCAAATAAATGAGGTCCCATCTACATACCTCTGCTCTATTCATTGTCTACTTGCTTACATCCAGACATAAAGCTGTTTTTGGGATCAATGGGTGCTCTAACTGTTGGAATCCCAGTGCTCATGAAGTTATCTTCTAGCCTAAGAATAAAATATAAAGTACAAACACCATGTTAGGGATGGTGGAACACACTAAATATAAATAATATGAAGTGCATTCGCCGCCTGGGGTCCACCGTGCAGTAGGTGTAACAGCCGCTGCTGAGTAATGGCAGACTCGCTATATGGTGGTATACTGCGCTCGGGTTAAACGTCACCCGAGGTGCACAGAGGGGACTCTGTTAAACTCACAGAGGCGCTTTAGTATAAGTAAAGCATAAACGTCGAGCCTGTTAGCTTCACAGGTCTCGTCTGGCTTGCACACACGGTATATGGTCACAGGACACGGCCCAAGGCAGAGGTCGGTGTCCGTTTTGACCTACCGTGCATGTGGCGTCGCTTCTGCAGACGCCGGTAAGTGCTGCTAACTGCAGCGCAGCGGTAACTACTGCTGCTGTACGACAGTGCCGTGAGGCATAACACTATCGGACGCTAGTGTAGCGGTGCGATATGCACTGTGGCGCATGGCTTGCCACTGACTGGCGCTGACTATAACTCTAATTCCCTAACCACATACGTAATATCAGAGGGAAGGGGTTTCAAATGAGTCAGTCATCAGAATCATACATCCGTCACCATTCACACATAGCATGTATAGTCTATACTAGCGTATGGCCAAGCGGCCATGCGAGCCTTTTATAGCAATGTGCTTCTGGGACCTTCCAGACCTCTGAGATGGGCCAATCAGATCAGGAGAAGGAACTGAGCACGTGACCCCCGATCTCCACTGGGAGATCGTCTCGTGGGCATGCCCAGTAGCGCGGCGAGAGGCCTTAGCCTCTGGAGTGGTTTCCTGCAAAGCAGGTTATTATTATTATTATTATTATTATTATTATTTTTTATTGTTATAGCGCCATTTATTCCATGGCGCTTTACATGTGAGGGGGGTATACATAAAAACAAGTACAATAATCTTAAACAATACAAGTCATAACTGGTACAGGAGGAGAGAGGACCCTGCCCGCGAGGGCTCACAATCTTCAAGGGATGGGTGATAATACAGTAGGCGAGGGTAGAGCTGGTCGTGCAGCGGTTTGGTCGATCGGTGGTTACTGCAGGTTATAGGCTTGTCGGAAGAGGTGGGTCTTCAGGCTCTTTTTGAAGGTTTCGATGGTAGGTGAGAGTCTGATATGTTGTGGTAGAGAGTTCCAGAGTAGGGGTGATGCGCGAGAGAAATCTTGTATGCGATTGTGGGAAGAGGAGATAAGAGGGGAGTAGAGAAGGAGATCTTGTGAGGATCGGAGGTTGCGTGCAGGAAAGTACCGGGAGACGAGGTCACAGATGTATGGAGGAGACAAGTTGTGGATGGCTTTGTATGTCATGGTTAGGGTTTTGTAATGGAGTCTCTGGGCAATTGGGAGCCAGTGAAGGGATTGACAGAGGGGAGAAGCTGGGGAATAGCGGGGGGACAGGTGGATTAGTCGGGCAGCAGAGTTTAGAATAGATTGGAGGGGTGCGAGAGTGTTTGAGGGGAGGCCGCAGAGCATGAGGTTGCAGTAGTCAAGGCGAGAGATGATGAGGGCATGGACTAGGGTTTTTGCATATTCTTGGGTGAGGAATGAACGGATGCGTGAAATATTTTTGAGTTGAAGTCGGCAGGAAGTGGAAAGGGTTTGGATATGTGGTTTGAAGGAGAGATCAGCATCAAGGATTACTCCGAGGCAGCGAGCTTGTGGGACTGGGGAGAGTGGGCAGTCATTTACTGTAATTGATAGGTTCGTAGGCGGGGTCACGTGAGATGGGGGAAAGATGATGAATTCTGTTTTGTCCATGTTGAGTTTCAGATATCTAGTGGAGAAGAAGGATGAAATAGTGGACAGACATTGAGGGATTCTGGTTAGTAGGGAGGTGATATCTGGTCCAGAGATGTAGATCTGTGTGTCATCAGCATAAAGATGATACTGAAAGCCATGAGATTCTATGAGCTGTCCCAGGCCAAAGGTGTAAATAGAGAACAGCAGGGGCCCTAGGACTGAACCTTGTGGGACTCCGACAGATAGGGGGCGAGGTGAGGAGGTGGTGTGTGAGTGGGAGACGCTGAATGTCCGGTCTGTTAGGTATGATGAGATCCAGGAGAGGGCCAAGTCTGTGATGCCGAGGGATGAGAGGGTCTGTAATAATAGGGAATGGTCCACTGTGTCAAAGGCAGCCGACAGGTCCAGGAGGAGGAGGACAGAGTAGTGCCGCTTGCTCTTGGCAGTTAAGAGGTCATTGGTGACCTTAGTAAGGGCAGTTTCAGTGGAGTGGTGTGACCGGAAGCCAGATTGTAAGCGGTCGAAGAGGGAGCAAGAAGAGAGATGGGAGGACAGTTCAAGGTAGACGTGTTGTTCCAGTAGCTTGGAGGCGTATGGGAGAAGTGATATAGGGCGATAGCTAGATGCAGAGGATGGGTCAAGAGAGGGCTTTTTGAGGATAGGTGTGATGGAGGCATGTTTAAAGCTTGAGGGGAAAACACCAGTTGTTAGTGATAGGTTGAAGAGATGGGTTAGGGTTGGGATGAAGACTGTGGTGAGGTTTGGGATGAAGTGGGATGGGATCGGGTCGAGTGCACAGGTGGTGAGATGTGATCTTGAGAGTAGAGTGGAGAGTCGATCTTCTGTAATGGTGGAGAAGTTGGTTTTGAAGGTGGAGGGCTGGGAAGTCGGGAGGAAGGGCTCTGGGGGTTGTTGACCAAAACTGTCCCTGATGTTATCAATTTTCTGCTTGAAAAATGAGGCAAAGTCTTCAGCTGAGATGAGTGGGGAGGGAGGAGGTGCTGGGGGGCGGAGGAGAGAATTGAAGGTGTTGAATAACTGTTTAGGGTTGTGAGACAGGGAGGATATGAGAGATGAGAAGTAGGTTTGTTTAGCTGTGGCGAGTGTGGTCTTGAAAGTAGTGAGGGACTGTTTGAATGCGATGAAATGCTCGTTGGAGTGGGATCTTTTCCATCTGCGCTCAGCAGCCCTGGAAGCTCGCCTCAGCTCTTTGGTCAGGCTGGTGTGCCAGGGCTGTCTGTTGATTTTGCGAGTTTTGGTATGTGTAAGTGGGGCAGCGGATTCCAAAGCTACAGCTATTGTGGTGTTATATAGAGCGGCAGCGTCATCCGCATTGTGTAAGGAACTTATATCTGTAAGAGGGAGGAGGGATTCGGAGAATGAGTGTAGGTCAAGGTGTTTAAGATTCCTGCGAGGGTGTGAAAGTTTGTGGGGTGGGGATTGTAGACATGGAGTGAAGAGGGAAGAGAATGTGAGCAGGTTGTGGTCAGAGAGAGGAAGAGGTGAGTTAGAGAGGTTAGATAGGGAGCAGAGGCGGGTGAAGATGAGGTCCAGTGTGTGACCATCTTTGTGGGTGGCTGTAGAAGACCATTGAGTGAGGCCGAAGGAGGAAGTGAGAGATAGAAGTTTAGTGGCAGCTGAGAGGGAAGTGTCAATGGGGATGTTGAAGTCGCCCATGATGATAGTAGGGATGTCCGCGGAAAGGAAATGAAGTAACCAGGTGGTGAAGTGGTCAAAGAAGGTGGTGGCTGGCCCTGGGGGGCGGTAGATGACAGCCAGTTGGAGGTTGGAGGGGGAGTAGATGCGCACAGAGTGCACCTCAAAGGAAGGGAGGGTAACAGAGGGTGGCAGTGGGATTGGGGTGAAGGAGCAGGTATCTGACAGGAGAAAACCAACTCCTCCACCATGTTTGCTGCTGGGGCGGGGGGTGTGAGAAAGGTGGAAGCCGCCATACGAAAGTGCAGCAGGAGAGGCTGTGTCAGAAGGGGTGAGCCAGGTTTCGGTGATGGCGAGGAAGGAGAGTTTGGTAGTAACAAAAAGATCATGGATGTAGGAAAGCTTGTTGCAGACAGAGCGAGCGTTCCACAGAGCTCCTGTTAGTGGGACTGGGGAAGCGGGGGCTGGGTGAATGGGTATAAGGTTGGAGAGGTTACGGAAGGTTGTGATAGAGCGTGGATGGGAGGTAGAAATGACTGTGGGAATGTGGTGAGGAGGACCAGGATTTGGAGAGATATCACCAGCAGTGAGAAGGAGCAGAGAAAGTGTTAGCAGGTGGGAGCAGGAGAGGGCATGAGGGGGCTGTCTGTGTTTGGAGACAGAGGATTGTATGTTAAGGAACAGTTTTGAGGCGGAGGTGAGGTGGATGGGGAGGATTGAAGAAGAGATGAGCAGTTCCTTACTAGGAGTAGGGATTAGGGGAATTAGCAGAAAGTGAAGGATTATTGGGGTGAAAGTGAAAACAAACAGAAACATTGTTTACAGTGACTGTGTCCAGTTACCTTCAGTTCCCTTCTGGTTCAATTCTGGTTTTAATTCTTAAATTAATCTTCACACTTCTAGCACACACTTATAGCAATCACAATGTTGCGCTACCATTGATGGTCCAGAGGTGGCAGCAACATCCAGATGCAGAGAGCTGGTCTGAGCAGGGCGCCTGGATCGCCGAGGTTGCTGTGCAGGTCCCCGAGTGGTCAAAAAGGAATGGGAGACCGCTGGATGTATGGCTCCGGATTCCTGCTGTGCAGCTGCAGGAACCCGATGCCTAACATTGCCCCCCCCCTGAGCCTCACTGTGATCAGGAGCGGAGCATGGATATTCTCCACTGGCTCCCAGGTCCGGGCCTCTGGACCATGACCCTTCCAGTCCACCAAATAAAACTTTTTGCCATGCACAATCCTGCGATCCACAATGGCGTTAACCTCAAATTCGTCCGAAGACAAGTATGATGACCCGGCAGATGACTCAGAGAACCGGGCCAAGTGAACAGGTTTGAGAATGGACACGTGTAAAATGTCAGAAATGGCTAAATGTGGAGGAAGAACCAGGCGGTAGACCACCGAGCTGATTCGCTCGAGAACCTTAAAAGGTCCGATGTATCTTGGTGCAAACTTGGTGGACTCGGCCCGCAGCTTGATGTTTCGAGCAGAGAGCCACATCAAGTCGCCGATGTGTGTCGGATGCCCTCATTCTTTCTTTAGAGGCACGAATAGCATCCTGAGTGCGATCCCAAATGTCGCGAGCCTGCACTGCCCAGTCTGCCACCCTGGAGTCAGCAGAGGACACTGGCATCGGGACTGGGACGCGCGGATGTTGGCCGTAATTTAGAAGGAACGGCGTCTGACCAGTGGAATCAGCCACTGCATTATTCAGGGCAAATTCAGCCCATGGTAGCAAGGATGCCCAGTAGAGTTGAGCGATACCGTCCGATACTTCAAAGTATCGGATCGGAATGGATCGGCCGATCTTAAAAAAAAGTATCGGTATCGCCGATTCCGATACCGGAAGTCCCATTCAAGTCTATGGGACTTCCGGTATCGCAATAAGAAAAACCCTGTTTTTGCCTTGTACAGCCTCACTGGGGTCTGTACGGGCCTTTCGGGGGGCTGTGCCGGCCTGCCAGGGGGTCTGTGCAGGCTCCGGGGGTCTGTGCCGGCCTGCCGGGGGGCTGTGCCGGCCTGCCGGTGGTCTGTGCAGGCTCCGGTGGGCTGTGCCGGCCTGCCGGGGGGCTGTGCCGGCCTGCCGGTGGTCTGTGCAGGCTCCGGTGGGCTGTGCCGGCCTGCCGGGGGGCTGTGCCGGCCTGCCGGTGGTCTGTGCAGGCTCCGGTGGGCTGTGCCGGCCTGCCGGGGGGCTGTGCAGGCTTCGGGGGTCTGTGCAGGCATCGTCCGATGGGACTACAAGTCCCATCGGGCGATGCCTGCTACCATGACAGTGATTGACACATTAGCCAATGATGGGACAGTAGTAGTCCCATCATCCGGCTAATGTGTTGAATGTAAAAAAAAAAAAAAAAAATTACATGCTACATACATGCTACATACATACAACATGCATACTACATACTTGCTACATTCATACTACATACTACATACATGCTACATTCATACTACATATATACTACATGCAACATACATACTACATATATACTACATGCAACATACATACTACATATATACTACATGCATGCAACATGCATACTACATATATACTACATGCAACATACATACTACATATATACTACATGCATGCAACATGCATACTACATATATACTACATGCTACATACATACTACATATATGCTACATACATACTACATATATACTACATGCATGCTACATGCATACTACATATATACTACATGCTACATGCATACTACATATATGCTACATACATACTACATATATACTACATGCATGCTACATACATACTGCATGCTACATACATACTACATGCTACATACATACCACATATATACTACATACATACTACATGCATGCTACATGCTACATACATACCACATACATACTACATACATACTACATACATACTACATGCATGCTACATGCATGCTACACGCTACATACATAACACATATATACTACATGCATGCTACATACATACTACATGCTACATACATACCACATACATACTACATGCATGCTACATACATACTACATGCTACATACATACTACATATATACTACATGCATGCTACATACATACTACATGCTACATACATACTACATATATACTACATGCATGCTACATACATACTACATACATACTACATACATACTACATGCTACATACATACCACATACATACTACATATGTACTACATGCATGCTACATACATACTGCATGCTACATGCATGCTACATACATACTACATACATACTACATGCTACATACATACCACATATATACTACAACATAACAAACCACAAAAATACTCACCCACGATCCGAAGCAGTCCACGAGTGTGTCCCACGACGATCTTGGGTAGAGAACGGCAGCATCAGCTGATGCTGCCGTTCTCTACGGGCTGCAGGAATCCAATGACGGAAGGTAGGTATCCTTCCGCACTGTATTCCTCCGCCACTTAAAAAAAAAAAAGTCCCTAGTCTCACTTTATGCCATTGCTGCGTGGGAAATTCCCACACAGCAATGGCATAAAGTGAGACTAGGGACTTTTTTTTTTTTAAGTGGCGGAGGAATACAGTGCGGAAGGATACCTACCTTCCGTCATTGGATTCCTGCAGCCCGTAGAGAACGGCAGCATCAGCTGATGCTGCCGTTCTCTACCCAAGATCGTCGTGGGACACACTCGTGGACAGCTTCGGATCGTGGGTGAGTATTTTTGTGGTTTGTTATGTTAATATTTATTCCGTAAAAGACAATGGCTTCGGGGAACAATGTGACAAGTATTGGTAAGTATGTTACTCTATGTTATATGTACTGTATGTCTATGTATGTATTGTATGAATGTATTGTATGTAGTATGTATGTAGTATATATGTGGTATGTATGTAGCATGTAGTATGTATGTAGTATGTATGTAGCATGCATGTAGCATGCAGTATGTATGTAGCATGCATGTAGTATGTAGTATGTATGTAGTATATATGTAGTATGTATGTAGCATGTAGTATGTATGTAGCATGCATGTAGTATATATGTAGTATGTATGTAGCATGTAGTATGTATGTAGCATGCATGTAGTATGTATGTAGTATGTATTTAGTATGTATGTGGTATGTATGTAGCATGTAGTATGTATGTAGCATGCATGTAGTATATATGTGTTATGTATGTAGCATGCATGTAGTATGTATGTAGTATGTATGTAGTATGTATGTGGTATGTATGTAGCATGCATGTAGTATGTATGTAGTATATATGTGGTATGTATGTAGTATGTATGTAGTATGTATGTAGTATGTATGTAGCATGCAGTATGTATGTAGCATGTATGTAGTATGTATGTAGTATGTATGTAGTATATATGTAGTATGTATGTAGCATGTAGTATGTATGTAGCATGCATGTAGTATACATGTAGTATGTATGTAGCATGTAGTATGTATGTAGCATGCATGTAGTATGTATGTAGTATGCATGTAGTATATATGTAGTATGTATGTAGCATGTAGTATGTATGTAGCATGCATGTAGTATGTATGTAGTATTTTTTTTTTTTTTTTTTAACATTTAACACATTAGCCGGATGATGGGACTACTACTGTCCCATCATTGGCTAATGTGTCAATCACTGTCATGGTAGCAGGCATCGCCAGATGGGACTTATAGTCCCATCGGACGATGCTTGCACAGACCCCCGGACATCAGCACAGCCCCCCGGCAGGCCGGCACAGCCCCCCGGCAGGCCGGTACAGACCCCCACAGGGTGCACAGACCACCGGCAGGCCGGCACAGCCCCTCGGCAGGCCGGTACAGACCCCCACAGGGTGCACAGACCACCGGCAGGCCGGCACAGCCCCCCGGCAGGCCGGTACAGACCCCGGGCAGTCCACACAGCCCCCCGGCAGGCCGGCAGAGACCCCCGGAAGGCCCGAAATGACGGCGCATCATGATGCGCACACACCGCGCATCATGATGACGTCATTTCGGCTGTCAATCAACTTTGAACTTCCGATTCCGATGCCGACTTCCGATATTGAAAAAATATCGGAAGTCGGTATCGGAATTCCGATACAGCAAGTATCGGCCGATACCCGATACTTGCGGTATTGGAATGCTCAACACTAATGCCCAGTCATCCTGCCTGGAAGAGACAAAATGCCGTATGTACGTGACCAATGTTTGGTTGGCTCTCTCAACCAAGCCGTTCATCTGGGGATGGTACGCGGAGGACAGGTTTAGCTCAATGCTGAGTAGGCTGCAGAGCTCCCTGCAAAACCGAGATGCGAACTGGGGACCTCGATCACTAACAATTTTGTCCGGCATGCCATGCAGACGGAATACATGTTTTATGAACAGTGTGGCAAGACCACGAGCGGAAGGCAACTGTGCAAGTGGCACCAGATGCACCATTTTAGAAAAATTGTCGGTGACCACCCAGATGACCATACTGCCACCAGACTTGGGCAGGCCAACCACAAAATCCATGCCAACCATCTCCCAAGGTCTATCCGCCACTGGCAGAGGATACAATAACCCAGCCGGCCTCTGTCTAGAGGATCTGTTCCGTGCACACGAGATGCATGCTTGTATGCATTCCTTAGTGTCTCGAGCCATGTGCGGCCACCAATACGACCTTGCCAGGAGTTCTGTGGTCCGCTTACTGCCAAAGTGACCACCCACCCTGGACGCGTGTGCCCAGGTGAGAACCTCCGGCCGTAGCTGAGGAGGCACTGACTCGAGGTCTTGCCCGGTGGCACTGACTCGAGAGCAACTGGAGCCATGGTCGTAAAGCTCTCCGAAGGGAGAATTAGCCGTGGCTCAGCCTCCCCTTCCTCTGCTGAGACCACCGAGCACGAGAGAGCATCTGCACGGATGTTCTTCTCTCCAGAGAGATAGTGAAAGGTGAAGCGGAAGCAGGAGAAGAAGAGCGACCAACTAGCTTGTCGAGAGTTCAAGCACTGGGCCGTTTGTAAATAGACCAGATTTTTATGGTCTGGATACACCTGAAATGGAAACTGGGCTCCCTCCAGGAGATATCTCCCCTCGGAAAAGGCCAACTTCATTGCTAGCAGCTCCCTGTCCCCGATGGAGTAATTCTTCTCTGTCGGTGAGAAGGTCTTAGAGAAGAAGAAGCAGGGATGCTTCTGACCTTGAGCATCCTTCTGGAAAAGGATTGCTCCTGCACCGACAGAAGAGGCATCTACCTCCAGGATAAACGGTTTATCCACATCGGGACAGTGTAAGATGGGAGTGCCAGCAAAATGGGATTTTAGAGACGAGAAGGCCTTGGAGACCTGTTCAGACCAGGATTAGGATTAGGATTAGCGTTAGGATTAGCTCCTTTCTTTGTGAGAGCAACCAAAGGAGCTACCAGTGTGGAGAAGTGAGGTATGAACTGGCGGTAATAGTTGACGAACCCTAGGGAGCGCTGCACCGCTTTGAGTGAGTGTGGTTCCTGCCAGTCCATTACCGCTTGCAGTTTGGCCGGATCCATAGCCAACCCCTGGGCCGTGATGTAGCCCAGGAACGGCAAGGACTCCTGCTCAAACTGGCACTTCTCCAGCTTGGCGAAAAGAGAGTTCGCCCGCAGACAGTCAAAGACCCTGCAGACGTCTCTCCGGTGGGAGGTCAAATCTGGCGAGAAGATGAGGATGTCATCCAGATAGACCACCACCGAGGTGGAGAGCATATAGCGGAAGACGTCGTTGACCAAATCCTGGAAGACAGCAGGTGCATTACAAAGGCCAAAGGGCATGACCAGATATTCGTAGTGGCCATCCCTGGTATTAAAGGCTGTCTTCTACTCGTCCCCTTCGCGAATGCGGATCAGGCTGTACGCCCCCCATAGATCTAATTTTGTAAAGATCCGGGCCCCTCACAACCTGTAAAATAGCTCAGAGATCAACGGGAGAGGGTATTTGTTTTTAACTGTTATGGCGTTGAGACCTCTGTAGTCAATGCAGGGACGTAACTCTCCGCTCTTCTTCTGCACGAAGAACCCTGCCCCAGCCGGCGACACCGACTTTCTGATAAAACCTCTAGCTAGGTTCTCCCGGATATATTGAGACATAGCCTCTGTCTCAGGGAGTGACAACGGATACACACAGCCTCTAGGAGGTTCCGTGCCTGGCAGAAGATCTATCGGGCAATCGTAAGGACGGTGCAGCGGGAGCGTCTCCGCAGATTTTTTAGCGAAGACGTCCGCGTACTGGTGGTAAGGATTAGGAAGCGCGGAGAGATCCGCGGGCACTTCAGTGGAAGCTACCTGAACACTGCCCCTCAGGCACCTTCCCTCATAGTCCTTGCTCCAACCCAGTATATTCCCCGAAGCCCAATCGATATGAGGGGAGTGACAACGCAGCCAGGGAACTCCGAGATGCAGCTGGTCGATTCCATCTGGCAAAATGAACAAGGACAGAATCTCACAATGAGAGGGTGAGATTGAGAGCCCACATGGGGCTGTCTGGTGGGTCCCCTGAGATGGTAAAGGTGCACCATTAACCACCCTGATGGTCAGAGGTTGGGGCAATAACACCAGTGGAAGAGTGTGTTTCTGTGCGAAGGTCGAGGACATAAAGTTCCCTTCAGCCCCGGAATCTACGGTAACCTCTACCTCCCAGGTGGAGGCCCCACTATCTAAGATCCCTCGGAAAACCGGTTTGGGAGAAAAGGGTTTCATATCTATCTGACCACCACCTATGACCACTGGATGTGATCGTTTTTCCGACCACAGAGGACACGTGCTAGCCGAGTGACCAAACTACCGGCACTGGTAACAACTTGCAAAACTTCGCACCGGACATGGCTTGGGGCCGGCGTGAGACACCTCCATAGGTTCGGAGGATGTAAGCTCCTGAGCGGGAGATCTTAGCGGCTCGGTGAAGGTGGGAGCCAAGTTAACCCTTCTTCTGGATTGCGCACATTCCAGGCCGCGCTCCGTAAACTGAAGATCAATGTGGGTGGAGATGGCAATCACTTCCTCCAGACTTGTGGGGACCTCTCTGGTTGCTAGAGCATCTTTGACAGGGTCAGCTAACTCTCTCCAAAACACAGGGATGAGTGCTTTATCAGGCCACTCTAGTTCGGAAGCCAATGTCCGGAATCGAACGGCATAATGGCTGACCAAGAGAGACCCCTGTGTTAGGGCCAATAATTGGAGAGAGGTGTCGTGCGTGATCTGTGGTCCCAAAAATACCTGCTTCAGAGCCGCGAGGAACTGAGCAGCGCCCTGAAACACAGGATCATCATGCTCCCACAATGGCGTAGCCCACTCTAATGCCCTGCCAGATAAAAGAGAAACAATAAACCCCACCTTAGCCCGCTCTGTAGGGAACCATGCAGCCAGTAACTCAAGCTGGATAGAGCACTGACTCACGAATCCCCTACAGGTGGCGCTGTCACCCGAAAACTTGTCGGGGAGCGGGAGGCGAGAAATTGTCGGCATAGGCGTGAGTGTGGGCATGCGTGAGACAGCCTCTGCGACTGCCTGAGCAGCGGCTACTGTAGCATTCGCAGCTTAGGTGGAGCTCTCGATAGCTGCCAACCTGCTCTCCAGCTGCCGAATGTACCGCTGCAGCTGCTGCAGGTCTGCCATTACTAGCCAGACCCCGGCACTAGTATAATGTTAGGGACAGCGGAACGCACTAAATATAAATAATAGGAAGTGCGTTCGCTGCCCGGGGTCCACCGTGCAGTAGGTGTAACAACCGCTGCTGAGTAATGGCAGACTCACTAAATGGCGGTATACTGCGCTCGGGTTAAACGTCACCCGAGGTGCGCAGAGTGGGCTCTGTTAAACTCACAGAGGCGCTTTAGTATAAGTAAAGCATAAACGCCGAGCCTGTTAGCTTCACAGGTCTCAGCTGGCTTGCACACACGGTATATGGTCACAGGACACGGCCCAAGGCAGAGGTTGGTGTCCGTCTTGACCTTCCGTGCGTGCGGCGTCGCTACCGTGGACCCCGGTAAGTGCTGCTAACTGCAGCGTGGCAGTAACTATCGCCGCTGTACGACAGTGCTGTGAGGCATAACACTATCAGACGCTAGTGTAGCGGTGCGGTATGCACTGTGGCGTATGGCTTGCCACTGACTGGCGCTGACTATAACTCTAATTCCCTAACCACATACGTAATATCAGAGGGAAGGGGTTTCAAATGGGTCAGTCACCAGAATCATACATCCATCACCATTCACACATAGCATGTATAGTCTATACTAGCGTATGGCCAAGCGGCCATGCGGGCCTTTTATAGCCATGCGCTTCCGGGACCTTCCAGACCTCTGAGATGGGCCAATCAGATCAGGAGAAGGACCTGGGCACGTGTCTCCCGTTCTCCACTGGGAGATCGTCTCGTGGGCATGCCCAGTAGCGCGGCGAGAAGACAGCCTCTGGAGTGGTTTCCTGCAAAGCAGGTTGCACTACCATTGCTGGTCCAGAGGTGACAGCAACATCCAGACCCAGAGAGCTGGTCTGAGCAGGGCGCCTGGATCACCAAGATTGCTGTGCAGGTCCCCGAGCGGTCGGAAAGGAATGGGAGACCGCTGGATGTGTGGCTCTGGATTCCTGCTGTGCAGCTGCAGGAACCCGACGCCTAACATACCATGACTTCATCCCCCCAAAATTTTTGTGACAAGCCTAGCAATATCTTTGGTATGCAAATGAGTATGGTGGATCTGAATCCTCTGTCACTTCAGCTCTATTCCCTGCCCAATGCCGTCTCCTCCTGTGTGACTGCTCCTTTGTCTCAAGTCACACACCATAGAGGCAGTCAGACAAGCAGGAGGTGATGGTGCTGGGTGGGTAATAGAGCTGGAGTGACAAAGGCTTCAGTACTGTCATAGCTCTTCAGCCTCATTTGGATGTAATTTCAAATGCTGATTTCTCAATAATTAAATAACAGACTGGCTGTTATTTAATTATGTTATTTAATTTAGTTATGCTGTAGATATGCCCCCGATGTAACCTGAAAGATAAGAAAAACAAGTTATATTATACTCCCCCAGGGGCGGTCCTTGTCTTGTTTTGGTCCGATGGGTGTCGCCGTCCAGTCCGGCACCTCCCATCTTCTAACAGTGATGTCCTCTTCTTTGCTTCCTGTTGTGGCTCCTGCGCAGGTGTACTGCTCTGCCCTGTTGAGGGCAGAGCAGAGTCCTGCAGTGCGCAGGCATCAGACCTCTCCCGCAAAAAAGAGGACATCACCATTAGAAGATGGGAGGCGCCGGACCGGACCGCGACACCCATCGGACCAAAACTGAACAAGGACCGCCCCTGGGTGAGTATAATATAACTCGTTTTTCTTCTCTTTCAGGTTACATTGGGGGCTTATCTACAGCATTACAGAATGCTGTAGATAAGCCCCTGATGGCGGCGCCAGCAGCTCATAGTCGAAAAAAAGGGTGACAGATTCCCTTTAAAGTGCAACTAAACTTTGACATTTATGTTTTGTATGTTTGTTTTATGTCTGCATATTGGTGCGGGTCATGGTTCTGAGATACCAGCTGATTGCTCAAGTCAACTGAAAGGTGGGAACGCATTGCTCCTGCCTCAAAACATACACATACTGGAGTACGGATGCAATAGAAAGTCATAGGCCCAGATTTATCAAAATATTTATGCCATTAAACATTTTGAAAAGTCGCTATATTTTTGCAACTTTTGGTATCTTTATTACAGTTTCAAATAGCTGCATCAAAGTACAGAGCTTGGAAGGATCTGCAGAAGGGATGGAGTGTGACTGCACTTGCCTGTCAAAATCTTCAAATGTGCCATTGTTCCTTACTCCAGAAATGTTACTTCAGTCTCTGAATAGAGTGGCATTTCAAGTGAGGCACATGAAGGCGCACACTATTATGAAGATATACTGAATTGACTAAGTGATATGTCCCTCTTAGTGAATTCGAAACATTTTATTACTGCACTTTCCTTATTCTTATTAAAAATGGCATATGAAATCCCAGACTCAATGAATCCAGGCCAAATTGTATCCGTACTCAATTCTGTGTTTGCGCTGAAGCAGAAACTGTGTGCTCCAGCCTCACAACCTGCAAACTTTTGCTCCATTTTTGAACAATTGGTTGGGAACACAAGTCCTGGACCTCCACCAATCTGCAGACAAAGAAACGGACTACAAAATTTTAAAACATGAAATGTTTAATCAACCTTCAGGCCTATTTCACATGTTGTGAATTTGTAGTGCGGATTCTGCATCGCACGTCCTCAGCAATGTAGAAAATGAAAAAAATGGTTAATAGGTTTATAAAAATCTCAGACACACGCAGTGGAAAAATATCTGCACAAAAATGAAATCATAGTGAGGATTTCAAATCTGCAGTTTGTTTGTTAGGCCACATTCACACGTTCATTATTTGGTCAGTATTTTACATCAGTACTTGTAAGCCAAAACCAGGAGTGGGTGATAAATACAGAAGTGGTGGCATGTTTCTATTATACTTTTCCTCTGATTGTTCCACTCCTGATTTTGACTTACAAATACTGATGCAAAATACTGACAAAATACTGATCGTGTGAATGTGGCCTTATGCGGACTTTCATTTGCAGTTTTCACCCTATTAAATGCTTAAAGGGGTTGTGGTGGAAGGCTACAATTACGCAATGTCACTTCAGACTTCTGAATCCTTACAGAAAATTCTTGGAGAACAGGAGAAGTCCCAGAAGACTGGAGAAGAGCAAATGTTGTTCCTATCTTCAAAAAGAGGAATAAGGTGGACCTAGGGAACCATAAGCCGGTGAGTCTGACTTCTATACCAGGAAAGATTTTTTAACAAATTATTAAACAACATGTATGTAAGTACCTGGATAAGAATGAAGTGATTAACCAGAATCAGCATGGGTTTGTAACTAATAAGTCATGTCAGACTAACTTAATTTCCTTCTATGACAGAATCACTGACTGGGTTGATCAGGGAAATGCTGTAGATGTAGTATATCTTGACTTAATCAAAGCATTTGACAAAGTATCTCACTCAATCCTTATTGAAAAAATTACTAAGTATGGAATGGACAAGGCAACTGTTAGGTGGATTCATAACTGACTTAGTGAACGGACCCAAAGAGTATTCGTAAATGGCTGCACATCCAGTTGGAAGAATGTCTCAAGTGGGGTACCACAGGGCTCTGTCCTGGGCCCTGTAATGTTCAACATCTTTATCAATGATTTAGATGAAGGAATTGAGGGTACACTGATTAAATTTGCTGATGACACAAAGTTAGGAGGGATAGGTAATACTAGAGAAGAGAGAGAGAGGATTCAAAAAGATATAAATAAACTGGAGCAGTGGGCAGCAATTAACAGAATGGTTTTTAACAGGGAAAAAGGCAAAGTGCTACATCTGGGCAATAAAAATGAAAAAAAGCAGAACGGGAGGAATAGGGATAAGCAACAACACATCTGAAAAAGACTTGGGTATACTAATAGATCACAGACTGAATATGAGTCAACAGTGTGATGAAGCAGCAAAAAAGGCAAATACAATTCTAGGATGTATTAACAGAAGCATACAGTCTAGATCACGTGAAGTCATTATTGCCCTCTACTCCTCTTTGGTCAGACCTCATCTGGAATACTGTGTCCAGTTTTGGGCACCACATTTTAAAAAAACATCAACAAACTGGAGCAAGTTCAGAGAAGAGCGACCAGAATGGTGAGCGGTCTGCAAATAATGGCCTATGAGGAATGGTTACAGGATTTGGGAATGTTTAGCTTGAAAAAAAAGAAGACCGAGAGGAGACTTAATAGCTTTCTACAAATATCTCAAGGGCTGTCAGATTGTAGAAGGATTATCTTTATTCTCATTTGCACAAGCAAAGACTAGAAGCAATGGGATGAAACTGAATGGGAGGAGACACAGATTAGATATTAGAAAAAACTTTTTAATAGTTGGGTGATCAATGAGTGGAACAGGCTGCCATGAGAGGTGGTGAGTTCTCCTTCCATGGAAGTCTTCAAACAGAGGCTGGACAAACATCTGTCTGGGAAGATTTAGTGACTCCTGCTTTGAACTAGGGTTTGGACCAGATGACCCAGGAGGTCCCTTCCAATTCTATGATTCTATGATTCCAGTGATGAGGTCGAGACTGGGTGCTCTTGTGACCGCAAGTATGCAATCTGCATGCTTCCAGCCACATTCTGACTAGACGTGCTTGGCCTCCCTCAGTTTGCTTGTATTGACTAACGTCCAAAACATCTAGTTAGCATGTGACTGCATGTGTGCAAATTTCACACTTGAACTCACAGTTTCGACCTCATCACCGGAGAATCCTGAGTGTGTGCGGTCTCTTAAGGTCTGTAAGTATTCAGGAGTCTGCAGTCACAAAGTGACTCCAGTCATTCACAAGAGCAGACAGCTCCTTTAATAAATGGCATAGGATAAAACCTGCAGCCAAATATCCACCATTCACATGTGGATTCTGTCTGTAGATTTGATATTGATTTGTAAATCCACAGTGAATATTATCCACAATGTGTGAACATAGCCTTAATCACCTTAGAGGGGTTTTCCAGGCCATGTATACAATTTGCGAGGAGTATAACACACTGAATACCAACGGTGTGTAATGTATTTGAGGTCAACATGTTGCGGCTCATGAGCGCTTTGCATGCTTGAGAGCTCATGCCGACCGCTTTCTCCTATGCTTTTCTCAACAGGCCAATGGTCTCCTTCAAAAAGATCTTTATATGTGTCCCTTATATTAATGCACAGTATTTTGGGTCACTTTTGGACATTAGGGAGAATACACTTATGAGATCACAGTCTAGATGGAGGACATGACATCTGCCCATATCATAAAATGTGTGCCGCATGGTGTAGGTTTTTGTCTTGGACCTCTGTATTGGATCATAAACCAAAGACACTTTAAAATATTTGGACTGGAGCTGGGATTTGTGGAAAGTAGATGCCCATGTTTTTACCTCCAGTTCATTTTTTATATACTGAAAAAAATAAATTAAAATAATTGCAACGCTTCTACAGCATTAAAAATGGACAGCTCGCTGATTGCACATGGATGGCATCCTGATTGCACGTGGATGTCTGAATGGGGACCTAAAGGGGAACCTGTCAGTCAGTTCATGCTCCCCAAACCAGCATGGCAGCATGAATCAATCAATTGCAACAAGTTATGTTTTCCTCTAGTTGTAATTTTCATTTTCAGAGTTTGAGGATCTGGCTGGGGACTATAGATGGAGATGAGACTAGTCCTATGTATACACTGGGGAGACCTGTCATTCAACTAGAGCAGTGTGGGAGAAGCTGTTCACGGGAGGCTCTGGACGACTCATGTCTCTCTCTATATTTCCTGGCTGGATCTTTAAACTACTTTTCTATGCAACACCAGAGTATTTCAGAGAAAAACATACCTGGCTACAATCGTGCTGCCAGTCATGACCCAACATGGTTTGGGGAACAAGAATAGACTGACCGATTCCCTTCATTGCGTAAATGCACCTTAGAAAACATCTGACATGTCAGGGACATGCCAGATATTTTGACCAGTGCAAATCTAGGTGCTAAGACCCCACCAGTCTCTAAACTGAAGGGGCAGAAGCACCCACCCGAATGCTGCTCTTATAGTGACTAAAGATGGACTCCTTCAGCTTTCTTCAGTTTTGGAGGAGAGCAGCTCTTGATTGAGTTGAGCGCTTTTGCTCCTTCCCTTCAATTAATGGGTCAGACCCCCAGCAATCAATCTTCTGAAATGTCTCATTGATATGTCAGAATATTTCTAAAAGTGCAGCTAGTTACACCCCAGCCTAAGGCTTCATGCACAAGGCTGTATTATGAATCTATGTAGTACTGCACTCTAATATGGGAGCATTTCTCTGATCTGTGGGGTTCTGTACCTTCATGTGTCTCCGATAAAATGCCGAGGCATAAAGAAGTTTTGCTTATTCAATGGATTTCAGACTAATACCATGCTGCAGTACGTGCCATCCTACAATTGCCGGCAATTTAGGCATATGGAGACTGCAGTATGCCGCACAAGAGTGTTTAGCGAGGTGTGGCACTCCATTTCTTGCAAAACTACATCTTCCATCATCCCCTGACAGTCACTATCCATGAATGATGGGAGTTGTAAATTTGCAACACTTGGGGGGACATAGGATGGGGAACCCTGCAGTATAAGGCAGGGCAAGACAGAAAGTAGAATCATAGAATCGTAGAGTTGGAAGGGACCTCCTGGGCCATCTGGGGGTCACTTTGCAAGAACAGCTCTGGGGGAGATCATCTGCAATAACCAAACTTCACCAATATACTGGTAATAATAATAATTAATAATATTAATAATTTTATTTCTATAGCAACATATTCCGCAGCACTTTACATTATAGAGGGGACGTAGACAAACACTATTTACTCTATACCCTTTTAACCAGCAAGTGATGACATATTCTAGTTGTAATTCTTCTGATAAAACATGGAAATGTGACATCCTAGCTCGAATATAACACTAATATAGTTTCCCCCAATATTCCTTCACATTACACGAATGCCCGGTTCACGTTGCTAACTTTACTGATGACCACTCTGCGAGCGGTTTTCTTGCAGGGGGGGCGAACCTGACTCATAGGATTCCTGCAGAGAATTAAAGGTGTGGGCTCTGGCACTCTGCTAAAATACAGCAAAATTGTGCAGATTCCAGGTGCTCGGGTGTCTGACTCATGCACCGGAGGGAAGGGCGGGGATCCATATTGGAAGGTTTTAAATCTCAACAATCCAAGGACAGCCGGCAGGCAATTCATTACTACTAGCGCTGACTTGCAGAGATTGGGCTAAGCAGCACAGGGTTCAGGCACGCAGAGATGTGTGCAGGTATGTCATCCCAAGCAGCCTGCGACCCTCTGATCGACAGTGACTGACCATGGGATTGCACATACTTTATCACTACTAGATTGGCAATTACAGGGGTTATGCAGGCTTGGGATAAAAGGCTGCAGATATCGTATGTGGATGTAGTGCGCACACACTGTCACCATTCCCTGGTGGTCTTGTGACCATATATATGCATTCTGCATACTTCTAGTCACATTCGGCTTCTCTCAATAGAAGTAAATTGCATACAAGCGGTCACAAGTCCACCCACTCGTACAGTTTGGGACTTGTGAGAGTGTGTGCACTACATATCGTCACGACTTAACTGTCTGCAGTCACACAGAGTAACTGAAAATGTTGTCACATATCCATACAACACCTTTAAGGAACTCTATAGAATAGGCCATGTAGTTCTACAAGCTAAAACTTTGTCATGGTGCATATGCATTTTTATCTTAACTCTTCAATCATTGCATTACTACAGTAAGAGTCAAAGGTAATGCTTCTAGGGGAGAATATCTCCATAAGGCTTAGGGGGCGATTCATCAAAGTTTTTATGCCAGAAAGTTGTTGTTAATAAAAGCTTTGAAAATTTGCAATATTTTGTGCAATGCAGTGTTGGCAACTTTTTTTTTTTTAACTTTCTGCTGTATCTTACCAAAATTGGTGGGGCTTGGGCATAGCGGGTCATAGATCCACCCACCCATCAAATTCTGCAATGATGTCAGCATTTTTTACACCAGAAATGCTACTCCAGTCACTGACTGACTGCCACTGAAAAGATGCACTGAAATCATTAAGTTGCGTGCGCCTCTCAATGAATTTGGCTCATCCGGTGAGCTGTGCATTAAGAGTGGCTTGTGCACCGCCAGTCTTAATGAGTGAACCCCTTGTCCACAATGCAATTGAACCCCATTGGGGAAACCTATTATTATTTACTTCACATCTATATACTTTATAGGGCGACATTCACCGGACGGAGGCCAGAGGAGTGCACGAATAAGAGTAATGGCCTCTGTGAGAACAGCTTTCTTGAACTAAATGGGAATATACAGTACATTGCTCTGTTTAGGGCCACATTCACATGTTCAGTATTTTACATCAGTATTTGTATGCCAAAACCTGGAGTTGTAAAATAATCTGAGAATTGATCGTAGCTTAAATCTGTTATCAGATTCAGTAGCCTGGCGTCTTCACAATGTCACCATTTCCCCGTTTTGGGGCTGTTCCACCAATGTCACTGATGTAACTATGAAGAGCGCTGTTCAGAAGTCTACGCTCCCTCTCTGCCCTGCCCATTAATAAGACTGGTGGGGTCAAAAGCAAAAACTATCAGATTAGTGCTTTGTAAATATGGAGCAAGTGCGTGTCAGTTACAAATCCACATTTAGGGCATGTTCACACGGGGAGGATACCTTATGGATATCCCATCTGCATGACCATACTAGGTAGCAGTCTATACCAGATGACTAGGTATACACTGTCATGTGTCTGGATATACATTCTGCACATATATTGCGTGTACAGTCCTTATAGCCACAAGAATCCATGTTGATGTTCCTAGAACTGGGAATATGAGATTGGGATCTTGGAGGCAGACATCTCTGGACTTCCTATGAGTAATGCTATTGAAGATCACTTCAGTCAGCCTCTACCCTGCTGAAATGACTGATTACAGATAATAATAGATTGCATCTAAGTGCACAGCCAACGCAGATAGACATTAGGTTCAATGTCCCATACTGTTTTCAGGTTTCTACTGTTTGCACACGCGCTGCCACCAAACCTAAGGGATATTTTAATAGGTCATAAGTGTTTTCTTTGGGAAGTGTCCTGCCATCTTACAATGTGAAATAAGTGGCGCGTCTGGGTGGGGTGAGAATGTCTTCGTCTCTCACTATGATCTGCAGAGAAATCATGGGAGAGTCGACTGCCCCACCCAGAGCTCCAGGGGAACAACCTTGATAGAATTAGAGCAGGGAGGACACCGCACCACACCTTTCCAAGGCAATGCTGCCTATTCTGGCTCGGTCAGTTCAGACTTCTCGTAAAAATAACCCCTGTACCCTCATAAAAATATGAACTTCTGTTTAATGAAATGCTCCCCTTGTGTTCCACATAAGAGAATTCCAGCTGGCATGGCGATATCATCTGTAGGCAAGGAATGATGTATGAAATCTATGGATTGACCTGTAGACTTACTGTATCTCCCTGTCCTGTTTTACAGGCAAATATATGCAAACACATAGGGGCTCCCCACCAAAATGCAACAGAAGTTCATAGCATTGTGTTGAGCAGAACACTTACAGAAAATGATGCTTGCAGCCCCACTACCTTCCTCTGACAGATACACATTGCACAGTTAAAAGGAACATGTCATGCTGAAAATGGTCTCTGATCTGCAGGCAGGATGCTACAGAGCAGGAGGAGCTGAACAGATTGACATCCATTTTTGTCAAAAAAGTTCATCTTGCATTTTGTTGACTGAATTTCTTTGTGTTTGTATGTCTATGAGTCCAGTGGGTGGTCCTACTCAGTGATTGACAGTCTTCTCTATATGACTGTGCATGCAGAGATAGCTGGCAATCACTAGCAGGACCAAACTGGACCAGAGGCGTAAAGGTCACGGTCTTAGTGGATGCGGCGGCTCTGCATTATGGAGCCTCTGCTTAGGAAAAGCAGACTTAGTATCTCAAATTAGGTGAGTATAATCTTTTTTCTGGGGATGGCATGAATACTTTTGGCACTCAGGCATTATTACTTTTAAAGGGAGTAGTAAGGTAACATTAATATTTTCTATAGGGGCATTGGTTGTATTAAGAGCACACTCAAGTTGAATATTTTATCAAGGGGGCATTGTTAACAGGGAGAAATGCAAGATTCTACAGCTGGGTAAAACAAAAATTACATCTACAGAATGGAAGGAATAGAACTAAGCAACAGCACGTGTGAAAAAGACTTGGATATACTAATAGATCACAAACTGCAAATTAGTCAACAGTGTGATGCAGCAACAAAAAAGGCAAACACAGTTCTAGGATGTATTAAGAGAAGCATAGAGTCTAGTGTTATGATTGGGTCACCGAGGAGGAAAGCATGACCAAGCTAAGCCACAGAAAACCAGAGAGGTTGGTAACTAAGCGGTTTGCAGACCCCTGATCCTATCCACACAACTAGCAGTAGCCGTGGAGCGTACCTACGATGATCCTAGATGCCTTGACACAGCCGGAGAACTAAATAAGCCTAAAGCAAGAAAGGGGAAATCTAAACTGCCCCAGAGCAGACCCTAAAGGAATAGATAGCCTCCAAACATATATTGTCGGTGAGACAAGATGAAAACACAAATGCAGGTAGGAAAATAGGCTGAGCAAACGATGGGGCCCACACTAACTAGACAGGACAGGAAAGGAAAGACTCTGTCTGCAATCACACAAAAAATCCTGCAAAAAATGCCCAACACGTCTGATAGAAAAACACTGAAGTCACTAGACTTCGCCCACTATATCAGCACTCTGGCATATTCTGAAAGCAGAGCAAAAAGAGGCCAATCTAATAAGGGACAAAAACAAACTGGCACAAGCAGTAACATAATGATGGAGATTTAGCACAGCCCCAGCTGGAGCTGGCTGACCACACAAAACTGAAATAGACAAAACCAGATCAAATGTGTACAATAGCAAAATAACACTTAGCTGAACATGCAGGGAGGGGGCTGGAAACTAAGACCTCAGGAGGCAGGAAAAAATCACCAGCAGGGATAGAGGGAGTCAGCTGTCTTAAATCCAGTCAGAAACTCCAGATCTCCAGTCATCCTCCTCATTATCAGGTGGCAGGCCTCTGTTAATTAGATCAGCTCCATTACCTCCAGTAACCACCAGAGTGAGCCTGGGAAGAAAACTCGCGACCCCTCTGTCAATACAACCAGATCCACTACCTTCACTAGTAACTAGAGGTAGGCCAGAAAGCGAATTCACAACAGTTTAGGTCACGTGAAGTAATTATCCCCCTCTACTCCTCCATGGTTAGGCCTAATCTGGAACACTGGAATACTGTAACCAGTTATGGGCACCACATTTTAAAAAAGACATTGAAAAACTGGAGCAAATTCAGAGAAGAGCTACCAGGATGGTAAGAGGAATGCAAAGTATGTCCTACATGGAGCGGTTAAAGGATCTGGGAATGTATAGCTTGCAAAAAAGAAGGCTAAGAGGAGACTTAATAGCTGTCTACAAATATCTGAATGGATGTCACAGTGTAGTGGGATTATCCTTATTCTCATTTGCACTTGGAAACACGGGAAGCAATGGAATAAAACTGAAACGGTCAAGATACAGACTAGATATTATAAAAACTTTTTGACAACCAAAAAATGAGTGGACCAGGCTGCCACGAGAGGTGGTGACTGATGAGTTTTCCTTCAATGGAAGTCTTCAAACAGAGGCTGGACAGATATCAGTCTGAGAAGGTTTAGTGAATCCTGCATGGAGGTCCCTTCCGTCTGTAACATTCTATGATTCTATTATTTTGTTATGGGGTGCAATGCTTGCTTTATTACTTTGTTGAGGGACTCAAGCATTTGCACAATACTCCACTGATCATAGGGCTACCAATTTTATTTTATTGCCCTCTTTATACACCTGTTTGATGTGCCTCGACGTATTACCAAACTGTCTTGCAATGACAAGTCCTCTGAGTACTTGTATAGGCTGTGTATGTGTACCGAGAATCCACACTTTTGAAAAATTGATGCAAGACTTGTTTAACGTAAACATTGGACAGTCCACTGGTGAACAACTTTACATTTTTGGTCATATGACTTTTTCAGAGTGTCCAATATGTCACACAGTGGGCACCTAGATGGAATATCTATGGCATCCATGCATATTTTATCTAGCAAAAACTGATCCCATAGTGTGGCGTACTAGACAATCTTAAAAAAGTTGAAAACGTTTTGGATAATTTTTGGAGATTTCTATGATCTTGGTAACTTGCTCCAAACACCTTAGACTAACCAGAGTAATGAGATTTCCATGCTACTTTTTTGCAGTGCTCCATTCATACAGATATGATACTATAGTCACTTTATCTTTACGCTCAAATGACATATCAAAATAATGTAAAAAGGTCAATAAAGCTGGTATACGGAGAAAGGCTGCAGGAATGTATGAGTTGTTACTTTAAGATGACAAATACCTGACCCTTATGCCGATGGTATGTGACCTGTATTCACTCACAGCTGTATGGAAATTGTTTGACATCTCAGTGATGGGACTAAGCCTTAATTAATTGAGAATCTATGTGTTCCAATGTATAGTCAGACTTTATTTCGCTCATTATTCTCCATGAAGGGCGAAAACGAATCTAGAAATGTTTGGTCAGGTAATCTGTCTAGGATACCTGGGATGGCAGCAATCCTGTCGTGTCTGTCCTGGGAGTGGAGCAGCTTGCTGGGCGGGGAACAGCTTGCAGGGTTGGGCTGGTTAAAGCTCGGTGTGAAACGCTGGATTTTGCTTGCACATAGTTTTTTTTTTTTTTTGCTAGTAATTAAAGTTCATTCAATAGCATTCTGTATCCACCCAAAGCTTGGCTGAGGTTTCACACACGGGCACACGCCTCATTCTGTCTGGGCTGAGGCCTACTTCATTAACCTTGCAAACACATTGCACTTGCTTGAAGACATGTGGATAACGCACCCATGTTATAGTCAACTATGTGCGTCATTTTGTGTTTTACCCCCAAATCCAGTGTAAAGGCTCGTGCACACAACCGTATTTTTCATCTGAGTGATATCGGTTAAAAAAAACTTATTGCTCTTGGACCAATATTCTTCAATGGGGCAGTGCAGATAAATAATTATTTTGGCACTGACTGAATCTGTGTGTGAAAAGAATCACAACATGCACGATTTTCATCCAAAAATGAGATGAGACTTGCCCATTCGATTGTATGGGTGCGTGACATAAATTGGATGCCATATGGAGCCACAGCAAAGCATCTGATTATTACGGATGCATTGCAATTTTGTAAGAAACTGTAAATGGTCTTGTAAATGATTCTAGCTGCTGAGTTAAAAGAACCTATTTTATAAGAACAGCATATGGGCTGCATATGGATGATAAGTGAGGAAAAAAATAATCCCATGTTTCTGGATGGAAATTGGACTAATTTTTTATACATTTCTGTGACAATTAAAATGTTTCCTTTCTGTGAGTTTCTCAATATTAAATTTTACAACATGTTGAACAACAGGGGTCTAATGAAGGGAAGAAAACCCAATACCTAAATGAAGGCAAATCAACATTTAAAGCCTGAACACTATTTTACAAACTAAAAAATGCAGCTGAAAAATGGTACAAGAAAGGAGCATTATGCATGTTGCTTCTGATGAAACAGCTGGGCTCCCGTAATTTATTTTTTCTATATTTTATTTCTGCACCATGTAAGAAAATGACAATTCCTAGAATTGTAATCAAATTAAAGGCCGATATAGATGCTGAAGTCAATAATTGTCCGCAGCGCTGTTCGCATGACGTCGCAGCTGCACCATGTACACAATCAGAGGGGCTGCAGCGGAGAGGCAGTGCTGGACCTGGGGAAGGTGGCTAACATGAATTTGAACAAAAAAACTGCAGGAGAGATCAGCGCATGTATCATGTGGTTTATTCCTGAGGAAGAAGTCATTTGGACTTCGAAACGCATTGAATAAACCACCATCTTTTATTTCAAGTACGTCTGGACCTACATCTTATTCAGCAGCGTGGATAACATCCACAATGCTCCATTTTCATCTTAACAAATGACTTTATCAATTTGAAAATGGCCATGATGATTTAATTAAAGCTGAAAGGGGAATGCCTATAAGCTCTATGTAGACACTGATCCCATGCAATTTCAGCTCCAAAGCCTTCAGAACACTCTGTACTGTCTACGATCAACATGGCTTCAAGACAAGTAAAGCTAAGTTCTTGCAAAGTTGCTCAGGTTCTAATTGATTTTTTTCAAGGTTAACTGTATAAAATATTGTTTAAAGGGGTTTTCGAGGACTCAAAAATTGAGATAAAGATAGGCCATCAATTTAGGAACTACAGAAGTACAATTCTCAGCCCCCGTCATTAGTTTATTGAAAGGACCACAGCACTCTGACAAATGCCATGATGCCCCTTGTTATTAACCAGGCAGAATTCCGTATTTTTAGTGGTGGTTGTGCCTTGTATGACATCAAAGAGCAGCCATTTAATTGAATAAGACTATGTTGTAATACCAAACATCACATCTTCTAAACATATGGAACTCTGCCTCGTAAACAGTAAAGGGGACTTGGCACTCAGCGGCTGCATCATTGAACTAATGCTTGGAAAAAGTGCAAATCTATGGATAGTTCTCCAAGATGTTCGAAACAACCTCCCTTCCGAGTTCATTCGAAAACGGTGTACAGCTAGTGTAACTTGAAGATTTGATGCTACTTTGAAGGCAAAGATGATCACAACAAGTATTGATTGGATTTAGATTTCTCTTTTATTCATCACTTTGGATTTTATTAATTGATAAAAATAAACTACTAACACTTTTATTATTGAATCTACAGTTCATCTAATGCAAGTCACTGTTATAAATATCAATCCTTTTAGAATAACATGGTCCGGCACCATGATATATAGTATTGGGAATAACTTACTGAACTTTGAAAGTCAGAGGTTTGACCTCTATTAAATTCATTGTCTGTGGTAATGCTGGAGATAGCCCAGTATAGCACTGGGCTAATTCCAGGAACCTCGTAGCCAGTGAATGGAGCGAGGGTCGAGCATATTGGCATCGGCACCATTCAAGGCAGGGTGATGCAAAGTCCAGCTATCATGGATCTGGAGCCACACTCTTGGTTTCTATGGGGTCCCAGTGGTCGAACCCAAAGCGATCAAAATATTATGGCCAATCCTTAGCATTGCAGATAACTGGTGATTCTGGGACCAAGTTAAAAATGAAGTGAAATCACTGTTGCTAAATTATCAGTTCAGCTAAATTGGCCAAAATGGTAGTCCAGGTATATTTGTACGTGTCATGTCTATCCTCAATCAGTATGTATGAATTTATTATGTACCACTCCTAAACTTCCTTTTAAGATCAGTACTTCTTTGTATATTTTGTGCCTCTGTTTGACTAACCCATGTGTGTGTGTTACTGCCTGCCCACGTGTCTATGCCAGACTGCACATGGGTGTGTTGGTGCTTTTGTATAAGTGCATATTATCTATCTTATAGATGCCAAGTAGCTGGATGGCCACCACGACCACACTTTATACAGCTATTCAGAAGTTGTATATCCTGGCAGGAACATTGATCTCTGAGAGATTATTCATGGTATAACTTGTGGCTTGCTTTATCTGTGGCAATACATGTATAACTCAAAATGTCTGGCACTAAGATATTACAGCAGAGCTACCAATGTTTGCCTGTCAATTCAATCCATGGAGCTTTGATATTCGCAGTAATTCTTTCTTTGTTATTATTTCTGTACTTTACAATAGGTGGTGGAACAAAAATGACAAAGTGACCCAACATGCCCTCATAAGTGAAAGTTCAATTCTTTACTGTAACAATAAAGCTCCTGTATCTCTGTCAGTGTATGTGTGGCAGTGCTGGACAGAGGTGTATGACTTTTGTCCGTAGATCTTGACCACAATCTCATGTTTTCAGGGACGGTATAACGGCCCCTAAAAACTCCTGTAAGGGTAAGCAAGTTGGATTTCAATTGGTCCTGTAAGATGAGCACTGTTTTCTCTGGCAGCTGCTTATCTCTGTTGTCCACATAAATAGCATGTTTGTTGCGAAAGATAATGGTCATTGAATTGGCTGATAGCTAAAGACCAATATGTTGGGGAGCTCATACAAACAGGTCAGTTTTACATGCCGTAAAGAGCCTGCCTTAAGTCTTCTATGGAACTGTCATACACCTCTGTGCGTGGACTATCACTGGCAAAGCTGCATGGGAGAAAAGTATGCAAATTGTCTATCACTCCAAATCCCAGAAAGTGCTTTTCAAGTAGCACCTAGGAGTGATAGCTATCCTAAAATTCAGTGACTGACCTTTCAACAAAGCTTTCAACATAACCAGATTAAAATCCAAACCAGAAACTCTTCTGCAGACAACTGTTTCAGGACACTTTTACCTCATCAGTGTAAAGCAGACTATGGGTGGCTGAATGGGAAGCCATTGAGATAGCACCGGGTTAATAATTGTTTTCATTGGAACCAGCTGAGTATTAAGTCTTATTGATGCTGCTCTTTGGGAGCAAAGAATGTACATTAGTACTATCAGAGAATGAAAGAAACTATTCTGTAAGTTCCACCTAGGTGACATAGCTATAGCCTTTTACTCTCACTTTCCCGCTGAGAGTATCTGTATCTGGTCAGACCTGAAACTCTGCTAGATCACAACTACATGGTTGTAACTCCTCTTCACATGGCTCTTTCTTCTCTTTCTGCAAACCAGATCTTCTATTATTAACTCTTATGTCATAAGAACCTGAGGTATATTTTGGAACTTTGGCTTTACCAAAAAAATACTCTAGTGCAGCGGGCTACAAACTGCACCTCTTTTCAACATTCAGCACAAGTCACTAAAGGAGGGGTGCACAACCTGAGACCCGGCAGCAACATGCGACCCACGATGCCTTTCTGTGTCACATGAGATATGGGGATGGCTGCACTCATTGTATGGTCGTCTTCACTCCTTTTGTTTCTGGAGTGCTAAATAGGGGAGCATAGTACAATGTTTCTTTTCAAATAGTGGAAGTGTCAGAAATGGACTCCTCCACTTAGTAGATTATGACATACAGTATATTTTACAGTTGCTATATAATTCGGATCAGAATACCTCTCCAAGTTTTTATGAGGCACCTTGGGATTGGTACAATCACAAAATTTGTCACTGGGACCAAAAAGGTTTCTGCACCTCTGAACTAAAGAATTGCTCCGAAAATTGCAAGTCATGAGGGATAACTTGATGATTGGTGGGGGTCCAACCACCAACCACTAAAACCCCCACCGATCTGAAAATGTGGTGCACCACTTATAAACTCATTGTCTGAGGGGCCCAAGACGTTGGACCCCTACCAATCAGCAAGGTATCACCTGTCTTGTGGAATCATATGTTGGGATTAATCCTTCAAGTGAGAGATATAGTAATTTGCTCAGGATCAATTGAGATGAAGATGGCACTTTCCAAATGTCAATGACTCTGAACTTATTTTTTAAGCCAAGAGCCCTAAATGATCCTTTTTTCTGTTTGCTTTCTCACTACCTGGCATCTATAGATATTAAAAATTCTAAATCCTTGGGTAATTCCAAATGTTCATGAATTCACAATTATGTCGGTCACATGCGCATAGTGATATGCCTAAGGCCTGAGACGGTGGTGTGACATGAGTAATTTCTGCACTAGGCATAAAAGTACAATATATTTGTTTGCCTGAAGAGCTCCTCGAATACCTTACATTTTTATGTGTAATGTGGAGTAAGTGTTAAAGTCAAGTACTGTAGAACAGGTTAGTAAGAAGCTTTTCAATGAAAGGCTGGTCTCTTTGTAGACTCATGAAGAAACAAAAGCAACCACCATCATAAATTACTTGATTGTCGTGGACTTTACTTGTGGAAACCACAGCAATTAATTAAGAGAGAGACTGTTGTTTTTACATCAAATGAACTACTTACAATATAATGTACTGTAAAGGTTCACCAGAGTGATTGCGCCACATAATGATTCATTGAGGGGTCCTGACTCTCCTGAGCATCAGATCCTCCATCCGTGAAAGCCAAACACCTTAGCAAGAACCTTGATGGAATCGTCAAAAGTCTCCCTTTCACTACTGTGATGGAAAGAAAAAAGAAAGTGAGAACCTTTTTAAAAGCCCCCTGTACGTTACACGGAGGAGGGGGGTTAATATTACATTTTTGGCTATTTTTTTTGTGCAGTCAATCTACTAAAATGTAGAATTGCTTGTCGAGGCTACCACCGCGCACATTGCTCCAGGCAAAATTGCAAGCCTACAAACACGATGAGACCATAAGGACGTAAAGTTCACATTTTATTAGAAATATTTAAGAGGCACATAGTATTGTAGGCAGCTACAAATTATAGGGTGTAAACTCTGAATCATTGCTGTGATTCCTGGTGTAGCAGTACTTACTCACCACTCACTGTTTGCCTTACTCTGCTGGTCTCTGTGCCCTGGATTTCTTTACCCTTTTTTTTAAAGACTGTTCTCTACAGCCAGATCATGAATGGTGGATCTCGAAAAATTGCAGAAAGAAATATGAAGGGTCTTTAATTATTTTTTCGTGTGCACAGAGTCTACATTGAACAAGCCATCCCAGGACCACCAAATGTCAAGTCCAATTCAAAGTCTTATTTGAAGATCTTGGATGAAATTTAAAATGTATAATTGACCTCCCCTTCATCTACAATATACCACTTTTAACGCTGGTAACCAGGGCCTGGGTGTAACCATTATAGCTTTATGTACTACTATATTGTGCTATACTTATGATATATATGCCGGTGCATTTTACACTTCTCTGCGCAAGTGTAATAGTATTTATGAGGCAGACGTGGCTTTGGGACCCCATCACACACCATCGAGTCTACCTGCTACATAAAGATCTGAGAACTACGTACCCATAGGGCGCTATGTTCTTTTGACCTCTGTAAGGATGGTATGAGTTGAACACCACAAAATAGTATAACATATGGTATATGTTTGGTATTTTTTACAATGTGATCCTATATGCCACTATTCATTTTTAGAATCACCATCATATATTCTGTATGACCTGTCACTGAATGAAGTGCTGCAGCCTCACTCACTTTCCCTATTTAGACAAGGGTTCACTTGTAAGAGGAGGTGATGGTAGTCCTGAAGAGCCCCTGCATGATGTGCCATTGTTGCGGGAAGGCTGTCACCTATTGGTTAGACAGGATCATGCGGAATCAACCGGCACCAGAAGAGTTGCAGGGGGGACAAGTTCTAGCGTGACACCGAGTCAGGTGCCTTTGATGACGAAGCATCCAGATATAAAAGTCCTGCATGCCAAAGGAAGGAGAGATGCGGACGTGGGCCAGGGACGACGCTGAAGCCAGAGTGACTGACCTTAGCTGAAAGCGTTCACCAGCAGGGTGCTGGTCATTGTCAGACAGAGCCCAGATGATGCCCAGTGAGATCTGAAGACCTGACTATGCTAGTCAAGCCCAAGGACTAGATCTACTCTCGCCTTGACCCAGAGTCCATGTGGTGATAGGAGGGAGACACAAGTGAGACGGGCCGTCATTGCCGGCACCAGCCTGTGGTACAGGGGTCAGCCTGGGCAATTGTAGATTTGTTGGCCATTGTAGGTCTGCTGGGGCAAAGGAGGCTCAGTGTTCCTTGATGAACTTTGTTAGGAGGACTTATGGCCTAGCTGGAATACCCAGTGACCCATGCTAGGTGCCATAGCAGCTCTCCCAGGAATGGGTGCATCAGTCTTGTCAGAGCGACACCAGTATAATCCTTTAAGAAACTTCTCCGATTTTTCTGATTGAACTTTAAGACTTATAATATGTGTTGCAATGTATAACCCACTTATGTTTGTGTCGTTTTTCTGCTGTTAAAGGGAAAATGTCGGCAGTTTTGGCCAATATAAGATATGGAAAAGGTTAAAGAGCCCCGACACCTGCGCACTGCAGTGCTTTGCTCTGCCCTCATCAGGGCAGAGAATAACGCCTGCGCAGGAGAACGATGTAGGAGACTGTGGGGAAGAGTCTTCCATGCGAAGCAAGAAGGAGGGCGGCATCGCATGAAGATGGGAGGCGCCAGACCACGACCAGTGACACCCATCGGACCCAAATGCCCTGTAGGTGAGTATAATAAAAGTTATTTTACTTCTCTTACAGGTTGGATTGGTGGTTCATATACAGCATTATAGAATGCTGTGTATAAGCCCTGAAAGGTGATGGTCGTATCTTATATAGGCCCAAACTGCTGAAAGGCAGTTAAAGCGCTTTCCCAGTTCCACAAATTCCCACCATACCAGAAGCAATAAATAGCTTGTTGTCTGTTCCTGCCTTGTGCTCATCTGTGCATTGCATCTGGTCACCTGCTTACACAATTACATTTTAATTTATCTTCAATATCTCCATCGGAGCTTGCATCAAAACCCTTAAAAATTGGATTCGCGAGTATGCGCTGACAGGGCCATGGACTATAGTGATGCAGACGGAGTCCTAGTGTCCATCATTTTAGGTGTATATGTCTTTGTATATTGCTGAAAATCATGTACGACAAGCAGACTGTGACTCCGTCTGATTCACTATAGTCAATAGCCCAGTCATACACCCGAATCCTGTTTTGCGGGGATTTGGATGTAAGCCCTGACAGAGACACTGAGGTAAAACTTGATGTAAAAATAGCCTTACGTACTAATCATTTTTCTCAATTATTTTTCCTTTTGTCAGCTTTAATAATAATCTGATACATAAGTTGGTTAAGAGCTGCCCCCGATCTTATAATAATGAAGAATTGCACTGTGTCTTCCATACATGTTCCCTTATTTGTACAAACGTGAGAAGTTGTATGATTGTACGGACAGCCCTTGCCAGTGTATCATTGCATACATAAAATAATGGCATTTTACCAGGCTGCCTTCTCCGTGTAGCGTCTTCATTATTTAGCCTCATGGAAAATGCAAATGTAAGGTATATGTAGTTTTTGTGGCTCCATATTACACAGCTGTAGGCACTCCTCCTGCCACCATATGAGGTCTCCATATGGATTTTCTCCACTGGTGGCATCTATATTGGTCCATTGGTGCTGTATTATGGCTCCATACAACTTATAGGTTCTATACCTTGGGAATGATTCCTACATTCTTGAAAATACTAATAAATTTATGTAGTTAAATTCCACTAGACTTAATTCTCAGTAATACCTAATGTACTTTATATTTGACTTATTTGAACATCATAAAACATGGCATTTCGCGGCACTTTGGATTGTAGGTGAATGTTCTTCAGACAAGCGACATTGAATGGGTACTCTGCAGTAGTGAGTCTGACAGAGTGATAGTCTGCACACATGTAATTGTATGGGGCAACGCCCTATGGATTTCTGAAGTGAGCAGGGAACCTCCCTTGAGCTGACACTGGAATGTATTATGTGTTTATGCTTGTTTCTTAAAGGTAGTAATAATAAATTAAAGAAAAAAAACTGGATTCTTTCCCCCTCAGAATGCTGCAGATACTTTTACTCAGCTACGAGTCCCTACATGCAAGAAAGCCAAAGATGTGATTCATTTTTTTTCTTCAGAAGAAAGGGGTCTTATAAACTTCATGGAAGAAAGGTGAAAGTTTCAAGTAGAGAAAGGGCACAAATCTGTGGTATGTCAGGCTCGTCTTCTATCTGATCTGCCTCAAGGGTTTCTTTAAGATATTTTTCCACTTTCAGCAGATCTTCTCTAGGTTTCTAAGAGATGAAGTTTAATGGTTGAAGGATCTTTATTTTTCATCTTGTTTGTTTTACATTTTGCATGTTAAATTTTTGTGCCACCATTTTTTAAATTGTATAGCGTTGATTGACCTCATTCATGTGACAATTATTATACATGTTGTTATATTTAAGTATTATATATAGACATGCAGCATCTAAATAAAATTGTCTCACTTTTAGAGGTTCCGAATCCTAGGTAAGTGGTGCCAACGACGTTGTGACACCTGCTGAGATGTGTGCACATTCGGCAAGTATCGTGCAAGTCTTCTGTTCATTAGACTTGACCATGTGCTTGATGCCTGCCGATTGTACACATCTCAGCAGGCATGTAAGGTCGCACCTAGTGATGAGCAATTATGCTCGTTACTTGAGTTTTCCAAGCATGCTTGGGTGTTCTCCGAGTATCTTGGGCATGCTCGTAAATTATGTCCGAGTCCCCGTAGCTGCATGATTTGCGTCTGCTGGATAGCCTGAATACATGTGGGGAATGCCTAACAAACAGGCTATCCCTGCATGTATTCAGACTGTCTAGTAGCCGCAAATCATGCAGCTGCGGGGTCTCGGACATAATCTCTGAGCACGCCCAAGATACTCGGAGAGCACCCGATCATGCTCAGAAAACTAGAGTAACGAGCATACTCGCTCATCACTAGTCACAACGCCATTGGCACAACTCTCCTTTGGTGCAGAAGTGAGCGGTACCGAATAATCTTTCTAAGGTCGGAGTAACAAGAGCCTAGATTCTCTCATGTTAGAGATTTGGATCGAATATGTTAATGACACTCTAATCAAACTCTAATCTCTCGCATAAGAGCAACACAGCACCATTAAGGAGAAGATGGTGAACAAGAATTCTACACCTTCATCATTATGTGAGGCCGCTGAAATCGGACATCCAAGTACAGTCTGATGTTTTCCACACACCCATAGACTTGAATGGGTGTGGTCCATCTGATTTGCACTTCAAATCGCATCATGCAGCCATTTTGACCATGCCAAATTGGTATGAGAAAAATAAACACTGATCTCCCACTTACACACCACCTCCTCACCACGCCCCCTATCTGTTGGAGTCCCACAAGGCTCAGTCATAGGGCCCCTGCTCTTCTCCAGTTACACCTTTGGCCTCGGACACCTCATAGAATCTCACAGCTTTCAGTATCATCTCTATGCTGATGACACACAGATCTACATCTCTGGACCAGATATCACTTCCATACTAAACAGAATCCCTCAATGTCTGTCTGCTATTTCATCCTTCTTCTCCTCTAGATTTCTAAAACTTAATATGGACAAAACAGAATTAATCATCTTTCCCCATCTCACTTGACCCTCCCAACGGACCTATCCATTAAAGTAAATGGCTGCCCACTCTCTCCAGTCCCACAAGCGCGCTGCCTCGGGGTTATCCTTGACACTGATCTCTCTTTCAAACCACATATCCACACCCTTTCCACTTCCTGCCGACTTCAACTCAAAAATATTTCATGAATCCGTACATTCCTCAACCAAGAATCTGCAAAAACCCTAGTCCATGCCCTCATTATCTCCCGCCTTGACTACTGCAACCCCCTGCTATGTGGCCTCCCCTCTAACACTCTCGCACCCCTCCAATCTATTCTAAACTCTGCTGCCCGACAAGTCCACCTGTCCTCCAGCTATTCCCTGGTCTCTCCCCTCTGTCAATCCCTGAACTGGCTCCCCATTACCCAAAGACTCCAGTTCAAAACCCTAACCATGACATACAAAGCAATCCACAACCTGAGTCCTCCATACATCTGTGACCTTGTCTCCTGGTACTTACCTGCACGAAACCTCCAATCCTCACAAGATCTCCTTTTGTACTCCCCTCTTATCTCCTGTTCCCACAATCGCATACTAGACTTCTCCCGCACATCCTCCCTACTCTGGAACTTTCTACCACAACATATCAGACTCTTGCCTACCATGGAAACCTTCAAAAAGAACCTGAAGACCTACCTCTTCTGACAAGCCTACAACCTGCAGTAACCACCGATCCACCAAACCGCTGCACGACCAGCTCTACCCTCGCCTACTGTATCCTAACCCGTCCCTTGTAGATTGTGAGCCCTCGCGGGCAGGGTCCTCTCTCATCCTGTACCAGTCGTGACTTATATTGTTTAAGATTACTGTACTTGTATGTATTATGTATACCCCTCCTCACATGTAAAACGCCATGGAATAAATGGTGCTATAATAATAAATAATAACAATAATAATCAACACTGCCCCATAGAATAAAATTGGTTTGAGTGCTATTCGATAAAATGCTATTCGATCTGATGTGTACGCTTGTGTGAGCAAGCACTAAGGACTTGGGACACTTGACCAAATCAACGATTACTACAACCTGCATGATACATGAAACTATAGTACAGCACACATGGCAGTCTATGCCACTAATGAGAGCCATACCCTGTACATGGTTCCTAAATTATCTACAGTACTCGCTTTGCCAGGACTTCCATTTATAAGTATAGAATAAAAGGAAACATAGAAAATAAATTGCTCATATAAAATATCTACACAACCGTGTTGCCGCCCTTAGGCATTGAGGCTGCATTGCAGTCAAAATTGAGCTAGAAATTTTGCAATTCAACTGTGATTGTAGCAAAAAAGCACAACCCAGCCCAAGGGATGAACACAGCCTTATAAACACCCAAGCATGTTACACTGGTGTACATTGCGTCTGTTTACTTAGCTTGTGGTATAAGTTGGGGACTTTTTCAAAATATACTGTAACATGCCCATGGGACCTATTCACCATACAGAAGCCAAAAATGGACCGATGGTCTGTGTAAATATTTGCAGTACTTTGATCCATATTCTGGGTATTACAAGTGAATGGGTACTTGAAAAACAGATTGGATACGGGTTACCATCCATAAGGCCATAGGATACATCTGTGGCACCCCCAGGAGTATGGCCGCCACAGTGGCTTTGCCTTCCTCCAGGGGAGGGTAATGCCAGGCTTGGAGGCAATGATGGGTCTCTCTCATAGTCAATCTATACATGCAACACAGTTCCACTCCAGGCCAGCAGAGGGAACTCTGAACCAGGATTGAGGGGAGGGGTGCCCTCTGAGGGCCAAGAGGAAGGAGTGGTCAGATAGTCTGCGGAGGGTGAAGTGTGCAGACGTGTGGAAAGAAGCTGGAGGTTGAGCTAGGAAGGAGAGCTCCCTCAGCTAAGAGCGCACGAACTGGAGCCTGGTCTCCACGGCTGTACAGATACTAAAGGTCCTACAGCAGATACCAGAGGAGTAGGAGGCTGTAAATGCCCTACTCCCATCTAAGACTTGAGGCACAACAGCAGCTTGGATAGAGAGCCAGGACTAGAGAGGAGTCCCCGAGAGAGGCTACAGCCGTCTGCCGTGTAAGTGAGGTTCTTGGGAACATCTGACAGGAGGAGCTCTAGAGCAACTAAGTACTGGAGTGCTTCATTCAAACAAGGGCTAGGAAGGAGACTGCCCAGCCTGCCTGCTGAGAGAGAATCCCTGAGTTGCTTCCAGGCTAGCCTGCTCCAATACCATCTGTCATCAGGACCCTGGACTGCAGTTATCAAGTAAAGGTACAGAAATTGCACCCTGCTGTGTCTTGTCTGCTTCCTACCCTTATGACACTGCTACATCACCGTGCCAATCACCGCTACACTGCCCTGGGACATTAGCCCTGCCTGTGGAGGGCTATACCATCACTGCTGCACCACACCATCTGTCCCAGCGGAGCTGTCTGCAGCGTCGGCTTAAAATCTCCCTTGCCGAACACCACAGGTGGCGTCACAAACTATTCCATTCCATTAACTACATTTCCCCATTACTTGGGCGCCCAGGGCCATGGACCGGGTCACCGCTGCTGTGACACATCCCCCATACACCGGCCCGGTACCGAGTACCCCACAGCCCTGGGAGGGTGACCCAATTTGGCGTCACGAACAGGATTACGGATCCCGGTATCCCTGGGTCCTGTGTGCCATAGACTATGTTTGCGCAAAAAGACTGTGTGTGAAGTAGGCGCCAGTTGCCGCCATTGCCGTGCTGCTTGGCGCGCACGGGAAGAAAGAGGCGTGCCTTCATGGGCGGAGCCTGCCGCAGAGCGCGAAGAAGTAAAGTGCTGCGCGGGAAGGGAGGACTGCACGCGAGAGGAGGAGAAGCTGAGGCCTACAGCCCGGAGCATCGGGCCTGTTAAGCGGCCGCCGGTGAGCTCACACAACCCCCGTCCCTGGCTAACGTTAACTAGGGGGGGAGAAGATGTCCACGCCAAACGGCGCCGCTGCCAATCCCGCGGTACCACCAGGAGCAGCGCCCGCCGCAGCAGTCCCCATAATGCCGCTATCCATGCCCTACATACCGGGAGCGGCCTGGCTACCGCAGTACTCAGGTGAGTCACACACCCTGAGTGAATTTAAAGAGAGACTGTGCAGTTTGTTCAAAGTCTACCCTCTGTCTGAAAACCAGAAAGTAAATATCCTGATAGGACAGCTAACGGGTGCAGCGCTGAGAGAAGTGAAAGCCTGGCAGGACACTGATAAAGAGACTGTTGCAAAGGTCCTGGCCAAACTGAAGAGCACCTTTGACACCCGCCCTGCAGCTGAAATCAAGATGAAGTTCTTTGGCTGTAAACAGAAGGCGCAGGACAGTATCAGGGACTATGCTCTCAACCTGCAGGAGGCGCTGCGAGCAGTTAAGCAAGTTGATTCAGACAGCGTAAGGGAATAAGATAAACTGTTGAAGAAGCAGTTCATTGAAGGACTCCTGTCCAGTACCCACAGAGGACAGTTGCGTATCATAACCTTGCAAAACCCTGATCTGGACTTTGCTGAATTTAAGGACAGGGCTATTCGGGTACTGCAGGAATCCAATGACAGCCGTCCAGCGCCCCCTAGGCGCCTAGCGATCACCCACCATCAGGAAGCCCCATCTTTCCCTTCCATCCCTGTGGAGGCTGATACCCAAACTCTGGATAAAGATCCCACTGAGGAGCTGTGTCTTCAGGTCCAGGAGTTGACCAAAGGAATGGCTGCGCTCACCAAAACCGTGCAGTCCCTGCAGGTGTCCTCCAAAGACAAGATCCAGCTTGCTTCCAGTTCAGAGGATGTCCCGTGGCTCCGGAGGAGGAGAGCCCCGCCACTTCGAGGAAGGAACAACGATCGCTATGACCAGGATGGACGTCCCATCTGTCGTCGCTGTCACAAGGCAGGCCACCTTGCAAGATATTGTCCTTTAAACGAGCAACCCCTGGGGCAGGGGGGCAACCCCCAGGAGTAGGATCCCCAGGCCCAAGGAACTGGAGAGCCGAATATGTGGGAGGGAGACCAATCCTTCCTGTGGTGATTGACGGCATCCCCATGAACGCTTTGCTGGACACTGGCTCCCAGGTGACCACTATGCCGTACATTTTGTACAAGAGGTGTTAGGCTGATTCAGAACTTACCCGTGACCCAACTGATGAACTGACAGCAGTTGCTAGTAATGGTCAGTCTTTACCGCAGATAGGATGTAAAGAAATTACTGTCAAAGTGGGGCGGGTAGAGCTAAAGTCTCAAGGGTTAATAGTTGTTGATATTGACCGACGTGAATGTAATCCCATGATGACTCTTGGTACAAATGTAATTGAAAACTTTCTGTCCGAGGTTATTGTCTTGTTGCAACAGGTGGCTGAGACTGCTGGTTCCGGAGAACAACGAGTCCTGCAGAAGGAGATCCGAGCCCTGATGCAAAGACAACAGGTGGAACTCTCTGGCGGAGAGATTGGCAGCGTCAGAGTGAGTGATGCCTTCCCCATTGTAATACCCCCCAGATGTGAAATGTTGGTTTGGTGTCGGGCAGCTATAGGTCTTAAAAACACACATGTGACATGCACAATGTGAACAAGTCTGTTGGACCATGTTCACTCCACCCTGACTGAAACACAAACAAAAAGCACAGAATGACAAATGTGCAAAAATACCTTGCAATAAGACATATAACAGTAGTCAGCAAGTGCTGATAAAAGGTAATAACAAACACAGGGTATTTAGTCTATACGTTTTTTTGCAAAAAAATGTATACCAAGCTGCCTCACCAACGTCAAGGTAACCCGTATTGAAGCAGTCCCTATCTAATGTATTTAATACCTGAACATATGAACTGTGTCTAAATGAGCAGGATTAAGACAGGCGCTTTCTGGTATGGGCACGTGATGCAAGACAGCTCCTTATGTGCATGTCACACAAGAGAGGGGTGGGGTCTCTCAAATCATGCATAAGCATGAAAAAAACTGGATTAAAAACACACATGTGACATGCACAATGTGAACAAGTCTGTTGGACCATGTTCACTCCACCCTGACTGAAACACAAACAAAAAGCACAGAATGACAAATGTGCAAAAATACCTTGCAATAAGACATATAACAGTAGTCAGCAAGTGCTGATAAAAGGTAATAACAAACACAGGGTATTTAGTCTATACGTTTTTTTGCAAAAAAATGTATACCAAGCTGCCTCACCAACGTCAAGGTAACCCGTATTGAAATCATGCATAAGCTTGACGTTGGTGAGGCAGCTTGGTATACATTTTTTTGCAAAAAAACGTATAGACTAAATACCCTGTGTTTGTTATTACCTTTTATTTTTGCACATTTGTCATTCTGTGCTTTTTGTTTGTGTTTCAGTCAGGGTGGAGTGAACATGGTCCAACAGACTTGTTCACATTGTGCATGTCACATGTGTGTTTTTAATCCAGTTTTTTTCATGCTTATGCATGATTTGAGAGACCCCACCCCTCTCTTGTGTGACATGCACATAAGGAGCTGTCTTGCATCACGTGCCCATACCAGAAAGCGCCTGTCTTAATCCTGCTCATTTAGACACAGTTCATATGTTCAGGTATTAAATACATTAGATAGGGACTGCTTCAATACGGGTTACCTTGACGTTGGTGAGGCAGCTTGGTATACATTTTTTTGCAAAAAAACGTATAGACTAAATACCCTGTGTTTGTTATTACCTTTTATCAGCACTTGCTGACTACTGTTATATGTCTTATTGCAAGGTATTTTTGCACATTTGTCATTCTGTGCTTTTTGTTTGTGTTTCAGTCAGGGTGGAGTGAACATGGTCCAACAGACTTGTTCACATTGTGCATGTCACATGTGTGTTTTTAATCCAGTTTTTTTCATGCTTATGCATGATTTGAGAGACCCCACCCCTCTCTTGTGTGACATGCACATAAGGAGATGTCTTGCATCACGTGCCCATACCAGAAAGCGCCTGTCTTAATCCTGCTCATTTAGACACAGTTCATATGTTCAGGTATTAAATACATTAGATAGGGACTGCTTCAATACGGGTTACCTTGACGTTGGTGAGGCAGCTTGGTATACATTTTTTTGCAAAAAAACGTATAGACTAAATACCCTGTGTTTGTTATTACCTTTTATCAGCACTTGCTGACTACTGTTATATGTCTTATTGCAAGGTATTTTTGCACATTTGTCATTCTGTGCTTTTTGTTTGTGTTTCAGTCAGGGTGGAGTGAACATGGTCCAACAGACTTGTTCACATTGTGCATGTCACATGTGTGTTTTTAATCCAGTTTTTTTCATGCTTATGCATGATTTGAGAGACCCCACCCCTCTCTTGTGTGACATGCACATAAGGAGCTGTCTTGCATCACGTGCCCATACCAGAAAGCGCCTGTCTTAATCCTGCTCATTTAGACACAGTTCATATGTTCAGGTATTAAATACATTAGATAGGGACTGCTTCAATACGGGTTACCTTGACGTTGGTGAGGCAGCTTGGTATACATTTTTTTGCAAAAAAACGTATAGACTAAATACCCTGTGTTTGTTATTACCTTTTATCAGCACTTGCTGACTACTGTTATATGTCTTATTGCAAGGTATTTTTGCACATTTGTCATTCTGTGCTTTTTGTTTGTGTTTCAGTCAGGGTGGAGTGAACATGGTCCAACAGACTTGTTCACATTGTGCATGTCACATGTGTGTTTTTAATCCAGTTTTTTTCATGCTTATGCATGATTTGAGAGACCCCACCCCTCTCTTGTGTGACATGCACATAAGGAGCTGTCTTGCATCACGTGCCCATACCAGAAAGCGCCTGTCTTAATCCTGCTCATTTAGACACAGTTCATATGTTCAGGTATTAAATACATTAGATAGGGACTGCTTCAATACGGGTTACCTTGACGTTGGTGAGGCAGCTTGGTATACATTTTTTTGCAAAAAAACGTATAGACTAAATACCCTGTGTTTGTTATTACCTTTTATCAGCACTTGCTGACTACTGTTATATGTCTTATTGCAAGGTATTTTTGCACATTTGTCATTCTGTGCTTTTTGTTTGTGTTTCAGTCAGGGTGGAGTGAACATGGTCCAACAGACTTGTTCACATTGTGCATGTCACATGTGTGTTTTTAATCCAGTTTTTTTCATGCTTATGCATGATTTGAGAGACCCCACCCCTCTCTTGTGTGACATGCACATAAGGAACTGTCTTGCATCACGTGCCCATACCAGAAAGCGCCTGTCTTAATCCTGCTCATTTAGACACAGTTCATATGTTCAGGTATTAAATACATTAGATAGGGACTGCTTCAATACGGGTTACCTTGACGTTGGTGAGGCAGCTTGGTATACATTTTTTTGCAAAAAAACGTATAGACTAAATACCCTGTGTTTGTTATTACCTTTTATCAGCACTTGCTGACTACTGTTATATGTCTTATTGCAAGGTATTTTTGCACATTTGTCATTCTGTGCTTTTTGTTTGTGTTTCAGTCAGGGTGGAGTGAACATGGTCCAACAGACTTGTTCACATTGTGCATGTCACATGTGTGTTTTTAATCCAGTTTTTTTCATGCTTATGCATGGTTTGAGAGACCCCACCCCTCTATTGTGTGACATGCACGTAAGGAGCTGTCTTGCATCACGTGCCCATACCAGAAAGCGCCTGTCTTAATCCTGCTCATTTAGACACAGTTCATATGTTCAGGTATTAAATACATTAGATAGGGACTGCTTCAATACGGGTTACCTTGACGTTGGTGAGGCAGCTTGGTATACATTTTTTTGCAAAAAAACGTATAGACTAAATACCCTGTGTTTGTTATTACCTTTTATCAGCACTTGCTGACTACTGTTATATGTCTTATTGCAAGGTATTTTTGCACATTTGTCATTCTGTGCTTTTTGTTTGTGTTTCAGTCAGGGTGGAGTGAACATGGTCCAACAGACTTGTTCACATTGTGCATGTCACATGTGTGTTTTTAATCCAGTTTTTTTCATGCTTATGCATGATTTGAGAGACCCCACCCCTCTCTTGTGTGACATGCACATAAGGAGCTGTCTTGCATCACGTGCCCATACCAGAAAGCGCCTGTCTTAATCCTGCTCATTTAGACACAGTTCATATGTTCAGGTATTAAATACATTAGATAGGGACTGCTTCAATACGGGTTACCTTGACGTTGGTGAGGCAGCTTGGTATACATTTTTTTGCAAAAAAACGTATAGACTAAATACCCTGTGTTTGTTATTACCTTTTATCAGCACTTGCTGACTACTGTTATATGTCTTATTGCAAGGTATTTTTGCACATTTGTCATTCTGTGCTTTTTGTTTGTGTTTCAGTCAGGGTGGAGTGAACATGGTCCAACAGACTTGTTCACATTGTGCATGTCACATGTGTGTTTTTAATCCAGTTTTTTTCATGCTTATGCATGATTTGAGAGACCCCACCCCTCTCTTGTGTGACATGCACATAAGGAGCTGTCTTGCATCACGTGCCCATACCAGAAAGCGCCTGTCTTAATCCTGCTCATTTAGACACAGTTCATATGTTCAGGTATTAAATATATTAGATAGGGACTGCTTCAATACGGGTTACCTTGACGTTGGTGAGGCAGCTTGGTATACATTTTTTTGCAAAAAAACGTATAGACTAAATACCCTGTGTTTGTTATTACCTTTTATCAGCACTTGCTGACTACTGTTATATGTCTTATTGCAAGGTATTTTTGCACATTTGTCATTCTGTGCTTTTTGTTTGTGTTTCAGTCAGGGTGGAGTGAACATGGTCCAACAGACTTGTTCACATTGTGCATGTCACATGTGTGTTTTTAATCCAGTTTTTTTCATGCTTATGCATGATTTGAGAGACCCCACCCCTCTCTTGTGTGACATGCACATAAGGAGCTGTCTTGCATCACGTGCCCATACCAGAAAGCGCCTGTCTTAATCCTGCTCATTTAGACCCAGTTCATATGTTCAGGTATTAAATACATTAGATAGGGACTGCTTCAATACGGGTTACCTTGACGTTGGTGAGGCAGCTTGGTATACATTTTTTTGCAAAAAAACGTATAGACTAAATACCCTGTGTTTGTTATTACCTTTTATCAGCACTTGCTGACTACTGTTATATGTCTTATTGCAAGGTATTTTTGCACATTTGTCATTCTGTGCTTTTTGTTTGTGTTTCAGTCAGGGTGGAGTGAACATGGTCCAACAGACTTGTTCACATTGTGCATGTCACATGTGTGTTTTTAATCCAGTTTTTTTCATGCTTATGCATGATTTGAGAGACCCCACCCCTCTCTTGTGTGACATGCACATAAGGAGCTGTCTTGCATCACGTGCCCATACCAGAAAGCGCCTGTCTTAATCCTGCTCATTTAGACCCAGTTCATATGTTCAGGTATTAAATACATTAGATAGGGACTGCTTCAATACGGGTTACCTTGACGTTGGTGAGGCAGCTTGGTATACATTTTTTTGCAAAAAAACGTATAGACTAAATACCCTGTGTTTGTTATTACCTTTTATCAGCACTTGCTGACTACTGTTATATGTCTTATTGCAAGGTATTTTTGCACATTTGTCATTCTGTGCTTTTTGTTTGTGTTTCAGTCAGGGTGGAGTGAACATGGTCCAACAGACTTGTTCACATTGTGCATGTCACATGTGTGTTTTTAATCCAGTTTTTTTCATGCTTATGCATGATTTGAGAGACCCCACCCCTCTCTTGTGTGACATGCACATAAGGAGCTGTCTTGCATCACGTGCCCATACCAGAAAGCGCCTGTCTTAATCCTGCTCATTTAGACACAGTTCATATGTTCAGGTATTAAATACATTAGATAGGGACTGCTTCAATACGGGTTACCTTGACGTTGGTGAGGCAGCTTGGTATACATTTTTTTGCAAAAAAACGTATAGACTAAATACCCTGTGTTTGTTATTACCTTTTATCAGCACTTGCTGACTACTGTTATATGTCTTATTGCAAGGTATTTTTGCACATTTGTCATTCTGTGCTTTTTGTTTGTGTTTCAGTCAGGGTGGAGTGAACATGGTCCAACAGACTTGTTCACATTGTGCATGTCACATGTGTGTTTTTAATCCAGTTTTTTTCATGCTTATGCATGATTTGAGAGACCCCACCCCTCTCTTGTGTGACATGCACATAAGGAGCTGTCTTGCATCACGTGCCCATACCAGAAAGCGCCTGTCTTAATCCTGCTCATTTAGACACAGTTCATATGTTCAGGTATTAAATACATTAGATAGGGACTGCTTCAATACGGGTTACCTTGACGTTGGTGAGGCAGCTTGGTATACATTTTTTTGCAAAAAAACGTATAGACTAAATACCCTGTGTTTGTTATTACCTTTTATCAGCACTTGCTGACTACTGTTATATGTCTTATTGCAAGGTATTTTTGCACATTTGTCATTCTGTGCTTTTTGTTTGTGTTTCAGTCAGGGTGGAGTGAACATGGTCCAACAGACTTGTTCACATTGTGCATGTCACATGTGTGTTTTTAATCCAGTTTTTTTCATGCTTATGCATGATTTGAGAGACCCCACCCCTCTCTTGTGTGACATGCACATAAGGAGCTGTCTTGCATCACGTGCCCATACCAGAAAGCGCCTGTCTTAATCCTGCTCATTTAGACACAGTTCATATGTTCAGGTATTAAATACATTAGATAGGGACTGCTTCAATACGGGTTACCTTGACGTTGGTGAGGCAGCTTGGTATACATTTTTTTGCAAAAAAACGTATAGACTAAATACCCTGTGTTTGTTATTACCTTTTATCAGCACTTGCTGACTACTGTTATATGTCTTATTGCAAGGTATTTTTGCACATTTGTCATTCTGTGCTTTTTGTTTGTGTTTCAGTCAGGGTGGAGTGAACATGGTCCAACAGACTTTTTCACATTGTGCATGTCACATGTGTGTTTTTAATCCAGTTTTTTTCATGCTTATGCATGATTTGAGAGACCCCACCCCTCTCTTGTGTGACATGCACATAAGGAGCTGTCTTGCATCACGTGCCCATACCAGAAAGCGCCTGTCTTAATCCTGCTCATTTAGACACAGTTCATATGTTCAGGTATTAAATACATTAGATAGGGACTGCTTCAATACGGGTTACCTTGACGTTGGTGAGGCAGCTTGGTATACATTTTTTTGCAAAAAAACGTATAGACTAAATACCCTGTGTTTGTTATTACCTTTTATCAGCACTTGCTGACTACTGTTATATGTCTTATTGCAAGGTATTTTTGCACATTTGTCATTCTGTGCTTTTTGTTTGTGTTTCAGTCAGGGTGGAGTGAACATGGTCCAACAGACTTGTTCACATTGTGCATGTCACATGTGTGTTTTTAATCCAGTTTTTTTCATGCTTATGCATGATTTGAGAGACCCCACCCCTCTCTTGTGTGACATGCACATAAGGAGCTGTCTTGCATCACGTGCCCATACCAGAAAGCGCCTGTCTTAATCCTGCTCATTTAGACACAGTTCATATGTTCAGGTATTAAATACATTAGATAGGGACTGCTTCAATACGGGTTACCTTGACGTTGGTGAGGCAGCTTGGTATACATTTTTTTGCAAAAAAACGTATAGACTAAATACCCTGTGTTTGTTATTACCTTTTATCAGCACTTGCTGACTACTGTTATATGTCTTATTGCAAGGTATTTTTGCACATTTGTCATTCTGTGCTTTTTGTTTGTGTTTCAGTCAGGGTGGAGTGAACATGGTCCAACAGACTTGTTCACATTGTGCATGTCACATGTGTGTTTTTAATCCAGTTTTTTTCATGCTTATGCATGATTTGAGAGACCCCACCCCTCTCTTGTGTGACATGCACATAAGGAGCTGTCTTGCATCACGTGCCCATACCAGAAAGCGCCTGTCTTAATCCTGCTCATTTAGACACAGTTCATATGTTCAGGTATTAAATACATTAGATAGGGACTGCTTCAATACGGGTTACCTTGACGTTGGTGAGGCAGCTTGGTATACATTTTTTTGCAAAAAAACGTATAGACTAAATACCCTGTGTTTGTTATTACCTTTTATCAGCACTTGCTGACTACTGTTATATGTCTTATTGCAAGGTATTTTTGCACATTTGTCATTCTGTGCTTTTTGTTTGTGTTTCAGTCAGGGTGGAGTGAACATGGTCCAACAGACTTGTTCACATTGTGCATGTCACATGTGTGTTTTTAATTTAGTTTTTTTCATGCTTATGCATGATTTGAGAGACCCCACCCCTCTCTTGTGTGACATGCACATAAGGAGCTGTCTTGCATCACGTGCCCATACCAGAAAGCGCCTGTCTTAATCCTGCTCATTTAGACACAGTTCATATGTTCAGGTATTAAATACATTAGATAGGGACTGCTTCAATACGGGTTACCTTGACGTTGGTGAGGCAGCTTGGTATACATTTTTTTGCAAAAAAACGTATAGACTAAATACCCTGTGTTTGTTATTACCTTTTATCAGCACTTGCTGACTACTGTTATATGTCTTATTGCAAGGTATTTTTGCACATTTGTCATTCTGTGCTTTTTGTTTGTGTTTCAGTCAGGGTGGAGTGAACATGGTCCAACAGACTTGTTCACATTGTGCATGTCACATGTGTGTTTTTAATCCAGTTTTTTTCATGCTTATGCATGATTTGAGAGACCCCACCCCTCTCTTGTGTGACATGCACATAAGGAGCTGTCTTGCATCACGTGCACATACCAGAAAGCGCCTGTCTTAATCCTGCTCATTTAGACACAGTTCATATATTCAGGTATTAAATACATTAGATAGGGACTGCTTCAATACGGGTTACCTTGACGTTGGTGAGGCAGCTTGGTATACATTTTTTTGCAAAAAAACGTATAGACTAAATACCCTGTGTTTGTTATTACCTTTTATCAGCACTTGCTGACTACTGTTATATGTCTTATTGCAAGGTATTTTTGCACATTTGTCATTCTGTGCTTTTTGTTTGTGTTTCAGTCAGGGTGGAGTGAACATGGTCCAACAGACTTGTTCACATTGTGCATGTCACATGTGTGTTTTTAATCCAGTTTTTTTCATGCTTATGCATGATTTGAGAGACCCCACCCCTCTCTTGTGTGACATGCACATAAGGAGCTGTCTTGCATCACGTGCCCATACCAGAAAGCGCCTGTCTTAATCCTGCTCATTTAGACACAGTTCATATGTTCAGGTATTAAATACATTAGATAGGGACTGCTTCAATACGGGTTACCTTGACGTTGGTGAGGCAGCTTGGTATACATTTTTTTGCAAAAAAACGTATAGACTAAATACCCTGTGTTTGTTATTACCTTTTATCAGCACTTGCTGACTACTGTTATATGTCTTATTGCAAGGTATTTTTGCACATTTGTCATTCTGTGCTTTTTGTTTGTGTTTCAGTCAGGGTGGAGTGAACATGGTCCAACAGACTTGTTCACATTGTGCATGTCACATGTGTGTTTTTAATCCAGTTTTTTTCATGCTTATGCATGATTTGAGAGACCCCACCCCTCTCTTGTGTGACATGCACATAAGGAGCTGTCTTGCATCACGTGCCCATACCAGAAAGCGCCTGTCTTAATCCTGCTCATTTAGACACAGTTCATATGTTCAGGTATTAAATACATTAGATAGGGACTGCTTCAATACGGGTTACCTTGACGTTGGTGAGGCAGCTTGGTATACATTTTTTTGCAAAAAAACGTATAGACTAAATACCCTGTGTTTGTTATTACCTTTTATCAGCACTTGCTGACTACTGTTATATGTCTTATTGCAAGGTATTTTTGCACATTTGTCATTCTGTGCTTTTTGTTTGTGTTTCAGTCAGGGTGGAGTGAACATGGTCCAACAGACTTGTTCACATTGTGCATGTCACATGTGTGTTTTTAATCCAGTTTTTTTCATGCTTATGCATGATTTGAGAGACCCCACCCCTCTCTTGTGTGACATGCACATAAGGAGCTGGCTTGCATCACGTGCACATACCAGAAAGCGCCTGTCTTAATCCTGCTCATTTAGACACAGTTCATATGTTCAGGTATTAAATACATTAGATAGGGACTGCTTCAATACGGGTTACCTTGACGTTGGTGAGGCAGCTTGGTATACATTTTTTTGCAAAAAAACGTATAGACTAAATACCCTGTGTTTGTTATTACCTTTTATCAGCACTTGCTGACTACTGTTATATGTCTTATTGCAAGGTATTTTTGCACATTTGTCATTCTGTGCTTTTTGTTTGTGTTTCAGTCAGGGTGGAGTGAACATGGTCCAACAGACTTGTTCACATTGTGCATGTCACATGTGTGTTTTTAATCCAGTTTTTTTCATGCTTATGCATGATTTGAGAGACCCCACCCCTCTCTTGTGTGACATGCACATAAGGAGCTGTCTTGCATCACGTGCCCATACCAGAAAGCGCCTGTCTTAATCCTGCTCATTTAGACACAGTTCATATGTTCAGGTATTAAATACATTAGATAGGGACTGCTTCAATACGGGTTACCTTGACGTTGGTGAGGCAGCTTGGTATACATTTTTTTGCAAAAAAACGTATAGACTAAATACCCTGTGTTTGTTATTACCTTTTATCAGCACTTGCTGACTACTGTTATATGTCTTATTGCAAGGTATTTTTGCACATTTGTCATTCTGTGCTTTTTGTTTGTGTTTCAGTCAGGGTGGAGTGAACATGGTCCAACAGACTTGTTCACATTGTGCATGTCACATGTGTGTTTTTAATCCAGTTTTTTTCATGCTTATGCATGATTTGAGAGACCCCACCCCTCTCTTGTGTGACATGCACATAAGGAGCTGTCTTGCATCACGTGCCCATACCAGAAAGCGCCTGTCTTAATCCTGCTCATTTAGACACAGTTCATATGTTCAGGTATTAAATACATTAGATAGGGACTGCTTCAATACGGGTTACCTTGACGTTGGTGAGGCAGCTTGGTATACATTTTTTTGCAAAAAAATGTATAGACTAAATACCCTGTGTTTGTTATTACCTTTTATCAGCACTTGCTGACTACTGTTATATGTCTTATTGCAAGGTATTTTTGCACATTTGTCATTCTGTGCTTTTTGTTTGTGTTTCAGTCAGGGTGGAGTGAACATGGTCCAACAGACTTTTTCACATTGTGCATGTCACATGTGTGTTTTTAATCCAGTTTTTTTCATGCTTATGCATGATTTGAGAGACCCCACCCCTCTCTTGTGTGACATGCACATAAGGAGCTGTCTTGCATCACGTGCCCATACCAGAAAGCGCCTGTCTTAATCCTGCTCATTTAGACACAGTTCATATGTTCAGGTATTAAATACATTAGATAGGGACTGCTTCAATACGGGTTACCTTGACGTTGGTGAGGCAGCTTGGTATACATTTTTTTGCAAAAAAACGTATAGACTAAATACCCTGTGTTTGTTATTACCTTTTATCAGCACTTGCTGACTACTGTTATATGTCTTATTGCAAGGTATTTTTGCACATTTGTCATTCTGTGCTTTTTGTTTGTGTTTCAGTCAGGGTGGAGTGAACATGGTCCAACAGACTTGTTCACATTGTGCATGTCACATGTGTGTTTTTAATCCAGTTTTTTTCATGCTTATGCATGATTTGAGAGACCCCACCCCTCTCTTGTGTGACATGCACATAAGGAGCTGTCTTGCATCACGTGCCCATACCAGAAAGCGCCTGTCTTAATCCTGCTCATTTAGACACATTTCATATGTTCAGGTATTAAATACATTAGATAGGGACTGCTTCAATACGGGTTACCTTGACGTTGGTGAGGCAGCTTGGTATACATTTTTTTGCAAAAAAACGTATAGACTAAATACCCTGTGTTTGTTATTACCTTTTATCAGCACTTGCTGACTACTGTTATATGTCTTATTGCAAGGTATTTTTGCACATTTGTCATTCTGTGCTTTTTGTTTGTGTTTCAGTCAGGGTGGAGTGAACATGGTCCAACAGACTTGTTCACATTGTGCATGTCACATGTGTGTTTTTAATCCAGTTTTTTTCATGCTTATGCATGATTTGAGAGACCCCACCCCTCTCTTGTGTGACATGCACATAAGGAGCTGTCTTGCATCACGTGCCCATACCAGAAAGCGCCTGTCTTAATCCTGCTCATTTAGACACAGTTCATATGTTCAGGTATTAAATACATTAGATAGGGACTGCTTCAATACGGGTTACCTTGACGTTGGTGAGGCAGCTTGGTATACATTTTTTTGCAAAAAAACGTATAGACTAAATACCCTGTGTTTGTTATTACCTTTTATCAGCACTTGCTGACTACTGTTATATGTCTTATTGCAAGGTATTTTTGCACATTTGTCATTCTGTGCTTTTTGTTTGTGTTTCAGTCAGGGTGGAGTGAACATGGTCCAACAGACTTGTTCACATTGTGCATGTCACATGTGTGTTTTTAATCCAGTTTTTTTCATGCTTATGCATGATTTGAGAGACCCCACCCCTCTCTTGTGTGACATGCACATAAGGAGCTGTCTTGCATCACGTGCACATACCAGAAAGCGCCTGTCTTAATCCTGCTCATTTAGACACAGTTCATATATTCAGGTATTAAATACATTAGATAGGGACTGCTTCAATACGGGTTACCTTGACGTTGGTGAGGCAGCTTGGTATACATTTTTTTGCAAAAAAACGTATAGACTAAATACCCTGTGTTTGTTATTACCTTTTATCAGCACTTGCTGACTACTGTTATATGTCTTATTGCAAGGTATTTTTGCACATTTGTCATTCTGTGCTTTTTGTTTGTGTTTCAGTCAGGGTGGAGTGAACATGGTCCAACAGACTTGTTCACATTGTGCATGTCACATGTGTGTTTTTAATCCAGTTTTTTTCATGCTTATGCATGATTTGAGAGACCCCACCCCTCTCTTGTGTGACATGCACATAAGGAGCTGTCTTGCATCACGTGCCCATACCAGAAAGCGCCTGTCTTAATCCTGCTCATTTAGACACAGTTCATATGTTCAGGTATTAAATACATTAGATAGGGACTGCTTCAATACGGGTTACCTTGACGTTGGTCAGGCAGCTTGGTATACATTTTTTTGCAAAAAAACGTATAGACTAAATACCCTGTGTTTGTTATTACCTTTTATCAGCACTTGCTGACTACTGTTATATGTCTTATTGCAAGGTATTTTTGCACATTTGTCATTCTGTGCTTTTTGTTTGTGTTTCAGTCAGGGTGGAGTGAACATGGTCCAACAGACTTGTTCACATTGTGCATGTCACATGTGTGTTTTTAATCCAGTTTTTTTCATGCTTATGCATGATTTGAGAGACCCCACCCCTCTCTTGTGTGACATGCACATAAGGAGCTGTCTTGCATCACGTGCCCATACCAGAAAGCGCCTGTCTTAATCCTGCTCATTTAGACACAGTTCATATGTTCAGGTATTAAATACATTAGATAGGGACTGCTTCAATACGGGTTACCTTGACGTTGGTGAGGCAGCTTGGTATACATTTTTTTGCAAAAAAACGTATAGACTAAATACCCTGTGTTTGTTATTACCTTTTATCAGCACTTGCTGACTACTGTTATATGTCTTATTGCAAGGTATTTTTGCACATTTGTCATTCTGTGCTTTTTGTTTGTGTTTCAGTCAGGGTGGAGTGAACATGGTCCAACAGACTTGTTCACATTGTGCATGTCACATGTGTGTTTTTAATCCAGTTTTTTTCATGCTTATGCATGATTTGAGAGACCCCACCCCTCTCTTGTGTGACATGCACATAAGGAGCTGTCTTGCATCACGTGCCCATACCAGAAAGCGCCTGTCTTAATCCTGCTCATTTAGACACAGTTCATATGTTCAGGTATTAAATACATTAGATAGGGACTGCTTCAATACGGGTTACCTTGACGTTGGTGAGGCAGCTTGGTATACATTTTTTTGCAAAAAAACGTATAGACTAAATACCCTGTGTTTGTTATTACCTTTTATCAGCACTTGCTGACTACTGTTATATGTCTTATTGCAAGGTATTTTTGCACATTTGTCATTCTGTGCTTTTTGTTTGTGTTTCAGTCAGGGTGGAGTGAACATGGTCCAACAGACTTGTTCACATTGTGCATGTCACATGTGTGTTTTTAATCCAGTTTTTTTCATGCTTATGCATGATTTGAGAGACCCCACCCCTCTCTTGTGTGACATGCACATAAGGAGCTGGCTTGCATCACGTGCCCATACCAGAAAGCGCCTGTCTTAATCCTGCTCATTTAGACACAGTTCATATGTTCAGGTATTAAATACATTAGATAGGGACTGCTTCAATACGGGTTACCTTGACGTTGGTGAGGCAGCTTGGTATACATTTTTTTGCAAAAAAACGTATAGACTAAATACCCTGTGTTTGTTATTACCTTTTATCAGCACTTGCTGACTACTGTTATATGTCTTATTGCAAGGTATTTTTGCACATTTGTCATTCTGTGCTTTTTGTTTGAGCTATAGGTCTTAGAGGGAGAGATTACCAGGCATTGGTAGAACCAGTATACTCCGAGAGCAGGCCCACTGTACTGACAGCCAGAGGGGTGGTTGACGTACGAAAGGGGAGAGTACCAGTACGCCTTTTGAATTGTGGGGAAGAGGAAGCCACAATACCTCGGTACGCCACAGTTGCCAAGCTGCTCACTGTCAATAACAACTCTTTGCAGGCAGCAGAACCCTTGGTCTCATCCGATCAGGTGGAGGACAATGGCTCTGTGAAGCAACCAGATGAGTGGTGTCAGCAACTGCAGGTGGGAACTGACTCTACACCTTCATACCAGAAAAATGGGGTTTACAGAGTGACACAAGAGTATGAGCGGGTATTCAGCAAACACCCACTAGATTTTGGGCAGGCAAAAGGGGTTCAACATCATACCCCACGGGAGAACATCCACCCATAAAGGAGAGGTACAGACCTATACCCCAACACAGTACCAGTGTGCTAAGAGTATGTTGAGGGAGATGAAGGAGGCAGGGGTCATCAGAGACAGTTGTAGCCCCTGGGCAGCTCCAATAGTGTTTGTAAAGAAAAAGGATGGTACCATGAGAATGTGTGTTGATTGCAGGAAAATTAACAGCATTACACATAAAGATGCCTACCCATTACCTAGAACTGAGGAATCATTAGCTGCACTTAAAACTGCTAATTACTTTTCCACCTTGGATCTCACCAGTGGGTATTGGCAGGTTCCCGTGGCAGAGGCAGACAAGGAGAAAACAGCATTTACCACTCCAGTGGGTCTCTGTGAGTTCAATTATATGCCATTTGGGCTCTGCACTGCTCCAGGAACATTTCAACGGCTGATGGAGTGCTGCCTGGGACACATGAACTTTGAGATGGTCCTGTTGTACCTGGATGATGTCATTGTTTTCTCCAAAAGCTATGAAGGTCATCTGGAGCACCTGGCTGAAGTGTTTGAAGCTTTGTCCAATTTTGGCCTGAAGGTGAAGCCCTCCAAGTGCCACCTCCTGAAGCCCAAGGTGCAGTACCTCAGTCATGTGGTCAGTGCAGAAGGTGTGGCACCAGATCCTGATAAGGTCACAGTCATCCGGGACTGGCCGAAGCCCAGCAACCTTCATGAAGTACGCCAATTCCTTGGACTGGTAGGCTACCACCGAAGATTCATCAAGGGCTTTACTGAAATAGCCACCCCTATGCAAAATCTCCTGGTGGGGCAGTCCAAGAAGACCAAACAGAAAATTTCCACCTTTGAATGGACTGAAGAGTTGGAAAGGTCCTTCACCAGATTGAAGATGGCTCTCACAGGTGATGAAGTTCTGGCCTACCCAGATTATGACAAACCCTTTGTGCTGTACACGGATGCCAGCAACGTGGGACTAGGAGCAGTACTGTCACAGGTACAGAATGGGAAAGAAAGAGTGATTTCTTATGCCAGCAGGAAGCTGCGCCCCACTGAAAGGAACCCTGATAATTACAGTTCTTTCAAGCTGGAGTTCCTTGCCATAGTCTGGGCTGTCACTGAAAGGTTCAAGCATTACCTAGCCTCTGCCAAGTTCACTGTCTTCACGGATAACAACCCGTTGACGCATTTGGATACTGCAAAACTAGGTGCACTGGAACAGCGATGGATGGCTCGGCTATCGAACTATGAGTTTACCATCAAGTAACGGGCAGGGCACAAGAATGCCAATGCTGATGCGCTGTCCAGAATGCCTAACCTACCAGATGCTGGAGAAGACCCTGAGGCTCTTTAAGAGATAGAGCTACCTCCCTTCCACTGGCCACTTGCGGCCCAGCGTGCTCAAGGGGTGAGAAACAGACGGTCTGGCTTGAAGGAGGTCACCCTGAACCCATTGCCCCATCATCATTGGGCAGAAACGCAAAATAGTGACCCTGCAGTCTGCCTGGTGAAGGAGCTGCTGACACGAGCTGACTCACGTCCAGAGTCGGATGCTCCTGGAGAAACTCAGCAGTTGTGGAAGGAGAGAGGCCGGCTGTTCATTTATGAAGGAAGCTGTGTCGGAGGAGTATCAATGCCCGCACACATGAGCTGGTTTGGCAGGTGATAGTCCCAAAGAGAGAGGCATCAATGGTCCTGGAAGCATACCACAAAGGAACTGGACACTTCGGATGGAAGAAGTTGGAAGTATTGCTCCGAGAGAGGTTCTGCTGGGCTGGTATGAGGAAAGCCATTGAGAGGTGGTTCTGGGAGTGTGGACAGGGTAACCTGCGCAGAAAGGATCGAGACAGCCAGAGAGCTCCCCTACAGCCAATCATCACCAAACAGCCCCTTGAGCTGGTAGCCCTGGACCATGTGAAGCTGGTTCCAAGCCGGTCAGGCTACATTTATGCACTTACCATTGTGGACCACTACTCAAGATTCCTGGTAGTTGTGCCTGTCAAAGATCAAACTGACAGGACAGCAGCCAGAGCATTCCAACAGCACTTCTGTAGACCACATGGATATCCTGAAAGAGTGCTGACAGATCAAGGTCCAGCTTTCGAAGCAGATGTGTTCCACGAATTCTGTAAGCTGTATGGTTGTAAGAAGATCCGAACGACACCATATCACCCACAGACCAATGGCATGTGCGAGAAGATGAACCAGGTGGTGATTGACCTCCTGAAGACTTTGCCCTTGGAGGAGAGGAATCTGTGGCCATAGAAGTTGCCCGACCTGGTAGATCTTTACAACCATATCCCGGTGAACTCCACCAACTGTACCCCAGCCTACTTAATGAGATCAAGACCTGGTAAACTGCCTATTGACTTGGACATGGGAGTCCTGACCACAGAAGTGACATCACCAGATGTTGACTGGGACACAGAGAGGCAGCAACAGTACAGGAGGGTTCAAGAATGTGTGGAGAAGAGTCTGGCCCAGGCAAGGCAGAAGCAGGAGAAGCTTTACAATCAAAATGCACCTGCCGCTCCTTTGTTGCCTGGAGAACAGGTCTTGAAAAGAAAGAGAAGATTGCACAAATTGGATGATCGGTGGGAAGCTGAACCTTATACCATTCTGCCCTCAAACTTTGATAATACTAAGGTATGCCTTGTGAGTAAAGATGGAGGAGAGACCTCAGCAGCGGTATCGAGAGATCACTTGAAGTTGTGTCCTGACCAGTTGAAGGAAAGGAAAGAAGAACCAGATAACATCCAACCCATGGGGTAAGAGGAGAAGGTCAGCACAGTGCTTGGAGAATTCCCTGCAAACTGGACTAGAGTGAACGATGCTATAGTGGTGCCAGTGTTGCTGTTTGCCCAATTGGTAGCACAGGACGATGTGACTCAAAAAAATCAGGAAAATCGGGTAGCAGATGCCACACCAGCAATGGAGCCAGAGAACCCTCGCCCTGCCAGTGGTGAACCTGTTGTACCCTTGGTGAGTCTAAGAGGTCACAGTCAGTCCAGTATCCCTGTGTTACAAAGAACACCCAGTAGTGTATCCAGTACATTACCCACTGCACCAGTCTTACGCAGGTCTACCCGCACTACACAAGGTTTACCGCCTCTTAGATACCGTATATAAAGTAATGTAATTGTTGAAATTGTGTAAATATGTAACTGTTTTCCAAGTTTTGTGCCTACAGGTAATCTGTAGGAGTTTCCTTTGGAGTTTTGTTTTATGGACACTGAACCACAGGACTTGTGTGTGGTCAAAAACTTTCACCATTTGCCCAGGAATGGACCATGGACATTGATGCTGGACTTATCATCATAGGACCATTTTTGAGCTCTTGGTTTTTGTACATTTTTCCCTTTTTCAAATCTTGTACAAATTATTATTGTTCAATTGTTTATATGTCTTTCATGTTTTTGTTCAGCCCAGGAGTGCTGACTTGCACTAGAGGAGAATGTGGTGCCCTCAGGAGTATGGCCGCCACAGTGGCTTTGCCTTCCTCCAGGGGAGCGTAATGCCAGGCTTGGAGGTAATGGGTCTCTCGCAGTCAATCAATACATGCAACACAGTTCCACTCCAGGCCAGCAGAGGGAACTCTGAGCCAGGATTGAGGGGAGGGGTGCCCTCTGAGGGCCAAGAGGAAGGAGTGGTCAGATAGCCTGCGGAGGGTGAAGTGTGCAGACGTGTAGAAAGAAGCTGGAGGTTGAGCTAGGAAGGAGAGCTCCCTCAGCTGAGAGCGCACAAACTGGAGCCTGGTCTCCACGGCTGTGCGGATACTAAAGGTCCTGCAGCAGATACCAGAGGAGTAGGAGGCTGTAAATGCCCTACTCCCATCTAAGACTTGAGGCACAACAGCAGCTTGGATAGAGAGCCAGGACTAGAGAGGAGTCCACGAGAGAGGCTACAGCTGTCTACCGTGCAAGTGAGGTTCTTGGGAACATCTGACAGGAGGAACTCAAGAGCAACTAAGTACTGGAGTGCTTCATTCAAACAAGCGCTAGGAAGGAGACTGCACAGCCCGTCTGCTGAGAGAGAATCCCTGAGTTGCTTCCAGGCTAGCCTGCTCCAATACCATCTGTCATCAGGACCCTGGACTGCAGTTATCAAGTAAAGGTACAGAAATTGCACCTTGCTGTGTCTTTTCTGCTTCCTACCCTTACGGCACTGCTACATCACCGTGCCAATCACCGCTACACTGCCCTAGGACATTAGCCCTGCCTGTGGAGGGCTATACCATCACTGCTGCACCACACCATCTGTCCCAGTGGAGCTGTCTGCAGCGTCGGCTTAACATCTCCCTTGCCGAACACCACAGGTGGCGTCACAAACTATTCCATTAACTACATTTCCCCATTACTTGGGCGCCCAGGGCCACGGACCGGGTCACTGCTGCTGTGACACATCCCCCTGACACCGACTCGGTACCGAGTACCCCACAGCCCTGGGAGGGCGACCCACATCCATAAGATACATTACAATTATAAAGATGGGAATTGAATCATAGAATCATAGAATCGTAGAGTTGGAAGGGACCTCCTGGGCCATCTGGTCCAACTCCCTGCTCAAAGCAGGATTCGCAGCCTCTGTTTGAAGACTTCCATTGAAGGAGCACTCACCACTTCTCGTGGCAGCCTGTTCCACTCATTGATCACTCTGTCAAAAAGTTTTTTCTAATATCTAATCTGTGTCTCCTCCCATTCAGTTTCATCCCATTGCTTCTAGTCTTTCCTTGTGCAAATGAGAACAAAGATGATCCTTCTACAATGTGACAACACTTGAGATATTTGTAGACAGCTATTAAGTCTCTTCTCAGTCTTCTCTTTTGTAAGCTAAACATTCCCAAATCATGCAACCTCTCCTTATAAGACAGGGTTTGCAGATCGGTCACCATTCTGGTCGCTCTTTTCTGAACTTGCTCGAGTTTGTTGACGTCTTTTTTAAAATGTGGCGCCCAAAACTGGACACAATATTCCAGATGAGGTCTGACCAAAGAGGAGTAGAGGGCAATAATGACTTCACATGATCTAGACTGTATGCTTCTGTTAATACATCCTAAAAATGCATTTGCCTTTTTTGCTGCTGCATCACACTGTTGACTCATATTCAGTCTGTGATCTATTAGTATACCCAAGTCTTTTTCACATGTGCTGTTGCTTAGCCCTATTCCTCCCATTCTGTATATGCTTTTTTCATTTTTATTGCCCAGATGTAGTACTTTGCATTTTTCCCTGTTAAAAACCATTCTGTTAGTTGCTGCCCACTGATCCAGTTTATTTATATCTTTTTGAATCCTCTCTGTCTTCTCAAATTGGTATTTGTCGTTGATCATTTATTAAATAGTTCCTACAAAAAATGGATTCCATATGGATGTACAAAACGGACACACGGATGGCGTTTGGAAATAAAAAACTGACACATTGGTGGCATACAGATTGCATACAGATGACAATATGGATGAAAAATCGCCAGTTTATATGGATGTAAAATGAATGATTTTGTATATAGTACAGACCAAAAGCTTGGACACACCTTCTCATTCAAAGAGTTTTCTTTATTTTCAATACTATGAAAATAATTGTAGATTCACTCTGAAGGCATCAAAACTATGAATTAACACATGTGGAATTATATAATTAGCAAAAAAGTGTGAAACAACTGAAAATACTGTATGTCCTATATTCTAGGTTCTTCAAAGTAGCCACCTTCTGCTTTGATTACTTCTTTGCACACTCTTGGCATTCTCTTGATGAGCTTCAAGAGGTAGTCACCGGAAACGGTTTTCACTTCACAGGTATGCCTTGTAAGTTTTAATATGTGGGATTTCTTGCCTTATAAATGGGGTTGGGACCATCAGTTGTGTTGTGCAGAAGTCTGGTGGATACATAGCTGATAGTCCTACTGAATAGACTGTTAGAACTCGTATTATGGCAAAAAAAAGGGAGCTAAGTAAAGAAAACGAGTGGCCATCATTACTTTAAGAAATGAAGGTCAGTCAGTCCGAAAAATTGTGAAAACTTTGAAAGTGTCCCCAAGTGCAGTGGCAATAACCATCAAGCGCTACAAAGAAACTGGCTCACATGAGGGCCGCCCCAGGAAAGGAAGACCAAGAGTCACCTCTGCTGCGGAGGATAAGTTCATCTGAGTCATCAGCCTCAGAAATCGCAGGTTAACAGCAGCTCAGATTAGAGACCAGGTCAATGCCACAGAGAGTTCTAGCAGCAGACACATCTCTACAACATCTATTAAGAGGAGACTTTGTGCAGCATGCCTTCGTGGTAAAATAGCTGCTAGGAAACCACTGCTAAGGACAGGCAAAAATCAGAAGAGACTTGTTTGGGCTAAAGAACACAAGGAATGGACATTAGACCAGTGAAAATCTGTGCTTTGGTCTGATGAGTACAAATTTGAGATATTTGGTTCCAACCACCGTGTCTTTGTGCGACCTAGAAAAGGTGAACTGATGGACTCTACATGCCTGGCTCCCACTGTGAAGCATGGAGGAGGAGGTGTGATGGTGTGGGGGTGCTTTGCTGGTGACACTGTTGGGGACTTATTCAAAATTGAAGGCATACTGAACCAGCATGGCTACCACAGCATCTTGCAGCGGCATGCTATTCCATCCGGTTTGCGTTTAGTTGGACCATCATTTATTTTTCAACAGGACAATGACCCCAAACACACCTCCAGGCTGTGTAAGGGCTATTTGACCAAGAAGCAGAGTGAAGGCAAAAGGGCCAACAAGTGCTAAGCATCTCTGGGAACTCCTTCAAGACTGTTGGAAGATCATTTCCGGTGACTACTTATTGAAGCTCATCAAGAGAATGCCAAGAGTGTGCAAAGCAGTAATCAGAGCAAAAGGTGGTTACTTTGAAGAACCTAGAATATAAGACATATTTTCAGTTGTGTCACACTTTTTTGTTAATTATATAATTCCACATGTGTTAATTCATACTTTTGATGCCGTCAGAGTGAATCTACAATTTTCATAGTCATGAAAATAAGGAAAACTCTTTGAATGAGAAGGTGTCTCCAAACTTTTGGTCTGTACTGTACACTTATATGAAATCAGCTTTTCTCCAAAAACGGTGTGTACAGCAGATGTCTCTATTGGTGCCACAGCCTATTGTCTAATGGACATGCGCCAACAGATGCTTTAAGGGCTCGTTCACACTGGCGTATAGTGTCCGATGATTCTTATCATGCGAGAGAATTGGATGATATATGCAAATGATCTTTGGCTCAAACTCTTCTACGATTGTGAGGCTAGTGTCATCTTACTGTGATCCAATACTCTTGAATGAGATAATCAGATCACACGTGCGGGGAAGACGGGGAACTTAATTTCTCCATCTTCTCCATTCTGTGAGTTGATGTATATCGGACTGCACTCGGATGTCATCCAAGCATAGTCCGGAGTTTCACAAGCACCCTTAGACTTGCATGGGTGCAGATGATCTGATTCTCAGATGCACTAGCAGCTTGCAGAGAGTGCTTTCTGATGAAACATCGGATAGCTCTTGTCTGAGTTATACGCTGGCTACTCGCCGATGTGAGCGAACTCTCAGGCCGGGATCACACATGTGAGAAACACGGCCGAGTCTCGCATGTTAATACCCGGCACTGCCGCCGGCACTCAGGAGCGGAGCGTGCGGCCGCACAGCAATGCATGCAGCTGAACGCTCTGCTCCTGAGTGCCGGCGGCAGTGCGGGGTATTAACATGCGAGACTCGACCATGTTTCTTGCATGTGCGGTCCCAGCCTTAGGTCGGGATCACACTACCGTGTGTGATGCGAGAAACTCGCACAAGTCTCTCGCATTAACACCTGGCACTCAGGACTGGAGCTGCGGCTGCATGCATTTCTATGCAGCTGCAGCTCTGGTATTGAGTGCCGGCGGCAGCGCCGGGTGTTGATGTGAGAGACTCGTGCGAGTTTCTCGCGTCACACACGATGGTGTGATCCCGACCTTAGTGTGATTTCTGGACATTTGGACAGCTGATGATTTTTGACATGTGAACTTTCCCCTGCTGAATCTTTTTTAAGTCTAATTTTAAGGTCTAAATAATGTTGTCTATCATTCCAGCTGTCAGAATGAAAGGACCGTGATAACATCTAGGAGTCACTATACCAAGGGTTTCTGTCCAATGTTTCCTTGCGGGGGAGCTGCAGGGCAAGAAGACACATTTCTTGATCCTTGTGCTGCCTGTTTCAGGTCAGCGGCAGGACAGCGCTGCGTTGCTGCCAGGACGGATTAGTAAGTCAGTAACTTGTACTAGAAGAGGCGTTGTATTGTATTTACCAAGTAAAGTTAAAAGTTCTGCCTCTGCATAGTTGTGCCTTGTACTTCCCTATACTAAGGTCTGAGGTTCGAGCACTCTCCTGGTTTGTATTTTTATTTTTTACCTTTATTTTCATCTGTTTGCAGTCAGTAAGCAGTGATGGACACTGACAGAAAAGGCCCCTCTGCAAGTACTGGATATTGTCCCTTGTGGTGCAGCCAATATCATCCGAATGGTCTTTAAAGGACTTTGCTCACAAAATACATTTATCAAACACTTTATAGCTAACACATGTTTTATTGCTGGGGGACGCTACGCTGGGCCCTTACTGGTGAGTCAAAAAAATCAACCTAGCATGCACGAGAAGGCATGGTATGAAGCTTTAGTGACCGACCCCAGGTACCATTTATAATGCTGCTGTTTCCTCATGTGAAAAGGTGGCTTTGGGGCCCACTCAGGTAACAGGGCCGAGCACTTCTCTATTTCCTTTAGTTTTAACCCTTCCCACATGACCATGGGGAGCAAGAATTAGAATAGCGTTTTGGAAGAGCAGGCACACATTGAAAATATCGGGAAAAAATCTGGATCCTATTGTTCCAACACATCTCTGTATTTTGGCAGAGTATTACGCCCATAGTAGTGCTCTCACTGTACCTCAATATGCCACGATGCAATCTCTGAAAAATCTTGACATGCTCCTCCAGATGCCATATATACTATTTTTTATATATAGTTTTTATCTTTGAAAAGTGCTGTGCAGAGACTCCATGTGCGGCTCTGCGATAATTCCCCCTAGAAGCAATCAGCAGCTTGTTTCTTTACAGAGTCGTGATTGGGCTATGATCATGTGCATAAAAGGATTTTACACGTTTAGAAAAATGGACCCCAAATGTAAAATAACAAACCAAGATAGTAGTTACACTTCTCCGTTCCCATGCCATCTACATTGGCAGGGCCGCTGAACTCAGTGATTGATTGCGGCAGTGATGTGAGATGTCGACATGATGTTACCGCTGCAGCCAAAACACACAGACTGGAGCAGCTGAAGGTTCTGGCTCCGAAGCAGGGAAGAGTGAATACTTTTTGGTTTTGTTATTCATTATAGGAATAATTTGGGGTCCACTTTTATAGGTAGAAAACCCTTACATCTTAGATATCGTAGCTGTTGGCCGAACGTGAATTTGAATCTCTCCTGACTCCTCCATACAGGTACACGCATCGGTCAAGGGAACTGTCATGCTCGCCATGTCTGTCATGTCCGCCATGTCTGTTTTGCCTCATGACCCCTGGAGCGGTGTGCACACGCATATCATATCTGCTATCCTGCATGTTCCCTAGAGCAGTGTGCACACTCACCTCATGACTGCTGAGCTGCGGGATGCCAGCGTTTCTGCTCTGCCTTCTGTGATCGTCTCGTCATGTCTAGAACCCCTGATCATGTGTCCTTCCTATGTTCCAGCAGAGGCTGGTTCTGCATTCATCTCTGCATGTCTGGAACTCTGATCATGTGACCTGCCTAGGTTTCAGCACTGGTTCTGCAATCATCTCTGCATGTCTGGAATTCTGATCACGTGACCTGCCTAGGTTTCATCACTGGTACTGCAATCATCCCTGCATGTCTGGAATCCTGATCATGTGACTGCTCCCTGTGATCCTGGAGGATCTGAACTATAAGTTCTTCCCTGGTCCTGACCCAGAAGTGGAGGTGCTATGCCCTATATCAGACCGCCCCTTCCTATGCTCAGGGCCTGAGTATTGTGTTGCTTCCCTGCATGGCTGCTTGGTCTGCTGGGTTGCTCCCTCTATTCTGTGCCCTTTCACTTTGCTCTGTCGTGCGTCTCTGCACATGCTCCGTGCTCGTATTTAGTCTCTTGTCTCGTGCTTTGTCTCATGTTGTCCTTCGTGCATTGTTTGTCCTTGCTATGCTTCCTTGTTATGCTATGTTCTGTACCCTGTCCCTGACGTGTCTTTCTACACTTGCAGGCCACCGCTCTGTAACCTGTCCCTGATGTGTCTCTCTACACGTGCAGGCCTCCGCTCTGTACCCTGTCCCTGACGTGTCTCTCTACACGTGCAGGCCTCTGCTCTGTACCCTGTCCCTGATGTGTCTCTCTACACATACAGGTCACCATTCTGTACCCTGTCCCTGACGTGTCTCTCTACACGTGCAGGCCTCCGCTCTGTACCCTATCCCTGACGTGTCTCTCTACACGTGCAGGCCTCCGCTCTGTACCCTGTCCCTGACGTGTCTCTCTACACATGCAGGCCTCCGTTCTGTACCCTGTCCCTGACGTGTCTCTCTACACGTGCAGGCCTCCGTTCTGTACCCTGTCCCTGACGTATCTCTCTACACGTGCAGGCCTCCGCTCTGTACCCTGTCCCTGACGTGTCTCTCTACACGTGCAGGCCTCCGTTCTGTACCCTGTCCCTGGCGTGCCTCTCTACACATGCAGGCCTCCGCTCTGTAGTCTGTCTAGTCTCAAGGCTCTCCCTTGGCCCGGCTCTGGGCTTCGGCCTACGCTCCGCTGCTAGACTTTGTCCCTGTCCCTGGCGTGTCTCTCCACATGCGCAGGCCTCGTCTTGTACTTTGCCCCTGGCATGCCCTCTGCGTGCGCAGGACTCTGCCTCTTACCCTATGCCTTGTCTCTGATATTTTGTGCGCCCTTGCACTTTTCGTACTAGGTTTTGCCGTGCTGTTTCGCACGCGTCTGTCCAGTACCTTTGCCTAGCCCTGCCTCTAAGCTGTGCTGCCTCTAAGTCGTGCCCGCCTGCTTATGCCACCGTTGGTACCGCCTGCTGGTGCCCCAGCCGTAGTTTCCATGCTCCCTTGCACGCAGGCTGGTTTTCGAACTGTGCCTTTTCGTGCTACTCTTGCACAAAGTCTTTTGCTTAATTTGCTCTGCTCTGAACCCTGTCTTGCCTCCCGCATTCCGTAACCTGCAGACCGCTGCCAGAGGTCCGGACCTAGATGACTGCGGCCTGATGTCCGGAGCTGATTTCCGCATTCTGACTCCTGGACCCTGTCGGTCGATGCCAGCACCCCGGATTCCGATGCCACCGTACCCTATCTTGGGCCCTGGCGTGTCCTTTGCACGCGCAGGCCTCCGTCCTGTATCTCTCCCTTGCGTGTCTTTTCGCACGCACAGGCCACCGTCCCTGTACCTGTCCCTGGCATGCCCCTTGGCATGCGCAGGCCTCCGTCCTGTGAACCTGACCCGGGCGTGTTCGTTGACACGCATCCTGTATCTAACTTTGTCTTGTCTCCTTGCATGGAACCCTGGTTTGCTTACCGGATGTCCGGAACCTGCCGATCACCTTCAGAGCCACAGAACCTGATTTCCTGGTTGACCGTTGCCTGCTGTCCGGAGTCCGATGTCTTCGTGCCTCTGTCTACCCTCTGCACGTACCATGCTTTGGACCTCGGCGTGCTCTTGCACGCACCTTGCTCTATGTACTCTGTGTGTTCACTTTTTGCACCTGTTATACCCTGAAGTGTTCCTCATGCCTTGGACCTCGGCGTGCCATTGCACGCATCTTGCTTTATGTACTTTGTGTGTTCACTTTTTGCACCTGTTTTACCCAGAAGTGTTCCTTAATGAAGTTTCCTTGAACTAACGTCTTGTCTCGCCTTGTCTTGTTTCCCTGAGCCGGCCGTCTGGTCCAGCTGCTGTGGTGGCTCACCCCCTTGGTCTTGCCCCTGACACTCCCTGTATAGGGGGTGGATTCTCACTAGGTCAGCTCGCCCTAGGTGGGTGGGTGCCACGGCCCAGAGGGTCCACTCATTCAAAAGGAAAACGACTCAGCGTAAGCTGACGCTCGTCACAGAATACTCACGCCATGGACTCCGCTGGTACCTCGGCTAACCTTCTGATGAAGAATCTGATCTGCTCTATGTCTCCTGAACTCGCTTGAAAATGGCGGTACCCCGGCCACTCTTCTGATGTAAATCAGACCCGGCCCTTGACCTCTGAACTTGTTTGGAAATGATGGCAGCCAGAGTAAGAAGACTTGCTTGTCTACCCGCAGTCCTCCTCTCTGGATCCCCGTGTCTCGTCCGCGGCTCCTGTGTCTTGACCGGTGCAGGTGTCCGTTTCAGATGTCGGATCAACGTTGTTGGAGTGGTTTGTACTAATTCTGGATTCTGCCGAAGAATTTTTTTTTCTTCTTTCCAGCCCCGGTAAGAGAGGGCTTAAGGAGGGAGGTACTGTCATGCTCGCCATGTCTGTCATGTCTGCCATGTCTGTTTTGCCTCATGACCCCTGGAGCAGTGTGCACGCGCATCTCATGTCTGCTATCCTTCATGCTCCCTAGAGCAGTGTGCACACTCACCTCATGGCTGTTGAGCTGCAGGATGCCTGCCTTTCTGCTCTGCTTTCTGTGATCGTCTCTTCATGTCTAGAACCCCTGGTCATGTGTCCTTCCTATGTTCCAGCAGAGGCTGGTTCTGCATTCATCTCTGCATGTCTGGAACTCTGATCATGTGACCTGCCTAGGTTTCAGCACTGGTTCTGCAATCATCCCTGCATGTCTGGAATCCTGATCATGTGACTGCTCCCTGTGATCCTGGAGGATCTGAACTGGAAGTTCTTCCCTGGTCCTGACCTGGAAGTGGAGGTGCTATGCCCTATATCAGACCGCCCCTTCCTATGCTCAGGACCTGAGTATTGTGTTGCTTCCCTGCATGGCTGCTTGGTCTGCTGGGTTGCTCCCTCTATTCTGTGCCCTTGCACTTTGCTCTGTCGTGCGTCTCTGCACACGCTCCGTGCTCGTATTCTGTCTCTTGTCTCGTGCTTTGTCTCGTGTTGTCCTTCGTGCTTTGTTTGTCCTCGCTATGCTTCCTTGTTATGCTTTGTTCTGTACCCTGTCCCTGACGTGTCTCTCTACATGTGCAGGCCTCCGCTCTGTACCCTGTCCCTGATGTGTCTCTCTACACGTGCAGGCCTCTGTTCTGTACCCTGTCCTTGACGTGTCTCTCTACACGTGTAGGCCTCCGATCTGTACCCTGTCCCTGACGTGTCTCTCTACACGTGTAGGCCTCCGATCTGTACCCTGTCCCTGACGTGTCTCTCTACACGTGCAGGCCTCCGTTCTGTACCCTGTCCCTGGCGTGCCTCTCTACACGTGCAGGCCTCCGCTCTGTACTCTGTCTAGTCCCAAGGCTCTCCCTTGGCCCGGTTCTGGGCTTCGGCCTACGCTCCGCTGCTAGACTCTGCCCCTGTCCCTGGTGTGTCTCTCCACACGCGCAGGCCTCGTCTTGTACTTTGCCCCAGGCATGCCCTCTGCATGCGCAGGACTCTGACTCTTACCCTATGACTTGTCTCTGATGTTTCGTGCGCCCTTGCACTTTTCATACTTGGCTTTGCCGTGCTGTTTTGCACGCTTCTCTGTCCTGTACCTTTTGCCTAGCCCTGCCTTGTGGCTCCGTGCCCTCGTGCACGTGCTTGGTCGCCCTGTGCCTGCCTGTTGTGCCTCAGCTGTGCCGCCTCTAGTCGTGCTCGCCTGTGTGCCTCAGCTGTGCCCGCCATCCAGTGCTATTGTGGTTACCGGCTGTGTGAGCCGCAGCTGTGCCGCCTCTATGTCGTGCCCGCCTGCTTATGCCACCGTCGGTACCGCCTGCCGGTGCCCCAGCCGTGGTTTCCGTGCTCCCTTGCACGCACGCTGGTTTTCGCACTGTGCCTTTTTCGTGCTACTCTTGCACAAAGTCTTTTGCTTAGTTTGCTCTGCTCTGAACCCTGTCTTGCCTCCCGGATTCTGTAACCTGCCGACCGCTGCCAGAGGTCTGGACCTAGATGACTGTGGCCTGATGTTCGGAGCTGATTTCCGCAGTCTGATTCCTGGACCCTGTCGGTCCATGCCAGAACCCCGGATTACGATGCCACCGTACCCTATCTTGGGCCCTGGCGTGTCCTCTGCACGCGCAGGCCTCTGTCCTGTATCTCTCCCTGGCATGTCTCTTCGCATGTGCAGGCCACCGTCTCTGTACCTGTCCCTGGCATGCCCCTTGGCATGCGCAGGCTTCCGTCCTGTGAACCTGACCCGGGCGTGTTCGTTGACACGCATCCTGTTTCTAATTTTGTCTTGTCTCCTTGCATGGAACCCTGGTTTGCTTACGGATGTCCGGAACCTGCCGATCACCTTCAGAGCTACAGAACCTGATGTCCCGGTTCATCGTTGCCTGCTGTCCGGAGTCCGATGTCCTCGTGCCTCTGTCTACAATCTGCATGTACCATGCTTTGGACCTCGGCGTGCTCTTGCACGTACCTTGCTCTATGTACTCTGTGTGTTCACGTTTTGCACCTGTTATACCCTGAAGTTTTCCTCATGCCTTGGACCTCGGCGTGCCCTTGCACGCATCTTGCTTTATGTAAATTGTGTGTTCACGTTTTGCACCTGTTGTACCCAGAAGTGTTCCTTAATGAAGTTTCCTTGAACTAACGTCTTGTCTCGCCTTGTCTTGTTTCCCTGAGCCGGCCGTCTGGTCCAGCTGCTGTGGTGGCTCACCCCCTTGGTCTTGCCCCTGACACTCCCTGTATAGGGGGTGGATTCTCACTAGGTCAGCTCGCCCTAGGGGGGTGGGTGCCATGGCCCAGAGGGTCCACTCATTCAAAAGGAAAACGACTCAGCGTAAGCTGACGCTCGTCACAGCAACATTGGGAGGCCCCATACACATTTATTGGTTCAGGCAAATTTCATCGAAAGTATATTGTGAACAGAAAATACCCAGTTGTATCATGTTGAATTATTGCAGGTGACCTCAGTAAGTGTATGCATTTTTCATTATTTATGTGTATTGTAGTATGAAGTTTTGGGTAAATAGTAAGAAATTGTCCTTTTAAAAGAGAAGGGGCCTTGTATCTTTCTGCTGAAGTATTCCATTACTGCTCTGTAGAAGTTTCATATACTTGCAGGGCGTAACCCATTGGAGTTCTTCACCATTCTTTACCTGTGTGTACAAAGCCCCGTAGCGTGCAGCAATTCTGGGAATAGGTGTGTCACTACCTCTCTACAACTCCATGTAGTATTTGTAATCTCATTATACTGCCATTGGTTGCTCTTATTTCCTGAAGGCTTTTACACTTGTCTCGGTTAAAGGCTGCATACTTTTTTTTTTTTTTTTTTAATCAGATAGAGATGTAAGTGAAACTCATTGAAAGAAGTCAGACCTACAAGAAATCTTTTATATTCCAAAGGCAATAATCTTCAATTATATCTGTGATGACAGCCGTTGCAGGATTTGTGTGATTTGAGCTATATATCACCAGTGTCAACGTCTTACACTAAGGGAGACATAATTAAAATATTAATAGTGGTATCAATTTTTTTATTTAAGTTGATGTCCATCCAAATAATTACAATTCAAGCTTAACTAGAGCTCAAAAATTCACTTTCCAAGTAGAACTAATACAAAACCAACAACCTAAAACCTAGCCAGTTAATTGTAAAGTTTGTTCACCAACCAACTGGTTCAACTGTGTCTTTATACAGGGTCAAATTAAGGTTTGTGGAGGTTCCATGCATGAAAAATGGTGGGGCTCTCAACAAGAGCAGTATGGTTATATGGAAAAACGAAAACTTTGCCAAGCATACGTGAAGGCAGAATGCAGTGAGTGGAGTAGGCCACCACCAAACACCTATGGCGGCAGCTTAATTCCCCCTAAGAACTAAAGAATCAGACATAACTTTCCGGTTTCTTCTCTCACTCAACATCTGCTGTCCATGGAGAGTCTGAAAACTACCGATACACAGTAGAATGTCCACCAGTTCTGCTGAAGTTGGCATGCTTGGCTAACATTATTCTAAAGTTTAAGACTATATTTACTATGACAAAAGACATATATCTTCTAGTTATCAGCACTGGTAAACAATAAAGCTCTGATCCTTAGTAATGAATATTAAAGCAAACTTGTCAGCAGTTTTGGCCGATATAAGATGCGACCACCGCCTTTCAGGGCTTATCTACAGCATTCTGTAATGCTGTAGAGAAGCACTTGATCCAACCTGAAAGATAAAAAAATAAATTTTATTATACTCAACCTGGGGCTGTGCGGTCCGATGGATGTCACAGGTCCGGGTCTGGCGCCTCCCATCTTCTTATGATCGCCGCCCTCCTGCTTGCTTCATGGCTCCCTGGCATTGTGTTCCTGTGCAAGAGTACTTATCTGCTCTGTTGAGGGCAAGCTAAAGTACTGCAGTGCGCAGGCACTGGGAAAGGTCGGAGAGGCACAGCAGTACTGCACACTGCAGTACTTTGCTCTGCCCTCAACAGGGCAGATAAGTATGCCTGCACAGGAGCACAATGCCGGGGAGCCTGTGAAGCAAGCAGGAGAGCAACATAGCAAGAAGATGGGAGGCGCCGGACCAGGACCTGCGACACTCAACTGACCGGCCATTTTCCTAACAATTTATGGCACCAATCTTTTGTTTGTTATGGAAACTACACACAAACAGGCACACACAAGCATTTCTATGACCAGATGGTTGGGGGGCCTCACAGAATGGCATAGCCACCCATATATGGCCCCCAGGCTGCTTGTTGTGTAACGACTGCTTTAGATTGTGAGCTGAGGCTGCTGAAAACTCTGGGTTCAGACAGCCATATTTCACAGTCCACATACAGACCTTCATGTCCAGAATGACTGCTAGTCCTGTGTTAATTTCGCTGTGAGTTCAGATCATAAGACTTGGGGTCAATCTGGGCTTTCCTGTCCATACACCAACTGGGAAATATGACCGTCTAAGCCGAGCATAATGGTGAGATCAACAAAAAAGTACCCGATGTGGCATAAGTTTACCGCACATCAAGCAACACTGCTACTGAGAAGGAGCATCCATCATTTTTTTTACTTGGCTGCTGCGAGTGATCTTTATCAGAGGCTGGACAGACATCTCTCTGAGATGGTTTAGTGAATCCTGCATTGAGTAGGGGGTTGGACACCATGGCACTGGAGGTCCCTTCCAACTCGAACATTCTATGATTCTATGATACTAGCTATCCAAATTTTTTTTTAGATAAGTAACAGATATTTAAAACTAATAGAGTTGATTAGTTATGCACGTACGCTGTTTATTTCCATCTTTCATATCATTGTATATGCTCCATTTTCATAGTAATGTAATTTTAGAAGCACACACATTGCTCCTGCATTGTCTGTGGAGTTTGGATATGTGGTCTTTAAACAAGGATATTTTTTTCTATAAAAATAATTAAAAAACATAAATCCTTGTCCATTAATCAATGAGTTGGGCAGTGACAAAAAATTTACATCGGATGAATCAACGAGTCCATAAATTATGGAGCCAGCCTTTTAATTCAGTGGCAAACTGTAATTCTTCATTTGTCCAGTGGTTGTGCTGTAGGGAAATTAAACACTTGTTGGGTTCCTTTATAGATTAGTAAAATCACTGCCGGTTGAAGCATATCTGTACATTTTTGTGAGGTGGGATTTCAATGAAATGCCAAGAGTTTGGATAGCAATATATTATATGGATAATGAAGAAAGCGATATTAACATTGCCGACTTCTAGGATTTTGAGACGTATGGTTCAAAGCTTCATGTTGGAACATGGCTGACAGAAAGGGAGAAGTAAGGATTTGGTATGTTTCCAGGTAGAGTTGATGACAGCTGTAATTTTAGAGTGGTGTGGACATACCTATTTATATCTCTTGGGAAATAGCATAAAATGATGAGAAACTACAATAAAAAACGTATACTGACTAATGGCAAATTACAGGTTTTAAAAAGCTTTAGAGTGGGGTGTGGCTCTGATAATAACAGATTTTTATGGTGACATGGTGCTGATGTTTGTAATAACCTGTTACATCCCATGCATGATCATAAGTACTGACCAAGGACAGACTTGTTCAATTTGTAATTTTCTCTTTAATTATTGGGCTTATTATCGCTATTATATATGAAAACCATAGCTGAGACGTAAATGTTCGAGCGTTCAGGTTTAGTTACGGCATTCCGAAATCTGAAATATGTATGATGTTCTTGTGGCAGGGAGGAAACTGTTTATAGTAAATGACATTTAATCAGAATTATCATTAATATTCTATGGATTATGTGTAGAAAAGTTGTGAACTAATCAAAGAGATATTGGTTACGGTAAATTGGGGTTTCAAGTCCAAGAAAACCTAAGGGGCCATTTACACGACACGAGTATATAATTGTGTAACCGATTGGCTAAGTGATTGACAATGCGAGTACACAAGCTGTACACAATGGCAGACAAGTATTTAGATTTGCTGTCATTTGAGCACGATAAATTGTTGTGTGTAACATTTTAGCTTTTTTGACCATGTGTAATTTTTTGGGCCATATCGTTTAGTTGGCCAACCTATTTACATTACAAAATGATCATGAGCTATAAATGTGTTTGAATCTGAATGATTATCTACTTGTGTAAATGGGCCTTTAGTGTGTACAAGTTTTGACTGCTGACCCTCATCCCACAAAAATATCGACCCAAGACCAGACTCCTGATTATATGCAAGACCACCAACCCTTGCCTCCTGAGCTAATACAGTCTTTCTGATCTAATACAGTTTGGCTAGATGGTGTATGTAAACTAATACAAAGCTTTGACAAGGCCCTCCTAAATATGTATTCCAGACCTTCTAAGTATAGTACCTAGAGACGGCTGCCTAAACATTCCTCAAAATTGAAATTGCAAAACCAAGAAGTAAAGGTTGTGAAATAATGAAATTATGGGATGGATTGACATGTCAATGCTATGTGAATGATAAAAAAGTGGAAACACAATTTTCAAAACATCTTTATTTTTATTCCGTATCTAGTATTCGTCACATGCAGAAATATACTTAATTACATGTTGTAACACTAATGCCAGCACCACTGCATGATCTCTCTTGCCCCTCCATGCACGGACCCCAACATACTCACCTCCCCGGCCAAGCAGGGATTTCCCCATCTCATGACACGTCCTCTGCTCCCTGCTTTCTGCGTATGCCGCACAGGTTTCCTAGCGGTGTGCCTACTGTGAACATGTGATCCCCTGTTCTTAAAGAGTAGAGGGGCAGCATGCGCACTTTGAAAATGCCCCCAGCCAATAGCTGGGAGGCATCTTGTATACAAAGCACCCTCTCCAGTAGGGAGGGCCCTGAGCAACTCCTGTAGTTCCCTTCATTTAGTGTATGTACAACTGAATGTTGCCAAGTTCCCTGTCCTAGTATCCCTTCTGTGGCCAGGGCCTGAACCTGAAACCACACCCACAGTACCTGAACCCTGAAGCCACACCGGAGGTGCCCGAACTCTGAAGTTGCATCGGCAGTACCTAAACTCTGAAACCTCACCAGCGGCACCTGAACCCAGAATCCACACTGGCAGTACCTGAACCTGAAACCGTTCTGGTGCTACTTGAGCTTGCGCCAGAGTCTATCCTGGTTACTGTTCCAGAATCTGTACTGTAGATGCTTGTTCCAGTATCCGAATCCAGACTTGTCTGTGTCTTCTTGTCAGTATCGCTTCTGGCCAAGGATCGAGAACCTGTGCAGTCTGAACAGAGTCAGTTTTCTGTCCTTCCAGTTACTTCGAGCCTAGTCCGTGACTATTATCCTATCAGTAACTGAAGTACTGGGGACTGCCTTGGAGTGGTATCTGGCGGCTACCTGCAGCTCAAGTCTAAAGGCCCCTTTACATTTAGCGATGCACCAGCGATCCCGACCAGCGATATGACCCGGTCAGGATCGCTGGTGCATTGCTAAATGATCGCTAGTGAGCTTCCACACAGGAAGATCTCACAGCGATGCAGCAGCGATACAGCGGACATTACTTACCTTTCAGACGCGGCGATCCTGACGTCCTCCGTCCGCGTCCATGCATCGCTCGTCGGCACCAGCTGGAAGCGCAGCAGGAAGCGCCTGACGAGAAATGGAGCTGCGCAATCTTGCGCGATCAGCGATGGACAGCAGTGGAGCCTGTCGGAGGTAAGTATCACACATAGCGATATCGCTGCTGCGTCACCAAATCGGTGATGCTTTAGCGATATTGTTAGCGATATCGCTATGTGTAAAACTCCCTTAACTCCACCATCACAAGCTCTAGCAAACACCAATTAGCTGCCTAGCTACGCCCCTCCTAGGTAAACTCGGCCCCATGGCACAGTGTATCCACAATCCACATGATCCACACGCGTCAGTGACACGTCTTAGTATGTCACCTGAGGAATGTTCTGTCATGCTGAAAGAAATTGAACACTGAAATTGGGCATCTCCCTTTTCAATTGGTGTCCAATAACTTCCCAGATGTGGTTAAGAGAAGTCAATTCCAGAGAAGCTGCAGGCCATGGTAACAGATTTAGGACTCGCAAGCTGCTCACAGTAGCACAAGCTACATGCAGGGTTAAAAAACGTGTTAAAACATGGCTTCTGGGGAACGTCTGAGAAATGGCCATATCACAGGTTCTGTGCCAAAATCAACTTAACACCGAGCTCTTATTGTACCTGGAATAAAGGCTAGAGGGGTCCATTTGCTGTACATTATATCACTCATTACTATGATCCCAGGAGAAGGATCAATGTAAAGCTCCCTCTATAAATGGTTCTTCCTGTCATTGTTCATTCGGTCCCAGACCCATCTCCAGCTATCATTGCACCAAAAATAAAGGCAAGACTAAACCTCTACATTAACCTCCTTTGCTCACTTGCTCTGCACCATAATAATATTTGAGAACGGTTGTGTGATCTCAATGGAACACCTGTAGCTGTACGTCTGGGACACACATCATTGAAAAGTGCTGATATCTTGGCCTACGTTGTGTTGTTGCAATCTGTCAGAGTGATAAACTGAGGTTCCTCCATACAAATGTTTTGTAGCTATCAATTTGTGATAACTAACAGAAGGTACCTCACAATCATCTCACAAGGCTTGATCTGATTTTTGAGTTTTCATTTGGGCTAAAAAAATTTGCTTTCAATCTGGCATTTATGTTGGGCAGCACGGTGGCTCAGTGGTTAGCTCTGCAGCCTTGCAGCCCTGGAGTCCTGGGTTTGAATCCCACCAAGGACAACATCTGCAAGGAGTTTCTATGTTCTCCCTGTGTTTGTGTGGGTTTCCTCTGGGTACTCAGGTTTCCTCCCACATTCCAAAGACATACTGATAGGGAATTTAGATTGTGAGCCCCATCGGGGACAGTGATGATAATGTGTGCAAACTGTAAAACGCTGTGGAAAATGTTAGTGCTATATAAAGATTATTATTATGTCGCTGCCATATGGTGACACACTGCTGATGTTTGTAATAACCTGTTATATCCTATACAAGTTGGAGCTAGAGGCTTGGAAGTTTGATCATTTGCAGATCTTATTGACACCTGCTACTCCTAAACTTGCATAACCATATACTTCTTGGTGGTCCACTTTTTAAATTTGGGGAAACGAGGGCTACGAAATAAATTCACACTTAATCGCTTACACATCAGCTCCTACTCTTCCTCTTACAGCTCGGCCTTCTAGCTTCAGGACCTGAACACATTACCATGTTAATAATTATATTATAAAATATCCTCTGTGTTTAGATTTACTCACAGCATGAAGATTACTCTGCAAGTTAACTCATTTTAATTATTCACAGAACATAAAGCATTGAACATCAACAGCAAAAAATCCAGTAATACAAAGTGAAATTGGCTGGTAGCCTGGTCAAGACAAGAAGAGTAACCAGCTTTTGAAAAATGGTCTGTGACTATAGGGTGTGTCTATCTAGCTGACAGGTAGCGAAACTCAGCTGCAAATTTAGTCTAGCAAACTGCACTTATGCTTTCACTGTCATTTCAACCTCCTTCGTTGGGCGTAACAGATATTTCATTATGTCAATGAATTTTCACCCTGCTTTATTAATTTAATTAAACACTGAGGGCCATCTGCTGGGACTTCAAAGTCTACCTTTACCAGGTCAAAAGTGGCCAGTCTTTGATCTAATTTCTGCTGTTTCCCCAAGTATTTTTTTTTTTAAATCCCTCAGTTTGCCAAGATATGGGATTTTTTATTTAGTGCATCCAGCATGCCAATTTTATTTTTTTATCTTGGTCTTTATCAATGAATTGGTTTTCACAGGGTAACAATGCAGAATGGCCTAAAAACATGCACCCAGATAATGCTGTATACATCACCCTCTTGGTAAAGACCATAAACATTTGCACTAAATATAAAGGCCCATATCTCTAGAATCATATAGCAGATTTCAAAAACAAACAAAAAATGAACCAATATAATAAAGCAGAAAGCGGAATGCTCAAGGGAGCAGCCAGAATAAAATTGGTCATATCTAAAGATGAGTGGATTGTTTGAAATTCAAGGTCACTTACTGATGAATTTTCCCCTGAAAAATTTGACTCTTGGTGAATAAATTTGTTCCCCTCACAATACTGGAAAGGAGAGGATACCAGACGCAAAAATAATACATTTTGTTTCAAAATGCCTTATGAAAAGACAAAAAAACAATGGAAGCTAATACAACCAAATATGAAAAGACAATCTTTATTTAAAGTTATTCCAAAATAATAAAAAAATATAAAAAGGGGGAGATATATGACATTGACACCCCACCTATCCAGGATACAGGTACGCAGGACATAATAAGGTAAGAAACAGTCTTTAAGGTCTTTATATCGACAGATGTACCTTTCCAAATCAAGTCCTATCAGCTGGACTCCAATGAAGGAGTAGAACCATCTCAAGGAGGATCAAAAGGAAATGGACAGCATGTGACTTAAATATGAGTGTCTGGGCAAAGGGTCTGAATACTTATGACCATGTGATATTTCAGATTTTCTTTTTTAATAAATTTGCAAAAATTTCTACATCTGTTTTTTTTCAGTCAAGATGGGGTGCAGAGGGTACATTAATGAAAAAAAACAACTTTTTTGAATTTACCAAATGGCTGAAATGAAACAAAGAGTGAAAAATTTAAAACGGTCTGAATACTTTCCGTACCCACTGATTATGAGTTTCACTTTTTGTATTGAAGAACTGAAATAAATTAACGTTTTGATGATATTCTAATTTTGCGAGATGCACCTGTACCTCTCTGACTTGTCTTTCTAAAGGCAAGTTAATTAGCAGGTTTGGAAGTATCTAGTTTCATATAAGGATATCAGAGACCAATCCTGTTTCAGGCTTTAGAGATGTTTTATTGCAGGCAAGCCATAATCACAGGACAGGGTAATACATGCAATCAATGGGAAGTTATGAGGATGGCTTTTTATAACAGAATTTTATAGACTTATTTGGCTTTACTCCTCTTATTAAAATAATTTTTGTAAAGTTTAAACTTCAGGTTAGGCCACTAGGTGCAGTCTCAGACCACTTATCATCTATCTATATGTTTTGTAAAACTACAAGTTGTGCAATCACATTATATACCTAGACAATAGCCAAAACTCTAGACCCATAATAAAAAATAATATAATGTATATTTGCAATGATGACTTAGTACTTTATATTTCTACCCGTAAGATGCGCTGATCGGCGATATGACAAGTTGATCTGTGCTCATTTAAGGCACTTTGAAATGGGCCAGTGCAAACTATATGGGGAATGAATGATCATTTAGCCCTCAAATAGATTTTACATTTTTGGCAAAACATTTGACTTAGTTGAGACTACATAAGGAGTTCTATCAATAGCTATCGGATGTGTTTGGCCATCTTTAACCCTGCAAGGAGGTATAGGGCCAATTTCGGCATTTTTGTAAGTCACTTTTCTTTTTTGTCTTATGGTATCTGTTGCCAGGTTTAGCGCCAAATTTTTCATTAACTTTGCACAAAATAAAAAATTAGCTTTATTTTTGACTTTTACTTTCTAAGAGCAAAAAGTTGGCATTATGTTATGTTAAAATGTCACTTGCAACTCTAACATTTGAGCAAAAATTTCTGTCATACAAAAAAAAAAATCACTCTTCATAGGGAGTGGAAAGAAATTTGGACAAAAAATTGTGACTCTTTAAAAAGTCATAAATAACATCTAGATTACAAAACCCATGCCCACAATAGTGTACAGACAAAAAAATCAGCAAACATGTAGGAAATAGACATTAAATTAGGTTGAACTTAAATGAAGAATTTGGAGCAAAGCAAAAAAAGCCTTCAAACGCAACTAGAACAATGAGTCAAGACTATAGACTATAGACTTTTACTTTCAGATTCCCAGGTGGAGGCCTCCAGAATAGTCACAATGGAGCTTAGTCAGAAACAAAGCCAAGCATCTTCTTCAGGAGGGCGATCAGAAAGCAGCAACCCAGGTCAGATGTAGTCAGAGAATGGCAAGTGAGTCAAGATAGAAGTCAGGAACAAGGAACTAATAAAAAAAAGGTTACATTCATCAATTAGATTTTTCTTTTTTACCTTGTTTCCTGTCATTAGTAATTAGGAACTCCTTTTATTTAAGTAGATTGGACATTTGGGTTGTTCATCCAAAAGATCCAGCATTTAAAGGGAGTCTACCCTGCCATGGAGACACCAGTCAAAGAACTTTTAGAGCTCATTTTTGTAATTCTAAAAGCAGATATCAGTTATAAAAGGCTTTAGGCCTCATGTCCTCAGGGGCTGCAGGTCGGTTGTAGAGTAAAAAATCTAAATGTCAGTAAAGTAGAGTTAACAGTCTAAAATCAGCTATACAGAGGTACACCAGTGTGAGCAGGTACATGGGATGCAGTGACTGACAGGAGGCAGAGCAAGGGTTAACAGGTTTAATAACAGGGGAATACTCCACGCAGGGAGACAAAGGGTTTAACAGGGGATTAAACAGTTCAAAAAGTAAAGGATATGGTGAGTGGGAGGACAACGGTTCAGATAACAGCAGTTCTGATGAAAGTCAGTAGTTCCTAAGTCCAGCTGTTGCAGTGTCTTTTCCAACACAGTCCTGTAGGCAACAATATCCTGTCTTCTGGTGGCAGCCGATGGTCTCCGGTACCTTCCGCTGAGCCTAGTCCATATACTGTTGTGGCCAAAGAAGCATAGGCCAAGGCACGGTATGGATGCTTTGGAACCAGAGCACTCACTGGTCCCTGCTGCAATGACTGACAAGGGTATGGGTCACAGTCCTGAACATCATGGCACAAGTGTCTTTCCCAGTCCGGGTCACTCTTATTGGGCATGTGTGCTGTACTCATGGACATGGAACATTGGCGCCTTGTCCTCTGGTAATAGCCGAGCTCACTCTGCATGACTCTTTCACTCTGATCCCCCACTGTTGGCACTTTTCTCCCTGTCTGCTGCTGCTGCGCACACCAGGCTCTGCACTCTCTGTAGCGGTCCCTCTCTTTGGATTGCTGCTGGGCACACTGCTCCCCTCAGCCCGATGGCCCTCTTCAGATGGTGGAGCCCTTCCGCGGCCCCAGTACTCTGTGGTGAGGGGGGAAGCGGAGCACACTGCTTGCCTGTCTGTGCGCTGCCCTCCATTCACCCCAAACTCCTCTGCTTAGTGTGCTTTTTCCTTTTATCCCCCCGCTGCTGCGCATACTTTCCCTCTGTCTCTCCCCGCCCCCATCCATCATCAGGAAGGTCCGCCTCCTTAGGGCTTCCCCCAGACAACAGGTTAAGGTCCGGCACACTCAGGCTTCCCCCTAGGAACAGAGGATGCAGCCTCAACAGTTTGGGACCCGGCATGCAGGTACCCACGGTCCAGACATCCCCCTTACACCAGCACTACATTTGTGCAAGGGGTTGAGAAATTCAGCATCATGCAGTATTTACTATGTGTATAAAAATAGAGTTACAGTAGGAGGATTATACTAATTCCTGTAGTGAATAGTTGAAGATCTATCAATAGATTTTGCAAAAGTTAGAACTAGTTTTACCACCATAGAAAGCTCCATCCTCTGCTGTAGAGTCTACAAACAATATACAGTACAGTTACCTGCTCAACTATGTTGCCGTTAATAAAACAATAGCCTTGCTAGTATTTTTCCATATATTTTTACAGAATAGTTCCACTTAAATGTCAGTTTCTTATGTATAAGAACTGTTCTCTATGAGATAACATAATATATGGCAACATGTTACCAGTCCAGGCAGAGTTTATTCTCGAGGTCCAGACGTATTAAGCTAGGTCTCTAATGATGTGAGGCTGGGGATATTTCTGCTATGTTGGCATGCATCCTAATAAAATGTTACTGAGTCAGAAAAAAATGGTCATATAGTATATTAATACAGCAATAAATAATCAAGAATGTCCTGTAAATAGCAGTCAGTGGAATCTATTAAGTAAGTTACAGTCATAGCTAACAAAAAGTTTAAGACCTTGTACAATATGTCAGCAATGTCCACAGCATCTAGACTAATATATCAAATCGATGCCAGTTATAGGGGAAATTGGAATGTTGTACCCTTGTATTGAACTTGTAGGTCATTGGAATATGGTGCACTAAATTAACTGAGGCTCACACATCTTATGAATTTGACACATCTCTGATCTGTTCATGTGCTAGAAAATTAAACTTCCCCATAAGTACAACTCATGAGCTGGCCTGCCATAGATATCAACTACAACATTTGTCAGTTTATAGGTCTACATTATAGTTGATAACTTGCTGATCAGTGGGTGTTCCACCCCTGGGATTCACACTTAGGGCAGGGTCAGACGGCCGTATTTCTTGTGCAAGAATCGCATCGCACTGCGCGGACTGGCCCACCACCTCCCCTGACCTGAGCAAGACAGCATGATGGATTACTATGCAGCTGTCAAGCTCAGGTCAGGAGAGCCGACATCCAGGACGAGGTTTACCATGCAATTCTCACATGAGAAATACGGCAGTGTGTCTCTGCCCTTACGGGGAGATCCGGGAACTTTTAAAGTTGTTAAAAATTGGTCCTGCAGGTTGGATACCCAACCACCACTCCATTCTTTCTCTATGGGGCTGCTGGAAAAATCCCAGCACTGTAATTGTGGATAAAAGTTCCCCATTGATCAGTTCAGGTCCCAATATTTGGTCACAATGTTGTTACCTATCCTGTGGATGGCGATCACCGATAGATGCTACTGCGAAGGCGTGGGCGGCGCCATCTTGGAGGAGGCAAAACATTTTTTTCTCTAGCAATATGGCGCCGCCGGCACCTGCGCAGTAGCAGCTATCAGATCACCGATAGCTGCTACTGTGCAGGCGCGGATGGCACCACTTTGAGACACTTTTCTTTAATGAATTTATTTATAGCATGCTATATATGCCGGCAGGGCCGGCCCGAGAGATTACGGCGCCCTAGGCAAAACTATTTTGTTGCGCCCCTACTATTCTTGGCAGTAGATGAAAACTTGGGATATAAATTTAGGAGCAAAATAAACCACAACAACAATGATTAATTAACTCTCTCCTAACTCTTCTTCTGAGAAGTTGTATAGGACAAATATATACAAAGTAATCAATAACACAAAACAAAAACGACCATAGGTAATTAAAATTTTTGTTTCCTTGCCTTTTTTTTGGAAAAGGATGACACTAAGTCACCGAGATTAATTTGTTTAGCAACTTCAGATTCTATCGAGATTGTTGCCAACCCAACCAACCTCTCTTGCGTCATATTTGCCCTTAAATATGTTTTAATTAGCTTTAGTTTTGAGAAGCTTCTCTCTCCTGAGGCCACGGATACAGGCAGAGTCAAAAGAATTCTTAGAGCCACCACCAGGTTGGGGACACTTTCTTTCAAGTCAGATTTAAGCAAAAGTTCAAGAACGTCTTTTGGTGATGAATCTTCTGGAACACGTCTTGATATTGCCTGCAGTTCACCACATAGCTCTATGGCATCAATGTCTTTTACTTCGTTGGGATGTAATAAAAGAGACTACACATTATCAGGTGCAAAACAAACCCATTTACTCAACATAAAAGTAATCTGAAGCAAGAAAGAGAATATGCATTAGGGAACAATGTGCATGAGAAGCACACTTTCATTTGTAAGAAAATCTGCCTTATTTATATGAAATATATCCCCAAACCTTTCTCTATCCATTCATAAAACAAGCTAAAGAAACAATAGTAATGACTACAAACATTAAATACCAACCTTATAAAGTGTGATGTGTTCGGGACCAATGAGCCTGAGAAGCCAGCACAGCTATATCTTCCTTCCTGAAGCTCTGCAGACCAACTGTGGTATCAGATTTCAAACAGCAGCTAGAGCCAGGAGACTATCTAGAGGGAGGGGGTTTCCTGAAAATCTGGTGAGAAGGGAGAAATGAAAGTAGAAGAGCTGCGCCTGTCAGATCCATTGTTCCTGACGGAGGGTAAATACGTATTTTTTTCTCTCGGGCGCCCCCTTAGTGTAGTGTGTGCTAAGTGTGCATTTTTGGTTGTTTGCTTTGCCAACACTTGAAAACTTAGGAGCAAAATAAACGCGCGGGATCAAACACCTGTCAGCAGATGATGCAAACGACTCACGTCTGTAGTTTAGCGCCTCCTTTCCATGCGTAAATTGAAGCTCAACGGTTTTTCTTTAAATTTATGGTAAAAAAATTTATGTACACTTTTCTTTCAATCCCTAAAACTTTTTGCCTTTTGAAAAGATTTTTTATAATTTTTTCTATTTTTTCTCTTGCACCCCCTTTGGGTCGGCGCCCTAGGCGGCCGCCTAGTTCACCTATATGTTCGGGCCGGCCCTGTTTGCCGGCTGCTGCAGGTGTTTTTTTTCTTCTCAATATATATAATATTCATTGTGTAAAATAGGGGACAGGTTACTGAGGGATCAGTGACTTGTCAGAAGCCATACACATGAATACCTAAGCAGAGCACCACATGAAGACCCCCCACAGGCTGCCCGGAAGCATGAGCATTTCATTAACTCAAAACTGAAAATAAAGAGTAAACAACAACCACAAGACGGATTTCATCATCCAAGGTATCATTGTAATCAGTATAACAGCGCCGACCTGACACTGTCTGTGGGTTACTGTGCACAATCCTGCTGACAGGTTCCCTTTAGTCTAATTATTTCCTCTCCTTCTACGGAAATGTTTCATTAAAATAATTGTAAGTCAAACAGATATTTGGCTAGTGTCTGTTTTCAGTTATTTATTTTTTATTTTAAACTTGTCAAGTCATTAGTAAGTAGGAACTCATTTTACTAGATTAATCCATTGTTCATCCAAAAGATCCAACGTTTAATGAGCGTGTGCTCTGCTGTGATGACGACAAGTGACTCAACACTGGAGTACTAATCATTGGTCAGAGAGGTTTTAGAAATTAGAATGTATTTTTTTTTAATGCGTAAATGTATAGAAACTTATTTTTAGTGGAACGAAAGTTAATTTAAATGATACAAAATTTGTCTACATTTATCCATGCATTTGCACTAGAGATGAGCAAATCGATTTGCTGGACCATTGTCTAGCTGCCAGGGCAGTGTTCCATGATTGTTGGATGGGATCCCTGTGAACCGCATCCTACTTGTTCCCATCCATGGCGCATCTTTTGATTGCACCAGGCCGGCTAATCAAAAGAGAAGCAGGTAGGAAATAATTCACTGGGCTCATTGACTGGTCACAGAATACTGACCTGGCCGCTGGAACAGGTTCTTGCGAATTTATTTGCTCACCTCTGATGTGTTTTTTGGCACAGTTTATTCATAAAGCCAATTGCACACGTTGAGTTTTTAGTGGGTGAGTTTTTGACCTCACTATTTGTAAGACAAAATCAGGAGAGGAACAATCAGAGGAAAAGTATAATAGAAACACGTCACCACTTCTGTATTTTGTACCCACTCTTGGTTTTGGCTTACAAATACTGAGCTAAAAACTCACCAAGCACTCAACGTGTGCATGTGGCCTAAGACTGGAGTGAAACATGGACATATAATGCTGCATAACTAGATTAGACATTGCTTTATGGTAAAAGTTGCCTAAAATAATGCAACTACATTGTTATCTACAACTTGGGCCGCATACTTTGATGTAGATTGCCCACCATTCCTTGATACTGGTCAAAATATTAGAAAAATGAAAAGGGAATGCTAAAGCTGTGTCACAACCTCTTTATTCTTAAAAATGGTGCGGGACCCAATGGTTGGAACTGATCTAAAGAAAAAGAGATGACATATTGTAGTGATTTGCCATCACTTTCTAAGATAGGAAACCTAATGGAAAACATATTGTGATTTAATCTGGGGTTTTATAAATTAAAAGTGAAAAATTAGTATATTTCTATTTTACTATGTGAACCCATTCATATTTACAAATATTTTGTTATTGCTTTGTACTAATGTAGAAGAATATATACATTTTGATTGCATTCATAAGTGCTATTTCAATTATTTCCAATACACCTTTGAAAGCATAAGGCTGTCACATTATAGAAGGATCATCTTTATTCTCATTTGCACATGGAAACACGAGAAGCAATGGGATGAAACTGAATGGGAGGAGACACATATTAGATATTAAAAAAAACTTTTTGACAGGGTGATCAATGAGTGGAACAGGCTGCCATGAGAGGTGGTGAGTTCACCTTCAATGGAAGTCTTCAAACAGAGGCTGGACAGATATCTGTCTGGGATGATTTAGTGAATCCTGCATTGAGCAGAGGATTGGACCAGATGGCCCAGGAGATCCCTTCCAACTCTATGCATAAAGTCTGCAATGAAGCTGGAACCCATCTACATTAGATCATCCTGCCATTATTTTGAATGAAGATGTGATATGTCCCGTTTTGCCTTACATTGCCTCAACATATATGGCTATAACATACTATCTATACAATTTGTCCACTATTTTATGGCTCTCTCTGTTAGGCGTCGAGTTCCCGCCGCTGCACGGAGGAATCTCGAGCCATGTTCTCTGCGGTCTCTCATTCTTCTGCGGCCACAGAGTTTCCTGCTCAGCAGAGACGTTGGTCCCAGTGTCTTGCTCAGGCTAGTGCTGTCAGATTGGTTGCTGCTGCCACCTCTGGTTTAGCTATAGCAATCCGCACTAGTCAGCAGCAAGCAGCTCTGGGGACTAAGTCCTTCTTGCAGCCTACTGAGCATGCCCGCGGGACCACCTCGCGTTGGATGTTGGAGGTCATATGCTCAGGTCCTCAAGCAGCTCGGATTGGGCCATCAGGAAGATCCCAGAAGGCTGCGTTTATAAAAGGTTTGCACGGCCGCACGCTAGTATAGACAATGTGGAGTGTTGTATGCACGTATGAATGTCTCTGGTGAATGACTTATTATGAAGCCCCTTCTTTTCATACGCATGTGTTGATCAGCCTTGCCAGGTAGTGCCTTGGTAGGAGGCAGAGTTAGAGCCTAGCTTCAGCGCCAAGTAGTGGCTTTGCTTGTACGCCATTGTGTACTTGGGCCGCACTCCACAGTAGTCAGTGTCTATGTGTGGCATTTGCAGTTGCAACGCCGAGCGCCTAGTGGGTCTAGAGAGGCTCTTACCCTGCTTCCTTAGGGCAGAGTCTTCTGACATTACACTAGAGCAGACTTAGCTGTTCCCTGTGACAGTTAACAGGGTACGGCATTTGTGTTACACGCTATCATGGCTCTGTGAAGCAACAGAGTCTGTCCCTAATACATACGGGGTGGTGTTTAACCCATGTGTGTCCAGTGCGATACCAACACTTAGTGTCCGCCATTACAGAGCAGCAGTTAACATCTTTGCACAGTGAACCCTGGGCTGCGAACGCATCATACCACCATGTCTTTATTATTTGGTACTTTCCGCTAGCCCATAACACTGTCTTCCCTATCACTATTGCAGAGCTGTGAGATGTGACATCCTCACACTATCCAGATTCCTCACAAAATGGCTGCTGCATTCCCTTTCTCTGCATTTATACAGGCTAGGATAGTTCCTCCTGATAGGCTCTACCATGTGATTTTATAGCTGGAAAGCATTATGAGGTCATGTTAGCTTCTCTGGCTGATGTAATCTTTGACATTGTGAAAAATAGTGGCTGTTTTATATCATAATTAGCACAAAGCAAATTGTTCGACTTCGCTGGGTGCAGCGAATTTCTAAAAATTTGGCACAAATTCAATTTCTATCAAATTCATGCATTCATCTCTATACTACATTATACCCATTTTATTTATGGGTAAGTACATTTTAGGTTTTGCAGTTGCTGTGGGTGATGCCCTTTTTAAAATTTAAATCTAGTCCTGGAATGCCCATAATTATGGCTTTGACACACAATTCCAGCAAGTCATAGCACAAAACCATCTTTATGAAGCTCAGTAATATATGCAGGAGGATTAATAGAAGGGTGTTACTCTCAATAAAATGATTTCATTTAAATTGCCGTGGCAGGCAATATCTGCCTCTCATACATATTTAATAATTAAAGAAACTGCTAATTAATTTTAGATTCAAAAGAATAAGACAGATTGTGCGGTATTACTAATTCTATTTATTTACTTATTTATAGCAAAATGCCAGACACTTACTCATACATATGGCTGATAGAGACAGCCAGAATACTGGGGTAAAAAATTCACCAAATACTGCATGTATGCATGTGTGGTACTCGCCGATACGCAGGATGCAGTGACGAGCCGGAGACAGAGCAAGCGCAAACTCAACCTTTATATATGGATTATATGGATATACGGTAAAGCTGACAAGAGTTTTCCATGCAGGGAAGCTAGACACAAATACACAAATAACACAATGTCAAACAGTACGGCAAGAGCCGATAACTATATCAACCAATCGGTGACCCGCGATCACGTGGTGGGCAGGATTTCCTGCGCGCATGCCGGAAGCGTGTGTTAAATGCTGTTAAATGCTGCTGTCAGAGTTTGACAGTGGCATTTAACTAGACAAAAGTCACGAGTGGATTGTGATTCCACCCTCGGCTGTTAGAGTCAAAATAGCTGACATACGCTGGAAAAGATGTGGCTTAGCGCCAGAGCCCAGATCAAAGGGAGGTTGTCCGACATCAGCATACTATTACGCCTGATGTAGGAAAGGGGTTAAACCAATAATTTTGGTAATTACATAAAACAAACAGAATGAGACAATGTGGTGATTAATTCATTAGAGAAACTTTATTGGAGCAAACTTTTGAAATTTATAAGCTGATAAAAAGATGGTTCTGTATAATTATGTAAAAAGAAAAAGACATCTTTCTAATATAAAGTTGGGTTTATTATCTTATTTAATGTCTGTGGTGTTTAGCACATTCAATTAAAATATGTTATATACCAAGCAGTTCTACAGTATATTAATATATAAATACACATAAGATAAATGTCAAACAAAGCAAAAAATGTCTCTTTTGACTGCCCCACACATATGAATGCTGAGCTTGACCAGCATTCTAGTATACTCTATGCAGAAAGGGGAAAAAAGAGAAACTGAGGCCAGATAGCATTCACAACAGATAATCAATTGGTCCATCAAGATTATAAGGTTTAGCCAACCTTAAGCCCCCTTCTCACATAGCGAGATCGCTAGTGATATCGCTAAAGCATCACCAATTTTGTGACGCAACAGCGATATCGCTAGCGATCTCGCTACATGTGACACGTACCTGCGACCGGCCCCCCTTGCTGGATATCGCTGATGGCGCTCGAATGGCCTGGGCCATTTTTTCCTCATTGGCGTCCCGCTGGCGCCGACTAACGATGCATGGACGCAGGCGGAAGTCGTCATCATCGCTGCGGTGTGACAGGTAAGAGCGACCGTCGATGGATCGCTTATCGCTGCTGCTTCGTTGGTGAGATCTGCCTGTTTGGCAGCTCACTAGCGACCATTTAGCGATGCACCAGCGATCCTGACCAGGTCGTATCGTTGTCGGGATCGCTGATGCATCGCTAAATGTAACGGGACCCTTAGGCTACTTTAAGACTTGCATTAGGAGGCGCAGCGCAGGGCCGCCACTAAGCTCCTCCCCGGCCACACCTCCTCCAGTCAGCTCCTCCCCTGGGCGCATGACGCTGCATGCGACCGGCGTACCCTATATCTAGCATTGGGTATGCTGGCGGCTCTGGTATGTTTTTGCCTGTGCATGTGCCCTTTTTGCGCTGCGCCGACGTGCGCCAAACGCACCATGTTGCATTTTTGTTCACTCGGCGCAGCGCAAAAAGGGCACATGCACCGACAAAAACATACCAGCGCATGGCCAGCATACCCAACGCTAAATATAGGGTAGGCCGGTCGCATGCACCCAGAGGAGGAGCTGACCTGAGGAGGCGCGGCCGGGGGCAGAGCTTAGCAGCGGCCCTGAGCTGCGCCTCCTAACACAAGACTGAAAGTAGCCTTAGTCTAATGCGTGTTGGGATCTTTAAGTCTTTGCTTTGATCCCATGATCACAGACATTTAAAATAGTGCCTGGGAAAGAACAGGACATCCATCCATGAATGCTAAAGCAGTTACAGAAGATGTTATGATTAAGTTGGGAGGAAGCATGATTGAACTAGTTGCTGAAATATAGATAATCATGAAATGTATTATGCCTTTGGCGTTGATAGGTTGGTGGTGTTTTGTGTTGGAATTAGGGTTAAAGCCTGTATATACAGTATAACCTGTGCACATACAAATCAATGGCACAAAGCACGGCCCCAAGCTTAGCTCATAGTTTTGTCATAGGCTACAAAATGAAAATGCATCAATGTAATCAGGGTTGGACTGGCCCACTGGAGAACCCGGAGGATTCTCCGGTGGGCCCTGGCTCTGACACCTGCTGACATATTGGCCAGCAGCTGCATAGGGCCCCCACTGCTCCAGGGGCCCCCAGACAGTGGTGTGTCACTAATAGCGGCACACCCAGCTGCTATGGGGCCCCTGAGTCAAGGGGGGCCCTCCCGCTGCCAGGAGCAACAGCTGGAGACAAGCCCCTGTCCCCACTGCTAAAGATAAATGAATATTCACGCCTTACCACGCCCCCATGGGCGTGGAGAGGCGTGAATACCATTTTTCTTTAAAAGCCGCAGTGTTAGCCATCAAGCTGCGGCTAACACTGACCGCTGGTGCTGCTGAATCAGGGCCCCAGAGGTGCCCTCACATAGTAGTAAGGGGCACCTTTTGTGCCTCACTTTTATTAATAATGTTCTCCTTTTGTGCATCTCACACAATAGTAATTCCCAATTTGTATCCCTCATACAGTAGCAATTTCCCTCTTTCACAGAAGGGTATCTGTTTTTATTTTTCCCACAAACTAATGTCCTCTACAGCGGGTACAGAAAGTATACAGACCCCTTTAAATTTTTCACTCATTGTTTCATTGCAGCTATTTGGTAAATTCAAAAAAGTTCATTTTTTTCTCATTGGTGTACACTCTGCACCCCATCTTGACTGAAAAAAAACCCAAAAATGTAGAAATGTTTGCAAATTTACTAAAAAAAACCCTGAAATATCACATGGTCATAAGTATTCAGACCCTTTGCTCAGTATTGAGTAGAAGCAGCCTTTTGAGCTAGTACAGCCATGAGTCTTCTAAAAAACTTATGAAGGACTCCCAGACTATGAGAAATAAGATCCTCTGGTCTGATGAGATGAAGATAGAACTTCAATGTTAAATAGAATAAACCTAGTCACAAATGAAACATAATTCCTCAAACAGTGGGCACAAAGGGGTCACAGTGGACTCACAGCATGATCCTACAGAAAAATACACTGTCAATGCATTTTAAAAGCAGCAATATGCTTTCACTCATCCAGAGCGTTGTTGGGAGAAGCTCCTCAAATTGTTTTCTCTGAAATCAGATCTTTCCAAACAGACTTGTTTGCAAATTACATTTGCCTATATGTCATTGTTGCAGCAGCAAGGCTCATCGGCAACATTGGTCCAAAAGCGCTTATTGGGAGAAGACTTTAGCTGCTGCAGTACCAGGATCTATCCTTGAGTAGCACCTGGCGTTCACCTGGGCTCAAGTCTACCCCTACCATCAGAGGCTCTATTGAAAACTCAGGTGGTCACTTAGTCGCGCCCTTCTAGGCTCTCCCAGGTCCGTGGCACAATGGGTCCATGATCCTCAAGCGTGACACAATCCTAGTAATACATGAAGTTTGCAGTAACCTTGTTCAGTTAGTGTTTCTAAATTGTCATATATGCGATCAGATTTTGATCTCTTTCCTGCTTTTTTTTCCTCAAACAATAGTTGTTTGGTCAGAAGTAGTTCCATGAATTACATGAATCGGAACTGGAAATCCCACTGCTTTTGAGCAAGCTTTCCCTTTACTAAATATGAAGGTGTCCAGACATGTTAGATCAAAAAGCAGTGTAGTAATCCACCACTGGCAGCTTGATGGATATAATGGACATTGGTGTCCATTTAAACTACATTGATTTGGACATATTTCTGTCCGGTCTACAAAATGCAATTTGATAGGTTCAGAGCTCAATGTAAGTCTACACCCAACACCGGTGGCAGTAATTGAAGGACCTTATCATGACCATTTAGGTCTACATGAGCACTTGTCAGATCTACAAGGACATGCCCATCATGGCATTAGCATGTGACGTTCTGAATCTTCTAACATTCTGGTAAATGTGTGAATAAATATCCATGTTGGACAAGGTTTTCCATTAAATGGTAAATAAAGCTTTTGCTTACTCCCATTTTACCCACACTAATTGTTTGTCTCTTATTGGGGCTTTCAACCATCCAGGAATCATAACCGGTTTTGGTCCTCGTAGTGTCAGGGATGCCATTCTGCATGAACTTAAAATCTATTGACTGTGGGGCAGTACAACCTCAAAGGGCTTTGTATGCACCTGGGTTATTGGGTCGGGGAAACTGGATTTGTTTTAATTAGTGGACGAATCAAAGAAGAGGAGGGTTCATAACCCATATGAAATGAATGTTTGTAGCATCCCTTCCTCTTTGGATTTTTATTATCATTAGGTACATAATGGTTTTATTTATTCTGTTAAGTATCCCTATATTTCAATTTTTCTTTACATCTTGTTTATTTTCATTGTAACATCTGGCAAAATGATAGGACCTTGTCTTGGCCACAGTTTGCTATATATGAGCACCTATCAGATCTACAAAAACATGCAGCTGCTTCAAGGGCTTCGACATGCAAGGCAATAGATCTTTTAGTATTATGAACAATATGTTGGAAAATTTCCTAGTTGGGCAAGGGTCTCCTTTGAAGATTAAAAAAAACTTTAGCTGACCTCCATTTTACCCACAACAAATTGTCTGTTAACGCTCCTCTCAACTAGAAAGGAATCGTTGCTGTTTCAGTGCCCGCAGTCATGAGCTGGATTTTAACTTCACTCACTTGAATTGCGATATCTTTATTTTTTTAACATTTTCATGCTGACTAATTAACTTCAATATAGTTACATATAGTTGATGCGGTTGGAAAAAGCACAGGTCTATCAAGTCCATTCTAGAAACTAACTGTGGATTCAAAGGGAGGTAAAAATCCCAATGAGATCGATGTTGATTGCTCCATGTTAAGTAAACGGTATATTCCACATACATTTTACAGATTGTCAAGAAAATGTGTTCAGTTTTTCCATGATTTTTTCTATAATTAAAATACTTTATTTTTTAAAGGAAAACTTTTTGCAGAGTAGCTGGCTTTTTATTTAAGGATAAAAATAATTTTCAAATAAATATGGCAGTAAAATTAAAAAAATTATAGACTGTAGCTCATTAAACCTGATTTTACTACATTATTTTAATTTATGACTGCTTAGCATGAGTGTTAGAGTAAACTGTAGCAGGTTAAAATCCAGAACGTCTCAAAGGTTTACAGTTTCACATTTTATTATTAATACAGTTGAGAAAGCACCAGCGTATAAAGGGATATCACTAAAGAACTGCAAAGTTCTCTTACCACATAATAAAGAATTCCTGGAAATGATACATGGTTATTGGGGGAACTTAATCAGCTTATACAGTAGATCTTTAAACCTCAAACTATACATCTGCAAAATAAGTGGTGAGAAGTAATGTATTTCTTTCCAGTAGTCTAGAGAGGCCATACTGGGCCCCTGGCCCTTGACGGAGGCCAACATGACGAGGTGACCTGGGAATGTAGTGAGTTGGCAGGGCTAGGAGAGAGATTATGGATTTAATAGTGCATGAAGTGAGGTGCTGAGATTAGGTCATGAGGTAGGAGGGGTCAGAGGTGGGGTTAAGGGGACTGTATGAAAAGGGTCAGCCATATTAGTGGGGCAACCATTTTAGGTACCCACTGGCTAAGATATGAAGCTTCAGGGTGCCTGTTTTAGTGATGGAGGTGGAGGCCTTGCTGCAAAGGCTGTGGGATGCAGCGGGCACTCAGGGTACAGAATGGCTGCAGGCATCGGTCAGCAGTCTCCTACAGGGGTCAGTGGCCGAAGCTCCCCAGGCTCCATCAGATGGATGCCGGCTGTGGAGGTCTAGGCCTCCGGCGCGCTTAAGTCCTAAAGTCATTCCCCGGGTCCGGCGCCGTATCAGGAGCCCCTCCAGGAAATCTCCAGTTAGTGACAGAGCCGGGAGGAATCCAACTGGGCGGCGGGGCCTACATCAGGGGGAAGAGCCGGCCTCCATCTTGTCGGAGACAGTGCAGCAGGGGATGCCGGGACCTGGAGCTGCAGGTGCCTGCGCGGGAGCAGGGTCCGCTCAATGGAGAAGACCCCGGGAATCGAAGAGGTGAGGCGCCTTACCTGGCGGAATTTCAGCATCAGGAGTGTAGCGGGCGGCAGTCGGCCGGTGGCAGCGCAAGATGACATTGGGCAGCGCAGCTCGGGCCCGAGTGAGGGGGCAGCGCTTGTGCCACCAGGAGGATGCTGGCAGCAGCCGGCTGCTTCGGTCATCAGCTCAGCGGCCCCCTTACAGGGTGCTGGGGGTGCATCCCAATTCGGGCAACAAGTACTGGCACCATAACCAGCCCAGCAGCAGCTCCGTGGTTCCCTGCACAGGCAGCCAGCACAGCTTCTGAGGGGAATTGGCGGCCTGGGAGGCAGGGAGACCTGGGAGCCGTGGAATCAATTGCAGATCAGTTCAGGATGGGACAAGGACAGCTTCGTCAGGATTCGGGTTCTTCGGCTGCTGGGTTCACAGTGCCCAGGTAGCCAGGTGAGAGTGATCATTTCCTTCCTTTTAATCTTTGCTTAGCTTCCCCTGAGTTTAGGGGTCAGGAGGCATTTTCCTGGGGTGTTAGTGGGGGTATGGGGTTAATACTGCATGGCCTCAGGGACCTAGCTATGTTGTGAGGGTCTGGGGGGCTACAAGTAGGGGTGTCACAGTCAGCCACATGGCTAGGGAGTTCTATAGTGTTTATGGGTTCTGAGGGCTCGCTGGGATCTGAGGGAGGTTCTGGTAATTTCGGTTTGGGGGAAAGTGTTTCAGCTTTTTCAGTGGGTGGTGGGGGGCATCTGGGGATAACATGACAGCAGACGAATCGGCGAGTGCTGGTCAAAGTGCGGGGCTGATGTGGAAAAAGAGAAGGAAGATGTGAAATTCTTGGATGATACAGCAAAGAGTGAGGTGAAGCAAGAAGTGAGAGAAAAAATATGGAAGGGAGAGTATATTAAAATATTTTCTTTACTGCTGTTAGAGCGCTTTAATCTCGATAGGGTAAGGAGAAAGGATTCTAAGAAGGAGGATGAAGAAAAGAGGATGTATCGTTTAATCCCTAGAACCTTCTGGTTACTAGCGTTCGCCATTTTGGCGAGTGTGATTGAGGAAAAGGCTCCTGAGAATGGTTCGGGCCATTTTGCTATATGGACGCGATCGGTGAGGCTTATCAGGTTTACGGCGGTCAGGGTTGGTTAAGATATGATGAGCAGTTCCATCAGCGGAAGGTGGTTTGGCCTAGTATTCTGTGGAACCATAAGGATATAGCCTTGTGGATGAAGGCGATGGTTCTGTCTAGGGTGGATCAAAGTGGTCAGCCTTTTCAGGGGGCACCGGGGGTTCGGGACAGTCAGGACACTTAGTAGCAATGCAGAAAGGACTGTGTGTTTAATTCAGTGAGGGGACTTGTAAATTTGGGAGCAAATGTAAGTTTAAACATGAGTGTTCAGCATATGGGGGCACACATGGGTGTCACGATCCATTTTTGGATCCGTCGCAGATCTTTATTCTCACATTAAAACTTTTTTCCTTTCAGGCCATCGGGGGTTAATATCAGTTTTTCCCCCCGGTGGCTGCTGGTGTAATTACATTGCTGCTGAATTTGCTGATGAAGGTGGTGACCACTCCTACCATCATTTAAAAGGTCACCTGATGCATCAGCTAACAGTCGGTGTTAGAGGTCATTCTGCAGCGACCACTCTGGGAGAAGGAGCTTGCTGGGAGCGGTGGTGCCTCAGCTGTTCATGGTGAATCTGGTGTCCTAATCCTTCTGTGTATAGCAGGAAGCTAAGTGTTGTTTGTCTTTACCTTGTTTGTTATATCTTCCCTTGGTGTTGTATTAGTGCAGCGGTGGTACCAGTGTCCGCACTTGCCAATTCCCTACTTAGGGATAGAAGCAGGACAAGCGAGGGCTAAGATATCCTGCTCGGCGACGGTTTGAAAGAAGCCGTATAGGGATGTCAGGATAGACCAGGACACAGCCTTAGGAGATTGCAGTAGGTGTCCATTTCCTCGTTCCCTATCACAGGGCCCACCGTTGAAATTGTGTATCCAATGTTCCCTTGTTTGTTTTTGCTGTTTGGTGACCGACCAATCGTTGGGTCGTGTCGCCATGGTCAGTCACTCGGTGACATTAACACCGACCTTCCCATTTTTTTCTGGTGAGCCGTGGCCCAGATGCAGGCCTTTGCTCAACTGCTCCAGACCCTCATCGATGAGCTTAAAGTGTTGCATGGTGAGGTGGTGCAGCAGCTGCAGCAGTTGACAGGGATCTGGGCCTCAGCTCAGTTGCAGGCTTTACCAGAACCCAAAATCTCCCTGACAGGTTTTGTGGAGGGAGAGATACATTTTTGGCTTTTCAGGAAGCCTTCAAGTTGTACTTCAGGCTCTGCCCCGTTCAGCAGGGAGTGAGGAACAACGGGTGGGAATCATCATATCCCTTCTCAAGGGTGATCCCCAATCCTGGGCCTTCTCCCTGCCAGCTGATTCACCATCTCTATGGTCAGTGGACGAGTTTTTCGCGGCTTTGGCGCTGGTGTATAGAGAGCCTGATGGCGTCTCCCTGGCGGAATCCCAACTCCGTAAGATCAAGCAGGGGGGCTGGCTGGCTGAGGAGTACTGCTCAGAGTTCAGGAGGTGGGTCACTGTTACGCGGTGGAATGACCCTGCTCTTAGGAGCCATTTTATGCAGGGTCTGTCTCCAAGGTTGCAGGATACTCTAAGGAAGGACGCTGCCCCTAGGTCATTGGAGGCTGCCATGCCCTTTGCCATCCGGGTAGACAGACACCTCAGGGAGAGGCATACACCAAATGTGCCCCCGGTGGTCATTGCTAAGGAGGAGGATACACCGGTGCTGACGGACAAACCGATACAGGTGGGAGGAGTTGGTTCCCAAACTGTGTCACCTGCGGTTCTTCATTGTGTGGGGGCATGTTTTTACTGTGGGCAGACTGGTCATTTCATCAGTGTCTGCCCAGCTCGCGTCAAAATATCTGTACCATCTAAGAAGCCACGTCACCCTGGTCATGTGGAGGGAGGTGACCAGGGATTGTTTATTTCCTCCATTTTTTCCCCTCAGTGTACCTTGTCGGCGGAAGTGGTGGTTGACAAGGGTAACTGAGTGTATACCGGTGCTTGTGGACAGTGGAGCAGGTGTCAATCTGGTGGATGATCACTTTGTCCAGACCCATGGCCTGAGGTGTAGGATGCTAGCCAAACCCCTAACCATCCAAGCCATTGACTCTGTCCCACTTAGTCAGAGGAGGTTGACCCAAGTCGTGGATAATATAGATGTGCGTGAATGAAGAGTCCCTGTCATGCTACGTCATCGGGGGAATGCCTTCACCTATCGTTTTAGGCCTCCCTTGGATGAAAAGACACAACCCGGTAATAGATTGGCGGTCCAGGGAAGTTGTCAGCTGGGATCAGACGTGTGAGGGCTGCTGCCTAGGGGCTACTGTCTCTGCTGTCATTCTACAACCATCCCCTTCTTCTCCAGTGGGGGCAGCAGAGGTGCTGCCAGGGAGTAGGGGCAAGTCTCAACCCACACCACAAGCTAACCCTGTGTGTCGGAGTCTTCTTAGGAGGAGGGGTCAGAGGAGGGTGGTGGTTCCTTCTGAGCATTGTGGGGATGTGTGTGACGACACGGGGGGGACACCTCTGTTGTCGGTTCTGTAAAGAGTTCACCATCTTGTGTCAAACATGTGCGTGGCAATAAACGTTCGGGTCCGGACCTGTGTGTGAACGTATGGGTGTCCACCAAAAACATCCGGTGGAAGTGTGCTGCTCGGGCCTGGAGTTCTCTGGTGATCGGGTCATATCGGGTGTCGGACAATCTCGGCCTGGGGACTTACCAGATGGAGTTACCCCCAGCAATGCCCAAACACAACTCATTCCCCAGGTGGCGCTCTGGAGATTTGTGGCACCTCTGGAGCATACGTTGTCACTTCCATAAGTCCGCATTGGCCATAAACCTGAGAGTCAGGTGACTGCCGAGGTGAACTCTGGTGGATCGAGGCATCCGATTCCTCACCATAGGTTGCTTTCAGGTGAGGTCCAGTGTTGAAGGTCCAGAGGCCCCTCATTGAGGGAGAGGTACTGTCACGATCCATTTTTGGATCCGTGGCAGATCTGTATTCTCACATTAAAACTTTTTTCCTTTCAGGGCATCGGAGGTTAATATCAGTTTTTCCGCCCCCGGGGGCCGCTGGTGTAATTACATTGCTGCTGAATTTGCTGATGCAGGTGGTGACCACTCCTACCATCCTTTAAAAGGTCACCTGATGCATCAGCTGACCGTCGGTGTTAGACGTCATTCTGCAGCGACCACTCTGGGAGAAGGAGCTTGCTGGGAGCGGTGGGACCTCAGCTGTTCATGGTGAATCTGGTGTCCTGATTCTGCTGTGCAGTGCTTTACAGCATAAAGCAAAGTGTTGTTTGTCTGTACCTTGTTATATTAGTGCAGCAGTGGGACCAGTGTCCACACTTGACAATTCCCCACTTAGGGATAGGTGCAGGGCAAGCGAGAGCTAAAGTATCCTGCTCGGCGACGGTTTAAAAGAAGCCGTATAGGGACGTCAGGATAGTCCAGGGCATATTCTTAGGAGAGTGCAGGTGTGCATTCCCTGTTCCCTATCACAGAGCCCACCATTGTAATTGTGTCCCCAGTGTTCCCTTGTTTGTTTGCTGTTTGGTGACCGACCAATCATTGGGTCGTGTCATACTGGACAGTCACTCTGTGACGGCGGGGCCGCAAAATGTTTCCAAAGGGGCAGACAGAAAGGAAAGAATACGATTGGAAAAAGGGGAGACGCCGGTATGTCTGGGCATGATGGAGGCATATCTAAATAGGTATCCTGACACAGCGGCGTCAGTCTTGTTGAGAGACGGTTTTGGGGAAGGCTTTAAAATCTCGTTTGTTGAGCAGGAAGTTTGGTTATTAAAAAAGAATATAAAGTCAGCACTGCAGTTTCCTGATGTGGTTTCTGATAAGTTATAGAAATAGGTTCCTTTCGGTAGGATGGTGGGCCCTTTTGCAATGGCTCCACTCAGTAATTTGAGGATATCACCACTTTGGGTGGTTCCGAAGAATGGGCCCAATAATTTCAGGTTTATTCATCATTTATCTTTTCCAAAAGGGTCATTGGTGAATGACAGGATTGACCCTAAATTGTGTTCGGTTTTGTACACATCTTTTGATGTGGCCATGGATTGGGTTCGGTTTTGCGGAAAAGGGGTGTTGCTGCCAAAAACAGACAGAAGTGGCATTTTGATTGTTACCAGTGCACCCAGAGAGCATGCATCTGTTGGGCTGTTTTTGGGACTGGGTTTTTTTTTGTTGATCATTGTCTTCCCATGGGTTATTTGCTTTTGTGCGCTTATTTCAAAACGTTTAGTACATTTTTGGAATGAGTTGTTAAGGACGTGTCGGGTTTGAATTCGTGATGCCAGTAAAAACACATAAAAGACGCGAAAAAAACACTTACGTGTGCACACAGCCTAACAGTCACCCGCCAATTAGTTGCTCTTCCCAATTCTTTCAATGTTTAATGAAGAACTGAGGAAAGAGCAGGAGGAAAAGCTAGTTGGCACGTGATCGTAGTTATGAAAATCGCATGAGTAAAGTGGGCATATGATGACTACTGGAACCTGGAATCAGAGCTGAATCTGGACAGTGAGTATATTGCACCATATTAAGATTCGCATGCTGCAGGGCTTGGTTTTATAATTAAAGGGGTCATCCAGGTTTGAGATGAAAGTCTTCAGTCACTCTAGGTGACTGCAGGCTTCTGAATTCTCACAGGGCATGCAATGCATTTAGGATTCCCCCTTGCACAAGTATGTGATTTGTATACTTCTGGGCACATTCTGACTAGACTTGTCCAGCCTCGCTCAATTCATTCTCATTAAGTGAAGACATAAATGTCTAGTCATCACATGACTAAATGTATGCAAATCGTCTGCATAAGAGAATCCTGACAACGTGCAGTGCACACTTTGAGTACTCAGACGCCTGCAGTCACATATAATGACTGCAGACTCATCACAAACTTGGACAACCCCCTTAATGCTCCTAACATAAATAAAAATATGAGAATTAGTCAGTATCACAAAAAACATTTACATCCAGGTACCTTTTAGATGACGTCTCTGGAGTCGTTCTCTCTCTTTTCTTCTTCATCTTATCCAGACACAATGATGAGTTTTCTCATTCACAGCTAGTCTCTGCAGACTTCCATCTTCCCTAGTTTTCTGCAGCACATCCCCACATAATGCCCTTAAAGATAGCAGTGTCATTATTATGCTCCTGAATAAAAATATCTGCCCTACGCTGTGACCCTGAATAAATAATTGACCCTCACTATATTCACTGCACAAAATATGCCCCCACACTGTCCCTCTTTTAGTACAGGCTCTCCACCATGCCCCCCCCTTTCCATACTGGGCCCCCTCTTCACACTGTGTCCCCCTAAAAGGGCCCAGTCTCTATACTGTGCTCCTTCACCTCCTTGGCTTACTATGGCATGCCCTTGCACTGTCCCTCCATGCTACCCCCCTCACACATACTACTCAGTCTTTATTCTGTGCTCACTAATACTTTTCTCCCCCATACTGTTTTCTTGCACTATTCCCTTCACTAGTCTCCTGTCTTGTTTCCCCCTCCCTGTTAATACATTTACCCTCTCACTTTCCATACTGCCTCTTCACATATCCCCCCAACTTTCCATACTGTGACCGCACCCATCCTATCACCCTCGCTGCTCATACTGTGTCCACACCCATCCCCCCACTTACCAAACTGTGTATGCACCTACTGTGTCTTCCTGCTCCTCAAACTTGTGTCCTCAGATCTTCCCCATTTCACTAAATCTCCCCCCCGCACAGTAAATCTGCCTCAGCTCTGTTACACTAAAGGGCCCTTTACACATAGCGATATCGCTAGCGATATTGTGACGCAGGAGCGATATCACTAGCGATATCGCTACATGTGATACTCACCTCCAACCGGCTTCCAGCTGGCTATCGCTGATCGCGCGAGATCGGCCTGGTCCATTTCTCGTCGTCGGCTTCCTGCTGGCGCAGACAATCGAGCCATGGACACAGGCGGAAGAAGACATCATTGCTGCGTCTGACGGTATCGACCGCCGACCGCAGCTGCATCGCTAGTGAGATCTGCCTGTTTGGCAGCTCACTAGCGACCATTTAGCGATGCACCAGTGATCCTGACCGGGTCATATTGTGGTCGGGATCGCTGGTGCATCGCTAAATGTAACGGGGCCCTAAATCTCCTACAGCCCCGTTACACTAAATCTCACTCGCACAGTAAATACCACCCCACATTAAATCTCCCCCAGCCCCATTACACTATATCTCCCCTAACAGTAAATCTCTCCTAACCCATTACACTAAATCTCACCCACACAGTAAATACCACCCCACAGAGTAAATATCCCCCAGCCCCATTACACTAAATCTCACCCACACAGTAAATCTCCCCCAGTCCTGTTACATTAAATCTCCCCTCTACACACAGTAAATTTGCCTCACATAGTAAATCTTCCCAGTCTCGCTACACTAAATATCCCCCTAAGGGTCCCGTTTCACATAGCAAAGCACCAGCGATCTTGCCAATGATACAACCCGGTAGGAATCGCTGGTGCGTCGCTACATGGTCGTTAGTAAGCTGCCAAACAGACAGATCTCTTCAATGACGCACCAGCTGTCTCTTCCTGACAACGATACGACCTGGTAAGGATCGCTGGTGCGTTGTCACACAGCAGCTGTTCTGAACGATTCCAGCCTACATACCTGAGTTCTGCGTCGACAATGAGGTCGCTCGTCGACGTCAAACACAGCGATGCATGCTGGTCAGTGGGATGCTGACGATGAAAAAATGGCCCAGGACATTCCTGCACGATCAGCGATATCCAGGGGGCGGTGGCTTCTATGTGTCACATGTAGCGAGATCGCTGTTGCGTCACAAAATTGGTGACGCATCAGCGATCTCGCTATGTGAGACTGGGCCTTTACAGTAAATATCCACACAAAGAAAATACCCCCCCCCCACACAGTACACTTATGCTGGAGTCACACATAGCGACTTACCAGCGATCCCGACAACGATATCAACGTGTCAGAATAGCTGGTAAGTCGCTATGTGATCGCTGGTGAGCTGTCACACAGACAGCTTCACCAGCGATCAGCACAGCGACGCTGAGCGCGCGGCATTGCTGTGTTCGTTAGTTACCAGCACGCTGATGCAGGGAACTGGTAGCTAACGTACACATCGGGTATCCAAGGGACATGCGTCCCTTAGATACCAGATGTGTATGTTAGTTACCAGCTGATCGCTGGTCTCCCGCCTGTCACACGCAGCGATGTGTGCTGGCCAGCGGGAGATCAGCAACGAAAGAAATGTCCAGAGGTTTCTTGCAGCGATACCGGCAGGGGGGCTGGTCGCTGATCGCTGTCACACACAGCGATCTCGCTGGTGAGATCACTGTTGTGTCACAAAACTTGTGTGATGGGGCCTTAAATCTCTCCCACAAAGTAAATACCCCCAGCCCTGTTACAATAAGGGTATGTGCACACGCTGCGGTTTGGGGTGCGGATTTAGCCGCGCAGATTTTGTAAAATCCGCAGGTAAATCTGCAGGTCAAAAGACCTGCGGTTTTGCCCTGCGGTTTTTCATCTCCACAATGGAGGAGATGGCAAACTGCAGCGGAATCTGCAGCATGTGCACACACCCTAAATCTCCACTATTCAATAAATACCCCACACACATAGTATACAGCCTCTCACACAGAGTTTATACACCCACACATAGAGTATATACCACCCACACACAGAAAATTTCCCCCTTCCCCCCGTTACATTTAGGGTATGTGCACACGCTGTGGAATGCTCTGCAGATTTGTCCATGCGGATTTAGTAAAATCCACAGGTAAATGAGCAGGTCAGAAGACCTGCGGTTTATCTGCGGATTAGCCTGCAGTTTTGCCCTGCGGTTTATCATCTTTACAATGGAGCAGATGGCAAACCGCAGCGGAATTCGCAGAAAGAATTGACATGTCATCTCTTTCTGCGGATTTAAAACCGCAGCAAAACCACGGAGAAAAATCTGCACCGTCTGTCCTGCGGTTTTCGTTTTCCATAGGTTATAATGCTACGGTACACCCCGCAGGGCCAAAACCGCTGCGGATCCGCAGCAGAATCCGCAGCGTGTGCACACACCCTAAATCTTCGGAGTCTTCAGCTCTAGTGTGAAGCACTTACCACCGATGCTCTTTGCGCTTTTGGCTCCAGCAAGTGACGTCAGCACCGTTATCACAAGACCTGATGACGCTGCTGGGGTCGCTCTTACTGCAGAGCTTCAATTGCTCTTGTGGAGCGCCTTCACTCACCAGGGCCATGGGGTACTCGGTACCGGGCCGGTTGTTCTTCTCAACGGGGGTTGTCACGGCAGGGGTGACCTGGTCCGTGGCTCTGGGGCTCCATTGCAAAGGGGGGTTGTTTCAGTGTGCTTATGGTGGTGAAAGTTTATAAGTGATTTGTGAAGCTACCTGTGGTGTTCGACAATAGAGATGTAAGCCGACGCTGCAGACAGATCCTCTGGGACAGATGGTGTGGTGCAGCAGTGATGTTATAGCCCTCCATAGACAGGGCTGTAGTCCCAGGGCAGTGTAGGTGAAGTTACACGTAGATGGTGTAGTGTCAGGCGCAAGGGATGTAGCAGTGCTGGGCAGGTTGGCGCCGGAATAAGTGGAGGACACCAGGGCATGTAGTTACAAAGCTTTACTCACAGTCTGTTGCAGGTACAGGTGACCGCATCTGTGCCGTGTCCTCCGGGTCAGGAGCTCAGCCAACTTCCAGGCAAGATGAAGTACTCCTTTCCAACACTCCGCCAACATATGTGCCTTTTCTGAACGTCTCCTCTTATAGCGCCTAAGAATGAAGTACTCTCAGTACTGAGTTACACTGGAGTGCCTCCTGTCAGATGTTCCTATGAACTCTACTTGTACGGCAGACAGCTGTAGCCTGCTTCGGGGACTCCTTACTACTAAGTCCCAGCTCACTAATATGCTGCTGTTGTGCCCCCAAGTCTTGTGTGGGAATAAAGTGGTCACTACTTCTATTCCTCCGGTGTCTGCTGCAGGACCATTAGTATCCGTACAACCTCGGGGACCGGACCCTGGCCTTGCGCTTAGAACTTGAAAAGGGTTCTCCTCTAACCCTGGTCCTTGTTCTCTTATTCTCCTTACATTCCGTGCTATTCCTTCTTCCCAATGGAGAATCAAGCTTCCTTTCTCTGTCTCCTTCCTGTGCCAGCAGACCCAGATCACTGTGGCCTGCTGCAGCACTTTCTTCTTCCATCCCTCTCCCGAGGATCTTCTCTGTCTCACACTCCATCCGTCTACATCCTTGCTCTCTAACTGAGCGAATGACTGACTGACTAACTCAACTCTTCCCGCTCTATTGTGTCAACTAAACTCCACCCACCTCCCAGCACGTTTCGTCTTCCAAGCAGGGAGCCACCAAGGGGTGCTATGCTATACTCCAAGCAGGGAGCCACCGAAGGTGCTTTGCTATACTACTTTGTGGTGTGGGGGTGCAAGTGTTGGAGTGTGGTCAGGTGTCTCCACCCTACCTGGATGGTGGGGCACCACACCTCAGGAGGAGGAGGTGCAGGACCTCTGTGGTGATTGAACCCTCAGGGGTGCCACATACCCCCCGCTAAACACAGCACGTCCGCGGGCTGCAAGGAAAACAAAGTTGACAATACAGGAACATACAAAATTTTGTAATGCAAAATAAACAGTTCTTATCTAATATTCTCAATATGAGAGGCACAGTTTCTTGAACGTTGCAAACAATTTTTAACTATCTAAATTCAAAGTTATGCTACCTAATTCAAAGTGCTATGAAAGCAAACTCACTACCAATTCAAGTAACACATTTTCTAGCAACACATTTCCTTTCTGTCATTTTTCACATTTTCTACTTTTCTTCTTCTTACCCTTAAGTGACAACTGCTGGTGTCTGGTTCATCATCTGCATATCTTTATCCAATCTTTATTCAAACATTGTAACACATTATTTCCTTTCTCAATGAAACTCTATAAAATCTGTCCTATCACTATCTAGGTTCTAGTCAAAAATATTAAGCATTAGTAAGTGCAATGGTAGACACTGGTCCGGCCAACGTGTCTGGAAATGTCCTTATAATGGGGTAGTCCTTATTTCAAGGAAAGGTTCCTATGTAAAACCAAGAGAAAGCACCTAAAGAGGTGCAAACTATTTACAATTACAGTTCTGGATCACTCAGCGTCCATGATCTCCATAGTTCAAGTGTAAAGGATGCCAATCAAACTGGGCAACAACTGGGAAGAAAACAAGAAAACAAAAACATGATAACCAAAAAATAGAAAACAAGAACAAAGGTGCAAATACCCTCCTGGGTAACGAGAGTTAGTTTAAGTGGACATTATGACTAGTTGTCCCCTCCTGGAGTTCTGGAAGTTGGTTGCTTGGGCTGCTTCCAGGGGAGATGCTCTGGGTGTCCACCTCCTGGTGGGTTGATGAACTGCTGGTTCTCATCTGGCATGGCTGCTGCCTGAGGTACAGCTGCTGTTGTGATATCAACGGTTTCCGGCGATGTCTCTGCTACCAGTAATTCAGTGGGAGTGGCAGCTGGTACCAATGGATGCGGTTCCACATTTGCAGGTGATACTGATGCTCTGGTCCTTGGCCTAACATCTTGTGATGCCGCGGCCTGTTGGCGTTGGTAAGAGGCTACACAGGGGTTTTGCAGCTGCGGCCAAGGGAACCCATGAAGCATTTCAAGATCCCAAAGCTGCCTAGGCCTTTCCAAGCCTTGAAGGTGTCGGATAGTACGCGCCTGCTCCAACATACATTTCTCAACAGGGCTTTCTTCCACTTCCCCATCTCCATCAGCCTGGTGCCCCCAGATGACTCGTCCAGCACCCCCATTTCAAGCTCCAGCAGGCCAGCCTCCGACAATGAGAATTCAGGGGGTAGCCCGTTGGGAGGGCCAGCATCAATACCTGGTGCCTCCCAGTGGTGCGGCCTCAGGTCCGTCACAGGCCCGGTGTGGGCCCTTGTGGCAGCGGTGCTAGTGGTGGCTGTCCGGGTAGATATCGGAGACGGTGGTGGCACAACTGGCGGTTCCCGGTCTGCGGGGATCTCCGGTGGGACCTGCACGGCCGCGCTAGGTCCAGACAGGAGCTTCTCTTCCTCCGCTTCAGCTCCCAAAGCTTCACACAGCAGAGGTGGCAACCGAGAGATGACCATAGACGCTGCCGGTGACATTGCAGCAGTGTCAGATGCTACAGGGTCTTCCTGGTGGAGATCCAGTGTAGCGGTGGCAGGTACCGGTGACACGGGTACCGCGGGTGTAGGCCCCTCCTGGGTGCGCTGCAGATTCAAGGTCCACAAGGCTTCCTGCCTCAGTCATAAACGGTACGTCAGCTGGGCAATCTCGTCCTTCAGCTGCTGGTGGTTCGTCCTGGAAGCCGGGTCGGAGCCTTCAGCAATGGCGCCGGGGAGATTCAGCTCAGCCTCCTCGCGCTCTGCAGGCCTCCTCCCTTCTTCCAATATGGCGTTCTGGCGTTCTCCTTCCCGCCTTGGCTCTTTTCCCGCCACTGGCTTTCGCTCCTCCTTCTGGGGGCGGTATCTTCTTCCAACTCCATACCAAGCCAGTATATGAACCCCTCGGGGGGTGGACCGTGTTGCTGTCACATAGAAGTTCAGACAGGGGAGGCCCAGGACAGTCCGCACTCTTTTCTTAGGACCACCCATAGTGTCACGCCCTTCTTCACCGCACTGGTCGACATTTTTAGCATTCATTTTACAGTCTAGTAAATTAGGTCTTCTGCACATTTCCAAAAGTTTTAAGTCCAACAAATCTCAGGCACACAGAACCCGATGGCATCGGGTCTCATCATCCTGTTTGTGATGCCAAGTTGAAGCGCCCTCACTCCCCAGGACCGTGTGGTACCCGGTACCGGGCTGGTTGATCTTCTCAACGGGGGTTGTCATGGCAGCGGTGACCTGGTCTGTGGCCATGGGGCTCCATTGTAAAGGGGGGTTGTTTCAGTGTGCTTATGGTGGTGAAAGTTTATAAGTGATTCGTGACGCTACCTGTGGTGTTCGACAATAGAGATGTAAGCCGATGCTGCAGACAGATCCTCTGGGACAGATGGTGTGGAGCAGCAGTGATGTTATAGCCCTCCACAGGCAGGGCTGTAGTCCCAGGGCAGTGTAGGTGAAGTTACACGTAGATGGTGTAGTGTCAGGCGCAAGGGATGTAGTAGTGCTGGGCAGGTTGGCGCCGGAATAAGTGGAGGACACCAGGGCATGTAGTTACAAAGCTTTACTCACAGTCTGTTGCAGGTACAGGTGACCGCATCCGTGCCATGTCCTCCGGGTCAGGAGCTCAGCCAACATCCAGGCAAGATGAAGTACTCCTTTCCAACATTCCTCCAACATATGTGCCTTTTCTGAACGTCTCCTCTTATAGCGCCTAAGAATGAAGTACTCTCAGTACTGAGTTACACTGGAGTGCCTCCTGTCAGATGTTCCTATGAACTCTACTTGTATGGCAGACAGCTGTAGCATGCTTCGGGGACTCTTTACTACTAAGTCCCGGCTCACTAATATGTTGCTGTTGTGCCCCCAAGTCTTGTGTGGGAATAAAGTGGTCACTATTTCTATTTCTCCGGTGTCTGCTGCAGGACCATTAGTATCCGTACAACCTTGGGGACCGGACCCCGGCCTTGGGCTTAGAACTTGAAAAGAGTTCTCCTCTAACCCTGGTCCTTGTTCTCTTATTCTCCTTACATTCCGTGCTAATCCTTCTTCCCAATGGAGAATCAAGCTTCCTTTCTCTGTCTCCTTCCTGTGCCAGCAGACCCAGATCACTGTGGCCTGCTACAGCACTTCCTTCTTCCATCCCTCTCCCAGGGATCTTCTCTGTCTCACACTCCGTCCGTCTACATCCTCGCTCTCTGACTGAGCGAATGACTGACTGACTAACTCAACTCTTCCCGCTCTTTTGTGTCAACTAAACTCCACCCATCTCCCAGCACGTTCGTGTTCCAAGCAGGGAGCCACCAAGGGGTGCTATGCTATACTCCAAGCAGGGAGCCACCGAAGGTGCTTTGCTACACTACTTTGTGGTGTGGGGGTGCAAGTGTTGGAGCATGGTCAGGTGTCTCCACCCTACCTGGATGGTGGGGCACCACACCTCAGGAGGAGGTGCAGTACCTCTGTGGCGACTGAACCCTCAGGGGCGCCACACTTGACAGACTGCTCAGAAAACGGCCTACTCCCAGTCTGGGTGCAGCAAAATGCTGCCGCTGCCGGGGGAGACACATCGGACTGCCACATTAGGCGGCCTGACTGCGCCCAGGGCATATGCCCCAACTGTCCCCCCTAGATAAGCCTCTGGGTAAGCATATAAATGCCATCTTTATTTTTCCAAACTTTGCATGAGTCAACAGTACAGGTAAATATAAGAAACTTTATTATAGGAAGAGAGGGGAGTATTCAGCTCAGTAGGTTATGGGTAGGCACGTGCAAAATTAGTTTCAGCTTCAAGAAACTGGTTTACTTCACTGCCGTGCTGGATTCACAGTCACACAGGTCAGTACCTCTTGATATTGTCTTACAATATTGGAATTCAATTGGAATTCATCTCTCTGTATGTGTTGTGCATAGGAGGCATCAAAGTAACTAACCTATACACAATCTCAGAGGGAACTCGAAATAATTAGAGATGGAGCCTACAGAGAAAAAATAGTGAAAATGAAAACTAAATAATGGCTAGAAATAATGTTATCCCTCATGAACACACATCACAATTTCTTCTTAAAACATACCTTAAACCAGGGTTCCCCAACTCCAGTCCTCAAGGCCCACCAACAGATCATGTTTTCAGGATTTCCTTAGTATTGCTCAGGTGATAATTGCATCACCTGTACAATACAAGGGAAATCCTGAAAACGTGATCTGTTGGTGAGCCTTGAGGACTGGAGTTGGGGAACCCTGCCTTAAACAACAGGGATGATAAGATTGTAGTGGTTTGCATCTCCAATATAAATCTTGGCATGTTTGTATACTTCCTGTAGCTTACGTAGCCCCGACCTACACTGTGGATACAATTACTGGGCAATTTGTATTTTATTTGATTTTTACTCTGTACCATTTAATTTGATTGTACATAAACCCCCAAAAATGTAAAGTGGTGGAAAATATGTATGACATATATGCTAGAGGATTGAGTGCTACTTGAATTTCCTGAAATTTGCAGTTTAACGCAAATTACATCATTTCGATATGTAATTCACAGTTCACAAAAAAACTATCTTGGAGAGCCCCTAATGTGCCCAAACAGTGGAAACCCCCAATTCTAACTCCAACCCGAACCCCAACACACCCCTAACCCTAATCTCAGCCCTAACCCTAACCCTAGCCCTAACCCTAGCCCTAACCCTAGCCCTAACCCTAGCCCTAGCCCTAACCCTAACCTTAACCCTAACCCTAACCTTAACCCTAACCCTAACCGTAATGGAAAAATGGAAATAAATACATTTTTTTTATTTTATTATTTTTCCCTAAGGGGGTGATAACGGGGGGTTTGATTTACTATTTATGGCGGTTTTTATGTTTGGCGACTGTCGCACGCTAAAAGACGCTTTTTATTGTAAAAATAGTTTTTGCATCACCACATATTGAGAGCTATAATTTTTCCGTATTTTGACCCACCGAGTCATGTGAGGTCTTATTTTTTGCGGGACGAGTTGACGTTTTATTGGTACCATTTTCGGGCACGTGACATTTTTTGATCGCTTTTTATTCCGATTTTTGGGACGCAGAATGAACAAAAACCAGCGTTTCATGAATTTCTTTTGGGGGGGGTGCGTTTACACCGTTCCGCATGCGGTAAAATTGATAAAGCAGTTTTATTCTTGGGGTCAGTACGGTTACAGCAATACCTCATTTAGGTCGTTTTTTTATGTTTTGTCGGTTTTATGCAATGAAAACTATAAAAAATAATTATTTTTGCATCTTTTTATTCTGCGAGCTATAACTTTTTTATTTTTTCGCTGATGATGCTGTGTGGCAGCTCTTTTTTTGCAGGACAAGATGACGTTTTCAGCGGTACCATGGATATTTATATGCGTCTTTTTGATCGCGCGTTATTACACTTTTTGTTTGGCGGTATAATAATAAATCATTATTTTTTGCTTCGTTTTTTATTTTTTAAGGGGTTCGCTAAAGGGGTTAACTAATGGGACAGTTTTATAGGGCGGGTCGTTACGGATGCGGCGATACCTAATATGTGTACTTTTATTGTTTTTTTTTTTTATTTTCAAAAAATGGATTTATTTGGGGGAATATTATTTTTTTTTTGTAATTTATTTGGCAATTTTTTAAAAATTATTTTAACACTTTATTTTTATTTTTTTTTTACTTTATTAAATAGTCCCAGGTGGGACATCACTGTTCTGTGACAGATCGCTGATCTGTCACATCACAGATCACTGTGACAGATCAGCGATCTGTCACAGGCAGTGCAGAAGGCTTCCTGTGTCGGGGGCGGTCCGTGACCGCCCCTGACACATTGTGCCGGGTGTCAGCTGTGATAATCAGCTGACACCCGGCCGCGATCAGCGGCGCTCACCACGTGGGCGCCGCTGATCGTGGTAGACGTACTATCCCGTCCATGGGCATAGGGGCCCGGGTCCCATGGACGGGATAGTACGTCTGATGTCAGGAAGGGGTTAAAGATGCACCAGCTAAACCTTTTCGTGATTGAAGGCAGACGCAAAAGCAACTCCCAAACTTTCTTCCAGTTTTTAGAAGACACCCTTTTAAGCACTGGTACAGGAAAAAGTCTGCATCCTTCAAGAAATTTAGGAGAAAAAAGGGAGCAAACGAATCCAAGTAGTTTGAAAATATCAAAATCCTTTATTAAATGTGAGCACAGACAATATATATAAATAACCAGCAAAGTTGCAGATGACAAATAGACACCAATATTAAGAAGGCAGGTGGGGGTGAAAAAAAAAAAGACGGCACCTGTATATAACATTAGCCAGGATAGTTTGTAAAATATGCCGACACAAGGGCTGTTACAAATGTCAAATAATCGCCATATTGGCTGGACAAAATATCCTCAGGGCAACCAGCCGATGTGTAATCAGGCAATAGGGCTAATGACGGCAAGCAGAATCCATAACATTCATCATAAGTTACATCATATATCAGCGACAGTCATATGGAAAAAGCTTACCAGGTGGTGCACAGTTACCTTCAGCCGTGGAGCAAACCTCCGACGTACGTTTCGCGCTCAGGAGGCGCTTTCTCAAGGAGATTTGTATGTTTATGGAGCGGAACATAATATTATTATGGCGGCTTATTTGCATGGATTGCTGCATTGTGTTTTGTTGAAAGTATTGGGCTCATGTTCATTTCTAATCCTTCAAGAAAACCCTGATTTTTGTGTAGGATAATGTTCCATCACCTACACTGAAGTCACCACTGCTCGGCTGCCAGCAAAGGCCTTAAAGATGAAAGAATAATGACATGGCCCCTTCCTCACCTGACCTAAACCCTATTGAGAACTTGTGGGCCCCTCTCAAGTATGAAATTTACTGTGATGGAAAACAGTCACCTCTCTGATCAGTGTCTGGAAGACTGTGGTTGGTGTTGCCCAAAAAAGTGATTGTCAACAGATTTATTAACTGGCAGACTCCATGGATGGAAGGCTTATGGCTGTTAAGAAGAAGAAAAGTTCGCTATATTGATTACTTATATATTTTTTTAAATGTAAAAATTTATTTTTGCTCATTTTGAGTTGTTTGGTTATTATTCTCACAGATAAACGCAAACACCTGAGATGGGAAAATGTATGTTTTTCTTTTAGTTGCAGAATAATTCTCCACACTAATAGTTGCCCAAAAATTCTGCACGGAAATATATTCTCATATTAATCCTCACTTTAAATATTCAGGTTTCAGGTATTTTAACCTTTTAGATTGATCAACAGAACTGAAATTGTTTAATATTAAAATTAATCATGAAAAGGTTTATTCTCAGGCTGAATTCTTATATTATACACAAAAATAGCAGCAGTAGCTACAACTCCTGCAATTCTGAATCAGGGATGTACAGAGGTGAATGTCAAACGATGATGACTGACAAACACTGACTGCTGAGGAAGGGAGGGGTTACTTACATCAGAGCTGAGCTACAAGGAGAGAGACAGAACAAACTTCTGAAAGGCAAACTGATTCCATAGCAGTATAAGGGTACCGTTACACTTAGCAATGCACCAGCGATCCCAACAACGATATGACGCGGTCAGGATCGCTGGTGAATCACTAAGTGGTCGCTAGTGAGCTGCCACACAGGCAGATCTCACCAGCGACATAGCAGTGGTCGGCGGTCGCTACTTACCTGTCAGACGAGGCGATGAAGACGTCCTCTCGCCCGCGTCCACGTGTCACTCGTCTCCACAGCAGGAAGCTGGCGACGAGAAATGGGACAGGACGTTCTCGCGCGATCAGCGATAATCAGCGGGGGAGCCGGTCGGAGGTAAGTATCAAACATAGCGATATCGCTAGCAATATCGCTGCTGCGTCACAAAACCGGTGACGTTATAGCGATATCGCTATGTGTAAAGGGCCCTTAACAACATCAATACAATGATAATAGTGTAGTATTCCCAAGTCATGGGACATGACAGTACATGAACCATCACAATTGTACTTTACTGAGGAATACAGTGGCATGTAAAAGTTTGGGCACCCCTGGTCAAAATTACTGTTATTGTGACCAGTTAAGCAAGTTGAAGATGGAATGATCTCTAAAAGGGCTAAAGTTAAAGATGACACATTTTCTCTGTATTTTAGGCCAAAAAAATTATATATTGTCATTTTAAAAATTACAATAAGGAAAATAGGCCAATGCAAAAGTTTGGGCACCCTGCATAGTTAGTACCTAGTAGCACTCCCTTTTAAAAATATCACAGCTTGTAAACGCTTTTAGTAGCCAGCCAAGAGTCTTTCAATTCTTGTTTGATGGATTTTCATCCATTCTTCCTTGGAAAATTCTTCCATTTCTGTGAGATTCCTGGGTCGTCTTGCATGCACTGCTATTTTGAGGGCTAGCCACAGATTTTCAATGATGATCGAATCGGGGGACTGTGAGGGCCATTGAAAAACCTTTAGCTATCGCCTTTTGAGGTAGTCTACTGTGGATTTTGATGTGTGTGATCATTATCCATTTGTAGAAGCCATCCTGTTTTCAAATTCAGCTTTTTTACACATGGTGTTATGTTTGCATCAAGAATTTGTTGAAATTTCATTGAATCCATTCTTCCCTCTACCTGTGAAATTAATGGTTGGAGAGATGTTCTTTTCCTGAAATTCTATGCAATTTTTTCTCTGCACATACCTTTGATCATTGCGACCAAAGAGTTTTATTTTAACTTCAACGATTCACAGGACTTGTTATTAAATTGCATTGGGCTTGTTTAGATGTTCTTTTGCATACCTCTGATGCTGAATTTTATGGTGAGGGTGCAGGAGAGGTTTTCTTCTGATGACTCTTCCATGAAGGCCATATTTGATAAGGTGTCTCTGAACAGTAGAACAATTACCACAACTCCAGAATCTGCTAAATCTTTCTGAAGGTCTTTTGCAGTCAAGTGGGGGTTCTGATATGCCTTTCTAGCAATCCTACAAGCAGCTCTCTCTGAAATTTTGCTTGGCCTTCCAGACCTTATCTTGACCTCCACTGTCCCTGTTAACTGCTATTTCTGAATTACATATTAAACTTAGGAAAGGACAACTTGAAAACGCTTTGCTCTCTTCCTATAGCCTTCTCCTGCTTTGTGGGCCTCCACCATTTTCATTTTCAGAGTGCTAGGCAGCTGCTTAAAAGAACCCATGGTGGCTGTTTTTTCGCACAAGGTTAGAGGAGGCTATGTGTTTCTAAACCTGTGGAATCTGCATCAGCTGGCCTTTCCTAACATTGAGGGTGAACAAGCCATAACCCTTACAGGCTAATTAAGGTCTGAAACGTTGGTCAAAGTTATCTGAGCACACAAATCTCCAAAGGTGCCCAAACTTTAGCATCGGACCATTTTTCTTTTTGTAATTTTTAAAATGTGAAAAAATTACAATGTATATTACTTTTTAGCCTAAAATACAAAACAAATGTGTCATCTTTAACTTTAGGCCTTTTAGAGATAATTTTATCTTCAACTTGCTTAACTGTTCACAATAACAGTAATTTTGACCAGGGGTGTCTAAACTTTTGCATGCCACTGTATGTCATCAATATATAAATAAAAAATACTAATATTATATGCTAATATGATAAGTATTTTGCTATTCCTTAATAATAATATTGTGAGCTTGGCTATCATTCCTATTACTAGAACTATTAGAACGTTTCAAAGTTTTGAGTATTTTAGCTTAAAAGACCATAAAAGCCAAGGGCTTCTTGACCTGAACTGGCATCTTCACCGATGTATATGAACTTGAATTCATCCTCTTCAGGAATCTTCACACGTGCCTCTCCAGTCGAGTTGATTCTATTTGATGAAGTTTCTTGGGGTGCGTACAGGTTCAATACAGACCTCTCTTGAAACATTGTTTCAAGAGTCCCGCATTTTTGGAGTCAAAAACAGAGCAACCAACAGTTTTTCACACAGAACACCTCGTTCCTGAAAACATTTGCCTTTTTTATGCCATTAATTAATGCACTGTTAAAATATTTGCAATCTGAAAACATTGCAATATAAAAATCACGTGATACTTTTAATGATCCATAGTTTTTTCTCTGTTAATCTTAAAATCTACGTTTTGTTTTATTGGCAGTTATCCCACTGAAACTACTTTTATTTATTTTCCTTCTGATATGTTCCTCCTTTCAGCAAAAAAATACTTTTAAATATTCTCCTCTAAGCATTTTAGCTGTTTGTTCTCAGGAGATTTTCTAATGAGGTTTCACAATACCTCCCGAATCTTGATAAATGCTAATAGGATCAGGCGAGGATATATTATTGTTTTTAATTAATCACATTTTCGTAAGACCTGTCTGATATGGCAAATTGCCAACTTAGTGGAAAGTAAACATGTTTAAATCCCCAAAAAGTACAGCATACTATGTGTAGTAGCTTGTATTTCTAGTAGCATTACGTCTGTAGAGCAGCAGCTGATTTTGGTGAATAATTCATCAAAATTCACATCAAATGTGACACATGCAGATTTTGACATTTGTTTGTTGCATATGAAGTTTGCAGAGGAATGTTTTTTTGGCAAGTGGGCTCAACCTTCTGGTTTATATTGGTTAAATGCAGGAGTGTAGAAATGTCGGGAGGAAGATAGTCATTGCACTGATACACCAATATTATGAATGCCACATGGTAGATAGAAGGCCCAGTTTTTGATCCCGCACCATTTGAATTCACTTGAATTTTAATTTTGAAAATTTTTGGAACATTTTCGGTTATGGAAAATTTTTGAAAACTTAACCCAACAGCTAATATGTCTCTATACTGACAGTACAGATGATATTGTACCCTATATGTTGCCTTGGCTAAACAAGCTGAATTGGAAGTCATTGACCTGATATCTCACTGGTAAATGAGCCATGTTTAAGCATGTTGCTTAAAAGGCAACTAAACTTTTCTTTATTTTATTATTCTCTAGGCAATGCAAGGTTATGATTTTTATAACATACTTCATTACCTTATTCCCGCTTCCCTGTCTGCCAAATAGTATGCTATTGTGTTGTTTTAATGCCCAGGTTATGTTCCTTTAGAATCTCCTTTTAACAACTGGTAATCAAGGTTTGTACCGCACAGTAAATGCAAGAAATGAGAATAGTAAAATACTTTCCTTCTGTGAGTCTCTCTGATCCTCACTCCCATAAGGAGACAGTGGAATTCCCAAATTATTGGTTGAACATACAGTAGTACATTGCTCTTTCTGAGCAGCAGTTGAAAGGAACTTCTAAAGGAGCATAAGCTGGGCATTGAAACAGCACTGCAACATAGGGTGTGAAAAAGAAGGAAGTAAAATAAGGAAATTAAAATGGTTGTCCACAACTTTAACATTGATAGGACACCCTTAGGAAAGGTCATCCATGTCGGATGGGGGGGCAACACCCGTCAACTCTGCAGATCAGGTGTTCTGGGTGTTGGTGGCGTCCAGAACTGCTCAGTTATAGAGCTTCACAGCACAGTTCCATCAACTGTATAGTGGCCGCTCCCAAGAATTGCATATCTGCCCCCTATTGAATATTGAAATCAGTAGGGCAACAGGGCAGTAATGGCCGCCACTGAATTGAGAATAGCTGATCTGCAGAGGTGTCGAGCCACCACCGATCAGACATTGATGACCTACTAGAAGGCAATAAGTCAATGTTAAGGTTCCTAACAAAAATTCATAACTTCACAATATTTTTAGTTATGCGTTAAGCAATATGCTTTTTTTTACAATAGGGTATCAGGACATTTGCTTCCAAATATCGGCTTGTTTAGTGGGGCAAAAGTCAAGATACAGTACCATCCACACTGCTGGAAAAGGCACATTTTAGCTATTGGATAGGTACATTGTAGGGAAAGTCTTAACTTTGCACTGCCTGAAGGATAATTTAAAGTAAAAAAAAAGTTTAGTCAATCTTTAAATGCTTGGATTGCATGAAATAAATAACCACAAATCCTCCACTCCTGAGAATTTTATTCCACACGCAATAGATTCAAGCTGACAGTAGCCCACCTTACCTTGTGGCCCTAGTACATATGCACATAGTGCACATACAAGGTATCTGCCGCTGATCTGAGATGACCAACAAGTAGATCATTGCAAACTACCTGTGGTTTATGTAAAAGAAAGTGAGCTCATAGTAAAGTTCTAAGTGGGATGGACGCTCTTTATGATGTTGGGTTTTACCACCCATGACAGAAGGTCCAGGTGTCTCTTTGCTCCTCCATGCCTTTTCTTTGTCGCTTAGGCCAATCCACCACTTTGTGCTTGCTGACAATGCATTACCTCCAGAGAGTGGAGAATTGCACATATTCTTGCAAACCAATAGCAAACAGGAGGGTACTAACCAGGTATGATTGCCAGGCATGCCTTTATGCTATGTACCCCCCTGTACTCTGATGCCCCTAAACTGTAGTCATGCATAATTGTACATTCTGCAAGTTGCCATTATGTAATAGCCGTTCATACTTTGGCCACTTCAAGAATTCACAGCAGAACATTGTATTACAAAGAAAACATGACTCCTGAAATATAAATATAGTGTACATTTACAGAAATTGCTCCAAGTGCTTGTGTATATCTATCTATATATACTGTATATAGATATTTAGATAGATAGATATGTATTGTATAGTCTTTCTCATTACAAATTAAAATAGAAATTGCATTATACTCTCAACCTCTCGTCGAATTTGATTGACTTAGACAAATACAAGTAAATGTCTGTAAGTAAAAAAATCATTTAATTAGTATAGATGTATTAGATTTATGCTAGCTGTTACATCATCATCTTTAACCTGTCTAATCAACAATAATTTCATAACTATTTGCATGTTCTTATAGACAGGTGTCTTGTTTTAGTCATTAAGTCCAACTCTTTAAAATGAAACTCCGACACAAAATGATAATGTAACCTAATGATCGTGGGAATGTCATAATGAAACCCTTTAGGCTTATTCCTTTAATTTTGTGTATTAGAAGAAAATAGAGCACAATTTGTATACAATGATTTGATATTAGCATGCATGTAGCTAGATACAGGAAATAGATTACTGAGATTGAACAGTGCAAGCAAAGCAATATTTCCCAAAGGTGTGATCAGTTTAGCAGATTGATGGGTGGTTGCCAGCTTAGCCAAACCCATTATTGCATTAAACTGGTCTCTTGCCACCCATGCAACCAAGCCCAAAGTTTCAAACAGATAAAAAGGGAGACTGCTGTCTCTCAGTGCAAAGGGGCCCACACTCCTTCACCTTATCTGTTCTTTTTGTTCCTTCTCAACTTCAATTCTCACAATCCATTATGGCTTATATGCAAAAGCAAGGTGGTGGTGGAAGCAAGGGTTTTAGTACCTGCTCAGTTGGTGGAGGAAGATCAGGTGGCGGTCGTTCTTCTGGTTTTGGATCAAGAAGTCTGTATAATCTTGGTGGAACGAAGCGAACATCAATCAGTGCCACCAGTGTTCAAGTTGGGGGAGGCTATGGTGGTGGAGCAGGAGGCTTTGGCGGAGGAGGAGCAGGAGGATTTGGTGGAGGAGCAGGAGGATTTGGTGGAGGAGCAGGAGGATTTGGTGGAGGTGCAGGAGGATTTGGTGGAGGTGCAGGAGGATTTGGTGGACATGGAGGTGACCATGGTTTTCCTGTTTGTCCACCTGGTGGAATCCAGGAGGTAACCATCAACCAAAGCCTTTTGCAGCCACTTAATTTGGAAATAGATCCAGCCATTCAAAAAGTAAAAACTGAAGAAAGAGAACAGATTAAATCCCTCAACAACAAATTCGCAACTTTCATTGACAAGGTAAGGCTTGAGAAATCAATGGATAAATGTATATCAATTTAAGTTCTATAATAATTTATTATGAATATGTGGATATTTGTTATACATAGCACTTCGAAATGAAATTGATTAGATTCTGAAAAGTTCTTTTACAAACGCGATCCTACAGCTTAACAATGCCTTCAATTCAATTTTTAGGTTAGGTTCTTGGAACAGCAAAACAAAGTACTAGAAACAAAATGGCGCCTTTTGCAAGAGCAAGGATCAAAGGGTGGTACAAAAAAGAGCAACATTGAACCCCTCTTTGAAGCTTTCATTAGCAATTTGAAGAAACAGCTTGACAGTATACTAAGCGAGAAAAGTCGTCTAGAGAATGAACTGAAGAACATGCAAGAAATGGTGGAAGACTTCAAGAAAAAGTATAATATCATTCTAGCTTATAACTGTGATTATTAAATTAAAGAATCCACCTTTGGATTTGGAATTTTTTTTCATTCACATTCTATTTGTATTTCCTACAGATATGAAGATGAAATTAATAAGCGCACTACAGCAGAAAATGACTTTGTTGTACTCAAGAAGGTGAGTCAAATTCAAATCAAGTAACGCCGATTTAACATTTCAATTTATGTGTTAAACCAAGTTATGGAGGCTCAAGGTTAAGAGATGGTGATTGAACTCTACATGACTCCATTGATAATTCTTTCATTACAGGATGTTGACACTGCATATATGGCCAAGGTAGATTTGGAGTGCAAGGTCGATATTTTGAATGATGAAATTAACTTCTTAAGATCTCTATATGACGCTGTAAGTAACCTTGATTTTATGATTACTTTTCACAGTAAATGGTTCAATTTAAGAGCAATATCAATGATTACATCTGGCTAAAATGTGTCTTAATTTTAATGAAATAATTCAAGATAATGAAATAAAATTATTATAAATTCAATGAAATTGATAGAAATTGTTCTATTCTAGCTCTGTATTTCAACTTATGAATGATGATTTGTGTCGTTGGTAGATGCTTTCACAAACACAAGGAGGAGGTGGTGACACCTCTGTTATTCTATCTATGGATAATAACCGAGACTTGAACTTGGAGGACATCATGAAAGAGGTTAAGAATCAATATGACCAGATTGCACAGAGGAGCAAAGCTGAGGCAGAACAATTATATGACAACAAGGTTGGTATCATTCACCTGCTGATGCATGTAAATCGAAACCCTAATCAACACTTATAATTAGACCCCACCCTATACTTCTTATAGATATATTGCCAATGCAAGTCAAAACCCAGAACATGTGTTATGAAATACATATAATTTGCTATGTTAATATTCACTCACATTAAGTAAACCTAAAATGTAATATGCTTGTGTTCACGATACTGATATTGAGATTTTCTCTTTTCATATTAGTACCAACAACTAAAAGATGCAGCTGGCAAGCAAGGTGACAACCTGAAGAACTCAAAGAATGAAATTTCAGAACTGAACCGCTTGATCCAAAGGCTAAGAGCTGAGATTGAAAATATCAAGAAGCAGGTAGGCCTAGCCAGTTATATTGGGTTATTAAAAAATGCAGAATTTCACCTAATACATTAAAGGAGAAGATTATGTTATGAATTAAGAGGATAATTACTCTTTTTTTACAGATTGCAGCTCTCCAGTCCTCCATTGCAGAGGCTGAAGAGCGTGGTGATCTTGCCCTGAAAGATGCCAGAGCGAAGCTGACTGAACTTGAAGCTGCATTGCAGAAGGCCAAGGAAGATCTGGCCCGTCAACTGCGTGACTACCAGGAGCTCATGAATGTGAAACTTGCTCTTGATGTTGAAATTGCCACCTACAGAGCCTTGTTGGAGGGAGAAGAGGATAGGTTAGTTTCATGTGATACCTTAGGCATAATTAAAATAATAATATGCACTTACTTTGGTTTTTGATCGTCAGATAAACTCAGGCCTAAAAGCGCCCTTGGTATCTCCAGTATTAGATCTGATAAGCCCAGTGAACAATAATGAGAGAAGTCTCTTCTTATCTGAGCACCCCTGATATCTCCAGTATTAGATTAGATAGTCATGGTGGACAGCAGTGTGAGCAGTGTCTTCTTATTTTAGCACCACTGATATCTCCAGTATTAGATCAGATAGACAGGGTGGTCAGCAGTGTGAGTGGCCTCTTCTTACCTGAGCACCCCTGAAATCTCCAGTATTGGATCAGAAAGACATGTTAGGTAGCAGTGTGATCAGCCTCTTATCTCAGCACCCCTAATACCTCCAGTATTAGATCAGATAGACAAGGAGGCCAGCAGTGTAAGCAGCCTCTTCTTGCTTCACCATCCCTAACATCTCAACATCTCAAATATTAGATCAGGATATCCCCTGGAGCACATCTTTCCACACATGCTCACAGGAACCTGTCCTAATATTAGTTTAATACAGATTTGTGTCAATGTAATAATAAAATTGCTATTTTTATGTACAATAGTGTTTAGCTCCTTAGATACAATTGTAATTTTATAAGTAATGGTAGCTCTTGGTCTCCTTAATTTACACCAGTGTTTGGGTCAAAATAATGATAAAGGCATGAATAAATATGGCACATTTTTGGAGTTCACTTAGGCATGCACTCATTAGTTGATATTTTTCCAGCACTCTTTAGTGAGGTGTAAAATATGTCTAAAGTACATAATGACTTTGGCTAGCAGCATGTAAGCCAGTTTTTTGGTGGAAATTAAGGAAGAGTTTAACTGACCTTGTAAATGTCCCCCATTATTTACACATTTATAGTCCATGTAAGCAAAGTTACAAACCAGAATGGTCCTTCAATTGCACAGAATCAATAAGCATGTAGTTTTTCACTGAGAATTTAACCAACAAATATTGTTGCTTTTTTCAGAATGTCTGGACAGATTGTCAACAATGTCAGCATCTGTAAGTACTGCTCATCCTTATAATTGAAGTAAAATAATGATTGCATGTAAGTAATGAATGAAAAGTAACCCAATGTTTCTTGTTCCTAACTCTAGCTGTCATCAGCGGAGGATCTTCAAGCATGTCTGGTGGTGCTGGTGGTGCTGGAGGAGCAGGAGGATATGCTGCTGGTGGAGGCGGTGGAATGCAATACGGCGCCTCTCAAGGAAGCAGCAGCTACAGCCGTTCTGGTGGCAGAAGCACAGTGGCAATTTCAACAACATCATCATCCTCTGTAAAGAAAACATCATATAATTAGCATGTCCCATTACATTAGCACTAGTCACTCGCCATCTTTCAACTCCAAACTTCATTATACTTTTGTCAACCTGCTCAAATACAAGAAGCTTTACTAGTATGTTAATTTGTATCATCCTGGCTCATACCTTGTTTGTTCTTAGGGATACAGTTGACTATAATGTAGACATATTATACTTCCTTTTAACATATTAAGAAAGTCATATCCATTAGTTGAATTGCTGATTATATTCTCAGGCATTTAGGAAGTTAACACCATTGTATTTGTCAAAACAAAAGCCCACCATCATATTATTTAGAGGGTGACGTGTGCTTTCTATTCCTTGTGAATGAATGTAATTGCACTCATGTGTATCCCTGTGACATGCTTAGGTGAGTTTGTATGAGATTTCTGAGCTAGGTCATGGCTGGCGCCAGTCCTTTTGAGTTCTTGCTTTCTTTGTTTCTGAAAGTTATGTAAGTCAGGGTGTTTGTTGTATATAATACTGTTTAATGCATTGCTGGATCTTTTAACTCCAGGCTCGCATGTCTTGTCTTTTCTTTATATCTTCAATAAACTGCATGTGGATCTAAATTGAGTTGTAGTTTTTGCTGTTTTTCTGCCGTATTGGATTTTCATGAATTTACATAATGAAACATGATGAAATGCAATATACGTTCAGATCATGTAACATTTGTGTTTGGCCAATTGTCAATGAAAAACTCATGTTCAAGTCCTTTGTACAAAAATACAATAGTTATCCTGATTGTAGAGAACATATCCATCTAAAGCTTCCAAAATAAGGTTTTACTTAAATTAAGTTAATGAAACTCAATTGCAAGAATTATTTTTTTTTAAATTTTAATACATGTATCTAAGTAAAAATCAAAGTGTCCCCAAAAGGAGGACAACCCCCTTAAACTCAATGAAGTTACTGTACTCCACCCACTTTCTGAACCATTATTTAATAGTGCAAGGTTTATTTGGATATTTTGAATATCATTACAGGCCATATAAATTTATCAATGTAAAAATTATCCTACTTGGTCAAACATTTAATTAACTCACCCCTAATGTGATGGTTGGAAATGCTTCTCTTTGGTGAGGAGTGTGATGTTAGGTTGTATGATGTTGCTACTCACAACTACTAGGTAAGCAGTAAGCTATTTCAAACACACATGCAAATTCCAATGTATGTCTAACCAAAGTGGGAAATTCACCACTGCTCACTTAATATTTATATAACTCAAGCAGAGAGAGTTATGCTGTATACATTACATAGTAGCCATCAAGGTTGCTGTATGCATCACATAGGAGACACTGAGACTGCCATATACATCACATAGGAAACACTGAGACTGTTCTATAAACATTACATAGGAGGCAACAAGACTGCTGTATACACCACATACAGTGCTGTGCAAATTAATTGGGACAAAGCATTTTTTAAGTAAAATCGTAAGTTGGTTACCAGTCAGTGATTCAAACCAGTTTTAACTGCTTTGAACAGGCACTCACACCTGTTAAAAGCAGTTCAAACTGGTTTGAATCACTGACTGGTAACCAACTTACAATTTTACTTAAAAAAAACCTTTGTCCCAATTAATTTGCACAGCACTGTAGCATACATTGACAATACTACATACGATATATACACATATGATACACTGAGACTTCTGCATACTAATTATATAGGATACTCTGAGACTACTGTTTATACATCACATAAGAGAAACTGAAACTTTGCTTTATACATCACATAGGGAAAACTGAGACTGATGTAAACACATCCCATAGCATATTATTAGACTGCTGTATACATCACTCGCACTGGTCAGCATCAGATGAAATCCATTGTTACGTGCACCACAGAAGAGTTTATTAGTGAATGTTGTGTGTGCACATATGATCAACAGAAAAACTAAAGAGCTGGTGGTAAGAAAAAGGAGGCTGACAGTGCAAGCATTGCAGCCCACCAGGGAGCTGCCAGAGGGCCCGGCCGTAGGGCACATTGTTGGTCATTGCATGCACCAGAAGCTTCCCTCTCCTGCAATTGTGTATTGACAAGTAAAATTTCATAAATTATGGTGTAAAAATAGCATGCACCATAATGTGCAACTTTTCAACAGTACAAAACTGTCACAAATTGAATAATAAATTCTCCTTGTTCCTTATTATATTTTAAACAACAATACACAAAATAGTAAGCTGTGCCACTTCTGGCTGGAGTAAGCTTTGTGGGAAGGGGCACACAAAAGCATACACCACTTCGCACCTCACTTGATTCATTAACAGGCATGAGGAATATGATGCTTTATTATTTTTTGTCTTTTACAGGGGACATGAGCATTGATAGAATATCGTCAGACAGGTGAGGAATATGGTGTTTTATTATTTTTGTTTTTTTTCACATTGGAACATGAGCATTGATTGGCTAAAAGGTGAGTATAACTTTATTTTATTTTTGTGAATAAATGTGTAAAAGAGGGTGAGGAGTTTTTTATTTCAAATAATGGACTTTATTCTTGCTGTGTCTTTACTATAATCTGATTATGGGGTAAGTAATGGGGACCATCTTACAGACGCTTCTTCATTACTAACCCCTTAACTTGATAGCAGCCATAAAACAACTGACATCTACCCCAAATTTTACCCCACTTGCCACTTTAAGGGCAAGTGTCACAATCCATGTTTGGATCTGTGGCAGATCTGGGCTCACATATAACCTTTTTTTTTCCTTCAAGCCTCTGGCTTAATTAGTTTTTGCCCCCAGTGGCCACTGGGGTTATTACAACCTTGGTGACTGCTAATGGGTTTTGCAGGAGGTTCCCTATTGTAGGGCCCACCGTTGTAATTGTGTCCCTGGTGTTCCCTTCTTTGTCTTGTCATTCTAGTTACTGACCTGCTGGTCGCATCACACAGGACAAGTCACTACGTGACAGCAAGTGGGAAGAGCAGAGCAATGCACCAGAATTGAAGCATCTAATAGATGCGCCTTTTCTGGGGTGGCTGTGACCTGCTATTTTTAGGATGGGGAAGGCCAATATTCATGGTCCCTTCTTAGTCTGAGAATACCAGCCTCCAGCTGTCTGCTTTAACTTGGCTGGTTGTCAAAATGGGGGGATACCACGTGGTTTTTTAAAAATATATAATTAAATAATTAAAAATATGGCATGGGGACCTGTTATGATTAGATAACCGAGGAGGATAACAGGGGAATAGACAAGGCAACCAGATAACCAGAGAGGTTGGTAGCTTAGCGGATTGCAGACCCCTAAACTGACAACACAACTAGAATTAGCTGTGGGACGTACCTATGATGCCCTAGACGCCTTGACACAGCCACAGAATTAACTAGGCCTAAAGAGAGAAATGGGAAAGCTAAACTGCCCCGGTGTAGAACCCCAAAGGAATGGATAACCCCCAAACATATGTTGCCGGTGAGACAAGATGAAACACAAAACACAGGCAGAGAATAGTGTAAGCAAATGATGGGGCCCAAACTGTCTAGATAGAACAGGACAGGAAAGGATACTGTCTGCAATCGTGCAAAGAACCCTAAAAAAAATACAACACGTCTGATATGCAAAAATACTGAGGCCACACGACCTCTCCCCCACTAAATCAGAACTCTGGTGTGAACTAGTTACTAAAAAGACTAACATATGCTGTGACATATGGAACAGGGTCTAGCTCAGGTCCCAGCAGGGAACCTGGCTGAACTACACTAGCAAAGCAACAGTCAGAGACCAGCAAAAATGGATCGAATGCAAAAAAAAGATTCAAGAAGACAAATAACTTATCTGACAGATGCAGGACGGAGCAGGAGACAAGCAGACTTCACAATATGCTCAGGAAGCCAAACCAAATCACTGGCAGGAGCTGAGGGAAGGTTGTTCACTTAAATCTCCCCAGTCTGTAACACCTGACCTCCAATCATCTTGTTCAGGTGATTGACTTGTGTCAGCTAGACCAGCTCCATTACCCGCAGCAACCACCAGAGGGAGCCCCAACTCAGAAGCCAAGTCAAAAGTGTTCACAACAGGGACCCCTCTATTTTTGATAACCAACCAATATAAAGATGACAGCTGGGGGTTGCAGCCCACAGCTGGCAGCTTTACCTGTGTTGGCAGGGGAATCCATGTCATTTATTTATGGCACAGGCATTGGCTAATGATTACCCTCATCGTCGCTCGCCTGCTCTCGCTGCTTTCAGAGCAGGTGTAGGATGATGAGAATAGCACTTTTATCAGCCAATGCCTGTGATTGGAGTTAACTTTTTTTACTGATGGTCAGAGGTGCTGGCTCACACTTTGTCATTTGACAGTGTGGGAACAGCAGTGCAATGACCGGCAGTAACGATCTAAAGATCAGAGCCACCAGTGTCCCTCATGCTATCACACACATGACAGCATGGTAAACACTTGATGTTCAGACTGCTGAACCCAAACAGAAACACATGACTTCCTGCAGTGTACGAACACTAGGCGTTTGATACGAACCTTTTGGGTTCTCCCATCACTAGTTTAGATCAAATTACTCATCCATAGAGTATTACTTGTTTTCTGGTACATTTCTGTGGTATATAAGACTCAAAAACATGTTTAAAATTATTTCTGGATTTAATTATCCATAAAGTATTAGGCTGTGTGCACACGCTGTGGAATCTGCTGCGGATTGATCAGCGCGGATTTTCAAAATCTGCAGATAAATCCGCAGGTCAAAAGACCTGCGGTTTATCTGCGGATTATCCTGAGGTTTTGCCCTGTGGTTTTACCATCTTTACAATGGAGGAGATGGTAAACCGCTGCGGAATCCGCAGAAAGAATTAACATGTCAATTCTTTCTGTGGTTTAGAAACCGCAGAAAATCAGCATGGAAAATTCCGCAGCATCTGCACTGCGGTTTCCATTTCCAATAGGGAATAATGGTGCTGTACACCGCAGCAGAAACTGCTGCTGATCCGCAGGGCCAAATCCGCTGCGGAACCGCAGCAGAATCCGCAGCGTGTGCACACACCCTTACATGGTCTCTGGTACATTTTGGTGGTATACAGTTGTGGCCAAAAGTATTGACACCCCTGCAATTTTGTCAGATAATACTCAGTTTCTTCCTGAAAATGATTGCAAACACAAATTCTTTGGTATTATTATCTTCATTTAATTTGTCTTAAATGAAAAAACACAAAAGAGAATGAAGCAAAAAGCAAAACATTGATCATTTCACACAAAACTCCAAAAATGGGCCCGACAAAAGTATTGGCACCCTCAGCCTAATACTTGGTTGCACAACCTTTAGCCAAAATAACTGCGACCAACCGCTTCCGGTAACCATCAATGAGTTTCTTACAATGCTCTGCTGGAATTTTAGACCATTCTTCTTTGGCAAACTGCTCCAGGTCCCTGATATTAGAAGGGTCCCTTCTCCAAACTGCCATTTTTAGATCTCTCCACAGGTGTTCTATGGGATTCAGGTCTGGACTCATTGCTGGCTACCTTAGAAGTCTCCAGTGCTTTCTCTCAAACCATTTTCTAGTGCTTTTTGAAGTGTGTTTTGGGTCATTGTCCTGCTGGAAGACCCATAACCTCTGAGGGAGACCCAGCTTTCTCACACTGGGCCCTACATTATGCTGCAAAATTTGTTGGTAGTCTTCAGACTTATTATGCCATGCTCACGGTCAAGCAGTCCAGTGCCAGAGGCAGCAAAGCAACCCCAAAACATTAGGGAACCTCCGCCATGTTTGACTGTAGGGACCGTATTTTTTTCTTTGAATGCCTCTTTTTTTCTCCTGTAAACTCTATGTTGATGCCTTTGCCCAAAAAGCTCTACTTTTGTCTCATCTGACCAGAGAACATTCTTCCAAAACGTTTTAGGCTTTTTCAGGTAAGTTTTGGCAAACTCCAGTCTGGCTTTTTTATGTCTCGAGGTAAGAAGTGGGGTCTTCCTGGGTCTCCTACCATACAATCCCTTTTCATTCAGACGCCGACGGATAGTACGAGTTGACACTGTTGTACCCTCGGACTGCAGGGCAGCTTGAACTTGTTTGGATGTTAGTCGAGGTTCTTTATCCAACATCCGCACAATCTTGCATTGAAATCTCTTGTCAATTTTTCTTTTCCATTCACATCTAGGGAGGTTAGCCACAGTGCCATGGGCTTTAAACTTCTTGATGACGCTGCGCACGGTAGACACAGGAACATTCAGGTCTTTGGAGATGGACTTGTAGCCTTGTGATTGCTCATGCTTCCTCACAATTTGGTTTCTCAAGTCCTCAGACAGTTCTTTGGTCTTCTTTCTTTTCTCCATGCTCAATGTGGTACACACAAGGACACAGGACAGAGGTTGAGTCAACTTTAATCCATGTCAACTGGCTGCAAGTGTGATTTAGTTATTGCCAACGCCTGTTAGGTGCCACAGGTAAGTTACAGGTGCTGTTAATTACACAAATTAGAGAAGCATCACATGATTTTTCGAACAGTGCCAATACTTTTGTCCACCCTCTTTTTTATGTTTGGTGTGGAATTATATCCAATTTGGCTTTAGGACAATTCTTTTTGTGTTTTTTCATTTAAGACAAATTAAATGAAGATAATAATACCAAAGAATTTGTGTTTGCAATCATTTTCAGGAAGAAACTGAGTATTATCTGACAAAATTGCAGGGGTGTCAATACTTTTGGCCACAACTGTATGACACTCCATAAAAGAGTTGAAAAAATTGTTTGCATTCGGTTACTCATCCATACAGTATTACATGCTCTGTAGTTCATTTCTTTGGTATATAATGCTCCTAAAAAGAGTTGAAATTTTTTTCTGGATTCAATTACTCATCTATACAATATTGTGTGCTTTGTGGTATATTTTGGAGGTATGTAACACTCCAAAAAAGAGTTGGAAGACTTTTATGGATTCAATTAGTCATCCATAGAGTATTATGTGCTTTGTACTACATTTTGTGGGTATATAATACTCAAAAAAAAGCATTGAAAAATTTGTCCGGATTGAATTACTCATTGATACAGTATCGTACTGTGTGGTACATTCTGGTGGTATATAACACTCCAAAAATGAGTTGAATTTTTTTCTCAATCCAATTACTCACCCATAGAGTATTATGTGCATTGTGGTACATTTATGTGACATATAACACTATAAAAAAGCGTTCAAATTTTTTTCTGGATTAAATTACTCATCTATAGAGTATTACGTTATTTGTGGTACATAACGGTGGTATTAAACTCCAAAACAGTGCTTTGGCTGCTGCAGGTGACCTTTTTTCATTGAAAATAAACTTTGTTTAAAGAGACCTAGTAATTAGAAAATGCATAAGGTGTGCAGTAAGGGATGGGGAAGTAGAATTGCTGATGATGGCACATGCAGATGCTGAAGCGAGGCAGGTGTGCCATCCCACTTTGCAGAGAGGGACGGTACACCACTTCTGAAGCCAAAGCAGTGCCAACAGTTGGTCGGTTGGATAGCATATAGGAATTATTGAATGTGCTCTGTAATACTCGATTATCACTCGAGTACCATGGTGCTGTAGCCATCTTGGTTGTGGCAATCCTGTGATTGGCTGGCTGTGTGACATCATCAAAGGTTATAAAAGCACAGGCATCACCCGGTTCAGCACACTGATGCCATTGCACATTTCTGTGACACTTCATATAGGAGGGAGAGAGGGATTGTCAAGACCTGTGTGCACAGTATAATGAATCAGAGACCTGTGGTGTATATACAGGTGCTGAACTAGAGCCACCATACTAACAGCCCTTCTAAGATCTAATAGTTTTCAGCACATACTAACAGCCCTTCTAAGATCTAATAGTTTTCAGCACATACAATCTGCATTTAGCCTAGGGAGGGAGAGAGAGTCGCAGGAGCTGGACGATTAACAGAATCCGGTCTGTAGACATGGATTAGGCCTGTGTAGTTCGCAGGCAAATATACAGTGCCTTGCGAAAGTATTCGGCCCCCTTTTCAACCTTTTCCCACATATCATGCTTCAAACATAAAGATACCAAATGTAAATTTTTTGGTGAAGAATCAACAACAAGTGGGACACAATTGTGAAGTTGAACGAAATTTATTGGATATTTTAAATGTTTGTGGAAATTCAAAAACTCCCCCATCTGTGGACGTCGGGCACTCAGACCATACTCATGGAGTCGGTTTCTAACTGTTTGTGTAGACACATGCACATTTGTGGCCTGCTGGAGGTCATTTTGCAGGGCTCTGGCAGTGCTCCTTCTGTTCCTCCTTGCACAAAGGCTGAGGTAACCGTCCTGTTGCTGGATTGTTGCCGTCCTACGACCCCCTCCACATCTCCTGGTGTACTGGCCTGTCTTCTGGTAGTGCCTCTAGCCTCTGGACACTACGCTGACAGACACGGCAAACCTTCTTGCCACAGCTCGTATTGATGTGCCATCCTGGATGAGCTGCACTACCTGAGCAACTTGTGTGGGTTGTAAAATCCGTCTCATGCTACCACGAGTGTGAAAGCACAACCAGCATTCAAAAGTGACCAAAACAGGGTGTCTTGATAATTGCCAATAATTTCCATCTGTTGTCTATTCCATTTGCACAACAGCATGTGAAATTGATTGTCAATCAGTGTTGCTTCTTAGAATTCACAGAAGTTTGATGTACTTGGAGTTATATTCTGTTGTTTAAGTGTTCCCTTTATTTTTTTGAGCAGTGTATTTTCATCCATCAAGTATTACGTGTTTTAAGGTCCATTTTTTGTGTTATACTACACACCAAACAATCATTGAAACATTTTCCTGGGCAACATTTCTCAGCTGTACACTATTCCGTAGTGTGGAGTAAATTTCTATGATCTCTAAAACTGTTAAAAAGCTTTTCAAAAATTTATAGGCCTCCATTTCTTAGCCATACAGTGTTACTTTGCCTGTGATATTTCTGTGAACTTTAAAAGTGAACAAAAACTTTTAAAAATTTTTGTAGGCCTCCATTTCTCAGACATACAGTGTTGCTTTGTCTGTGAATATTTCTGCGATCTCTGAGAGTGAACAAAAGCTTTTAAAAACATTTTCTGCTTCCATTTATTACACATACAGTGTTATGTGGTCTGTAAACATTTCTGTGATTTGTAAAACTGCTTAAAAGCTTTTAAAATTTTTGTAGGCATCCGTTTCTCAGACATACAGTGTTACGTGGTCTGTGAATATTTCTGTGATCTCTAAAAGTGAGCAAAAGGTTTTAAAAATTTTGTAGACCTCAATTTCTCAGACATACAGTATTATGTGGTCTGTGAACATTTCTGTCATCTCTAACACTGAGAACAAGTATTGAAACATTTTTCCAAATTGAATTTGATTGTCATCCATAAACTTTTACGTTCTCTCTGTTAAATTGTGGTGGAGTAAACCCACAAAAAAAACTTTGATTGCTGCAATTGAGCAAATTTTTTCTTTTACTAAAAATAAACTTGATTTCAATCATCCTAGCAATTGCAAAATGTGTAAAGTGTGCATTAAGGGACAGAGAAGTGGAGGTGTTGATGATGATGTACGCAGATGTCGAGGACGTGGAGCAGATGCAACTGTGCATGTTGCTGAACTACAAGAAAAATGCCCATCCACAACACATAGGTTCCTATCCCACTTTGCAGGGAGTCACGGTACACCACTTGTGAAGCCAGAGCAATATAAACAGGTGGTAGGTTCGATAGCAGATAATGCTTCTAGCAGGCTTGCGGCACCACCCAGTCTTCCATATGGCCCAGTCTCACAGTCTAAAGTCTGGATCACTTAATCCTCACCCTAATCCTCCTTCCTCCCACCATTTTGAGTCCCAGAAAACTAGTGAACCCACACTCTGTCACTCCGAGAAGCTCTTTACCACATAATTTCTTGATTGTGACCTCTCAACCTGCATGTTCCAAGAGGGAAGAAATCAAAGAGTATTACTTGAAATCAAGCCACTGCCCAGGGAATACAAAGAAAACCACTTACACAAATATATTTGTTAAAAGATATTATAATATTTTATTGGTAAATTTTTAAAATCATGGGAATGATAAATCACAAACATAATTTAGACAATAATACTATAGTACCAAGATGCCTCTTGTGTAAGGGAAGACATGCCAGAAAAAAAGGCGTTTACATTGTTTGGATATTATGTCAAAATGGATCAATTTAAAGGAATCCTATTCACACTTCAATAGGCTGGTTTGCAGAGTATATACAGTATGTCCCGGAATTATTATAACATACCCAAACGGGAGTTTTTCAAAGCATCCATATCATGAAAAAGTGCAAGTGCATCAGTGGATATTCAGTATATGCCCAGTGGCCATTTGCATAGTACAGAATATGGATGTCATAATGAATAACAAGAGAGGGAAAGAATTGTTTACCTATTCCTGTAGGAAACAAGAAGAGATAATGTGCTACTGCGGGTTCTCGCGGTGCTTACCTTCACCCCACCGCCAGGGATGTAATACAAAATGGTACAGCTGAAAACGTCACCTTGTCCTGCAAAAACAAGCCACCGCTCAGCTCCATCAGGAGAAAAATAAAAAAAAGTTATAGCTCTCAAACTAAAGGGATGCAGAAATAATTATTTTTTCTATGAAATAGTTTTTACTGTGTAAAAGCGCCAAAACATAAAAAAAATATAAATGAGGTATCGCTATAATCATACTGACCCGAAGAATAAAGTTGCCTTACCATTTTTACCACACGCGGTATGGTATAAAAAAATTTCTGAATTGCTGTTTTTTGTTCATTCTGTCCCAAAAAATTGGAATAGAAAGTGATCGAAAAATGTCATGTGCCCGAAAATAGTACCAATAGAAACGTCAACTCCTGCAAAACGCAAGCCCTCACATGATTCTGTTGGCGAAAATAGGAAAAAATTATAGTTCTCAAAATATAATGACGCAAAAATTAGTTTTCACAATAAAAAGTGTCTTTTAGTGTGTGACAGCAGCCAAACATAAAAACCCGATATAAATCTGGTATTGTTATAATCGGACCAAACCGAAGAATAAAGTTTCCTAATCACATGAGGAACGGAATAAAAAGTAAATAAACCCAATTCTTCATATGCTGTTGATTTTTTCATTCTGCCTCCCAAAGATCGCAGTAAGGTTTGGCTGACATTTATCCTGCGCACTGCGCTGAGCACTTACAACAGGGTTTCCGGCTCTACGCTATAAACTTCTCTGAAGCACCAGTGGGTTCAAGGTGCTCAATACACATCTAGATAAGGAGTCTAGTTTCCAAATTGATGTCACTTGTTGGGGTTTCCATTGTTTAGGCACATCAGAAGAAATTGCACAACAAAATGAATGGTCCATTTTCTCCTGTTACTCTTGTGAAAGTAAAAAAATTAGGTCTAACGGAAAATTTTTGTGAAAGAAAAGTAAATGTTTATTTTTTCCTTCCATATTCCAAAAATTCCTGTCAAGCACCTGAAGAGTTAATAAACTTCTTGAATGTGGTTTTGAGTACCTTGAGGGGTGCAATTTTTAGAATGGTGTTATTTTTGGTATTTTCTGTCATATAGGCCCTTCAAAATCATTTTAAGTGTGATCCCTGAAAGAAATGGTTTTGCAAATTTTGTTGTAAAAATGAGAAATCACTGGTCAACTTTTAACCCTTATAACTTCTCAACAAAAAAATTATGTTTCCAAAATTGTGTTGATGTAAAGTAGACAAGTGGGAAATGTTATTTATTAACTATTTTGTGCGATATGACTCTCTGATTTAAGACCACAAAAATAAAAAAATTGAAAATTGCGAAATTTTTGCCAAATTTCTATTTTCTTCACAAATAAATGCAAGTCATATCAAAGAATATTTTACCACTATCATAATGTACAAATTTTCATGACAAAAAGCATTCTCAGAATCATCAGGATCCATTGAAGCATTCCAGAGTTATTACATCATAAAGTGACAGTGGTCAGAATGGTAAAAATTGGCCTGGTCATGAAGGTGAAAACAGGCTTCATCTCAAAGGGGTTAATTAGTTATTAATAGAGTATTAGGGGCTTTCTGTTACATTTCGGAGGTATATAACACTTCAAAAACACATTGACATTTTTTTCTGGATTCAATTAGTCATCCGTATAGTATTACATGCTTAGTGGGTAACAAAGATGGCAGAATTCTGCAAGGCTACCAAGGCAGAGATCATAGAATCATAGAATCATAGAATCGTAGAGTTGGAAGGGACCTCCTGGGCCATCTGGTCCAACCCCCTGCTCAAAGCAGGATTCGCTAAATCATCCCAGTTAGATGTCTGTCCAGCCTCTGTTTGAAGACTTCCATTGAAGGAGAACTCACCACTTCTCGTGGCAGCCTGTTCCACTCATTGATCACTCTAACTGTCAAAAAGTTTTTTCTAATATCTAATCTGTGTCTCCTCCCATTCAGCTTCATCCCATTGCTTCTAGTCTTTCCTTGTGCAAATGAGAATAAAGTTGATCCTTCTACAATGTGACAGCCCTTTAGATATTTGTAGACAGCTATTAAGTCTCCTCTCAGTCTTCTCTTTTGCAAACTAAACATTCCCAAATCCTGCAACCTTTCCTCATAAGACAGGGTTTGCAGACCGGTCACCATTCTGGTCGCTCTTTTCTGAACTTGCTCCAGTTTGTTGATGTCTTTTTTAAAATGTGGTGCCCAAAATTGGACACAATATTCCAGATGAGGTCTGACCAAAGAGGAGTAGAGGGAAATAATTACTTCACGTGATCTAGACTGTATGCTTCTGTTAATACATCCTAGAATTGCATTTGCCTTTTTTGCTGCTGCATCACACTGTTGACTCATATTCAGTCTGCGATCTATTAGTATACCCAAGTCTTTTTCACATGTGCTGTCACTTAGCCCTATTCCTCCCATTCTATATATGCTTTTTTCATTTTTATTGCCCAGATGTAGTACTTTGCATTTCTCCCTGTTAAAAACCATTCTGTTAGTTGCTGCCCACTTCTCCAGTTTATTTAAATCTTTTTGAATCCTCTCTCTCTCTTCTCTAGTATTAGCTATCCCTCCTAGCTTTGTGTCATCAGCAAATTTAATCAGTTTACCCTCAATTCCTTCATCTAAATCGTTGATAAAGATGTTGAACAATACAGGGCCCAGGACAGAGCCCTGTGGTACCCCACTTGAGACATTCTTCCAACTGGATGTGCAGCCATTTACGACCACTCTTTGGGTCCGATCACTAAGCCAGTTATGAATCCACCTAACAGTTGCCTTGTCCATTCCATACTTAGTCATTTTTTCAATAAGGATTGTATGAGAGACTTTGTCAAATGCTTTGCTGAAGTCAAGATATACTATATCTACAGCATTTCCTTGATCCACCCAATCAGTAATACCATCATAGAAGGAAATTAAATTAGTCTGACATGACTTATTAGTTACAAACCCATGCTGACTTTGTTTAATCACTTCATTCTTATCCAGGTATTGACATACATGTTGTTTAATAATTTGTTCAAAGATCTTTCCTGGTATAGAAGTCAGACTCACCGGCCTATAGTTGCCTGGGTCCACCTTCTTCCCCTTTTTGAAGATAGGAACAACATTTGCTCTTCTCCAGTCTTCTGGCACTTCTCCTGTTCTCCAAGAATTTTCAAAGATTATGGAGAGGGGTTCAAAAATTTCTTCTGCTATCTCCTTCAGTACTCTGGGGTGTAATTCATCTGGACCTGGAGACTTGAATACATTTAGGTTAGCTAAGTGTTTCCTCACTATCTTTCTGTTTATAGATATCCTGGATTCTTCTATTCCCTTAATAGGACAGTGAATAACAGTTGATGTTACATTTCCTTTCTGAGAGAAAACAGATGCAAAATAGGAATTTAAAAGTTCAGCCTTCTCAACATCCTGTCTTACCATTTCATCATTTTCATCCTGTAAAAATCCTATAGCATCTTTGACTTTTCTTTTACTTTTGACATATCCCCAAAATCCTTTATTATTGCTTTTGACATCTCTTGCAAGCCTCAATTCATTTTCAGCTTTAGATAATCTGATTTGTGCCTTGCAGGTTCTGCAGACAGCATTATATTCTTCTTTAGATATGCCTCCTTCTTTCCATTTTATAAACATTTTTTGCTTCCTTTTTAGCATGTGCTTAAGTTCTGTGTTCATCCATCCTGGTTTCCTTAAATGCTTCCTATTCTTCCCTCTTTTCGGAATTGTTAACAACTGTGCTTTGAGAATTTCATTTTTCAAGATTTCCCATCCTTCCTGGACATTTTTGTCTTTAAGGATATCCAGCCATTGGATCCCTCCAATTCTCTTTCTGAATCCCTTAAAATCTGCCTTTCTGAAATCTAACCTTGACGTCTGAGTCTTCACAGGACTTCCGCCTCTAGTTATCCAAAATTCTAAAATAGCATGGTCGCTACCTCCTAGGGTCCCAGCCACTTTTACCTCCTCAACCATTTCCTCCCTGTTTATAAGGATTAGATCCAAGGTAGCAGTTCCCCTTGTTTTCTCCTTTACCTTTTGGAAGATAAAGTTGTCAGCAAGAGAGGATAAGAATTTCCTTGACCTGTTAGTTTTGCCTGAGAGAGATTCCCAACAAATGTCTGGATAGTTGAAATCTCCCATGACAACTATGTCATATTTTTTGGAGAACTTGGCCATTTGATGCATAAAGAGTTCATCCATATCTTCAGCTTGCACAGGCGGCCTGTAGTAAATGCCTACAATGGTGTCCTTTCCATTGTTCTGTCCTTGTATTCTTACCCAAACAGTTTCCACAGAACTCCCAGTCTCTGAAGCTTCAATCTCTGTGCAGATATACGCATTGCTAACATACAATGCGACACCCCCTCCTCGTTTATCAAGTCTGTTTCTTGCAAATAAGTTGTATCCTTCTAGTCTTGTATTCCAATCATGTGTATTGTCCCACCAAGTTTCAGTGATTCCAATGACATCATATTTCTTTTCCTGTGTTAGTAGTTCCAATTCTCCTTGTTTGTTGCCCATGCTTTGTGATCAGAGGAATATCAGAGCCATAACAAGCTGGCCTCTTTTCCAGAACCAACAAGGCCCAAACCCAGGCCGCAGCCTTCACCGCTGGGGTTCTTGCGGACTGCAGGTGGGAAAGCCAGGATCCAGCAACTAGTGAGTGGACTGCAGGGCCTAGGCTGGTCCAAAGGGAGAAGGAGGTGCGCTAGGACCAAGGCTTGAGACATGCTAGCCCACTAGCCACAACGTACCAACAGTTGGCATTCCAAGGAAGGTCATTACGTATGGCCGGCGGCAGAGATAGGGGTCCATAGAAGAGTTTGGAACCCAGTAGAGACGGAACATTTGCCTCGAACACTGCAAGAGCTGATGGCTAGAACTGGGGTCAAGTTCCTCAAAATATAGTTGGAACATCACTGGTATGAAGAGGTTGTGATCCAAGAAGGGATCAGGATGAATACTTCTTGCGAAATGTATGGGCCTGGAAAAGGCACCTCGAGACGGGGCTATCAACCTTACTGTCCTTATGGTTCACCTCCTATGCCAGAGCAGGCATTGGTGCTGGTGACACAGGGGGTAGTTGTCCATTTTGACATGTTAGGGGCTCTGGCATTACCTGAAGCCAGGACACTTACAGCCCAGGCATCTGGGAATTGGGCTCCAGAAAGTAGATGGATTCAGTCCACCATCCTTAAGAAGAAGGAGATTAATAAGCGGACAACCTAAGAGGATTACTGTATTACCCTCATATTTTTTTCCTTGCTTTTCCACTTTCTGAAAAGCGTTTATGAGTGTAGGCATACATCAACTACACTAAAAATATTTACGTTCAAAATTATTTTCTAGATTCAATTATTCTTACATTCTTACAGATTAATGCGGCTATTGTTTCATAACATTGGTATCTAAAACTCCAAAAAAAACGACAAATTGTTTTCTGGATTCAATTAATAATGATCCATACAGTTTAACATGCTTCGTGTAAAGTTACAGCTGGTTAAAATTTTTAAAAACCTCTTGGCCTGATGCTGTTCACAAATTTTTTAGTTCCAAAAATTGACTATTGTCATATATACTATAGAACTTTGAAATAAAAAGCAAAATTGGCCTGCTACAGGTGTATAAATTTGGTTGTTCAAAATTGTATATTGTCATATATACTGTAGAACCAGCTTTGTGTATAATTTAATTGGTGTGAAATAGAAAAACAAAATTGGCCTGCTACAGGTGTACAATTTTGGTTGTTCAAAAATTGACTATTGACATATAAACTGTGAAATATCATTGGTTTGAAGTAAAAACAAAAATTGACCTGCTACAGGTGTAAAAATTTGGATGATCAAAAAGTGACTATTGTCATATATACTGTAAAACTTGGTTTATGAGAAATTTCAATGGTCTGAAATAAAAAACAATATTAGCCTGCTGCAGTTGTACAAATTGGGTCCCTCAGTACTCGGTCTCCAGCAACCACTATTTCTTCCGGTGCGCCGTCCCTGCCTTCTTTCAGCACATGCACAGGAACATTGCACGTGTCCTTACCAACGCGGTTACTGAGGTTATCAACTTAGCGACTGACACGTGGGCAAGTACTTGTCGACAGGGATGCTACATTTCCCTGATGGGACACTGGGTGAACATTGTGGAGGCTGGAGTCGAGTCCCATCCTGGCATGGCATATGTGCTACTGATGCTGTGAATTGCTGGCCCTGATTCTATCAGTGTTTCCTTCATCTCCTACAGCAGTTCCTGCACCCCTTCCTGCTGCTCCTCATTCACCATCTCCGATGGTGCTATTTCAGAGCATGTTGCCCACATCAACCAGCAGCTGGTAGCTCTGCAGCACTGCCTCAGCGAAGTGGCAACAGGCTCTGCTGAAGCAAATTTGTCTAGGAGACAAACCGCACACCACAGCAGAGTTACTTAAAGGAATAACAGACCAGATAGATCTGAGACTCTCGCCGCTGAACCTCCAACCAGGCATTTTCATGTGTGATAATGGCCGTAACCTGGTGGTATCAGTGATGCTTTGCAAGCTCATACACGTACCATGCTTGGAACACGTGCTCAACTTAGTAGTTCAGTGGTTTCTGAAAACCTAGCCAGATTTTCCAGAGTTTCTGGTCAAGGTATTCTGCATCAGCACCCATTTCAGCACGCTAGGTACAGTTGCCTCCACTCTGTTAGTACTACAGCATTGCATGAAAGTGCCAGCTCACCGACTGGTGTGTGACATCACCATGTGCTGAACACCACATTGCACATGCTGGCACTGCTTTGTGAGTAGCAGAGGGCAGTTGTGTTATACCAGCTAAAACATGCCTGTCGGGATTCTGGACAGTCTCTGTACATAATAACTTAAGAGTAGGCATGGATGTCAGACATTTGTTTCATTTTCCAAGGCTTTGAGGACTCCACAAAGATGGTGAGTGGCAATGACACTATAATCAGCGCAATGATACCACTTCTGGGCCTGCTTAAACAGTCACTGCTGACAATTAAACATGAAGCTTTGCATACGGACTAGGTGGAGATGGAGGAAGACATGAGACAGGGAGATATTACCCAGCCCAGCCTCATCTCTTCTGCTCTGTGCATATTGGGTAACAATGAGGATTTGGAGGCTAATGAGGATGAGGAGGAACAAGATCTGGCTTGAGCATAACAGAGGCTAGTATCTACACAAGCTTAATCGCATCTCTCCTACGTGGATAGGCCGAGGAGGGAAATGATGAGGGATAGGAGGAGAAGTCACAGTTTATTGGGTACTCTTCAGAAAGCACTGTATAGGTGCTCTCAGGAAGGCACAGTGTTATGGGTACTCTCAAGAAAGCACTGTGCTGTCTGTGCTCTCAGAATGGCATTGTGCTATGGGTACTCTCCAGAAAGCATTCTGTTATGAGTGCTCTCAGGAAAGCAGAAGCACACATGATGATGCTTTATTCCATTCACCTGAGATCCTAGTGGTCAGATGAACAAAGAATGGGATGCACTTGCTTGCTCTTCTGCTAGAGACCACTAAAGCAGTGTGTGCTTGACCATGGGTGGGGAACGTTTTTTCTGCTAAGGGTCATTTATAATTTACTTTGGAGATTGTACTAAATTATCAATTTGAACCACCAGCAGTACAGAAATACATCACTAGGACCCCAACAGTACAGAAACAAAATCAGAACAATCATCAGTACAGAAACACATCACCAGCACCACCAGCAGTACAGAAATACATCATCACAACCCTTATCAGTACAGAAAAGCTTCACCAGAACAACCAGCAGTATAGGAATACATCACCAGGACAACCAACAGTACATGGCACATTAATTGTAACAATCTAACAAGTTTGTCTGTCAGCGTTCAGTTTATATAGCATAGGAATGCTCCTGCAAGTGAAAGTCCCTTAGTGGAATAAAGTAAAAAGTACAAAAAGGTGAAAAAAAATTGAAAAATATAAAAAATATATCACAAAATACCGTATACTATACTCGTGTATAAGACGAGTTTTTCAGCACATTTTTTGTGCTGAAAATGCCTCCCTCGGCTTATACACGTGTCAATTGTCCAGAAAGTCGGTGGGGGAGGGGGAGCAGCAGGTGACAGAGGCAGGAGCCAGAGGCTGCGGCTGTCACTGTGCCTGCTGCTAAAGAGAAATGAATATTAATTTCTCTTACAGCAGTGCACAGTGACAGCCGCCGGCTTCCAGAAGACATCCTACTCAGCCACCAGCGTGCCCTTGCAGCATCTTGATGGTCCCGGCGTCTTCGCAGCATCTTCATGGTTCTGACTTCCAGCAGCTCTTCCGGCGCCATCACATGGCACCGCTCATTAAGGTAATGAATAAGCACGCATCTCCACTCCCACAGGCGTGGAGCGCATATTCATTACCTTAATGAGAGGCACCATGTGATCACGCCGGAAGAGCTGCTGGAAGCTGGAACCATGGAGATGCTGCAAAGAAGCCGGGACCACAGAGATGCTGTGAGGGCACGCTGGTGGGTGAGTAGGATAGGGGATAAGGAGCCATGCATACCAGGATGGGATGGAGGAGCCAGAGGTGTATCTAGGCTTTCTGGCACCCGGGGCAAGAAGTCGGTTTGACGCCCCCCCAGTACATAAGCGATTTCCAAACTTAGTCATGTACTGACGAGCTGCTCTCCCTAATGATCTCAATGTTCAATGAAAAACTGAAAGAAGCAGGAAGAGAAGCTCATCACAAGACCATAAGTATGCGATTTTCATAGTGAAGTGTCCATGTGATGACTACTGGAACCTGCAGAGCTGAATCCTGACATTGCTGCTTCTGAATTCTCACAACAAATACACTGCACACTTAGGATTCTCCCGTACCGGTGGCAAGATGGCAAGAGTACACGGTCATGTCAGCACAAGTATGTGATTTATATACTTCAGGCCACATTCTGACTAGACGTACCCGGCCTCGCTCTGTTAATTTTCATTGAGTGAGGCCACACATGTCTAGTCAGCATGTGACAGCATGTATGTAAATTACCGGCACAAGAGAATCCTGACAGCGTTCAGTGAGCACTGTGAGAATTCAGAAGTCTGCAGTCACATACAATGTGTGCAGACTCAGGCACAGACCTGGAGAACTCCTGTAATGCTCCTGACATAAATAAAAACATGAGAATTAGTCAGTATCACAAATAATATTTACATCCAGGTACCTTATAGATGACGTCGTCTCTGGAGTCGTTCTCCTTCTTTTCTTCTTGTCCAGACCCCTTGATGAGTTTTCTCATCCACATCTCGTCCATGCAGACTTCATCTTCTCCGATCTTCTGCAGCAAATCTCCACACGATTCCCTAAAAGATAGAAGTGTTATTATAATGCTCCGGAATGAAAATATCTGCAATACAGTGTATACTGTCTCCTCACACTATTCCCCTCCCTCCTCATACTGTCTCCTCATATATTTACCCCCTCACTCTCTATACTGTCTATACTGCCTGCTCACACATACCCCCTGACTCCCCATACTGTGTCTGCACACATCCCATCACCCTCACTCCCCATATTGTGTCCACATAGATTTTTTTCCATTGTTACTCATACTGTGTCCACATACATTTACCCGTTTGGCTCCCCATACTGTCTGCACCCATCTCCCACTCACCATACTGTGCCTGCACCCATCCCCCATACTGTTTCCTCATACATGCCCTCATACATACACTCTTCATTTGTGTCCTCAAATCTCCCCACACACATAAGTATCCCCCATCCCCTCTCCAAATCCTCCCACACATTAAATATCCCTACTCCAAATCCTCCCACACATTATGTTCCCCCCTCCCCACTAAAAATCCCCCTACACATTATGTTCCCTTATCCCTACATATCCCTATAATGTCCTCAGGTTTCCCCCCATCATATCCTCAGGTTTCCCCCCATAATATCCTCAGGTTTCCCCCCATAATATCCTCAAGTTTCCTCCCATAATATCCTCAGGTTTCCCCCATAATATCCTCAGGTTTCCCCCATAATGTCCTCACGTTTCCCCCATAATGTCCTCACGTTTCCCTCATAATATCCTCAGGTTTCCCCCATAATGTCCTCAGGTTTCCCCCATAATGTCCTCAGGTTTCCCCCATAATATCCTCAGGTTTCCCCCATAATATCCTCAGGTTTCCCCCATAATGTCCTCACGTTTCCCTCATAATATCCTCAGGTATCCCCCATAATATCCTCAGGTTTCCCCCATAATGTCCTCAGGTTTCCCCCATAATGTCCTCATGTTTCCCTCATAATATCCTCAGGTTTCCCCCATAATATCCTCAGGTTTCCCCCATAATGTCCTCAGGTTTCTCCTTCCCCCCCATATGTTCCTCATCTTTCTCAACCACACCACATGAATATGTCTGCACCATCCATGGCCTTGCTCCTCATACACTGTCTGGGCCCAATCTTCCCTTGCACTGACTCCATATAGCCGCTAGTGTCCGTCCCCGACCCCAACCATCCCTTCCTAGCCCCCAGAGCATGTCCTAATTTACATCAATAATCTTCTTCGGTGCCTTCAGCTCCATTACCCATCTGGAGCACTTACCACCAACCGTAACGCTGCCTGCCTCCCTGCCTGAGTCTTCGCCTCTGAAGAGCCGGCCGCCGGTGTGTGACGTCAGCAGCGTGATCATGTGACCTGACCACGCTGCTGGTGCTTCATTGATGCGGAAGTGCCGGCGGCGGTGAGGCGCCGCTGGCGCTTAGAGAGCAATAAGTGAGTCAGTGGCAGACTGAGTCCAGAGTCACATGTATGTACTGGCATCTGAAGACGCTAGTACACCGACGTGCAGCACTTTCTCTGTGCCAGCTGTCAGTTTGACAGCCGGCTCAGTCAGAAAACAGGAGAATCATCTGAGTGTGGGGGTGGCAGAATGCCACTGACGGGGAGTCTCGACTCTCCTCCTTGGACCGCCGCATCAGGCGGCCCGATGGCACCCCCTGACGGCTGTGCCCGGGGCAAATGCCCCAGCTGCCCCCCGGATACGCCCCTGGGAGGAGCCATGCATAGCAGGATAGGGACCGGGGAGCCATGCATAGAAGGACAGGGATCGGGGAGCCATAGATAGCAGGACAAGGACCGGGGAGCCATGCATTGCAGGACAAGGATCGGGGAGTCATGAATAGCAGAGCAAGGACCGGGGAGCCATGCATACAATGACAGGGACCGGGGAGCCATGCATACAATGACAGGGAGCGGGGATCCATGTATACCAGGACAGCGATGGGGGAGCCATGCATACCAGGACAAAGAAGAGGGGACAATGCATACCCGGCTTATACTCTAGTCAATAAGCTTACCCAGTTTTCAGTGGCAATAGTGGCAAAATTAGGAGACTCGGCTTATACTCAGGTCGGCTTATACTGTAATAGAAAAAAATAAAAATATATTGTATTAATAAATAAATATTTTTATGAAAAAATAAACAAAAATATGAACCTATTTGGTACTGTCACGTTCGGGATAACCCGATTTATAAGACTGTCTCACTGGTTAACCCCTTTACTGAAAACCGTAAAAAATATTAAAAAAAGAGGCAAAAAACAATGCTCTATGATCATACTGCCAAACAAAAGGTGGAATAAAACGCGATCAAAAAGACGAATGTAAATAAAAATGGTACTGCTGAAAACAACGTCTTGCCCTGCAAAAATGATGCTGCTATACAATTTAATTATCAAAAAATAAAAAAGTTATAGCTCTCAGAATAAAGCACTGCAAAGATAATCATTTTGTCTATAAAATAGTTTTTATTGTGTAAAAGCCCCCAAAAATAAAAAACAATATAAATGGGATATCACTGTAATCATTCTGATGCGGAGAATAAAGCTGCCTTATCAATTTTACCACACGTGGAAAGGTATAACCCTCCACCCCCAAAAAAACCTCCTGAATTGCTGGTGTTTGTTCATTCAGCCTCACAAAAATCAGAATAGAAAGCGATCAAAAATTGTCATGTGCCAGAAAATGGTGCCATTAGAAACGTCAACTCATCCCACAAAAAATAAAACCTCACTTGACTCTGTCAGCCGAATTATGTCAAAATTATAGCTTTCAAAATATGGGGATGAAAAAATCTAGTTTTTGCAAAAAAAAAGTGTCTTTTAGGATGTGACAGCTGCCAACCATAAAGAAAACAATATAAATCTGTTATCGCTCTAATCACACTGACCCGAACAATTAAGTCATCTAATCACTTATATAGCATGAGGAACAGCATAAAAAATAAATAAAACCAATTCTTGTCTTCACCTGCTGTTGATTTTTTCATTCTGCCTCCAAAGATCGCAGTAAAGCTTGGCTCACATTTATCCTGCTCTCTACGCTGAGCGCTTACACCAGGGTTTCCATGTAAATCTCTGAAATACGTGACTCAGGTGGAAAACTTGGAGGAAAATTCCCTATAATGAGGCATATGGAGGCACTGTGGACGCCACCTGACCAGTGATTTAGCAGTGTCCTTCTTTATAGGCATGCATAAAAGTGCAGTTGGACAAGTTTTATGCACTTCTGAAAAGGACAACACTGAACAGAGGCCAGACAGAGTTCTGAGTAACTCTCCTGCCTCATTATTTTGAATAGATCCCTCGGGTGTTTAATTTGAATCACTTCACTCATAGATTTAGATGGAAACCCCAATATAAGTGCTCAGCGTAGAGCGCCAGATAAATGTGATCCCAAACGCTATGTAAAATATTCCTAACAAAAGCTTAAAGGGAATCTGTCACCTCATTTTTGGCCTATGAAATGCGGCCACCGCCATCATGGGCTTATCTACAGCATTCTGTAATGCTGTAGATAAGCCCCCGATGTAACCTGAAAAATAAGAAAAACGAGTTCGATTATACTCACCCGGAGGTCCTCTCCGGTCCGATGGGTGTCGGGGGGCGGTCCGGCGCCTCCCATATTCGAGTGATGACATTCTCCTTCTTACTTCTGCCGCGGCTCCTGCGCAGGCATACTTTATCTGCCCTGTTGAGGACAGAGTCAAGTATTGCAGTGCGCAGACGTCGGGAAAGGTCAAAGAGGTCTGGCGCCTGCACACTGCAGTACTTTACTTTGCCCTCAACAGGGCAGATAAAGTATGCCTGCGCAGGAGCCGTGGCAGAAGTAATGAGGAGGACTTCATCGCTTGGAGATGAGAGGCGCCGGACCGGACCGCAACACCCACCGCACCAGACTACACCCACCGCATCGGACTGCGCCCCCCGGTGAGTATAATCTAGCTTATTTTTCTTATCTTTCAGGTTACATCGGGGGCTTATCTACAGCATTACAGAATTCTGTAGATAAGCCCCTGATGGCGGTGGGCGCATCTCATAGGCCAAAAATGAGGTGACAGATTCTCTTTAAAATCAATCCACAAAGAAAGCAAATCCCCACTCAGGTCCATCATCTGTCAGTGGAAATATAGGAGCTTCCACGTTACTGGTAGCACAAAGGCTTTGGAAAAGCACTATGACTCCTCACCATAAGAAATCCAGCACACTGAGCTTTCAAATCCCCCTCCCTTCTGAATAACCACAGTGTGCCTAAATCGCAGTTAGCGTCTACATGTTTGGCATTTCTGTAGCGATGAGAGTTCGTCAAATTTACGGGTCTATGTCTCTCGTAGAGACTGGGCACAACGTACTGGTCATTACAACATATTAGGCACTACAATGTATGGGCACTGCTATAGCAAATTAGTAATTTTCACTCAACAACATCCACTGCTGCTTGTTTCTGGAAAACTACCATTGAATCAAAATCATCACTACCCCTGAAGTCAAATTCCCAAAGGAGTATAATTTACAAAATGAGGTCACTTGAGAGGGGATTCTGTTATTCCAGCCCTTGCGGCTCTGTATATGGAATCCGCATATTATTCTAGGAAAATCTGTGCTCCAGGAAGAAAATAGTGCTCCAGAAGGCAAATACCTCTCTGTCCCGAGTCTTGCCATATGGCTAAGCAGTACTGTAAAGTTACATACTGGGTATTTCTACATTCAGCAGAAATTGTGGGACAAATGTTGGTGCCATTTTTACCCATGTTCCAGTGTGAAAATGTAAAATCTGGGGCTAAAACTAAATTTGTTATCAAAAATGTAATTATTTTTTTCTACAGTGCCCAATGGTATGCAATTCTGTAACCCACTTGTGATGTCAATATGATCAATGCACCCCTAGATGAATTAATATAGAGATGTGGTTTGAAAAATTGGATCTTTCATAGGGGCCCCTCAAACCATTAGAACAAAATCTGAACTCCAATATGGTGCATCTTCCATATAGAGCTTTATACTGTGCCTCAAAAGTAGTTTTTGACCACATATGGGATATTGGTGTACTCAGGAGAAATTGTACAACAAATTTTAGGGTCCATTTTCTCCTGCTATCCTTGTAAAGATGAAAAACATTGGGGCTAAAACAACATTTTTGTGAGAAAAGTTTTGTGACGTACCTGTGGGATAAAGGTGCTTACCACATATCAAGATAAATTCCTTGAAGGGTCCAGTTTTCAAAATTGGGACATTTGTGGCAAGAGCAGACGCTGCTGATTGGAGTATTCAACAGCCAGTGCCTGAGCTATAAATAAACAATAAAAGACTTGGGGTCTCTTCTATTTTTGATAACTAGCGCAAGCAAAACTGAATGCTGTGGGCAGTTTTACCTGCACTGGTTATCAAAAATAGAGCAAACATCATTTTTTTTAAAAATGTACTTATTTTTAGAGTAGGCGCCAGCTATTAGCGACAGCAGAAGTAGACTTATGGAAGTAGTACTCACATCAGCTGATGTCTCTGTGACTGGCGGTATACTTTGTACTGCTGGTCACCACTGCTGGCTCACACTGTCATCTGACAAGGGAACCGCAGTGCTATGACTGCTGGTGCTTCTCATGCTGTCATGTAGATGATAGCTTGGGAAACATCCAGAGTGCCGAACTTAAACAGTAGCACTAACTTTATGAAGAAGACCATATTCGGGTTCCATGCCCGTACAGTAGGCATTCGGTACGGACCCTGAAATTTACTGTTCGGGTTTACCCATGACTAGTTAGGAGGACACACTTCCAATGTAACAGAGCATGGGATTGGTGCACATGAATCTAATAACATCAATAATAATACCCAACTCTATTGGTTAAATCAAGTGGACCCCTTCTCCGTGCATTATAGTGATTGGAGGGGGGGTTGGCAGGAGTGCAGAGCACTGGACTCTGGATTGGGCAATGAAAGTTGGTCAGTGAACTGACAGAGAAAAGGTCACAGTTCTGTTGGAAGGACGCACTTGCAAACAGTGAGGTCCCAGACACAAGGGCTTGTGTCATTGTCTGCCGAAGTCCCATGTCCCATGTCTGTTATGAATGAGTCACCGAGGAGGAGAAACAAAAACCAGCTAAGCCACAGAAAACCAGAGAGGTTGGTAACTAAGCGGATTGCAGACCCCTGATCCTATCCACACAACTAGCAGTAGCCGTGGAGCATACCTAGGATGATCCTAGACGCCTCGTCACAGCCGGAGAACTAAATAAACCTAAAGCAAGAAAAGGGGAAATCTAAACTGCCCCAGAGCAGACCCCAAAGCAATAGAGTCCAACACTTTCTGATAACAAAAACCCTGAAGTCACTAGACTTCAATTCCCTTTATCAGCACTCTGGTATATTCTGAAGACAGAGCAAAAAGAGACCAATCTGATCAGGAACAAAAAGCAAACTGGCATAAACAGAGACATAAGAAAGGAAATTCAGCACAACCCCAGCAAGGGCTGGCTGACCACAAAAACTAAGTAAACAAGACCAAATTTCATGTGAAAAAATAGCAGAGCACACTTAGCTTGAGAAGGCAGGAACAGAACTGGAAACCAGAACCTCAGGGCAGGAAAAAATCACCAGCAAAAAATTAGGGAGTCGGCTGTCTTAAATCCAGTCAGAGACTCCTGATGTCCACTCACAGTCTTCCTCCTCAGGTGGCAGGTCTCTGCCATTTAGATCAGCTTCATTACCTATTGTTACCACTAGAGGGAGCCCGGATGGAGAGCTCACGACTCCTCTGTCAACACATCCAGCTCCACCACCCTCACCAGAAGCCAGAGGTAAACCAGAAAATGAGTTCACAACAGTACCCCCCTTGAGGAGGGGTCACCGAACCCTCATTCACGCTACCGGGCCGATCAGGATGGGCCCGGTGAAAAGCACGAACCAATCTGTCGGCATGAATGTCAGAGGCAGGGACCCATGAATTGTCCTCCTGGCCATAACCCTTCCACTTGACCAAATACTGGAGTCACCATCTAGCCAGACGAGAATCCTGTGTTTTCTCTACCTCGTATTCCACATTACCTTCAACCAACACAGGGTCAGGAGGTGCCGCCATAGGAACCACTGGCTCAACAAACCTCTTCAACAGAGACTTATGAAACACGTTATGGATCTTAAACGTAACTGGAAGAGGCAATCGAAAAGAAACCGGGTTAAGAATCTCCAAAATCCTATAAGGTCCAATAAATCTTGGCTTGAACTTTGGAGACAAAACCTTCATAAAGATATTTTTTGATGACAACCAAACCATATCACCCATTTTAAATCGGGGACCAATGGTCCTATATGCTGGTTGGAAAACCGCTGCGCCTTTTCCTGAGAGAGGGACAACTTATCCACCACTTGGTCCCAAATCTGCTGCATTCTTTCTACCACAGTGTCAACATCTGGGCAGGCTGAAGATTCCACTTGCCCTGAAGAAAATCGAGGATGAAACCCAAAGTTACAGAAAAAGGGCGACATCAATGTGCAGAATTAGCTCTATTATTTAGGGCGAATTCAGCCAAGGGCAAAAATGAGACCCAATCATCCTGATCAGCAGATCTAAAACATCTCAAATAAGACTCCAAAGTCTAGTTTGTTATCTCAGTCTGCCCATTGGTCTGTGGGTGAAAAGCAGAGGAGAAGGATAACTGAATTCCCAGCTTGGAACAAAAAGCTTTCCAAAATCTGGAGACAAACTGGACTCCTCTGTCCAACATAATGTTCTCAGGAATCCCATGCAACCGAACCACCTGTTGTAAAGACAAGGGCACCAACTCTGAGGAAGATGACAGCTTTGGGAGTGGTACAAGATGGACCATCTTAGAAAATCTATCACAAATCACCCAGATAACAGTCATTCTCTGAGAGATAGGAAGAACAGAAATAAAATCCATTGAAATATGGGTCCATGGCCTCTTGGGCACCGGCAAGGGCATCAACAACCCACTAGAACGAGAACAGGGTTTAGACCGGGAACAAGTCCCACAAGACTGCACAAAATTCCTGACATCACGAGATAAGGCAGGCCACCAAAAAGACCGACTCACCAAATCTCTGGTACCAAAAATACCTGGATGACCAGCCAACGCGGAGCAATGAACTTCAGACATCACTCTCTTCCTCCACTGGTCAGGAACATACAATTTTCCCATAGGACAGCGCTCAGGTTTGTCCTCCTGAAATTCTTCCAGGGCACGTCTCAAATCGGGCGAGATGGCAGAAAGAACTACCCCCTCACCTAGGATGGTAGTAGGTTTGGTCACAATAGGAGAATCAGCAAGGAAACTCCTAGAAAGGGCGTCTGCCTTAACATTCTTAGTGCCTGGAAGAAAGGAGACCACAAAATCAAAACGCGTGAAAAACAAGGCCCACCTAGCCTGTCTAGGATTCAAGCATTTGGCCGACTCCAGGTAAATCAAATTCTTGTGGTCAGTAAGGACCACAACTTGATGTCTAGCTCCCTCCAACCAATGTCTCCACTCCTCGAATGCCCACTTCATGGCCAACAATTCCTGATTCCCCACATCATAGTTGCGTTCAGATGGGGAGAACTTTCGGGAAAAGAAGGCACAAGGATTCATTTTAGAAGTCACCGGATCTTTTTGGGGCAAAACAACTCCTGCACCAATCTCCGAAGCATCTATCTCTACCTGAAATGGAAGTGAGACATCAGGTTGCCGTAAAACCGGAGCAGAAGTGAACCTCCGCTTCAGCTCCTGAAATGCCAAAACAGCCTCTGGAGACCAATTCAGCACATCAGCGCCCTTCTTGGTCAGATCAGTCAGAGGTTTGGCAATACCAGAAAAATTAGCTATAAATTTACGATAATAATTAGCAAAACCCAAAAACTTCTGGAGAGCCTTCAAAGAAGTGGGCTGAACCCAATCATAAATGGCCTGTACCTTGGCCGGGTCCATTTCAATAGTTGACGGGGACAAAATAAATCCAAAAAATGAAATCCTCTGTACACCAAAAAGGCATTTCGATCCCTTAACATACAGGGAATTCTCCCTCAAAATCGGTAACACACTCCGAACATGTTCCACATGAGAATCCCAATCACTGGAAAAGATCAGAATATCATCCAAATAGATGATCAAAAACTTATCCACAAAGTCCCGGAAAATATCATTCATGAAGGATTGGAAGACAGAAGGGGCATTAGTGAGCCCAAAAGGCATCACCAGGTACTCAAAATGTCCCTCCGGAGTATTAAACGCCATCTTCCATTCATCCCCATGCTTGATGCGAATAAGATTATACGCCCCCCTGAGGTCAAGCTTAGTAAACCAGCAGGCACCTTTAACTCTGGAGAATAAATCAGAAATCAGGGGTAACGGATACTGATATTTAACCGTAATGTTGTTAAGGGAACGATAGTCAATACATGGCCTTAAAGAACCATTTTTCTTCAACACGAAAAAAACCCAGCACCTAAGGGTGAAGAGGATGGTCTAATATGACCCTTCTCCAATGACTCCTTAATATAAGATCGCATAGCCTCGTGTTCAGGTACAGATAAGTTGAAAAGCTGACCCTTGGGAAATTTACACCCAGGCCTCAACTCAATTGCACAGTCATAACTCCTATGAGGAGGCAGGGACGCAGACTTACTCTCACTAAATATATCATAAAAATCAGCCAAAAATCAGCCAAATAGTCAGGAACATCATGAGACTGGGGAGAGGTGAAGAAAATAGGAGTGTCACCAAGAGCACACCGACAGCCTCAACTCACCACAGACACACATTTCCAATCCAAAACTGGATTATGGATTTGCAACCAGGGAAAACCCAGAACAATAGTATCATGCAAATTATGCAGTACCAAAAATCTACAATTTTCTTGGTGGTCTGGGGCGACCCGCATTATCACCTGGGTCCAAAACTGAGGTTTATTCTCTGCCAAAGGAGTAGCATCAATACCCCTCAAAGGAATAGATGTCCGCAGAGGTATCATGGGAAAACCACAGCATTTAGCAAAATCCAAATCCATCAGATTCAAAGCCGCTCCTGAATCCACAAAAGCCTTGGCAGAAAATGTGGATAAGGAGCAGATCAGAGTAATTGCCAAAAGAAACTTAGGTTGTACGCCACCCACAGCAAATGTGTGTGCAAAACGCTTCTCTCGTTTAGGGCAGACAGAAATAATATGAGAGGCATCTCCACAGAAAAAACACAGCTTATTACGCCTTCTATACTCCTGATGTTGCACCCTAGACAAAACTCTATCACATTGCATAGGTTCAGATATTTGTTCAAAAGGTGGCAACACCTCTCGTGTAGTTTTACGTTCACGTAAACGCTGATCAACTTGAATGGCTAATGACATAGAATCATCAAGACCAGAGGGAACAGGAAATCCCACCATAACATTTTTTACGGTTTCTGCCAAACCCTTCCGAAAGAGAGCTGCTAAGGCACCGTCATTCCATGTAGTAAGGACTGCCCACTTTTGGAATTTTTGACAGTATAACTCTGCAGAATCCTGACCCTGGTTCAATGCCAATAGGGCTTTCTCAGCTTGATCAATAGCATTAGGTTCATCATACAACAACCCCAAGGCTTGAAAAATGCATCCACATTAGTCAGAATAGGATTTTCAGGTGTCAAAGAAAACGCCCAATCCTGGGGATCGCCGCGCAGCAAGGAGATTACAATTTTAACCTGCTGCGCAGAGCTCCCCGATGAGTTAGGCTTCAAGGCCAGAAATAATTTACAATTATTCTTAAAATTAAAAAATTTAGACCGATCCCCAGAAAACACATCAGGAGTAGGGATGTTGGGTTCAACAGCATGTGATTGAGCGAGATAGGCGGAGCTGCTCCACACGATCTGACAATTGCTTAATCTCCATTAAGGAAAAAATCCTCCTACGGCAACAGAGAAAAAGAGGAAAAAATGCATATAAAAAAAAAATCTGACACTTTTTTTTCCCTGCTTTTGAGTACACTAGAATCTGCGGTATGGCTGGTGATTCTGTTATGAATGAGTCACCGAGGAGGAAAAACAAAAACCAGCTAAGCCACAGAAAACCAGAGAGGTTGGTAACTAAGCGGATTGCAGACCACTGATCCTATACACACAACTAGCAGTAGCCGTGGAGCGCACATACGATGATCCTAGATGCCTCGTCACAGCCGGAGAACTAAATAAACCTAAAGCAAGAAAAGGGGAAATCTAAACTGCCCCAGAGCAGACCCCAAAGCAATAGACAGCCCCCAAACATGTATTGTCGGTGAGACAAGATGAAAACACAAACACAGATAGAAAAATAGGCTGAGCAAATGATGGGGCCCACACTAACTGGAAAGGACAGGAAAGGAAAGATACTGTCTGCAATAACTCACAAAACCCTGCCAAAAAAAGTCCAACACTTTCTGATAACAAAAAACCTGAAGTCACTAGACTTCAATTCCCTTTATCAGCACTCTGGTATATTCTGAAGACAGAGCAAAAAGAGACCAATCTGATCAGGGACAAAAAGCAAACTGGCATAAACAGAGACATAAGAATGGAAATTCAGCACGGCCCCAGCAGGGGCTGGCTGACCACAAAAACTAATTAAACAAGACCAAATCTCATGTGAAAAAATAGCAAAGCACACTTAGCTTGAGTAGGCAGGAACAGAACTGGAAACCAGAACCTCAGGGCAGGAAAAAATCACCAGCACAAAATTAGGGTGTCGGCTGTCTTAAATCCAGTCAGAGACTCCTGATGTCCACTCACAGTCCTCCTCCTCAGGTGGCAGGTCTCTGCCATTTAGATCAGCTTCATTACCTATTGTTACCACTAGAGGGAGCCTGGATGGAGAACTCACGACTCCTCTGTCAACATATCCAGCTCCACCACCCTCACCAGAAGCCAGAGGTAAACCAGAAAATGAGTTCACAACACATGTCTCTCTGTATAGAAAAAGCAGACATGTAGTTTTGGTGCCATTTTATCAGTGTAACAATGCAGAGAGGCTGCTCCTGCAGCTGCTACTGAATGGTCAGAAAATTCTCTAAGCATCTGATTGTCAATCAGCTATTTCAGGTACATAGGATCCTGTGTGGCTGTGGAATTGACCTTCTGTCATGTCAATCAGTTTTTATCATTTTGTGGTCCAGAGACACCAGGGCACATTTCAGCATATAACTGTTTTGTGCTGCTAATATTGTGCTTGAGCAAGGACTCCACATTTGAAAATCAAAATTATTTGTTCTAATACCATGCTCCAGAAAGCAGGGGACATTTTGGTATCTAATAATTTGGCGCTGATATTATTGCTCCATCAAGGAGTCCACATTTAAGAATCTAAACTGTTTGTTCTAATAGCGTGCTTCACAAAGCATGCAACATTTCCACAGAAAAATATTTTCTCCAGGCAATATTTTTTGGCAGGCATGAGTACACATTCGAAAATACAAATTGTTTGCTCTATTTGCATGTTCCAGAAATGATGCCACATTTCTGCAGAAAAATATTTTGAGCTGGCAGGAGTCCACATGTGAAAATATAAATTCTTTGTGCTAATACCGTGGTCCTGAAACAGGTCCACATTTCTGCTGAAAAATATTTTTGGCTGTTAATATTTTTGGCCAGGCATGAGTCCACATTTGAAAATATGAATTGTTTGTGCTAATAGCATGTACCAGAAACAAGGCCATATTTCTACAGAAAAATATTTTGTACTAGTAATATTTTGGGCTAGGCAGGAGTCCACATTTGAAAATATAAATTATTTTTGCTAATTGTGTGGTACAGCCAGCAGGCCACATTTTAGCATGGGACAGGGTCTTGGGACAGGGCTTTGACCAGCATTTCTAGCTTAAACATTGATCAGGAACATGTAGATGAGTGACAGGTGTTAGCCTGGTGGTGGTCTGAGAGCCCTGCCAAATTCAGGCAACACACAACTTGGAGTCTAAACATTTCCAAAAATTAAGGGCAGAAACCACTAAAGTGGCAACGATTTATTTTATTTATTTATTTTACTCACTTATATAGCACCATTAATTCCACAGTGCTTTACAGACATGATCAATTTCACAGCATAGAAATAGTAAAATGGGGCTCTGACACCCCTTCCACTACAGGCAGCACACCAGATGGAGACCCAACTTGGAGTCTCCACATTTCATAAAATTGTAACATTAGCATCAGTAGCAACAGCAGGCACAGAAGCCACAACAAAGGTGTGGCAGACTGCAATATCACAAGATCAATGCAGCACACTAAAAACGACACAATCACCTAGTCTGCTCAGTCTGCGACTGGGGTGCAAACGTATTTGGAGATCTATGATTTGTTTAACTTGATGGAAGTTAGGCAGTCTACACTATCAGGGGACATCTGGAGGTGCTAATCCATCAGGACACCAGCAGCAGCACTAAAGACAAACGTTCTGAGAGAACGCTGGCTGCCAAGCATGAGAAAACCTCCAAGGCATGACAGGCGAGCTCAGGCCACTCTTCTATTTTTGAAAACCAAAATGCAAAAGGGTCCAAACCACTCCTGATGGCATTGATATTGAGCTAGAGATACTCCTGCACCATCTTCTCCAGTCGTTCACTACATGTCAGTCTTGTACTCTGTTCTGCTGGTGAACGGGCTGGTCTAAAAAATGTGTGAAACAACTCACTGAAATTAACTATCTTTTTTACTTATTTTACTTATTTATGTAGAGGCACTAATTACACAGCGCTTCACACACATTTTTGGCACTGTCCCCATTGGGGCTTACAATCTAATTTCCTATTAGTACAGTATGTCTTTGGAGTGTGTGTGGACACCAGAGTACCCAAAGTAAACCCAAGAAAACGAGGTGAAAACATACAAACTCCTTTCAGATGTCGTCTTTGATGGGGTTTGAACCCAGGACCTAAGTGCTGCAAGGCTTCAGTGCTAACCACTAAGCCACCATGCTGCCTCTGCCTTTTACACTGCTGCTATTGTTTTTGTGTTGACGACTTGACATTCCCAGGGTTGATAGTCTATAACCTCAATGTACACTCTGTGTCTCACTGCTGTCTTAGGAAAAATTACTCTTAAGACTGTCTACAAGCATGTTTCGATACTCCATCATGCGCACATCCCTTTCAAAAGCGTGAAACATCTGGCAAAATTTACTCTTGTACCATGAATCTAACAGAGTGGCAACCGAGTAATCAGCAACATTTCTAATGCTAACAATCATGTTGCAGATAACGCATCAAGAAGGTGCTCATGTGTTGAGCGCTTCCATGAGATCCAAGCACATGTTGTGTTGGTGGCAGGTAACATTCAGACTTGCTTTCTCCATCCATTAGAGAAGAGCTAATGAGTTAAAAAATAGCAAAACAGAAAGAAAACTAAGAGAGAAATAGAGCAAAAGAAGAAAAAATGAATAAATAGAAAATAGTGAAAGAGAGAAAATATTAACAGTGTCAAAAAAAACTTTGTTATTTTCATGCTGTTTCATGTTTTTTTTTCTCTCTCTCGTTTTTGCTTTTTCACCCTCTTCTTTGTTTAGTTTTTTCTTAGAAAAAAAAGAAAGAAATGCGTGAAATAGAGCAGAAACGTGAGATGAAAATAAAGAGCAAAACAGAGAGATAAACCAAAAGAGAGACAGAATAATGAACGAGAGAGAGTACATGGTGGATGATGACACAGAGATACACACTAAGGCTTTGTTCACATGTTGCGTTTTTTATGCATTTTTTTCCACGGTCAAAACCTGCTCTCTTAGAAGAAATTTGCTTCAAAAAAGCAAAAAAGCTCAGAATGTCATCAAAAAGTTAATTTATTTCAATTCTTCAATATAAAAAGTGAAACTTATACATTATAGAGTCATTACACACAGAGTGATCTATTTCAAGTGATTATTTCTGTTAATGTTGATGATTTTGGCTGACAGCCAATGAAAACCCAAAAGTTATTATCTCAGTAAATTAGAATACTTTATAACAGCACCTTGAAAATTGATTTTAAAATCCAAAATGTTGACTTACTGAAATGTATGTTCAGTAAATACAGTCAATACTTGGTCTGGGATCCTTTTGCATCAATTACTGCATCAATGCGACGTGGCATGGAGGCGATCAGCCTGAGGCACTGCTGAGGTGTTATGGAAGTCCAGGTTGCTTTGATAGCAGCCTTCAGCTCGTCTGCATTGTTTGGCCTGGTGTCTCTCATCTTCCACTTAACAATACCCCATAGATTCTCTATGGTGTTAAGGACAGGCGAGCTGGCCAACCAAGCACAGTGATAGTGTTGTTTTTAAACCTGGTATTGGTACTTTTGGCAGTGTGTACAGGTGCCAAGTCCTGCTGGAGAATGAAATTTCCATCTCCAAAAAACTTGATGGCAAAAGGAAGCATGAAATATTCTAAAATTTTCTGGTAGACGGCTGCACTGACTTTGGTCTTGATAAAACACAGTGGACCAATACCAGTAGTTGACATGGCTCCCCAAACCATCACTGATTGTGGAAACTACACACTAGACCTCAAGCAGCTTGGATTGTGTGCCTCTCCACTCTTCCTCCAGATTCTGGGACCTTGATTTCCAAATGAACTGCAAAATTTACTTGCGTCTGAAAATAACATCTTGGACAATTGAGCAACAGTCCAATTCTTTTTCCCCTTGACCCAGGTAAGACGCTTCTGGTGTTGTCTATTGGTCATGAGTGGCTTGACACAAGGAATGTGACACTTGTAGCCCATGTCCTGGATACGTCTGTGTGTGGTGGCTCTTGCAGCAATGACTTCAGCAGCAATCCACTCCTTGTGAATCTCCCCCAAATTTTTGAAAGGACTTTTCTTAACAATCATTTTAAGGCTGCGGTTATCCCGTTTGCTTGTGCACCTTTTTCTACCACACTTTTTCCTTCCACTTAACCTTCCATTAATATGCTTGGATACAGCACTCTGTGAACAGCCAGCTTCAATGACATTTTGTGGATTACCCTCCATGTGGAGTGTGTCAGTGACTGCCTTCTGGACATCTGTCAAGTCACCAGTCTTCCCCATGATTGTGGAGCCTACTCAAACAGACTAAGGGACCTTTTTAAATGCTTAGGAAGCCTTTGCAGGTGTTTTTTCTTAATCATTCTAATTTACTGAGACAAGACTTTTGGGTTTTCATTGGCTGTAAGCCATAATCATCAACATTAACATTAACTCTGCTTGTAACGACTCTATATAATATATGAGTTTCACTTTTTGTATTGAAGAACTGAAATAAATTATCTTTTTGATGATATTTTAATTTTGTTAGAAGCACTTGTAGATGTTTAACATCCATTTCTAACAGGAAAGAAAAAAGTATTGGTCTGCGTTCTCCTAGCTGTTACAGATGATGATCAAGAGAAGTCAAAATTAAACAATTTTGGGGTCCTTCCGGCTATCTGTTTGAATATTCTTTATATGAATTCAAATATGTATGCGTGATGAATCACAAAAGTTGTATGTGAAGAGTATAAGTCTGCATTGCCTAAATATTAGATAGTATTGAAATATATGTCCCAATGACATTACAAGCGAAGAGGTTCAGCGATCCATCAAGTTGGTGTGGTTTTTAACGGTGTCTGTTCCTGAAAGATTTGCCTACCATTGTTGTAAAAAAATTATTGTTCTGTTTTCCACTCTTCCCTTATCTGTGGAATGGAAATCTTTTAAGCTTTTATATATGCTATACATAAGCTTAAAGGATTATAGCAACTTTGTTAACATTCATCCAATAGACCTTATTAATATTGTTAAGAAGACCATGAGCAAGGCCACATTCACACATTGAATATTTGGTCAGTATTTCACATGAGTATTCATAAGTAGAGTTGAGCGATACCGTCCGATACTTCAAAGTATCGTATCGGATGGTATCGGCCGATCTTTAAAAAAAGTATCGGTATCGCCGATTCCGATACCGGAAGTCCCATTCAAGTCTATGGGACTTCCGGTATCGGAATAAGAAAAACCCTTTCCTGCCCTTGTACAGCCTCTCTGGGGTCTGTACGGGCCTTTCGGGGGGCTGTGCCGGCCTGCCAGGGGGTCTGTGCAGGCTCCGGGGGGCTGTGCCGGCCTGCCGGGGGGCTGTGCCGGCCTGCCGGGGGGCTGTGCCGGCCTGCCGGGGGGCTGTGCAGGCTCCGGGGGGCTGTGCCGGCCTGCCGGGGGGCTGTGCCGGCCTGCCGGGGGGCTGTGCAGGCTCCGGGGGGCTGTGCCGGCCTGCCGGGGGGCTGTGCCGGCCTGCCGGTGGTCTGTGCAGGCTCCGGGGGTCTGTGCAGGCATCGTCCGATGGGACTACAAGTCCCATCGGGCGATGCCTGCTACCATGACAGTGATTGACACATTAGCCAATGATGGGACAGTAGTAGTCCCATCATCCGGCTAATGTGTTAAATGTAAAAAAAAAAAAAAAAAAAAAATTACATGCTACATACATACAACATGCATACTACATACATGCTACATTCATACTACATACTACATACATGCTACATTCATACTACATAAATACTACATGCAACATACATACTACATATATACTACATGCATGCTACATACATACTGCATGCTACATACATACCACATATATACTACATACATACTACATACATACTACATACATACTACATGCATGCTACATACATACTGCATGCTACATACATACTACATATATACTACATACATACTACATACATACTACATACATACTACATGCATGCTACATACATACTACATGCATGCTACATACATACCACATACATACTACATGCTACATACATACCACATATATACTACATACATACAATACATTCATACAATACATACATAGACATACAGTACATATAACATAGAGTAACATACTTACCAATACTTGTCACATTGTTCCCCGAAGCCATTGTCTATTCCGGGATAAATATTAACATAACAAACCACAAAAATACTCACCCACGATCCGAAGCAGTCCACGAGTGTGTCCCACGACGATCTTGGGTAGAGAACTGCAGCATCAGATGATGCTGCCGTTCTCTACGGGCTGCAGGAATCCAATGACGGAAGGTAGGTATCCTTCCGCACTGTATTCCTCCGCCACTTAAAAAAAAAAAAGTCCCTAGTCTCACTTTATGCCATTGCTGTGTGGGAAATTCCCACACAGCAATGGCATAAAGTGAGACTAGGGACTTTTTTTTTTTTTAAGTGGCGGAGGAATACAGTGCGGAAGGATACCTACCTTCCGTCATTGGATTCCTGCAGCCCGTAGAGAACGGCAGCATCAGCTGATGCTGCAGTTCTCTACCCAAGATCGTCGTGGGACACACTCGTGGACTGCTTCGGATCGTGGGTGAGTATTTTTGTGGTTTGTTATGTTAATATTTATCCCGGAATAGACAATGGCTTCGGGGAACAATGTGACAAGTATTGGTAAGTATGTTACTCTATGTTATATGTACTGTATGTCTATGTATGTATTGTATGAATGTATTGTATGTATGTAGTATATATGTGGTATGTATGTAGCATGTAGTATGTATGTGGTATGTATGTAGTATGTATGTAGCATGTATGTATGTAGTATATATGTAGTATGTATGTAGTATATATGTAGTATGTAGTATGTATGTAGCATGCATGTAGTATATATGTAGTATGTATGTAGCATGCATGTAGTATGTATGTAGCATGTAGTATATATGTAGCATGCAGCATGTATGTAGTATGTATGTAGTATATATGTAGTATGCATGTAGTATGTATGTAGTATGTATGTAGCATGCAGTATGTATGTAGCATGTATGTAGTATGTATGTAGTATATATGTAGTATGTATGTAGCATGCATGTAGTATGTATGTAGTATGTATGTAGCATGCAGTATGTAGCATGTATGTAGTATGTATGTAGTATGTATGTATGTAGTATGTATGTAGCATGCAGTATGTATGTAGCATGTATGTAGTATGTATGTAGTATATATGTAGTATGTATGTAGTATGTATGTAGTATGTATGTAGTATGTATGTAGCATGCAGTATGTATGTAGCATGTATGTAGTATGTATGTAGTATATATGTAGCATGCATGTAGTATGTATGTAGCATGCATGTAGTATTTTTTTTTTTTTTTTTTAACATTTAACACATTAGCCGGATGATGGGACTACTACTGTCCCATCATTGGCTAATGTGTCAATCACTGTCATGGTAGCAGGCATCGCCCGATGGGACTTGTAGTCCCATCGGACGATGCTTGCACAGACCCCCGGACATCAGCACAGCCCCCCGGCAGGCCGGCACAGCCCCCCGGCAGGCCGGTACAGACCCCCACAGGGTGCACAGACCACCGGCAGGCCGGCACAGCCCCCCGGCAGGCCGGTACAGACCCCGGGCAGTCCACACAGCCCCCCGGCAGGCCGGCACAGCCCCCCGGCAGGCCGGCAGAGACCCCCGGAAGGCCCGAAATGACGGCGCATCATGATGCGCACACACCGCGCATCATGATGACGTCAGGCCGTCAATCAACTGAACTTCCGATTCCGATGCCGAATTCCGATATTGAAAAAATATCGGAAGTCGGTATCGGAATTCCGATACAGCAAGTATCGGCCGATACCCGATACTTGCGGTATCGGAATGCTCAACACTATTCATAAGCCAAAACCAGGAGTGGGTGATAAATGCAGAAGTGGTGCCGTGTTTCTATTATACTTTTCCTCTGATTGTTCCACTCCTGGTTTTGGCTTACAAATACTGATGCAAAATACTGACCAAATACTGAACGTGTGAACGTAGCCTAAGACTTTAATTCTCAGATTAAAACATTCATGGCTGGCTGTTGTTGCTTATTCTGTCATAAAACATGTTATTCACCTGTCCTAGTTCCAGGGGCAAGTTCTGGATTGTTCCTCTCCTCAGTTTGGTTTGGTTTCTTCTCCTATTGACATGTTCCAATGGCGTTATGGCGCTGGGTTATTTAGATGCAACTCAGGCGGCATGACACCATTTTGCTGCTCAAATCTTCTACATCCAAGTCTCCACTACTTTACTGTATTTCCACTGCTTAGTTCTACTAAATCAGTCCAGCTTCACTACATCAGCTCAGCGACATATTAAGTACTGCCTTGTTATTAACTCATCAAATTTTCCGCACCATCTTCACCTGTTTGTGCTGCTTAAGATCTCACTGTCCTCCATCAAGGATAGTAATAATAATAGTAGTCATTTTTTTTAAATTTCTTTGGCGTCGACATATTCCGCAGCACTTTACATTTTAGAGGGGACTTGTACAGACAAGGAAGACATTACAGAGTAACACATAAAGCAGATATTACTTACAGCCTGCCATGATCCCCGCTGCCTCCTCACCACTATTGGAGCTATCGCCTCACCATCACTGAAGCTGCTGCAACTCCCCAACCTACTGTCTCCTTCCCCACCACTCTGTAGAATGTAAGCCCACAAGGGCAGGGTCCTCTCCCCTCTGTATCAGTCTGTGATTGTTAGTTTGTTTACTGTAAGTGATATCTGTAATTTGTATGTAACCCCTTCTCATGTACAGCACCATGGAATCAATGGTGCTATATACTGTAAATATATAATAATAATAATACTAAAAGGAGCGAGGTCCCTGTTTGCAAGCTTACAATCTATGAAGAAATAAAGGGAGACACAAAAGATGAATGATAAAAAATGCTTGTATTGTCCGGACCGCCCATCAATAAAATACATTAGGAGATGCAAATAATGCTGCATGAACTGGTCACCAACCAGTATCCGTACAAGTGCCGACACAGAGGTCTTATAAGTTATTGGGTGTGTGAACAGATGCTACAGGGCTTTAGCCTGAAACGCGTAAACCAGTGTCCAGGACCTCTGCTATCACTGCCATTTTTTTTGCTGTCGGTGGTCCATGTTTTTATACGAAGATTTTGAAATAAAGTTCGTTGGAATGCAGCCTTTTGGTGCTGGATTTCTTACTACTGATTAGATTTTCCTGGGATGGCAGCCATGCACAAAGGGGACAGGTGATCTGAAAAGACGTTTATTTACTAATTGCATACAATAGTTGGCAAGAATGAATAAGTCTTTGCAGAGTCAAAAGGTAAGAAAAGGCTGAATTCTAGATATTTTTGAGGTATAGGTGACATGAGCGAGTGAGTGAATGGATGTAGAGGTGAATGAAAAATATAAATCAAGAGTGACCCCAAGACAGGGGGTATAAATTTTCAATATTAGTTTCAGTCTTCCTCGGGTACTCTAAATTTTCCTGCTACATATTTGTGTGTTCAGAAGTTGCATAAAGTTTTATAGAGACTTTTTTTGGCAAGGGGGCTGAATATTTTGTTGTTTTTGCTGCATTCACCATAGAGACTCACCTGTGTGAATGAATCCACAATTTCATGACTTAATGCATTGCAACACTCAACAGATATTACTCCAAGAGGGAGATCTTCATATTGAGGACATCATTTTATTAGAATTTCATCTCATGAGAACTCGGTGCTCATCTGTAATTGATTGGTAGGCTATCCAGGTTGACCAGCGGGGCCCAACCTGTTTTTAGTATTCCATTAAAATCGTCCCTCAACTTTCCTCAGTGCCTTTCAACTCTTTTTACATTGACCCTAATATTCCTTCCCATTACCATGATTATCTAAACAAAATGTTTAAACTCTGCCACCTCAACGTTCAATGTGGCAGCTCCTCTTCACCAAGGCATAGAACCATCTGGAGCTAGAACTAGGGGTGTAATCAGAGTCCTATAGGCAAGTTTTGGATCTGAGCACTTCCACAACCCCTAGGGTTTTTCTTTGATGCATAGGCCCCTGTGAGTCTGCTAATATCTATAAGGAAATATGTCAAGGACTCACTACACCATCACAGTGTTTAACTCTATCCGCATCATGAAAATGGGGATAAAGTTAAAAGCTGGGCCAGCCTGAGACTCCGGGCAGGTCCATCTTTTCCTCTGGTTTCAGACACAGTGGAATCCACTGTGAATATGATTGTTATGCCCCTGGTTAGAACATATTCTTTCTTTCTTTCATACTGTACATGGAGGCAATGTCTGTAAATATTATAAAAGAACTTAAAGAGGGGCTTCATTCAGAAATCCACATACCCTACTGGAGCAAGGGTTTTCTTCATGAAGAATAGATTTACTAATTTAATGGATTCTGAGCTGATAATCTGCACTACAAATGAGGATGAATAGAGGATGACATTCAATACGCATGGCTACTACAAGTATTTAGTCATGTCCTTCATCTTAATACTAGAGTCATAGTATCATACATATCTTTTAGGGTAATTGGATATTTTGGCGTACTTTCAATTGGAAGCACCTAAATTTCCTGGCGAAATGCAAATTTGAATTTCAAAAGTGTTACTGTAGTATCTGGATGATGGATTAATATTTTCACAAGGTATGGTCTCCCACTGCCGTCACATGTGTTCAGTTCTGCACATACTGCAGGAAAATTGCTTTTACTCTGAGCTAGAGAAATGCCAGGAGCTACAATTTTTAGGATACACTGCAGTCTTATGTTTCAATCCTCAAATAGGTTTGGGATATCAAAACTGGTCACAACCTATGGGGCTTAAAGTTCTTCAGATATTTCTTGATCTTGTCAATTTCTTCCAGCAGTTCATCAACAAGTACTTTCAAATAGTTTTTCCTCTGATGGTCTATATTAAATTGACAAATTCACAGAACTGGGTGGATTCTGCAGTTCAAGACCTTGGTCTCCACAAATCTTACTTCTCTTCTGCTCTGATTCTGCATCATCCTGACTTTAATAATCCACTTACTCTAGAGCAGTGGTTTTCAACCAGTGTTCCGCGGCACACTAGTGTGCCGCGACACATGGTCGGGTGTGCCGCGTGTCCGCATGGCTAATTTTCATGCGATGCAAATTAGCCATGTGGAGGCAAGCAGGGCGGCGGGTCGGAAAGGCAGCAGTCCCGTGTTCCTGTGTCGCTTCCTCCCTGACACAGCAGTCAGCGGCGCGGCTGGATGAAATCATCATTCAGCCCCGCGGCTGCTGTGCCAGTGAGAGGAAGCTGCCGGTGAGGAGAGGTGAGGGGTGTGTGTGTGTGTGTGTGTGTCTAGGTGAGAGGTGTGTGTTTGTGTGCGTGTGTAGGTGAGTTGATGGATGTGATGAGAAGCAATGATGGGAGTCATGGAGAAGGCGGTGATGGGGAGAGGGCAATGGAGAAGGCGGTGATGGGGGTGATAAGAAGGCGGTGGTGGGGAGAGGGCAATGATGGGGTTGTCGAAAGGCCAATAATGGGGTGGTGGGGAGAAGGAAATGATGGAGGTAGTGGAATGGGCAATTTCTACATGAAGGGGATTATGATGGGGCATATTACTACAAGAAGGTGATAATGATGGGGCATATTACTAAAAGAAGGGGATAATGATGGGGCATATTACTAAAAGAAAGGGATAATTATGTGGCTCATATACTGCAATATAAAGGGGTACAATGAGAAATACTATGGCCATGAGGCTGGAGTACAAGCGCCAGCTCATATACTATATATATATATGGTATATGCTGATAATTATGTGGCTCATATACGTGGGACTGTATGTATGACTTTACATGGGACTGCATATATATATGGGAATACATGGGACTGTATGTATGAGGTTACATGGGATTGTATATATGAGGGGGTTATCCTTTTTTATTTAGCTTTTTTAAAATAAATAATTTATTGAAAGGACCTCACACTGAGTGAGTAAAAATACATTTAGAATCTATATTATTAACTATATGTATAATATGTACTGTTTTAGTGTCATTTTGTGCCATTTTGGTTGGTGGTGTGCCCCGGGATTTTTTACGTTTAAAAAGTGTGCCGCGGCTCAAAAAAGGTTGAAAATCACTGCTCTAGAGGTAGATGGACTCTCCCAGAGAAGTAGGAGTTGTCCAATGTGACTAGGAACAATCCTTTCTGCTTCTTCTATAAAAAAGTTGCTGAATATTATTTGAGTCTGAATCTGAGCCTGAATATTGTTTGGCATCTGTTGAAGAGTGTAGATTATTTTCAAGGTGTGATAAAGAAGTCACTTTCCCTACGTGTGATGACGATTGTAATTTAAAGTGTATGTTCATTTTCTGTATCAGATTCTGCCTGATCCAGTGTATGAGTCTACATTAGTGATGGGCAATTATACTCATTGATCAGGTTTTCCCGATCATCCTGAGCGGAGATTTAGTTTGTTTCTACGTAGCTGCATGATTTGCGGCTGCTGGACAGCCAGAATACAAGAGAGAGTTGCCTGTTTGTTAGGGAATTCCCACATGTATTCAGGCTGTTTAGCAGCCGCAAATCATGCAGCTGCGTCGACGAAAACTAAGTCTCCAAGCACGCCAAAATACTCGGAGGACACCCCAGCATGCTCGGTCATCACTAGTCTACATGTGTATATGTTGTTTATTTTGTGTATCCTGTGTATACTGTGTGTGTGTATATTGAGTGTATATGATGTATATGTATTTGTATGTATATTTTGTCTGTATGTGCATATTATAACTGTTTGCCTTTCCCTAACTGTCCCTTTGAGCATTAGTAACCATTTGCCTGCTCTTGACTATCCATATTGCAGAATCTGTGCATTCAACTTGTATATGAGTCAGCATTTGTGTGTTGTACCTTTAGCATGGCTCCTGCTTTGAGGATGTGAGAGTGACAGACACACACATGACCAGGTTAATTTAACACTCCCATCTATATTTTTTAAATAAATATGTGTATTTGCATGTAGTCATGGCCAGAGACACTCACAGAAAACTGTATTACACTTCTCAGCGTGCCTGCGTCTCCAGTTTCAAGTCCCCCTGGGCACATCCCAGGCAGTGACGGCCCCTCTTCCAGGCGACCCCCAGTAATGGAGACACAGTCCAGGATAAGTTGAACATTCTCTTTACTTAGAACTTCACACTTATATCCACAGTTTGCACATAATGGAATTCACTTGTTTCCTCATCTTTCCCTATTTCGCTGATGCCTCTGTGCGGCACACATCCGGACCGGACCATCTTAGACTGCTCCCCAGATCCTTCTTGACCTAATCTCACCATGATGTCAATTTCTTCTGCCTGTTTTGCACCAGACTCGAAATCATCAGCCACCAGGTTTGGATGCCTCTGGTACAGCGTGTCTGTACCGTTCCCTTCGAAGCTCCAACTTCCTTCAGCTCCTCACTCCAACCAACTCCCACCCTAAAGGCATCCGCCCAAGCTATGAGTTGCCACATCTTTCTTCTCCTGTACTGGCCCACTGCGATGATGCCCAGTGGCCGTGGATAACGTGGACTTCAGCTACCTAACGTTGCGTGGCTGTCGAGCCGTCCGGGGCCTATAGCCCATGTGGACACTTCGGCACCTTGTCCCCATCTGACTTAACTTCCTAAAACTTCTGACTTACCGCCCGGCAGCCCCTTCTATTTTAACCCCCTACAACCTAGCTATAACCTATTCTAAAAGTGCACACTAGTATGCCCCATCTAGTGGCCCCCAAATGAATTACACTTACCCTTAGCTATAAGAACTATAACACTAAGGTGCCCCCCTCTAATGTCTGAAGGGTGCACTTTACTTTCGCTATCTTACACAGTATTACATTACAGGATCATAACAGATATACATTGTACATAAAATGATAACACTGAAAAGAGTGTGGCAGTACCATTGACCTTGCGGGGTAATACATATTTTACATGTAGAAGTACCACCAAGTATTAACAACGACATTACAGTAACTAACATATATAAACAGTTACACATTAAGAACCATTAGGGAAGCAGAACAAGCCGGTAATCCTCTGTCACCCCCTTACAAGTATATTAGGGGCAGCATGGTGGCTCAGTGGTTAGAACTGTTCCTTTGCAGTCCTGGGTTCAAGTCTCACTAAGGACAGATCTACATGGAGTTTGAATATTCTCCCCATGTTTGCGTGTGTTTCTTCTTTTATCTCCCACACTCCAAAGACATACTGATAGGGAATGTAGATTGTGAGCCCCAATGGGGACAAAGATAACAATATCTGTATAGCGCTGTGAAATATGATGGCGCTTTATAAGTGCAATCTGTCAATCAAAGTTCTAGGGGGTGATTACATCTGCTGCTCACAGTGAGTGAGCAGTGAGTCATATCTGTAGTTGCGCTGTGAATTCCAACATAACAGAAAGGCTGGGGTCACACGAGAGTATAAAAAAATCAGTCCAAATTTCATCCAGAAAAGTGGGAGTTTTTTTTGCAATTATGATCCTTGCACAATCCATAAACAGTCTAATCCGTTTTTTTACTCAGCAGCTATTAATCATTTACAGGACCATTTACAGTTCCCTATGTTACAGAATCATAACATATCTGTAAAAATCAGATGCCACTCTGATGATCCATATGGTATCCAATTTTTTTTCCACACCCATCCGATTTCGGAGTAAAATTGCATCAAACCGTGATTTTTTTTTCTCACGCCGAATACAGCTGCAGATCTGCACTGCCTCATAAAATAACATTGATCTAAGTGCAAACCATTTTTTTTTTTATCGGATTGCACTGGTCTGAGTTATACACTCGCGCAAACGAACCCCAGTTTAGATGCTACGGAGAAAAAATAAGTACATTTTTTCCTTTTAGTAAAGTGGCCCGGAAGCATTATAATTATTTACCTGCTGATTAATGCTATATCTGCAAGTAAAAATCATTTTACAAGGTGACTGGTTCTCGTTAAGGACGGGGGTTACATAAAAGTTAATCTGGACAATTATGCCAATATTACTCTGTTCAAAGTCTGTCAAAGTGCGATGAACTTAATTTCTCCATCTTGTCCATTCTCTGTGTCCGCTGATGTTTGACTACACATGTAGGTAGAAGGTATGCTTTAGCCATGTCATCCATTTGTATTTACCGTATTTTTCGGATTATAAGACGCACTTTTCCCCCGAAATTTGCGTTGCTGCAGGTCAAAGGCTGGGATGAGGGAGAGGCCACCGCATCGCAATAATGGGCATGCAGGGGGGGGCTCCAGGCTTTCACAAAATGCCGGCGAAGCCCCCTCACACCACAGAGCACCGCAGCCATTTTCACCCACAGCAGCACACATCGGAATGTTATGGTTCAACTGGTATTAGATGTTCTTTTGCAGTAAAAAAGTGTGATTTCTGGGCTCACCACATTTCTAGCAATCTCTCCACTGATTAGATATACAGTATGTGTGTCACTCCACTGCTGGAGTACAGCACATAAGAAGACTGAAGAAAAAGAGCTGGCACTTGCAAGGAAGATTGAAAACTTAGATTTCTTTATTCGTTTATCCGTAAAAAGTTACATGTCTGGTTCCACAGGTTTAATATGGAACCATATATGTAACTTTTTATGGATGCACTAATAAAGAAAGCCAAGTTTTTAATCTTACTTGAAAGTGCCAGCTCTTTTTCTTCACTTTCTTTAGATGTTCTTTTGGTGAATAACTTGATGTGGCTGAAAAAATCCCTACTGAACAGAAGAGCAAGAAAAAGTTGTCCAGAGACCTGGAGATGGAAAATTACTCTGCCTTACCATCATTACTCTGGCAGGAATCTTTGATGATCCAGAAAAATGTAGAGGGGAAAGCTACAAGAACTGGGATCACCACAATAAATCACAAAAAATATCAAATTTTTATTAAGTGTCAAACAGACCAAGACATGATTAAAAACATTTAAAAGTCATTAAATGACAATATACCCAAAGGGTTAATAATATAACCCATAAAGGTACCCCTATAACTGTTGATACACGTATAATTCAGCTGGATCATTTCTTCTTTTATTACAAATAATTGGTCCATAGAATCAATGATAATGTCATATTATTTACACAATATAGATGTAATACCAAAAAATGAATAGAGACAAAATGGACACAATGAGAACCAAATAATAACAGTCTGGGGACCAAGGCTGTAGTAGTGGCTCTCAATGGGTGTTTTGTTGCACCCTGGTCCTCCGTCACATACACACAATGTTCCAGTGGTAGCGTAACTTTTTGTCTGTTTTCCTGTCCATCTGGATCCTCTCTGGTCCACTGGGGGTTTCTTTCTTGAGGTTCCACACAGAGAGAGACAGAGTCAAATTCAAGCTTAAAACAAACGGTTTTACTCAGTTCCTTTCTCAGCTCGTCCAGTTCACATTTAGGTACAGCACAAGATACTTCACAAGACATGACATTTTGTGTCCCTGTGCTGTCCCTCACATTTTCAGGAATATTGCAGGGTTGCACCGTTGTCCTGTTGTACCACAGCATTCTGTCTGACCAGTCTGATTATCTTTAGGAGTTCCCAGTCTGTTTCGCCCCGGACACGCAGGTGTCTTCCTATGCAGCTGACCACCACCATGACAAAGCTGCTCTGTATTAATTTGCTTCACCGGCAATCATTACTCCTAGGCCCTGGATGAGCTGGGCTCCTTTACTTAGAAACGTTACGTGGCACAACTGCCCTGTCTGGGCTCCCAGGCCCTATTCAGGAAAACCTTACAACTTATCCAGTTGGCCCCTCCTACTTAACTAATTCCTATCCTACTCTTATTGCTATTCCTACAATGCCTCCCTCTAGTGGGCTAAGTCAATAACTACACTTTCACTACCCTTAAATACAATATACATGTATATATATTAAACTACACAACAGCATGCATAGCAGCATTACATTTCACATCAGATTTACCAGCTGTCTGGGATGTACAAACACAGACAAAGGAGAGTGGGCACAGCTAGTCCCTGCGCACCCCTTACACAAGTAGTGACCACCACTTTACAAAGTGATAATCCATAGGGTGTGATAGCTGCAAGGCATTATGGGGAGTTCTGCATGGAAAATCAACACGACTTTAGCACACTCTCTGATGCTTCAGCTGTGTGGGAATTGGTGTCAAACAAGCTTTTCTTTTTGAACCACAAATTCAATCTCAAAATTTTAAAATTTGCATGAAGCCACGAATTTCAGGAAATTTAAATTTAAATTGATATTCCGTGGATCAATCAGCTCATCTCTACTCAAAAATCATATCATCAAATATAACCATTATATTTTATGAAACTGTTCTAAAACATGGTAACGCAGATGCCTGCATATATTTTGCATTATCTAGAATTTGTAAATACTATACACAAAGCAGTGCTTGTAACTTGTCCTAGGCCAGGGGTCCCCAACCTGTAGCTCGGGAGCCACATGTGGCTCACGGTCCTATGAATTGTGGCTGTCTGCCAGTTTGGTGAATTAGCTCCAGGTCTAGCAAACAGGTATGAAGAGCACATCTTAAAAAAAGTGAATTTTTGAGAAGGTCACTGAAGCTGATTGTGACAATGTGTTGGGAGTGTTGGATGAGAGAATACTGAATAGGGGTATTGGGAGACCTCTGGATCTAGGTATACTGCTTCAAGGTGATTTCTGTGGAAAAGCTTTGGGGGCTCTGGTTGCCACTACTGTGAGGGGGGAGGGAGCTGGATGTGGCTCGTGATGCTCAATCAGAGCAGAATGTGGCTCTCTAAGTCAGAAAGCTTGGGGACCACTGGCCTAGGTCATTTCATATCGCCTCATGCTAGATTATAGCCCCTTGATATCAGCAGTGTTTAGTGAAATACACAAGAATGACTTAATTTTTCAACATCTTTTTTGGGGATCAGGTGTGTCAGGTAAGTTATGTGAGAAGATAACTGACTTAAATATTAAAGTTCTAAACACATAGACTATTATTACTTGAACCAGTAAAAATTCAATCAGTAAAATATTAAACTTGCACAAAGATATGATGAGGTAGAGAATCTACCACACTTCTCAGTAGTCACACATTACAAGAAGCTGTGTGTCTGAGGATGATAGAAAGAGATCTGCGCACTTTTCAACCAATCAGAGACAGGGTGAGAAAACCAGGATCAAGTTATAATTACATCCTAAGGTGAAAGCACTGATCTTACTGGACAGCAGTGTAATCTCAGATGTAATGACTGTTGTCTGTTACCAGTCACATTGTATTGTGAGATCAGTCTTCATCATGTGATTAACAACACAAATACCTTCTCACTACGTGTAAGTCAGTTTTAAGTTATTAAAAAATGGCACCTAAAATCTATCTCACAAGGGCTCATAAAATAGAGGGGTAAATTGTAGCCTGGAGGGGTGTACTTTGGCCTAGGCTATTTTACACCCCTGATATAGTTTGGCGTAGGACGGTTTATCCCACAGGGTATACTCTGACCTAGTCCAAACTACAGTATACCCGGGTTTAATCTGGCCAGGGGTAATTTTGGCCTGTTACACTGAGACACCAGTTTAAAAAATATGTAAGCAAAAGCTAAACAGATGCAAACTCATGGAACACAAAAGAAATTAGTCATGTTTTTAATTATTTTAGGTAATTATTCCCATGTGATTTATTATGTTAATTTGTCACAGTTATATTACGAAAGCAAATGCTTATAATTTAGGAATGATGTAGTTAAAAAAAAAATCATTATAAGCTTAAATACTCCTCATAGGATAATACTGGTGTTAGGTGAGGTGTTGAGTGCTCCTTTAATTACAGCCTCTGGTTTATAATCTCATTTATAATTAAAAAGATAATTCTATCTTTAATTTATATCACAGCAGAGACTAATGATGTTTATGAAACAGTGCAAAACCCTGGGGCAAAGTGATAAGCCGAAGCACTGATAATATCCAGATATGCAAATAGATATATTCTGAATAAAAAAAAAACATTTTGTTTGCATCTTTAGCATGTTTACTTCTTGTATTTTCTTAAGAACCTTTTACGTAAGAAAATACCTAATATTTTATGCAGTTACAGTGAAAATTATTTAACCTCTGTTGCAAATTAGGTTTATCAGAAAAATGTGGAAACTTTCTGCTCTATGCAATAAACAATTCAAGCAAGAACAATATAAAGAGCCGAACACTACTACTAGAACAAGTGGTTTCTTCAAATTCAACACAAAATGTCACTTTAAATAACTACTACAGTCCCATAATTATTTAACATCTTCATGATGTGTGCTTTCAGTAGAGGGGATCAGACACAATTCAAATTCGCTTACTTGTGCATTTTTCCCAGGAAATTTGATTTGCAGAGAAGTTATTATCCTCAAATTTAATGACCCTTATTATGCTTTGGTATCTTTTTAGACTCCAGAGCATAATAAGCATAATATGACAAAAATAATAAAAATTCTTATTCTCACTTCACCATTCACCGGCCCCTCCGTTCCTCACCACCATCTGTCAGCTCCTTGTTGAACCTTTGGAGCAGTGGCAGCAGCACTAAAATCCTCAGGCTATAGTCTGCTAGGCCTGAGAGGTTTATGCGCATGAGCCTACAAAGGCCACGACCATGGCAGTGAAGGGTGAACAGATAGTATACGGTTTTATTTGTTTACATTTTGATGGCCTTTTATGAATTAAAAAAATGTTGCCCAGCAAAAAACATTTTGTTGAATCCTCATGGAAGCAAATTGCAAAAAAAAAACATTTTGGCAAATAGGGATTTTTGTAAGATTCAAATTGAATTTAATTTAATTTTCTTATTTTTAGTCTTCAGTACTTAGTAGATCACTCTTTGGCTGTTATGACTAGTTGCAAAAGTGATGTTTAGCCAGACACCAGTTTCTGGTAGTGGTCTGAGAAATCTTAGCTCATTTTTCATGGGTGGTCACTACATCCCTGACAGTAATTTTATGTAGTCGGATGTGAGGAATATGATGAACTGCAGTTAAGTTTAAAGATCAGCGGAGTTCCGAGAGGAATTAGAATTAGAGCAGAGGAGGATTGGCAAGTTATGGCTTTATTTTATTTTTATCATTCTGAGTGGTATTCCAAAAGGTTCTCACTAGAGTTGAGCGACTTTGGTCGGATCGGGTTTCATGAAACAAAATTTCTTTCAGATGAAACTGGTCCGAATAGAGTAAAAAAAGTCGGAGTTTCGTCCGAAACCCGATCCCAATGCAAGTCAATGGGAAATAAAAGTCGGCATTGAGCGGATGACATTCATCCACTCAATGCCGACTTTTATTCCCCATTGACTTGCATTGGGGTCGGGTTTCAGACGAAACTCCGACTTTTTTTGTCCTAGTCGGACCAGTTTCATCTGAAACAAATTTCGTTTCATGAAACCCGATCCTACTAAAGTCGCTCAACTCTAGTTCTCACCAAGTTAAATAAACTTTGCAAACTTTGATATGGCATTATGAGAAACTTTGTTTTCCAATGTAATAATCATTACAAAATAAGTGTGTAATCACTGACTTGATTACACCTAGCATTCAAGTAGGGCTCACCACTGGATTCTATAAGACAGTAAAGAAAAGGGAAAGAAAAGTAGGCAATAGAGGAGGAATTTCTGCACAATAGCAGCATAAAACAAGTAAAAATAAGTAGTACTCTTTATAAAATCAATAGTTATTAAATTGGAAACATATAAATTCCGGACAGCTTAGATGTAAAGTCAGTGAAGCCAAAACCATGTAATCTTGTGCAGTTTGTTCTGATGTCAACATCAAGAAGAGGGATTATCTTCATAAAGAGCCAGAATGAGGATTTATAATCTCACCTATCAATAAAGTTACCCTTCAAAAAGTATTAGGATGATGGTTTGTATTGTGTATCTGTGAACAAAAATAATAAAATGTTCCTTCATCCTCAATGCTGTAACAAAGATTTCCAGATGCATGGGTAGAAAGAAGCATATTAGGCTTTAGACGTGTTGAGAAAGGAAATATGAATGTGATTGAATTTCAAGCTTATAAATTTTTTTACAAGCTTACATTTACAAAATTAAATTAACTCTTGGTAATAAAAAAATTATTCAAGTTTGAAAAAGTAATGTAAAGATGGAGGAGAAATCAAAGAAAAAAAATATTTGTATGGAAGATGAAACAAATATGTCACCTAAATTTGTCGTATGGAAAACATAATTGTTCAGTGGCCTATTTCTAAGGTAACAGTGCTTATAAAGTAGGAAATTAAATTAAATTACATTGAAGTAGGACATATAAACAGAATAATTTATATTTTCACAATGGTATTAAGACACTCTAATTTACACCTATATTTAGTGAAGAAGGAATGCCTAGTGGCACATGTGCCATGCCCAAGACCAAGCCCTTTAATGTTGTAAAAATATTATCACTTTCCCATGTGACCAAACCCTTATCTCAAAATATATAAAAGGAAATGTTGGTCTACTTGAGGGGTTATGTCTAGTCTTCTCCTTCATCTGCTTCTGCTTGGTGTGTAGACTTATCTTTAGCACTCCACAATGAGTCAAGCGTTGAGCACCAAACTTGGAAAGTGTAGCGTTGGCAGCTCTTGTGGCACTAAAAACTTTAGCAGCTGCTCAACTGGTGGTGGGTATGGAGGTGGAAGAGCAAGCTTCACTTCTTCTTCTGTGATACGATCAGGAAGTAAGCCTCCATACACTGGATGTGGTACTGGAAGATTCGGCTCAACTAGCCTCTTAAACTTAGGCAAGAACAAAAGGATTTCCATCAGTTCTGGAAGTAATAGAGGATTGGTCATTGGTGGTGGTAAAACTCTTAGCAGCTTTGGCGAAAGCTTCCCTGTTTGCCCACCAGGAGGTATCCAAAATGTTACAGTCAACCAATTACTCCTACAACCTGTCAAAGTCGATATTGATCCAAATATTCAGAGAGTCAGAACTGAAGAACGAGAGCAGATAAAAAGTCTGAACAACAAATTTGCCTCTTTCATAGACAAGGTAAGTCATACTTTGAATGTCAATTGAGAATAAAATGTATATTTGTTGAGTTTCATACTGCTTAGAGCTATAGTGTCTTTATTGTATCTTTTTTTTATTTTTATTTAGGTTAGATTCCTTGAGCAACAAAATAAAATTCTAGAAACAAAATGGAGCTTTTTGAAAGAGCAAAGTCAAAAGATGGAAGCCAGAAAGAAGATCCATGATAGACAATATCAAGCAATGTTTGATGCGTACATTAACAGTCTTCAAAGACAGCTGGATAGCACGAAAAATGAAAAATGCCGCCTGGATGGTGAAGTGAATAATATGCAAAATGTTGTGGAGGATTTTAAGAGCAAGTAAGTTGCGGTATATAAAAACCATAAATAATTATTGGTACATTACATCGTATTTAAGTATGGAGTAAATATGGATATTTTGTGAAAACTTCTAATCAAGGCTGAAACCCTTTTCCTTTATAGAATCAAAATGTAAATGATATGTTTATCTTTCCCAGATATGAAGAGGAAATTAACAAACGCACATGTGCTGAAAATCAATTTGTCACCCTGAAGAAGGTAAGTTTTATCTGTATCATTGATTGTGTTTTTTCCTTTTATGTCATTCACTATCTCTGTATGAAATGCATTTATTTTCTGTTACTGATGGGCCTCCATGATGGGGCTTACTATCTCATTTTCCAACCCCAACTCAATTTCAAAGGAATTAAAAGGGTTTTCCAATCTTCAATCTTCAGGAGCGCAGTACTCAACTTTCTACCAGCTTCCTGCTTGCAAATAGTGGCAGTGCACTCCTGATGATTACATGGTTGAGTTATTTGCTTGAACTCTGCTATCTCAATACCACAGGTAGACACAAAGCATCGAAGATGTGCAGTGAAACTGAAACTCAGCAGGATCCAAAGCAAACAGTTCAGAACTTACAAGCGCCTTTGCAAAAAATTTGTTACCCCTGTGCTCCTTGTCTAGGTGACCAGCCACCACTTAACAGACTAGGCAAAGGGCAATATAAATATTATCAAAAATTGCTCTATTCTTGAGATTGGAGATGATTTTTAATAATAGGTAATGTGAAAAATTGCTTATTTTTTTAAGCACTTTGCAATTTTTCACATTTAAGAAGATGATACTATCTCTTTATCCAATCTTATGTTTTTACATTGGGGTAAGAAATTAGAGAACCCAAAAACTCACACAATAATGAATATAATATGCAAACATTCCACAGATGTTGTCCTTCGGACATGAAATATGAAGACTACAATGAATTATAGCTGATATGTATTACTTTTTAACTTTTTATTTACATGCTGATTGTTCAACACCAATGAGTATTATTGTAGTACACATAGATACAACTATTTACCTATGCGATTTGGAAATGTTCCTACTTTCCAGAAGGCGCAAATTAACAGTAGAACTTGTCCAAAATTGGTTACTACAATGGTGGTATTTATTTAAGGGAAAGTTGCAAAACTATGATATCAGACAATTCCATGAAAATGGTTGGAAACCATGGCCTTGCTTCTAATCATGGAACCACCTTTAACTTTTATCTGTTATAACACCGATGCATCCATGTGAATTTGTGACTTTTCCCAAATGGCCCAGAAATGTTTTTTCTTTACTAAAGTATAGTAAATTCTTTAATTTTTTTTTAGGATGTGGATGAGTTCTATTTACAAAAAGGTAGTCTGGAGACTAAACACGATGCCTTGGTGAATGAGATTGACTTCCTGAGGATGCTCTATGATGAGGTATTACAATTATTTTGTTTCTTAGTCTTCTTTTACCTTACATCCTCAGAATTTTGTCTGGGCCTACAATAGATGTGGCTTAAATCTTTTCATAATAAGACACATCAATTGTGTTGTAGCTGTTTTGTGTCTACCTCATTTTATGATGCTGGTTAATTATAGGGTGTAGGAAGGTGTCTTTATTTAATCCTGTACTCAGTTTAAATCCCATCAAAAAGATATATTTTAATTTATTTTGTTACATAATGATATGTTTTATCAGTACAATAATGCCTTTTGGTTAAGCTGGCTTTTTTTTTATTTATTCAATAAATTATTGTCAAAGTCATGTATAATTTATTTTTTAAATATAACTTAATGAAACATTAAGGAGATACATATATATATATATATATATACAGTAAGTAAGACTTTGGTTTCTATATGCTGTGTAGTAGTCACAAAGAAGTAAAACAAGGTCAAAGTAGGTTAGCAGCTGTTCAGACTACCAAAAGGGACCACTGGGTTTCCATTCTTATTTCACAAACAAAAAAGTGCTCCTCTAAAGATTTGAGTACTGTAAAACATGAATTCCAACAGCAGCCAATGGAATCCATGTGAAGTCAATTGGATGCATAAAGATTGTTTCACATTTTTTACACAATGGATGTGTCATAAAAGAAAATGCTCTGAAAATTACAAAGGCCAGTAGCCGGCTATGCACATTGGATGCTTGTTTGCCACCTCTCAATTTGTATATGGAGGTCTCCCTCTTATTCTCCTACTTTCCAACAGCAAACATGGGGGAGGCATAGAGATCGTGTGTTTGGCCAACAGTTATCTAATGTGTATAGTCAGGCTAAGACTTGTCTGGAGAATGTCCCATTCTTTTTTCTTTTTCATGTATGTTCTTTTTTGACCAGCAAAACAATTGGGGAGTTACTATTAAAAAAGTTTTAATATATTAATGTTGACACTTCACTTCCATATGAATTCATATCAATTCACTTCCAGTCTACAGAAATATTAGGCTTTTTTTCTAAGATTACCTCAAGAGCTTTCTACTAAAGTGATCAGTCTTGGGGAATAATTTTGAGGATTTCATTCTGTTCCAGGAACTGACTGAAATGCAAGAACAGATTTCTGATACAAATGTTGTCTTGACCATGGACAATAACCGTGATTTGGACTTAAATGGACTTATTGTTGAAGTAAAGTCTCAATATGAGGACATTGCAGCAAAAAGTAAAGCTGAAGTTGAAGATACCTATGCTAAACAAGTAAGACATGAAACTTCCTTGTATTAAAATTCTCATAGAATAAATGTAGTTTTGAACGAAATGATGGAAATACTTTTTGTTTTAATAGTATCAACAGCTGAAGGAATCAGCTGGACAACACGTGGACAGTCTACGGAACAGTAAGGCTGAGATCCAAGAATTGAATAGCATGGTCAAGAGACTTCATAGTGAAACTGAGTGTGTAAAAAAACAGGTAGGTGTATCCAAATCCACAGTTTAGAATTCATTAGTTTAAAGACTAGGATCTTGTCATGAATATACAGTGAAAACAAAGTTTGATTATCAGCAAAAGATACTTTCTTTAGGTAAGCAAATACATCTGTGGAGAACATAACATTTTTTGATAAATGAGCTATAAACTACAAATTACAAGTTGGTTTCCCTTATTTTAAGGAAACATTTTGAGCATGAAGCATACACCACTTTAGCAACTCAAATTTCTGACATCATATAACACAAAAAAAATTCATGATTGTTTTAGATGTTGAGCAGATTACTCTTTGAACCTACCTAACCTTACATTATTGTTTGCTTTTCAAAGGTCAACAACATAGAGACAGCAATTTGTAAAGCTGAGGACCATGGAGAACTTACTCTGAAAGATGCTAAAGCCAAACTATGTGAACTGGAGGCTGTTCTACAGAAAGCCAAAGAAGATTTAGCTTCTCAGCTTCGTGACTACCAGGCCCTTCTCAATGTCAAATTGGCCCTAGACATTGAGATAGCCACTTACCGGACTCTATTGGAGGGAGAAGAAAGCAGGTAAGATTTAGATTTTAGTTAGAGTAGATACTTGAAACCAATGTAAACCCATATCTGAATCCTGCAGTAACCACTTATTTGTAACAAACCCAGGTTTCTTGGACATAATCTTGTTCTTTAATATACATATCTTTATTGCATCAATAAAATAGACTCTTTTATCTCCAATAAAAATTACTTGTGTTTGTCTCCAATTTGGGAAACCCATTTTTTATGAGCAGGTTACCCACAGTATATTTCACAAAGGGTCCCACCACTTTGACCTCCAGAAATTAGATGTCATCACCAGATAAGAAAAAGGGATTGGGATAACCTCTGTTGATCAAAAGGATAAAATATGGGCCTAAAATGAGAATATTCTGAGAAAATGAACTGATTTTTAACCAATGGGTATGTCTGTTACTCTGCTGTTCCATAGTAAACTTCCCCATTTATCAATTCTATTTACTACAGGATAGACGGTGATGTCGACAACAATGTGAAAATATGTAAGTATAATTCTGAGCATAGTCTCCTTCTTTTAGTTAATGTGGTCACAGTAGAATCTTTTGTATTGCTAATCTATATATATATATAAAGCTGAGTGTATGTATGTGTGTGTGTGCTTTTGTATCAAGCCACGCCCACTCCACATAGCCCTGCCCACTGGTGGCTGGAGAGCGGTGTTGCAGAGGGAAAGTGCGGGACGCAGGTGGATAGCAGAGCAGCCAGGGAGAGAGCGGGACATGGATGGAGAGCAGGGCTGCAGAGGGATAGATCGGGATGGCGCATGGAGAGCAGGGCTGTAGAGGGAGAGAGCGGGGCTGTGGAGGGAGAGTGGGACATGGATGGAGAGCGGGGCTGCAGAGAGATAGAGCGGGATGGCACATGGAGAGCAGGGCTGTTTAGGGAGAGGGCAGGGCTGTGGAGGGAGAGAGCAGGGCTGTGGATGGAGAATGGGACAAGGATGGAGAGCTGGCCTGCGGAGGGATAGAACGGGACGGTGGGTGGAGAGCAGGGCTGCAGAAGGAGAGAGCGTGATGGTGGGTTGAGAGCGAGGCTGTTAAGGGAGAGAGCGGAACCCACAGTTAGTTACTATGCCAGGGCAACACCCGGCTCTTTAGCTAGTGGATGATAAAATGGCAAAAAGCCATATTCTAAGTGTGCATATTATTTCAACATGTGCTTTGGTAAAGTTTCTATGGCAGCACTTCTCATTATTTTTTTTATCTCTTATTTTACCATAGAATTTATCATGACCTGATATAAAAATTATGCTAATAATGTAAAGTCTAAAGCTGAAAGATAAATCATAAACTTTTGGGATAGATCATGCTTGCTTTTAGGTCCTTTTTATTTAGTCCTCTTTGCATAAACCCAATATGACAAAATTATGATGATCTCAGGGGATCTCCCTAATGGATGCTCTTATGAGCAACTGTACTTATGATTTTTATTGTTTAGATGTGTCCTATAGTGCGGCAATGTAAATTGCAGATCTGTTTTTATAGCTAATTATATGGTAACATTTGCCAGAGCTTTTAGATAACACATGGCCCCACATCATATTTTGGAATCCAAGAGTAACTTATTAGATTTCACAGAAATATCCTATCCTAATATGTAGTAGGCTTAATAATAATGTTAGTACATACTTCCAATTAGAAATGTAGTGTAGTTTTCTTTATTCACAATGTCTCTTTCCTCATGTGCAGGCATTGCAGGACCTGTCAAAGCTTATGATATGTCTCTTCTTCAGTACAACAGTAAAAATGTTTGAATGAAACATAATGTACAATACAAAAAAATTCAACAAAGTATATTTTAAGTACAAAATGCATCCATTCAAGAATGAAAAAATACCCTCAAGTTGTCCATATTATTGAATTTCACCAATCTAGAGTTTTACTTTTTCCATTACTGCTGTTGGATAAATTACAAAGACAAGATCTATGGCCAATAAGGCAGAATGAAGTTTACTAAAATATTATCATCTATGATGCTTATCACACACAAGCTTGGACTGGCCCATAGGATAACAGGAGAATCCCCCGGTGGGCCACTGTGCAGATCTGGGTCCCCAACTTCACTGTGTGGGCGGTACTTGGCATAATTCACTTGATTCACTCTATACAGAAAAAAAACAGCGTCTCATCATTCATTAACCAAACTACTCAGTTTATTATATAGAGATATACCATAAGTTAATTTGTGAAGAAAGGTAGTGTAATATTTATCTGCAGGTGAAAAGTGGGCCCTTCAAAGTCATTATTACTGGTGGCCCCACAGCACCCCGTCTGACACTGATCACACACATACACATTATCACCTATGATCCCTATCACACATACACATTATCACCTATGATCCCTATCACACATGCACATAATCATCTATGATCCCTATCACACATACACATTTTTTTCTGAATTTTAATATATCGGTCTTATATTAATCTGCTTTTCTTTCCAGGTGTGTTCAGTACCACTGGGAAAACGTCCACTTCAGGTGTTTCTGACTGTAAGCCATGCAATGACAAGAGCACTGGGAGCAGCGTACCAAGGGATGTCCAGAGCGGAAAAACAACATACTCCTCCACGTCTTCATCATGTCAAAGCTCTTTCGGCAGGAAGCGCTTCTGATCAAAATTTCAGATTCCAGGGAAGGCATGTTAAAAGTCAAGCCAGTTATTGCTGCTAATCCATTAATGTATAAATATGGGCATAATAATTTCTATTTCCTGAAGCAAACTAATTGTATTCATTATTGGAGATGGTCTATACATTTATGTCTAGTGTTTTAAATCAGTCTTAACTTAATGAAAACGCATCAATGACCGACTATATTCACTGTATTCATTTCTACTAAAAATACTGCTTTGGTTTTAGTCGCTATCACTGCATTACTGCCATTCTGTATATTATCCTTCAATAAAGAGCATTGTAAACTTATAGCATCATTGTTATTTCTTAAGGGTGAGAATTTAGACGCTGACATCATCTTGGGCACAGGAGCAGTAAATCGGACTAATAAGGACTTGTTTAGTAATATTAAACATACGTCTCCAGACATTCCTCATTTTTAGTGAGTGGAAATAAACTAGACAGCTTAACCCCATTTCAGTATGTCTATTAAAGCGCTGATCCGAAGAAGTAAGCTGAAATAACATGTCCATCTTTTCCTGTGACTTTGGTTAGTACTTTGTACATTTCACTTAAACATGGTTGGCTATATGATCATTTATATTTTGGAGGACAAAGGAGGAACCCACGTAGGAAGAACGTAAAGCGTACTGCCAAGTTGCTATTAACAAGGGACTTAATCATAAAAACAAGTAGACAAACAAAATCTAAATTTTAGCTCTAGAGGTAGAGGATATATGTGATCACAACAATACAACCGAAAAGTCAGAACAAACATTAACAAAGCCCAAACCTGCCATGGATGGTAACTGAGGCTTCAATCCAGTCATGGCCAGCAGAAGATCAGATGCTTTTTGCGTAATAACTCAAAAAATCAGATTCTGTATTCACTAAGGCCACAATAAATGTTAATGATTCATAAATAAAGCAGGGGAAATGTTTGTTATATGGGAAGTTTGTGTATGCTACATAGACCAAATCTTATTTTAATCACTGTCTCAGACCACAAGCCCATACTGTGGAGCGGCCTGTCTAAATCCTGTTCATATTAGACATTGTTCAGATGTTCAGGTTTTTAAATATATTAGATAGGGACTGCTTCGACACGGGTTACCTTGATGTTGGTGAGGCAGCTTAGTATACATTTTTTTGCAAAAAAACGTATTGACTAAATACCCTGTGTTTATTCTCCAACACTTGCTGATCACTGCCATATTTTTGGCTGCAGAGAATTTTTGCAAATATGTCATTCTGTGTTCTCTTGTATTTTAGTTAATGGGTGGTGTGAGTGCTGTCTGACCGTCGTGTTCACATTTGTGCATTTCACATGTTTTTAATCTATATGGGAAGTTTGTGTATGCTACATAGACCAAATCTTATTTTAATCACTGAACTTACAGAGTTTTGCCCACTAACGGATAATCCAATATTAAAAGCTCCATTGTATAGCCTAAAATAAAATAAAAACTATATACCTCACTTCTGGACTACATAGACAATGTTTAAAGCATAAATAAATTGTGGTTTATCACATCTTTGGAAGTGCTGAGTTCAAATTCCCAAGCCACACCCAGGCCTCATTACTGCTACACCTGTTTTCAATCACTTAAAAAATCACTTAAATAGGACCTGCCTGACAAAGTAACGTAGACCAAAAGAATTTCAAAAGACAGACATTATGCCGCTATTAAAAGAAATTATGGAACAAATGAGAAGCAAAATAATTTATATCTATCAGTCTGGAAAAGGTAGTAAAGCAGTTTCTAAAGCTTTGGGACTCTAGTGAACCACAGTGAGAGCCATTATCCACAAATGGTGAAAACATGGAACAATGGTGAACTTCCCAGGAGTGGTCCGCCGACCAAAATTACCTCAAGAGCGCAGCGATGACTCATCCAAGAGGTCACAAAAGACCCCACAACAAAATCAAAAGAACTGCAGGCCTCACTTGCCCAAGTTAAGGTCAGTGTTCATGACTTCACAATAAGAAAGAACTGGGTAAAAATGGCCTGCATGGCAGGGATCCAAGGCGAAAACCACTGCTAAAAAATAAGAACATAACCTTAAGCAGAAGAACACCTGAGTTAAGCAGCTGAACAATAATCCAAAACATAACAGCAAGTGCACCTCTGAATGGCCTAAGAAAATTAAAATTAAGATTTCGGAGTAGCGTAGCTATTGTCATGACCTTAATCTGATTGAGATACTGTGGCATGACCTTAAAAAGCTGGGTTCGTGCTCAGAAAACCTCCAATGTGGCTAAATTGCAACAATTCTGCAAGGATGACTGGGCTAAAATTCCTCCAGAGCGTTGAAAAAGACTATGTGCCAGGTATCACAAACACTTGTTTGCAGTTGTTGCTACTAAGGGTGGACCAAACAGTTATTAGGTTTAGGGGACTATCACTTTTTTTTTTAATTTTAAACTATACACTGGAGATATTAGTAAGTGGTTGTTCTGTGGTGGTCAACTTCTTTAACATAGCCACACACATTGAATGTTGGGTGATCTTTACAAGATCGAATTGACCATCTGATAATTGCAACATGCACACTGAGCCATTCCAAGTGAGCATGTGTACAGTATGGGGGAGAATTACTCCTTCAGTAAGATCTTGGCAGTCTAACATCTTAAGTCTTCATAGAATTTTTATGAAATTCGCTCAAACATAATGATTTTCCCAAATCTGTCTACCAACGAAGTTATCACATTTCCGATTTACAAAGTATCTTTATGCATGATCATGATCATGCAAACAAGTCGGTGTGGTTTCTGTACACAACTTTCTGATGGATGTTATGGATATTTAATGGCTGAATGAGGAGGCTTTTAATCTGGAGCACTAAGTACTTCTCTGTCACTATTCATTTTTGGATTTGTGACAGCTCTGGTTCTGCTATAATTTAAATGTTGCTTTTTTTCTTTTGGGCCAACACGGGTTAATATCAGTTTCCTTGCTGGCAGCTGCTTTTTGACTGGTCAGCTGATGTGGGTTTTGAACACTCCCACCATTCTTTAAATAGTCACATGACGCATCAGCTGACTGTCATTTATAGAGTAATTCTTTGCAGACCAGCCTGGAGTTAGGAACTCTCTGGTGTCAGTGGTGTAGCTCCTGCTGCTGTGAAGTTTTGGATTCTTGATGCTGTATCCTCTGCAATTTGGAGTTTTGCAGTAGAGCAAGTGGCTGAGTATTGTTTCCCTTTCTTTGTCTTTCTCGTGTTTGTCACTTCCCCTGTGTTGTTACCATCTGCTGGCCAATGCACTAGCCAGCGTGTATTGAGGTGACAATCAAGGACCAGGCACTTGGTGGCGGTGAAGTGAAGGACCCGCATAGGATGTTAGGGGAGATTAGGTAAAGGCACAGGTTGGACCTTCCTCTCCCTATTCCATCTCGTCATTGGTATATGTTGCGCTGTCTGCTGGACTTACCCGCAGACTTACCTGAGCGTGACATTCTCCTTTCAGTTGAACAGTAGCTTAGTAGCTTAACTAGAGTCAGACATTTACATCAACAACAGAGAGTCCTTGTGGAAGAATAGTACATGGGCAACTTGAATTATACCTACTAATTTATAGAGGTTGTCAAGTCTTAGGATACAATCTGCTGTCACTCTATGTGACTGCAGACTTGTGGATCTTCACAGTGCACGCAGTGTGCACTGTTAGGATTCACCGGTGTAGGCGGCATTCACGTGATCACAATATGCAATTAGCATACATGCAATCACATGCCAACTAGACATGCGCAACCTCGCTAAATGCAAGTGAATTGAGAGAGGCCAACACGTCTGTTTTGAATGTGTTTCTGCAATTATACATATCAAATACTTTCGGTTACGTGATCACCCTCTCCTGGCACTGGCACTGGAAAATCCTCACAGCTCGCAGTGTGCACGCTGTGAGGATTCACAAGTCTGCAATCACCTGCAATCACATAGAGTGACTGCAGAGTTCTACCTCATGGTCGGACAACCCCTTTAATGTCAGTGGGGTGCAAGCCAAAGACTGCTTAATTTACAGTTTACCAGAAAGTCCCCCATTGCCATACAGATTAGCTAATGGTTGGGGAGATTTGGATCTTCTTATACAGATTCATTACATGTATAATAGACAGTAGAAAACACTGATTTGTATGTTTGCAGGGGGCTCCCTAATTTGCCAATTCAATGTACAACTGCAGAGGTTGCACAAATGATGTATCTACCTTTGGAGAAACAAGTAAAAGATATTGTAAAAGCTATATAACATCACTGTCAGGGTGGCAAAATCCTTTTAACATAAATGCACTTATAATCCATATATGAAATTTTTTGAAGGTATCATACTGTTGTTTTGGTTACTTACAGGTATGGAAGAAATCTAATGATATTATATACTGATAATGAGTGACGTACAACATTATATGTTACTATATACAGCATTTTTGAACTTGGTCGGTTTTGCAATTTGTGTTTTTCGGCAGAGACTGACAATTATTTAATTTTATGCATTCTTCCTATTCTTTGATGTTTGCTTCTCTCAACTTGTCAAGCACTTAACATTTTTTGGTTTTGGAGAAAAAGTAAGAAAGTTATTTAGGAGGCCATGCTTTCAGGTTTCATCAAGTTTGTTAGGCATGTCTAAGCATATGTAACAATGAGGATAATTTATGAATGAAAAACATATGTGACAACATTTGATTGTCTTCTCACATCTTTCATATTGTTCTGTCATTGGTTTAAAAGATCCAAATAGCCGGAATGGCACTAAAATAAGGGTAGAACATTTAGTACTCATGCACATATACACAGCTATATTCTATGCCAGAGGTGTACTGTCCATAGCGACAGACCTTGCGGCCGCCGAATGGCACCATTCCCCCAACTCTCCCTGTCTATTATCACAATTTCAACAGTATCGACATCCAGATATCATTGACTAGAATGGTGCAGGAGGGAGCTGTCAATTCTCTGCAGCACCACTTTGGCTCTGTGTCTAAGTGACATAGCACAGCAGACACGATGGCACAGTGCACTGACCGGAGCAAACATCAGGGAAATAGCAGTGGCTAAGCAGTTTTTTTTTTTATTTTAAGTACTTATGGGGGACATGATTCCCTGAGGGGGGGTGTGGGGGTGTGTGTATGGGCGGAGGGGCTATCAAACAGTTTGTTGAGGTCCCAATTCTGTGTTAGGGATGTAGGGGCCCCTATACTGAATGGAGGGCTGCGGGGGCAATCATATTGTGTGCTAGGGCCCTCAAACTATATTGGGGTCCTCAAACTGTGTGTTGGCGCTGCAGAGGGCATTATATTGTGCTTGGGTCTGTGGTGGTCATCATACATGGGGAGGCTGTAGGCGACATCACAGTGCGTGGGAGCCCACACACTGCCCATGGGATCTGTGTGTAGGGACATTAAAGCTATAAAGAGGGTTCTGGGGGCCCCCATTCAGCATGTTGGGCCTGTAGGGCGACATCATATTGTTTGTGTGGACCTTCATACCTTATGGTGGGCTGTGCGTGACATTATAGTGACTATGGGATCTGGGGACATCATATTGTGTTTGGGGCCTTCATATTGTGTGTGGGACTATGGAGCCATGGTACTGTGTATAGGGGGCCGCTATGACTTTTGCCATGGGGCCTCGTGATTTCTATGTATGCCACTTTCTATGCAGCTGGTGTTTCATATGAGATTGAACACTGAGTGCAGACTCTGAGTGTCAATGTCATTAGGAACAATGACATCTCCTTCAATGATGACAAGGTTTGAGACTTCTATGGTAAGGCAAACCACCAGTGATGAGCAAGCACTAAAATGATCAAGTGCTTCTCTTAATAGCCGGGCCATCTCTCACTATATTTCTCCATCGCCTATGACTACAGTAGATGACATAGTAGAGGGGGAAATAAAACTAAATACATAGTCACCAGTAAATGTAGTTTTAACATTTTACTACCTTATCTGGGCATGTGCATGACATGATCAGACACATCCTGTATAATTTTTGAAGAAGTGACTCTGAAACTCACATAGCCTATGCAGACAATGCAAAAACTGCCAAAAGTTAGAAGGAATAGAAACTCTGATATGCCCTGTGTTAGATATAAAGGATGACTTCATACACATTCTGTTAAATTTGTTAGGTAGTGGGACTCCTAGACTCATAAAACCTATGCACAAAGCGCAAGGGCTGCCAACATTAGAAGAAGGGATGGCAATACACCCTGGAAAACAAGGAGAGGAGGGCCTCAGAAAACATTTTCTTCCCAGTTTTAAGGAGTGGGACTCCTAGACTGGTAAAGCCTATGCACTAAATGCAACGTTTGTATCACACTTACCCTTATCTGCAGGAGTGTAGCGTGACCGGTCAGCGGTCCCGGCGTTGGGGAAGGAACTCAGACCACGGGGCTGTCAGAGGGACCAGTGCAGGAGCACAGCTTGGGAGGTCGCAGGACCTGTAGAAGGGGCGGAACGCTTGCAGAAGCATTCAGAGGCTGCAGGACCTAGCACCACGTGACCTGTGACGTCAGAGGGGGCGGAGCTTATCGAAGGGACGCTGAAGTGACAGGCAGAGGGCTCAGAGAGCCAGGGGTTTATACATTAGTGATAGTCAGGCAATCCAGAAGTCACAGGAGAATCAATGCGGTACATAGTCAGGCAGAACAAGAATGGTCAGGTAAGCAGGAGGTCAGACACGGGTCAGGCTGCACGGTACAAAATCAGAAAGTCAGAGAGTAGTCTAGGGGAGCCAAAGGTCAGAACACGTGTCGAGCAGGACAGTACCAAATCAGGAAGTCAAGAGACAAAAAACAAATTACAGACCAGGTCATACACACCACAAACACGGAAACAGGCAAGAGGCACTTAGCAAAGGCAGGGTCGAACACACTCAAGTATAAAGTATAAACGACAGGGAAGGTTGCTCGCCTATGGCCATAAATACCCTCCCTGAGACCAAAGAGAGGCTCCAACCATTAACCCTTCGCTTGTCAGACAAAAATTCCAGATACCATGATATTAACCCTTCGCTTGTCAGACCAAAATTCCAGATACCATGACAGTACCCCTCCCTCAACGGGGGGCCTCCGGACCCCCAGGTATTCCTGGGTATCGAGCATGATATGCCCTGACCAGGCGATCTGCGTGCACTGATCTGGCCGGTACCAAGGAACGATCCTCCAGGCCATACCCTTTCCAATGGACGAGGTACTGCAAAGAGCCACGAACCCATCGAGATTGCACAATTTTTTGCACCTCGAACTCCATGTGGCCGTCCACTGATATAGGCGGTGGTAGAGGAGTACGTTCCTCCCTTACTGAACCTACCTGCTTAAGCAAGGACCTATGAAAAATGTTGTGCACCTTCAGGGAGGATGGGAGACGTAGCTGATAAGTTACCGGGTTAATCACCTCCGTTATGACGTAGGGACCAATAAATTTGGGACCCAACTTTGCTGATGGCAATTTTAGCGTTATATTCTGTGTTGAGAGCCACACCTTGTCCCCACAATGCAAGTCCTGACCCGGACCTCTCTTTCTATCAGCAAAACGTTTGTACCTTCCCTGAGCCTTTTCAATACTTGCGCGAACCCTTGACCATAAACCACTGATCTGCCTAACCGAATCCTCTACCCCTGGACAATTTGAGTCCAACCGCGAGAACTCACCAAAATGAGGATTTAATCCAAGATTAATAAAAAAAAGGTGACCTATTGGTGGACTGGTTAATTCGGTTATAAAAGGCAAACTCCGCCAATGGTAATGCATCACACCAGTCGTCTTGCAGTGTTGAGGTTAAACATTGAAGGATTTGTTCCAAAGACTGGTTGGTGCGCTCCATTTGGCCATTACTCTCCGGGTGATAGGCTGAGGAAAAAGACAAAGATATCCCCAACTTCCTACAGAACGCTCGCCAAAATTTCGCTATAAATTGTGCCCACCTATCCAAAACAATATTGATAGGTACCCCATGGAGACGAATGATTTGGGAATGGAAGTGTTTAGAAAGGACCTCAGCAGATGGTAGTTTAGACATGGGTACGAAATGTGCCATCTTTGAAAACCTATCTACTACTACCCAAATGACAGTATTTCCCTTGGAGGGGGGGAGGTTGGTAATGAAATCCATGGATAAATGGGTCCATGGTCTTTCTGGAATTGGCAGTGGTACCAATTCCCCAGCCGGCCGGCAATGAGAGCTCTAAGAACGGGCGCACACCCCACAGGCCATGACATACCCCTTAATTTCTGAACACATTGATGGCCACCAAAACATTCTCTTTACTGCCTCATAAGTGGCCGCAATACCTGGGTGGGCCCCCAACTTAGAATCGTGAAACTCTCGTAAGAGCTTGGACCGTAAGACCTGTGGTACAAACAATTTATTAGGCGGTTTGGCCCTTGGAGCTAAAGATTGAGCCCCCACAATCTCCCGCTCCAACTTTGACGAAAGCTCGGCTATTACCACCCCGGGTTGAAGAATGGACGAGGGAGGATCGGGGGCAGAAAGAGGTTTGAAACTTCGTGACAATGCGTCCTCCTTCACGTTCTTAGAACCAGGCCGGAAAGTTATGGAGAACTGGAACCGGGAAAAAAAAAAGTGAACACCGAGCCTGTCTGGGAGTCAACCTTTTTGCTGTGTTAATGTGCTCCAAATTTTTATGGTCAGTGATAACCGTAATTGGATGTTCTGCCCCCTCCAAAAAATGCCTCCATTCTTCAAACGCTAGTTTTATAGTCAAGAGCTCTCTGTTCCCCACATCATAATTTCTCTCTGCCGGAGAGAACTTCTTGGAAAAAAAGCACAGAGTCTGAGATTAGTTAATGTAGCCGATCCTTGAGACAAAACAGCCCCCACCCCCACCTCGGACGCATCTACCTCTACCACAAATGGCTGAGACGGATTAGGCTGCACCAGAACTGGCGCGGACATAAAGCAATTCTTCAGATTCACAAAAGCTTGTTTGGCCGGAAGGGACCAATTCTTTTTATCGGCCCCCTTACATGTAAGATCAGTAAGAGGTCTCACTATCTGAGAAAAACCCTTGATAAACCTTCGATAATAATTTGCTAACCCTAGAAAACGCTGCAGTCACTTCAGATCCTGGGGTTGGACCCAATCCGCAATGGCCTGCACCTTCTTGGGATCCATACAAAACCCCTGTGGAGAAATGATCAGCCCTAGAAAAGTTAGCTCCTGCACAAAAAAGGTACTCTTTTCTAATTTAACAAACAAATGGTTCTCCCTGAGTCTCTGGAGAACAATCTTAACATGAGATAGGTGAGACTGCTCGTCTGTGGAGAAAACCAAGATATCGCCTAAATAAATGACAATAAAGAGGCCAATCAGGTCCGCAAAAATCACATTAATAAAATTCTGAAAAACTGCTGGAGCGTTGGCGAGACCGAATGGCATCACAAGATTCTCAAACAACCCTTCAGTAGTAAGAAATGCCGTTTTCCATTCATCCCCCTCTTTAATCCTAATAAGATTATAAGCCTCCCTAAGGTCTAGTTTGGAGAACCATTTTGCTCCCGAGAGCTGATTGCACAGATCGGGAATTAACGGTAAGGGATATGCATTTTTAACAGTGATTTTATTGAGTTCCCGAAAGTCGAGGCAGGGAAGTAGGCCATCATCTTTCTTTTTAACAAAAAAGAACCCCGCTGCTACTGGAGAGACCGAAGGTCTGATATGCCCTTTCCGGAGACTTTCCTTTATATACTCTTTCATTGCCAAACGTTCAGGCCCACATAAATTAAACAGACGGGCTTTGGGTAATTTGGCCCCTGGGACTAAATCAATGTTGCAATCAAAAGGCCTATGTGGGGGTAATGCCTTGGCCTCGCTTTCGGAGAACACGTCCTCGAAGTCTTTCAGGCGCTCCGGAATGCCCTCCAGACACCCAGAAGACTCCAAAACAGGATTTGCAGGGGAAACACAACACACAGCTTTATAGGAACAGTCATCACATTTCAGACCCCATTTAACAATTACCCTCCTCTCCCAGTCAATTTCCGGGTTGTGCCGCTGAAGCTACGGCATACCCAACACCAACCCTTCAGGTAGATTATCCATAATGAAACATTTCATCTCCTCCGCATGGGAGGAGCCAACCTGTAACACAGAGGCATTGGTGGCATAACGGATCCCCGATCGGGTGAGAGGGGAAGAGTCAATTGCCACGATTTTCAACCGGGTCTCTAACCTGACTGTCCCTATCTTGGCCCTGGAGACAGTGCTGGCACTTACCAGGTTTAGAGAGGAACCGCAGTCCACCAAAGCTGTGGAAAAAAAACGACTTTTGTCTACCAGCAGTTCAACATCAAACAACAGCTTGGGGCATGAGGAAAAAGGTACCTGCGGGTCTGGGCAGCCTCCTCAATCACTACCCAGACCTAGAAGCTGGGAAGACGAGAGACAGGACGGACAGTCTCTCCTCCAGTGTCCTGCTTCTCCACAATAAAAGCACAGCTGTTTATCCCGTCGGCGTCTCCTCTCTTTCTCTTTGATGGATGTGGCACCAATCTTCATGGGTATCGCACTAGCCCCAACTTCCTTGCTCCCAGCGAACAGAGGGGACTCGGAGTGCATCACCCCTCTTGCCCTTAACCGTCGATCCATCTGAACTGCTTGTGTCATGGCATCTTCCAGGGTATCAGGAGGCGGATGCAGGGCTAGGGCGTCCTGAAGGCGTTCTGCTAAGCCCCTAAGGATAGACCGTGGAGAGCCGCATCATCCCAGGTGACTTCCGCTGCCCACCGCCGAAACTCAGAACAATACCACTCTGCAGAGTGGCGACCCTGACGTTCGCTCATCACCATGTCCTCCGCCAGTCGTACTCTATCAGGCTCATCATAGATATGGCTCAAGGCCTCAAAAAACGCATCCACAGTCATACGTTCTGGTGCGGTGGGTGCTAGCGAAAATGACCAGGCTTGTGGGGCACCTCGCAACAGGGAGATAACTACCCCCACCCTCTGAAATTCTCCCCCGGATGAGCGAGGTCTCAGGGAGACAAATAATTTGCACCCCTCCCGGAACGCTCTGAACTCCTTTTTGTCTCCAGAAAAGGAGTCAGGCAGTTTAACCGGGGATTCAGGGGACGTAAGGGATACATCCCTACTCTCGGAAGACATAGCCCCTTGCACAGTATTAACCAGCTGCTGCTGGGTATGAGCTATACTGCACTGTTCAACACTCATTTTCTGGAACATTTGAGAGAGCTGCTTCACTTGCTTTGACAATGCCTGCATCGCATCCATGACTGCAGCAGACCCCCACACACTCACACACAGGTAGTAACAGAAGGATGAGTGGGGGGGAGGAAAATTAATAAGGTCGTTTATAATATCACGCTTACCCTTATCTTCAGGAGTGTAGCGTGACCGGTCAGCGGTCCCGGCGTTGGGGAAGGAACTCAGACCATGGGGCTGTCAGAGGGACCAGTGCAGGAGCACAGCTTGGGAGGTCGCAGGACCTGTGAAAGGGGCGGAGCACTTGCAGAAGCACTCAGAGGCTGCAGGACCTAGCACCACGTGACCTGTGACGTCAGAGGGGGTGGAGCTCATCGCAGGGACGCTGAAGTGACAGGCAGAGGGCTCAGACAGCCAGGGGTTTATACAGTAGCGATAGTCAGGCAATCCAGAAGTCATACACAGGAGAGTCAATGTGGTACAGAGTCAGGCAGAGCAAGAATGGTCAGGGAAGCAGGAGGTCAGACACGGGTCAGGCTGCACGGTACAAAATCAGAAAGTCAGAGAGTAGTCTAGGGGAGCCAAAGGTCAGAACACGGGTCAAGCAGGACGGTACCAAATCAGGAAGCCAGGAGACAAAAACCAAAATCCAGACCAGGTCATACACACCACAAACACGGAAACAGGTGAGAGGCACTTAGCAAAGGCATTGTCGGACACACTCAAGTATGAAGTATAAACGACAGGGAAGGTTGCTTGCCTGTGGCCATAAATACCCTCCCTGAGACCAAAGAGAAGCTCCAACCATTAACCCTTCACTTGTCAGACCAAAATTCCAGATACCATGATATTAACCCTTCGCTTGTCAGACCAAAATTCGAGATACCATGACAGTTTGAAAAACATTTAACCATGGGGGTATACATATATATGGTCTGATATACCTTTCCACAACTCTTCAACGGTGTGTCACATAAACAAATTAAGGACTAATATGGACGATGTGCTCCTAAATGACAATTGAGAGATGGAGAATGAGGAGGTGGATGGGGTGCATGAACTGGTGTAGGAGATAGGAATAACCTTGATGGAAAAAGGGCCCGCAATTAGAGTTGAGCGATACCGTCCGATACTTCAAAGTATCGTATCGGATGGTATCGGCCGATCTTTAAAAAAAGTATCGGTATCGCCGATTTCGATACCGGAAGTCCCATTCAAGTCTATGGGACTTCCGGTATCGGAATAAGAAAAACCCTTTCCTGCCCTTGTACAGCCTCTCTGGGGTCTGTACGGGCCTTTCGGGGGGCTGTGCCGGCCTGCCAGGGGGTCTGTGCAGGCTCCGGTGGTCTGTGCCGGCCTGCCGGTGGTCTGTGCAGGCTACGGGGGGCTGTGCCGGCCTGCCGGGGGGCTGTGCCGGCCTGCCGGGGGGCTGTGCAGGCTCCGGGGGGCTGTGCCGGCCTGCCGGGGGGCTGTGCCGGCCTGCCGGTGGTCTGTGCAGGCTCCGGGGGTCTGTGCAGGCATCGTCCGATGGGACTACAAGTCCCATCGGGCGATGCCTGCTACCATGACAGTGATTGACACATTAGCCAATGATGGGACAGTAGTAGTCCCATCATCCGGCTAATGTGTTAAATGTAAAAAAAAAAAAAAAAAATTACATGCTACATACATACAACATGCATACTACATACATGCTACATTCATACTACATAAATACTACATGCAACATACATACTACATATATACTACATGCATGCTACATACATACTGCATGCTACATACATACCACATATATACTACATACATACTACATGCATGCTACATGCATGCTACATGCTACATACATAACACATATATACTACATGCATGCTACATACATACTACATGCTACATACTACATATATACTACATGCATGCTACATACTACATGCTACATACATACTACATATATACTACATGCATGCTACATACATACTGCATGCTACATGCATGCTACATACATACATACTACATGCTACATACATACTACATATATACTACATACATACTACATACATACTACATGCATGCTACATGCATGCTACATGCTACATACATACCATATACATACTACATGCATGCTACATACATACTACATGCATGCTACATACATACTACATGCTACATACATACTACATATATACTACATGCATGCTACATACATACTACATATATACTACATGCATGCTACATACTACATGCTACATACATACTACATATATACTACATGCTACATACATACTACATGCATGCTACATACATACTACATGCTACATACATACCACATACATACTACATATATACTACATGCATGCTACATACATACTGCATGCTACATGCATGCTACATACATACTACATACATACTACATGCTACATACATACCACATATATACTACATACATACAATACATTCATACAATACATACATAGACATACAGTACATATAACATAGAGTAACATACTTACCAATACTTGTCACATTGTTCCCCGAAGCCATTGTCTTTTCCGGAATAAATATTAACATAACAAACCACAAAAATACTCACCCACGATCCGAAGCAGTCCACGAGTGTGTCCCACGACGATCTTGGGTAGAGAACTGCAGCATCAGCTGTTGCTGCCGTTCTCTACGGGCTGCAGGAATCCAATGACGGAAGGTAGGTATCCTTCCGCACTGTATTCCTCCGCCACTTAAAAAAAAAAAAAGTCCCTAGTCTCACTTTATGCCATTGCTGTGTGGGAAATTCCCACGCAGCAATGGCATAAAGTGAGACTAGGGACTTTTTTTTTTTTTAAGTGGCGGAGGAATACAGTGCGGAAGGATACCTACCTTCCGTCATTGGATTCCTGCAGCCCGTAGAGAACGGCAGCATCATCTGATGCTGCAGTTCTCTACCCAAGATCGTCGTGGGACACACTCGTGGACTGCTTCGGATCGTGGGTGAGTATTTTTGTGGTTTGTTATGTTAATATTTATTCCGGAAAAGACAATGGCTTCGGGGAACAATGTGACAAGTATTGGTAAGTATGTTACTCTATGTTATATGTACTGTATGTCTATGTATGTATTGTATGGATGTATTGTATGTATGTAGTATATATGTGGTATGTATGTAGCATGTAGTTTGTATGTAGTATGTATGTAGCATGCATGTAGCATGCAGTATGTATGTAGCATGCATGTAGTATATATGTAGTATGTATGTAGCATGCATGTAGTATATATGTAGTATGTATGTAGCATGCATGTAGCATGTAGTATGTATGTAGCATGCATGTAGTATATATGTAGTATGTATGTAGCATGCATGTAGTATATATGTAGCATGTATGTAGTATGTATGTGGTATGTATGTAGCATGTAGTATGTATGTAGCATGCATGTAGTATATATGTAGTATGTATGTAGCATGTAGTATGTATGTAGTATGTATGTAGTATGTATGTGGTATGTATGTAGCATGTAGTATGTATGTAGCATGCATGTAGTATATATGTAGTATGTAGTATGTATGTAGTATGTATGTGGTATGTATGTAGCATGTAGTATGTATGTAGCATGCATGTAGCATGCATGTAGTATGTATGTAGCATGCATGTAGTATGTATGTAGCATGCATGTAGTATGTATGTAGTATGTATGTAGTATGTATGTAGCATGCAGTATGTATGTAGCATGTATGTAGTATGTATGTAGTATATATGTAGTATGTATGTAGTATATATGTAGTATATATGTAGCATGTAGTATGTATGTAGCATGCATGTAGTATGTATGTAGCATGTAGTATGTATGTAGCATGCATGTAGTATGTACACTCACTGGCCACTTTATTAGGTACACCTGTCCAACTGTGTGTTAAGACTTAATTTCTAATCAGCCAATCACATGGCGGCAACTCAGTGCATTTAGGCATGTAGACATGGTCAAGACAATCTCCTGCAGTTCAAACCGAGCATCAGTATGGGGAAGAAAGGTGATTTGAGTGCCTTTGAACGTGGCATGATTGTTGGTGCCAGAAGGGCTGGTCTGAGTATTTCAGAAACTGCTGATCTACTGGGATTTTCACGCACAACCATCTCTAGGGTTTACAGAGAATGGTCCGAAAAAGAAAAAAAATCCAGTGAGCGGCAGTTCTGTGGCCGTAAATGCCTTGTTGATGCCAGAGGTCAGAGGAGAATGGGCATACTGGTTCGAGCTGATAGAAAGGCAACAGTGACTCAAATTGCCACCCGTTACAACCAAGGTAGGCAGAAGAGCATCTCTGAACGCACAGTGCGTCGAACTTTGAGGCAGATGGGCTACAGCAGCAGAAGACCACACTGGGTACCACTCCTCTCAGCTAAGAACAGGCATCTGATGGCTACTTTCAGCAGGATAATGCGCCATGTCATAAAGCTCGAATCATCTCAGATTGGTTTCTTGAACATGACAATGAGTTCACTGTACTCAAATGGCCTCCTCAGTCACAGATCTCAATCCAATAGAGCATCTTTGGGATGTGGTGGAACGGGAGATTCGCATCAGGGATGTGCAGCCGACAAATCTGCGCCAACTGTGTGATGCCATCATGTCAATATGGTCCAAAATCTCTGAGGAATGCTTCCAGCACCTTGTTGAATCTCTGCCACGAAGAATTGAGGCAGTTCTGAAGGCAAAAGGGGGTCCAACCCGTTACTAGCATGGTGTACCTAATAAAGTGGCCAGTGAGTGTATGTAGCATGTATGTAGTATGTATGTAGTATATATGTAGTATGTATGTAGCATGTAGTATGTATGTAGCATGCATGTAGTATGTATGTAGTATTTTTTTTTTTTTTTTTTTTAACATTTAACACATTAGCCGGATGATGGGACTACTACTGTCCCATCATTGGCTAATGTGTCAATCACTGTCATGGTAGCAGGCATCGCCCGATGGGACTTGTAGTCCCATCGGACGATGCTTGCACAGACCCCCGGACATCAGCACAGCCCCCCGGCAGGCCGGCACAGCCCCCCGGCAGGCCGGTACAGACCCCCACAGGGTGCACAGACCACCGGCAGGCCGGCACAGCCCCCCGGCAGGCCGGTACAGACCCCCACAGGGTGCACAGACCACCGGCAGGCCGGCACAGCCCCCTGGCAGGCCGGTACAGACCCCCACAGGGTGCACAGACCACCGGCAGGCCGGCACAGCCCCCCGGCAGGCCGGTACAGACCCCGGGCAGTCCACACAGCCCCCCGGCAGGCCGGCACAGCCCCCCAGCAGGCCGGCAGAGACCCCCGGAAGGCCCGAAATGACGGCGCATCATGATGCGCACACACCGCGCATCATGATGACGTCAGTCTGTCAATCAACTTTGAACTTCCGATTCCGATGCCGAATTCCGATATTGAAAAAATATCGGAAGTCGGTATCGGAATTCCGATACAGCAAGTATCGGCCGATACCCGATACTTGCGGTATCGGAATGCTCAACACTACCCGCAATCCTTGGCGTCGATAGCATGTGTGCATTCCCAAGGTCTGACTCAGTCCTGGCCTCCACAGGGTTCACCTAGTGAGATGTTCGGGAAATGTAGGGTCTCTGGCCACAAGCACTTGTCTATGTGTCGGTCGTCATTTGGACCTTCCGAGTAACTGCGTTGGTCAGGGCATGGGCATGGGTGATGTTATGGAGCACATGTTGGTGTAAGGTGGAAACGGCACACTGGGAAAAATAGTAGCAGATAGGGACCGAGTACCAAGGGACAATAGCCGCCTCAGTGTCCACAAGCCCAAATGGCAACATTTCCAGTCTGGAAATGTTCCTGTTTAGTGTTTGGGCCTGTGGGTGGGTAGGGTATGGCAGGGGGTTAAGGTAGAGCCTGTGGCTGGGTAGCTGGGTATTTGCATTTGTGTTCCAAGGCCTGGGGTAGGAATAGCTAAATGCTGCACTGTGTCAAAGAATTGGGTGTGGTTGCTGATGATATTTGAGAATGTGTATTGACAGGTGCATGGCATCCGTGCCTGCATCCTGGACATGGGACTGGCAAGCACGTTACACAAGGGAAGATGCAGTGGTGTCACCTGCAGACACAGATTGTGGACCCAGGCATTGATCCACCTAGTGGGGTACTTTGATCCCATGTGCCTGAACATACTGTTGGTGGTCAGGCTGGTAGTAGTCAGGCCCCTGCTGATCGTGGTATGGCACAGGTTGAAAATGACCATTCTTTTGTTGTCTGCACTTTCTATAAAAAAGCGCCAGACTGAGGAACACAATCCTTAATCTGGGAACTTGCCACATGTAGGTGTTCTGGAGAACAGTTGCCTTACTTCTCCCTCTGGCCACCCCACTGCTTCTGCCTGCCTGTTGTGGTGCTGCAGATCCTTCCCCCTCAGCATTGCTCTCCTCGCTCTGCATAGCACCTTATCTTCCACTTTATACTCTGGCCCTCCTGTCTTGTTGACTTAACAAAGTCAATAGTTTCCAAATATTTTTCATCATCATCTACCACTTCCGACACTAATTACCATTACCCACCATCGTCTTCTTCTGACCATGGCTGCTGAAATATTTGGGCATCACTACATAAGATCTCTTCATGTTCCTCTTGACACGTGCAGGGCGAGCAGCCAGAATCAATAAATGGAAATCTAAAAGGCTCCTTGAAGTGTCCGATAGTGGGATGACATGTCTCCTGGGACTCGCCATGGTTGGAGGAAGGAGGATCAAGGTGAGGATTATGTGGTCCAGCCTCTTGGCTATTGAGACTGGATCATGAAGTGATGCTAGGAAACATACTGGAAGCAATATTTGCCATCAAACCAACCACCTGTTCGCACTGTTCTGGTTTCAAGAGCTGTATCTCATGTCCCACTGCAAAGTGGGACAGGAATCCAGGTCTTGTGGATGAGCATGTTTGATGTACTGCCGCAGCAGGCACAGTTTCTCCTGTCCCACGGTCTAGGACTCTGCATGTACCATCAACAGCACATCCACTTCCCTGTACATCACCGCATACCTTGCACAGTTTAAATCAGGTATAAAATACTGTATATGCCTGCAAACTTTCTATCATTAATAGAGAAAAGAAAATATGTAGCCTTGAAAAGGACTTTTGTTTTTAGGTTGCAGAAGCAGTATATCTACAGTATATAAGAACTGTAAGGAAATAACGCTGTCTGTATGCCTTTAATCCAAATCTATCCCTCCTCCATGATTGCAATATATTAGGAGGATACAAATTTGGAAATTTTTAATAGCTTTGAAATTCCTTGTGAAATATGTTTAATAACAGGCTGCCCTGCTTCTGATATAGATCCTGGCTGACATACAGAAGATCTAACATAAGAAAAGATAAAGCTATAGAAAGGAATAATATAATTATTATTATTAATAATAATAATAATACATTTTATTTCTATAGCGCCGACATATTCCGCAGCACTTTACATTTCAGAGGGGACTTGTACAGACGATAGACATTACAGCATAACAATAATCACATAGACCATAACAGATACCAAGAGGAAAGAGGGCCCTGCTCGCAGGCTTACAGTCTATGAGGAAAGAGGTAGACACGAAGGTGGGTGGTAACAATTGCCCTGATTGTATGGACCAGCCATAATGTTAAGTGTTAATAATGTTGTTATACAGTGGGAAAATAAGTATTTGAGACACTGCCGATTTTGCAAGTTTTCCCACCTACAAAGAATGGAGAAGTTGTCAGAGGTGTCCAAATAACCAATTACTGGCACTTCATATCAATTAAATATTTAGAACCCTGTTGCAAATAAATCCAAGGTGAAGAAGAGATCCATTAAGGATAAAATATATAATTTTATTTCAATAAGATTAAAAACATCAAATACATAAACACAGTTTAAAATAAAAAGGCAGTGTCTCAATAAAGGAGACGCCACAAAACCTCAATTTATCACCTTAAAGATAAATAATAATATCCTCAAATGCCCATAATAGGCTAAGTAGTAATTACAAAAAGGTGAAAGGATTAATCGTAATCCGGGATAGTAAAATAATGACCAGTTCAAAAAGCGTGCATAAAGTGGATGTCCATCAAAAGACACAAAGTATTATTACTCTAATCTAGCCATATGGTATAAGCGCTATAATCTCAACAGTGTGGAGGGATGCATACATAGTGACCGTCAGTGCATATTCAGCATAGAGAAATACATAAAATCCAATATGATGTCTCTCCATCCAATATAAGGGTGTGTGCACACGTTGCGGATTCTGCTGCGGATCTGCAGCGTTTTTGGCTCTGTGGAACCGCAGCAGGTTTAGGTGTGTTGTACGGTACCATTGTTTTCAATGGTAAAATGAAAAACGCTGTACACAAGCTGCGGATTTTTCCGCGCGGATTTGCTGCATTTTCAAATCCGCAGCATGTCAATTCTTTGTGTGGAATCCGCAGCAGTTTCACACCTTCTCCATTGTAGAGCTGTGAAACCACAGGGCTAAACTGCAGGCTAATCCGCAGGTTTTTTGACCTGCGGATTTATCTGTGGATTTTTCCAAATCCGCAGTACCTTTCACTACGTGTGCACATAGCCTAAAGTGCACTGTGCAGATGAGAGCATTGCCATATACCACTACCTCAAATGGAATTTATGAAGAAAGAAAGGTGTATGTAAATTGTGGTTTTGTGGCATCTCCTTTAATGAGACACTTTGCCTTTTTATTTTATTTTTTGTTTATGTATTTGTTGTTTTTAATATTATTGAAATACTATTATATATTTTATTCTTAATGGATCTCTTCTTCATCGTGGATTTATTTGCACCAGGGTTCTAGATGTTTAAAGAATGGAGACATCTGCGATTTTTATCGTAGGTTCACTTCAACTATGAGAGACCGAATCAAAAAATAAAAACCAGAAAATCACATTGTATGACTTTTACATAATTAAATTGCGTTTCATTGCATGAAACCGAACCTTAGGCTGTCATAACATGACTCTGTGAGCAATAGTATTGCCAGGGAATGTTATATCCTGGGGACATATCTGTTGAGAATACAGCTAAGGTTTTGATTGGAGAAAGTTGTACATATCACCATTTGCACCAAAAAAAGCCTCACAGAGGAACAGAAAATCCTTGTCAAACACTGTGACACTAAGGCTATAATTGTTAGAAACAAGATAAGTGATGGATTACTGGGAGAATCTGTCAGCAGGATGTCATCCCTCCTCCCAAACGATATACATGGGCATGTTGTTCTTTCATAGACAAGTCCAGGAATACCTTTTCTGATACAGTATGTTCTTCCATTACTGAGTGCAATGAAATGTTGTACCAGTCCCAGTTGTTATTGAAAACACTGAGGCTTGCCTGGTAAATAATATTGAGACCCCTCAAACAACCGATCTGTAGATGTGGAAAAGTTGGACCCCTATCAACTTAGCATTGATAGTGCCTCTTATGAATAGGCCATCAATTTTAAATTCCTGGATAACCACTTTGATTATCAACCACTTGTATTTCCATTTATCATTATTATTTTAACATTAATAGCTCATTTTTGCTTTTTTATTGTTCCAAAAGGCAACATTTCTGGCACATTTTCAGGCAGTCTTGTGAACCGGTTGTTACTTATAGACCATGATTCATTGATGTGTGATGATGGATGAAGTCTCATATTGCTGATCACTACATTATTCCATGTGAATTTCGTGAAAGATCTTTTTGTTCTAGATGCTGATTGGCTAGATCTGTATTTTAAACTGCACCCATGCAAATTTAGGAAACTTTAAAATGCCGGTACGATTGACCCATTTTTGGTATTCAGTTTGTCCTGCACTTTATTAGCAAAATAAAATTTATGTTACATGGAACTTGTTTTTGTCTAATAACCGATGGGCACATGGAATAATGTAACCTCCTGCTGGCACGCATTAAATTCTGCTGTCAGAGATAGAGAGCAGAATTTAATAGGTTAACAAGCAGGCTGTTGAAGGCAGATGATGGCTGAATAATTCAGCCATCATCTGCAGGAAAAAAAAGGAGGCTTAGCTTGTGAGCCCACGTCAAAGTCAGGGACCTGACATTTGGTGTAACTGACTGTATATGAAATGTTGAGAAGGGGTTAAAGGGAACCTGTCATGTAATTCATGCTACCCAAACTACAGACAAAGAAGGAAAGGTATCCAGCACCAAATCCATTGGTGAATAATAATTCAAAAACAAACATTTTTAATGTATAACATGGTTAAAATTATGGTATAAAAGCATTAGTTTAGAAAAAAGGCAAGTAATCCAAGAAACTTATGGCCTTACACGTTTTAAACCGACTGGTTCTTAACCATAGTTCAGAGTGTTCACTTGCAGCCAGGTATATTACTTACCGAAGTGCTCCAGAGCTTCAGATAAAATATTTGAAGATTTTCCTAGCGCACCAGATTGTCGGGGCTCTCCTTTGAGTCTACATATGGAGAGGGTGGGGGAGATTAATTCTGTACATGGTTTGAGCAGCATAAATTGCCTGACAAATTCCCTTTAAGATCTCTGAATGAAATATATGTAAGACACACAGCACACACCTACTAAAATCACTTTCCCCAATCTTGAGCTGTTTACAGTCACAATACAGTTTTAAAGATTTGAGCAAAATGTTATTTTTGATTTAGTGAAATGATTTATGCAGCAGGTGAGTTACATGATACATACTTAGATGATATTGTGCTTTACATTATTTTTATGTATCTTCAATGTAGTTTAGTTTATGCCCTGGTTTAGATTATACTTTTCCATAATTATAGCATATAAAGGAGATCACACAAGGACCTTTTGTTTTTCAGTGTAATTTCCATATTAATGACTTGGCACAAAATCTAAGATGAGATGAGATGAAGAGGTGGAGCACAGCTCTAAATTTGCTGGTTTTGCACATTGATTACATAAAAAAGGTAGCCTGGAGATCTCTTCTGGGATATGTTCACTAATTTAGACATAAAAGGATTTCATAACCCCAAAGCAAAGTGAAGCAATATCTCATCGCATTCTTTTTTTTTCCTATTCATTTAAAGGTGTGTCCCAATTTATCAACCCGATATGCAGCTAAAATAAAAGATGAGCTGCCAGGCATGCCAAACCTGCCAAGCCCATGATTAAAGTAAATTGATTTTCTGATTCCCTAGGCAGCCAAACCCACTTATTAGATAGTATAAAAGGTAGCACAACGACCTCTCTGTACAGAGGGGTTCAGACTCCTTCCCTCTGACTTCTGCTTTTGTGGATCAGCTTATTCATTTCTTACATTTTTCTTTATCGCAAAAATTTACCAAAATGAGTAGGGGCCAGTCATTTGGTAGTATGTCTATGTCAGGTGGCAGGAGTTTCTCAGCTGCTTCTCTTGGAGGTGGTGGTGGTGGTGGTGGTGGAGGTGGTGTAGTAAGAACTAGCTTTAGCTCAGCTTCTGTGTCAAAAGGAATGGGAGGTGGTGGTGGTGGTGGTGGTGGCCGTTCTGGTGGCTTTGGTTCTAGAAGTTGTTATTCTCTTGGGGGAAACAAGAGAATATCTATTAGTGCTAGTTCTCGTGCTGGTGGTGGTGGCTATGGGTCTGGTGGTGGAGCAGGTGGAGGAGCTGGAGGATTTGGTGGTGGAATGGGAGGTGGAGGAGGATTTGGTGGTGGAATGGGAGGTGGAGGAGGTTTTGGTGGTGGAATGGGAGGTGGAGGATTTGGAGGACCTGGAGGAGGCTTCCCAGATGGAGGTTTTGGTGGCCCAAATTTTCCTGTCTGCCCACCTGGTGGAATTCAACAAGTAACCATTAACCAGAGCCTATTAGCTCCTCTGAATTTGGAAATTGACCCTACTATTCAAAAAGTGAGAACAGAAGAAAGGGAACAGATAAAGACCCTCAACAATAAATTTGCCTCCTTCATTGACAAGGTAACGTAATCTATTTTGCTGACTAACTGATTTTGGCTTTGTATTCATGCTATATGGAAGTTTTACAATTATGTCTTATTTTTGCTATATTGTTGCAAATTATAGGTTAGGTTTTTGGAGCAGCAAAATCAAGTTCTAAAGACAAAGTGGAGCTTCTTACAGGAACAAGGGCAAAAAGGGGGAACAAAGAGGAACAACATTGACCCTCTTTTTGAGGCTTACATCAGCAACCTGAGGCGTCAGCTAGACTCATTACTTAATGAAAAAACTCGTCTTGATGGAGAACTAAGGAACATGCAAGACTTAGTAGAAGATTACAAAAACAAGTATGAGTCATCTTCTTACATATATAGTCTGTTAATAATGCAAATATATCCTACTCTGTTATATTTCTATGGCAAATATGACTTAGTAATGGTTTGTTAATAGAAATGTGACAATAATGTTTAGGCCTAGTAGGGTAAGTGCTAACATTTGTAACACTGAGACTTCCTGAGCATTCAAAAGGTTATTCCCAGTATAGTAAGTTATCCCCTATCCATCAGATAAGGGATAACTTACTGATCTCTTAGGGATTGACCACTGTGCCCCCCCCCCAAAATCTTGAAAATAGAGCACTTGAAATGGTCTGTGCAGAGCCTCATCTTGAATGGAGATGTCCAAGATCATAGCTGCTTAAGGATAAAACAATATATTTTACTTTTATAAGGACCAGTTTGTGTTCTGGAAATAAGTAATTGTTTATTTAGCATACAACATAGTGTTAATATATGGAGCTTACATTATTATTATCATTGTTATGTTTTGTAAGACATGTGGGTGAAGGTACTTAGGCATGCATTGGTACTATTGGTAATTTAAGATGTAGACTGGAGGGCGTCATTATCAGCCCATTAGAGTGACCACCTCTGCGCTATATAGTGTCTAAATATATTTGATCACATAGATTATGAGTTATTAAAATAGCCAAAATCTGCAGTAGACCCTAAGCATAGTATTGGAACAGTATATACATTGCTGTACTTCACGCTTGCAATTGTCAAAGGTTGATTGCGTTGTGTATCACGTTTTGTTCTTATTATTGAGTGATACATTGGTTGGATTCAAGTTTCTTTAATAACGTATTGCTTTTCAAGTAAAAAAGGAGTCTAGTTGAAGAGTATCTGTAGCTATCGCCAGCAGTTCAAAGCCAATGAATGGAGCCGAGGTCAGGCATGCGTACTTCCGCTTGAATCAAACTCTGCAGAGACTGTTTAAGCTTCAGGTTGAACTCTATGGACTAATGTCTACTATCAACCTTAAAACTATGAAACTTGGGATCTCTGGGGATCTTAAGAGTTAGACCCCAGCTATCAGTAAGTTATCTACTATCCATAGGGGATAACTAGCCCCATTGGGAATAAGTCTTTAAGCAAAGTTCTCCAAGTGAATAGGATTATGTAACCAATAACAATGTATGATTTTCTGTTGTGCCTTGAATTTATATAATCTGATGAATGTGTTATATCTAGAATGCAGATCTATTACTTTTTTATTAGTATGTTAAATTATTAGTAAGTCATCTTAAACTAGTTGATTGTTATCTACTCTGCTACTCCTACGTATAGGAAATCAATGCTATCTTATGATTAACATTGCATTAAAGTCCTGTAGACATGATATACGCAGTTCACATTACATTTCTGTTCTGTATTCTGCTAGATATGAAGATGAGATCAACAAGCGCACAACTGCCGAAAATGAATTTGTGATCCTCAAGAAGGTGACTATCTATCTATCTATCTATCTATCTATCTATCTATCTATCTATCTATCTATCTATCTATCTATTATATATCTAGGGAAATGAATATCATTATGTAATTTTGAACCATTATTATTGCATTTCCACTACTGATGTCTCATTCGGTCTGTTCATTGGGCAATGACTCATTCTGTTTAACATTTTTTTAGGATGTGGATGCTGCATACATGAACAAGGTGGAGATGGAGAGCAAAGTAGATCTTTTGACTGATGAGATCAACTTCCTAAGAACACTCTACGAAACGGTAAAAGTCTCACTTGTAGTTATAAGCGAGTCAATGCAAAAAATCCAAAAAATAAGCAGATCAGAGAGTAGCCCACTCCAGGAATCATCGGTGATTAAGATTAGGAACAAGGCACCTTTAAAACAGGACGAGGATACCTTTTCCGGTTACATCCTGTTATTAACTTCTATTTTACAAAACTATGGTCATTTGAATGTTCTATTAAATAGGATAGAAGGAAGGAATCTGCATCATTTTGGAGTCATGTTATATCCAGTTTCCTCATGAAAAATAAATACATTTCAATTGGATGCTAAAACATTATGAGAAAATTGATTTACTGCATGGAAGCAAGACTAGAAGCAATTAATTTCTCTGCAGTGCCTCCACAGGTCAAAGGAAGCATCGCACAGTTCTTATGTTAATCACTGGGCTGTCTGTAATGCATGAACATGTTGGGTCCTCCAGAGTGAAAGCCATTGTTAGTAGACTAGTCTTTACCCTAACTAGATGAGGGTCCAGAATAGGGAATAGCAATCTATACATTTTGTATTCCTAAAGTTAACAATGAATTTTCTAAACTACACAGCGCCTTAAAGATTATAGAAGTTTTGAACACAGCACAAAGTAATTTAGACCTGAGCATTTTATACAAATGTAATTCTGAAGGAATTGACCAAGCTTGTCAATGGCATATTCATTATTTGTTACCAAGGTAAGTTTACTAGATATAAAATCATTTCTTTTGACGACGGCTAAACTGCTGTATTTAAATTGCAGGAACTGAGTGAACTTCAAGGCCAGATTTCTGATACTTCAGTCATTCTTTCCATGGACAACAACAGAGCTCTAGACCTTAATAGCCTCATTGCTGAGGTTAAGGCTCAGTATGAAGATATCGCACAGAAGAGCAGAGCAGAGGCCGAAAATGCATATGCTATGAAGGTAATAGCAATGTCATGTTTGTAATGGAAGTTTAGGTATTTTAACCAGATAAGGAATTTTCTATAGGGTTTCACTATCTAAATGATGAATCCTGATGTAATTAGGGAGTGCTAATATTAACCAGGTATTAGATATTGAAGATACTAGTGTAGAATTCAATGGATCAACCATTCTAATGTAAATTCTTTTTACTGAGTACCACTATGGCTAATTGTCCAAATATGAAACCTGATCATGAATGGGCTATTTTATATCAGCAGCTATTCTATAAAAGTTATTAGTGCGACTTTTAAAAATCCAAGTAATGTAAATACTTGTAATGATGTTTCCTACTACCTATTGATGCTGTACAATGTGTAGAATAAGTTGAACATTTGGTAATATGACCACCATTGTGAAGGAATTCATACAAATGTCTCTATGTTCCATTATAGTTCCAACAGCTACAAGAGACAGCAGGTCAGCATGGTAACAGTCTGAAAAGCAGCAAGAGTGAAATATCTGATCTGAACCGTATGATTCAAAGATTGAAGGCTGAAATTGAAAGCGTGAAAAAACAGGTACAATCGTACAAAAAATTCCATTTTGCGCTAAATTTACAGTCCTAAAGATGGAATATAGAAGAACTTCATTTTCAATATGCTAGTGCCTTTTTAAGGGCACACTTGCAAATCAGATGCTACTAGTTTAATTAATTCTCATCTTTTGTTTTTCTACAACCTCACTAGTCTAAAACAAGGGATTTATCCCTTGCTTAATGGTGCTTGCTTAATTCAGCTTACTGTAAGTGATTGATACCTAAACAATATTTTCATTTAGTCTTTCACTAAAACACGCAAGATTTTAATTACCTAATTTCAAGTACTATTTTAATTAGCTTAGAATATAGATCATTCACACCTACACAAGAGGTTTCAAAATCATCTATATAATCAACTATATAACATCAGAGACAGTTTTGGGCGAGAATCCCCAGAGCCGTTTCTTCTAACTGCTCTGCCCTCCTCCTCCAAAACCAACTTCTCCACCATTACAGAAGATCAACTCTCCACTTTACTCTCAAGATCACATCTCACCACCTGTGCACTTGACCCGATCCCATCCCACTTCATCCCAAACCTCACCACAATCTTCATCCCAACCCTAACCCATCTCTTCAACTTATCACTAACAACTGGTGTTTTCCCCTCAATCTTTAAACATGCCTCAATCACACCTATCTTCAAAAAACCCTCTCTTGACCCATCCTCTGTGCCTAGCTATCACCCCATATTACTTCTCCCCTATGCCTCAAAGCAACTGGGACAACATGTCCATCTTGAACTGTCCTCGCACCTCTCTTCTTGCTCGCTCTTCGACCGCATACAATCTGGCTTCCTGCCACATCACTCCACTGAAACTGCCCTAACTAAAGTCACCAGTGACCTATTAACCTCCAAAGACAAGCTATACTACTCTGTCTTTCTACTCCTAGATCTGTCGTCTGCCTTTGACACAGTGGACCATTCCCTATTATTACAGACCCTCTCATCTCTTGGCATCACTGACTTGGTCCTATCTTGGATCTCATCATACCTAACAGAACGGGCATTCAGTGTCTCCCAATCGCACACCACCTCCTCACCTTGCCCCCTATCTGTCAGAGTCCCGCAACATTCAGTCCTAGAGCCTCTGCTCTTTTCCATCTACACCTTTGGCCTCGGAGAGCTCATAGAATCACTTCTATGCTGATGACACACAAATCTACATCTCTGGACCGGATACCACCTCCCTTCTAACCAGAATCCCACAATGTTTTTCTGCTATTTCATCTTTCTTCTCCGCTAGATTTCTAAAACTTAATATGTACAAAACAGAATTCATCATCTTTCCCCACCTCACTCAACCCCCCCAACAGACCTATCCATTAAATTAAATGGCTACTCACTCTCCCCAGTCCCACAAGCTCACTGTCTCAGGGTAATGCTTGACACTGATCTCTCCTTCAAACCACATATCCAAGCCCTTTCCACTTCCTGCCGACTTCAACTCAAAATTTCCCAGATCTGTACATTCCTAATCCAAGAATCTGCAAAAACCCTAGTCCATGCCCTCATCATCTCCCGCATTGACTACAGCAACCACCTGCTCTGTGGCCTCATCTCTAACACTCTCACACCCCTCCAATCTATTCTCAACTCTGCTGCCGGACAAATCCTCCTGTCCCCCCGCTATTCCCTGGCCTCTCCCCTCTGTCAATCCCTGCACTGGCTTCCCATTACACAAAGACTCTAGTTCAAAACCCTAACCATGACATACAAAGCCATCCACAACCTGTGTCCTCCATACATCTGTGACCTCATCTCCCGGTACTTACCTGCACGCAACCTCTGATCCTCACAGGATCTCCTTCTATACTCCCCTATAGCATGGAGGTGGTCACTCCCCTCTTATCTCCGCTTCCCACCATCGCATACAAGACTTCTCCCGTGCATCACCCCTACTCTGGAACTCTCTACCCCAACATATCAGACTCTCACCTACCATGGAAACCTTCACAAAGAACCCGAAGACGTACCTCTTCCGACAAGCCTACAACCTGCAGTAACCACCGTTCGACCAAACCACTGCACTACCAGCTCTACCCTCGCCTACTGTATCCTCATTCCTCACCCATCCCATGTAGATTGTGAGCTCTCACGGGCAGGGTCCTCTCTCCTCCTGTACCAGTCGTGACTTGCATCATTTAAGATTACAACAATGGACCCGAAGATTCAATATTTCTGGAGGGCCATTGCCACCCTAGTCCTTCCCTGTTCCCACCTATCAGTAAAATTGAGAGTATATATGACATACAGTATATGACCACTTTTGTCAAACAAGGATGCCAGTGTTGGGCTCCTCTGGAAGAGGCTTAGTGGAGAAATGGCTTTGCATGTGAGCACCACTGAAAAATTTAGGAGTTATGGAAATACCCTGTGGATATGCCATTAATGTTGTAGAACTTTTCTCTTCTAAGCGATGGCTAAATGTAATGGAAATCATCAAACCTACTTCCCATCTAACTATATACCATGACCATTATCTAGTATTATTACATAGGCTACTGTAGACATATATAGTAATATAATAGTTTTTCTTGTTTTCAGTGTGCTAATCTGCAAGCAGCAATCGCAGAAGCTGAAGAACGTGGTGAGCTTGCTATAAAAGATGCCCAGAAGAAGCTTGATGAACTTCAAGCAGCTCTTAAGAAGGCAAAGGAAGATTTAGCTAAGCAGTTGCGTGAGTACCAGGAGCTGATGAATGTGAAGCTGGCCCTGGATATTGAGATTGCTACATACAGAGCACTGTTGGAAGGAGAAGAATGCAGGTATGTTATGGACTTCTATTTTCTTTTGCGTAGCACAAACTTATTGCAATTCTACAAATATGAGATGTTGGAGTCTTGTTATACATTATACTAATAGATTACCCAGAGGGTAAATGGACCCAACTTAAGGCATAAAACTTGACTCTTACTGTAATTAATTAATATGGTCTAACAGGGAAAAATTAAAAAAGGGTGGTATTGCTGTGTAGCATTTCTTTGGGACACCTCTATGAGATATCACTCTTCTAAAGCTAATACATCTCCTACCTATATAAATGTCTGCAATCCACTAGCTAGGATAGCTTTTCTCAGGACAATTATAGATGTCAGTTGCAATACCACTAGAGTTGATTAAAATTCACTCATAGTCAAGTTTTAATCACATTATCTCTTAAATTGGGTCCATTTATCCTCTGGGTAATCGGTTAGTTTGATTTCTCATCCCTAAAGAGTTTTGTTAGACACTCGGTTTTCTATTGCTAAACATTATCACACTCTCAAATGCTCTATTTGTCACATTGTGACACTATGGGTCATGAGATGACTCCACTTAGCTCCAAATACCGATGAATTGCCAAAATACATTAGATTGTCCTTGTCATAAATGAGTGCTTGAGTGATCACCATCTAAACATCTCCTAAACTAAATCCCCTGTATACCTGACTGAAATATGTTAGTAAATTGTCTACAGGGTTGGAAATGACAAATTTTGTTAAGTATCTAATTTTTGTTTTTCGCTCATTTTAATTACAGGATGTCAGGAGAAATTACCAATCCTGTGAATATATGTAAGTAAATCATGCATTTTCTTCATGCTTTTGGTACAATTTATAGCCGTTCACTTCTAATATGAGCATTTCTTACAGCTGTGGTCAGCGGCTCTACTTCATACAGCATGGGAGGAGGCGGATCAGGAGCAGGAGGTGGATTTGGTGCTGGCGGCGGTGGATTTGGAGCCGGTGGCGGTGGCGGATATGGAGGAGGTGGATTTGGAGCTGGAGGAGGAGGAGGAGGATTTGGAGCAGGAGGTGGTGGATTTGGAGGAGGAGCTGGAGGATACGGAGGAGGGGGAATGGATTTTGGAGCTGGAGGAGGTAGTGGATTCGGAGGAGGATATTCTATGGGTGGTGGAGGTGGTGGAGGAGATTATGGCTTTGGAGGGGGTGCCTCTAGCTCTTCAAGCAGGCAAGGTATGACAATTATCTCCAAAACATCCTCTTCCTCATCAAGCAGAAAAATAAATTAAGCCTACCATTACCCCATCAAGTTTCTTTTCTATCTGCTAGGGTATGTCCTTCTCTCCTATATGCCTCACCTCATTCAACCAGCAATGTCAGGAAGTCAATATAATTGCAAATCAAGTAAATTATGATCATGACAATTCATCATATTCTATTAGAAGCTGGTGCAGATCTCTGTATGTCCAGCGGTGAATGTCACCTCTTCAGTTTTAGACTAATCAATAATAACTTTTAGAGCTCCCCACTTTATTAAGCACAAGCTGATCCACAATTGTAATATTACCATATAACCAGGTGGCATATACATATATGCAATGGATGTATTAAATGTCAAGAAGCCAAGAAACCAAAAAACTAAGAATGCTGGTATGACATTACTTAACATCAGTAAAGTCCTTTTCTTGCCCATGTCACAATTTGAAGGTCTAAGAAATTGTATTTTTTAAAACCACCAATCTGAATATTGATGGGAATAAAGTCTACTACCTTGAAATGTCTAAAACTTTATCAGGGAATAAAAATCCCCAGTAACCACCTGTTCTCTAGTTTGAGGACATTGCCTAAGGTTGGTTTCATATGTCCGACATTTTCAGTCCAAGTACTGACCACAATGTCGGGATCAGCATTAGGTCTCATGATTTGTACCCAAAAGTCTCATGTATGCCTACGAAACTACTGAGTTTTGGTCCGGAGACCCCTGAACATCGGATGTGTGAAACCTGCAGGTCTTCATATCTCAACTTCTTAATTGTCTTTGAAAGTGACATAAGGAAGGAGGAGAACATTGGAATTAACTGTAGTAACATGTAAATTCTCAGATTTTTTAGAGTTGTCGAGCTATACGTCCAGAAAAAAATAGTCAGGCTGAATATTAATTAAAAAAGGTTTTGTCTAAGGACATGTGAGCAAAGTAGGTTTAGTAAGTACGTATTTTCCGTGAAATTCTCTGCGCATGTTATATTTTGTATATGGCACTTTATGCTTGTATCACTGTACTATTTTTAAATATGATGCCTGCTCCAGATGCAACGTCAATTCAATGTAGTTGATTGTTAACCTCCTATCAAGCTATATTGTTTGTCTAATAAATTGCATTCATGCTAACACACGATAAGTGTTTGAATTTGAATTTATTTTACTATTATTTTACAATTATAAGTAATAACACGAGATGTCCATAATTATCTGATCTGTATGGATTTACCCTGTGCTTTCTTTTTCTTTATGGCAGCCATGCTCTATTTGCAAAGGCGTTGGTAGGCTTTTCTAAGGAAAAGATTCAGTTTGCTGCCTTACACCTGTCCTAAGGGTCCCGTTACACATAGTGACGCACTAGCGATCCCGACAATGATAAGACCTGGTCAGGATCGCTGGTGTATCGCTACATGATCGCTGGTGAGCTGTCAAACAGGCAGACTCACCAGAGATCAGGACCAACGAGGATGCAGGTAACTAAGCGTGCGTCGCTTAGTTACCCCGCTGTGTATCCTGGATACCAACGTGCTCGCGCTGGGAGCAGGTATCCAAGGTAAATAGCGGGTAACTAAGCGCGCATGGCACTTAGTTACCCGCTGTTTACCTTGGATACCAGCTCCCAGCGCGAGCACGCTGGTATCCAGGGTACACAGCGGGTAACTATGCAACGTGTGCGTTTAGTTACCCGCTGTTTACCTTGGATACCAGCTCCCAGCATTTGCTTACAGCGCTGGGAGCTCATTGATCGATGGTCTCCCGCTGCCACACGCAGCGATGCGAGCAGGCCAGCGGGAGACCAACGATCAAAAAATAGCCCAGGACACTCCTGCACAATCAGCGATACCCGGCGGGTAAACTTGTGACTCAGCAGCGATCTCGCTAGCGATCTCGCTTAGTGTGACGGGGGCTTAAGTCCTTTGACTAAGGCAAAGATGCACATACTCCCACCAGTTGAAGACCTTTCTGCCACTCCACTCTCCATCTAGAGTACATTGAAGGCCAATGGTCTGGTTATCATTTTGTGACATACATTACAGAGAAAGATGATAGAAATGTTTCCTAAATTGCCACTAAAAATCCAATACTTATACCGAACTGCTGATTGCATCATTGTATGCAATAGTAGAAAGGCATTGCATCAGTGTGTAATTACTTTTTCCTTGAGGCTTTACTTTTTCATTACCAACCTAAGCCTCCAAAATGGTATAAATTACAGATTCTTGTTCATACAGTTAGTGCCAGGGGTTTATAAACCATTGGTACAGCCTGTGCAACCGCACAGGGCCCCAAGAGATAAGGGACCCATATCCTTCTCCAAAACAGGTGGAATTGTGCATTATGATGAACTATTGGACTGCAAAAAGGGCCATATACTGCTGTTGCACAGGGACACTCTTCTGTCTGTGTCTTCCAGTGGTTAGCACAAATCTACTGGACATTTTTGAAGGAATCTTAAACCTAGAAAATATACACGACAATAAAAAGATATCGTATCACTTCCCGCACAAATTTTCTTAAGCCTGAGAAATCCATGCACCTAGTTTCCCCTCTACTCTTCCTCACTATTCTATATCTGGCTATAAGGCAAATTATGGCAGCAGGAGCCTCCCCTTTTTGCCTTGTCTTCAGTGGGATAAATTGATTAAAGGTCCTTTCTCCTTAGCTAAGTCCACCCAGTTTTAAAAAGGAGATTAAACCCTTGATCTCTGCAGAATTTCTAAAAAACTGTTTAATGAACATATTAAAAAAAACCTGCAGAGTGAGAAAATATGGGAATTGTCACAGCAAAAAAGAGCAACACCTGCCCGGATCACAGAACTAATGCACTAATCAGGATGCAGCAAACCCATGTAATGAAGATGCAGGTATATAGTGCTGAGCAGCCCACCTAGTCAAACAGTATGGACATCACTAATAGGCCAGTCATTGTGCACTGCCTGTGTGGGACCAACACCCTATACAGTCTTTTTTGTGCAATTTCAATACTAAGCAATCACCCCCTCCATGAGCTGGTAGGTTGTGAGTGGTTGTATCATCAGTATTCTGCCCTTGTGTTGCCACAATCTTTATATGGGTTTACCGTAACTACAGTTGCCCTTCTGCTGTGTCAATTCTTGAATTTTTGGGTTAATTTTAAATCCTCTTTCTGTGGCATTACTATTAACCCCTTTCCAATCTTGGATGGTTGATACTTAACGACCTTAGGCATACTGAGTACATCCAGGCGGTTTTGTACACACAGAGGCTGTTCGCGTGCAGAGGCTGTTCAGGCTAATTCTGACAGCTGAAACCTGCCACTCAGTGCAGGAGTGGTACCCCCACCACTCCCGGCACTATATCCCACTAAATACGGTGATTGCAGCCTTTAGCAGATGTGCAGAAGGAGGTAGCCACCTCAGCACTCTGGTCGACGCCCCCACGACATAACAGCTTGAGTCCGATCATTGCCATGGTGACCCGATGTCGTCATCACGACATCTGGGTCACCAGACTACGGCAAGTCCCTCACACCATGAGCAGAGCATGGCCTCAGAAGCTTGTGTCAGTGCAGCATGGACAGTTAAGCTGTCTTGTGCATTGCAATGGCTTATAACTGATTTAGATGGAAACCCCAAAGTAAGTGCTCAACATAGAGCGCAGGATAAATGTGTTCCCAAACATTACGTAAAATGTTCCCAATAAAAGCTTCAACTCAATCCACAAAAATACCAAGTCCCCCTCACGTCTGTCACCTGCCAATGGAAATATAGGGGGCTTCCACGTTATTGGTAGCACAAAGACTCTGGAAAAGTGCTATGGCTCTATGCACCCCAATATAAATCCAGTGAATTCTGCACTCCCAAATCCAAAGGCCCCCTTCCCTTCTGAGACCCACAGTGTGCCTAAACTACATTTAGAATCTACATGCTTGGCATTTCTGTTGCGATGACAGTCCACCTAATTTACAGGTGTGTGCCTCTAGAGGCATGAGTTGAGCACCACAACACACTGGTCACTAAAATGGCAGTTTGCAATTTGCTCAGTAATATACACTACTGCTTGTTTATGCAAAACACCCATGGAGTCAAAATCGTCACTACACCTGTAGATAAATTCCCAAAGGGGGATAATTTTCAAAATGAGGTCACTTGAAAGGGATTCTGCTCTTCTAGCACTTAGGGGCTCTGAATATGAAGTCTGCAAACTATTCTAGGAAAATCTGCGCTCCAGGAGGCAAATAGCGCTCTGTCCCTCGAGAGTCTCTCTGAATGCCTAAGGCCAGGTTCACATTGCGTTAACACAGCCCGTTCAACGCATAGCGTTGACGGGCTGCATTAACGCTATAGCATAACGCGATATGCGTTATGCTATACCGCTAGCGCTGATGATTCATCAGCGCTAGCGGTGACGGAGCCTCAGACGCTGCAGATCACGTCCGAGGCTCCGTCAGGGAATGATGGCACATCGCGAACGCGTGCCACTTTACAGCATGCGTCGCGATGCGCCACATAATGGGGGTCAATGGCAGCATTAACAGCAGGTTGGGCACATTGCGGCCGACGAACCTCAGGTTTCCAGCCCCACGGCTGTCTTGGTCTGCAGGACTAAGACAGCCAGAGGGCCGGATGTGGCCCGTGGGCCACACTTTGCCCAGGTCTGGCCTAGACCATGCTGCAAGATCTCTTTGTATAATGCAAGTTTCTAAAAACATTTATTTTTAGCTTATTATAGTAACATATTAATATATGTAGGTATGATAGATGGTGGACAAGTCTGATACTTGATGCTTAAGCTGAACATACACATTGGGTAATTGTCAACCGAACAGTCGTTTATCAAACAGGTAGCTCCCCCAACTCCCCCCTACACAGGAACACTCAGCTCAGTAAAACCTGTGCTGTATGGGGAGAGCAGAGTAAACAGCTGCCATAATCATCTGTCAGCATCTTATCTGCCACAAAGCAAAAGGATCTGCAATTGAAAATTAACTGCCCGATCCTTATCCTGAGCTAGGAGTCTCCCATACACATTGGATGGTCAGTTTATTCCACTGAGATTGGTAAACAGAGGCTTCACAGATGTCTGTCTGAGATAGTTTAGTGAAACCTGTAGGGGGTTGGACACGATGACCTTTGAGTAGAGATGAGCGAATATTTCAATGTTCGGTTCGGATTACGATCACCGATTTTGCAATATTCGCCAATTTATTCATAGAATATTTTCCGAACATAGTCGAACGCCATTGGAGTCAATGGGATGCAAAAACAAACGCGTACACCGCACCTTCAAAAGGGCCCAAAAGCTGGCAATACAAATCAAATCAGGGGAAAACACCAAGAAAATGGCCTCAATTCACCCATAGTACAAATTTTAGAATGGCATGGCAGCAATCAGCCATGCATGAGGCATTAGGGTCTGGACAAGCATTTACTGCTTTGAATTGAACTTCAAATTAAGACGAGGTGAGTGAGGCATCGGTGTAGGCCTGTTGTGCTGGGAGCCCTGATACCACATGCAACAGTTCAACATGCTTTTATGCTCAGCCACACTCAGGTGGCACAAATATCAGTTTCGTAGACTACTATTGTCAGAAAAATGCAAGGGTAGTAACACGGGTAGTAACAAGGAAGTGGAGGCCTGCCATTCTCGGAGGCCCACAGCTACAGATTACACACACCAGGAGTCTACACATTTCTAAAAATTAGTGGCATACACTACCAAAGCTGCATCAATTTCACCAGAGTAGAAATAGTATAATGGGGACAGACACTTCTTCCACCACAGCCAACCTAGCAGATGGAGACTATAACAGGCATGGTTGTAGATCCACTGAAATATAGCCCTTGGAAAGCCAGACAGGGCGTAATTTGACCTCAGATAAGCATCAGCAGGCGAAAACCGTGACCAAGGAGGCACAAAGAGGTGGCACCAGGTGCTACTCCAGGGCTAACCTAGAGGGGGTGGCAGCTAACCCCCTAAAGTGGGTAGGCTGGTACAGCCCAAAAGAGGGATGAAGAATGCAGGCAGGCACTGTAGGGACACTGAAACCACTGGAGCAGATAGGACCTGTTGAGGAACAGAAAGGCACTGGAAGGTGCAGACTGGACCGGCTGTTATACAGATAAGCACTGGCAGGTGCGAGTTGGACCAGGTGTTAGACAGATGGTCACTGGCATGTGTGATCTGGATGGGCAGTTAAACAGATAAGCACTGGTAAGTGCGGGCTGGACTGGATGAGGAACAGGAGAGCACTGGCCGGTGCGGACTGGACTGAGTGTTACACAGATGGGTGCTGGCAGTTGCAGACTGGATCGGGTGTTACACAGATGGGCACTGGCAGGTGCGGACTGGACTGTGTGTTACACAGATGTGCACTGGCAGTTGTGGGCTGGACCGGATGTTAAACAGATGGGCACTGGCAGGAGCGATTTGGTCCAGCAGTTAAACAGATGAACAGTGGCTGGTGCGGCCTGGACCCGCAGAAGAACAAGAGAGCACTGGCAGGTGCGGGATAGACCGGATGTTACACAGCTGGGCATTGGCAGGTGCAATCTGGACCGACAGTTAAACAGATGAGCACTGACATGGGTGGGCTGGACCGGCTGAGGAACAGGAGAGAACTGGCAGGTGCAGACTGGACCGGGTGTTACACAGACAGGCACGGACAGGTGTGGGCTGGACCAGATGTTAGACATATGGGCACTGGCAGGTGCAGGCTGGACCAGATGATGGACAGATGAGCACAGACAGGTACAAGCAGATGGGTAAAGGGTAGACAAGCAGACAGGCGAACCTGGGGAGCCTGACAACTAGCAAGCAAGCAAGGCAAACTAACAACATTGCTCAGGCACCTCCATATTGGAGGGTGACGTGCACGGTCAAGAGGATGGGAGTGCCCGCATGCTCCCTAAGCATAGTGCCCGGCCTACAATTAAACACTGTGGGACACCGACACATAGGGGGCGAGATGAGGAGATTGTGGGTGAGTGGAAGACACTGAATTCTTTGTCTGTCAGGTACCAGAAGATCCAACAAAGGGCCAAGTCTGTAATGCCAAGAGATCAGAAGTCTGTAGTAAGAGGGAATGGTCCACTGTTTTAAAGGCAGATGCCTTGTCCAGGAAAAGGAGGAAAACAATCTTATGTCGTTTTGATTTTTCAGTTAGTAGGTCGATGGTGACATTAGTCAGGGTAGTTTCAGTGGAACAGTGTGGTCGGAAGCCATATTTTGTAAGTGGTCAAAGAGGGAGCAAGAGGAAGTTGGAGGACAGTTCAAACTGGATGTGATGTTTCAGTAGTTTGGAGGCATAGGGGAGTAGTGAGATGGGGTGATAGCTAGACACAGAGGATGGCTCAAGGAAGGGCTTTTTGAGGATGGGTGTGATCAAGGTATGTTTGAATCAGGAGGGTAAGGCAAAAGTTGTTAGTGACAGGTTGAATAGGTGGGTTAGGCATGGGATGGAGACTGTGGTAAGGTTTGGAATGATTTGGGATGTTATTAGGTCAAGTTCACAGGTGGTGAGACGTTAGCTGGAGAGTAAAGAGGAAAGTTGATCTTCCTTGATAGTGAAGTTGGTTTTGGAGGAGAGTTGAATACTTATGAGGAGGTGCTGTGGGGACTTTAACCAAAAGCTTTGCCTTACGTTGTCAATCTTCAGCTTGAAGAATGAGGCAAAATCTTCAGCTGATTTGAGAGGGGGAGCTGGTGGAAGGAGGAGAGAATTGAAAGTACTGAATAGCTGTTTAAGATTGTGAGACAGGTATTATATGAGAAATGAGAAATAGGTTTGTTTTGCTGCAGTGAGCAATTGTGCAGCATTATTACAACCTCTGTTACTGGACAGGCTATTCCACTCTCTTTCTTTGGCAACCACACAGCAGTACGCTTTGTAGATGAGGGCCAGAAAGAATATGTGCTCCAGTAGATGGCAAGCGCTGCATCAGGTGGCCCCTGCTCCTCTTCCTCCACCTTAACATCACACACAGTACAATCCTCAGAGGTGGCAACCCAATTACCCTTATTTACCCCACGTCACAACTCTCCAACCACCCAACTGACTGTAGGGAACCACAGATGGCTGAGTCTGCAGATCTGTTCACATATTCTATGCCATGGGCATTCGAAGTGTACTCCATGAGCGCCTTCTTGCAGCACTATTTGCAACATGATTGTTGCCCGTATTGTTAGGATTTGATATAGTGATGACTAGAGTTGAGCGAAACGAGTCGAAAAAATTCAAAAGTCGCCGACTTTTGGCAAAGTCGGGTTTCATGAAACGAAACCCGACCCTAGGATGAGGTCGGCCACGAGGTCGGCGACTTACGCGTCAAAGTCGCGTTTCAAAAGTTTGTTTTGCGCTCTTTTTCAGCCAATCAGGATCCACGGACACTGTGGGCAACGTGATGACATAGGCAGGGGTCACCACCATCTTTCAGAAGGGCATGCAAGTGATTGGCTTGCTTTGGTGGGCGTCACAGGGGGTATAAAAGGGCGTGCACGCCGACCGCCATCTTACTTCTGCCGATCTTAGTATAGGGAGAGGTTGCTGCTGATTCTGTAGGGAGAGCGTTAGGCAGGGAAGAAGACAAAAAAACTGCTTCTGCTGCTAGCGATTTGGCCTGCACAACACACCAGTCACTGTGTGTGCAGTGCAAGGGGAGGCTATATAGTGGTGTATCAGTGGTGTTGGTTGTTGGGCTGCCTTCTAAGGCTTCCTGACATTCCTGCATTGCTGTTTACCCACTGCTCCGCAAACTGCTTTTTTAAAAGCAATCCCAATTTTTTTTTTTGTCCTGCTGAGAAGACAAAAAAACTGCTTCTGCTGCTAGCAATTTGGCCTGCACAACACACCAGTCACTGTGTGTGCAGTGCAAGGGGAGGCTATATAGTGATGTATCAGTGGTGTTGGTTGTTGGGCTGCCTTCTAAGGCTTCCTGACATTCCTGCATTGCTGTTTACCCACTGCTCCGCAAACTGCTTTTTTAAAAGCAATCCAATCTCCCTTATCCTCTAGTCACTTTTGTCACAGCTGTGCCATCGAGCCTGTCACATAGCGCTCAGATATTCATTGGGCCTCACACAATCCAAAAGTGTCCAGTGTCCAAAAGTGTGTGCAGAGATTCAAAATCTCCCTTATCCTCTAGTCACTTTGGTCACAGCTGTGCCATCGAGCCTGTCACATAGCGCTCAGATATCAGTGGGCCTCACACAATCCAAAAGTGTCCATCCAGTGTCCAAAAGTGTGTGCAGAGATTCAAAATCTCCCTTATCCTCTAGTCACTTTGGTCACAGCTGTGCCATCGAGCCTGTCACATAGCGCTCAGATATCAGTGGGCCTCACACAATCCAAAAGTGTCCAGTGTCCAAAAGTGTGTGCAGAGATTCAAAATCTCCCTTATCCTCTAGTCACTTTGGTCACAGCTGTGCCATCGAGCCTGTCACATAGCGCTCAGATATCAGTGGGCCTCACACAATCCAAAAGTGTCCAGTGTCAAAAAGTGTGTGCATAGATTCAAAATCTCCCTTATCCTCTAGTCACTTTGGTCACAGCTGTGCCATCGAGCCTGTCACATAGCGCTCAGATATCAGTGGGCCTCACACAATCCAAAAGTGTCCAGTGTCCACAAGTGTCTGCAGAAATTCAAAATCTCCCCTGTCCTATAGACACCTTGTACCTTGTTTTACATTACTATATAGTTTGTTGGATTTTGTCTACATTTCTACCAAAAATGAGGAAGGCTGGTGGAAGAGGCCGTGGAATTGGGCGGGGGTTGGCAGCTGGTAATGATGGTGTTGGTGGTGGATCTGATGGTAGTGGCAAGAGCAAAATAGGACCGAATGCAGGAGGTGCTGACCCTGCGTCATCGTCTGGCTACATAAGGCCTCGAACGCTTAGTTTTCTAGGAGTTGGCAAACCGCTTTTAAAGCCAGAGCATCAGGAAAAAGTTTTGTCTTACATTGCTGACTCAGCCTCCAGCTCTAACGCCTCCTCTTCTTCAGTTGTAAAAAGTAAAAGCACTGAGTCGTCATTGGAGGCTCATGTTCATGAACCACACCTTTCCTTGTGTCCTTCACCCCAACCAAGATTGAAGGATGACGCAGGCCATACTACTGATTACTCCATGGAGCTGTTTTCACATACCATGCCTGGATTATCAAGTGAAATGGTGAATTACCCAGGCCAAGATGAATCTGACATGGAGTGCACTGATGCACAGCCGCTGATAGATGATTCTGCTGGTACATTCACTCCGAGCACTACATTGTCCTCGCAGTGTACAGAGCCAGATTCTGACCCTGATGAGACTCAGGTGCCCCTTCCCGCACACTATACCACCATACACGGTGACACAGAGGAAGGTGCACATGACATAGAAGAGGAGGTGATGGATGACCCAGTTGTTGACCCAGATTGGCATCCATTGGGGGAAGAGGGTGCTGCTTCCAATAGCTCAGATGAGGAGCATCCACAGCAGACATCGACATCGCAACAGCTGTTATCTGGCAGGCCCGGAGCACTCCAAAGACAGGTTCCAAACATTTTTGAACAAAATCCTCATGATCAGGCCAAGGTTATCTGTAAGAAGTGCGCAAAGACCTTTAGCCGAGGGAAAAATCTGAAAAATTTGAATACCAGTTGCATGCTTAGACATTTAACCAGCATGCACTTGCAAGCGTGGACACAACACCAAACCTCAAGTGCCACATGTGCAACTGATCACAACGAAGGTAGTCAGCAACGCTACATTGTTTCCCCCACTGTAAGCCCACTGGTTAGCACAGCAGCAAATGTTGAGGTGTCGTTGCAAGACCACAGCAGTCAGGGAATCCCACTGTTATATCAACGAAAGACTGATTCTAGGCCATCAGAAAGAACACCAACTCCATCACCATCATCAACCCTCTCTCAGTCCGCCCTGTCCACCGCTACTTCCACCATATGCAGCTCTCAAGTCCAGCTCACCCTCCCAGACACTATGAGTAGGTCAAGAAAGTACTCAGTCTCTCATCCGCGTAAACTGGGTTTGAACGCCCACATTGCCAAACTAATCTCGTTTGAGATGATGCCCTTTCGGTTGGTGGAAAGCACAGCTTTCCGCGAACTCATGGCCTATGCAGTACCACGCTATGACCTACCCAGTCGCCACTTCTTCTCTCATAAAGCCATCCCAGCCCTCCACCATCATGTGAAAGACCGCATTGTCCATGCACTCAAGCAGTCAGTGAGCGGAAAGGTGCACCTCACAACTGATGCATGGTCCAGTCGGCATGGCCAGGGCCGTTACGTGTCCATCACTGCGCACTGAGTTAATGTGGTGGATGCAGGGTCCACAGGGGACAGCGGTGGTGGGACAGTGCTGCCTAGCCCATGGTATAGGAAACAGTTGGCTGTAGGCGTTCGACCCTCCTCCTACTCCTCCTCCTTCAGAAGCGAAAGCTCGTCCACAGAGCGCAGTCGTACGAGCACTCCATCTGCAGCTGCCACTGTTGCACACGATGTGTCCCCCTATCGAGCAGCTAGTGGAAAGCGTCAGCAGGCTGTGTTGAGGATGTGTTTGGGCGACAGACACACCGCCGAGGTGCTGGCCGAGTACTTGAAGCGACAAACTGAGTCATGGCTGGGCAGTGTACATCTTGAGGCAGGCAAGGTAGTTAGTGATAACGGCCGTAATTTTGTGGCAGCCATAGCCCTTTCAAAACTCAGCCACATACCTTGCTTGGCTCACACCTTGAACCTGGTGGTGCAGTGCTTCCTCAAAAATTATCCGGAGTTAACAGCCCTGCTCCAGAAGGTGCGAACACTGTGCGCGCACATCCGCCGGTTGCCTGTACACTCCGTTCGTATGCAGAAGCTGCAGCGATTGCTCCACCTTCCCAACCACCGCCTCATTATCGACATTGAAACAAGGTGGAACTCCACCCTGCACATGGTGGAGCGGCTGTGCGAGCAGAGGCAGGCCATAATGCATTTGTGGGAGGATACACGGCCAGGCACTTTGAGAGCAGACATGGAGTTGACAGGTGTGCAGTGGTCGAAGCTGAAAGACCTTTGTAAAGTCCTTCAGTGTTTTGAGGAATGCACACGGCTGGTAAGCGCAGATGACGCCATCCTAAGCATGAGCATCCCACTTATGCGTCTGCTCATGCAAACTTTGAAGCACCTTAAGGAGCAGGCGTCTGCAGCCAATGTTGATGAGGAGGAAGAGGAGGAGGGAATCCTTGATGACATTCAGCCATTGTCTGCTCAGGGACCTCTCCTGGACGAGGTGGAGGAAGAAGAGGAGGAGGAGGATGATGATGGGGATGATTACTTAGGGGAGGAGGATGCATCTCGTGGGGCAAGTGAAAATGTTGGTGTGGCAAGGTCTGGTACAGGGTTTTTGCGTGACTGGAGGGATGTGGATTTGCCAGAAAGTCCTCCTCCACCCAGCACTCGCAGTGCATCATTGACACCGGGAACATTGGCCCACATGTCAAATTATGCCTTGCGGATCCTAAAAAGGGACCCCCGCATTGCCAAAATGATGAACGATGACGACTACTGGTTGGCCAGCATCCTGGATCCACGCTATAAAGGCAAATTACAAAACATCATGCCACAGGAGAACCTTGACCTAATATTGGCTAATAAACAAGCAACTCTGGTAAATCGGTTGCTTGAGGCATTCCCAGCACACAGCAGCGGTGATGGTTCTCACACGAGCCGTACGGGCCGGGGGCAGCTTGGCAGAGGTGTTCGTGGTGCACACAGCAGAAGTGGCGTTGGAGACAGGGGTTTCATGACAATGTTGTGGACTGATTTTTCAAATACCGCTCACACAACTGGTAATACTGCATCGATGGAAAGTGACAGGAGACAGCAGTTGTCAACTATGGTTACAAACTACTTTTCCTCCCATATCGATGTTCTCCCACACAGGTCATTCCCCTTTGACTATTGGGCCGCTAAACTGGACACCTGGCCTGAATTGGCCCAATATGCCTTACAGGAGCTCGCTTGCCCAGCTGCAAGTGTGCTATCGGAAAGAGTCTTCAGTGCAGCTGGATCAATCCTGACAGAAAAAAGGACCCGTCTGTCAACCCAAAATGTGGATGATCTAACCTTCATTAAAATGAACCACGCATTGGTTTCAAGGATTTTGTCCCACCTTCCCCTGATGACACATAGGGTGACAGAAAAATGGCTTGCTTTGGTCCACCTCTTCCTGGTACTTCACCTATTTCGCCTTTTGCATCAGCTGAATGTCCAACATCAACATATGCCACTTTCTAAAACTCCCTAACTGTGCTGCCTCCCCCCCCCCATGGCCGGGGTCACCACCTAGCGCACGACACCGTGCGAGTGCCGTTGCCCTGGACAGGTGGGTAGGCCGACTCTTGGGCGCGGGCACTGGCACAGGGTCCCTCATAGTGCAATCAAGTGTCTCTGACGGTGGTGGTGCACACCCGCCGTCAGACACACCGCTGTACTATGAGGGGCCCAGTGCCAGTACCGACGCCCACGAGTGGGCCCCCCTTGCTTGGGCAGGGCCCCAGCATTTGCAACCTTTACCTCTCCCTGCTCCTCCGCTGTGTAATCTGGGCCGTCAAATCCATACTGTGCCTGACACCGTCTGAGCCTGCCTCCTGATGTATAGACATATATTTTGAATGTGTACGCTATCCATACATGTTATCCGGGGATACGGTACCCTTTCTAACCTTTGTGCAATCACGTGCAATCCATACTGGGCCTAACACCATCTGAGCCTGCCTCCTGAGACATATATTTTGAATGTGTACGCTATCCATACATGTTATCTGGGGATACGGTACCCTTTCTAACCTTTGTGCAATCACGTGCAATCCATACTGGGCCTAACACCGTCTGAGCCTGCCTCCTGAGACATATATTTTGAATGTGTACGCTATCCATACATGTTATCCGAGGATACGGTACCCTTTCTAACCTTTGTGCAATCACGTGCAATCCATACTGGGCCTAACACCGTCTGAGCCTGCCTCCTGAGACATATATTTTGAATGTGTACGCTATCCATACATGTTATCCGGGGATACGGTACCCTTTCTAACCTTTGTGCAATCACGTGCAATCCATACTGGGCCTAACACCGTCTGAGCCTGCCTCCTGAGACATATATTTTGAATGTGTACGCTATCCATACATGTTATCCGGGGATACGGTACCCTTTCTAACCTTTGTGCAATCACGTGCAATCCATACTGGGCCTAACACCGTCTGAGCCTGCCTCCTGAGACATATATTTTGAATGTGTACGCTATCCATACATGTTATCCGGGGATACGGTACCCTTTCTAACCTTTGTGCAATCACGTGCAATCCATACTGGGCCTAACACCGTCTGAGCCTGCCTCCTGAGACATATATTTTGAATGTGTACGCTATCCATACATGTTATCTGGGGATACGGTACCCTTTCTAACCTTTGTGCAATCACGTGCAATCCATACTGGGCCTAACACCGTCTGAGCCTGCCTCCTGTGACATATATTTTGAATGTGTACGCTATCCATACATGTTATCCGGGGATACGGTACCCTTTCTAACCTTTGTGCAATCACGTGCAATCCATACTGGGCCTAACACCGTCTGAGCCTGCCTCCTGAGACATATATTTTGAATGTGTACGCTATCCATACATGTTATCCGGGGATACGGTACCCTTTCTAACCTTTGTGCAATCACGTGCAATGCATACTGGGCCTAACACCGTCTGAGTCTGCCTCCTGAGACATATATTTTGAATGTGTACGCTATCTATACATGTTATCCGGGGATACGGTACCCTTTCTAACCTTTGTGCAATCACGTGCAATCCATACTGGGCCTAACACCGTCTGAGCCTGCCTCCTGAGACATATATTTTGAATGTGTACGCTATCCATACATGTTATCCGGGGATACGGTACCCTTTCTAACCTTTGTGCAATCACGTACAATCCATACTGGGCCTAACACCGTCTGAGCCTGCCTCCTGAGACATATATTTTGAATGTGTACGCTATCCATACATGTTATCCGGGGATACGGTACCCTTTCTAACCTTTGTGCAATCACGTGCAATCCATACTGGGCCTAACACCGTCTGAGCCTGCCTCCTGAGACATATATTTTGAATGTGTACGCTATCCATACATGTTATCTGGGGATACGGTACCCTTTCTAACCTTTGTGCAATCACGTGCAATACATACTGGGCCTAACACCGTTTGAGAATGATAGATGGGGCCCACCATACACTGGAACATTCCAAAGGTGGACATCAGACACTGGAGCAGCATTTACAGGGCCCATTATACACTAGAGCATTAGAAATGGGGCCCATTATGTTTGGAGCATTATTTGGGCCCATAAGACAGTAGAGCTTCATCCATGGGGACCAACATATACTGTAGCATTATGTGGAGCTCATCATATACTGTTTCAAACATTATATGGGACCAATGATTCTGTATGGAGAAATAGATGGGCCTCGTCATGAGATGTAAAAAGTGAGGTATTTTTCATTGTACTATACCGCTATTTCTCTGCCGTATCGGAGCATGATGAGTTGTGGTATGTGTTAAAGGGGCGCTCTTTCGCCCAGGGCACATGAAAACCTGGAGCCAGCCCTCCCCCCCACAGTCTGTAGCCAAATAACCCCCATTTTTCAGTGCGTAACTTGTATTATGAAGTTAATTAAGGTTGACAAGCTTAAGTAAGAAGAATTGATGCTTTTGGCATTCAAATGGGCACTGTTGGTGTGTTTCCTGTCCTCCTCTCACTGCTGACTTTTATTCCCCATTGACTTACATTGGGTTTCGTGTTTCGGGACGACCCCGACTTTTCCCTATAATCGGACAATCTTGCTCGACCCGACTTTTGGAAAAGTCGGGTTTCACGAAACGAAACGCGACCCTAAAAAACCAAAAGTCGCTCAACTCTAGTGATGACTACTGGGTTGCCAGTCTGTTCGATCCATGACACAAACGTAAACTTTGCCAGTTGCTTCCGCCTTGGAAAGCGACACGCCCAAACTGCAGTATCAAAATATAATTGAAGACAATCTTGACAGTGGTTTTCTCCAAGACAGCAGTGAGGCACACAGTGTGCATCACAGTGATAGACTTCCAACCCTGGAAACATTGAGTCATCAATGCAAAAACATTAGCAGCCTTGCAACGCTGGAGTCCTCCTGGGTTCCAAACTCAACAAGTTCATTGTGGTGCCCCTGAGGGTTCTGTTGCCACGGAGGTACTGCTCCTCCTCCTGAGGTGTGGTACCCCACCATCCAGGTGAGTTGGAGGCTCCTAACCACGCTCCAACACTCGCATCCCACACAACATGGTAGTTCAGCAAAGCCACATTGCGGCTCCCTGCTTGGAGTGTAGCAGAGCACCTTTGGTGGCTCCCTGCTTGGAACACGAAACGTGCTGGGAGGCGGGTGGAGTTTAGAATACATAAAAGAGTGGGAAGGTTTAGAATTTCAGTCAGTCAGTCAGTCACAGAGTTCGGAATCACTCAGAGAGGAGTTAGGAAAGGAGATCCCTGGGAGAGGGATGGGGGAAGGAGTACTGCAGCTGCCTCAGTGATCTGAGCCAGCTGGCACGGGAAAGGAAAGAAGGAGAAAGACATTGAACTGAAACCTGATCTTCCATGAGGAGAGATTAGTATGGAATGTAGGAGTAAAAGGGAACAGAGGACGTGGGTTAGAGGAAGAACCCTGCCTAGAAGTTCTAAGCGCAAGGCCCGGGCCCGGTCCCCGAGGTTGTATGGGCACTAATGGTTCTGCAGCAGACACCGGTTGAGTAGTGGGCTGTAAATGCACTACTCCCATCTTAGACTTGGGGGCACAACAGCAACATAGATAGTGAGCCGGGATTCAGGAATAAGGAGTCCCCGAAGCAGACTACAGCTGTCTGCCATACAAGTAGAGTTCTTGGGAACATCTGTCAAGAGGAACTCCAGTGTAACTCAGTACTAGGAGATCTTCACACTTAAAGGCACTATAAGAGGAGAAGTTCAGAAAGGCACATGTTGGCGGAGTGTTGGAAAGGAGCATTCCATCTGACCTGGAGGTTGACTGGGTCCCTTACCCGGAGGACACGGCATGGAGGCAGGCACTGGTGTGTACTACAGACTGTGAGTAAAGCTTTGGAACTACAAGTCCCGGTGTCCTCCATTCATTCCCGTGCCAACACACCTGGTACCACTGCATCTGGGTACCAGCTTCTACACTGCCTGCGCCTCTCAGCTACCCCTCCACCTACACTGCCCTGGAACTACAGCTCCACCTGTGGGGAGCTTCACCATCTTGGCTGCAACACACCACCAGTCCCAGAGGATCTGCATGCAGCGTCGGCTTATCATCTCCCTTGCCAAACACCACAGGTGGCGTCACAAACTATTCATCAATTCTATTTCATTGTTCTTTCATCCCCTTTTGCCATGGAGCCCCAGGGCCACGGACCGGGTCACAGCTTCCGTGACAACTCCCATTGAGATCAACGGGCCCGGTGCCGAGTACCCCGATAGCCTTGGCCGGGGCGCTCCATCAGCATCTGCAAAGACTTTGTACATTCTCCCCGTGTTAGCAAGGGTTCCTTCTGAGTACTCATTTTTCTTCCCACACTCCAAAGACATACTGAAATTTACATTGTGAGACCCAATGGGGTCAGCGCCACTAATATCTGTAAATGTCTGAAGTGCTGTGGAATTATTGGCGCTATGTGAGTAATAAAATAAATAAACAGAAATTAATGCCACTTTTTAGTGGCATCTGCCCTTTAGAAATGTTTAGTTTCCAAGCTGGGTCTCCTTCATTTGTGTTGCCTGAATTTGGAACAGCTCTCAGAGCACCAGGCCTATACCTGTCACTCATCCACCAGTTACTGATCAAATGTTAAGCAAGAAATCCTGCTCTAAGTCCTGTCCAATGCTTAAATGTGGCATGGATTAAGGAGCATGCAATTAGCACAAAGAATTTATATTGTGACATATGGACTCCTGGCTGGAGCACATTACCAGCCCAAAATCATTAAAAGATAAAATGTGGCCTGCTTTATATAGCACGGTAGTAACAAAACAAATAGATTTTTTTTTACTGTAGACGAGCCTTGGACATAGTAGGATATGAGCACAAAAGAATTTCAACCTCAGATATGGCCACATTTTTGGAGCCTGGTAGTAACAGAACAAATTTTTATTTTATCATGTGTACCCCTGTATGGGGAACGATATCTACACCAAAGAATGAAAAGATGAAATGTAGCCTGCTTTAGGTAACACGACGTTAAGAAAACCAATTTCGATTTTATGATGTGTACTTCTGTATGGAGAACAATATCAGCACCCAAATATTTCAAACTGACATCTAGCCTGCTGTAAAACATTAAAAACAGAAGAAAGTATTTTTTTTTTTTTACTGTGGATGAGGCCTGGATACAATAGAATATATTCTCAAAACAATTTCAAATTCAGATATAGCTTGTTGCATCACGTTTGTCACAGAAAAAAATATTTTTGTTAGGCCCGTTCCACATTTGCATTAAAGGCCGCAGCGTCGGCCTGCGCACGGCCACCGCTAAGCCTCGCCCTCTGCCGCACCTCCGCCTGTAGCTCCGCCTCCGAGCGCATGACGCTGCATGCGTCATGCGTCCCCTATCTTTATCACTGAGGATGCAGGCCGTGCGCAGTATGCGTTTGGCGGCGCCTGCGTCCTTTTGACGGTGCGCCGAATGCAACCAAATTACAACAGGTTGCGTTTGGCGCTGGTCGGCGCACCGTCAAAAGGACGCAGGCGCCGCCAAAACGCATACTGCGCACGGCCTTCGTCCTCAGTGATAAAGATAGGGGATGCATGAAGCATGCAGCGTCATGCGCCCGGAGACGGAGCTACCGGCGGAGGCGCGGCAGGGGGTGGAGCTTAGTGGCGGCCGTGCGCAGGCCGACACTGCGGCCTTTACGCAAATGTGAAACCGGCCTTACTCTGCATGAACTCTGCAAACAGCTCAATTTCACGGCCACAAAGTGATAAGGTGGGATATGGCATGCTGTATCACTTTTGTAACAGGAAAAAATGATTTATTTACTCTGCACACAGCTGAATTTCACTACCACTAAATGACAAGGTGAGATATGGCAGGCTGTATCATGTTTGTAACAGAAAAAATTTTTTTTTTTACTCTGCATGAGCTATGCACACAGCTGAATTTCACCGCCACTAAATGACATGGTGGGATATGGCGTGCTGTATCACGTTTAGCAACAGAAAAAAATGTTTGTTTGTTTTTTTTTACTTTGCAACATCTGTGCAGAAAGATGAATTTCACCGCTAGTAAATGACAAGTTGAGATATGGCATGCTGAATCATGTTTGCAACTGCAAATTTTTTTCTTTTTTACTGTGCAACAGCTTTGCCCACAGAACAATTTCACGGCCACTAAATGACAAGGTGAGATATGACGTGCTGAATCACATGCAAAAAATATTTCTTTTCTGTGCAACATCTCTGCACACAGAACAATTTCACTGCCACTAAATGACAAAGTGTTATATGATGTGCTGTGTCACATTTAGCAACTGAAAAAATAAGATTTTGAAAGGTATACTCGTGCATGGAACAGAACAGAAGCAGTGCACAACACACTTCTATAAAATGTGCCCTGCTGTCTTTGTCTGTGGACCTCTCTAATGGCACAAAAAAAAATCTGCTGTTAGGTCGATTTCACAGCCACAAAGGACACTAGCTATCCAAAGTATCTGACTTAGAAACAACTGCCTTGCTAACTAGTTAAAATCTATCAGCACCCAGGCTCAATGTCACGAGTAGCCTCTCAGCACTGTTATAGTGATAAAATTGCGCTAAAACAAGATGTCCACTCTTTATATTAAGAGTGACATGTGATTTCAGCAGCCAATGACACAAGCCGTTGTGTCTGGACATTATAGGTGTTTCCTGTGCTCTGATTGGCTAGCTGCAATGTATACACATAAAGTTAGAAAAAAATATTACAAGCACGCAGCTCCTCTGAGCTCTCCCCACCTCCTACCTTCATCAAACACGTGCCCCACGCTCATCATACACCACCACTATCCTAGTCAAATTGCTCAAAATACTTTAGTGGCAAGGCAAATATTTTCCCGCACTTTTTACCGAATATTACCAATTTTTCACAAATTTATGAACATTTCGTCGTGTCTCTGATTATGAATCTGAATGTGCCATATTCGTACCAAATTTATGTTTGGCGATCGTTTTTCAAACATATTTGCTTATCTCTACCTTTGTGTTCCCTTCCAACTCTAACATTCTGTGATTCTATAATAGCAGATCGGAGGGGGTCTGACACTCAGCAACCTCACCGATTCATCGTCCTCAGCACCGGCGGTAGCCAGATATAAAGAGTTGAGCAGTGTAACAGTACGGCTCCATCAACTGTGTAGTGTCCGCTCCCGAGTACTGCTGATCAGCTCCTATTCATTCAATGTTCAATGCATCGTAACATGTAATCTGTATGAGAAGTTTAAGTAGTAGCTGAACTGTCAACCTCAAGAACGCATGGATGGCATTTCATGGTATACTATCACACCATATCATTTAGAGTTACACCTCTGCTGCTGGCAATCAAAAAAAAGAGTTAATTACTCTGAAAGGAGTGCGTGCACATTCCACACAGTGCGTAAATACTTCTACTATCTTGAATATCTGCTTTATAAAAGAATGACAAATGCATTCATTTCTTTGCATCTTCGAATTGTTGTAATAGTTGGGAGGGATGAACCTTCAGATAGAAATAGTTTTCCAATCGACTTGCTATAAGGTTGATATTAATTGACACTTTATCGCTACTCCCAACAGTACATATAACATACCTCTAAACATAATACTGCAATAACATGTTTCGTTATTACAATCCTCTATCGGACCGGCAGCTACAACGCTGATTAGCTCCATTCAGAGAATAAACAACAATTAAACCTAGTGACACAGTATTCTCTCTTTAGTCTTTCATTTGTCCTGTATTGTCTATCTGGCCCAGACCAGCAGCAAGGTTTCTGCCAGCTATGACATTACCCTTAGATTTATGTAAGCCACCATGTAAAGGCAATCTGTCAACAGGTTTTTGCCACCTAATCTGAAATCAGCATAATGTAGAGACACTGACCCTGATTCCAGAGATGTGCCACTTACTCAGCTGCGTAGTATAGTTTTTATAAAATCATTGTTTTAACAGAAGGATGTTATCCTTAGTGTACTAGTCAAACTGTTGTAAGGTAGATAAGTCTAAGGGGTGTCCAGATAATGAAAAAAAAACTGGCACTTCACATCAGATAATCACATTTTCGGACTAACATACCATGCGGCCGAACGAAGAGGTCCAGAGAATAAATAAAGTACAAATTCTTTATTAATACAAGTTAAAAGATTAATAGTAGCAAAAAACAAGAGCGCCCTACCTAGGGGGAGACACTGGGCTGTGTTACAAATCCTATATATTATAGTAAAGGGCAGTTGCACATAAGTATTAGGATAGCATAGCAGCTATACATCAGGTCAAGTGGCCTTCCAAAAGGATTGTAAATATACACAGTGCATATACTGCTAGGCAAAGTAAAGGCTATAGTAGCATACAATCAAGAAAAATGTAAAAAATACATATTACCAGAGTAACGGTATAATGGTGTAGAGCACAGCCGGAGGAAGACCACAGTGTCCCTCCTCACCCCGACACATCCAGCTTCTTTTGGGGGCATTGTTTGAAAGAGACAACCTCAGCAAGATAGGTGATAACTCGCTTATCAATTGGGATCAGACCCTTAATTTGTAGAATTGAACTCTAAAATGACCTATTGGAAAGCTAAGAACATTGCTTGGTTCCGGAAGTCCCATAGATACGAGGGAGTGGTGGGCATTAAGAGTCCACTTTTCTTGAATTGTGGGTGATCCAGTGGTCGGAACCCATACTGAGTATCAGGCTTGAACTGGCCCAAAGAAGAAAAGGAGAATCCTCCTCTGGGCCCCCATACTCTTATATGAGTAGTACTTAGCACAATATACATGAATCACTATGTACAGACAAAGGCGGCATCTTATTCAGTTAACAATCAGTTCATTGTTATATAAATTTCTGATTGATAATAATGTCACATTTGCATGTAGCTAAAAAGTTGGGCCCTGAAGTTGGTTAATGATGGGCCCTTGGCACCCCAGTCCGACAGTGCTGAGTATTGATCAGCAGGTTATTACCTATCCTGGTGAAAGGTGATCACTTTCAATATTGGGAATTACCCTTAATCAGCAGTTCCTTTACCTGGCCATATACCTGGGATATTTCTGAACCATGAATCTTCAAGTCCATGCATTATCATCTACTTCTGTTTTGTGGCCTTCCTTCTAACACTTTTGCACCCCTCCAATCTATTCTAAACTCTGCTACCCAACTAATCTACCTGTCCCCCCGCTATTTACCAGTCTCTCCGCTCTGTTAATGTCCCCTGCAGTAACCACTGATCCAACAAATAGCTGCACGACCAGCTCTACCCTCACCTACTGTATCCAGTGATGGTTTGGGGAGCCATGTCATCTGCTGGTGTAGGTCCACTGTGTTTTATCAAGACCAAAGTCAGCGCTGCCATCTACCAGGAAATTTTAGAGCACTTCATGCTTCCCTCTGCTGACAAGCTTTTTGGAGATGGAAATTTCATTCTCCAGCAGGACTTGGCACCTGTCCACACTGCCAAAAGTACCAATACCTGGTTTACAAGCAGCAGTATCACTGTGTTTGATTGGCCAGTAACCTCGCCTGACCTTAACCCCATAGAGAATCTATTAGGTATTGTCAAGAGGAAGATGAGAGACACCAGACCCAACAATGCAGATGAGCTGAAGGCTGCTATCAAAGCAACCTGGGCTTCTGTGACGACTCTGGCTAATACGTCCAAGAGTGGACCCTCTGGGTCGTGGATCAGGAGCCCCTGGGCCGAGCGCACCTGGTGAAGACCGACCCCTGTACAGGGATCGTTAGGGGCAGGACCGCAGGGGGCAGAACCGCGACAGCCGGTGCCAGGAGGGACGACTCGATGGACAGGCAGGCAGAGCAAGGATAGCGGGATGGGATAGCGGAAAATACTGGCTAGGAGTCCACAGGGAAGGTTCAGAGGGGGGCCACAGGGCAGAGACAGACAGACGGGAGTGGAGCAGGCCACAGAGCACACAGGGAGAACAGCAAAGGATAGGCAGGGTACACTTAGAATAGGTATGGGCCGATGGGTGCAAGAAGTCACACACAATCACCAGGCGCCCTCAGAATAGAGCGGACGCCTGATATATCCAGAGGCCGGAAGTACGTCCTACAGACCCTCCCCTCAGCGACGCCCCCTACTAGCAGAAGAGAGCGGGGGAACGCGCGTGCGCGGCCTAAGGCCGGCGCGGTTACCCGCAGCAGAGCAGGGAGCAGAGCGGAAGTGTGCGTGGACAGGGGGACGCAGGTGAGGGGAAGCTGCGGTGGGCACCGCCGCTGAAGGGGCATCGGCGGGCACGGCCGCCGATGTCACAGTACCCCCCCCATATGTCCTCCCCTTCTGAGGTTGGTCAGAAATCTTTTCATGATAAGGGGGGCATCGACATTCTCTCGGGGCTCCCAGGACCTCTCCTCTGGACCAAAACCCTTCCAGTCGATAAGAAAAAGAGTTTTACCCTTGACCCTTTTCATAGCCAAAATGTCCTTTACTTCAAAGACATCGTTAGAACAAATTGGCGAGGGAGGGGACATGGAGGTTGGTTGGAACCGATTCAAAACTACAGGTTTAAGGAGCGAGATATGGAAGGCGTTAGGGACCCGGAGCGATGCCGGCAACCTCAATTTGTAGGCTACTTCGTTAATGCGCCCAAGTACTTCAAAAGGCCCGATGTATCGAGGACTTAATTTGTAAGCAGGGACTTTCAGGCGGATATGTTTGGTAGAAAGCCAGACTTTGTCCCCGGGATGGTACGGGGGTAGATCCCTTCGTCTCTTGTCTGCGTGTTTCTTAATTCGGATGCTGGCTACCTCGAGCGCCTCCCTGGTCTCCTTCCAAATTTGCGAAAATTCCTTGGCGAGAGTATCTGCTGCAGGGACTCCAGACGATGCGGAAAAGGGCAACGGAACTCCAGGATTTAGCCCAGTTACCACAAAGAACGGCGTCTTGGACGTTGATTCGCTGGGATGATTATTATGAGCGAATTCCGCCCAAGGTAGGAGTGAGACCCAATTATCCTGATGGGCGTTAGAAAAGTGGCGTAAGTAGGTGGTCAGAATTTGGTTAATCCGTTCCACTTGGCCGTTGGTTTGAGGATGATACGCTGAGGAGAAGTCGAGAGACGTGCCCAGGAGCCGACAGAGGGCCCTCCAGAATCGGGAGGTAAACTGGACCCCTCGATCGGTCACGATTCGTAGAGGAAGACCATGCAGCCTGAAAACCTGGTGGATAAAGATCTCGGCCAACTTTGGAGCAGATGGCAGTCCGAACAAGGGAATAAAGTGGGCCATCTTGGAGAAGCGGTCTGCGACGACTAAGATGGTAGTACATCCAGCAGAGCGAGGCAGATCAGTCACGAAATCCATGGCGATTTGCTGCCAAGGGGCCTCTGGCACAGGCAACGGATGAAGGAGACCGGAGGGCAGAGTCCTTGGAACCTTGTTCTGAGCACAGGTCCTGCAGGAGGCTACAAAGTCCTTTGCATCCTGGTGGAGAGAGGGCCACCAGTAATACCGGGAGAGAAGCAAAAGGGTCTTCTTAATCCCAACGTGCCCAGCAACCTTGGAGGAATGTCCCCAGCGCAGCACTTCCAGACGTTTGTTTGAAGGAACGAAGGTCTTGCCAGGCGGAAGAGTAGAGAATCTCACAGGGGCCACGGAGATAACTTTAGCCGGCTCGATAATATATGATGGATCCTCCTCCTTTTCAGGTGGCTGCAAAGACCTGGAAAGCGCATCAGCTTTGATGTTCTTACTGCCGGGCCGGAAGTGGAGCTTAAACTCAAAACGGGAAAAATACAGGGCCCACCTGGCTTGTCTGGAGTTGAGTCTCTGGGCAGATTGCAGGTAGGCCAAGTTCTTGTGGTCCGTGAAGATAGTAAAGGGATGCACTGCCCCTTCGAGCAGATATCGCCATTCCTCCAGCGCCATCTTAATGGCCAACAATTCCCGGTCCCCAATGGAGTAGTTGCACTCCGCAGGAGAAAAGGATTTGGAGAAGAACCCGCAGGGGACTAGACGTCCGGATGGAGCCTGTTGGGAAAGAACCGCCCCAGCTCCAGTGGAGGAGGCATCAACTTCCAGGATGAAGGGCCTACTAGCCACTGGACGGTGTAGGATCGGAGCAGAGGCAAACGAGCGTTTCAGGGCAAGAAAGGCGTCCTCGGCTTCGGAAGACCAGACGTTAGACTTCGTCCCCTTACGGGTCAGGACCGTGATGGGCTTGGTGACTGTAGAAAAGTGGGGTACAAACTGTCGGTAATAGTTAGCGAAGCCGAGGAAACGCTGGATGGCCTTTATGCCAACTGGACGAGGCCACTGGAGTACCGCGGACAGCTTCTCCGGATCCATCTTAAGGCCGGAATCCGTGATGATATATCCCAAGAAAGGTAACGCTGTTTGCTCGAAGAGGCACTTCTCAATCTTGGCGTAAAGACGATTTTCTCGAAGGCGCTGCAGGACCATGCGTACACTTCTCCGATGGGAGGAGAGATCGGCCGAGAAAACGAGGATATCATCCAAATACACCACCACGCAGGAATAGAGTAGGTCCCGGAACACCTCATTTACGAATTCCTGAAACACCGCCGGAGCATTGCAGAGACCGAACGGCATGACCAAGTATTCATAATGGCCGTCCCGAGTATTGAAGGCCGTCTTCCACTCGTCCCCCGCTCGGATTCGGATTAAGTTGTAAGCTCCCCGCAGATCCAACTTCGTGAAGATTCTGGCCCCCCTCAGCCGGTCGAAGAGTTCTGGAATCAGCGGGAGCGGGTACCGGTTTTTAACAGTGATGTTGTTCAGGCCCCGGTAATCAATACAGGGTCGCAGGGACCCATCTTTCTTCCGGACGAAGAAGAAACCTGCGCCCGCAGGGGACGAGGATTTCCGGATGAACCCCTTGGCCAGATTCTCCTGTATGTATTCCGTCATAGCCGTGGTCTCTGCTGGGGATAGAGGATAAGTTCTCCCTCTGGGAGGGGTGGCTCCGGGGACCAGGTCGATAGGGCAGTCATAGGAGCGATGAGGGGGTAAGGAGTCCGCCTCCTTTTTGCTGAACACATCAGCAAACATGTGATAGGGTGCGGGTAGGCCCGGAAGGTCGGCAGGCTTCGAGCATGGACGGGGACGAGTGAGAGCCCGTAGGCAGTGCTCCTGGCAGGAGTGCCCCCAACGGAGAACTTCCCCAGAGCGCCAGTCAATCACCGACTCGTGCCGTCTGAGCCAGGGTAGCCCTAGAAGAACAGCATGGGCTAGTTGTGGCAGGACATAAAAGGCTATCCTTTCGAGGTGGAGTGCTCCGATTTGAAGGTCTACTTCGACGGTAACCGTGGTGATGAGTCCGGGTAAAGGTTTACCATCAACGGAGGAAATAGCGCGAGGGTTCCTCAATACAATCACCGGAATCCGGAGTTTATCAACCTCCTCCTGGCGGATGAAATTACCGGCAGCACCCGAGTCCACATACGCCTCCACAGATCCACGCTCCCGACCTGTAATTATCAAAGCTGAAAGGGTAAGGGGGAGAGAGGAATTTTGATCACCTAGGGGGTCCTCTCTTACCTGACCTAGGTGGAGGCATTTCCCGACCTCTCTGGCTTCTCCGGACAAGAACGCACAAAATGGTTGGCACCTCCGCAGTACAGGCAGAGACCCTTGGTTATCCTCTCCCTGCGCCGTTGCTCGGACAGTCTGACATGATCAATCTGCATTGGCTCAGGAGCGGTACTAACAGGAGACGCAGGGAAACGAGGGACAGGAGCCTGGTACAGCCTAAAGGACCTTCTCTCTCCGACCGCCTCTCGAGCGCGCTCCTGAAAGCGTAGATCAATACGAGTGGCCAGCGAAATAAGGTCCTCCAGAGTGGTGGGGGTGTCTCGCCCGGCAAGCTCATCCTTGATCTTACTGGAGAGGCCTCTCCAAAAGGCTCCCACAAGAGCCTCATTGTTCCACCCCAACTCTGAAGAGAGGGTCCGGAAGCGGATGGCGTATTGCCCCACTGTGAGGGAACCCTGGCGGAGGTTAAAAAGGGCCTCCGTGGAGGATGCTAAGCGACCCGGTTCATCGAATACCTTGCGAAAGGTTTCCAAGAAGGTCTGAATGCTTAACACTACGGGGTCATCCCTCTCCCACAAGGGGTTCACCCAGGACAGGGCCTCACCCTCGAGATGGGACACAATGAACGCCACCTTGGCGCGGTCAGTAGGATACTGAAGGGGGACAAGCTCAAAATGTAGCCTGCATTGATTCAGAAAACCCCGGCATAACTTAGGGTCTCCGCTGTACCTGGGGGGTTTACCCAGACGGGGAGCCGGGGCAGAGACTACGTCAGGGGGGGAAGTTGCTACGGCAGCAGAGGATTGCAGAGCAAACAATCGATCATCCACGGATGCCATGTAACCTAAGATGTGGGATTGAGCGTCGCGCTGCTGCGCGAGCTCCTGCTGGAGGCTGACTAGGAGGGGAGCGTGCCCGGGGTCAGAGGTCTGCAGGGCGGATAGCCGGGTGTCCATAGACTTCATAAAGGACATTATCCGGGTCTGATTTTCACGAAGGAAAAGTAATTCCTTTTGTGTGGCGGCTGCGGCACCGGCGGGATCCATGGCCTGGTGATACTGTGACGACTCTGGCTAATACGTCCAAGAGTGGACCCTCTGGGTCGTGGATCAGGAGCCCCTGGGCCGAGCGCACCTGGTGAAGACCGACCCCTGTACAGGGATCGTTAGGGGCAGGACCGCAGGGGGCAGAACCGCGACAGCCGGTGCCAGGAGGGACGACTCGATGGACAGGCAGGCAGAGCAAGGATAGCGGGATGGGATAGCGGAAAATACTGGCTAGGAGTCCACAGGGAAGGTTCAGAGGGGGGCCACAGGGCAGAGACAGACAGACGGGAGTGGAGCAGGCCACAGAGCACACAGGGAGAACAGCAAAGGATAGGCAGGGTACACTTAGAATAGGTATGGGCCGATGGGTGCAAGAAGTCACACACAATCACCAGGCGCCCTCAGAATAGAGCGGACGCCTGATATATCCAGAGGCCGGAAGTACGTCCTACAGACCCTCCCCTCAGCGACGCCCCCTACTAGCAGAAGAGAGCGGGGGAACGCGCGTGCGCGGCCTAAGGCCGGCGCGGTTACCCGCAGCAGAGCAGGGAGCAGAGCGGAAGTGCGCGTGGACAGGGGGATGCAGGTGAGGGGAAGCTGCGGCGGGCACCGCCGCTGAAGGGGCATCGGCGGGCACGGCCGCCGATGTCACAGCTTCTATAACCCCTCAGCAGTGCCACAGGCTGATCGCCTCCATGCCACACCGCATTGATGCAGTAATTGATGCAAAAGGAGCCCCGACCAAGTATTGAGTGCATTTACTGAACATACATTTCAGTAGGCCAACATTTCGGATTTTAAAATCATTTTTCAAGCTGGTGTTATAAAGTATTGTAATTTACTGAGATAATGAATTTTGGGTTTTCATTGTCTGTAAGCCATAATCATCAACATTAACAGGAATAAACACGTGAAATAGATCACTTTGTCTGTAATGACTTTATATAATATGAGTTTCACTTTTTGTATTGAAGAGCTGAAATAAATTAACTTTTTGATGATATTCTAATTTTGTGAGATGCACCTGTATCTATTGTCCCAGATAGTAAATGGTCTGAATTGAGAGTGGAGTAAGTTGTATCCCATGCGAGCTCAGTACTAAGTCCACCCAACATCACAGTATCTATAGACATGCTACCAATACCTATGCACAGCACTGTACTTCTGCAATCCTTTAGAGAGCCTCTGGGCTTCTAAAGGTGTGACTGCAATATTTCCTGTAGCTATGTCACCATGGAAGCACATAATTATACTACCCGCCCAACCGCTTTAGTAACAATTTTCTGCATAGAAAAAGTATTAACATTTTTTTGCAAAAATTTTCTTTTTCCGTTTCAACATAAGTATAGTTATTATGTCATATAATCGCTTAGAATTACAGAAAAAATCCTATATCTGTATGATAAATTTCCATTCCACAGCCTTGACTCTCACATTTGTAATTGTCTTTTCCACTTTAAAAGTTCCTTTCAATGAATATTTCACATACACTGCATAATTATGTAGCAAAACCACAGATCATTCGGAATCATTGTTCTGTATGAATGCAATGCGGACTATTAAAGTATGTTGTGTTTCTAAGAATGACATTAGGGCTCTATCACAATACCATTTTATTGGTCCGATTGCAATCCGACAAAACACTTGGACCAATGTTATTTTATGAAGCTGCGAATCCGAATAGGTCCAGGCAAAAAATCTCAACATGTCCGAGTTTGAGCCGATATTTGTACTCGGGCCGCGAAACCGAACAGGTCCAAGCAAAAAATCTCAGCATGTCCGAGTTTGAGCCGATATTTTTACTCAGCCATGCAAGTCTATGGCGGTGTGGAGATCATCGGCTTGCACTGGGATGAGATCTGAGTGCAGTCCGAGTTCCACTAACTGACATAATGAAGCAAATGGAGACTTTTTTTTTCCACCTTCTCCTCATCCAAGAGAATCGGATCACATTATGCTGACACTGTTATTGGAGTTGGATCAGATAATAGTCCCAATTCTCATGTTGTGTGACTCTTGCCTTAAGACTTATATTATGATTAGTGTGTCATAATTCATTATCCAAACTCTTTATTTGCAATTTATATAAAATCTCTAAGAATGGACCTTGATATTGTGTTTGCTGGTGGGCCATATTCTATGCTACTTTAGTTTGACCTTGGTATTTCTATAACTGGCCAATGGAGCAAATTAAACATTTGCTCCAGGCAAAGAAATGCCTCGCCGTGACTATATTGTATGTTCGCACATTTCTGACAAATCTTTCATAGGCCACAATGCTCTTAAAACATGACTGGTATGAAGCCTGCAATTGGTCCATCTAATAGTCCATTGTTTTCTACACAACCTTGAAACAGGTAGAGCTACAATGAATGTCATTTGTCACAATCAGCAATTATTTTTATGCTTTTTCAGGAACTCTAAATTATGTAAGTTTGCAGCAGCAATTCTTCAGAAGCCTTCAAGCTAAACAACATACTTGCTTTCAAGTATGTTTAACAGGTCGAAAGCAACATATTTCTCCAAGGCCGAAATGTAAATTGATCTGTCTCAAAAAAGTGACCAAGCCCAGATTTTGGCAACATATAAGCAAAAGAAAAGCCAAGTCAGTGCCCTTGTTCATTTGCAGAACTTGCCACCATCCTCTCTTCTCTTTCGTCCTTGACTGCCATCTTCTACAATGAGTCGGAGTCAACGCGTTTCAAGCTCATTTGGAGCACCTTCCAAAGGCTTTAGTTCAGCCTCTGTAGGGGGTGGTGGCAGCAGGATCGGCTTCAATTCTGCTCAACGTGTTGGATCAAGTTTTCGTGCTGGATCTAGCGGAGGGTTTGGTGCTGCATCTAGCGGAGGGTTTGGTGCTGCATCTATCGGCGGAGGGTTTGGTGCTGCATCTAGTGGAGGGTTTGGTGGTGCTGCATCTAGTGGAGGCTTTGGTAGCCGAAGTCTTCTTAACTTCGGTGCTGGCAACAGTAAGATATCCGGTGCTGGTTTTGGATTTGGCAGCTCAGGAGCAGGCGGAGGAGGCAGAGGATTCGGTGGTTCTGGAGCTGCCATACCATCTCCAGGCATTGTAAATGTGACCGTCAACCAAAGTCTCTTAGCTCCACTCTCTTTAGAAATTGATCCAAACATTTCAGCAGTCAAAACAGAAGAAAGAGAACAGATTAAGACCCTGAATAACAAGTTTGCATCCTTCATTGACAAGGTATAATATTTATCATATTTCTACTTTGTATGAATAATGTCATAGATAATATTTTAACAAGTTCAAAATATAGTAGATTACAGCGTATGATAATGCTGTCGCTTACTTATGTGTGCTAAACATAACATGAATATCAGTGCGTGCATGCTTTGATGTTGATGTTGTTATTGTGGTGATCTACTGGGACAGTGTAATACAATGCATTTGACTTACTGTATTACTGTAGACAAGCCATATGCACTAAGTTATGTGTCTTGTTATCTCTTCATAGGTTCGATTCCTTGAGCAGCAGAATAAAGTTCTTGAGACCAAATGGAACCTGCTGCAGCAGCAACAAGGCGGTCCAGGCGGTGTGGGTGGTCAAAAAAGTAACATTGATGCTCTCTTTAATGCTTACATTAATTCATTGAAGAGTCAATTGGATAGCTTACAGAATAACAAAGGTCGTCTTGAGTCAGAGCTGCGCAATGAGCAAGATCGGGTTGAGGAGTTTAAACGCAGGTATGTTAATAAGACTCCTACAAGAAGATTTAGGGTGATAAAGCTTTATCCAGGAGGTACGGGCCCTTCTTCAGGCTTTGTATATCATATCTGTAAAATACATTGCATGGATAGATTAAAGAAATCTGACATTTGTATCTCTTATGTCACACTCAAAAGGTCTAAGTAACGACAGTCCTCACACTGAGAACCTGTGGTCATTGGGCTTGCAGATTTAAAGGGGTTTATTTCAAAAGTTATTTTCATGGCATGCCAAAGCAGTTTGATGGTTTTGAGGTCTGACCGCCGGAAATACTACTAATTCATGACATGTCCTTAAAGTCGCTCTCACTTATTTCAATGGAAAGCCCAACCCTTTTTGAGATTGGACTACTGCCAATCAAACGTTTCTGATCTGTCTGATCTTGTTCCTCACGACTGTGAAACAAAGGGGAAGGACAAATTGAGAGTCATCACTTTCTCACCTCCTGTTTTTGGTTATTTTTCAACATAATGTCTGTAATTTAGCCTGTTATTGACTTAATTAGTAGTAGTAATATTGAGAAAGAATTGTATTGTTATCATTTTATTTAATTAATTAATTTATTTCAGTAGTAAACGGTTTTAGCAATTTGGAGTTTCTTTGCATATTAAAAGTATTTTAGGATTCCCCATGTGGTTGTGGTCAATACCTTAAGATTATAATAATTGATGGAATTGTAATTTGTTGTATGTCGCTAGGATAAATGCATATATGTATATATTTCTATATAACAAAAACATGAAATTAATTTTTTCATTAGGTACGAAGATGAAATTAACCTCAGAGCTGCAGCAGAGAATGAATTTGTGGTGCTCAAAAAGGTAAGGACGTCATGTCAAGTCACCCCAAAAAATGCTAATGTGCATTAGAAACACATGCCTTATTATATAGAAGTCATCTTTGTGCAGATAATGTCTTTTTTTGTGGGGTGTTAGTAGGAAACACTATATAATGAATTTGTCCAAAGGACTACTAGATGCTTTTCACAGGAATGCATTGATGCCTGGGCTGGGTTTCTCCCCAATATTACTGGTGCCTGTAGGGAGGAAAGCTTACTTATCAAGAGTTAATCTGACCTTTTGGTTCTCCATCTCTAGTGGTTTTTCTGCCATCTCAGGGAGCACCAAATTCTATTATCTGTCTATTTCTGTTATATATTACAAAATGAATGTAAATTTAATATAATAAAGGATACATATTAATTACTTGGTATTTTGTCTACTGACTTAATTACATTTTTAATATAGAATCATTATAATTTCTCTGTCTTCTTAATTTGCAGGATGTTGATGCAGCCTATCTAGGCAAGGTAGAGCTGGAAGCTAGAGTCAATGCGCTGAATGATGAGATCGCCTTCCTGAGAGCCCTGTATGAACAGGTATCTAAGAGCCTTAGTGGGAAAGTTGTAACTCAAACTCTAAATTAGATAGAAAATAATTCATGTACAACAATAGGCAGCAAGACTATGACAATAAAATTATTTTACTATTGTTCTCATCATTTTCACCTTTCCCTTCTAATTTGCAGGAACTTGGTGACATTAGGCAGGCAGTGTCCGACACCTCTGTCATTCTATCAATGGACAACAATAGGTCCCTGAACCTTGATGATATCATTGCTGAAGTGAAGGCTCAGTATGATGATCTGGCAAACAGAAGCAAAGCTGAAGCAGAAGATGCCTACAAGAGCAAGGTTAGAGCATGTTTTATCTCTACATTACAGAAAATAAGAGAAAAAAGAAAAATACTTGTTATTTGTTCCACATTTTCTGTGTATCTGGTTTTCTGTTCAGCTCGGGATACTTGATTGTAATCAGTGGCGAAACTTCAATCTCATGGGCTCTAATGCAAAATCTCTAAAAAGTGTATGGCCAATTTTATTTCAATGACTATGAGAACCTTTAGACATTACTGTTCATCAACTCCCATTTGGGACCTTTAAATTCTTAAGTTTTATATTTGGGAATTGCAAAAATCAGGAATTGCAGTCATTTCTCTTTCTCTCATTTTTATTGCTTTACTGCCTTTTCAACAGTTCCAACAATTGCAAAGTGCAGCCGGCCAGCAGGGCGATGAAGTAAAGAACACCAAAAATGAAATTTCACAACTTAACAGACAAATCCAGAGACTTAAAGCAGAAATTGAAAATGTGAAGAAACAGGTAATGTTCTCTTTTTAATTAACAAAAGCGCGATAAATGCTTACTTTCCTTGCCAGTTTTCTTACCTTGACCATAAGGCAAAACTGGCTCCATCTAACTATCTGTCAATCGATTGTACTTTTCTAGAATGCCAGCCTTGAATTAGCCGTTGCCGAGGCAGAGGAAAGAGGAGAGAGGGCTCTCAGTGACGCCAGGGGAAAGCTGGCAGAACTGGAGGCAGCATTGCAAAGATTGAAACAAGAGATGGCCCTTCAACTCCGTCAATACCAGGAGCTGATGAATGTCAAGCTGTCTTTGGATGTTGAAATTGCCACCTACAGGGCCCTGCTGGAGGGAGAGGAGAGCAGGCAAGTTATATTCCAGCAATTAAATCCTTATTCATATGGCATTGCCCAATCCAAAATTAGGAAGGGCAACCCTAAATGTAATCCTAACAGAATGATAATCATAATTTACACCAATAGAAAATAAATGTTTTCTTTTTTTTCCTACAGGATCTCCGGAGAAATTGTTAATCCAGTCAGTGTCTGTAAGTATCTGGGCACAAAACTAAATATTGCTAGACTAAACGTATACTTTGCACATAAATAAAGAGCTATTCCCAAGATAGTAAGTTATCCCAGAGGATAATTATATTTTTATTCCACCTTAAACAAGGCGGTTAAGTATTTAGTCATAGTCATCTACTAGTTTCATGGATTCATTTTTCAGTGGAACCTGCAGGATATCAAAGCAAAGTCTACTTTCTTGTGTAGCAAACTGATGTATATAGGTCAGATAGAAGCCAAAAATAAATTATTGATTAATTTTTTACTCCATTTGGCCCTATAGAGCTGGATGAACTTGTATATGATGGGAACTTTTCTGTCGTATACACTATGCATAGGAAAAAAATGTAGTATGACCCAACAAGACAGCTTTAATGGCTGACATTTTAGATAATGTTGCCCAATTTTATGTTGATACTGCACTGGACAGTAGAAGCAAATTTATATAAGCAACAAGACATATAACCTTTATTATACACTTGAAATAGAAAAATCCAACAATATCTTCTAATTCTTTCTACAGCGGTTGTGAACTCCGCATCTGGTGGTGGTGGAAGTGGTTTCTCCTCTGGATACGGAGGAGGTGTTTCAATTTCCGGTGGAGGAAGTGGCTTCTCCTCTGGATATGGAGGAGGTGTTTCAAGTTCCGGTGGTGGAAGTGGCTACTCCTCTGCATTTGGAGGAAGTGTTTCAAGTTCCTCCGGTGCTGGTAGACAACGTGCAGCCGTGAAGATTGTCTCCACAACCGAAAGCCTGAGAGCTTACCAAGCATCTGATTACTGAACATGGAGTATTGGCCACATGAATGAGTGATTAATGTGCAGCATTCACTCTGTAATCAATATAATTCTGTTCCCTGAGAATGTGTACTGACGTGTATTCTATGAATGAGGAGTAGGTACAAAACTGCTGCAATTGTCCTTATAAATTATGTAAAATACAAATCATATTAAAGAGATTGTCCACAATTAGAAAATCATGGCTTCATTTTTTTTTTACATAGGACCACACCTGTCTACAAGTTGTATGCAGTGTGTATTGTAGCTCAGCCCTATTCATTGCAGCTGAGCTACAGTACTAGTCACAATCTGTGCTTTCTGAATAATTCTGGACAACCCATTTATATATGGACCCAGGTTACATTACAATGATATGCAGTGGTTGCCATGATTCCTAAGGATTAACAACATTTGCTTTATAGAATTGTCTCAAAATATAGATAATAAAAAAATAACAAAGACACTGCCATTACAAACCGCTGAAAACATTTCAAGTCTTTTTCAGCCTACTTCTCTTTTATAGAATAAGTACCTACAAGTTGTTTTTTCGGTGGTTTTGGGATTTTACTGTATTCTGAGTTTAAAGTACTCTCAAAAAGATTTCAGATCAGATGTCGTTGTCAACAAATGCTTATTTTTTTTGCAAGAATGGAAATAAAGCACATCCTTTAAATAATCGCCTTGTCAGCTTCACTTTCCACTTGGTTTAGGTATCGAATTATATCCTTATCTACTCTTGGTACCAGCATTTACTGCTAAGCTGAGTCCAGCTTTTGTAGGCATTGACCATACATACAGCTCTGATGAATCAAGGTTCCAGATAACTAATTTCACCAAACTATTCTAGATGTTTTTCAAACCTTCATCTCTAGTATCAAATCAAAAAACTGACCATCACATCCAAACATAAATTAGGTGTGAACAGGTGCCTACCTAGAGTCGCCAACTCATATACAATCAAACAAGGCAGCACACTGTTGCAGCGCTATAGCATGCAAAAATGAAACATGAAAATTGAATTGCATTACTGCACTAGAAGTGAAGTAATGCAATTCAGTTTTCATGTTTCATTTTTCATGATATAGCACTGCTGTGTGCTGCCTTGTTTCTTTGATTGTTCATCTCTAGTATCAAGGTATCTTTTAAGTAACTCACCTCTGCTAGCCACAAATCAGTTTGCCTATAAGTCTCTGCTATTCCGATGTGAACTGAACTCCTATTAGCAAGATGTCAGTTTATCTAAACATCTCTGCTGCACCTCTGAGAACGAAACTCTTGCTGCAAGATACTAGCTTACCTATACATCTTGTTAGGGCTGGCGGAACGCACCAAATTATAAATAATAGTAGGTGCGTTCGCAGCCCGGGGTCCACCGTTCAGAGGTGAGTACACTGCTGCTAGGTAATGGCGGAAGAATAGAGCGTCGTGAAAACTGTCACACGTGGGTTACGTCACCCAGTGTGAACAGGAGTGAACTCTGTTGACTCACAGAGCCGCACAGACGCTGAACGCAAATACCGGAGCCTGTTTAGCTCACAGAGCCGGCCAAAAAGCGCATAGAAAGCGGCCACAGAACTCTACCCCAAGGACACGGGGTTAGAGTTCCTCTAGGTCCTCTGAGCGCACGGCGTCGCTGCCACAAACACCGCTATAGACACTGGCTACGGAGTGTGGAGCACAGGCACTGTGACATGCCGAGTCACTGATGGGGACTAATGCCTGACTCCGACTCTGTCCTACCTACACCTAAGCCTGGACGCTAGCAGGCTAGGCTGCACAACACATGCGTACCAAGGGTAGGTGTTTCATAATGAGTCAGTCACCAGAGACATTCATACGTGCATACATCACTCACTACTCATGGTCTGAAAATACAGAGTATCCTAGCACATGGCCGAGCATCCTGGACCTTCCTGGCTTCTCGGATGGGTCAATCCGAACAGGAGCAGGACCTGAGCATGTGACCTTCGATCTCCAATGTGAGATCACTCCATGGGCATGCTCAGTGGCCCGACATGAGGACTTAGTCCCTGGAGAATCTTGCTGCTGAGCAGCCTGCATTGCCAAAGCTGTGCCAGAAGTGGCAGCAGCAAGCAAACCCACGGAGGTTCTCTGGGCAGAGTGCCGGGACCGACAAGATTGCTGAGCAATCTCCTCTACGGCTGGGGAGGAATGGGAGACCACCGTGAGCATGGCTCGGGATTCCCGTTGTGCAGCAACAGGAACCCGATGCCTAACACATCTCTAATGTTCAGGTACAATCTGTATATCTAGTGCCTCCAGATGCATCTAGTGCCTCCAGCTGCACTTGCCCATCTGCAGTCCTACATGTCTGGCTGTACTGGTCTACACAGATCCATGTGGCAGCTGGAAAGTCAAGCTCTGCTGCATCATTGCCTTTGGTCCTTGCTTCTCACCCTGACATACTGTTTAGAGCATACACCCCATCCGGTAAGCACTTGACACTTCCCTCTTCTGAACAACCTAAGTAAACACAAACCTCCACCAAGCTCATTTGTCGAGCTGCTGCTATGCATGTAAATGCAAACTCCACTAGAGGGCAATAGAGTGGAGGGAGGACTGCACACAGGAAGAGCAGATCTGCAGCACAGCAGCGAGGCTACCACCAGGTGGCAGCAGAATAGTCAAACAAGCTGGGTTGATATTAGTCTGTAGTGCGGTACCAAAGGAACAAACACTCACAGAGTCAGAAATAAGCCAAATAGATCAGTACCGATCAGGAGCAGATATGACAAAGACAAGAGACAAATAGCAGGTCAGGGTCCAAGCCAAGTCAAATATCAGGCAGTCCAAAGCATAAAAGTGGGAACACAGAGTCGGGACGGGAAGAGGGGAACAGACAGACATGGGCAAAGTCAGCAACAGCAGATGGACAAATCAGGGTATACACAGAGTAAGCTACTCACGCCGTAGGCAGAAACTATAACTGACAACGCCTACAGTTATGCCTGATGCAGTGGAGAGAGATAGCCATCCTGAAGCCAGGACGAGGCAGAGAGAAGTTAACCCTAGACATGATCAAACCGGGAAAGAGAGACAGGATACAAGTCCCGGCCTGGATCATGACATCATCCTTGATGAATTTGTATGCATTTTTGTGCAGTTAGTTTTGATCCACATTAATACAAATAGTGTAGATGTATCACACAGACAAATACTGCTTTCTCATGCATAAATAGTACTGATATATTGTTAGGCGTCGGGATCCTCCCGCTGCACGGGATAGATCCCGAGCCTTATCTGCCTCTGTGGTCCCTCATTCGGGTCCAGCCACTCAGATTACTGCTCATCTCAGATGTCGGTTCCAGCACCTTGCTCAGACTCATGCTACACAATTGGTTGCTGCTAGCTCTTCAGCTAAGTCTATGGGAGCCAGTGATACGCAGGTGCTGTCCTGCACTCTGGAGTTCAGAGATCACCTTACTGAGTATGTCCGTGGTGAGGCGTCTTCTCATTGGTGTTCGGACGTCACCTGCTCAGGTGATGTGGCAGCTCCAGATTGGCCTGCGGGCGATGTCACAGCCTGCTAGGCCTGAGTGTTTGGGGTGGAGCCTAATGCGGCGCTCGTGAGTGCGCTAGTATTACGTATGTTATGGTGTGTGAGTGTTGATACTCTACCATTCTGTCTGCAGGTTGTGTGAATCTATCTAAGCTCTGGGACTGTACTCATAGGCAGGCAGTTAGCGTCAGTGGGGGCAATTATTCTCTTGGCTTAGCACCAGTTTCCTTCATGTGTGCGGTTAGCACAGTTGTGTTGCTGGGCAAGTCCAACCCTTAGCCTAGCGGGTATTATATCTAGCATCATATAAGTTTCTCGTGCTTTATCCCTGTGACGTTTAACAGAGTATTGCACTAAGTATTCTTTTGTTCAGTACCACTCTGTGAAGTAACGGAGCATGGTATTCAGTGATCCGTTCACACAGTGTGGCGTTAACACAGTGTGTTCAAGCAATCGCTCACTGTTTAGTTCCAGTCATTGTTCACTAGCAGCAGCTAAACATCTCTGCATGGTGGACCATGCGTTGCGATTGCACTTTATAATTTATTTTAATTTAGTGCAATCCGCCAACCATAACATATATAATGTACATATATAGTGTAGCTATACAACACAGCTTTGGAAAAAAAGTTTTGAGATTGTCACAGATTTTATTTTTCCACAAAGTTTGCTGCTTTCTTGTTTGTACAGCTTTTAGTCAGATGTTTCTATGGTTACTGAAGTGCAATTATAAGAATTTTATATATTTTTGAACTTTTGGTGACTAATACATTAAGTTTATGCAAAGACTCAATATTTACAGTGTAGAACCTTATTTTTAAAGACTTCAGTACTTTGCCCTGTCACGCGGGATATCAGCTTCTGAACCAAATCGTGACTAAGGCTGTTTTGACGTGCCCGCTGAATGCAACATGTTGCATTCAAGTGCGGTCGACGGGCACATCAAAACACCGTATGCGGATGCATCCGCATACAACGCATGTCCCTTCATACACAATGTTAAAGATAGGTATGCAGGACGCATTCGGAAGTAGGCGGAGCATAGGTGGAGCTTAAGGGAAGAAGTACCCAGCCATACGCAGACTAGCCAAACGCAAGTGTGAAGCTGGCCAAATGACATCCCATTCTTCCCTAAGCAGTTCTTGGAGTTTGACAAAATCTCTATGTTTTATTTGTCCATTCACTTTTTAAGTATTGGCCATAAATTTTCAATGAGATTTAGAAAAGGGAAGTTTCCTGGCAATGGAGCCAAAATTGCAACATTTTGCTTACTGAGTCACTTATGACTAGTTATCACTTTTGCCTTGTGACTTGGTGCTCCAGTATGGCGGAAAAACATTGTTCATCACCATATTTCTCGTGGGTTGTCGGGAGACATTTTTCTTGGAAGATGTTTAGATACCAATTTTTATAAATGGAAGTGTGCTTAGTAGTGATGGGTGAGCACTCAAATGCTCGGGTGCTCATTGCTCGGGTCGAACAAATTGGAATACTCAGGTACTCGGACAGAACAACGAGCCCAATGTAAGTCTATGGGAGACCGGAGCATTTTTACCGCAATCCCCCCTGGGGGTCCTTTAAAGGTCTAAAAATGTCTGAAAATGATGGAAACACTGCTCAAATGACATAGGGACATCATGGTGATCGCCCCTGGAAGCATTCCTGACTCCTAGTTCATAGCTTTAAACAATTTTTTTCAGAGTTTAATGCCATTTTTACCTGTGCACCAAAAAACATTCCACAATGAAAACAAAACTGATTTTACTGGGAAATATGTTAAGGTACATCCTTTCCAGGTTAATGACTTGTATATAAGGCAAAATTATTAACCCCAGACCAAAATGTTCCTTCCCCCACTTGTGCTATGTTCAGACGCAACGTTTTTGAAGCATATTTCAACTTTAACATTGCTTTCAACCAATACAAATGCATTCACTGGGAAATGTCATTGTAACATGTACCAATCCTAGCTGGCCATGTGGTGTGTGACACATAAGCAGACACATCTTGTTTAATTTATGAAGGATGGACTCAAAGTCACAGAGCCTATTTTTACAGGGGCATCAGGTGGCATTAATCTTTTTAAAGGGCTATTATGAAACAGTGGGTCTCCTAAACTGTTATTGCCTATGCAGTGAGAGGATAGGCTGCCAAGAATTACGACACACCACAATGCCCCTTTCACGAGAGGTACAGGGGGGCTTCGTGAAAAAATGTTGCATTGAATGCAAGGCCCGGCCTGCTCCAAAGTTACATTCAATCCAATAAGCTTTTCAAGCCACGTACTGGATGTGCACGGGTAAATCCACTTCAAATTTTTAATTTCGTAATTCTAAACTATTTTCTTATGCATTGTCTGCAAGGCCTGCCCTGCTGCCAAGTTATCTGCACCCCAATATGCCTTTGAAACCACATACTGGATGGGCACAGGAAAATCCACTTCATATTATTCATTTTGTACTCCCATTCTGCTTTTTTATGCATAGACTGCAAGGCCTGCCCTGATACCAAGTTATATGCACCCCAATAACCCCAATCCCCCCTTGGAAGAAACATGTAGGAGGGCCTCTTAACCAAAAATGTTCTATTAAAAAGGAGCTGGTCTCCTAGACTTGGAATGCCCATACACTAAGTGTGTTGGCTGTCAAACATTTTCCCCTGTGGGGTACACCTCAACCATTTTCACAACAAGTAATTTGCGCCAAGCAAAATCACCCACCCTTGTTCTGAAGACGACCCTGGCTGTAGCAGCATGGAACACGTTAATGCTGGTGATCTAGTGGCGGCGGATGATGAGACATGGAGGAAAACCTGATTAAAAACTATGCCCAATTTAAAGGAGTGGGTCTCCTAGACTTGGAATGATCATACACTAAGTGTGGTGATTGTCAAACATTTTCCCCTGCGGGGTCCACCTCAATCGCTTTCACACCAAGTAGTTTATGCCTAGAAAAAACACCCACCCTTGCTCTGAAGTTGACCCAGGCTCTAGCAACACGGAACACGTTAACGCTGGTGATCTAGTGGCGGCAGATGATGAGACGTGGAGGAAAGCTGTAAGTTTGCAGCGGCAATTGTTAAGAAGCCTTCAAGCTAAACAACATACTTGCTTTCAAGTATGTTTAACAGGTCGAAAGCAACATATTTCTCCAAGGCCGAAATGTAAATTGATCTGTCTCAAAAAAGTGACCAAGCCCAGATTTTGGTAACATATAAGCAAAAGAGAAGCCAATTCAGTGCTCTTTTTCATTTGCAGAACTTGTCACCATCCTCTCTTCTCTTTCATCCTCGAGTGCCATCTTCTACAATGAGTCGGAGTCAACGCGTTTCAAGTTCATTTGGAGCATCTTCCAAAGGTTTTAGTTCAGCCTCTGTAGGGGGTGGCGGCAGCAGGATCGGCTTCAACTCTTCTGCTCAACGTGGTGGATCAAGTGTTCGTGCTGCATCTAGTGGAGGGTTTGGTGCTGCATCTAGCAGTGGGTTTGGTGCTGCATCTATTGGAGGGTTTGGAGGTGCTGCATCTAGTGGAGGGTTTGGTGGTGCTGCATCTAGTGGAGGCTTTGGTAGCCGAAGTCTTCTTAACTTTGGTGCTGGCAACAGTAAGATATCCGGTGCTGGTTTTGGATTTGGCAGCTCAGGTGCAGGCGGAGGAGGCAGAGGATTCGGTGGTTCTGGAGCTGCCTTACCATCTCCAGGCATTGTAAATGTGACTGTCAACCAAAGTCTCTTAGCTCCACTCTCTTTAGAAATTGATCCAAACATTTCAGCAGTCAAAACAGAAGAAAGAGAACAAATAAAGACCCTGAATAACAAGTTTGCATCTTTTATTGACAAGGTATAATATTTATCATATTTCTACTTTGTATGAATAGTGTCATAGATAATATTTTAGCAAGTTCAAAAGATAGTAGATTACAGTGTATAATAATGCTATCGCTTACTTATGTGTGCTAAACATAACATGAATATCAGTGTGTGCATGCTTTGATGTTGATGTTGCTATTGTGGTGATCTACTGGGACAGTGTAATACAATGCATTTGACTTACTGTATTACTGTAGACAAGCCATATGCACTAAGTTATGTGTCTTGTTATCTCTTCATAGGTTCGATTCCTTGAGCAGCAGAATAAAGTTCTTGAGACCAAATGGAACCTGCTGCAGCAACAACAAGGCGGTCCAGGCGGTGTGGGTGGTCAAAAAAGTAACATTGATGCTCTCTTTAATGCTTACATTAATTCATTGAAGAGTCAATTGGATAGCTTACAGAATAACAAAGGTCGTCTTGAGTCAGAGCTGCGCAATGAGCAAGATCGGGTTGAGGAGTTTAAACGCAGGTATGTTAATAAGACTCCTACAAGGAGCTTTAGGATTTGTATATCATATCTATAAAATACATTGCATGGATAGATTAAAGAAATCTGACATTTGTATCTCTTATGTCACACTCAAAAGGTCTAAGTAACGACAGTCCTCACACTGAGAACCTGTGGTCATTGAGCTTGCAGATTTAAAGGGGTTTACTTCAAAAGTTATTTTCATGGCATGCCAAAGCAGTTTGATGGTTTTGAGGTCTGACCGCCGGAAATACTACTAATTCATGACATATCCTTAAAGTCGCTCTCATTTATTTCAATGGAAAGCCCAACCCTTTTGAGATTGGACTCCTGCCAATCAAACGTTTCTGAGCTGTCTGATCTTGTTCCTCACGACTGTGAAACAAAGGGGAAGGAAAAGTTGAGGGTCATCACTTTCTCACCTCCTGTTTTTGGTTATTTTTCAACATAAAGTCTGTAATTTAGTCCGTTATTGACCTATTTAGTAGTGGTAACATTGCGAAAAAAATTTATTGTTATCATTTTATTTAATTAATTAATTAATTAATTTATTTATTTCAGTAGTAAGCGGTTTTAGCAAATTGTAGTTTCTTTGCATGTTAAAACTATTTTAGGATTCCCCATGTGGTTGTGGTCAATACCTTAAAATTATAATAATTTATGGAATTTTAATTTCTTGTATGTCGCTAGGATAAATGCATATATGTATATATTTCTATATGCGAAAAACAGGAAATTAACTTTTTTCATTAGGTACGAAGATGAAATTAACCTCAGAGCTGCAGCAGAGAATGAATTTGTGGTACTCAAAAAGGTAAGGACGTCACGTCAGGTCACCCCAAAAAATGCTAATGTGCATTACAAACACATGTCTTAAAATATAGAAGTCATCATTGCGCGGATAATGTCTTTTTTTTTGTGGGGTGTTAGTAGGAAACACTATATAATGAATTTGTCCAAACGACTACTAGATACTTTATCACAGGAATGCATTGATGCCTGGGCTGGGTTTCTCCCCAATATTACTGGTGCCTGTAGGGAGGAAAGCTTACTTATCAAGAGTTAATCTGACCTTTTGGTTCTCCATCTCTAGTGGTTTTGCTGCCATCTCAGTGAGCACCAATTTCTACTATCTGTCTATTTCAGTTATATATTACAAAATGAATGTAAATTTAATATAATGAGGGCTACATATTAATTACTTGGTATTTTGTCTACTGACTTAATTACATTTTTAATATAGAATCATTATAATTTCTCTGTCTTCTTAATTTGTAGGATGTTGATGCAGCCTATCTAGGCAAGGTAGAGCTGGAAGCTAGAGTCAATGCGCTGAATGATGAGATCGCCTTCCTGAGAGCCCTGTATGAACAGGTATCTAAGAGCCTTAGTGGGAAAGTTGTAACTCAAACTCTAAATTAGATAGAAAATAATTCATGTACAACAATAGGCAGCAAGACTATGACAATAAAATTATTTTACTATTGTTCTCATCATTTTCACCTTTCCCTTCTAATTTGCAGGAACTTGGTGACATTAGGCAGGCAGTGTCCGACACCTCTGTCATTCTATCAATGGACAACAATAGGTCCCTGAACCTTGATGATATCATTGCTGAAGTGAAGGCTCAGTATGATGATCTGGCAAACAGGAGCAAAGCTGAAGCAGAAGATGCCTACAAGAGCAAGGTTAGAACATGTTTTATCTCTACATTACAGAAAATAAGAGAAAAAGGATAAATATTTGAGTCATTTGTTCCACATTTTCTGTGTATTTGGTATTCTGTTCAGCTCGGGATACTTGATTGTAATCAGTAGTGTAACTTCAATCTCATGGGCTCTAATGCAAAATCTCTAAAAAGGCCACCAGCTACCATGGGACTTTAATTGTATTGGTCGTCTGCTTTAGACCAAAGGGACTTTTTGGGCCTACCTAGTCTCCTAGTTGCGATTGTAGCCCATGTACTTATTTTAATTATGCTGCTGATTGTAACACAGTCAATGTTTATTAAGGCCTCCAGCAATCATTCAGCTGACAGCTATCTTCCATGACTCCCTCATTGCAAAGGAATGGGGAGACAAAAAAACGTAATAGGGTCTTATCCACGTTACAAAGGACAAAATGTAAGAAAAAACTTGCTCACCAGGTTAGGATGAGAAAGGAGCATATAGTCAGGCGGCTGCTGCAGATCCACAAGTCTTCAAGGACGAGAAGTAATCATGTATTCAGTGGAAATTTGTAGTTAAAACTCCGCGCTGCAGCAGGGATAAAATCCAGGAGAGATATATCTTGAATTCACAGTGGCTTTATTCAACGCGTTTCAGGGGTCTCATGCCCCTTTCATCAGGAAATACCACCAGGTGGTATTTCCTGAGGAAGGGGGCATGAGACCCCTGAAACGCGTTGAATAAAGCCACTGTGAATTCAAGACATCTCTCTCCTGGATTTTATCCCTGCGGCAGCGCAGAGTTTTAACTACAAATTCCCACTGAATACATGATGAATCCCTCATGACAGGATCGCTTGGTGCAGCCAAGCTCTCCAATATTTTTTATGAGACATCTGCTGCCAGTAGTGATGGGCAGGGTGATCTGGTTTGTTAGGGTCCACTCACCTAAAAGAGCTAGCTTTGGACCTCAAATATAAACCTATTAAATGATAGATAAACACATAATTCAGGTGAAATCACTGCAGTCTTATGCAATGGAAACCCCCACTATCTACACCCTACCGATGACTAGTCAGTTTTCAGGCAAGGTGAGAGGGATTTTTTGGTCACATCAGTGGTCAAAATCCACAATTTATCTTGAGTGAAAATGCAGGTGGCTCACATTGGTGCGCCGGCTTCCATTGTTCACAGAAGGGAGCCAACTCTTTGTATCCGTCATGCCTGACTCCTTTTCCAGTGGCTCATCTCCTGGACAATAAAACGATGGGTTAATTATATTCAACAGGGTGAATTTTTCTTTCCTCCAAAGCAATCTGTTGGGAAACAGTCAGAAGGCCCTCATATACAGTGGGGCAAAAAAGTATTTAGTCAGTCAGCAATAGTGCAAGTTCCACCACTTAAAAAGATGAGAGGCGTCTGTAATTTACATCATAGGTAGACCTCAACTATGGGAGACAAACTGAGAAAAAAAAATCCAGAAAATCACATTGTCTGTTTTTTTTTTCATTTTATTTGCATATTATGGTGGAAAATAAGTATTTGGTCAGAAACAAAATTTCATCTCAATACTTTGTGATATATCCTTTGTTGGCAATGACAGAGGTCAAACGTTTTCTGTAAGTCTTCACAAGGTTGCCACACACTGTTGTTGGTATGTTGGCCCATTCCTCCATGCAGATCTCCTCTAGAGCAGTGATGTTTTTGGCTTTTCGCTTGGCAACACGGACTTTCAACTCCCTCCAAAGGTTTTCTATAGGGTTGAGATCTGGAGACTGGCTAGGCCACTCCAGGACATTGAAATGCTTCTTACGAAGCCACTCCTTTGTTGCCCTGGCGGTGTGCTTTGGATCATTGTCATGTTGAAAGACCCAGCCACGTTTCATCTTCAATGCCCTTGCTGATGGAAGGAGGTTTGCACTCAAAATCTCACGATACATGGCCCCATTCATTCTTTCATGTACCCGGATCAGTCGTCCTGGCCCCTTTGCAGAGAAACAGCCCCAAAGCATGATGTTTCCACCACCATGCTTTACAGTAGGTATGGTGTTTGATGGATGCAACTCAGTATTCTTTTTCCTCCAAACACGACAAGTTGTGTTTCTACCAAACAGTTCCAGTTTGGTTTCATCAGACCATAGGACATTCTCCCAAAACTCCTCTGGATCATCCAAATGCTCTCTAGCAAACTTCAGACGGGCCCAGACATGTACAGGCTTAAGCAGTGGGACACGTCTGGCACTGCAGGATCTGAGTCCATGGTGGCGTAGTGTGTTACTTATGGTAGGCCTTGTTACATTGGTCCCAGCTCTCTGCAGTTCATTCACTAGGTCCCCCCGCGTGGTTCTGGGATTTTTGCTCACCGTTCTTGTGATCATTCTGACCCCACGGGGTGGGATTTTGCGTGGAGCACCAGATCGAGGGAGATTATCAGTGGTCTTGTATGTCTTCCATTTTCTAATTATTGCTCCCACAGTTGATTTCTTCACTCCAAGCTGGTTGGCTATTGCAGATTCAGTCTTCCCAGCCTGGTGCAGGGCTACAATTTTGTTTCTGGTGTCCTTTGACAGCTCTTTGGTCTTCACCATAGTGGAGTTTGGAGTCAGACTGTTTGAGGGTGTGCACAGGTGTTTTTTTATACTGATAACAAGTTTAAACAGGTGCCATTACTACAGGTAATGAGTGGAGGAAAGAGGAGACTCTTAAAGAAGAAGTTACAGGTCTGTGAGAGCCAGAAATCTTGATTGCTTGTTTCTGACCAAATACTTATTTTCCACCATAATATGCAAATAAAATGAAAAAAAAACAGACAATGTGATTTTCTGGATTTTTTTTTCTCAGTTTGTCTCCCATAGTTGAGGTCTACCTATGATGTAAATTACAGACGCCTCTCATCTTTTTAAGTGGTGGAACTTGCACTATTGCTGACTGACTAAATACTTTTTTGCCCCACTGTATATTAGACTGTCACCGATCCCAACTATATGGAGTGTTTGGCCAATTTTATTTTAATGTCTATGGGAATCTTCAGACATTACTGTTCATCAACTCCCATTTGGCTCCCTATAGTTATGTAGTTAATAGGGGGCTCTCACTGAATTTATTAGGGGGACCTTTACATTTTTAAGTTTTTTATTTGGGAAGTGCAAAAATCAGGAATTACAGTCATTTCTCTTTCTCTCATTTTTATCGCTTTACTGCCTTTTCAACAGTTCCAACAATTGCAAAGTGCAGCCGGCCAGCAGGGCGATGAAGTAAAGAACACCAAAAATGAAATTTCACAACTTAACAGACAAATCCAGAGACTTAAAGCAGAAATTGAAAATGTGAAGAAACAGGTAATATTCTCTTTTATATTAACAAGAGCGCAATAAATGCTTACTTTCCTTGTCAGTTTTCTTACATTGACCATAAAGTAAAACTGGCTCCATCTAACTATCTGTCAATCGATTGTACTTTTCTAGAATGCCAGCCTTGAATTAGCCGTTGCCGAGGCAGAGGAAAGAGGAGAGAGGGCTCTCAGTGACGCCAGGGGAAAGCTGGCAGAACTGGAGGCAGCATTGCAAAGATTGAAACAAGAGATGGCCCTTCAACTCCGTCAATACCAGGAGCTGATGAATGTCAAGCTGTCTTTGGATGTTGAAATTGCCACCTACAGGGCCCTGCTGGAGGGAGAGGAGAGCAGGCAAGTTATATTCCAGCAATTAAATCCTTATTCATATGGAATTGCCCCATCCAAAATTAGGAAGGGCAACCTTAAATGTAATCCTAACAGGATAATAATCATAGTTTACACCAATAGAAAATAAATGTTTTCTTTTTTTTCCTACAGGATCTCCGGAGAAATTGTTAATCCAGTCAGTGTCTGTAAGTATCTGGGTACCAAGCTAAATATTGCTAGACTAAAAGTATACTTTGCACATAATTAATGAGCTATTCCCAAGATAGTAAGTTATCCCAGAGGATATTTATATTTTTATTTCTCCTTAAACAAGGCGGTCAATCATTTAGTTGTAGTCATCTACTAGTTTCATGGATTCATTTTTCAGTGGAACCTGCAGGATATCAAAGCAAAGTCTACTTTCTTGTGTAGCAAACTGATGTATATAGGTCAGATAGAAGCCAAAAATAAATTATTGATTAATTTTTTACTCCATTTGGCCCTATAGAGCTGGATGAACTTGTATATGTTGGGAACTTTTCTCGCATATACACTAAACATAGGAAAAAAATGTAGTATGACCGAACAAAGACAGCTTTAATGGGTGACATTTTAGATAAATATTGCTCAATTTTAAATTGATACTGCACTGGACAGTAGAATTAAATCTATATAAGCAACAAGACATATAACCTTTATTATGCAAAGTTAAAATAGAAAAATTAAACAATATCTTCTAATTCTTTCTGCAGCGGTTGTGAACTCCGCATCTGGTGGTGGTGGTGGTGGTGGAAGTGGCTTCTCCTCTGGATATGGAGGAGGTGTTTCAATTTCCGGTGGAGGAAGTGGCTTCTCCTCTGGATATAGAGGAGGTGTTTCAAGTTCTGGTGGAGGAAGTGGCTTCTCCTCTGGATATGGAGGAGGTGTTTCAAGTTCCGGTGGTGGAAGTGGCTACTCCTCTGCATTTGGAGGAAGTGTTTCAAGTTCCGCCGGTGCTGGAAGACAACGTGCAGCCGTGAAGATCGTCTCCACAACCGAAAGCCTGAGAGCTTACCAAGCATCTGATTACTGAACATGGAGTATTGGCCACATGAATGAGTGATTAATGTGCAGCATTCGCTCTGTAATCAATATAATTCTGTTCCCTGAGAATGTGTACTGACGTGTATTCTATGAATGAGGAGTAGGTACAAAACTGTTGCAATTGTCCTTACAAATGATGTAAAATACAAATCATATTAAAGGGATTGTCCACAATTAGAAAATCATGGCTTCATTTTTTTATAAATAGGACCACACCTGTCTACACGTTGTATGCAGTAGGCATTGCAGCTCAGCCCTATTCAATGCAGCTGAGCTACGATACCAGTCACATCTGTGCTTTTTGATTTATCTTGGACAACCCATTTAAATATGGACCCAGGTTACATTACAATGATATGCAGTGGTTGCCATGATTCCTAAGGAATAGCAACATTTGCTTTATAGAATTGTCTCAAAATATATATATATGAAAAAAAATAACAAAGACACTGCCATTACAAACCGCTGAAAACATTTCAAGTCTTTTTCAGCCTACTTCTCTTTTATAGAATAAGTACCTACAAGTTGTTTTTTGGGCGGTTGTGGGTTTTTACTGTATTCTGAGTTTAAAGTACTCTCAAAAAGATTTCAGATCAGATGTCGTTGTCATCAAATGCTTATTTTTTATTTAAGAATGGAAATAAAGCACATCCCTTAAATAATCTCCTTATCTGGAAGTATTGTAAATAGAATACAAAATCTAGAAGTAAATGATAAAAGTAAACTTGGTGGTATAAAGGCTGGTATCATACTATATCTCTGTTCCTGAAGTCAAGGGCTCCTGTTTCCATCTCAAAAGTGGGATTCAAATTTTGTGCAAAAGAACCATTGACTTTAGTTAGGCAAACAGAGTCCAAAATTTAACTTTAGAATTGGTTCAACCTCTTTGATGTCTTTTTAGCCATCTTTGGCTATTTGGGTCAGTTTTCAAGAAAAAATTCAATGTAGTGCAAATATTACAGGGAACACCATTGCTCACTTCCTTGTAATCGTAACCATTTTAACATGGGAGACACTTGAGAGGTGGTTTTTAGCCAAGAATGGCATTTAACATTTATTGTCTCCTTTGAGGAGCTGATCAGTGACGGAAGCTAGTAGCAACTAATTGTCAAGCCAACAGTCATGCAGAGATTTGTGGGATGGTGGAACTGAGCTGTAGATAGACATTCTGTTACTCATCTGTGCTGGCTCTGGTGCCAGGCTCTGTTATTTCCTTCCCTTAGGGCTGGATCCCTCTGTGCTGGTCCGCACTGCATTACTGTGGTAACTTGACATACTTCTATGATGTTATCTTCCATGGCCTTTTAATACCAGCTCAGGCACCTGCTATATGTCTGAGTATTGAGGTAGTATAGTTCTCAGCTACCACATGTTTGTCAGGAGCTCAGCTTCACCTTCCACTTGGTTTAGGTATCGAATTATATCCTTATCTACTCCTGGTACCAGCATTTACTACTAAGCTGAGTCCCGCTTTTGTAGACATTGACCATACATACAGCTCTGATGAATCAAGGTTCCAGATAACTAATTTCACTAAACTATTCCAGATGTTTTTCAAACCTTTATCTCTAGTATCAAATCAAAAAACTGAACGTCACATCCAAACATAAATTAGGTGTGAACAGGTGCCTACCTAGAGTCGCCAACTCATATACAATCAAACAAGGCAGCACACTGCAGCGCTATAGCATGTAAAAATGAAAACTGAATTGCATTACTTCACTTCTCGTTAGGTTAGATGGAGACTCCAGTATTTGGTCAAATGTAAGGGTTATCGTCAGGAGGATAATTCTTGGGTCTCTGCCTCCGATATTCATGCCAATAGATTGGTTTGTGCTTTTCACCGGGCCCATCCTGATCGGCCTGGTGGTGTGGATGAGGGTTCGGTGACCCCTCCTCAAGGGGGGGTACTGTTGTGAGTTCATTCTCTGGTTCACCAGTTGTGAGTTCCCCTTCTGGACTCCCTCTGGTGGTGACGGGAGGTGGTGCGGCTGGTTTGATCAGTGGAGATCTGCCACCTGAGAATGAGGATGACGATTGGATCTCAGGATTCTCAGACTGGATTTAAGACAGCCAACGACCTATTCAGTTGCTGGTGACTCCTTTTGGCTTGTCAGCTCTTTGTTTTCAGCTCTGTTCCAGTCATTTAAAGCTAAGTTTTTCTGCTAATGTTCACACTTGATTTTGTTTGTCTATTCAGTTTTTTGTGTGGTCTGCCAGCCCCGGTTGGGGGCTGAGCTGAATTTCCACTCTTATTTATCAGTATTTTGCCAATTGTTTTTTTGTCCCTTACTAGTTCAGTCTCTTTTTGCTCTGTCTCAGAATATTTCAGAGTGCTGATATAGTGGGAGAAGTCTAGTGACTTCAGGGTTAATTTTGCTATCAGAAGTGTTGGACATTATTTTTGTAGGGTTTTTTGCAGGTTGCAGACAGTGTCTTCCATTTCCTTTCCTGTCTAGTTAGTTTGGGCCCCATCATTTGCTCAGCCTACTTTCCTGCCTGTATTTGTGCCTTCATCTTGTTTCACCATCAATACATGTGTGGGGGCTATCTATTCCTTTGGGGTTTGCTCTGGGGCAGTTAGTTTTTCCTTTTCTTGCTTTAGGCTTATGTAGTCCTCCGGCCGTGACGAGGCGTCTAGGTTCATCGTAGGCACGTTCCATGGCTACTGTTAGTTGTGTGGTAAGATCAGGGATCTGCAATCTGCATAGTTACCAACCACTCTGGTTTTCTGTGGCTTAGCTTGTTTTGCTTTTTTCTCCTCGGTGACCCATTCATAACATCCTCCTCCATGCTTCACGGTGGGAACCAGGCATCTAGAGTCCATCCGTTCACCTTTTCTGCATCGCACAAAGACACTGTGGTTGGAACCAAAGATCTCAAATTTGGACTTATCAGACCAAAGCACAGATTTCCACTGGTCTAATGTCCATTCCTTGTGTTCTTTAGCCCAATGTCCATTCCTTGTGTTCTTTAGCCCAAACAAGTCTCTTCTGCTTGTTGCCTGTCCTTAGCAGTGGTTTCCTAGCAGCTATTTTACCATGAAGGCCTGCGGCACAAAGTCTCCTCTTAACAGTTGTTGTAGAGATGTGTCTGCTGCTAGAACTCTGTGTGGCATTGACCTGGTCTCTAATCTGAGCTGCTGTTAACCTGCTATTTCTGAGGCTGGTGACTCGGATGAGCTTATCCTCCGCAGCAGAGGTGACTCTCGGTCTTCCTTTCCTGGAGCGGTCCTCATGTGAGCCAGTTTCTTTGTAGCGCTTGATGGTTTTTGCCACTGCACTTGTGGACACTCAATGTTTTCCCAATTTTTCGGACTGACTGACCTTCACTTCTTAAAGTAATGATGGCATCTGTTTTTCTTTACTTAGCTGCTTTTTTCTTGCAATAATACAAATTCTAACAGTCTATTCAGTAGGACTATCAGCTGTGTATCCACCAGACTTCTGCACAACACAACTGATGGTCCCAACCCCATTTATAAGGCAAGAAATCCCACTTATTAAAGCTGACAGGGCACACCTGTGAAGTGAAAACCATTTCCGTTGACTAGCTCTTGAAGCTCATCAAGAGAATGCCAAGAGTGTGCAAAGCAGTAATCAAAGCAAAAGGTGGCGTTTGAAGAACCTTGAATATAAGACATATTTTCAGTTGTTTCACACTTTTTTGTTAATTATATAATTCCACATATGTTAATTCATAGTTTTGATGCCTCCAGAATGAGAAGGTGTGTCCAAACTTTTGGTCTGTACTGTATACATCTCTAATGTTCGGGTACAACCTGTATATCTAGCTCTGCTGTATCTAGTGCCTCCAGCTGCACTTGCCCATCTGCAGTCCTACATGTCTGGCTGTACTGGTCTACACTGATTTATGTGGCAGCTGGAAAGTCAAGCTCTGCTGCATCAATGCCTTTGGTACTTGCTTCTCACCCTAACCTACTGTTTAGAGCATACAACCCATCCAGTAAGCATTTGACACTTCCCTCTTCTGAACAACCTAAGTAAACACAAACCTCCACCTAACTCATCCTTGTGGAATTTGTATACATTTTTGTGCAATTAGTTTTGATCCACATTAATAAAAAAAAAACCTGGATACTGTGCATTACCATAGTGTGAACAGCGCAGTAATACAAGTCTTCATTGTGCATTAATATACCAAGCACCCACCCTCTCCATGAATTGGTACGATGTGAGTGGTTGTCTCATCGGTATTCCTGCACCTGTGTTGCCGCCATCTTAACTATATGGGTCCACTGCCTCCTGATAGTGCATTTGTTTGGAGGCCTGGGAAGGTAAGCATATCTGCCTTTTTTTTGCTGTGTTTTTGAATTTTTGGAGGATTTTCAAGTCCCCGTTTTGTGCTATTGCTGTTTGATCCACATTAATACAAATAGCGTAGGTGTATCACACAGACAAATGCTGCATTCTAATTCTGCTGCACGGGATAGATCCCAAACGTTATCTGCCTCTGTGGTCCACCATTCGGGTCCAGCCACTTAGATTGCTGCTCAGCACAGATGTCAGTCCCAGCATCTTGCTCAGACTCGTGCTTTACGCTTGGTTGCTGCTGTCTCTTCAGTTAAGTCTAAGGGAGCCAGTGATACGCTGGTGCAATCCTGCGCTCTGGAGTCCAGAGATCACCTTACTGACCATGTCCGGGGTGTGTCGTCTTCTCATTGGTGGTCGGACGTCACCTGCTCAGGTGATGTGGCAGCTCTGGATTGGCCTGCGTACGATGTCAGGCTGGCTGGGCGTGAGTGTTTAGGGTGGAGCCTAATGTATAAAAGGCTCCCAGCGGCGCATGTATCACGTATGTTATGGTGTGTGAGTGTGGATACTCAACCATTGTGTCTGCAGGTTGTGTGAGTCTGTCTAAGCTCTGGGACTGTACTCATAGGCAGGCAGTTAACGTCAGTGGGGGCAATTAGTCTCTTGGCTTAGCACCAGTTTCCTTCATGTGTGCGGTTAACACAGTTGAGTTACTGGGCAAGTCCAACCCTTAGCCTAGAGGGTATTATATCTAGCGTCATATAGGTTTCTCGCTCTTTATACATGTGACGTTTAACAGGGTATTGCACTTAGTATTCTTTTGTACAGTACCGCTCTGTGAAGTAACGGAGCGTGGTACTCAGTGTTCCGTTCACACTGTATGGCGTTATCACAGTGTGTTCAAGCAATCGCTCGCTGTTTAGTTTCCGTCATTGTTCACTAGCAGCAGTTAAACATCTCTGCATGGTGGACCCCGGGTTGCGATTGCACTTTATAATTTATTTTAATTTAGTGCAATTCGACAACCCTAACATATATAATGTACATTAATAGTGCAGCTATAAATACAGCTTTGGACAAAAGTTTTGAGATTGACACAGATTTTGTTTTTCCACAATGTTTGCTCCTTTAATGTTTGTACATCTTTTAGTCAGATGTTTCTACGGTTACTGAAGTGCAATTATAAGAATTTCATATATTTTTGAACTTTTGCTGATTAATACATCAAGTTTATGCAAAGACTCAATATTTACAGTGTTGACACTTATTTTTAAAGACTTCAGTACTTTGCCCTGTCATGCGGGATATCAGCTTCTGAGCCAAATCCTGAATAATGACATCCCATTCTTCCCTAAGCAGTTCTTGGAGTTTGTCAAAATCTCTGTTTTATTTTTCCATCCACTTTTTAAGTATTGTCCACAAATTTTCAATGAGATTAAAGGGAACCTGTCACCTCATTTTTCACATATAAGCTGCGTCCACCTCCATTAGGGACTTATCTACAGCATTCTGTAATGCTGTAGATAAGCCCCACGATGTAACCTGAAAGATAAGAAAAACAAGTTAAGCCCCCGTTACACACTGCAATATCGCTAGCAATATCGCTGTAAAGTCACCGATTTTGTGACGTTACAGCAATATTGCTAGCGATATCGCTGCACGTGATACTTACCTCCGACCGGCTCCCCCGCTGATTATCGCTGATCGCGCGAGAAGCTCCTGGACCATTCCTCGTCGGTCACTTCCTGCTGCGCTTCCTGTGGTGCCGATGAGCGACGCGTGGAGCCGGGCGGGAGAACGCAGGATCACTGCGTCTGACAGGTAAGTAGCGATCCCCGTCCCCAGCGATGTCGCTGGTGAGATCTGCCTATGTGGCAGCTCACTAGCGACCACCTAGCGATGCACCAGCGATCCTGACCGCATCATATCGCTAGTCGGGATCGCTGGTGCATCGCTAGGTGTAACGGTACACTTAGATTATACTCACCTAAGGGCGGTCCGGGTCCAATGGGTGTCGCAGGTCCGGGTCTGGCGCTTCCCATCTTCATGAGATGATGTCCTCTTCTTGCTTCTGTCGCAGTTCCTACGCAGGTGTAATTCTGTGCCCTGCTGAGCGCAGAGCAAGGTACTGCAGTGCGCAGGTGCCAGGAAAGGTCAGAGAGGCCCAGCGCCTGCACACTGCAGTACTTTTACTCTGTCCTCAACAGGGCAAATCAGTACACCTGTGCAGGAGCTGCGACAGAAGCAAGGAAGAGGACGTTATCGCGTGAAGATGGGAGGTGCTGAACCCGCGACACCCACCGGACCGGCCCGCCCCCCAGGTGAGTATAATCTAACTTGTTTTTCTTATCTTTCAGGTTATATCGGCGTCTTATCTACAGCATTATAGAATGCTGTAGATAAGCCCCTAATGGCGGTGGCCACAGCTTATATGCGAAAAATGAGGTGACAGATTCCCTTTAAGAAAAGTTTCCTGGCAATGGAGCCAAAATCGCAACATTTTGTTTACTGAGCCACTTATATCTAGTTATCACATTTGCCTTGTGACTTGGTGCTCCCGGATGGCGGAAAAAGCATTGTTCATCACTATATTTCTCCTGGGTTGTCGGGAGACAATTTTCTTGGAGGATGTTTAGATATCATTTTTTATAAATGAAAGTGTGCTTAGGCAAAACTGTGAGGGACATTGTCAAAACATTCATATAGCACATACTATGTATTCAGTTTTGAAACATAACCAATTTAAAGGAGGTATCTGGGACTTTCAAAAAGCGAAAAATGTATGTAAGTACTAAAAGATTGCTCCTGCCAGGGATTCAGTTCCCTCTGCTGATGTGACTGGCTGGGACTTCCAAGGTCTGTCTGATTGACAGCCGGATCCCCCAGTTAAGCAACAGGGATCTGACTATTGATCAGAATGACCTTGGAAGTCTCAACATGTTTGCAGAGCACACCGGAAAAGAAGCCTCCGCTATGTAGACGTGACACCAGAGGAGGTTTCTGAATCCCCGGCAGGAACGTCTGTGACCGCTCTGTGCCAGGGAAGAATGGCGCTGGGCAAAACAGGCACGTAAGCTGCAATTATCTGTCTGTTCGTGCTTAGGTACAATTTTTGTTTTTTGGAAAGTCCCAGATATCAGCTAAAAGACTAAAGTGGTGAAGTACCGTACTCAAAACTGTCAAAACTTATGAACCCACCACTGATGGAGTAGACCCAAACCACCAAAGAAAATACAAGAGTTTTTACTGAAATAGTATTAAAATAAACTTAAAAGCAAAATATTGTGGTCCAATAAGGAGGAAGAATAAAATGGAACATGAATATTCAATCCCAAACACAGGAAAAGCAGGATTACATCAACTCAGGTTATAATATTGCAAAGAGAAAGGGCCACAAGTCTATTGAAATCATATATAATACATGAATTGGTTATTCCTAAAAATCCATGTGCACGCATGTTCCAAAGAAAAATTCATTAGTTAATGCCAGTTGCTCAGCTTACTCATGATGTAAAAGGATAAATGTGCTCTTCAGGTGCAAGGCTCACTTTGGTGCTGCCATCAACTGCAACCACAAACTACTCTCCTTGTGGTTCCAAAGTAATCTCGAACGGACGGCTTTAATTTGCCTGAACTGATTGTCACACCTCAGCCAGGCCGTCCCGCTATAAACTTCGTATGCTTCACTGGAATCTAAATAGCAGAACAGTTCTCTGGAGCTTTCTCCCCATTGATACTCGTTAACGTGGTAAACGCATGCAGCCAGTTCTGAAAAGTGCAAAGAATAAGGCGATAACGCCTACGCTCCTCCTAATCCTTCTTACTCTCATCAGGCTTACTCTGTCCAGATTAAACTTCTCTAATGGTAACAGAGAAAAAATTTCCACGTACTCATCTTTCCATATTTTTTCTCGCGCTTCCTGCTTCAAATGTCATCCAACCGTACCGTATCTACTGGAGTCGCAGCATCCGCTGGTGACACAACCGTCTCATTAGCCGCAACTGGAGTACCCACAACCGATGCTGGAATCCCTTCATTAACAGCCACTGGGGTTTCCACAACTGCCGCTGAACCTGAACCTCCGGCACCACCCTGCCAAACTCTGCTAGGACCTGCCACAGATGACAAAAAACCCCACACCATACTAAAAAATTCCAACACCACATCACTCACACGTTCATTACTCCCTCACTATTAGTCGCCATACATCTCTGAAAACACCGCTCCCTCAAACCATACATAGTAACATAGTAACATAGTTAGTAAGGCCGAAAAAAGACATTAGTCCATCGAGTTCAGCCTATAAAATTCTGTCAGAATAAATCCCCAGATCTACGTCCTTCTAAAGAACCTAACAATAACTGTAAGATACAATACTGTTACACTCCAGGAAAACATCCAGGCCTCTCTTGAAGCCTTCGACTGAGTTCGCCATCACCACCTCCTCAGGCAGGGAATTCTAGATTCTCACTGCCCTAACTGTAAAGAATCCTCTTCTATGTTGGTGGAAAAACCTTCTCTCCTCCAGACGCAGAGAATGCCCCCTTGTGACCGTCACCTTTCTTGGTATAAACAGATCCTCGGAGAGATATTTGTATTGTCCTCTTATATACTTATACATGGTTATTAGATCGCCCCTCAGTGATCTTTTTTCTAGACTAAATAATCCTAATTTTGCTAATCTCTCTGGGTATTGTAGTTCCCCCATCCCTTTTATTAATTTTGTTGCCCTCCTTTGTACCCGCTCTAGTTCCATTATATCCTTCCTGAGCACCGGTGCCCAAAACTGTACACAGTACTCCATGTGCGGTCTAACCAGAGATTTGTACAGAGGCAGCATAATGCTCTCATCATGTGTATCCAGACCTCTTTTAATGCACCCCATGATCCTGTTTGCCTTGGCAGTCGCTGCCTGACACTGGCTGCTCCAGGTAAGTTTATCATTAACTAGGATCCCCAAGTCCTTCTCCATGTCAGATTTACCCAGTGGTTTACCGTTCAGTGTGTAATGGTGATATTGATTCCTTCTTCCCCTGTGTATAACCTTACATTTATCATTGTTAAACTGCATCTGCCACCTTTCGGCCCAAGTTCCCAACTTATCCAGATCCATCTGTAGCAGAATACTATCTTCTCTTGTATTGACTGCTTTACATAGTTTTGTATCATCTGCAAATATCGATATTTTACTGTGCAAACCTTCTACCAGATCGTTAATAAATATGTTGAAGAGAATAGGTCCCAACACCGACCCCTGCGGTACCCCACTGGTCACAGCGACCCAGTTAGAGAATATACCATTTATAACCACCCTCTGCTTTCTATCACTAAGCCAGTTACTTACCCATTTACATACATTTCCCCCCAGACCCATCATTCTCATTATGTGTACCAACCTCTTGTGTGGCACGGTATCAAACGCTTTGGAAAAATCATGATATACCACGTCCAATGACTCACCTTGGTCCAGTCTATAACTTGCCTCTTCATAAAAGCTGATTAGATTGGTTTCACAGGAGCGATTCCTCATAAACCCATGCTGATATGGCGTTAAACAGCTATTCTCATTGAGATAATCCAGAATAACATCCCTCAGAAACCCTTCAAATATTTTACCAACTATAGAGGTTAGACTTACTGGCCTATAATTTCCAGGTTCACTTTTAGAGCCCTTTTTGAATATTGGTACCACATTTGCTATGCGCCAGTCCTGTGGAACAGACCCCGTCGCTATAGAGTCTCTAAATATAAGAAATAATGATTTGTCTATTACATTACTTAGTTCTCTTAGTAATCTACATCATCTACATTCCCCCGAGGTGAATGTAAACCATGTAACTTACTAGGCCAACTACAAGGAAGCCTCGTGACAGCCATTTTGTGTCCTCTGCAGCGATTGCCCTCACTTTCTTCACTGCCAGATGAAATCTAGTCCTCTTCTTCAGAGGCAGACATAGTCAATCTGCAGTAGTCAAACCACCGCTAGACTTGGACCTCCTATCCACAATAGCGCGTCGTTTGGGAGGAGCAGCGATCTGCCCTCTCCTGTGGACATTGCTCCGGCCCTCGCTGCTGCCGACATCCATGGTGGGTCGTATACTAGCCACCCACACTGGTCTTCTGAATCTCTGCAGCTGAGGTCCTACTGCTCCTGAAGCCTGGGCTGTGTGGGGATGCACCAGCCACTCATCCGGGTCAGTTCCAACTGACAGGGTCTCTCTACTGCTCCCCGCTGCTGCATGGGCCCAGCTTGGCTGCGCCTGCCGCTCTTCTGTGCCAGCTTCAGCTGACCGATTTACCCTTTTACTTCTTTCTGCTCCCTGAGCCTGGCATTCTTCAGGGTCAGCTCTAATTGACCAGTCCGTGTGGAATCCCTCCATATTGGTGTAAGGCTGATGGAGGCTGGGGCTGCATCGGCGATCTGGAGGGGTCTCTTGAGGGGCTTTGCAGTCTGCGCCTGGTCCAGGCAGTCACTTCCGGGATGAGCCTTTCTGATGGTCTAGACATCCTGACACATCTCTGAGGCGCTGCAGCTGAAGCCACCTCAGCAGTCCTTTTTTCAGCATTCAACTCAAGCAGCTGGTCCTGGAGCCATTGCTGTCCCCTGCTTTCAATAAAGGCGCAGATCTCCTGGACAAGAGTCTCCATTCTTCAGGATTCCACAGATATTCAAGGCATGCTAATGTAACAAGGCGACCTGGGGTGGTAGTTGTGGGTGAGTTCACTAAACAAGAGTCAGTGAGCACCCTGACACTTTGTACATGAACAGATAAATAAAGTCCTGGTACTACTATACAGTTAATTACCTCTGTTACTCCAGCTTCTGGCTTCTATCTAATGACTTTGCTAGGTCAATTGTGACCTTGGCTCAACTCGGTGACCGGCACAACTCTTCCAAAAAGTTCAAGTTCCTTTAACATGGGTCCGGCTGACCCCGGTCCCCCCCCTTGGTCCTGGGACCTGTACAAAACAACAACAGTTTTGGCCTTGAGTCCGGTCCTTTCCTACTCAGCCAAACACAGGAATTTACTTGAAACCCATGGCCCAGTGGCCAATTTAGCAACAGTTGATTTAGTCCTGACCCGGCTTGTTCCTCGGGTCCTCCTGCACAAGCTTTTCCCCCTCCCTCCTTTTCAGTGAAGTATGGACCCTTAGGCTGTGTGCACACGTTGCATTTTTTAAGCATTTTTGTTGCTTTTTTCCACAGCGGAAATGCTTAAAAAACGCTATTAAAACTCATCCCATGCAATCCTATGGGATTCTGCAGTTGCTGTGCCCATGCTGCGGATTTTACCACTGTGGAATCGCATAGTGGTAAAATCCACATCATGTTCATTATTCCTGCAGAATTGCGGTGATTCCGCCACCATAGGATTGCATTGAAATGCTCCCTTTACCCATGTGGCTATGCTCACCATACGTAAAGTGAGCGCTTCATGTGCGGATGGTACCCAGGGTCTGGAGGAGAGGAGACTCTCCTCCAGTCCCTGGGTACCATATCCCTGTAAAAAATAGAATTAAAATAAAAAATAGTGATATACTCACCTTCTGCTGGCCCTCAGAGTCCTTGCTGCCCTCAGCCATGCTGCCAACATTTTCCAGGTCCCAGGGATGCATTGCACGAATCACCTGAGATTACGTTGCGGTCTCGAAAGTGGCATCATCTGGGGTGATTCTCGCAATGCATCCCTGGGACCGGAACGTACCGGACACTTTTTACATTATTTTTTACATTCTATCTTTTACTATTGATGCCGCATAGGCAGCATCAATAGTAAAAAGTTGGTCACACTTGTCAAGCACTTATGCTTGACAAGTGTGACCAACCTGTCAATCACCTTTCCAAGCGATGCTTCAAATTTCTTGGAAAGCGCAAGCATTCTGCAAGCTAAAAATGCTTGCAAAACGCTTGTGTTTTGCGGGAAAATTCATGCGAATTCCGCATGCGTTTTACCCATGGCAGGGAGTTGCGGAAATGCTGCGGACATTTCCGCAGCATTTCTGCAACGTGGGCACATAGCCTTAAACACAAGTGGGCTGTTTTTATCAGGGGACTGTTCAGGGTAAAAAACAGTAAAGTTCAGGGTTAAAACAGTTCAATAGTTAAAGCTGCTGCACACAGTCCATCTTTCCAAGGGTGATTAACCCCTTCAGGGTTCAGTCCCGTAATCCAGCAGGGCTTGCACAAATGTGCACAAATAAAACTTGCATAGGGAAAAAAACAAAAACAACAGTCCTTGGCTCGTGACTGTATGGGTCACCACCGACACTCAGTCCTGGTGTTGTCCAGGACTCACTGCCCTCCAGAGATGGGAATAGTCTCTCTTTGGTGCAACCGGCACAACTCTTCCAACTTAAAGGGGTCCTCACTAGTCAATGCAGGGCCACTTTCACTCCTTGTGACCAAAATAGTCGGCCTTGTGTCATTCGGCTGGACATGGTTCCTCCGCCGGGGCGCTGCAGCTCCTTTAAAATTCGGCACTTCCCCCATTTCTTCTATTCAATTACTCCCGCTACCCACTGGGCCTCTTCTGCCGTGGGTACCCGTGGCTCATCCAGATAGACATTGTGAGAGGATGCAGGGGCTGGGGAAAGTGCCGGGGCAGGAGTCGGTGTGGTATCTGAGGTGGCCGCAGACCTCTCACTACACCGGAGCTACGGTCGGCTGCAGCAGTCCACCACTCTGACAGCGTGAACTTGGAATCACTGCTGCGACGATCCTTCTCGCCACGATCTTCAGCTTCTCTATCATTCCTTCTGGCGCCAGCTCCTCTGCATCCGTGATGTCTCGGCTCTCAGTAGGTAACTTGCTGGGTAATGGCACCCCTTTTCTGGGCATGCCATCTTGCTCTTCTGGGCTCCACCTGTTCATGGTGGAGTTACTTCTGGCTGCTCCACCTGTTTCCTCACACTCTGCTGGAAAGGCTGAAGCTTCTTCTTCGCCCGTACCCATTTCGGGCAGGCATTAATAACAGTGGGAAGTGGCCTCCTTCCTTTTGGCACCAGTTTCTCACATCAGCAGCCCAAGCAGTCCCTTTGAACAGTCCATGTCCCATCTGTAGCTTCAGCGTTACCAGCTCCCTTTCAGCCACTTGTCCTGTTCCAATAGGGAAAGGTTCTGGGAACACCATCTCAGCTGCTCCCACCCCGGTCTTAGACCCCAAATCCTTCCTGGGATGATCCTGTTGAGCTGGTGCCCATTTACACTGTTCTTCAGCTGGGGGACCCCTTACTGCCATCCGCACACTTATCCCCCCACAGCCTGCAATTGTCTCACTGTATGCCTTCGGCCCTTGGACAGACTGCATGGGCGTCTCACAGAACCAGGAAGTGTCTGTCCTATATCTCCCAGCTCTGCTCTGTACCCCCCCTATCTACTTAACTGCTTGCTGCATGTGCCTAAACTAATACCTATTCTAATCCTGCTACTACTATATGCTAATTTCTATCTCTAATCCTTGATATTTACATAATACAAGATAAATTCATGAAATCACAGTTCATAAACATTACATTACACATTAATAACAATGAGGTGCCCCATGTAATCGTGCGAACAGCATTAAGGAGAGAGAAGGTACATGAGGGTCCCCGCCACATCCTTACACTAACACTATCCTGAATGAACTACCCCCACTGCCCCTCACCTTTTGTTCCCCCTACAGGGATACCTCCCCCTAGCCAATCAAATAATCACACATTATCCCCCTGACCCTATACTCTTCCCCCATAAATTCACACCCAAACTCTATTCCTCACATTAACCCCTTACCACCACAAAATACGGCCTAGCAGACCTCCTAAGTCATACGGCCCTACCCTTAATCCCCCTATGGGGGATACAGTCCGGAACATTACATGATGTAAAAGGATAGATGTGCTCTCCAGGTTGCCTCGATGCGTGTTTCACACAATTGCTTTTTCATGGGGAGCTGCCTGCATGAGGACAGCCTGGATCCACATGAGTAAGAGTGGATGAATATGACTTAGTTTACTATTTTAAAGTATCTGAGTTGAAAAATCCTTTACTTTGACAAGAGAATATTTGGCAGCACAGTGTGATGAAGGTGCAAGATTTGACCCAACCACAGAATTTCTCTGATGAAAAGGTCAACTGCAGGACAAATAGGATTTTTGCCTCTAGCTGGGTGAAGATAGCAGCTTACCTGACAATAGCTCTAGGCCTCTCTTTCTCTGAAAAGCTCTTCTGATTCTTTCAATATGGTACATTTCTAAAATGCTCATTCAGCTAAAAATACTAAAAATGATTTAAAGTTATCATAAATAGGTTAATTGATCCAAATAAAGCAACACCCCAGGTAAAACTTGCACACTATGTGAGTGGTGAAGCTATAGGGAGGGCAGCAGTAGCAGCAAGCCTAGCCTCTGGTGCTCAATTGTCCCTCTCACACATAAGAAGACATCAGTATTATTAATTACACATTGCAGATGGTGGCACTTTAAGTTATGCCTCTGCACTTTTTTATAGTATAGGTAATGGGGTGCTCACCACAATAAAATAGGTGCTCAGGGGTAAAGAGTAAATACTAGAAGAAAAGATAACCCCGGCACACTCATATGACTTTCAAAAGGTAAATGCACATAGCTGCTAATAATTTTTATTCAGAATTTTAAGCGGACCAAAAAATGAAAAATACAGATAGAATTATCCAACGTTTCGGCTCGCAGGCCTTTATCAAGGAATTATCTGTAAATAGATAGAAGACAAACGGGTCCTAAATGCTGACTGGATCTATGTTCAATAGTGACCCATAAGAGTCACCTACTATTACGTGAGTACATATCCTGACCGTCAGGGGAAAGTGCGGTAACGTGGGTCAATGTACCAGCAGATTCATCGAGCAGTGGCTGGGCATCAGTGCACTTGTGTCTCCCCCAGGAGTACGGTCGCCACAGTGGCATTACCTTCCTCCTAGGGAATGTGATGTCATGCTTGGGAGCAACGAAGGATCTCTCTAGCAGGTTAACTGATTGAGCGGCGTTATTCCCACGAGTCATGACCCTCCAAACAGTGTTCATGAAGGCAAAGTGTTTGTTTTACGTGGGCAGTATGGTTGCAAAGCTGAACCTTAAAGGAATGTCCAGAAGGGCACCACCAGGAGTGGAGCCTACGGTTAAATTCGACTCCACCTGGGAAACCTCAACCATGCCAGCTACAGAACAGATGCACACATTGCAAGCTTAATTCCGTTAACGAACGAGACTCCGTCATGCCCGCGGTCCGAGTCCGGCTTACTAGAGGGACACGAGAGGCTCTTACATGTCCGTGGCTGCATGTGCGCTACACTGAAAAGGCCAGCGTTTGTCGCTTACAGGTGCAGATAACCTGCTGAACAACGTTAGTGATGGGGATCACTGATTATTACAATTATTACCCGCGAACGATGATTTCCCAGTAAGTGCAGGTCAACGGCAGTTCCGGAATTAGGCCTAACCGTCATTCCTGAAAAAATGAAAAACGTACGTGTGCAAACCACAGGTGCTGTAGCTTGCTTAACAGCTCGCCAGCCGTTCTCACGCCCAGTATGGATTACACGTGATTGCACAAAGGTGAGAAAGGGTACCGTATCCCCGGATAACATGTATGGATAGCGTACACATTCAAAATATATGTCTATACATCAGGAGGCAGGCTCAGACGGTGTTAGGCCCAGTATGGCTTGCACGTGATTGCACAAAGGTGAGAAAGGGTACCGTATCCCCGGATAACATGTATGGATAGCGTACACATTCAAAATATATGTCTATACATCAGGAGGCAGGCTCAGACGGTGTTAGGCCCAATATGGCTTGCACGTGATTGCACAAAGGTGAGAAAGGGTAACGTATCCCCGGATAACATGTATGGATAGCGTACACATTCAAAATATATGTCTATACATCAGGAGGCAGGCTCAGACGGTGTTAGGCCCAGTATGGCTTGCACGTGATTGCACAAAGGTGAGAAAGGGTACCGTATCCCCGGATAACATGTATGGATAGCGTACATATTCAAAATATATGTCTATACATCAGGAGGCAGGCTCAGACGGTGTCAGGCACAGTATGGATTACACGTGATTGCACAAAGGTGAGAAAGGGTACCGTATCCCCGGATAACATGTATGGATAGCGTACACATTCAAAATATATGTCTATACATCAGGATGCAGGCTCAGACGGTGTCAGGCACAGTATGGATTTGACAGCCCAGACTACACAGCGGAGGAGCAGGGAGAGGTAAAGATTGCAAATGCTGGGGCCCTGCCCAAGCAAGGGGGGCCCACTCGTGGGCGTCGGTACTGGCACTGGGCCCCTCATAGTACGGCGGTGTGTCTGACGGCGGGTGTGCACCACCACCGTCAGAGACACTTGATTGCACTATGAGGGACCCTGTGCCAGTGCCCGTGCCCAAGAGTCGGCCTACCCACCTGTCCAGGGCAACGGCACTCGCACGGTGTCGTGCGCTAGGTGGTGACCCCGGCCATGGGGGGGGAGGCAGCACAGTTAGGGAGTTTTAGAAAGTGGCATATGTTGATGTTGGACATTCAGCTGATGCAAAAGGCGAAATAGGTCAAGTCCCAGGAAGAGGTGGACGAAAGCAAGCCATTTTTCTGTCACCCTATGTGTCATCAGGGGAAGGTGGGACAAAATCCTTGGAAACCCATGCATGGTTCATTTTAATGAAGGTTAGATCATCCACATTTTGGGTTGACAGACGGGTCTTTTTTCTGTCAGGATTGTTCCAGCTGCACTGAAGACTCTTTCCGATAGCACACTTGCAGCTGGGCAAGCGAGCTCCTGTAAGGCATATTGTGCCAATTCAGGCCAGGTGTCCAGTTTAGCGGCCCAATAGTCAAAGGGGAATGACCTGTGTGGGAGAACATCGATAAGGGAGGAATAGTAGTTTGTAACCATAGTTGACAACTGCTGTCTCCTGTCACTTTCCATCAATGCAGTATTACCAGTTGTGTGAGCGGTACTTGAAAAATCAGTCCACAACATTGTCATGAAACCCCTGTATCCAACGCCACTTCTGCTGTGTGCACCATGAACACCTCTGCCAAGCTGCCCCCGGCCCGTACGGCTCGTGTGAGAACAATCACCGCTGCTGTGTGCTGGGAATGCCTCAAGCAACCGATTTACCAGAGTTGCTTGTTTATTAGCCAATATTAGGTCAAGGTTCTCCTGTGGTATGATGTTTTGTAATTTGCCTTTATAGCGTGGATCCAGGATGCTGGCAAACCAGTAGTCGTCATCGTTCATCATTTTGGCAATGCGGGGGTCCCTTTTTAGGATCTGCAAGGCATAATCTGACATGTGGGCCAATGTTCCCGGTGTCAATGATGCACTGCGAGTGCTGGGTGGAGGAGCACTTTCTGGCAAATCCACATCCCACCAGTCACGCACAAACCCTGTACCAGACCTTGCCACGCCAACATTTTCACTTGCCCCACGAGATGCATCCTCCTCCCCTAAGTAATTATCCCCATCATCATCCTCCTCCTCCTCTTCTTCCTCCACCTTGTCCAGGATAGGTCCCTGAACAGACAATGGCTGAATGTAATCAAGGATTCCCTCCTCTTCTTCCTCCTCATCAACATTGGCTGCAGACGCCTGCTCCTTAAGGTGCGTCAAAGTTTGCATGAGCAGACGCATAAGTGGGATGCTCATGCTTAGGATGGCGTCGTCTGCGCTTACCAGCCGTGTGCATTCCTCAAAACACTGAAGGACTTTACAGAGGTCTTTCAGCTTCGACCACTGCACACCTGTCAACTCCATGTCTGTTCTCAAAGTGCCTGGCCGTGTATCCTCCCACAAATGCATTATGGCCTGCCTCTGCTCGCACAGCCGCTCCACCATGTGCAGGGTGGAGTTCCACCTTGTTGCAATGTCGATAATGAGGCGGTGGTTGGGAAGGTGGAGCAATCGCTGCAGCTTCTGCATACGAACGGAGTGTACAGGCGACCGGCGGATGTGCGCGCACAGTCTTCGCACCTTCTGGAGCAGGGCTGTTAACTCCGGATAATTTTTGAGGAAGCACTGCACCACCAGGTTCAAGGTGTGAGCCAAGCAAGGTATGTGGCTGAGTTTTGAAAGGGCTATGGCTGCCACAAAATTACGGCCGTTATCACTAACTACCTTGCCTGCGTCAAGATGTACACTGCCCAGCCATGACTCAGTTTGTCGCTTCAAGTACTCGGCCAGCACCTCGGCGGTGTGTCTGTCGCCCAAACACATCATCTGCAACACAGTCTGCTGACGCTTTCCACTAGCTGCTCGATAGGGGGACACCTCGTGTGCAACAGTGGCAGCTGCAGATGGAGTGCTCGTACGACTGCGCTCTGTGGACGAGCTTTCGCTTCTGGAGGAGGAGGAGGGTCGAACGCCTACAGCCAACTGTTTCCTATACCGTGGGCTAGGCAGCACTGTCCCACCACCGCTGTCCCCTGTGGACCCTGCATCCACCACATTAACCCAGTGCGCAGTGATGGACACGTAACGGCCCTGGCCATGCCGACTGGACCATGCATCAGTTGTGAGGTGCACCTTTCCACTCACTGACTGCTTGAGTGCATGGACAATGCGGTCTTTTACATGATGGTGGAGGGCTGGGATGGCTTTGCGAGAGAAGAAGTGGCGACTGGGTAGGTCATAGCGTGGTACTGCATAGGCCATGAGTTTGCGGAAAGCTGCGCTTTCCACCAACCGATAGGGCATCATCTCAAATGAGATTAGTTTGGCAATGTGGGCGTTCAAACCCAGTGTACGCGGATGAGAGACTGAGTACTTTCTTGACCTACTCATAGTGTCTGGGAGGGTGAGCTGGACTTGAGAGCTGCATATGGTGGAAGTAGCGGTGGACAGGGCGGACTGAGAGAGGGTTGATGATGGTGATGGAGTTGGTGTTCTTTCTGATGGCCTAGATTCAGTATTTCGTTGATATAACAGTGGGATTTCCTGACTGCTGTGGCCTTGCAACGACACCTCAACATTTGCTGCTGTGCTAACCGGTGGGCTTACAGTGGGGGAAACAATGTAGCGTTGTTGACTACCTTCTTTGTGATCAGTTGCACATGTGGCACTTGAGGTTTGGTGTTGTGTCCACGCTTGCAAGTGCACGGTGTTTAAATGTCTAAGCAAGCAACTGGTATTCAAATTTTTCAGATTTTTCCCTCGGCTAAAGGTCTTTGCGCACTTCTTACAGATAACCTTGGCCTGATCATGAGGATTTTGTTCAAAAAAGTGCCACACTGCACTCTTCCTACTTTGGCAGACATTTTGCGGCCTAGCACGCTGTGATCTTTTGACCGTCTGGACAAGCTGTCCAGCAACTCTTTTGATTTTTGGAACCTGTCTTTGGAGTGCTCCGGGCCTGCCAGATAACAGCTGTTGCGATGTCGATGTCTGCTGTGGATGCTCCTCCTCAACTGAGCTATTGGAAGCAGCACCCTCTTCCCCCAATGGATGCCAATCTGGGTCAACAACTGGGTCATCCATCACCTCCTCTTCAATGTCATGTGCACCTTCCTCTGTGTCACCGTGTATGGTGGCATAGTGTGCGGGAAGGGGCACCTGAGTCTCATCAGGGTCAGAATCTGGCTCTGTACACTGCGAGGACAATGTAGTGCTCTGAGTGAATGTACCAGCAGAATCATCTATCAGCGGCTGTGCATCAGTGCACTCCATGTCAGATTCATCTTGGCCTGGGTAATTCACCATTTCACTTGATAATCCAGGCATGGTATGTGAAAACAGCTCCATGGAGTAATCAGTAGTATGGCCTGCGTCATCCTTCAATCTTGGTTGGGGTGAAGGACACAAGGAAAGGTGTGGTTCATGAACATGAGCCTCCAATGACGACTCAGTGCTTTTACTTTTTACAACTTCAGAAGAGGAGGCGATAGAGCTGGAGGCTGAGTCAGCAATGTAAGACAAAACTTTTTCCTGATGCTCTGGCTTTAAAAGCGGTTTGCCAACTCCTAGAAAACTAAGCCTTCGAAGCTTTATGGAGCCAGACGATGATGCAGGCTCAACACCTCCTGCATTCGGTCCTATTTTGCTCTTGCCACTACCATCAGATCCACCACCAACACCATCATTACCAGCTGCCAACCCCCGCCCAATTCCACGGCCTCTTCCACCAGCCTTCCTCATTTTTTGTAGAAATGTAGACAAAATCCAACAAACTATATAGTAATGTAAAACAAGGTACAAGGTGTCTATAGCACAGGGGAGATTTTGAATTTCTGCAGACACTAGTGGACACAGGACACTTTTGGATTGTGTGAGGCCCACTGAATATCAGAGCGCTATGTCACAGGCTCGATGGCACAGGTGTGAAAACAGTGACTACAGGATAAGGGAGATTTTGAATTTCTGCAGACACTAGTGGACACTGGACACTTTTGGATTGTGTGAGGCCCACTGAATATCAGAGCGCTATGTCACAGGCTCGATGGCACAGGTGTGAAAACAGTGACTACAGGACAAGGGAGATTTTGAATTTCTGCAGACACTAGTGGACACTGGACACTTTTGGATTGTGTGAGGCCCACTGAATATCAGAGCGCTATGTCACAGGCTCGATGGCACAGGTGTGAAAAAAGGGACTACAGGATAAGGGAGATTTTGAATTTCTGCAGACACTAGTGGACACTGGACACTTTTGGATTGTGTGAGGCCCACTGAATATCAGAGCGCTATGTCACAGGCTCGATGGCACAGGTGTGAAAACAGTGACTACAGGATAAGGGAGATTTTGAATTTCTGCAGACACTAGTGGACACTGGACACTTTTGGATTGTGTGAGGCCCACTGAATATCAGAGCGCTATGTCACAGGCTCGATGGCACAGGTGTGAAAAAAGGGACTACAGGATAAGGGAGATTTTGAATTTCTGCAGACACTAGTGGACACTGGACACTTTTGGATTGTGTGAGGCCCACTGAATATCAGAGCGCTATGTCTCAGGCTCGATGGCACAGGTGTGAAAAAAGGAACTACAGGATAAGGGAGATTTTGAATTTCTGCAGACACTAGTGGACACTGGACACTTTTGGATTGTGTGAGGCCCACTGAATATCAGAGCGCTATGTCACAGGCTCGATGGCACAGGTGTGAAAAAAGGGACTACAGGATAAGAGAGATTTTGAATTTCTGCAGACACTAGTGGACACTGGACACTTTTGGATTGTGTGAGGCCCACTGAATATCAGAGCGCTATGTCACAGGCTCGATGGCACAGGTGTGAAAAAAGGGACTACAGGATAAGGGAGATTTTGAATTTCTGCAGACACTAGTGGACACTGGACACTTTTGGATTGTGTGAGGCCTACTGAATATCAGAGCGCTATGTCACAGGCTCGATGGCACAGGTGTGAAAAAAGGGACTACAGGATAAGGGAGATTTTGAATTTCTGCAGACACTAGTGGACACTGGACACTTTTGGATTGTGTGAGGCCCACTGACGCTGTATGGTGTGAAAAAATGCACGCTCAGTACCTCAGCAGGACAAAAAAAAAAATTGGGATTGCTTTTAAAAAAGCAGTTTGCAGAGCAGTGGGTAAACAGCAATGCAGCTGTCAGGAAGCCTTAGAAGGCAGCCTAACAACCAACACCGCTGATCCACCACAATATAGCCTCCCCTTGCACTGCACACACAGTGACTGGTGTGTTGTACAGGCAAAATCGCTAGCAGCAGAAGCAGTTTTTTTTTCTTCTTCCCTGCCTAACGCTCTCCCTACAGAATCAGCAACCTCTCCCTATGCTAAGATCGGCAGAAGTAAGATGGCGGTCGGCGTGCACGCCCTTTTATAACCCCTGTGACGCCCACCAAAGCAAGCCAATCACTTGCATGCCCTTCTGAAAGATGGTGGTGACCCCTGCCTATGTCATCACGTTGCCCACAGTGTCCGTGGATCCTGATTGGCTGAAAAAGAGCGCAAAACAAACTTTTGAAACGCGACTTTGGCGCGTAAGTCGCCGACCTCGTGGCCGACCTCATCCTAGGGTCGGGTTTCGTTTCATGAAACCCGACTTTGCCAAAAGTCGGCGACTTTTGAAATTTTTTGACCCGTTTCGCTCAACTCTAGTAATCACTATAAGACAAAATATTGTTATGCTCCAGGAAGACATCCTGGCCTCTCTTGAGCATATCGACTGAGTTCGCCATCACCACCTCCTCAGTCAAGGAATTCCAGATTCTCACTGGCCTAAAAGTAAAGAATCCTCTTCTATGTTGGTGGAAAAACCTTCTCTCCTTCAGATGCAGAGAATGCCCCTCTTGTGACCGTCACCTTCCTTGCTATAAATGGATCCTCGGAGAGATATTTGCATTGTCCCCTTATATACTACTACATGGTTATTAGATCGCCCCCTCAGTCATCTTTTTTCAAGACTAAATAATCCTAATTTTGCTAATCTCTCTAGGTATTGTAGATCCCCATCCCCTTTATTAATTTTGATGTCCTCCTTTGTAATAACTCTAGTTCCATTATATCCTTCCAGAGCACCGACTCCCAAAACTGCACACTGTTCTCCATGTGCGGTCTAAGCAGAGATTTGTACAGAGGCAGTATAATGCTCTCATCATGTGTATCCAGACCTCTTTTAATGCACCCCATGATCCTGTTTGCCTTGGCAGCCGCTGCATGGCACTGGCTGCTCCAGGTAAGTTTATCATTAACTAGGATCCCCAAGTCGTTCTCCATGTCAGATTTACCCAGTGGTTTCCCATTCAGTGTGTAATGGTGATAGGGATTCCTTCTTCCCCTGTGTATAACCTTACATTTATCATTGTTAAACTGCATCTGCCACCTTTCAGCCCAAGTTTCCAACTTATCCAGATCCATTTGTAGCAGAATACTATCTTTTCTTGTATTGACTGCTTTACATAGTTTTGTACCATCTGCAAATATCGATATTTTACTGTGTAAACCTTCCAGATCGTTAATAAATGTGTTGAAGAGAATAGGTCCCAACACCAACCCCTGTGGTACTACAGTGACCCAGTTAGAGAATATACCATTTATAATGACCCTCTGCTTTCTATCACTGAGCCAGTTACTTACCCATTCACATACCTTTTTCTTCACACCCAGCATTCTCATTTTGTGTACCAACCTCTTGTGTGGCACCTTATCAAACGCTTTGGAAAAATCAAGATGTATCACGTCCAATGACTCAACTTGGTCCAGTCTATAGCTTACCTCTTCATAAAAACTGATTAGATTGGTTTGACAGGAGTAATGCCTCATAAACCCATGCTGATATGGAGTTAAACAGTTATTCTCATTGAGATAATCCAGAATAACATCCCACAAGAAACCCTTCAAATATTTTACCAAAAATAGAGGTTAGACTTACTGGCCCATAATTTCCAGGTTCACTTTTAGAGCCCTTTTTGAATATTGGTACCACATTTGCTATGCGCCATATATGAGGGGAGCCAGGGCCGTAGTTGTGGCTGATATAAATTGCTGGAACGCGCCCTGGTCTCTCGCCACATATACAGTTGTGGCCAAAAGTATTGACACTCCTGCAATTCTGTCAGATAATACTCAGTTTCTTCCTGAAAATGATTGCAAACACAAATTCTTTGTTATTATTATCTTCTTTTAATTTGTCTTAAATGAAAAAACACAAAAAGAATTGTCCTAAAGCCAAATTGGATATAATTCCACACCAAACATAAAAAAGAGGGTGGACAAAAGTATTGGCACTGTTCGAAAAATCATGTGATGCTTCTCTAATTTGTGTAATTAACAGCACCTGTAACTTACCTGTGGCACCTAACAGGTGTTGGCAATAACTAAATCACACTTGCAGCCAGTTGACATGGATTAAAGTTGACTCAACATCTGTCCTGTGTCCTTGTGTGTACCACATTGACCATGGAGAAAAGAAAGACCAAAGAACTGTCTGAGGACTTGAGAAACCAAATTGTGAGGAAGCATGAGCAATCTCAAGGCTACAAGTCCATCTCCAAAGACCTGAATGTTCCTGTGACTATCATGCGCAGTGTCATCAAGAAGTTTAAAGCACATGGCACTGTGGCTAACCTCCCTAGATGTGGACGGAAAAGAAAAATTGACAAGAGATTTAAACGCAAGATTGTGCGGATATTGGATAAAGAATCTCGACTAACATCCAAACAAGTTCAAGCTGCCCTGCAGTCCGAGGGTACAACAGTGTCAACCCGTACTATCCGTCGGCGTCTGAATGAAATGGGACTGTATGGTAGGAGACCCAGGAAGACCCCACTTCTTACCCCGAGACATAAAAAAGCCAGGCTGGAGTTTCCCAAAACTTACCTGAAAAAGCCTAAAATGTTTTGGAAGAATGTTCTCTGGTCAGATGAGACAAAAGTAGAGCTTTTTGGGCAAAGGCATCAACATAGAGTTTACAGGTGAAAAAAAGAGGCATTCAAAGAAAAGAACACGGTCCCTACAGTCAAACATGGTGGAGGTTCCCTGATGTTTTGGGGTTGCTTTGCTGCCTCTGGCACTGGACTGCTTGACCGTGTGCATGGCATTATGAAGTTTGAAGACTACCAACAAATTTTGCAGCATAATGTAGGTCCCAGTGTGAGAAAGCTCGGTCTCCCTCAGAGGTCATGGGTCTTCCAGCAGGACAATGACCCAAAACACACTTCAAAAAGCACTAGAAAATGGTTTGAGAGAAAGCACTGGAGACTTCTAAGGTGGCCAGCAATGAGTCCAGACCTGAATCCCAAAGAACACCTGTGGAGAGATCTAAAAATTGCAGTTTGGAGAAGGCACCCTTCAAATATCAGGGACCTGGAGCAGTTTGCCAAAGAAGAATGGTCTAAAACTCCAGCAGAGCATTGTAAGAAACTCATTGATGGTTACCGGAAGTGGTTGGTTGCAGTTATTTTGGCTAAAGGTTGTGCAACCAAGTATTAGGCTGAGGGTGCCAATACTTTTGTATGGCCCATTTTTGGAGTTTTGTGTGAAATGATCAATGTTTTGCTTTTTGCTTCATTCTCTTTTGTGTTTTTTCATTTAAGACAAATTAAATGAAGATAATAATACCAAAGAATTTGTGTTTGCAATCATTTTCAGGAAGAAACTGAATATTACCTGACAGAATTGCAGGGGTGTCAATACTTTTGGCCACAACTGTATACAATGTCCACTTTGCAGCATACCTCCTTTAATGCCTTCTGTGCCATCAGGGTCCTCTTTGATCTGCTGGGGGTCTTGGGGTCTTGGTTTCGCACTAAAAGAGACTAGAGTCCAGTTTCAACTTGTAACAGACAAATTTACTTGACTCTTTTTGCAGTGCATCCATTTCAGTTACAGCAACTTCACAGGGAAAATCACAGTAGACATCTTGGTCTATTACTGTGCTTTTCCCTATTTCTTCTAGAATGCCTCTGGGTCACACCATTTCATCCGGTACCGCAGCGTTCCTTCAACTGTCCAGCTTCACTACTTTCAGGAGTTCCCCTGTCCTTTTCGCCCCAGACATAAAGGCATCTGGCTACGTAGTAAGCTGCCACATCTTTGTGCTGCAATTCATTCCACTGTTGCTGAGTTCTCAGTACAAAAGCTCTGAATGACTAGGCTTTATCTGAAACGTTGGGGGGGTCACTGTGCTGTCCCGGGCTCTAAAACCCTACATTACTGTCTGGGCTCCTTGGCCCTACTGCCTACAATCAGGAAGTGTTCCTGACTTACCCACAGCAGACTCCTCCTATGTTAACTATTTACACCAAAGTATCCCCATCTAGTGCATTAACTAAGAAATGCACTTTTCCCTGCATAGTAATACACATATGACAGCGATTCAGTATAAAATATTATTTACACAGTAAAACATGAATCAACAATTTACTGGGATGACTGTGGAGATTAATACCGTCTTTGTAATCCCTGTGATGCAGTGACCCCTGTGACAGCTAGGGGGCACGGTATGGGCTGCCTGGGACATGCATGCAGGCATTCCCTTTGTTATGATGGGAAAATGGTGAGTGGCAGGATTATAAATGGTCAATATGTATCACAGGGGTGGGTGCCCTGTGATGGAAGCTGGAATATGTATTAATCAGCAGAGATATACTGCTGAGGATTTGTTGCTGTGCATCAGGGAAGCTTCAAGGTGACTTGGTGAGATGGGTGGGACCAGTCACCTACAAACCCTCCCAGGGGCATGTGTCTGAACGCCCAAAGTAAAGACTGTGTGTGTATGGCTGGGTGTGTTGAAAGGACCTGCAATGAGGTCATGAGCCATGTGATCCATACCTCACCTGTGGGTGTGGCTACAGACCATATAATATGCCTGAGGTCTGGTCACATGAGAGAGAGTGTGTACCTGAATGGTTCAGGGTGCAAGGTCCTGGAGGGTCAATGCTGGGAGATCCTAGGAGAAGGATCAGATCCCTGGAGCAACTACTGCGACCTTGGACCTGGTGAGACCGGTGTGTTGGGAGATGCTGGGAGAATGATCAGATCCCTAAATAGCACCCGGTGAGGCGTGAGTGTTGGACGGTCTCAGGAGGGGATGGACGTCCTGAATAGCACCCACTGAGGCCCTGGACCTGGTGGCCAGTGTGTTGGGAGACCCTAGGAGGAGGGTCGAATCCCTGAAAAGCACCCGGTGAGGCCTGTGTGTTGGACGGTTCCAAAGTGGAGATGGACGTCCTGAATAGCACACAAACAGGCCACGTGTGTTTGCAGAGTCAGTGACGGCACTGCATTGGGGGAGCTAATGTCCATCTGGGATCACCGTTGTCCGGGACGGTGATCCCAGTTCGGCAGCTTCCCTGAGACAGAGGACTACCAAAGAGTCGGCATCTGGAGCAGGAGCTCCTGTGAGGTAACCCTGGACATGGGGATATAACTGTTGGTGCCCGTGATGTTATATGGACATTAATGAACTCTTCGGCGTGCGGTCGCCCATGGTAGCTGGACAGTGAGGAGGTCCAGCGTGTTTAGGGACTGCAAGGAAAAGCCATATGTTGAAATGTTATGGACTATGTGTAAGCCTGTGAAGTATAACATGGCTTACGGTGCGGTTTATGATGCCATAATAAACAGAATAGACTGGTTTTTTGAAAAAACCCGTGCCTGACCATATTAATCCGTTGCCAAGTGAGTGTCCCCCAAAACTAACAATAAGTGCTACCTTACACACCTTACAGCTGTAGAGTCCCTAAATATAATAGATAATGGTTTGTGTATTACTTTACTTAGTTCTCTTAATACTCGTGGGTGTATGCCATCCGGGCCCGGAGATCTATCTATTTTAATCTTAGTTAGCCGATTTCGCACCTCTTTTGGGGTTAGATTGGTGACCCTTAAAAAAAAAGTTTCTCCAACTACTTCTATCTATCAGAGCGCTATCCAATTTTTTTATGGACACAAAGACTTGCATTGTCGATTTTGATCCAACACGCAGATCAATATTGGACATGTCACTGTGATTTTGCGCCAACTGGACGCGTGAAGAGCCGCATAGACTATCAAAGGTTCATGTGCTATCCATGGAAACTATGGATAACACTCATGCAAGAAAAATTGGAGTCTGAATGAGCCTTTATTCTAAATCTATAAGGTAGAGGGAGGCTGTGATCGTTACCGCCATGCCCTTGCACAAAAATGGAAAACGTCTCAATTTTTTTTTCTGTAAATATGAGAACATTTACAACAAATTATCCCTCTGTGAGGAGTTTACTAAGACAAGAATTTATTACCAACTTCTAAACAGAAGCCCATTGGAGTAAAACAAGACAAATTTCTGCCTTATAATACATTTTGTGCTATGCATTTGCTATAAACTGAAAACTGGTATCAATTGCCGATATAACTTAAAGTAATTACTTATGTAAATTAGATGGACTGCAGTTGGACCAGCCAGCCTCGTAAACTCAGCCAGTCTAGCAAAACTGAATGAAAAAAATTGCAACTTTTTGCGCTACAAAAAATCTTTTCGTGCCCAAAAACTGGTGTATAAGTCTAAGTAAATTTCCCACTGTCTGTTTAATATTTTTTTTTTTTAGAGTAACCCGTACGACTGCTTGGAAAGCAAATTAGATGTATTCAGGCTTGAGCATGTCTAAGTCTATGCTGCAGCTATAGGTAGTGAAGTTGCACCTGGACCCTCTGCCAGAGAAGACAACATAAGTGCTGTCAATGTGGATGGTTGTTGAGGGGTAGAATCTTATTTTTCTTGCCCAGGAGCTTCAAGATGTACTTCCAAGTCCACGACCCCCGCTGCTGCAAGGCCGCAGTGATATCTACTCAGTTACTAATGTCTTCAAGACATTAAATGGGATGATAGACTGTAATGCCTTTACCTTCAGGTCAGATGGTGTCTTATTCTTTTTTGAACAAGGAGATGATACAATCTTTTATTACTGTGTTTATGTGGGAAATATTGGTTTGAAAGCTGCCGCTCGCATTCTCGAGCCTTTTTACTACCATAAGTAGATAACATTTCACTACACGCAGCAGATTCAGGTTCACGCTCCCACCTGTGACATTCTTCATATGTTCATGTCATTGTAAGATTGCTGAAAATCTGCTGCAGGGGGATTCTGCTTTTACAGAGTAAAAGTCACCCACTTCTCAATTCATGCCTAACGGCAAAACAAGAATAAGACAATCCAACTTATAAACTAAAAATTTCAATTAGGTTTGCTTCACAAGTCGTTTTTTGCATCGTTTTGTTTCTTTCTTTGGTTTTACTTTTTTAAATGCCTTTTACACAAGTATTTTCTTGAGTTTTGTATTTAGACCTTTTTTAAGCCTTTTTTAAATCTTATAGAGGAGCCTTCAGGAAAAGTTCTGAAAAATGTTATACTTAATGCAGAAAGCTTAAAAAAAATACATTTTTTATTTCACTAATGGCATAAAAAAATGCTGGAAAAATTCTGGCAAAAACCTAAGTGTTTTTTCCTAAAATATTATGTGAGAACCCATTTTTAATATTCTACAAATTGGTTTTGCAGTTTCATAACATTGTCATGCAATGATTTAAACCCTTGTCACCAATTTATTAAGCCGGCATTTGGCTTGCCAATCTTGATGAAGAATGCGCTGGAGTAAGATGCACGTGACTTTTTATGTTTTTACCTAATTTTTCAATACTGCAAGAAATGCACTCATGTCAGACAGAAGACGGGGGGGGCAATACACCTTTCACCCGTTTTAGCATGCTAGACTGGCCGCATCAAGGAAATGTGGCTTTAGAAAACTTTATTTTTTAATTTCTGATCTCCGTTGTGGAAATAATAGGTTGAAAAAGGGCATTAGAAGAAGTTTTACTCTGGGGGGCATTGACTTTTACCCCATCATGCAATGGAAATTACAAAACATGCTCTCAGAAAACTTTAGAAGTGGCTTTCGGTTTGTGAGACGTGTAATGAGACACAGCTCTCCCCTTCTCACTGATCTTACTGATGACATCTACTGAGACTACAAGCAGGGAGGAGGGGGGTAAAACAGAGCTGGGTGTCATTACATACACCTCTGTATTTGCAGCTCTCATTATACGGCACTGTCCTATGGGATTAGAGCTGCAGATGCAGAATAATACACTGACACATAGTTCTGCTATAGTCCCCTCAGCAGTTTGTAATTACATTAGATGCTGGCAGTGAGATCAATGAGGAGAGCAGGGCTGTGTGTCTTTACATATGTCATACAGAGAAATCCGGATATGGCATTCTCCGGGGGCATGTTCTATTTTTCCGATCTACATCTCATTTACTGTTTCTGATTGGGCAATGCCATAGAGTGGAAAACGTCAATGCCCCCAAAGACAAATCTCTGCTAAAGCCCTTTTCATCAAAGGGAAAATTAGAACCTAAACTTTACAAGCTAATATCTCTGCAATGGAAATGTGACGTTGAAAATGAATAGCTACATTTCATTTAGCTCTGCAGTCACTCATCCATGATGTGGCTAGTTTAGCATGTTAAAACTGTTGAAAGGTTTTCTTAAATCTACTTTTCATCAACTTCTCCAATGTATTGAATGTAATTTATGACAACATTTTGTAACTTTCAATATAGAAGTGCTCTGCATGGAAAATAATGGAAAACTGTACAATTAAATTAATATGGCTAAGCAATTTTTTTTTATCTATTCTATCTGATACCTATTATTAAATATTTGCTCTCATAAACGATTTATGATGTGAAAAAAATGTAAAATTAGAGATGATGCTAACTGTTAACATTGGATTAAAGGGATTTTCAACATTGGACAATGTATTTCCATAAGCAAGACATTTATGTATTGTTACTAGAGATGAGCGACTTTGCCTTTTTTAGGGTCGAGTCGGGTTTCATGAAACCCGACTTTCGCAAAAGTCGGGTCGAACGAAATCGGCCGACTATAGGGAAAAGTCGGAGGCCGACTGAAACACGAAACCCAATGCAAGTCAATGGGGAAGCAAACTCGGCAGGGAGTGGAGGACAGTAAACACACCTACAGTGCCCATTTCAATGCCAAAAACATCAATTCTTATTACTTAAGCTTGTCAACCTTAATTTACTTCATAATAATAGTTACGCATTGAAAACTGGGGATTATTTGGATAAAGATGTGGGGGGGTAGGGCGGGTTCCAGGTTTTCGTGTGACCTGGGCCAAAGAGTGTCAGTGCACCCCTTTAACACATACCACAACGCATGATGCTTCGATACGGCACAGAAATATAGGTATAGTACAAAGACAAATACTTCACTGCTTACATGACATGACATGACTGATCTATTTTAAATTCTACAATAGCTCAAAAAAAAGGACAGTATATTACTCCATACAGTATTATGGCCACCACATATTGCGCCATACAGAATAATGAGCCCCATATATTTCTCCATACAGAATAATTGGTCACATATAATGTTCCATACAGTATATGATGAGCTCCACATAATGCCACAGTATATGATGGTCCCTATGGACGATGCTCCAGTGTATGATAGGCCCTAATAATGCTCCATATATAGTGGGCTCCATTTCTAATGATCCAATGTATAATGGGCCCCGTAAATGCTGCTCCAGTGTCTGATGTCCCCCATTTGGAATGTTCCAGTATATAATGGGCCACATAGATGATGCTCCAGTGTATGATGGGCCCTAATAATGCTCCATATATAATGGGCTCCATTTCTAATTCTCCAGTGTATAATGGGCCCTGTAAATCCTGCTCCAGTGTCTGATGTCCCCCATTTGGAATGCTCCAGTATATGATGAGCCTCATGGATGATGCTCCAGTGTATGATGGGCCCTATTAATGCTCCATATATAATGGGCTCCATTTCTAATTCTCCAGTGTATAATGGGCCCTGCAAAAGCTGCTCCAGTGTCTGATGTCCCCCATTTGGAATGCTCCAGTATATGATGAGCCTCATGGATGATGCTCCAGTGTATGATGGGCCCTATTAATGCTCCATATATAAGGTGCTCCATCTCTAATTCTCCAGTGTATAATGGGCCCTGTAAATGCTGCTCCAGTGTTTGATGTCCCCCATTTGGAATGCTCCAGTATATGATGGGCCCCATTTTTAATGAACCGGGGCATGGTATGTGAAAAGAGCTCCATGGAGTTATCTTAAGTGTGTGCTGCCGCATCCTTCACTTTTGATGTTGGTGAAGGACACAAGGAAAGGGGTTGCTCCTGACCAGAAGCCTGCACTGATGACTCAGTGCATGTTTTTTTTAAAACTTCACAACAGTAGGTGATAGAGCTGGAGGCTGTTTCACCAATATAAGGTAACACCAGTTCCTGATGCTCCGGCTTTAAAAGGAGTCTACCTACTCCCAGAAAAGGGAGTCTTACAGGCCTTCCGGAGCTACACCATGACGCAGGCTCAACACCTCCTGCCCTAGCTGCTATTGTGTTTTTGGCACTACCAGCAGATGCATCACCACCACCATCGCTAACAGGTGGCCCCCCACGCCCACGTCCGCGTCCTCTTCCACCATACTTCCTCATGTTTTTTAAAATGGACCCAAAATACCAGCAGATATATGGTACTGTATCAGAAGCATACAGCTCTATACAGTCAACGGATCAACGGATAACAGTAAATCTCCGTATATATTTCATGAGCCATACACAGACGCTCACAGGCTCAGTATGGATTACCCAATAAAATAACATGGTGAAAAAGGGTTCAGTATCACCAGATACAAGGTATATATAGTATAGTGTAAACATTATGAATCTCCGTATATATTTCAGGAGGCAGACACAAACCCTCTCAGGCCCAGTATGGATTACACAAGAATATAAAAAGCTGTAAATGGGTAATGTAACACAAGCATACAGCTGTATACAGTGTTGGGGTAATCTTAAATCTCCAAATATATTTTTGGAGTAACAGACAGACGTTCACAGGCTCATAGTGGATTACACCTGAAACTAAATAGCAAAAATGGTTACTGTATCAGAAGCATACTGCTGTAATCAGTGTTGGCCAAATTTGAAATCTCCGTATATATTTCCGGAGTCACCCTCACACGCTCACTCAGTCAGGGTTTGACCATAATAAAAAATGTTGTTGAAAAGGTACTGGATAACAAGATAGCAAGTATATATAATATAGGGTATAATTAAAATCTCTGTATACATAGTCCTGTAGTCAGTCTCGGATGCTTACTCAGTATGGATGTGACCGTAACACTAAATGTCGACCAAAGGTACTGTATAACAAGAAACAAGCTGTATCGAGTAAAAATTGGTATCTCCGATTCACCATCTATATAGAAGGCGGAAACCAAACACGCTCACTCACTATGGAGGATACCTTACTAAAACATTTTGAACAAAGGTACTGTATCAGCACATACCAGGTGTATGCAGTCTAGGGGTAATTGTAAATTTCCGTCTACACTTCCGGAGTCAGACACAGACACTCACAGGCTCAGTATGTATTACACTATAATTTAAAAAGTAGAAAAAGGGAAAGGTATTCAAGGTGTACACCAGTATACAGTGTTGTGGTACTTTTAAATCTTCGCATATTTTTCAATTTCAGTAAGCCAGTCCAGACTCTCCGCTACTGCAAACTACATGGATAAAAGTACAGACGGAAAGTCGATTATTTGCAGAAATTTGGGAATTACTCATCGCAGGAAAACCTCACGGAAGATGTTGCAGAGGCAATGCAGACCCTCAATTACTGTGTCTGTGGAGACAGTGAAAACGTTCTTTGTGAAGAAATGATAGCTTTATCGCAGTAGCGTGGATCACATCACCGTTACTCGTCTCCATCAAATTGTGATCACAGGGAGAGATGTACACATGGTCCTCACTGCCTATCATGATGTGTCTGGGCATTTTGGAGGGCAAAAGACAGAAACAATAGGCCATAGGCAATTCTATTAGATTGGCATGAGATGAGACATTGGAAAATGGTGGCAGGAATGTAACACGTCTGTGACTAGGAAAACTGTGAAAGCTGATCATAAAGCACCACTGCATCCGATTGTGAGTTGACGTCCATTACAAAGGGTATCCAATGATCATCTGAAGGTAGAGGCCAGCAGGACAGGCCATAGCTACATCTTAACCATCATCGATCAATACACCAAATTTATATTGGCCGCCCCTGTGAAGGATTTAACTGCCCGGACTACACAGCGGTGGAGCAGGGAGAGGTAAGTATTGCAACTTGCAAGTGCTGTGGCCATGACCAAGCAGGGGGCACACTCGTGGGCGACGGTACTGGCACAGGGCCTCTCATAGTACGCTGGTGTGTCTGACGGCGAGTGGGCCCCCCCACCGTCAGAGACACTGTGTTGTACTATGAGGGGCCCTGTGCCAGTGCAGTCGGCCATCAGTGGGCCCATCCACCTGTTCAGAACAACGTCGCTTGCCCGGGTGCGCCAGGTGTTGACCCCAGCCCTTGGGGGGGTGCGCAGCCCAGATAGGGAGGTTTAAAAAATGGCATATGTTGATGTGTAGGCTGGACATTCAGCAGCTGTAAATGGCAGAATTGGGCAATTCAGAGGAAGAGGAGAACAAAAGCGAGACCGTTTTCTGGCAACCTAGGTGTCATCAGGGAAAGGTGGGACAAAATCCTTGGAAACCCATGCATGGTTCATTTTAATGAAGGTTAGATCATCAACATTTTGGGTCGACAGACGGGTCATTTTTTCTGTCAGGATTGATCCAGCAGCACTGAAGACTCATTCAGATAACACACTAGCAGCAGGGCAAGCGATTTCCTGTAAGGCATATTGTGCCAATTCAGGCCAGGTGTCCAGTTTAGAGGCCCAATAGTCAAAGGGGAATGACATGTGAGGGAGAACATCGATATGGGAGGATAAGTAGTTTGTAACCATAGTTGACAACTGCTGTCTCCTGTCACTTTGAATGGATGCAGTATTAGCTGTTGTGTGAGTGGTACTTGAGAAATCAGTCCACAACATGGTCATGAAACCCCTGTCTCCAACGCCACTTCGGCTGTGTGCACCACGAACACCTCTTCCATTGTGCCCACTACGGCTCGTGGGAGAAACAGCACCGCTGCTGTGTGCTGGGAAAGCCTCAAACAAATGGTTTACCAGAGTTGCTTGTTTGTTAGCCAATATTATCTCTAGGTTCTCCTGTGGCATAATGTTGTGTAAATTTCCTTTGTAGCGTGGATCGAGGATGCTGGCCAGCCAGTAGTCGTCATCCTTCATCATTTTGGCAATGCGGGGGTCCCTTTTTAGGATCCGCAAGGCATAATCGCACATGTGGGCCAATGTTCCAGGTGTCAATAATGCACTGCCACTGCTGAGTGGAGGAGCACTTTCTGGAAAATCCACATCCCTACAGTCATGCACAAACCCTGTACCTGACCTTGGAATGCCAACATTTTCTCTTGCCCCATGAGAAGCATCCTCCTGCCCAAAATCATTATCCCCCTCCTCCTCCTCCTCTTCCTCTTCTTCCTCCACCTCATCCAGGACAAGTCCCTGACCAGAGAATGGCTGACTGTCAGCAAGGCTTCCACTCACTGATTACTTGAGGGCATGAACAATGCCGTCTTTCACATGCAGGTGGAGGGCTGGGATGGCTTTTCGAGAAAAGAAGTGCCAACTGGGTAGGTCATAGCGTGGGACAGCATAGGCCATGAGCTCACAGAAAGCTTCGCTTTCAACCAAATGGTAGGGCATCATCTCTAACGAGATTAGTTTGGCAATGTAGGTGTTCAAACACAGTGTACGCAGATGAGAGGATGAGTACTTTCTTGTCCTACTCACAGTGTCTGGTAGGGTGAACTGTACTGGAGAGCTGCATATGGGGGAACTAGCGGTGGACCGGACGCAGTGAGAGGGGGTTGGTGATGTTATTGGTGTTGATGGTCTAGATTCAGTGTTGTGTTGCAAAACCATTGTGATTCCCTGAGTGCTTTGGCCATGCGACAACACCACAACATTTTGGTATCTTTTAGGGTGCCAACCTCCACGGTAAGGAAGGTGTGCAGATAGGTTATTGTAGTCTTTTTGTAGGGCTTTTTCATGGTCTTCTAATTTGTTTATTTTTGTGGACTTTGTTCCATTTTTTTCACGGGAATAGGTGTTTTTTTAATCTAAATTATCAATAAAGGTGTAATTTTTTAAGGGAATACATGCCGCATCCTTCACTTTTGGTGGGGGTGAAGGACACAAGGAAAGGTGTTTTTCCTGATCAGAACCTTGCACTGACGACTCCGTGCTTGCAGGTTTGGAACGATCAGAAGAGGAGGCAATAGAGCTGGTGGCTGTTTTGGCAACGTACACCAAAACCTTTTCCTGATGCTCTGGCTTTAAAAGTGGTTTTCCTACTCCAAGAAAAGGTAACCTTACAGGCCTTCTTGGGCCAGACGATGAAGCAGGCTCAACACCTCCTGCCTTAGCTGCTATTGTGCTTTTGCCAGAACCAGCCGATGCACCACCACCATCAGTACCAGCCGTGCCCCTCTGCCCTTGTCCGCGGCCTCTTACACCATACTTCCTCATGTTTAGGAAAATGTACAAAATACCAGCAGAGAGAAGGTACTGTATGAGGAGCGTCCAGCTGTGTAAGGTGTATTAAGAAAATTAAAGCTACGTATATTTTTTGTTAGTCACAGACGCTCTCCCACTATGTATTTGACCATAATACAACAAGCAGATATACGATACTGTATCAGAAGTTTACAGCTGGATACGTTTTTTGGGTAACTAACAATCTCTGTATATGTATTTAAAGAGTGTCACACACACCCGCTGTCTCTGTATAGTTTGGACCGTAATCAAACAGCAGATATACGAAACTGTTTGAAAAGCGTACAGCTCTCTAAGGTGTAGGTCTGGAATACTGGCAAATCGCCTCGGCTTGTTTTTCCAGAGTCACACACAGATAGCTTGTATTCATCCATGATCCCAGCCGATACACGGTACTGTGTGAGGAGCGTACACCGCTATAAGGTGTCTGTATGGAAGATTGTAAATCTCAGGCTATGTTTATACGGAGTGACACTCGCTGTCTCTGCATAGTTTGGACCATTATCAAACAGCACATATACTAAACTGTTTGCAAAGCCGACAGCTCTATACGGTGTAGGTCTGGAAAACTGGCAAATCACCTCGGCTTGTTTTTCCAGAGTCACACACAGATAGCTTGTATTCGTCCGTGATCCCAGCCAGTACACGGTACTGTGTGAGGAGCGTACACCGCTCTATGGTGTCTGTATGGAAGATTGTAAATCTCAGGCTATGTTTATACAGAGTTACACAAGCTGTCTCTGTATAGTTTGGACCGTAATCAAACAGCACATATATTAAACTGTTTGCAAAGCCAACAGCTCTATACGGTGTGTAACAACCCTGCTGGCATCACTGCATGGCCTCCCATCCCCCACACACTAACTTACTTTCTGCTTCAAGCCATGCTGTGAATTCTGTCTGTTGCCAGGCCTGTGCCTCTGCTCTCCTGTATGCTTCCAAGTTATGTGTGTATAGGGGGGTGGCGCCAGAACTCTCTGGTTCTTATGCAGTCAGGATGCACCTGTGTAATCTGTCCCTGACCAATCACCTAGAGCCCTTGACTATTTAGTTCCGCCACACCCCCTAACCATTGCCTGTGCAATGTCTCAAACTCAGTTAGCTCCTTGCTGCTGAGGAAGCCAGGCCCTGTCCTATGTCATTCCTTCTCTGTGAGGCTTACTCTTAGCTTTGTCTTGTACACTTTGGTTGCCCGCCAGGAGGCGAATATCCTGGTCTCTGTCTTGTCCTAGCTTGTCTGAGTACTTGCCTGGTACTTCTTTGCTCGCAATCCAGGAGTTAGAATATCCTGGTCCCTGTATCCTTTGGTCCCTATACCTTGTCTTGTACTGTCTCTGTCTGAACTCTGTCTTACCTCTGTCTGTCAGTCTCCTTGTCTGTGGTTCCTTTCCCTGCTGTGTCTTTCCCTGTGTCTTCCCTGCCTGTACCTTGCACTCTTGCAAGCTCTGCCTACCTTGCACTCTTGCAAGCTCTGCCTACTTTGCACTCTTGCAAGCTCTGCCTACTCCGCACTCCTGCGGCTCCGCCTACTCCGCACTCCTGCTTTTGTCATATTCCACTCTCCTATCCGTACCCGTACCTGCACCTCCTGTTTGAACAGGACCCTACCTGTTCCTCCATATTCCATTCCTTCCAGCCAGTACCCGCTCCTGCTGTGTGAACAGGACCCTACCTGTTCCTTCGCACACCACACCTACCTGCCCTGTGTCTCGAGCTGTGCCTGCCTGTCCTGTGTCTCAAGCTGTGCCTCCCTGTCCTGTGTCTCAAGCCATGCCCGCCTGTCCTGTGTCTCAAGCCATGCCCGCCTGTCCTGTGTCTCAAGCTGTGCCCACCTGTCCTGTGTCTCAAGCCGTGCCCGCCTGTCCTGTCTCCAAGCGGTGCCCACTTGCCCTGTGTCTCCAAGCCATGCCTGCTTGCCCTGTGTCTCCAAGCTGTGCCTGCTTGCCCTGTGTCTCCAAGCCGTGCCCGCTTGCCCTGTGTCTCCAAGCCACGCCTGCTTGCGTAGTGTCTCCAAGCCACGCCTGCTTGCCCAGTGTCTCAGCCATGCCTGTCGAGTCTACCTGCCTACCTGTCTGTAGCTTCTATCTATCCAAGTGACTTGTCCCCGAGTGGGATCAGCAGCCACAGCCAGAGACCACCCTGGAGTGGCACCCGACAGCTATTTGCCGCACAAGCCTGACCTCACCATCAGAGGCTACAGTGAAGACCGAGGTAGCTGTTGTAGTCATGCTCTTTCCAGGGTAGTCTGGTTTGTGGCACAGTGGGGCACGAGCGTGACACGGTGTAGGTCTGGAAAACTGGCTTGGTTTTCCAGAGTCACACACAGATAGCTTGTATTCGTCCGTGATCCCAGCCGGTACACGGTACTGTGTGAGAAGTGTACACCGCTATCCAGTGTCTGTATGGAAGATTGTAAATCTCAGGCTATGTTTATACGGAGTGAAACACGCTGTCTCTGTATAGTTTGGACCGTTATCAAACAGCACTTATATTAAACTGTTTGCAAAGCCGACAGCTCTATACGGTGTAGGTCTGGAAAACGGGCAAATCGCCTCGGCTTGGTTTTCGAGAGTCACACCCAGATAGCTTGTATTTGTCCATGATCCCAGCCGGTACACGGTACTGTGTGAGGAGCGTACACCGCTATACAGTGTGTGAAAAAATGAATGCTCGGTAAATGAGCAGAACAAAATAATAAAAGTTGGAGTGCTTTGAAAAAAGCAGTTTGAACAGCAGTGTGCACACACCAATGCAGCTATCAGGTAGCCTTAAAAGGCAGCCTAATCACTACCAGTGCTGCTGCACACAACTAAAATCCTCCACTTTCACTACACACTAACTGTGCAGTGAAAAGCGCTGGCAGCAGAAGCTATTTTTTTTCTTCTTCCCTGCCTAACGCTCACCCTATTCAGCATCAGCAGCAGCACCTCTCCCTGTTCTAAGATCTGCAGAAGTAAGATGGTGGTTGACTGTCACTGCCTTTTATAGCCCCTGTGATGCCACACAAAGCCAGCCAATCACTTCAATACCCTTCTCTAAGGGAGCGCGGGAGCGGCGGAGCAGCAGCAGAAGCCGGCGGCTGTGACACAGTGCCAGCTGCAGTCGCCGGCTTCAAGAAGACATCATACTCACCCTTCTCGCGCTGTCCCTCCATCTCTGTCCCTGCATCTCTGTTCCAGCGCCGGCAGCTCTTCTCCTGTGCTGAGCGTTCACGTGGTACTGCTCATTAAGGTAATGAATATGCAGGCGTCTCCACTCCCATAGGCGTGGAGCGTATATTTATTACCTTAATGAGTGGTACCACGTGACCGCTCAGCACAGGAAGCTCTGCCGCGAGATGCAGCGAGGGGGCGAGTAGCGTCAGTAGGAATGGAGGAGGGTGAGCCATGCATACAATGATGGGATGGAGGTGAGCCATGCATACAACATGGAGAGCCACACATACCAGGACAGGACGAGGGGAGCCACACATGCCAGGACAAAATGGGGGAGCCACATACCAGCACAGGACGGGGAGCCACACATAGCAGGACAGGGATGAAGGGACAAAGAATATCCAGCTTATACTCTTGTCAGTTAGCTTACACAGTTTTCCGTGGCAAAATTAGGGGCCTCGGCTTATACTCGGGTCGGCTTATACTCGAGTGTATACAGTAATATGGATGTGATGTGTTTTTAGCAATCAGAAAACTTTCATGGAAGCTCCAGTTTGGAAGCTGCAGTTTTTCTGCTGTTTGATATAATCATAATCATTTTATGAAGCATTACAAATCAGGCAGCGCTGAAGTAATTTTATTCCTATAGTCAAAGGTCATGCTTTGCCAAATCAAAATGGTTGAATTTCCCAGACACTCTACTGACCATGGCCACCATCTTCTTTAAGCAGGAATATTTATTTTAGAAATTTTGAACAATTTAATTGAGGACATGTGCCATGCAGGAACCATGCGTCACTTTCTCAGATGTAGTACAGCCAGAATGTTTTGGGCATTGACGTTTTATCGATGATATATGGCTCATCTCCCAAAAAGTTACTGGACTTTTTGGAAGATAAGCCATATACCTTTTCCAGAGCCTTTGTGCTATCAGTAATGTGGAACCCTCCTATATTTTCATTGACAGATGATGGAACTTAGTGGGGTCTTGTGTTTTGAAGTGTAAGATGAAGGTTTCATTAGTACCTTTTTGGGGCAGGTAACATTTCGGATCACTTTTAAGGCTATGCTCACATTTGTTTATTTCTCTACACTCAGGACTTGCATCTAAATCTGTGAAGTACATGATTCAGATGGTGCCCCCAATGTATGAATTCACTATAAGGAGGCAGCAGAGTTACTCTGGACTCTGTGTGGCCAGTGTTCAGCGGTGTTCACGTTTTCAGATGTGCCAAAAACTGTGGTCAACTGCACTTTTGTACCCTCACTAATAAGATAGGACTCCACTGAATCAGAGGCAAGAAAGAGTCAAAAGTGGCTTCTTCTGCTTCATTATAATTATTGTTTCATTGTGATTTTGTCTGAATCCTATTATTCATAGTAATGGACAATAACTCTCAGCAGAAGCTAGAATGAACAAAATGGTTCAAGAAATTACTATTTGTTTTTATGCTATCAGAAAAATGACAGCTTTATTATATCAGTTTCTTATTGTCATGACTGATAAAAAGCACAGGTAACCTTTTTTTTTCCTTAAGCTGTGCTTAAGTTTGGGTTTTTGCCCCCGATGGTGGTGAGCGCCATTGCACTCTGGTTTCTTTAGTTAGTGCACATGATTATAATGCAGGTGTGATTGCTCTGGCTCTGCTATAAAAGAGTCTCAGGTGTTGCAATCAGTGTTGGTGATAGTGTTCATTTCAACCATCCTTGGTGGAGGAAGGAGCTGGAGAGCATTTCTTGCAGCACTGTCTGAGCACTGGTGTGGAAAGGAGTCATAGGGGATTTCCTTGCAACTCTGACAGAGCTTGGTGGCAGCCATTCAGGAGGAAAGCTGCATTCTAGTGGTGGACTCTGATGCCAGGAGCAAGAGCAACAGAGTAAAGCTAAGTGGTGTTTCCCTGTTCGTGTTTTTCCTTAATGTGTATTAGTACAGTGGTGGGGCCAGTGCCTGCGCCACCCAGTTCCTTAGCAAGGGTTAGGTGTAGGGTGTGCTAGGGCGACAGGTTCCTGATCGGCGCCCGGTGCGGAACCGGCATAGGGAATGTTAGGAGTGTTAGGGACACTGACTCAGGGGAGTGCAGGACGTCCCCACATCCCCTTTCCCTATCGCAGGGCCCACCGTTGTAACTGTTCCCCTTTCCCCGTGTCTTGTTTTAGTTACCGGCCTGCTGGCCGTGTCACACAGGACAGTTTCACGTGCCGCATCTTGTTGTTTCAGTTACCGGCCTGTGGGTCGCATCACACAGGACGGGTCATCGTGACACTTACAGTTGTGGCCAAAAGTATTGACACCCCTGCAGTTCTGTCAGATAATACTCAGTTTCTTCCTGAAAATGATTGCAAACACAAATTCTTTGGTATTATTATCTTCATTTAATTTGTCTTAAATGAAAAAACACAAAAAGAATTGTCCTAAAGCCAAATTGGATATAATTCCACAGCAAACATAAAAAAGAGGGTGGACAAAAGTATTGGCACTGTTCAAAAAATCATGTGATGCTTCTCTAATTTGTGTAATTAACAGCATCTGTGACTTACCTGTGGCACCTAACAGGTGTTGGCAATAACTAAATCACACTTGCAGCCAGTTGACATGGATTAAAGTTGACTCAACCTCTGTCCTGTGTCCTTGTGTGTACCACATTGAGCATGGTGAAAAGAAAGAAGACCAAAGAACTGTCTGAGGACTTGAGAAACCAAATTGTGAGGAAGCATGAGCAATCTCAAGGCTACAAGTCCATCTCCAAAGACCTGAATGTTCCTGTGCCTACCGTGCGCAGTGTCATCAAGAAGTTTAAAGCCCATGGCACTGTGGCTAACCTCCCTAGATGTGGACGGAAAAGAAAAATTGACAAGAGATTTCAACGCAAGATTGTGCTGATATTGGATAAAGAACCTCGACTAACATCCAAACAAGTTCAAGCTGCCCTGCAGTCCGAGGGTACAACAGTGTCAACCCGTACTATCCGTCTGCGTCTGAATGAAAAGGGACTGTATAGTAGGAGACCAAGGAAGACCCCACTTCTTACCCCGAGACATAAAAAAGCCAGGCTGGAGTTTGCGAAAACTCACCTGAAAAGCCTAAAACATTTTGAAAGAATGTTCTCTGATCAGATGAGACAAAAGTAGAGCTTTTTGGGCAAAGGCATCAACATAGAGTTTACAGGAGAAAAAAAGAGGCATTCAATAAAAGAACACGGTCCCTACAGTCAAACATGGCGGAGGTTCCCTGATGTTTTGGGGTTGCTTTGCTGCCTCTGGCACTGGACTGTTTGTCTGTGTGCATGGCATTATGAAGTCAGAAGACTACCAACAAATTTTGCAGCATAATGTAGGGCCCAGTGTGAGAAAGCTGGGTCTCCCTCAGAGGTCATGGGTCTTCCAGCAGGACAATGACCCAAAACACACTTCAAAAAGCACCAGAAAATGGTTTGAGAGAAAGCACTGGAGACTTCTAATGTGGCCAGCAATGAGTCCAGACCTGAATCTCATAGAACACCTGTGGAGAGATCTAAAAATGGCAGTTTGGAGAAGGCACCCTTCAAATATCAGGGACCTGGGGCAGTTTGCCAAAGAAGAATGGTCTAAAATTCCAGCAGAGCATTGTAAGAAACTCATTGATGGTTGCCTGAAGTGGCTGGTCGCAGTTATTTTGGCTAAAGTTTGTGCAATGAAGTATTAGGCTGAGGGTGCCAATACTTTTGTCTGGCCCATTTTTGGAGTTTTGTTTGAAATGATCAATGTTTTGCTTTTTGCTTCATTCTCTTTTGTGTTTTTTCATTTAAGACAAATTAAATGAAGATAATAATACCAAAGAATTTGTGTTTGCAATCATTTTCAGGAAGAAATTGAGTATTATCAGACAGAATTGCAGGGGTGTCAATACTTTTGGCCCCAACTGTATGTTTTGCTACTTTTACACAATACACATTCTTATTTTTTTACAAAAAATTATGTTTTACACGGTCATTTTTTAAATGCTATAAATTTTGTATTTTTCCACTTACAAAGTTGTATGAACACATTCTTGTTTTGCGGGATAAGTGGAAGTTTTTATTGGCACCATTCTGGGGTGCAGAATTTTGATTGCTTTCTATTACCAATTTTGGGAGGCCAATAAATATAAAATAGCAATTCACCAATAGTTTATGTTTTTTTCATACTGTTCACTTTGCGGTAAAGTAAAAAAAAAACAGCTTTACTCTTCAAGTTAGTATGACTATGATACCAGATTCATTTTTTTTATGTTTTGCTTCTTTTTTACACTTAAACGATATTTAGGAAAAAAATCTGAGGTATAATTTTTTTTAATTTTTAAATTTACATATGATTTTTTATTATGTTTTATTCCATTTCCTATGTGGTAGTATGATGAAAAAACAGCGTTTGTGCTGTTTATTTTATTAACTTTTTTTTGATGTTCACTGTAAGGGTTAAATAATGGAAAAGTTTTTATAGATCAGGCTATACCAATTAAATGTACTTTTTTGTTTATGCTTGTTTTTACATAAAAAATACCTTTTAATTAGCAAAACTTTTTTGTGATCTTTTGTTCTTCGTATTGTGCATTTTTTTTAAAATCTTAATTTGTTTTTTTAAACTGTTTTTTTTTTACTTTTTTTTCCCTAGTCCCACTATAGGACATTTCATATCCTGATCACTCATCTAATGTATTGCAATACAAATTTATTGCAATGCATTAGACCTGTCAGTGTTAGGACTTATTGGACTGTATTTGTACCAATATAATCCTATGATTCTTCTGTCAATGGCGTTTTTTTTCCTGCTCTGATCGGACAGAGGAATAAATGCAACATTCTGTGATTTCATGCAAAATTTGGATTGCACGCAACTATATAAGTCTATGGGTGCATGTGAAACATTGCCGCAGATGCAAGCAAAGGAAAAGGTGGAGAAATTAAATTCTCCATCTCCTCCTGTCATGCTGCGATAGTCTTCGATAAGGAAGGGAGGCCTCAAATTGTCCCTGGAACTAGGATCTTAACTATCCCTGTCCTGGGGGTACTCTTGAAGGTAGAGAGGCCCGAGTCTCCAACCTTACTATGCTCCTGCCAAATCCTGATCTGTCCTCTCCCACACCCCATGAGGCATGGGGCAGAAATGTAAGGTAAAGAAGACACAGAGACAAAACAGGGATAACAGAAAGCAACAAACATACAAACACTCACCAATATAGAGGTATAGAGGTATGTAGGGCAGGGTAGGAATGTTACCACCAAGAGAATAGGACAATTATGAAAACATACACCCCTAAACAGCACACAACAATCTCAGGTAGCAACAGCGATCTTCAATTCAGCACAGTCTCGCCAAGGAGCTAGGAAGCAAAGCTTTCACTGGCAAGACAAAGAAGGTCGGGCCAGGTTTTATGAGGAGAGGTAATGTCCAGATCAGAAGCAGCTGAAAATGGAGCTACAAGTTTCTGACCAGCAGAGAAATGGTTGTTAACCTCTTCAGCACCAAAGGAAAGTAAATCCATTTAATATGGGACACAAACACACAGGCTAAATGGAAAATCTGCGATTCACAATATGCTGTGATCTTCTAACCCCAGATCTAACAGGAGGACATGACACACTTGTGACACCTCCACAGCTGTGCTCTGATTCTTCAAGACGAGAGAATCGGAGCACAGAGCACTGACACTCGGCTCATGCTTGCAGCAGAGCTGGAGCCGAGTGTCATTAGCATATCGTATCACATCGGATTCCATACGCTAGTGTAACTACAACCTTACACTGACAGGAGGCCTATTGAACTCTGCAAATGGCAGGGCCTGCCTGGAGATCATTCTTTGACCATCGAAGCGCCATGACAACCATCAATTCCTCACAATCGCATTGTGGGGAGGCTGATGGTATGTTAGGGATTGAGCTGATTGTCTGGCACTGCTCCTGTAACAGCAACTGTAACTGTTTGTCATGATACGGGAACACCTTTACCGATCATGATGTGCAACTACGTCAAATCTCAGGAAAATGTTAACCACTTCAGGTTTTCTAAAATAACAAGTGGTTAAAAGAAGTGATTTGACTGTTTTTTAGCTGTTTTCTGTTTTAAAGATGCTCAGTCAAAGGGAAGTCTCAAAGACACCCAGAAGATACCAGGACATATTCTTTAGTGTTTTGCAATAGAATGGAGTTAAGAAAACTTCTGTAAAACACCAGTAAAAAGGATGTTCTAAGAAAAAGCATTAAGCATAAAATGCAGCCAGTCAAAAATGTTATAGAAAGAATCAGGAAACAACCAAAAGAAAAGCTAAAAAAAAGATGCTTTCAGAGAAAAAATGCAGGAATTTCCTGACATGGAAAACTGAAAAATCTTGTTGTTTTTCCACGTGTGAAAACAACATCATGTAAAAGAGATCTGAAAATACAGACATGTGCAGTTTTTGATAATATTGTAAAACAGTTCTTTCCCACTTTCCCAAAAAAGGATATAAACAAGAAATGCAAGTTAGGTGGGTACACGTCCAAAAAGTAAATTACTGCTGCAGGCTGTTATATTGATATGCATATGTGAAATAAGACTAGTAAAACAGGTGTGCAAAAAAAAAAAATGTTTGGGACACACTCTACTTTGTGAGATAGGTAGTCCCAGTTAAATGTCTGTTTTTTAGTTAATTTTCTTTTCTATTTATTTCCCCTTAATGATAAGGATTACACAAGAAATGCAATAACACTGCATTATAGTATCAATACAGTTGTTTATGACAAGCACACTTTCTCTGACTGACACTGAGTTAAAATTTTCTTTCTTTGCTTTACTCATCCTTCCCGAATCCAGAGATGAATCTTTGCCACGGTCTGTTATTGCACTACAGCAATCAATAAGATCAGTGGCCCTGCCTGTGTAGACTGCGTGAGCCTTTGAGCTCACTGATTGTATGCAGTGCTGTTGCCGTTAAATCAGCGCTGCAGAGGATAAGAGACACTGTGAGTAGAGGTAGAGACTTAGCACTTTTCTGAAAACGGAAAACTCCTTAAAGCAAAAAATGTGTTTTCAAATGTAGTACTACAAGCTGCCAGTCCATAGACACTATTATTATAATTATTATTTATTATTATAGCTCCATTTATTCCATGGCACATTACATGTGAGGAGGGGCATACATAATAAAAACAAGTGCATTAATCTTAACAATACATGTCGCGACCGATACAGAAGGAGAGAGGACCGTGCCCGCGAGGGCTCACAATCTACCAGATATCACTTACCAACTTTTTGACAGTTAGAGTGATCAATGAGTGGAACAGGCTGCCACAAGAAGTGGTGAGTTCTCCTTCAATAATATAATAATAATAATAATAATAAATTTTATTTCTATAGCGCCGACATATTCCGCAGCACTTTACATTTCAGAGGGGATTTGTACAGACAATAGACATTACAGCATAACAATAATCACATAGATCATAACAGATACCAAGAGGAATGAGGGCCCTGCTCGCAAGTTTACAGTCTATGAGGAAAGAGGTAGACACGAAAGGTGGGTGGTAACAGTTGCCCTGATTGTATGGACCAGCCATAATGTTAAGTGTGTAACAGTACAGATGCAGAGGGCTAATGGATGCATAAAGCATGTGGGAACATGATGCGGGAAATCTGGTTATGGTAAAACTTTTGGCTGTGCCACACAGGGATAGATTAGGTTAATGTGTTGAGGCGATAGGCCAGTCTGAATAAATGTGTTTTCAGGGCACGCTTAAAATTGTGGGGATTGGGGACTAATCGTATTGACCTGGGAAGTGCATTCCAAAGAATTGGCGCGGCACGTGTAAAGTCTTGGAGACGGGAGTGGGAGGTTCTGACTATTGAGGATACCAACCTCAGGTCATCAGCAGAACGGAGGGCGCGGGTAGGGTGGTATACTGAAACAAGGGAGGAGATGTAGGGTGGTGCTGAGCCATGGAGGGCTTTGTGGGTGAGGGTAATAAGTTTACACTGAATTCTGGAGTGGATGGGTAGCCAGTGTAATGACTGGCACAAGGTAGAGGCATCGGTGTAACGATTGGTGAGGAATATGATCCTGGCTGCAGCATTCAAGACAGATTGGAGAGGGGAGAGTTTGGTAAGAGGGAGACCGATTAGAAGAGAGTTACAATAGTCGAGACGAGAATGAATAAGAGAAACAGTAAGAGTTTTTGCAGAGTCAAAAGTAAGAAAAGGTCGAATTCTAGAAATGTTTTTGAGGTGCAGATGACAAGAGCGAGCCAGTGATCGAATGTGGGGGGCAAAGGAAAGCTCGGAATCAAGTATGACCCCAAGACAGCGGGCCTGTTGCTGGGGAGTAATAGTGGAGCCACCCACAGAAATAGCAATGTCGGGTATAGGTACATTAGTAGAGGGAGGAAACACCAGGAGTTCAGTTTTTGACAGGTTCAGTTTCAGATATAGTGAGGACATGATATTAGACACAGCGTTTAGACAATCGCCGGTGTTTTCTAGAAAGGCTGGCGTGATGTCAGGAGAAGAAGCGTATAATTGGGTGTCATCAGCATAGAGATGGTACTGGAACCCAAATCTACTGATTGTTTGACCAATAGGGGCAGTGTACAAGGAGAAGAGGAGGGGGCCTAAAACCGATCCTTGGGGGACCCCAACAGTAAGGGGAAGGTGAGAGGAGGAGGAACCGGCAAAAGATACAGTAAAGGAGCGGTCAGAGAGATAGGAGGAGAACCAGGAGAGAACGGTGTCCTTGAGGCCAATGGAACGGAGCATAGTGAGGAGGAGCTGATGATCCACAGTGTCGAATGCTGCAGAGAGATCCAAGAGAATTAGCATGGAGTAATGACCATTTGATTTAGCTGTTAGTAGATGATTAGAGACTTTAGTGAGGGCAGTTTCAGTGGAGTGTAAAGAGCAGAAACCGGATTGGAGAGGGTCGAGAACAGACAGACAGACTTCAATGGAAGTCTTCAAACAGAGGCTGGACAGACATCTGACTGGGAGGATTTAGCGAATCCTGCTTTGAGCAGGGGGTTGGACCAGATGGCCCAGGAGGTCCCTTCCAACTCTACGATTCTATGATTCTATGAATCAAAGACGCACTACTGCTGGCACTCCTCACTTCCCTCTACCCCTATCAACGCAATCTCTGTTTTATTGGGAAACTACTACACTTATCTTCTGCATTGCTGCCGTTGTATAACACAATACTTATGGAGTATTTGTCTGATGTTTTAGGGCTTTCTTTCCCTATATGTATTGCAAAGCTGTGATCTGTCACTGTCCTGCTGCATTCCCTGCCTTAGCTTTTTTGCAGGCTATGATAGACCCTCCTAATTGGCTGCTCTGAACATGTTCATTGAATCATCTATCATAACAGAGTGAACCAAGAGCTCCATTTTCTCACTGCTCTCATAGTAAAGAATCAACCTTTTTTTTCTAATTCTGTGCAATCCATTTAATATACTAAATATTGTGTTATATTGACTATAGACCCCCATACACAACTGGACTAAAGACAGACAAACTATTGTTGATTTTTGAAGATTTGGCCACTCTTCCATGAAATGAAGGATCTAGCTTGTTGAATTTGCAACTTTCGATTCTTTTATTGTTTGGGATATAACTCAATGACAGAGTAGTCTGGAAGCGGCCCTCTCATAGAGTTCACAGGATGGTGCAGACGGAGGAAAAAACTGTCAGCCACATTGTTTGGCTGACTGTCATTCAATGTGTACAGGAGCATTAAATCAGTTTGGTTCTGATTCTGCAGACTAGTTTTAGGGTACTGTCACACTTAGCGATGTACCAGCGATCCCGACCATCGATATGATGCGGTCAGGATCGCTGGTACATCGCTAAGTGGTCGCTAGTGAGCTGCCACACAGGCAGATCTCACTAGCGACATCGCAGGGGACGGGGGTCGCTACTTACCTGTCACACCAGGCGAACCTGCATCCTCCTGCCCGGCTCCACGCGTCGCTCATCGTCACAGCAGGAAGCGCCGCAGGAAGCTGACGACGAGAAACAGTCGAGCCTGTTCTCACGCGATCAGCGATAAGCAGTGGGGGAGCGGGTCGTAGGTAAGTATCAGACACAGCGATATCGCTAGCAATATCGCTATAACGTCACTAGTTATAGCGATATTGCTAGCGATATCTCTTAGTGTGACAGGCCCTTTACACTATAAAGAATGAAGACAAATATATTTATTGCAAAACTGTACTTCTTATGTTGACAGTAGATCTATAAGATTTGTATATAAGATAAATGTGGTAACTACTCAGCCAATAAATCATTACAAAATGAAGATAAGCTTTGCATAAATTACTATTACCAACACACACTAGTTTGAAATCTTTACCTACTGGGCAAACACTCCCTTCTCTTCATTAAGTTGAATCAAATCAACAAGCGAAGGAAATTATTTTTGGCAGCTTGCAACTTCTTACTAATATACATTTTTGCCTCTGAGCAAATAATTAGATCAACTTTAGGTTAGAGATTTCTAATCGTTTCACCATAAGGGAATCCCTGAAAAAACGCGTGTCTAGCTGGGAAACTCCCTACATGAAGCACAGGACTGCAGAAGCCCATTTAAATGCCCAACCTCACCGGTGCCTATAATATGATCGTTTGAAGCTGGCCTCAAGGCCCCCATACTCATCAGACTAATCTTGGCTGAGCTGCCGATATTGCATCAGTTGGCAATATATTGTACATGAAATGGAGACATCCTGAGTGTTCCGCTGTGATGGGAGAGTGAAGGATCTGGCCAAGCCAATTTCTGCATGATCATACTTTTGTTCTCCAGGAGTTAAAGGGAATCTGTCACCCCTTTTTTGAGATATCATATAATGATATCATTCAATTGTGTGTCACATAAGGATTCTCTTAGTACTTTTGCTTCCCCCTGACCCCGCACCTTTCATGCATAAATACCTATTTTATATCGGTTCAGATGTATGTAAGCTGCCACGGTCCGGTCCGATGGGCAGGCTTCTTCAACTGCTCCCCCCTCCCTGTCTTGCTCTACACAAGAAGAAATGCGTAGAGCAAGACAGGGAGGGGGGAGCAGTTGAATAAACCCCACCCAGCGGACCGGACAGCGGCAGTTTACATACATCTGAACCGATATAAAAAAGGTATTTATGCATGAAAGATGCGGGGTCAAGGGGAAGCAAAAGTACTAAGAGAATCCTTATGTGACACACAATTGAAAGATATCATTATATGATATCTCAAAAAAGGGGTGACAGATTCCCTTTAAGCCTCAACCAGTAGAGTCTGTCATTGGCTCTCTCATAGAAAATACAGGAGCTCATGAGTGAGCAGAGCGTTCCTGTGTATAGGGACCTCAGGAGATTTAGCTGTCGGCCGAGTGATCGTTCAACTGACATCTTATCTATTATGTATGGGGGCTTTAAGTGTTTTATTTACCCCACTCCAAATATATCTTAATGCACTGTGGATCGATCCACTATTTTCTACAATTAAAGGAAAGCATTCTGCTAGTTAACCGATGGCTAGGTTTCAAGAAAACCTATGGTTCCACAGAAGCACAATTTTAGATAAATAGTCTTTATTCATGCTATACATATGCAAATTCATGGTTTCTAAACAAAGGTAAGAAAGGAAAAAGGGGGGATAAAACAAAACATGCATATGTATAAGTGTTAGTTTGTTAACAAAGTAAATTGCTGAGGAATCTCAACATGCAGTGTAAATGTCATCAGCTCATAGGGAGTGTATTATTTGGATGCTAATTTTATACTGGTACTAGTGATGGGCATGTCTCCCATGCTGTCATCTGCGTGAAAGTGTGGGAAACACAGGCTCTGATCGGAGGTAAGATCATTAGCTTTTACCGGCGGTAAAAGGGATACCACGGTAACAGGCATCAGCTGATGAGAGTACTACTTTCATCATCCTACACCTGGTCTCTCTCATAGCAGTGAGAGCAGTCAAGGCTGATGAGAATATTCATCAGCCTGTGTCTGTGCAATTACTAACTTAAAAAAAATGGCATAAGCTCCCCTCTATTTTTGATAACGAGCACAGGTAAAGCTGACTGGCTGAAACCCCCTGCTATCAGCTTTATATTGGCTGGTTATCAAAAAATAGAGGGGTCCCCATGCTGTATTTTTTAATTATTTAAGTAAATAAGTTTAAAAAAACTGCATGGGATCTCTCATTTTGTCAACCAGCCAAGCTAAAGCAGACAGCTGGGAGCTGATATTCTCAGACTGGGAAGGGGCTATGAAGATTGGCCCTCCACAGCCTAAAAATAGCAGCCCGGAGCTGCCTCAGAAAAGGTGCGTCTATTAGATGCCCCAATTCTGGCTCTTTGCCCTGGTCTTCCCACTTCCCTTGGTACTGTGGCAAGTGGGGTAAAATTTGTGGGGTTGATGTCAGCTTTGTAATGTCACATGACATCAAGCCCACAGGTTAGTAATAGGGAGCCGTTTATAAGACGCCCCCATTATCAACCCCATAGTAATTTTGCAAAAAATACACAGCCAGAGTAAAGTCCTTTCATTGAAAGAAAGACACAGACTCCTATATTTTAAATTCAAACTCTTCACCCTAATTTACCCATTCATTCACTAAAAATAAAAAAGCAAAGTTATACACATCTTTCTGCCAGTAAACCAAAGTCCAACTGTAAAAGCCAAAAGATAAGAAAACACCATAGTCCTCACCTGTACAACAATAATCCATCGATGCACTGTCCCACTGTAAAAGACAAAAAATAATAAAGCATTAGAAAATTCTCACCCAGCGAGCGGTGCCATAAGTGTGGAAATTGGGGTTCATCAGCTATGAATTTCAGTGCTCTTTCTCACATCAGAACTACACACTGCAAGAGCTTAATTTCGCTCCTGTCTCAGTGTGTTCCGGTTGGCGCGGAGAGCAGTCACATCATTGATGTGACCGCACTGTGAATCATCTGGATTGTCATATGACATGACCATTAATGGAATATCATTGGACAGGTGAATAATATGATGTTTTATTATTTTTTGTGTTTTACAGTGGGACATGGTCATCGATGGATTATCACTGGACAGGTGAGTAATGTGGTGTTTAATTATTTTTTTCTTTTACAGTAGTACATGGGCATTGATGGATTGTTATCAGACAAGTCAGGAATATAGTGTTTTATTATTTTTTGTCTTTTACAGTGGGACATGGGCAGCGATGGATTATCGGTGGACAGGTGAGGAATATGGTGTTTTATTATTTTTTTGTCTTTTACTGTGGGATTGGGCATCAATAGATTATCAGCAGAAATGTGAGTATATCTTTGATTTTTTAGTTTTATTTTTTGGGTATAAATGGGTAAAATTGGGTGGGGAGTTTTTATTTAAAATAAAGGAGTCTGTGTCTTTCTTTCATTTAAAGGGCTTTATTCTGGCTGTGTATTTTTTGCAATATTATTATGCGGTTAGTAATGGGGATGTCTTATAGATGCCTCTCCATTACTAACCTGTGGGTTTAATGCCAGCTAACATTACAAAGTTGACAACCTCCCCTCAAATATTACCCCTCTTGCCACAGCATCCGGGCAAGTGGGAAGAGTAGGGCTAAGAGACAGTATTGGTGCAGCTATTGTTAGGATGTAGAGGGCTAATATCCATGGCCTCTTCCCAGTCTGAAAATACCAGCCCCAAGCTGTCTGCTTTAGCTTGGCTGGTTATCAAAAATTGTAGGAACCCCACTTCATTTTTTACGGGTTCGCCGATCTCTACTGATAATTGTACACAATAATCCATTGAAACATCTGACTAAAAAATCAAAAAATCTGAAGCAACCATCTTTGTAAAAATCAAAATTTGTGTCAGCTTCAAAACTTTTGGCCATGACTGTATGTAGGTCACAGCTTCTATAAAATTCATACCAGCAGTATTCATTTTAGTGTTTTAGTGTCAGAGAAAGTGTCTTTAATTTCATATATAAATGAGGGTTTTTTTTAATGCACCCTTAGCTCAGTGCACTGTAATGGTCTGAAATTGGCATATTGAGATTGACAGAACTTGCTTGCCAAAGCGAGGGCTGCATGAATTCAATCCCTATTGCAGTGCATGTACAATGACACTGAAGGAGCACAGTGGCACGAATACAGTAACAGTGTGGGTGCCCAATGATCCTTGGCTCTTCTCTGAAGCTTGCTGCACTAATATACCCGGAAGAGTAGCAAGCAAGCGGCCTCAGGCTAAAGCCTGGGATCATAGCGTGTACACATCCATACTTAAGTCCACACTGGACTCTTCCAGCATCAGTAAGCACATGCAGGAGCGTGGATTGAATTCAGACAGTGCTCACTCTCAACAAGTGAGTGCTGTCTATCAAGATCAAGGAAAGTGCTCGATATGCAAATTAGAAGTCACAATGGCGCTCTGAGCCCTTTGCTAATCGAAGGGAACACCAAAAGAGTCCTCATTTGCATTTAAGATCTTAAATGCATTATCTCTGTTACTAAAAAGCAAAAATGTGTTAAGTTGGTATGATTTTATAGGGCCTCAGTCACTTAAAGCATATAAATGTTCAATTAATTTAATTTGCATTTTGGAGATGACAAACACTCTTTAAATAATCTTTATATTAAATCCAAAGGTCTATTATGGGCCCCAATCAGCAGAGGGGCCTGCATCGGGCCCCGTCTCTTCTGCTCCGAGCCCCAGCGGCAGGATTCTGACGGTGCAGTAACTAACCTGCATCCGAGACAGAACAGGGGCAGGAAGGAGACACGGAGGCAGGATGGGAGACACGGGGGCAGGATGGAGACATGGGGGCAGGATGGGAGACATGGGGGCAGGATGGAGACACGGGGGCAGGATGGATACACAGGGCAGAATGGAGCCGGGGGCAGAATGGAGAAGGGCAGATTGGAGACAGGGGGCAGGATGGGAGACACGGGGGCAGGATGGAAAACACAGGGGCAGGATGGAGACAAAGGGAGCAGGATGGAGACAGAGGGGGCAGGAATATGGGGCAGGATGGAGACAGATGGTGCAGGATCATGGGAAAGGATGGAGACAGATGGGGCAGGATGGAGACAGATGGTGCAGGATCATGGGGCAGGATGGATGCGATGGGATCAGATGGGGCAGGATCATGGGACAGATGTGGCAGGATGGGGAGATCATATGGGGCAGGATGGGAAATCACATGGTGGCAGAATGAATACTCATGAGGGCAGGATGGGAGAACATATGGGGCCAGGATGGGAGAACATATGGGGCCAAGATGGGAGAACATATGGGGCCAGGAAGGGAGAACATATGGCTGGAGCCAGGAATGAGACACAAGGGGGCCAATATGGGGAATATTATTAACATGGGGCTAATTAAGGGATATTATTACTGCAGTGATGTATTTATTTTATTTTTTGAGGATGCTGTTTTAAATGTGGGAGGCAGTCCTGTTATGTGCAGAGCGACACCGTCGCCTTTTTTTCTTCATCTGATGTAGTTTAGAATTTGGGAAAAAATAAGTAATGTGTTCTACAAGCGGTGCTCTAGATAACTGTGCTATTTCCTGCAGAAACGAGCCCTGGCTGGAAGAAGTGATGCCGGTCTATGCTGGATGAAGATGAATAGCGAAGATGAAGGACTTCACCTAGAGACGTCACTGGTGGATCAGTGTGTTACCTGTACACTGACACTATACACTGTATACTATATACAGCGATCCTGTGTATAATGTCACCGGTGATCACTGTATTACCTGTGCAGAGTGTTGGAGCTGGCGGAACGCACCAAATAATAAAGATGGTACATAAGGTGCGTTCGCAACCTGGGGTCCACCGTGCAGAGATGGTACACTGCTGCTCTGTAATGGCGGATGCTATATGGCGGTATAAGAGAGAAACACACGCGGGTTAACATCACCTGGTGTGTACAGCGGCAGACTCTGTTGCCTCACAGTGCCGCACTACCGCAGAACATAAATGCCGGAGCCTGTTACAGCTCACAGAGCTCGGCAAAGTGAGCGCTCAGTATATGGTCACAGAACTCTGCCCCAAGGACCTCTAGACCTACTAAGCATGCGGCATCGCATCTGCGGACGCCAGTAATGATGCTAGCTACCGTGGAGTGCTGACCAAGCATATTGTGGCTTATAGATAAGCCACCACTTGGCGTTGATGCCAGTCTCAGGCTCATCCTCCTACCTATACCTCAGCCTGGGCGCTAACAGGCAAGGCTGCACAACACATGCATACCAAGGGTAGGGGTTCTTAATGAGTCAGTCACCAGAGACATTCATACGTGCATACAACTCTCACTCCTCATGGTGTGATAATGCAGTCTATACTAGCGCACGGCCGTGCGGTCGTGTGATCCTTTTATAGACACAGCCTTCCGGGACATTCGTGGTTGCCCAATCCAAGCTGTTTGAGGACCTGAGCATGTGACCTCCAACCACCAATGAGCGGTCGTCTCACGGGCATGCTCAGATGGAGAAAAGCAGGACTTAGTCTCAGGAGAAAGACCTGGCTAGTCATTGCTTGCGTTGAGAAACATGTGATGGTGCCTCCGCGGCTTGTGTTTTGCATATTTTCTTAGTCTCAGGAGTGTCTGCTCGCCGCTGACCAATGCATGACATTATAACTGAGCCTGGAGCAGCAACCAGATGCCTAGCATTAACCTGAGCAAGACTCTGGGACCGACGTCTGTGCTGAGCAGGAACCTCTGTGGCCGCAGAAGAATGGGAGACCACAGAGGACATGGCTTGAGATTCCCCCTGTGCAGTGGGGGAAATTTGACGCCTAAAACACAGACACTGTATACTAAGTACAGATCTCCTGTGTATAATGGCACTTATGGTGATATTAGTATTGTGCTTTTTTTATTACTGATCAGTATTGTAGTATTCAGTCACTATGTGGTGGTATGTTGTCCAGCCATGGTGTGGCGGTATTTGTTCCTTGTATGTGCTATTATTTGGTCACTATGTGGTGGTCGTATGTGGTCTGGTCATGGTGTGGTGGTATTTTTTCCTTGTATGTGGTATTATTGGTCACCATGTGATGGTAATATGTGGTCGGGACATGATGCGGTGGTATCTGTCCCTTGTATGTGATATTATTTGGTCACTGTGGTGGTAATATGTGGTCTGGACATGGTGCAGTGGTATTTGTCCCTTGTATGTGGTATTATAGGTCACTATGTGGTGGTAATATGGAGTCTGGTCATGGTGCGAAGGTATTTGCCCCCTGTATGTGATATTATTAGTCATTTTAAAAATTGAAAAATAAATAAAAATATACCTAAATAAACCTGACTTTGGCGAAAGTCGGCGATTTTTGAATCTGACCGACCTGTTTCGCTCAACTCTAGTCTTTGGTCTTGACTGTGAGTCACCTCCCGCCATGGATGATAGCGGGAAACAGGCAGTCCATCGTCTACTTTCAGCGGACTTGTACACAGGTAATCTTTCACATCGGCCTGCGCTCACGGGGATGTTCTGCCTTCACAGCCGACACTGTACCCGACTGCCTACTTCGGTTTCCCACCTTCACTCTGACCCTTTTCCCTCGTACATCGCTTTTTAACACGGCCTCACCTACCTCAGTCACATGCAAGGGTTGGTCCCTCTATGGAAGCCTTCCCCCTTGCAACATTGGTGACAGTCCGGGCAGTTCCGGAACCGGAGTGGGAAAGGTACCCCTGATCTGGTTCTTTGCCTTAAACATACCTGGGCCCCCACCCCCTTCTCAGGGGCCCATAGCTGCTGGGCAGCAGAGTAGGGAGATCGATTCTCCCTGCTCTGTCACAGAATAGTGGTGTAGTGTAACTCCCCCCTGCCCCCCGGTTTCTACGCTACTTGACAGAGAGGAAGGAACAGACACGGGCAAGGTCAAAAAGCACAGCAGGACAAATCAGGGTACTACCAGAGTCAGATACACAGGCCATACGCAGAAAATATAACTGACATGGCCTGCAGGAATCAGCAGGAGGAAATAACAAACCTGAACCCAAAATGAAGCCAGGCAAATGTGACGTCTCGGAGGTGTCTGTTGAGGACAGGGTTCCAATACACAGAGCAGGAGAAGAGTCTTTGAAGGACGTGGAGACCTCCCTTACCCAGGAACTCCAAAACACTGTGCTAGTCAAGTACAAGTAACCGCTGGAGTGAGGTTTCACTCTGTGTAGTCTAGTTACCTGGACCTTAGAGCGGAGCGGGGACATTACAGTCTTTGGTAGAGATGAGCGACTTTACCTTTTTTAGGGTCGAGTCGGGTTTCATGAAACCCAACTTTCTCAAAAGTCGAGTCGAACGAAATCGGCCGACTATAGGGAAAAGTCGGGAAAAGTCGGGAAACACGAAACCTAATGCAAGTCAATGGGGAGAAAAGTCGGCAGTGAGTGGAGGACTGTAAACACACCTGGCATGAATTTTAACCCTAGAGGCGGCAAAATCTCTCTTTCTCTTCTCTCTCTCCCTCTCCCTCTCTCTCTCTCCCACTCCAGCTATGCTCCTTCTACGCTACGCTCCGCTTCTCTCATTGGCTGAAAAAAGTCACATGCAAGCATTCGGCGAAACCCGACTTTGGCGCTTGGGTCGCCGACCGCATGGCCAACTTCACACTGTGGTCGGGTTTCATTTCATGAAACCCAACTTTGGCGAAAGTCGGCGACTTTTGAATCTGACCGACCTGTTTCGCTCAACTCTAGTCTTTGGTTTTGACTGTGAGTCAGCTCCCGCCATGGAGGATAGCGGGGAACAGGCAGTCCATAGTCTACTTTCAGCGGACTTGTACACAGGTAATCTTTCACATCGGCCTGCGCTCACGGGATGTTCTGCCTTCACAGCCGACACTGTACCTGACTGCCTGCTTCGGTTTCCCACCTTCACACTGACCCTTTTCCCTCGTGCAGCGCTTTTTAACACGGCCCCACCTACCTCAGTCACATGAAAGGGTTGGTCCCTCTCTGGAAGCCTTCCCCCTTACAACATTGGTGCCAGTCCGGGCAGTTCCGGAACCGGAGTGGGAAAGGTACCCCTGATCTTGTTCTTCGCCTTACACATTCAGTACATGAAAGATGAAAGAAAAAGAAAGGAATCCAAAGAGACCTTCGGTATATGTGACAACCCCCAGACCCTGATGGGAAAAGTGCTGAGAAGGGGAACACGCAAACAAACAACGGGAGAAGCAATATAGAAAACCTCAGCAAGATAATACTTCACTGGGTAGCCAGCACTCCAAACATCCATCTAACTTGGAATACAGCCAGCAAAGACTGCATGTACCAGAAGAGTGTAAATAGCCCCATCCCAAGATGTGATAAGACAAACCAAATTAAGGAAGAGAAAACACCTGCATAAAAGCAACGCAGCAAAGTAAAGACAAGAGCATTATCAGCAGTTGAACAGAGACAGGACAGATTATGGTCCAACATTTTTGGGGCCCCCTTGAGATTCCACCAAGGCTCCATCTCAGCCCCACCTCCACCCTTCAAACTGTCCACAGTCCCACTGCTCTTTCTTGGAAAAACTCCACTTCTCAACAATCACACATTAACTGTTCCCATCACCAGATCACATACATAGCCAGCAGCTTTTGTGTTGGCCAAAAGATTTTTTAAGCCGCCACCATGACAAGGTAGACTCTATTGGCCCTACTCAACCCTACCCTATTAAACATTTGTTAAAATATCTAATGACTATGTCGTCCTGGGCTATTCTGTGTGCACAGGACCTGTGATGAGGTCACAGGAGGTGCGGAGTCAGGGGTCACATGATCAGGGACTTCAGTGGCTGCAGGACTCTGCTCTGCTGGTTGTCATGGTGCTCGCTGGATGAGGTGAAGTTTCTGTGTGGGGTCAGGAGGGGTCTACAGGGTGGATGTAGCAGAGCTGTGTGTGTATGAGTTGTACAGAGTGGAGCCATGTGTGTAGAAGGTGTACGGAGCAGAGATATACATGTATGAGGTGTACGGTGGAGCAAAGTCGTGTGTGTATGGGGTGAGCGGAGCCGTTTGTGTACAAGGTGTATGCAGCGGAGCCATTTGTGTACAAGGTGTACGGAGCGGAGCTGTGTGTGTATGAGGTGTACGGAGGAGTGGAGCCATGTGTGTAGAAGGTGTATGGAGCAGAGATATGCATGTATGAGGTGTACGGTGGAGCGAAGCTGTGTGTGTATGGGGTGAGCGGAGCCGTTTGTGTACAAGGTGTATGCAGCAGAGCCGTTTGTGTACAAGGTGTACGGAGCGGAGCTGTGTGTGTATGGGCTGAACGGAGCAAAGCTGCGTGTGTATAAGGTGCACGGAGCAGAGCTGCGTGTGTACAAGGCGTACGGAGCAGAGCCGCGTGTGTACAGCGTGTACGGAGCAGAGCCACGTGTGTAAAAGGTGTAAGGATATGCAAATAAAGTCTGTGGAGGCTCATTTAATAGTCTCAAACATGGGACTAGCCAGATCTTCCTCCAGGGAAGGACCCAGCCAGGGAGTGGCTCCTTTCGGAAACCACCATTACCACCATATTAAGTGGCCCTTTAAGTCAATATCTAGCTCTTTACGAGTTTACAGATATGACAAGGGAAATACCAAGGCCAGGTATCCATCCACAGACAGCTGTTTCGGGGTGTTGCCCCTCATCAGTGTGGAGTAGGATTCTGGCTATGTGGGAGCGATGCCTAGTAGACCAACATCACGAAACAATCACTGACCTCAGGAAGATCTGGCTAGTCCCGTGTTTGAGACTCTTAAATGAGGCTCCACGGACTTTATTTGCATATTCGTATTTCCCAGGGAGCAATGCACCTAGGATTTCACTGGTTGAGCGCCTTTGCCGGCTGCCGCAGTGTTTTCTTTGACTGGTCTCCCTGAGGTCAGTGATTGTTTCGTGATACAAGGTATATGGAGCAGAGTGCATGTGTACAAGGTGTATCGAGCAGAGCCGTGTGTGTATAGGGGGTGCGGAGCGGAGCCATGCGTGTATAGGGGGTATCAGGTGCAGTAATAGGGACACATGCGGCAGCAGCGGCTCAGCATTGGGGTATCAGGTGCGGTTATAAGGACACATGCAGCAGCAGTGGCTCAGCATTGGGGTATCAAGTGCAGTAATAGGGAAACATACGGAAGCGGCGGCTCAGTATTGGGGTATCAGGTGTAGTAATAGGGACACATACTGCAGCAGCAGCTCAGCATTGGGGTATCAGGTGCAGTAATAGGGACACATACGGTAGCAGCAGCTCAGCACTGGGATATCAGGTGCAGTAATAGGGACACATACGGCAGCAGCAGTGGCTCAGCATTGGGGTATCAGGTGTAGTAATAGGGACACATACAGCAGCAGAGGCTCAGAATTGGGGTATCAGATGCAGTAATAGGGACACATACGGCAACTGTGGGGAAGGTGACTTGACGACAGATGTGACTGGTAGAAGAAGGGGACGGTTTGTGCAGTAGGGACAGAGATTGACAGGTTAGAAAGGTAACAGCAGGGAAAGACAGAAAAGGGAGTGCAGTACCGTGAAATGACCACAAGATGGCAGGGGAGAGTAGTACAGGACTTAACATCAGCTTAGGGCTTAGGAATCCGCTTAGTCATGGGGGGCGGGGAGATAGGAGCCCGGGTGGGAAATTCCCCTGTGAGAGAGGGGATAAATAGAAGAAGGCGGGGCTCCAGGAGAGTTTAGTCCCAGGAGGAGCTCAGAAGAAGACGGAGAAAGTGAGAAGAGCTCGGCCAGGGGGACGGACAAAGGAGAGACAGTCAGGGGGGTGGCCCTGACCTGACGGACTGCAGGACAGGCAAGGAGAAGAGGCAGCCAGGGGGGGAGACCCTGACTCGACGTACCACAAGACAGACGAGGCCCCGGGGGTACCGATTGGAAGACGACCTCGGGCAGGTGAAGCGCTGGGGGTAGATTGGTCTAGGACAGCCCCCAGTGAAAGATCCGCGAGGTGCGTTACTGTGACTGGAGCTGAAGAATAGGTACCCGGGCCTGGCGATACAGTGGTGTAAAGAAGCTGCAGTGCGTGTTTGGTGTTCGTCAGGAGGACGACAAATAAACCGGAACTGTTACAAGTGGAAGCTGTCTTCGTATCGTCTTTGCCTCGTCTGGTAAGCAGTGGTCCACCCACCAAGCCCGGCCAGCCCCTACCACACAGCAGCGGCTCAGCATTGGGGTATCAGGTGCAGTAACAGGGACACATACGGCAGCAGTGGCTCAGCATTGGGGTATCAGGTGTAGTAATATGGACATATACGGCAGCAGGGGCTCAGCATTGCGGTATCAGGTGCAGTAATAGGGACACATACGGCAGCAGTGGCTCAGTATTGGAGTATCAGGTGCAGTAATAGGGACACATACAGCAGCAGCGGCTCAGCATTGGGGTATCAGGTGCAGTAAGAAGAACACATACAGCAGCAGCGGCTCAGCATTGGGGTATCAGGTGCAGTAATAGGGACACATACAGCAACAGCAGCTCAGCATTGGGGTATCAGGTGCAGTAATAGGGATACATACGGCAGCAGCGGCTCAGCATTGGGGTAACAAGTGCAATAATAGGGACACAAACGGCAGCAGCGGCTCAGTATTGGGTATCAGGTGTAGTAATAGGGACACATACCGCAGCAGTGGCTCAGCATTGGGGTATCAGGTGCAGTAATAGGGACACATATGGCAGCAGTGGCTCAGCATTGGGGTATCAGCAGGATGAGGGGTTTGTGCAGGTTGGGGATACATGGTGATGGAGCTGAAATATGAGAATTGAAACATGTCGTTGTTGTATTCTCTGTAGCAGAGTCGTGGCTGGAGACGTTGTCATTGTCGGTCTGGGCCAGATGGAAAAGATGTGAAAAGTGAACGATTCCATCAGAAAGATCATCATCAGCAGTAAGACAGCAACTATAACTGTGCAGTAATCACTTATATGTTTTGTAGGACTGGAATTTACCACTGACCATATGGTGATAATATCTTTGGTAGTCTTTATATAGAGATTATTTTCAGTAACAGCGCAGTCGTCTCCTACATCCACCATTAGGGTGCGTCACCGAGTTGTAATCAAAGTTACCTAGTTAGGGGCTGTGATAAAACACTCCGGGATCGCCTTTGCTGGGGTCAAAGGTCACGTGCATTCAGCATGAAACTCAGGCGCAGACCTGGGATTCGGGTGTAACTGACCCTGGGTCAGGTTTATTAACGGTGAAAGCAATGCAAAAGGAAATAAAACATAAAACAAATCCTTGCCTGTCCGGCACTAACTAAACAATGGACAACCTAACTACCAACTGGCGGGCTTCTCCCGTCCAGCCAAACCACAGTTGCAGTGGGCACTGCTTCCACTCACGTGTGTCTCTCACACAGACAGGCTCTCTGTGTTCCCAGGCTGAGACACTCACACAACCACCTGGCATCCTTTTATATCCACCTCCCATTATCCATTAGTAAGCAGGTGCGATACTGACCAGACTAGGCCACATAGGAAAGGAATCTGGGCGAGATATACCTGCCCTCATCCACTATTCCCACATGATTCTCACATATCCCCCCCCTCTGCTCAGACCACTCCGGTCGAGCAATGACACCCGCCAAACAGTGCACTCGGGACAGGGCATCTGCATTTCCCATCTGTACCCCTGGGCGGTGCTCCACCGTAAAAGTGTAGGCCTGCAGGGCAAGGAACCACCGGGTCACCCGGCTATTCCGTTCCTTGTTCAAGTGCATCCACTTGAGAGGGGCATGGTCAGTGATCAGCCTGAACTTTCGGCCCACCAGGTAATATTTGAGGGCCTCTAGAGCCCACTTAATGGCGAGGCACTCTTTTTCCACGACTGCATACCTTTGCTCGTGTTTATTCAGCTTCCTGCTGAGATAGAGGACTGGGTGTTCCACTCCGTCCCTCACTTGTGAGAGTACGGCCCCGATACCGGTATCAGAGGCATCCGTTTGTACCACAAACTCACTGCGGAAGTCCGGAGTCACCAGTACAGGCTGAGAGCAAAGTGCCCGTTTTAGGCTATGGAAGGCTTCTTCAGCCGCTAAACTCCATTTAATCATGATGGAGTCTTTCCCTTTTGTAAGATCCGTCAGGGGGGTAGCGATGGCTGCAAAATTGGGTATGAACCGGCGATAATAGCCGGCGATCCCCAGGAAGGCTTGCACCTGCTTCTTGTTGACAGGTTGTGGCCAGTCCTGAACCGCCTGAATCTTATCAACCTGGGGTTTAACAACACCCCTTCCAATTACATACCCCAAATACCGGGCTTCTTCTAGCCCGATGTGACATTTCTTGGGGTTCGCGGTTAGACCTGCCTCCCACAGGTCGTCAATCACAGCTTGTACTTTCTGGAGATGAGTCTCCCAGTCCAAGCTGTAAATGACAATGTCATCCAAATAGGCCGAAGTGTACCGCCTATGTGGCCTCAGGACTCGATCCATCAGTCTCTGGAAGGTCGCCGGTGCCCCGTGCAGTCCAAACGGCATATACACATACTGAAATAAACCTTCCGGCGTAGCAAATGCTGTCTTTTCTCTGGCAGCCTCAGCCAGAGGGATCTGCCAATACCCCTTTGTTAGATCTAGGGTCGTAATATACCGGGCTTTTCCTAACCGATCTATTAACTCGTCGACCCGGGGCATAGGATAGGCATCAAATTTTGAGACCACATTCAGTTTCCTGAAGTCATTGCAGAACCGGATGGTGCCGTCCGGTTTAGGAATTAGCACAATCGGGCTGGACCACGCACTGTGCGATTCCTCAATGACTCCTAACTCTAACATTGCCTTCACTTCTCGGGAAATGGCTTCACGGCGCGCTTCCGGGATTCGGTAGGGCTTTACGTGAACTGTGACACCAGGTTCCGTTACGATGTCATGTTTCATTAGCATAGTCTGCCCGGGTTTTTCTGAGAAAAACTTTTGGTTGTGAAGTAGAAACTGCCTGACCTCAGTCTTTTGCCGCTCAGAAAGAGTCTCTGCAACCTGTACCTCCGGCATGGTATGCGAGCAGACAGGACGGGCCAGCTCCGCGGACAAGGCAGACCGATCCTTCCAGGGCTTTATCAGATTTACATGATAAATCTGTTCAGGTTTCCGTTTACCTGCCTGGTATACTTTGTAGTTTACTTCACCAACTCTTTCCTTGATCTCAAAGGGGCCCTGCCACTTTGCCAGGAACTTACTGTCCACCGTGGGGACCAGGATCAACACCCTATCTCCGGGTGCAAACGTACGGATCTTGGCGCCCCTATCATAGATTCTTTTTTGGGCTCCTTGAGCCTGTATCATGTGTTCTTTGACGATAGGCATAACAGCCGCAATACGGTCCTGCATTTGTGTGACGTGATCTATCACTGTTTTAAATGGAGTGACCTGACCCTCCCAGGTTTCTTTTGCAACGTCTAACAGTCCGCGAGGACGTCGGGCATACAATAACTCGAAAGGCGAGAATCCCGTGGAAGACTGGGGTACTTCCCTGATGGAAAAAAGCAAATACGGAAGTAAATAGTCCCAGTTCTTCCCATCCTTGTCTATCACCTTTCTCAGCATCTGCTTCAGAGTTTTATTGAACCGTTCAACCAACCCGTCTGTTTGAGGGTGATACACGGATGTGCGTAACGGTTCGATTTGTAACAATCGGCAGAGCTCCTTCATTATCCTGGACATAAAGGGGGTCCCCTGGTCGGTGAGTATCTGTTTTGGTATACCGACCCGACTAAACACATGCACCAGTTCCTTGGCAATCGTCTTGGTGGCCGTGTTACGCAAAGGGATGGCCTCCGGGTAACGAGTGGCATAATCCAAGATGACCAGGATATGTTGGTGTCCACATGCAGACCGTGGAAGGGGCCCAACTAAATCCATCCCAATCCTCTCAAACGGGACTTCAATAATAGGTAGGGGTACCAAAGGGCTACAGAACCGGAGCTTAGGTGCAGAGGCTTGGCAGTCAGGACAAGACTCACAATATACACGAATATCGTGATGCATGCCTGGCCAAACAAAACAGTGTAATATCCTTTCGGTGGTTTTCTGGACTCCCAGGTGACCTCCCATCACATGTCTGTGGGCCAGGTCCAGCACCTGCCGCCGGTAGGGTTTTGGCACGACTAATAGTTGCACCGTATCTTCCCCCTTTTTCTCTATCTGATAGAGTAAATCATTCTCCAGAACCATGTAAGGATATGCCAGCCTAGAGCCAGGTTCTACGGGTACCCCATTTATCACTTTTACATTTGTCCTAGCCTGAGAAAGGGTAGGATCCTTTATTTGCTCGCTTTGGAAGTCATCTTTCTGAACTTCTAAATCCGGCAAACGGGGAGGTGGACGGCTGTCGGCCTCCTCCTCTTCCCCGGTCTCCTCCGTATCACCCGCCATGACTGAAAACGGGAACTGCAGGTCATTTCCCGCAGACTCTTCCCCCGAGTCTTCCGGGGAGACATCTTCCAGGGGTTCGAGACCCCCACGCGCCCTGGGAGAAGAATCATGTACACTATTACCCGAGGGCATCAACTGATTCTCCCACAATTGCCAGAAGTGGGGAAAATCCCAGCCCAGGATAACATCATGCAATAACGCCGGGACGAGTCCCACTTTATGTTGCACTGACCCATAGGAAGTAGTAATGCATATGACCGTGGTGAGGTATGAACAGGTGTCTCCATGCACACACGTTACAGAAAATTTGTCTGATGGTCCAGTCGGGGCTGACACCAGACTGGCCTTCACCAGAGTCACCACACTTCCCGAGTCTAACAATGCCACCACATTTTTGCCATCAACAGTTAAATCACACAAGTGTTTTTCCACATCCTTTTGACCGGCATTCACACTCACTACCCGTGCAACCATAGACATGCGGTTTTTAGAGTCTGTGACGTCGCACTGCATGGGTTCAGTAGTGACCGGACAGTTCGCAGCAATATGTCCCATCTCTTGGCAGCGGAAACACCTAACGGGCCCCTTGCTTAGACCATAGTTCATTACTCTCGGCCTCGCAGTGCGGGCAGTCCCGTTTTCCTCCCCCACTGTCTTAGGGATTTTTCCATCTCCCCTACTCCCTGGAACAGTCTTACCGGTTCCACGTGGAGATGATGAAGAACGAGGTGGGGTAGCGTCGTCTCGGAGTCCTTCCGCCACGGAGTAACGTTCAACCAGATCCACCAGTTGATCTGCCGTCGTAGGATTTCCATGGCTTACCCACTTCCTCAGGGCTGGCGGTAGAGCTCTCAGGTACTTGTCCATGACGACTCTCTGGATTATCTCTGGCGCTGTCAACACCTCGGGTTGTAGCCACTTCTTCGTCACGTGGATCAGGTCGAACATCTGGGACCGCGGTGGTTTATCCGGCTGATAAGTCCATTGATGCACTCTCTGTGCACGGACAGCGGTTGTCACTCCCAGCCGGGCCAAGATCTCGGCTTTCAATTTGTCAAAGTCCTGCGCGGCTTCAGGCTCTAAGTCATAATAAGCCTTTTGGGCCTCACCGGAAAGAAACGGGGCAATCAGGCCGGCCCATCGTGCCTTCGGCCATTTTTCTCGCACCGCCGTCCGTTCAAACGTGGTCAGGTATGCCTCGACGTCATCTTCGGTCGTCATTTTCTGCCAGTACCGACTCACGTGAATCGCTCTTGACTCGGCTTCCAGGTTAAGCTCAGGTAAGCTTGCCAAGCGCTGCGCCACCTGCTGGAGAAGCGAACGATCGGTAACTGTCATGTCCACCAACTCCTTCAGCTGGGCCATCATCACCCGATTAGCTTCTTGCTGGACGGCGGTGGACTGTACCAGCGCTTTCACCACGTCCTCCATGCTCATGCTTGCAACGTGATGCCCGCGTTCTCCACCACAATGTGATAAGACACTCCGGGATCGCCTTTGCTGGGGTCAAAGGTCACGTGCATTCAGCATGAAACTCAGGTGCAGACCTGGGATTCGTGTGTAACTGACCCTGGGTCAGGTTTATTAACGGTGAAAGCAATGCAAAAGGAAATAAAACATAAAACAAATCCTTGCCTGTCCGGCACTAACTAAACAATGGACAACCTAACTACCAACTGGCGGGCTTCTCCCGTCCAGCCAAACCACAGTTGCAGTGGGCACTGCTTCCACTCACATGTGTCTCTCACACAGACAGGCTCTCTGTGTTCCCAGGCTGAGACACTCACACAACCACCTGGCATCCTTTTATATCCACCTCCCATTATCCATTAGTAAGCAGGTGCGATACTGACCAGACTAGGCCACATAGGAAAGGAATCTGGGCGAGATATACCTGCCCTCATCCACTATTCCCACATGATTCTCACAGGGCCCACTCAGAAGTTTCACCCCCCCTGAACCGAAACCCTAGCTAGGCCTCTGTCTCTGCCAATCCCGTCTTAGTGTTCCCTGATTGCTTTTGGATTTACCAGTGTTTAACTTGGCTTTGACTCCGACTTGATATTGCCTTTGGTCCCTGATACTTCTGCCTTTTGTCTGGTATTGACCTTTTGGCTCTCTACTAACTATGTGCTTGTTTTTTCCCTTTGTACTCCATTACGGTCTAGGTTTTGACTTGGCTTGTTTGACTATTCTGCTGCCATCTGGTGGTGGCTTCGCTGCAGCACTGCAGGTCTGCTCTTGCAGACTTGTTACTATCCTTCCACTCTATTACCATCTAGTGGAGGTTGCAGTTACCTGCATAGCTGCAGCATGACAATAACATTACACATTTTCTGCAAGGGGGAAAATAGGCAATATGTCCATCTTTTTTCACTCACATACTGCATGTTGTCAGGATTTAAAAGTCTGTAGTAACATAGAATGAGTGCAGACTTTTATCAGAAAAGTGATCAACCCCTTTAAGAATTACTTGTCAGTTGTAATCCACCTGATAAATTGGTGATCGTCAAGATTATCGGAGGGAGGTCCCCATGATAAATGACTGTTGGGGTCTTTTGGCTATACTTACACACTACAATCCCTACATACAGTACATCATATAATAATAAACTTAATTATTACTGAGCCTTGGGTAGTCAAGCATCTTTTTTAAACAATTTTTGTAGAAAATAAGAAAGAAAAGATTTACTGCATATTATTTCCTGGTAATAAATAAAATTTAGATCACAGCAAGAAGGAACGTGTTGTGAAAACTATGCTAACAATGCAGCCATAGTCTGTGATCGTCTTGTGCTTGAGCAGACTTAGACCCATTTCTGTTGGGTAGACTTTAGTCATGTGTCTCACATTATAGATTCCACCCCTAGTATAGGAAACAGAAGTGTTGGCTAATTCTTAGGTCAACATATTTAGTGGGGGGGGACTTTTTATGCTTTTTTTCAGGCATTTGGGTGTATGTGATGTTTTTCTGAGATAAAGAATTGCGCCATTACAGTATCTTAGAAAATCCAATAGGTCTTCAAACTTTATACAGTGGGTACAGAAAGTATTCAGACCCCTTTAAATTTTTCACTCTTTGTTTCATTGCAGCCATTTGGTAAATTCAAAAAAGTTCATTTTTTTCTCATTAATGTACACTCTGCACCCCATCTCGACTGAAACAAAACAGAAATGTAGAAATTTTTGAAAATTTATTGAAAAAGAAAAACTGAAATATCACATGGTTATAAGTATTCAGACCCTGTGCTCAGACACTCATATTTACAGTGCCTTGTGAGAGTATTCGGCTCCCTGGAACTTTTCAACCTTTTCCCATGTAGGGAAGGTGACCTGACGGACGAACTGACTGGTCAGATTTCAAAAGGGAAAACAGCTAGGAAAATGTAGGTGACGTGCAGTACCTTGAACTGACAATAGAGGGCAGGAAGGAGTGTGAGCATAGGACTTGACATCAGCTTAGGGCTAAGAAACCGTTGGTCATGGGGGGCGGAGTTATAGGGAACCGGGAAAGCTATAAATTTGACGGGAGGGTTCCAGAAAGTTCCAGTCCCCAGGGGGAGCTCAAGTGACGAGGAGACTGTGACAGTTGCTGCACTGTGAGGAAAACCCAACCAGGGGGACTGAGGAGAAAGGAAGTCAGGGGGGTTGTCCTGACACGAAGTACCGCAGTATAGACGAGGCTCCGGGTGTGGGACACCGTATTGAAACGACGCTTGACCAGTAACATTACTGTTGGTGTATAGGCCTAAGGCAGCCACAGTGACGGAGCTGTCAGAGCGTCACTGAGTGTAAAGGGGACGGTACGTAAATATACGTCCCTGGAGAAAGTGTGTCACCCTGTGTTCTGTAACCAGAGAACTGTGAAGGAAAGTGCGGTGTGCTGTGAGGCCGTCTGGCGGACGGCGAGAGAAATAATAAACTTGGACCTGTTACACCCGAAACTTGCCTCCAGCTTGTGTCTGTATGTTACTGCGTGGTATCCAGAGGGACCACCCCCCAGACCGGCCCACCGACCCAACACTTGGCGTAGTCGGCGGGATCAACGCCGCTAATACAATATGTTCTGCGACAAGCCTGCCTCTGAGGAGTGGGAACAGACTTGGACTGCACTGTGAATTACAAATTATCAACCTGTGGATCACAAATTGGGAGCGCTGTGGCGTACCTGCGTTGCCAGCAGAGGATCCGGGGCGTTACCAGGTCCGGAGCAAGATGGCGGTGCTGCTTCGACGCAGAGGAGCGATCCAGGTGTTTGCCATTGTCTCCAATGGACTGAGGCCCCCTTGGGGACGGCGATATGTACCAGGAGGCCGCCACTCCCACATACTGGACCCTGACAAGTGGGTGGAAAGGCCTGCCGTCGCCCCACCCAGCAGAGGGAGTGGCACAGAGGAAAAGATTGTCTGCGGCTATTTGGCGCCATTCGATTGCTGCCCACTGGATGAGATGTGACGCTGCGGTTGTAGAGGCCGCCTGGAGTGGCGGTGGTGGCGGTGGTTGAGCTCTGCCAGAAGATCTATACCTCAGAGTCACGAACAGCCAGTCCGGTCTCGGGTGGAGGAGCGGAGCCATGGCGGATCCCACGGGAGCGGGTGCCCAAGATACCAGCAGAGAGCCCCTCCGCGGAACCTCTGGGCCTGGAGGCCAGCCTCACCGGTTGGTGGAGTGAAGAGCGGAGACTGCAGGAGCAGCCGCGGGAAGATGTGACGGAGACCGCGACGCCGAGGAAGGTGAGAGTTCCCCCGGCTCTGCCAGTGGCTCCGCAAGCGGCCCCCACCACTCAGACGCAGCACGCGGCCTCCTGTAGTCCCGAAAAGCTGGCCAAGGAAGACCCCACTGTCTATGCGGAGCTGAGTGGGCCCTCCACTCCCAGCCCCGAGCCACCCCGCCCGGTGACGCCACGCCCGATGTCGCCGCTGCGGAGCCTGTTTCCAGAAGACGCTGTTGCGTCCCCCCTGCAAGTGGTGACATTCTCCCTGAAACCAGCTGTTACTCCGGTTATGACGGCTCCGGCTGAAGCTCTGGATGCAGCCCACCCTGCGGCCGTGGTTATGCCGGCATTGGAACTGGCTGTGGCCTATTTGTCAGGCCCTGTGGCCCAACATCCGGAAAACCTGTCTGCCCCTATCCGCCACCCGGCCCCAGCGGCTGCTGGGCCGCAGACATCACCAGCCACCTCTGCCCTGTTTTTGTCCCCGGCTAAGTCCCGCCCACCGGACTCCCGGGCTCACACCGGACCCTCCGTTTGGGTCGCAGAAGTGGTAAAAAAGAAGAAAGCCAGAGAACAGGAAGTATGGAACCTGCTTCATGCAAAGGGGGAGGCTGGCATGGCGGCGACACGATCTATGGGACGGCTCGTGTATACGAATATACCCAGTATATACGTTACTGCGCGGTATCTAGAGGGACCACCCCCCAGCCCGGCCCACCGACCCTACACCCACATATCATGATTCAAACATAAAGACACCAAATGTAAATTTTTGGTGAAGAATCAACAACAAGTGGAACACAATTGTGAAGTTGAACAAAATTTATTGGTTATTTTAAATTTTTGTGGAAATTCAAAAACTGAAAAGTGGGGCGTGCAATATTATTCAGCCCCTTTATTTTCAGTGCAGCAAACTCACTCCAGAAGTTCATTGTGGCTCTCTGAATGATCTAATGTTGTCCTAAATGACTAATGATGATAAATATAATCCACCTGTGTGTAATCAAGTCTCCGTATAAATGTACCTGCTCTATGATAGTCTCTGAATTCTGTTTGAAGCACAGAGAGCATCATGAAGACCAAGGAACACAGCAGGCAGGTCCGTGATACTGTTGTGGAGAAGTTTAAAGCCGGATTTGGATACAAGATGATTTCCAAAACTTTAAACATCACAAGGAGCACTGTGCAAGCGATCATATTGAAATGGAAGGAGTATCATACCACTGGAAATCTACCAAGACCCGGCCGTCCCTCTAAACTTTCATCTGAAACAAGGAAAAGACTGATCAGAGATGCAGCCAAGAGGCCCATGATCACTCCAGATGAACTGCAGAGATCTACAGCTGAGGTGGGACAGTCTGTACACTGCACAAATCTGGCCTTTATGGAAGAGTGGCAAGAAGAAAGCCATTTCTCAAAGATATCCATAAAAAGTGTTGTTTAACGTTTGCAACAAGCCACCTGGGAGACACATCAAACATGTGGAAGAAGGTGCTCTGGTCAGATGAAACCAAAATCAAACTTTTTGGCAGCAATGCCAAACGATATGTTTGGTGTAAAGGCAACACTGTTGTGAATTCACTTTCTGGCCTCCCTCTGGTTATTACTGAAGGTAGTGGAGCTGGTCAGATCGACAGAGGGGTTGCAAGTTCTCTTTCTGGGTTCCCTCTAGTGGTTACTGGAGGTAATGGAGCTGATCTGATTGACAGAGGCTTGCCAACTGATAATGATCATGACGATTGGAGATCTGGGGTTTCAGATTGGGATTTAAGACAGCGACTCCCTCTATCCCGACTGGTGATTTGCTCCCTGTTCCTCCTGAGGTCTGATTTCTCTAGCCCTGTCGCTGCATGTTCAGCTAAGTGGTTTATTTGCTATTCTGTTTGCATTTGATCTGGTTTTGTCTATCTCTTCTTGGTGCAGGTTAGCCAGCTCCGGCTGGGGCTCTGCTGAATCACCGCCCATATGTTACTGCTTGTGCCAGTTTGTTTTATCCCCTGTTAGATTGGTCTCTTTCTGCTCTGCTTTCAGAATATACCAGAGTGCTGATATAGTGGGGGGCGAAGTCGTGTGACTTCAGTGTTTTTTGCATCAGACGTGTTGGACTTTTTGCAGGGTTTTTTGCGTGATTGCAAACAGTGTCTTTCCTTTCCTGTCCTGTCTAGTCAGTGTGGGCCCCATCATTTGCTCAGTCTATTTTCCTGCCTGAGTTTGTGTTTTCATCTTGTCTCACCGACAATATATGTTTGGGGGCTATCTATTCCTTTGGGGTCTGCTCTGGGGCAGTTTAGATTTCCAGTTTCTTGCTTTAGGCTTAGTTAGCTCTCTGGCTGTGCAGAGACGTCTAGGATCATCGTAGGTACGCTCCACGGCTACTGCTATTTGTGTGGATAGGATCAGGGGTCTGCAATCCGTTTAGATACCAACCTCTCTGGTTTTCTGTAGCTAAGCCTGGACCTGCTCTCCTCCTCGGTGACCCATTCATAACACAACACTGCTCATCACCCTGAACACACCATCCCCACTGTCAAACATGGTGGTGGCAGCATCATGGTTTGGGCGTACTTTTCTTCAGCAGGGACAGGGACTGGGAAGATGGTTAAAAATGATGGGAAGATGGATGGAGACAAATACAGGACCATTCTTGAAGAAAACCTGTTGGAGTCTGCAAAAGACCTGAGACTGGGACGGAGATTTGTCTTCCAACAAGACAATGATCCCAAACATAAAGCAAAATTTACAATTGAATGGTTCACAAATAAACATATCTAGGTGTTAGGCTACTTTCACACTAGCATTTTTTTGAGCTGCGCTACATGTGCAATCCAAGCGCATACAAAAAACGCATCAAGTGTTTTGCATGCATTTGCTTATTTTATGCGCATGTGTTTTAACCAGTTTGACTCTTAAAACTCATGCTTTTTTAAACGCTGACGTGCTCATGTTCATGGGCACGCCAGCGTTCCCATAGACTGTAATGTGTTTTTTTTGCGCATTACATGCGCATTTTTTTTTGCACAGGTTGGGCGCACAAAAAATGCAACAGGGTGCGTCTGGCGCTCATAGGCGCACACTGCAAAAAAAATGCAGGCGCACAAAAACGCATACAAACGCTAGACAATGCGCACCCGTTAAACATAGGGGCGCATTGCGCATGCACATGTATGCGCACGCAGCGCAAAAAAACGCTAGTGTGAAACCAGCCTTAGAATGGCCAAGTCAAAGTCCAGACCCGAATCCAATCGAGAATCTGTGGAAAGAGCTGAAAACTGCTCTTCACAAACGATCTCCATCAAACCTCACTGAGCTCGAGCTGTTTGCCAAGGAAGAATGGGCAAGAATTTCAGTCTCTCGATGTACAAAACTGATAGAGACTTACCCCAAGCGACTTGCAGCTGTATCGCAGCAAAAGGTAGCGCAACAAAGTATTAAGTTAAAGCGGCCGAATAATATTACACGCCCCACTTTTCAGTTTTTGAATTTCCACAAAAATTTAAAATTACCAATAAATTTTGTTCAACTTCACAATTGTGTCCCACTTGTTGTTGATTCTTCACCAAAAATTTACATTTGGTATCTTTATGTTTGAAGCATGATATGTGGGAAAAGGTTGAAAAGTTCCAGGGAGTCTAATACTTTCGCAAGGCACTGTAAGTTATAATTGGACTGGCTCATCCGCCCATTATTACAGGATGTTCCCTCGTATATAAAAGATACAAAAGATTTTTTTGGATTCTTTGAGAGATTTCACATGGCAGGATGGTTTTCAACTAGTATCCATAGATGTAGCGAGTCTCTACACCAGAATACCACATGATACGGGCGTAGGCATTAGCTAACACAAGTAAAACTTCTAATATTGTTGATTTTATTTGTGAGGAGTTAGAATTTATTCTGAAACATAACGCTTTCCAGTTTATGGATAAATAGTTCCTTCAAAAAACAGGTACTGCGATGGGGACTCCAGTAGCATGTACTTTTGCGAACCTTTTTTGGTAGTTTTCGAAGAGAGATATGTTTATTCTGAGAAAAAAAGTTTTTTAAAACATATCAAATTGTACATGCATTTTGTGGATGACGTGTTCATGGTGTGGGATGGTAGGAGGGAGGATTTCCAGGGATTCATGGAGATCCTCATTCTATCCAACACCATGAACATGAAATTCACTTCTAATTTTGGAGGTTCATCCCTTGAATTTTTGGACGTTAAAATCCACATTAATCAGGGCACAATGATTATGGAAGTTTATGACAAGCCTACCTTGACGAACTCTCTTTTACATTATAATAGTGAGCATCTCTGCATGTAAAAAAATATTTACCGCTTAGTAAGTTTCTTAGACTCAAGAGGGTCAATAGTAATGTGGAAGGTTTGAAAAAACAATTGAAGGTTTAGGGAAAGGGGGTATCCCAAACAATTATTAGACACAGCCTTAGAAAGATCAGAGAATTTGGGGGTTTTAACAAATGACAGTAAGAGGAAAAATAAAAATTCCGATGATAGGAGATTTGAATTTTGCTTCAAGTATGGTCCAATGGACAGATTTGTACGACTATTAGAAAAAACTGGCATATCTTAGAACGAGTTTCAGATATATTGGAACTGGCCACCAGGGGACCATTAATTACTTGTAAGAGAAATACGAGTCTGCGACATGTACTTGTTCATAATCGCATGATAGCTGATAAAAAAGATTGGCTAGGGATAGGCACCCCTAAGGGTAATTTTAAATGCGGCCACTGTTCCTTTTATCTTCAACACATTGTAGGTCATTCTTTACAAATAGGTTCCATTAATCATGTTGTATAGGATTTCATTTCAAGCAGGACCAATTATGTGGTTTATGCTTTATTTTGCCCATGCAAGTTTTTTTTTTATTGGGAAAACTATTTGTCCTTTATTTATAAGATTTCGGGAACATATGAATTCAATACGTACAGGTAAAGGAGATCCACGACTCATTAAACATATCAGAGAACAACATGAAGGGGATTCAGGTGTCCTACGTTTTGCAGGTTTGGAAAGGGTTACTTTACCATCACAAGGGGGAGATTTTCACAAATTACTTCTGTGAAGAGAAGCCAGGTGGATAATGAATACACGGGTTTAGAAGCCACGGGCTTCAATGACAAATTAGACATGTCTGTTTTTTTGTGAATTTCTTTAGGCTGTGTGCCCACGTTGCGTTTTTTAAGCGTTTCCGCGGCGCTTTTAGACGCGCGATTCTGCCGCGGAAAAGCTTAAGAAAAGCATCCCATGTTATCTTAATGGAATCCGCACATGTTGTGTTAATGGTGTGTTTTTTTCCGCTGCAGAAATGCTTAGCAGAAAAAAACACAGCATGTTCATTAATTTTGCAAAAACGCATTGGAAAATGCATGCTAAAACGCTTAACAAAAGCGTCAAAAACGCTTACAAAAGCGCGTCATAAAACGCATGCATTTTCCCAGGAGGCGGGTGTGCGTTTCTGCTCTGGAATATTCTGCATCAAAAAAGCAACGTGGGCACATAGCCTTTGTGAATTTTTTTTTTTTTTGCAAGAAAATTTTTTTTATTTGGAAAAATTTTTTTTTCTGTAAATTTCTTTGTAGAGTTTATAAGCTTTGCTTCTTTGATGTTTTGTGTATGGATCATGCTATTTTAAATGTGAAATTGTATATAATCATTGTATTAGGTGTTTCATAGGTATTTTGGAATTGTAAGGGAGTGAGGTGGAGGAGACGGAAAAAAATGGGGGAGGACCTTATTTTCCATAGGGTATTTGTTCTGCCTCATCACTTCCCATTATTAACAGGACCCGTACAAGCGCAAGGGAGCGCGAAACGGCCATCATCCGACTTTTTCTTCCTGTCTGCCCCCCTGCTGAAGATGTTTTAAAGGGAATCTGTCACCTCATTTTTGCCCCATAAGCTGCAGCCACCGCCATCAGGGACTTATCTACAGCATTCTGTAATGCTGTAGATGAGCCCCCAATGTAACCTGAAAGATAAGAAAAACGAGTTAGATTATACTCACCCCGGGGTCCGGTCAGATGGGTGTCGTGGTCCGGTCCGACGCCTCCCATCTTCTAGTGATGACATCTTCCTCCTTACTTGTGCCGTGGCTCCTGCACAGGCGTATTTACATCGCGCAGGCGATGACTCGATCCACCAGAGTTCATCTCGCCAGTCACCTGATGCTCAGGTTTATGGCAAACGCAGCCTGATGGAAATGACAACAACATAGGCTTCGGAGGTGCCACAAATCTCCAGAGCGCCGACCTGTGGAATGAGTTGTGTACCTGCCTTACTGGGGGTAACTCCAGCTGGAAAGTCCCCGGGCCGAGAATGGCTGACACCCAATACGGCCCTATCACCCTGGAACTCCAGGCCCCAGTAGCAAACTTCAATAGGATGATTTTGGTGGACACCCACATGTACTTATTCACACACAGTCCGGTTCTGAATGTTTATTGCCACGCATACGTTTGCCACGTGAACTCTTTGAGGAACCAAAATCAGAGGTGTCCCCCTGTGTCACCACACCCACACCCCCACTATGCTCAGAGGGAACCACCATCCTCCCCTGACCCCTCCTCCTAAGAGGACTTCGACTCTCAGGGTTAGTATGTGGTGAGGGTTGAGTCCTGCCCCTACTCCCTGACAGCACCTCTGCTGCTCCCACCAGAGAAGAAGGGGTAGGTTGTAGAAGGACGGCAGAGATAGTAACTCCCGGGCAGCAGCCCTCACACGACTGATCCCAGCTGACCACTTCCCTGGACTGCCAATCTATCATCAGGTTGTGTTTTTTCAACCAAGGGAGGCCTAAAATGATGGGTGTTGGCGTTCCCCCCAAGACGTAGCACGACAGGGATTCCTCATGATGAGTCCCTATACGCAGGTGTATATCATCCATGACTTGGGTCACCCTCCCCTGGCTGAGTGGGACAGAGTCAATGGTCTGGACACCTAGGGGTCTCGCTATCATCCTACTCCTCAGACCATGGGTCTCAACAAAGTGTGCATCCACTAAATTTACTCCAGCTCCACTGTCCACCAGCATCGGTATATTGTCAGATACCCCGCCAACCACCACTTCAGCAGATAAGGTACACTGGGGGATAAAATGGAGGAAATATACACACTCTGGTCGCCTCCCTTCTCATGACCAGGGGGACATGGCTTTTTAGATCGTGTTGATACTTTGGTGCGAGCTGGACAGACACTGATAAAATGACCAGTCTGCCCAGAGAAAAAACATGCCTTTACACCATGGCGAACCACAGGCAACCCCGTCTGGGAACCAACTCCTTCCACCTACATGGGTTCGTCCGCCTGCTCAGGTGTGTCCTCCTCCCTAGCAAGGACTACAGGGGGCACATCTGTTCTCACCTAAAACCCTATGCAGGTCCTTCCCCCTGCCGACATCAGGATACCTCATCCCTATTTGTCACCTAGATAAGGCACAAGTTGGTCCAGGTAGGAACCGTCAAATCCCATTATGAATGTCTAGTTTTTTATTTTCGTTGCTGCCGCCAAAGAATGATAAAGTCTGGTGGTAATTGTTAGTCACTACAGTCTTTGTTCTATTACTGTACACCTGCTCATTGGGTCTACAGTCATATAATCATAGAATCATAGAATGTTAGACCTGGAAGGGACCTCAAGGGTCATCGGGTCCAAGCGTCAGCTCAATGCAGCACAGGATTCACTAAACCATCTCAGACAGATGTCTGTCCAACCTCTGTTTTAAGACTTCCATTGAAGGAGAACTCACTACCTCTCATGGTAGCCTGTTCCACTCATTAACCATCCTCTCTATCAAAAAGTTTTTTTTTCCAATATCTAATCTGTATTTTCTTCCTTTCAGTTTCATTCATTGCTTCTTGTGTTTCCATGTGCAAATGTGAATAAAGATGATCCCTCTATATTGTGACATCCCTTCAGATATTTGTAGACAGCTGTTGAGTCTCTTCTTAGCCTTCTTTTTTGAAAGCTAAACATCTAAAAGTTTTGAGATAGACCCAAATTTGGGTTTACACAAAGTTTGTTGCTTGAATTATTACAGTGTCAATTTGCTTTTACTATAGATTGTTAGGAAGAGTGATAACATGTATTGCAAAAATGTGCAAAGTCAACGCTTATCATGAAAATTTACTTAACCACATAAACCCCACTTCAACTGCAATTAGCCTTGATGGGAATAAGGTTTCAGGGTACTCAAGAAAGTCCAGCAAGTGCCAGAACCATCCCCTAAAGAAGATACCCTTACAGTGTTGGCTCAACCACAGTGCAGAGCTTGCTCAGGAATGGCAGCAGGCAGATGTCTGTGCATCTTCATACACAGTGAGGCAAATGAGCTGGTGTCAAGGGCAATAGAGAAGCCACTGTTCTTCCAGAAAAATATCAAGGATAGACTGGCATTCTGCAGGAAGTACAGAGATTGGACTACAGAGGTCAATAGTAAACTTATTTTCTCTGATGAAGCCCCTTTCAGACTTTTTGCGACATCTGATATAATGATTGTTGCAAAAGATGAGGTGATGAGGTGATTGCTACCATGAGTCATACCAACAGTAAAGCATCCTGGGGAAGCATTTTATCCAAATAAATAGGCTCTCTCAGAAGTTTGACTAAGCCAGGGTCACACTGCGTTCAGGTAGTCCGTTAGATGGACTGCATTACACCTCGGCATAATGCGGTGTAACGCAGTCCGTTAACGCTGCAATTGGCCCCCATTGTCGGGCGCATCAGGACGCATGCCGTAAAGCGGCATGCGTTCGCAATGTGCCGTCATTCAGGGACAGAGCCTTGGACGCGGCCTGCAGCGTCTGAGGCTCCGTCACCGCTAGCGGCACAGATGAATCATCTATGCTAGCGGGTATAGCATAACGCGATCGCATTATGCTATACAGATGCAGCCCGTCGGCGCTATGCATTGAACGGGCTGGGTTAATGTATTGTGAACCTGGCATAAGAACAGTGGCATGAATAAAGAATATTATCTAAACATCTTTTCAGAGCAACTACTCCCAACAATCTAGGAGTAATTTGGTGATAAACAATGCTTTTTCCACCATGATGGACTCCATGTCACAAGTCAAAACTGATAGCTAAGTGGATCAGAGAACAAAATATTGAAAATTTGGGTCCATTCCCAAGAAACTCCCCAGATCCTTAAAAAAATGGGTGGATGAATAAACCCTACAGAAATTATGGTTAACTCCAAGCACTGATTAGGCAGTTATTTTACAATATCTCTACTCTAGGAATAGATTTATATATATTATGTAAACTTAGTTCTTCTACCATATGTCAGATCTAGACTTGAACTTTGTATCTATGCAGCAAGTTTACAGTTGAAGTAGCTGCTATGTCAATGAGACAACTAGGACATGCTAGAGTGATCAACCATTGCACCAATCATTTAAAGTTAGTAAGAACTGTTGCACTATGGAAATAGTGTAATACACGAAGGACTGCTATGTTAATAACATAATCTCTGTATATACGTAATATCTATATGCACAAACTAAGCAATATCAAGTTTTTCATGTAATGTCCCAAAACTGAGAATGCTGTACTATTTCTACAAACTTATAAATGATTGCCTAGCCACATGGCATGTAAACTTCTATGGCAAAATTTATGCACAGTTTGTGGAGACTGAAGAGAATGCATAAAATAATTAAAATAATATTCTCTATCACAGCTTGTCACTTGTACAATGTCAGATCGTCCGGCTTATCAATGCCGGATATTAAACACTTCAAGTGAGTTGTACTTTTTTTGCACATTAAAAAAAATGAACATATGTAAAAAAATAAAAACTTTTTTTCCATTGGTTTTCCACAATAATTCTGATTTGCTGCAGATTTCAAACCTGGTCAAATTATTCAACCATCCCTGCACATAATTATTAAGTGCAAGAGTATTAATCATTTCATTTTTCAATTGATCAAAAAAAGCTGTAGTCAGGCTACTCATGATAAGTTTTCACCTGCTCCTTCTGCAGAATTAGAGCCTGGGAGCAATGTCATTCCTGAAATAGTATTTTCAAGAAAAGGCATGTCAAGCAAATGTAACTTGTAAATTGATCTCTTTGCAGTGATGTACACTGGACACAGGGTATATATACAAGGAATTTCCAAATCTTGAACACAGTGGTGTCCAGTCTCATCCACTCTTCTCATTTCTTCTCATTGATCTTTTCATCTCCTTACAAGCCACCATGAGTCAATTCAAGCAATTTGGTGGTGGAGTCCAAAAGAAGGGCTTTAGCTCATTCTCTGTGTCGAGAGGCAGTGGAGGTTTTGGAGCTGCTGGTGGAGCTGGTGGTGCTGGTGGAGCTGGCGGTGCAGGAGGCTTTGGTAGCAGAAGCCTATACAACATAGGTGGAAGAAAGACCATTTCTATAAGCACTGCCGGTGGCCAAGCATTTGGAGCGGGAGCTGGAGGTTTCGGTGGTGGATATGGAGCTGGTGGTGGCTTTGGAGCCGGTGGTGGCTTTGGAGCTGGTGGTGGCTTTGGAGGTGGCGCTGGAGGATTTGGTTCCTTTGGTGGAGGCGCTGGGTTTCCAGGAGGAGCCCAAGCTGGCATTCAGGAAGTTACAATCAACCAAAGTCTTCTTGCCCCACTGAACTTGGAGATTGACCCAAACATACAACAAGTCAGAGTTCAAGAAAGGGAACAAATCAAAACACTGAACAACAAATTTGCTTCATTCATTGACAAGGTAATGTTCTGATGTGAACTCATGCTTGTGTGCTAGATTGGAAATTTGTAGCCAGACTGTTTGATATTCAGGCTTCTGGCCTTTAGATGTGAATGCTAATCTACTGAATATCATGTTTGTTTCACCTCTTTCATTGCTCAAATTGCTGCCATTCTTGAAACCTCCAAAGTAATGATGAAATTTGCCCATTTTCTATAGATCTTTCCTTTATTGATCTTTGTGCTACCATGTTGATGTAAACAGTCCAGGTCATATACTTGTATATAGGTAAAATATAATGACGTTGTCTATATTTTGACATTAGGTACGTTTCCTTGAGCAACAAAACAAGGTACTTGAAACAAAATGGACCCTTCTGCAAGAGCAAGGAGGACAAATAAAGGGAGCAGGACCCCGAAAGGGAAACGCTGAACTTATTTTTGAAGCATACATTAACAGCTTAAAACGACAACTGGATGCTCTCCAAAATGATAAATTTAGGCTGGATGGAGAACTTAGAAATATGCAAGATTTGGTGGATGATTTCAAAAACAAGTAAGTATACCAAATAATAAAGAAAAATGAAACATTTGTGCATTATTTTCTCTTTATGAGACTAAATACATTGTTTAAGTGAAAGTATAAATCTTATAGTGCTGTCTATGCTTTGGTTTTGAATAGAGATGAGCGAATTTGTTCAGATTCGATTCTGAATATGATCAGCATCGAATATTGTTTTTGCAATGTTTGTTGAACACAGCCGAACGTCACTAGAGTCAATGGGAGTTGAAATTGCCGAATATGTTTGGAACCGATCATTAAACAGAGTTTCAACATGAATAGTGTTCAAATATGGCTCGAATATGTCAAAATCAGATTCGAGACAAAAAAACGAACAAATTCTATCATCTCTAGTTTGAAACATGTTGAGGTCTGAATAGGGCGTGGCAATCTTGTTGCAGCCCATCAATTTCTATTGTACTGAGCAGGAAAAAGGATAGGGTGTAGCACTGAAATCTGTGACCACTTATTAATTTCTGCTGTACTATGCTCTGAAGAAAACAGGGTGTGGCACCGATATGTGGCCAACTCCAACACACTGTATTGTCTTTTATTAGTAAAGAAAAATGAATACAAAAATATCGGATGAATAATCCACTTGATCTTCTATCACCAAATGATTTCATCTATTTTTTTAATTTGCAGATATGAAGATGAAATTAACAAGAGAACTTCTGCAGAAAATGAGTTTGTTGTGATCAAAAAAGTGAGTTGAGCATACAAAGAATGGCAAAACTTATCAACTATTTTAGTATGCCATATTAGATATTTAAAATTTTAGATATCAATAGAAAATCTAACAGGGAGTGAAAATGCAAGATGAGTGCAATTCACATTGAGATTTCTAATGTTTTCTAGGGCGGTTCTTGGACAATTGAATGAGTTTTACTCTTAGTTATTAATCATATCTTTTGGTTGTCTATGGTTTTAAATGCATACATAAAAGTCCAAAATTAGAAAAAACATTTGCTTTTTATTCCACAAAGGGCACCACTATGGGCTTAGTGTTGCAGCGCCTGAAGGAGGCTACGTCGTAATATTGCACACAGCTCATGTACACTAACGTACCTTTTTTTTTTTAAGAACAATGTTTTTTAATCCATGCAAACCCATTTTATACTAAACTTGTATTTTAATGGAAACTATAAGAAAGTTATATGTAAAATGTCCATTTTCAAAAACAAACCTAAATACTTTATGCAGCAAATTTTCAGAATGAGATATCAAAATCATATTTTTAAAAAATAAACATAATTTTTATTTTCAACTTAATTTTTAATGTGGTTTTCAAATTGCCCACTGTTTTGATCTGAAACTTTTGATCTCAAGCACTTGAAATTATAATGTTCAAGACTGGGTGTATAGTTTAAGCCTTCTTAGTACCTTTAGATTCTCATGTTTGCTTGTGGTGGCTTTTAACTTGTCTTTTTCTGGCATTTGTAGGGTGGATGTTTTTTAAGCAAGGCCCCTCATTTTAGCTTCAAGATTTGAATAATATATTTTCAGAATGGGGCAACTGATTTTAAATCAGTCCACACCCTTCTTAGTTAACTAAGTAATGTTTTTTTGGTTATGTTTTGTAGGATGTAGATGCTGCCTACATGAATAAGGTTGAATTAGAAGCCAAAGTTGATGCCCTGACTGATGAAATCAACTTCCTTAGGTCCCTATATGAACAAGTAAGTTGTACTTTATTATCTTTTGACTTGCTTTTATGTTTTAGGATTTATGAGATTTTGATATTCTTGAGTATGTCCCTAATGGTTCACCAACATTTTCCATGAAACCTTCAGGAAATGGCACAACTGCAAGCTCAAATTTCAGACACCTCAGTCATCCTTTCTATGGACAATAACAGAGCATTGGATTTGGACAGCATCATTGCTGAGGTGAAGGCTCAGTATGAAGATATTGCCAAAAAGAGCAGAGCAGAAGCTGAGTCTGTGTACCAAGGCAAGGTAATGGCATATTTTGGAATACAGTAAGGCCAATACCATGTTCATCTGATTATGTCTTCAGTCTTGGTCTTTGGAAAATAACATGTAATGCTCTATTTTTTTACAACAGGTTAAAGAATTGCAAGCCTCTGCTGGCCAACAAGGTGATGCTTTGAAAACCAGCAAGAATGAGATTTCTGAACTAAACCGCAAACTTCAGAGGCTTCGAGCTGAAATTGAAAATGTGAAGAAACAGGTAAAGTTGTACATATGATAGATTGAATAGATTTGTCCATGTATAGGTTTGTTTTTTTGTGGGTATAGATTATGCTCAGCACATACTGTACTAGCACTAAATCATGTGGACATATAAAAATAATACTTTCATTTGCAAGGGATACAATTTCTTAAAAGAGCAAGATAATAAAAATATCCGCACCAAACACACTTTTTCTTATTTTTCTTTTTTAAAGAATGCTAAACTTCAGACAGCTATTGCAGAAGCAGAAGACCGTGGTGATGCTGTTCTGAAAGATGCCCATGCAAAACTGGCAGAATTGGAGGCTGCCCTACAAAACGCTAAACAAGAGATGGCCCGTCAGCTCCGTGAATACCAGGAACTGATGAATGTCAAACTGGCCTTGGATGTTGAAATTGCCACCTATAGGAAACTTCTGGAAGGAGAGGAGATTAGGTATAACTTACAGCAATGACATTATAATGTAGTTAAAAACTTAAGAGTCCAACTGCTTATTCTTAGCCTCTGAATGGTAGTCACCCATGGCATGGTTCAGGAAACATTGTTTACTCAGACAGTAAATATATATATATATATGTGATTAGTGAATGTACTAATGTAATATTATGTTCAAGTTCCTGTAGCTGCATGATTTTTGGTTGTTAGACAGCCTCAACGCATGTGGAAATTGCCTATTTATTAGGGGATCCCCACAAGAGTTGAGGCTGTCTAACAGCTGCAAATCATGCAGCCGCGAGGACTAGAACATAATATTCGAGCACTCCCAGATGCTTGGATAACAACCGAGCATGCTCGAATAAGACGTTATCAAGTCTAAATACAAAATTAAAGACTAAAATAACATAATATAATGTATTATTTAATAGATTGTGGTTTGGGTGATTTTGACCTTTAGGCCGAGGTCATACTACCGTACAATTCGGCCAAGTGCCATGTGTTAAAACATCGCATAGCACTCAGCCCAGTGTTACTCCGTGGGCCAGCTCACATCTGCAATTATTTTTTCATGCCGAATCATTCTGTGATTGGCATCGAGCCTTGGCGATACTCGTCTCACTCGCACCCATGTAAGTCTATGGGTGAGAGTGACACAACGCACAACACTTGGATTTCATCCGAGTGCGGTGCGATATACGCCGATGGCGGCAACAGAGGAGATGGAGAAATTACTTTCCCCGTTTCCTCCACAGCTGTGCTCTGATCCTCTCTGTGCGAGAGAATCGGAGCACATTAGCATGATACTAGGCTCCCGCTCGCAGCAGAGCAGGAGCAGAGTGTCATTAGCATATCGCATCCGATGCTCCAGCCTTAGTTTTTTTTGTCTGCTTCTTTTGCTACACCAAATTTGGAGAAAAGCTATAACCATTGCCTATAGCTTAACTCCATTGTTTAATGTAAGTCTGAACTTTTCTAAAATCCCCATTCTGTGATTCATGTTTTAAACGACAGCTTTTTTTTGCACAGAGTGTTTGCGATTTAAAAACCTGAGAAATAAAAAAAAGTGATTTTAATTTTTTGTAGTGATTATAGCAAGAGAAGTAACATGCATTAATGCAACTTGAGGAGAATGGCCTGGAAATCTACTTTAAGGGCAGTGTATGAAAATTAATTTGTTTTCGAGTAGCACCTTTTAAATATTTTTCTTATACTTGTAGGTTGTCCACAGACAGCAATGTCAGCATCTGTAAGTATAGCTTATTAAATTACAATCGTTTTTAGTTATTTTCATGTATTTAAATACATCACAAAATATAATAAATCTAGAATATGGTATGAAATATTGAAAAATGCTAAGCAATTAGTCATTACCTAAACCAATTTCATGGTTCAAAGAAAGTAACATAAATGAAAGTTTGGAAATTCAGTCCAAATAGGTTCTGGTGATAGATGGTGGCTTGAAGAAGCATGCCTTAATTAGCAAAATGACTCGGAGGACACATAGGAATGTGTCAAGGTTTAAATTAAGAAAAGTTGTGTCATCCATTTCAACTTTGCTGAATGTCTTTGAGAAGTCATATAAAAGAGCACATAACATACATATATTCGGATGTATGAAGTGATATTGGCTTTTCCAGTACACAGTCTGTCACTTGATTATTAATAAAAATTATGCCCTCTGAATTTCCATCACTTTCAGTTTTATCACATGGATTATCAAATAATCTTACCTCCTAGTGATTGTGTAGAACTGCACGTTTTCCATTTTAAGAATTAAGTTGTCAGTTTACAAAAAGATGGATAAACAAGATATACCATTCTTTTTTACAGCTGTCGTCAGTGGAAAGACAAGTCTGGCAGCTGGTGGTGGTGGTGGAGGAGCTGGAGCTGGAGCTGGTGGAAGCTTTGGCTTTGGTGGTGGAGCAGGAAGTGCTGCCGGAGGCTTTTATGGAGGAAGTGGATTCAGCAGCAGCTCAGGCTTTGGCATTTCTTCTGGTGGTGGTGGTGGTGGCAGCAGCAGCATGAGATTTGTATCCAGCCAGTCAAGCTTCAGAAGCTAAATCTGTAAGGCTACTCCAATGTAAAACCACTGCTTGAAAAAAACCTAAATATAATACTGAAATGATTCTCCTTTATCAGTCCTGATTTCGTGTTGAAATAAAAGTTATGCTTAAATCTAAAGCAGCTGTGTAGCTAGGCTTTTCTTCACCCATTTAGTAGCCCTTGACTTGTGTCTATCATGGGCAAGGCCAAAAGCTTTGTTGGCACCTGCTGTTCTGCACCCAGTATCCAAGGCCCAGGCACTGCCAGCCTCCCTAGCTACACTTTTTATATAAGTCCTGATAATACATCTAAAGATTAGACCTCACTCTGTATTATCGGGTTAGCTTATCCTGCATACTCATAACATCATTGTAACACAAGCTATAACTTTGACATAACAGAAAATTAAATGGAAGACACAAGGCATTACCATCTAAAGGTACAAGTGAAAATGGAAACTTTTCTAGACATGAAAACCTAAATGTCTAATAAGAAATAAACTGTACACTGGATAGTGATTGTAATGTTTACAGCCAATGTGAAATGAACCACAAATAAAGTCAATTCTTCCATGTGTAAATCTTTATTAATGAATCCATTGTCTAATTGATAGTTGCATTGTGGGATTTTTTTTTACAAAGAATTAAATATACAAAATCTGAATTCTCTGCATCCATGATACATGATATCAAAATGATTCATTGGGAATATTTCATTAACTTGGTTGTCTCAGCATGACAACCCATTTTGAAAATTGAGCACGCTCAGTGATCAGCTAATCGGCACAGGTCTGGCTTCGAAAGCCCCTGGTAATTACAGATTTTTATCAAGGGTGAAAGTTGATGAAAACCATTCATTTCCTGTCAATTATAAAATATATTTTATAGATTGGGTTAGTAAAATTGAGGGACATTGACAATCAGCCGCTCTCTTCCCCAAAAGGAGATAGCAGAGAAAAGCAAGCATTAAAATAAGTAGTGCTTCATGCAATACATAGGAGGCTAGGCTCTCTAATGGGGGAATCACTTATAAGGCCCCAATATACATTAGATAAAAGGGGACCTTACATACCGATTTTGGCAGGATCGGCTCACTTTCTCATATGTATGGGGGACTTCCAGTTCTCCCACGACACATGATGTTGTAGGAGAGAAGGACTGCGCCTGTTGAATTTCAATGGCTGATTCTTAGACTCAATGAGAAGCTATAGGAGTAGCAGTTCTTTCACACAGGAGTGCTTTGGAAAACTAAGCAATTTTGCTTTATAGGAGAGTCGGGAGAGATAGCTGTCAGACAATCGATGGTTCGGCCGCGGAATATCTAATGTGTATGGGGAACTATACTCAGCATCTATTGCACATAATGTATATATTCTCCAGTAGGGTAAGTGGAAATTATTGTCCTGATGAGAAGTCTCCACCAACCCAACATTTTCTCATTTAGATTTTCCATTATGGTGTGTTAGGCGTCGGGTTTCTCCCTCTGCACAGGAAGAATCCCGGGCTTTGCCTTTTGCGGACTCCAATTCAGTCCCGGCCGCAGAGGAGCCTGCTCAGCAAAGACTTCATTGCCAACGTCTTGCTCAAGCTATTGCTGTTGGGTTGGTTGCTGCTGCCACCCCTGGTTCAGCTATAGCAACCTGCACTAGCCAGCGGCGAGCAACTCATGGGACTAAGTCCCTTTTTCGCTCCACTGAGCATGCCCGTGGCTCAACCTCCCATTGGAATTCAGGGGTCACATGCTCAGGTCCCATGCCTGTTCCAATTGGACCACGGGGAAGGTCCCTGAAGGTCGCCACTATAAAAGACTCGCATGGCCGCTCGGCCACGCTATAATATAGACTCAGATGGCTAGTTGTGTGTGTGATGAAGGATGCTTGTGAACCGCTGACTGACTCATTAAGACTCTCTCCCTCTGGTTGTGCTTGTTTATAGGGTTAGAGTCAGCGCCGAGTAATGGCACTGCCTAGCGCCACGGTGCTCCCAGTTCCTCTCATATGTTAGTGCCAGTGTGTGCCAATCTGCGTAAGGCATCACTGTACCGCTTATACGGCAGCATCCGTCAGTGCGGCACTGAGCGCTGATAGTGCACTTTCCAGCTCTAGCTTAGGCTGGTTTGTGGCGTCCGCCAGGGTGGCGCTGCATGCTGTTGGAGTGGTTATCCCTAGTCACCTTGTCTAGGTATCGCAGTTGCGGTGCTGAACGCTAGTGGGGCTAGAGGGCCTCTAACCCTGTGTCCTTGGGTGAGAGTCCTGTGTCTCTACACTAGTGCTCTCCTTGCCAGGCACTGTGTCAGGCTTCGATGTTTATGTTCCAGCATCTCTGTGAAGTAACAGAGTTCGCTCCTGTACACACCGGGTCAGTGGTTAACCCGCCGGTGTTCAGTTAGTACTCCGCCCTTACCGAGCAGCAGTTTACCATCTCTGCATGGTGGACCCCGGGTTGCGATCGCACTTTCTTATATTTTATATTTAGTGCAATCCGCTACCCTAATATTGTGTTTGTAGAAACTGAGTAGTTTTTTTTGGGCCACTGTGGTTATTTCAAACCACATTTACTTTTTGCAGTCATCTATATGGTATTTACTATGAGATAATATTATGATGTGGTTTTCTCTAGATGCAATTTTAGACACAGTATTTTGAAAAAATAAACTGGTTTTGCTGAAGGTTGATGTGGCTACCTACTGAATCAAGGCCGTTGCAGGTAATTACTACCTGTACAATGCCCATTTCAAACTGAACTTCAGCATCAACTTCACCCACTAAAATGTGAATGTTACAATGTATTAGAAAGCAGGACTGTCAAGTGCCCCGTCCTGTGTGACACGGCCAGCAGGCCGGTAACTAATACAACAGGACACAGCACGTGTAATTGTCCAGTGTGACGCGGCCCGCAGGCCGGTAACTAATACAAGACAAAGGGGATAGGGAAACATTTACAATGGTGGGCCCTGCGATAGGGAACGGGGATCGTGGAGACGTCCTGCACTCCCCTGAGTCAGTGTCCCTAACACTCCTAACGTTCCCTATACAGGCTCCACAACTGTCACCGATCAGGATACCTGTCACCCTAACACACCCTACACCTATTCCTTACTAGGGAGCTGGGTGGTGCAGGCACTGGCCCCACCGCTGTACTAACACCAACATGACGAAAAGTGACAAACAGGGAAACACTTAGCTTTGCTCTGATGCACTTGCTCCTGGCAACAGAGTCCAACACCTGAGTGCATCTTCCTCCCACTGTGTCCCACACCTGGGTGCAGCTCCACAGCAACAGTGTCCAGCACCAGAGTGCCACCTTGGCCCAACAGATTCCAGCACCTGAGTGCAGCTGTCCAGCTACAGAGTCCAGCACCTGAGTGCAATTGTCCAGCAACCGAGTCCAGCACCTGAGTGCAGCTTTCCAGTAACAGAGTCCAGCAAACTGAGTGCAGCTCTACACCATAGCTGCCACTCCACCAAGCTTTGCAAGAATTCTTCACTGACACCATAACTGCCACTCCATCATGCTTTACACGAACTCATCGCTGACACAATAGTTGCCACTCCAGGACTCTGACTGAGCTGTCCTGGACTCTCCTCCAGCTCCATCCTTCACCCAGGCTAGTTGGAAAAGACCAACAATAATATCACCAAAGTGAGTGAGCACAACTGACACACCTTTATTGAGTAAACACACCCGTTAGTGATTCCCATGCAATTACACTAACCACCACCGGGGGCAAAACTATCTCTAAGCACACCAGTGCAATGACCATACTGGCCACCGGGGGCAAAACTATTTCTAAGCACAAAGCTTAGAGAGAAAAATAAGGATACCAGTGCTCTTATCTGACATGATCCCACATGGATCATGACAAGGACAAGGCAAAAGGCAAATTAAAAGTAATAGTTTTACCATTCAAAAATAAAGGATTAAGTTGTTATTTTACATCTAGACAGGGTTTATAGCATAGTATAGCATAGCATAAGTTCACATTTGTCACAGAAGCAGAAATGAGGGTCATGAAGAAAGGGACCCATCCCTAGTTGGTCGTATCCACTTTGATTCTGATCACCAAAACATGTACAGGGCTCCCTTCACTAGAAGAATGCAATTGATGACAAAGAAGAGGATAATCGGCCCAAGGGTCATGTAAACAGTATGAAGGGGAAAACAAACATAATGCTCTTCAATAATTGTGGGGAAAGTTTTTGTGAAGAGGTCTAATTTTTTCTATTACTGATTAGGTGATTACAGTATTGTGGCGGGCGCACTATCTACTCACAAATAAAACAATCATGAGGCGACGTATCATGTGTGCATTAAATAAAGTCACGAAACAATCACTGACCTCAGGAGACCAGTCAAAGAAAACACTGCGGCAGCCGGCAAAGGCGCTCAATCAGTGAAATCCTAGCTGCATTGCTCCCTGGGAAATATAAATATGCAAATAAAGTCCGTGGAGCCTCATTTAAGAGTCTCAAACACGGGACTAGCCAGATCTTCCTCCAGGGAAGGACCCAGCCAAGGAGTGGCTCCTTTCGGAAACCACCATTACCACCATATTAAGTGGCCCTTTAAGTCAATATCCAGATCTTTATGAGTCTACAGATATGACAAGGGAAATACCAAGGCCAGGTATCCATCCACAAACAGCTGTTTCAGGGTGTTGCCCCTCCTCAGTGTGGAGTAGGATTCTGGCTAGGTGGGAGCAATGCCTAGTAGACCAACATCACGAAACAATCACTGACCTCAGGAGACCAGTCAAAGAAAACACTGCAGCAGCCGGCAAAGGCACTCAATCAGTGAAATCCTAGGCGCATTGCTCCCTGGGAAATATAAATATGCAAATAAAGTCCGTGGAGCCTCATTTAAGAGTCTCAAACACGGGACTTCCCTGGAGGAAGATCTGGCTAGACCCGTGTTTGAGACTCTTAAATGAGGCTCCACGGACTTTATTTGCATTAAAGTGACATAATTATAAATTATGCCAGAACTGTAGAAAAAAGACATGGACCGTACAAAAAAAAATGATGCATTGATCTAATGTTAGGCAAAAATATACAAAATTACAACAACAATGGCCGCCACACAGCACCAACAACCGCTGGCTGTTGGGTTCTCACAAATTGACCAATTTGTACGCTAAGTACCTTGATTTTTTATGTATTTTACATAGCAGTAATGCAGTTCCAATTTCATATATTCAATGCTTTCATATTATAGCTGTCTGTTTTTTCTTTGAAAAATGTAAAACATTGTTTAAAGAGAATCTTCCTCCTGTTTAAAGAGAATCTTCCGCTTGTTTTATCATGTTATACTGGCCATAGAATGGAAAAGTTTAGAAAGCATAGTTTTTTTAATACCTCATCTCTGTTGCGGAGATTTTAGCTTGTAAAATTTAGATTCTAATTTTTACTAAGACAAAGGGAGTGTTAGTGTTATCACTAATAGAGATGGGTGAACCCAAACTGCAAAGTTCGTTGTCCATACCGTACACCTACTGTTCGGGCATGGACTTCACCAGGAAGTCTGTGTTATTGTTCGGGTTTGGATGCCCGAACACCGGGTGTTTGTCATGCTGTCATGAGCATGACACGGCGGCAAACACTGCTTCTGATCGGCGCTGAAATTATCCCCGTCGGTCAGAGAGACGCGGTTCCCATGCTGTCAAAAGACAACGTGAGTGCTCAGCTGTGATTTGAGGTATACAGTTTACCTCTGGTCACTGGTGTCAGCTGATGGGACTACTGATCCCATCATCTGACACCTGCTGCCGTTAATAACAGTGAGAGCAAGAATGGCGGATGGGAGTATTCATTAGCCGCTCCTACACTGTAGTGTAGTTTCCCCTGTATTTTTGATGACCAGCCAGGCAAAACTCACAGCTGGGTGCTGCAACCCTCAGCTGTCGGCTTCAGCAAGGCTAGTTATCAAGAATAGAGGGGTCCCCACATTGTTTTTTTCAATTATTTAAATAAATAATTTTAAAAAATGGCATAGGGTCTTCCCCATTTTTGATAACCTAGCCTTGCTAAAGCTCACAGCTAGGGGCTGGTATTCTTAGGCTGTTAAGGAGCCAAGAATATTGACCCCCCAGCCTAGAAATAGCAGCCAGCAGCTGCCCAGAAAAGGCACATCTATTAGATGCGCCAATTCTGGCACTTTGCCCAGCTCTTTCCACTTGCACTGTAGCAGTGGCAAGTGGGGTTCATATTTGTGGGGTTGATGTCACCTTTGTATTGTCAGGTGACATCAAGCCCACGGCTTAGTAATGGAGAGGCATCTATAAGACACCTATCCAATTACTAATCCTATAGTTGTATGGTAAAGGCACAGCCAGAATAAAGTTCTTTATTTGAAATAAAACAGAACACAGTTTTCCATTTTTATTTAAATGCCTAATTGTACCAAAGCCCTCGCTCTCCTGTAATAAAGCAAATAAAACAACAACAATATACCATACCTGTCTGTTGTTCTGTCCCATGCCATAATCCATGTCTGGGGGATAAACAGTTTTCAACCTGGACGTTGCCAAGACCCAACCATCCAGGCCGTCAGACACTGGTGGTGATGTCATTGCGGTTAACTCCGGTTAGTGAGGCTCTGTTCCCAGCCAGGCAGAACTGCCGTGACCTCGGAGACATCCCCACTAGCACCATGAGAGTTTTTCTCACAATGCTAGCGGGGATCTCACCGAGGTCACTGCAGCTCAGCCTGGCTGGGGACAGAGCCTGAGTGACTGGACGTAACTTCAATGATGTCACCACCTGCCACTAAGGGCCACTCAGTCACCAGTGGTTCTCAGCCTGGATGGTCGCATCTTGGACCATCCAGGTTGAAAACTGTCTATCCCCCAGACATTGATTACAGCATGGGAAAGAATGATGGACAGGTATGGTATATTGTTGATTTTTTTATTTTTGGTTTATTATAGGAGATCGAGTGCTTCGTTGCAATTAGGCAAAGTCATAAGTATGGTTTAATTAAGGTTATCAAAGGAGTCTGTATCATTCTTTCAATTAAAGGACTTTTTTCTGGGTGTCTGTGTTTTCTTACAATGGGACTATAGGATTAGTAATGGAGAGGTGTCTTATAGACGCCTCTCCATTACTAAGCCAAGGGATTGATGTCACCTGACAAAACAAAGTTGACATCAACCCCCCAACTATCACTCTACATGCCACCGCTACGGTGCAAGTGGGAAGAGCAGGGCAAAGTGCAAGAACTGGAGCATCTAACAGATGTGCCTTTTCTGGGCATCTGCAGGCTGCCATTTTTAGGCTGGGGGGGCCATATCTATGTCCCCTTACCAGCCTGAGAATACCACCCCTCAGCTGTCTGTTTTAGCAAGGCTGGTTGTCAAAAATGAGGGGACCACATGCCGTTTTTTAAATTATTTATTTAAATAATTAAAATTAAATTTATGTAAATTTAAATTTATTTAAGTAATTAAAAAAACAGTGCGGGGACTCCTCTATTCTAGATAACTAACCTTGCTGATGCTGACAGCTGAGGATTGCAGACCCCAGCTGTGAGTTTTACCTGGCTGGTTATCAAAAATACAGGTGATCCCACGCCATTTTTTAAAAAATTATTTATTTACAGCGCTGGAGCGGCTAATGAATTCTCCCATCCGCCGCACCTATTCTCACTGTTATTAGCGGCTGCAGGTTGTCAAATGATGGGATCAGTAGTCCCATCAGCTGACAAAAGTGAACGGAGGTAAGCTCTATACCTCCGATCACAGCTGAGCGCTCACACTGTCTTTTGACAGTGTGGGAACCGCGGCTCTCTGACCGGCGAGAATGATTTCCCCGCCATGGAAGCGGTGTTTTCTGCGCTGTCATGTACATGACAGCTTGGCAAACACTGGATGTTCGGGCTCCCCTTTCAAGTGAATGGGGTTCGGGTCCGGGTACTGTTCTGGTATCCAAACGCAAACATTTTGCAACTGATTGGCCAAACCCTCAGGACCCGAACATCCAGGTGTCCGCCCATCTCTAATACCTAACAAAACACACTCACACAGGTAATGTACAAACAAGGGAGACAAGTACCTGAACCTGATAGGTCTCTGTCCAGACTTGGTAAAGCCCTTCTCTGACCCTAGTCTGTCCCTGCCTGACTGCAGAGGTTGACACCCCAAGATAACGTAATGGCACGCCACTCAACAGTGGCTCATCCTGAATGTCTTTAGGAGTTCTTAAGATAACCAGAGTAGCAGTTCACTAACGTGTAAAGAAATCAAGCAGGAATCTGCCAGAATAGCAGAACCCATACACCCAGAGAAAAAGTGTGTCTCCTGTGACTCGGCAGAAAGAGAAGCTGACCGCAGAACACAAACTCAAGGGATCGAATTTTCAAAAAATGGAAAAATTTACTATAAAAAATGGTTTGTGAGTGGCTGTTTTCATCAGTATTTTGCACATATGCTGCCTCCACCTTCTTTATGGAAATCTGCTGCAACTTGCTAGTGCATTTGTAATCTGGGTTGGTAAGGCTGTTTTTTGGCATGTTTTTTGCATTTATGTCCTTTGGTAAGCCATTTTTAATTTTAGTGTTAGCACTCGCTAGTGTGAGAACCCTTGACGTGGGTTGCAAGCTTGTGTATTTTGGCCAAAATATCGATCAATACCTCATGCAATGAATTTATCGTATACAGTATTTTTCATTTTTTATAGCACATTTTTCCTTTTTTTGCAGGAAACAGCTAGTCCCTTTAGTGTTAATTGGGTGAACTGGGGTGTCTGTCCTTGTGGGTTGCACTCATGTAGAGCTGAACAGTCCACCTGATGTAATAGTGTCATAGCTGTTTTCGTTCTGACCCAAAGTCAGATATGCCGGATCACCAGTGAGGCTGAATTAAGAGATTAGGCCTACAGAAAACAAGTATTCGGAGAAAGAAATGCACACAGGTTGCGAGCAAAACACTTTTCTAGTTTATTGAAACAAGAAGCAGTATTTTATACCATTTACATCAATGTAACTCAATGTAGTCCCTTTGTTACCCAGGCGCAGATGATACAAAACTATGTAAGGTAGTTATCACAGAGGAGGACAGTTTGCAACTACAAACAGATTTGAGTAAATTGGAAAATTGGGCTGAAAAATGGCAAATGAGGTTTAACACAGATAAGTGTAAGATTATGCACATGGGAAGGAGAAACAGATGCTACAATTACTTACTAAATGGGAAACTGCTGGGGAAATCAGACATGGAAAAGACTTAGGCATCTTAGTCAATAAGAAGCTAAATTGGAGTGCCCAGTGTCAGGCAGCTGCCACCAAAGCAAATAGGGTCATGGGATGCATTAGAAGAGGTCTGGGGACACGAGATGAAAACATAATTCTCCCTCTGTACAAATCACTCGTCAAACCACACTTGGAGTATTGTGTGCAATTTTGGACGCCGGTGCTCAAGAAAGACATTACTGAACTTGAAAGAGTTCAAAGTCGGGCTACTAAAATGATAAATGGAGTTGGTTCACTACAATACCCAGAAAGGTTATCAAAATTAGGTCTATTTACTCTAGAAAAGAGAAGACTTAGGGGAGACCTAATATATATGTTCAAGTATATCAGATGGCAATACAGAGATCTCTCCAATGAACTAATTGTACCAAGGACTGTGACAAGAACAAGGGGGCATTCTCTTCATTTGGAGGAAAGACAATTTCTGCACCAGCATAGAAGATGGTTCTTCACGGTAAGAGCAGTGAGGCTCTGGAATTCTCTTCCTGAGGAAGTGGTGATGGCCAACTTACTGAATGAATTTAAGAAAGGACTGGATGCTTTTCTTGTGAGTAACAGTATAGAAGGTTACGAATAACATAATATTATAGGTAGATGATTGACCCAGCTTAGGGGAAGGAATTTTTTTTCCCTATGGAAAAAATTGGCTGCTACTCTGTGGGTTTTTTGCCTTCCCCAGGATCAACAATGCAGAACAGCTGCACTAAAAATAGGCTGAACTAGATGGACATAAGGTCTTCCTTCAGCCTTCAAAACTATGTTACTATGTTACTATGTAGGTCATGCTGACCTTTATTTACCTTGTACCCAGAACATGTTCTTGCTGACTCTTGAAAAGATTTCATATGAGATAAGATGTATAAAATCCTTGAATCGCAGACTATAAGGCTACAACAATATAAGAACAAATTCTAGCAAAAGAAGAAAAACATTAACCCTTCTATATCAATTTCCCCATTTTGTAAATGTTATAATAATAACCTATTGCCACAGGGTCAGTTGGTGTCCACAAAGGAGCTACTGTCTCATGGGTCTAGTACCCATAAGGGCCTTTCTACCTGCTTCGCCCATCCACCCTCAGTGTGGACACTCATTTCCCCATCTGCAGTTGTTATCTGGGGTCTATGATACACTATGGAAGGTTCAGCCTTAGATTCTTTTTTTATGCATATATTATTTAATAGCTTAGGTAATACATATATCAGTGCTTTTACAGCTACATAGAGCAATAAACAAAACAATAAAATCTGCAAGCAAGTCTGTATAATACCAGAAATCTATCCCGCTAGGCCACTAAATCAGTTGGCTGGATTTAAAAAGGAGAATGTGTTACCCCACCAGGAGTCTCTGTTTGCACTGTGTTACTTTAACCATTGGTCTCTAAGTTCACTTGTCTATACTGGCTGTGACCTGGAGATTACCATTGGGGTCAATATAATTGGAACAGGTGGGACCAATTATTTGCACATTTCTCCTTCTTTTGCTTTCAGGTATTCTAGTACTATAGTTTATTGGTTAGTAACTATGATTAATTGTTTTTGTATTATATTAGTTTCATTAAGAACCTCAAGAACCTGGAAAATCTGATCATCCAGGTAGTCAGTAGCTTCCACTAACTTAGCCCACGTTTGTGTTATAAAGGGGTATATTAGCATACTACTGAATATTTGTTATCCCCATTTCTACTAAATGTGGCCAACCATTTGGACTGGGCTTATTGTTTGCAGCCCTTCTATACAAGGTGTGAATTGGGACTGCTGCTGTGTCTATTTTACTATGAGGAACTATGAAAGTGGCTGGTGTTAGTTTGGCAAAAGTGCAAACCCGTCTTATGTCTGGGCTCACCCACCTGTAGGCATGATGTCCACAAACTAAGAACACTCCTTCTGGGAGAACACAAATGTGACCAGAGGTCTGTCTATGTGGCACTCCTGAGGGTTCAATCGCCCCAGAGGTACTGCACCTCATCCAGAGGTGTGGTACTCTGCGCTCAGTTAAGGAGGGAGCACTATCCAGAACCCAGACACTTGCATCAAACACTATATCTCTCAGGGCCTGGAAGGAGCTAGGAAGAGGGTGTGGGTGGAGAAAGCAACAGGGGGAGCATAAAGGGAGTGACATTGAGAGAGTGAGTCAGCAGTTGGTGCTGGGGACTTGAGTAGTGAGGAGCTCATTCCTTGACCAGCAGACAGTGCAAGAGAAGGAAGAAGGGGTCCTAGGGGCACGGGTAGTGAGGAATCCACCTGTGGGGCTCGCATCCATGCCGACTATAGTCAGGTGGAGGGACCAGGTCGCAGTAGGGAACCGGCCCCAGACTAGTGGAGAAACTAAGGACTGAGCTAGCTAATCGGAGGTTGCAGTATCTACATGTGCTGCAGCCACATCCAACAGATTCGCTAAAAAGGCAGCCGGATAGGATCAAGGGGACCTAAAGCACGTCGCAAGACAAGATCCGGGGCTGCTGGCTTGGGACACTGTGTGTGAAGGCACAGGGCAGGAGAGGAGGGAGCCAGCACAGTGGGACGGCCAGAACAGGACCATCTGAAGGGGGTTCTGGTACAGTGTACCCCAATTTACCTGAGAGCTGTCTGGACCACAGACCCCAAGGAGACAGCATTGGGGATTGTAACATCAGAACTGTGAGTAAAACCTGTAGAGACTGCACACTGCTGTGACCTCCAATTTATTTACTGTGTCACTTGCCCTGCATTACAACCACCATCATTATCATCTTATCTCTTTACAACTGCCCTGGGGTTTAGCTCTACCTGTGAAGAGCGGTAACAACGCTGCTGCATCACCATCAACCCCAGTGGTCTCCTCAAGCAGAGTAGGCTAACATCTCCTATTTGCCAAATACCACAGGTGGCATCATGAACTATCTTTTATAAACTTTATTTTCCCTTTAATCATCACTTTTCATTGGACACCCAGGGCCACGGACCAGGTCACTGCTGCCATTGCTACATTCCCTGAAGGGCCGGCCCTGTACCGAGTACCCCACGGCCCTGTGGGGCACACCATATACATTGGTATAAATTCAAAAGTCCCAACATCGGTTTATGGGTGCACCAAGTATTATTCATTTGTTTTCCCTTTATACCCAATGTACATTTACCCCTTTCTTTTCTTACTAATTTTAAGATAGATGTTTTACAGCCTTCAACACCATCTTGGTACACTGTCTCATTAACCTGGGTTTGATCATGAGAGTATATACGGAAGCAATTATTATCCTCACCAGAGGTATTTGCTCCAGTGTTTTAAAGACTGAACCACAATCCATCATTGGGAATGGGGTCTGAATGAGGGATGTCAGTACTCCTCTTGGTGACCACATTTCCAACTTCGGAGTCATACTCTCGCCACCACATTTGTACCTTAGGTCACGTTATGTTAAACTGGAGCCAGGGATTAGCGGCCCATCTGATTATGTTCAATAAGTCAGCTATATCACAGGGTACATCTTTTCCCCAAAACTTAGATTGAGTCCAGGTCTCATTGTGTATGCAGTTTGGTGTTAATACCTTCCATGCAGGGGCGGGCTAGGCCGGGTGGCAGGGAAGCATATGCCCCCCGGGCCACTCCCCCAGGCGCACACATGGGCCGGCAGCTTTCTCTGAGCTGTGCATAGCTGTCTTACCTTGACAGCTGCGCAGCTCCGACTCTCTCCCTCCGCCCTCCCTGGACTTCTGGTCATGTGACATGGCTGTAGCTAGAATGTAGAGGCTCCTTGCAGGTCCTGACTACAGCCTAGCTGATTCACTGCGGAAAATGATACAATGTATGGGCTCCTTCCAGGTACAGCGTCTGCCATGACAAGAGGAGCTGTGCCTGCTGGGGAGCACTGGTGAGGTAAGTATGAAAAACGTTTTTTTTTCTTTATCAAATGAATTAAATGGGTGAGGGGGCTGCAAATGATGAAAGGGGGGCTGCAAATGATGGAGGTGGGCTGCCAATGGTGGAGGGGGCTGCAAATGAAAAAAGGGGGGCTGCAAATGATGGAGGGGGTGCTGGAAATGATGGAGGGGGCTGCAAATGATGGAGGGGGCTGCAAATGATGGAGGGGCTGCAAATGATACAGGGGGCTGCAAATGATGGAGGGGTGCTGGAAATGATGGAGGGGGCTGCAAATGATGGAGGGGCTGCAAATGATGGAGGGGGCTGCAAATGATGTAGGGGGCTGCAAATGATACAGGGGGCTGCAAATGATGGAGGGGGTGCTGGAAATAATGGAGCGGGTGCTGGAAATGATGGAAGGGGTGCTGGAAATGATGGAGGGGCCTGCAAATGATGGAGGGGGTGCTGGAAATAATGGAGCGGGTGCTGGAAATGATGGAAGGGGTGCTGGAAATGATGGAGGGGGCTGCAAATGATGGAGGGGGTGCTGGAAATGATAAAGTGGGGCTGCAAATGATGGAGGGGGCTGCCAATGGTGGAGGGGGCTGCAAATGATGGAGCGGGCCTGCAAATGATGGAGGAGGTGCTGCAAATGATGGAGGGGGCTGCAAATGATGGAGGAGGTGCTGGAAATAATGGAGCGGGCCTGCAAATGATGGAGGAGGTGCTGGAAATGATGGAGGGGGTGCTGGAAATGATGGAGGGGGTGCTGGAAATGATGGAGGGGAGCTGGAAATGATAGTTGGGCTGCAAATGATAGAGGGGGCTGCCAATGATGGAGGGGGGGCTGCATGCAAATGATGGAGGGGTGCTGCCAATGATGGAGGGGGGTGCTGCCAATGATGGAGGGGGTGTTGGAAATGATGGAGGGAGTGCTGCAGTGCAAATGATGGGGGGGTGTTGCCAATGATGACAGCGGGGCTGCCAATGATGAAGGGGGGCTACAAATGATGGAGGGGGTGCTGAAAATGATGAAAGGGGGATGCAAATGATGGAGGGGGGTGCTGCAATTTGCAAATTATGGAATGGTGCTTGCAAATGTTGGAAGGGGGTGCAAATGACGGAGGGGGGCTGCATATGATGATGTGAGGGAGGGGATAGGGGACTGCACATGAAATGGGGGGAGAATGGGGGACAGCGAATGATGAAGTGAGGGGGATTGCAAATGATGAAATGAGGGACGGGGACAGCAATTGAATTGAAGGTGGGGGATGGGGAGAACAAATGAGGACCTGGGGGGAGCAAATAATGAATTTTCAGGGTGATGGGAGTAAATGATGTATTGAATGTGGGGTAGAGCAGTTGATAATGAATAGAGGGTGGGAGAGAAAGACATGACAATGAATTGGGGCGGAAGGGGCATATAAATATAATGAATTGGGGGAGCGGGAGGCACATATTGGGGGACATTAAGGATGCAGTGACTGGTAATGAATTGGAGGAAGAGTACAGGGGCTAATTAATGTATATATTTATTAGGTGGGGAAATTGCTATTTATTGTTGGTGGGGGCGCAGTGGTGAATTATAATTTATATTTGGAATGTTGGATTATTATATATTAATGGTGGATGCATGTCTGTATTTAGATGTGTAGTGTAGAAGAAAGGGGAAAAATGGGGAATGTGCTCTGGAAGCCGTGCTCAAGGTAACTTTGTGTTATGTTATGCAGAGACGAGTCCTGGCTGAAAGAAATGATGGCGGTCTGCCCTGCATAAAAAAGAAAAGCAAAGATGAGGGACATCAGCTGGAGACGTCACTGGTGAGTCAGTGTGCTACCTGTACACTGACACTATACACTATAACCTGTTCACTGTGCACTATATACAGAGCTTCTGTGTATAATGTCACAGGTAATCACTGTATTACCTGGACACTGACACTGTATACAGAGCTACTGTGTATAATGTCACTGGTGATCACTGTATTACCTGTACACTGACACTATATACAGAGCTACTGTGTATAATGTCACTGGTGATCACTGTATTACCTGTACACTGACACTATATACAGAGCTCCTGTGTATAATGTCACTGGTGATCAGTGTATTACCTGTACACTATACACTATATACAGAGCTCCTGTGTATAATGTCACTGGTGATCAGTGTATTACCTGTACACTATACACTATATACAGAGCTCCTGTGTATAATGTCACAGGTAATCACTGTATTACCTGGACACTGACACTGTATACAGAGCTCCTATGTATAATGTCACTGATGAGCTCTGTATTACCTGACAGGGCTCTGTCCTGGGCCCTGTATTGTTCAACATCTTTATCAACGATTTAGATGAAGGAATTGAGGGTAAACTGATTAAATTTGCTGATGACACAAAGCTAGGAGGGATAGCTAATACTAGAGAGGAGAGAGAGAGGATTCAAAAAGATTTAAATAAACTGGAGAAGTGGGCAGCAACTAACAGAATGGTTTTTAACAGGGAGAAATGCAAAGTACTACATCTGGGCAATAAAAATGAAAAAAGCATACATAGAATGGGAGGAATAGGGCTAAGTGTCAGCACATGTGAAAAAGACTTGGGTATACTAATAGATCACAGACTGAATATGAGTCAACAGCGTGATGCAGCAGCAAAAAAGGCAAATGCAATTCTAGGATGTATTAACAGAAGCATGCAGTCTAGATCACGTGAAGTCATTATTTCCCTCTACTCCTCTTTGGTCAGACCTCATCTGGAATATTGTGTCCAGTTTTGGGCACCACATTTTAAAAAAGACATCAACAAACTGGAGCAAGTTCAGAAAAGAGCAACCAGAATGGTGACCGGTCTGCAAACCCTGTCTTATGAGGAAAGGTTGCAGGATTTGGGAATGTTTAGTTTGCAAAAGGGAAGACTGAGAGGAGACTTAATAGCTGTCTACAAATATCTAATGGGCTGTCACATTGTAGAAGGATCAACTTTATTCTCATTTGCACAAGGAAAGACTAGAAGCAATGGGATGAAACTGAATGGGAAGAGACACAGATTAGATATTAGAAAAAACTTTTTGACAGTTAGAGTGATCAATGAGTGGAACAGGCTGCCACGAGAAGTGGTGAGTTCTCCTTCAATGGAAGTCTTCAAACAGAGGCTGGACAGACATCTGACTGGGATGATTTAGCGAATCCTGCTTTGAGCAGGGGGTTGGACCAGATGGCCCAGGAGGTCCCTTCCAACTCTATGATTCTATGATTCTATGATTCTATGATTCTGTACACTATATACAAAGCTCCTGTGTATAATGGCATTAGTGTTGTGTATTTTTTTATTAATGATCTGTATTGTAGTATTCGGTCACTATATGGTGGTAGTATGTGATCTGGTTATGGTGTGGCGGTATTTCTCCCTGTATGTGGTATTATTTGGCACTATGTGATGGTAATATGTGGTCTGGTCATGGTATGGAGATATTTGTTCCTTATATATGGTATTATTTGGTCGCTATATGGTGGTAATATATGGTCTGGTCATGGTGTGACAGTTTTTGTCCCTTGTATGGGGCATTAATGGTCATTCTAAAAAATATATGTAACTCATTCCCTTAAAGAAAAATAAATAAAATAAACCTAAAAAGAGTATTGGATATTTTAGGAAATGTTTAATAAGTAAGAGTAGAATATGGCCCGGCCAAAAGAGTCTACCTTGTTGTGGTGGTGGCGTAAAAATTCTTTTGGCCAAAGCAAAAGCTGCTGGTTATGTATGTGATCTGGTGTTTGCTGGGAACTATTAATAGATTGGTGAGGACGTGGTGTAGAAGATGAGTTTTTCCAAGAGCGGGCAGTGGGACTGTGGCAGGCTCGAGGTGTGGAGGCAGAACAGGGGTGGTGCCTGGGTGGAGTCTCAAGGGGTCCCGAAAATTTTGCCAGTATGGGGCCCCGAAATTCCTAGTGGCAGCCCTGACTGTTATCATGTATGTGTTCTGCAGGACTGGTATCTACCAATATACGGTTCCTGTAAGGTGGGACTAGTGCTCTTTTTAGTAGCTTTTGTTTTTTTTATTTATTTAGTAACAGCTTAATGTGTTTCGGTCATTATGTAGTAGAAGGTGTATGGTGGTGTCATTGGTCTGATTAGAGTGTTTTGTTATGTAGAGGTAATGGTCATATTATATTATGTATTCGCGGTGTGGTGGTGATGGTAGTGGGCATTGTGCAGACGTATTGTTTTGGCCTTTTATAGTAGTAATATTGATAATATTGGTCTTTGCATTGTGTGTTTTTGGGTAGCAACAGTGGTATACTGTAATTATATATACATGCTATTTTAAATGGCTAAAGGTTGGTCTTATGGGGAGACATGCTTTTTGGGGCTTGGACCCTTGAGCTTTAAGGACCCTGGCAATGCCCCTGCCATATGGTGTGTTTAAATGTCTGTGTTTCTGGAGTTGTATGTTTGTAAGTAAGCTCAGTTATGGTACCATATCTAAGCAGTAACCTTGGTTCTGGTACTGTATCAATGTAGTAATCTAGATTCTGGTACAATATGTATGCCATAAGCTTGGTTCTGTTTCTGTATCTTGTAGTAGACATAGTAAGCTCTGTTCTGCTTCCTTATCTCTGTAGTAAGCTCTGTTCTGCTTCATTATCTCTCTAGTAAGCTCGGTTCTGCTCCCATATCTCTGGAGTAATCTCCGTTCTGCTCCCATATCTCTGGAGTAAGCTCCGATCTGCTCCCATATCTCTGTAGTAAGCTTGGTTCTGCTCCCATATCTCTGTAGTAAGCTCGATTCTGCTCCCTTATCTCTGTTGTAAACTCGGTTCTGCTCCCTTATCTCTGTAGTAAGCTCGGTTCTACTCCTTTATTTCTGTAGTAAGCTTGGTTCTGCTTCCATAGCTCTGTAGTAAGCTCTGTTCTGTTCCCATAGCTCTGTAGTAAGCTCGGTTCTGCTTCCATATCTCTGTAGTCAGCTTGCTTGTGTAACAGTATCTATGTAGGCAGCAAGCTTGGTTCTGCTCCCATATCTCTGTAGTAACCTCTGTTCTGCTCCCTGTTGTGATTGAGTCACCGTAGGAGGCAAAAACAGAAATGCTAGCTAAGTCCTGAAAACCAGAGAAGTTGGCAACTATCAGATTGCAGACCCCTGAACCTATCAACACAACTAGCAGTAGCCGTGGGGGGTTCCTACGATGACCTAGACCCCTCGATCACAGTCGGAGAGATACATAGGCCTAAAGAAGGAAAGGGGAAATCTAACTGCCCCAGAGCAGACCCCAAAGCAATAGGCAGCCCCCCACATATAATGACGGTGAAGCAAGATGAAAACACTTACACAGACAGAAAGACAGGCTGAGCAAAGACGGGGCCCAAAAACTACCTAGATAGGAACGGATAGGAAGGCTGCTGTCTGCAATCTGCCAAAACCCTATCAGAGACAAAAGCGAACAAGCTGATATAAAAATGGCCCTGAAGCAACTAAGCTTCAAAAACTAAATCAGCACTCAGGTACTTTCAGAAGACAGAGCTCACGGAACACTGCACACTCCAGCAGGGAGTGGCAGAATCCAAAAAGCAAGAAAAACAAAAACAAATCTTAGATGCAAAAAGGCAAAACAGAAAACTTAGCTTTAGGAGAGCAGGAATCAGACTGGTGTCCAAGAGTCCACAGAGAAATCACCCGCAGGGCAGAAAGGGCGTAGGCTGCCTTAAATCCAGTCAGTGACTCCACTCAGCCAATCGTCTTCATTAGTCCCAGGTGCCTGATAATCAGGCTCACTACCTTCCTTCACTAGAATAGGGAGTTCACCAGGCCTCAGTGACGGAGGGGAAAATGAACTCACAACAGTACCCCCCCTTGAGGAGGGGTCACCGAACCCTCAACAACGCTACCAGGGCGATCAGGGTGAGCCCGATGAAAGGCACGCACCAATCTTGTGGCATGAATATCAGAGGCAGAGACCCAGGAATTATCCTCCTGACCATAACCCTTCCACTTAACCAAATACTGGAGTCTCCGTCTAGCCAGACGGGAATCCAGAATTTTCTCTACCTCATATTCCAAGTTACCTTCAACCAATACAGGGTCCGGAGGTGCCACCTCAGGCACAACTGGCTCAACAAACCTCTTCAACAAGGACTTATGGAACACATTATGGATCTTAAATGTGACAGGGAGAGCCAAACGAAAAGAGACCGGATTAATAATCTCCAAAATCTTGTAAGGTCCAATAAATCTAGGCTTAAACTTAGGAGAAGCCACCTTCATAGCAATATTTTTTGATGATAACCACACCATATCACCAATCTTAAACTAGGGACCAATGGTCCTATGTCGATTGGAAAACCGCTGGGCCTTTTCCTGGGAGAGAGATAACTTATCCACCACTTGGTCCCAGATCTGGTGCATTCTCTCCACCACAGTGTCAACACCTGGGCAGGCAGAAGGCTCCACCTGCCCTGAAGAAAATCGAGGGTGAAAACCAAAGTTACAAAAAAAAGGTGACATCAAAGTGGCAGAACTAGCTCTATTATTTAAAGCAAATTCGGCCAAGGGCAAAAATGAAACCCAATCATCTTGATCAGCGGAAATAAAACATCTCAAATACGACTCCAAGGTCTGGTTTGTTCTCTCTGTCTGCCTATTGGTCTGAGGGTGAAAAGCAGAGGAGAAGGACAACTGAATTCCCAACTTGGAACAGAACGTCCTCCAAAATTTAGACACAAATTGAACTCCTCTGTCAGATACAATGTTCTCAGGAATCCCGTGCAAGCGAACCACCTGTTGCAAAAACAGAGGCACCAACTCAGAGGAAGATGGCAACTTAGGGAGTGGTACAAGATGAACCATCTTAGAGAACCTATCACAAATCACCCAAATAACAGTCATTCTTTGAGAGACCGGCATATCAGAGATGAAATCCATTGAAATATGGGTCCATGGCCTCCTGGGGACCGGCAAAGGCATCAACAACCCAGTAGAGCGAGAACAAGATTTAGACCGGGAGCAAGTCCCACAGGACTGCACAAAATTCCTGACATCATGAGACAAGGTGGGCCACCAAAAAGAGCGACTCACCAGATCTCTAGTACCAAAAATACCTGGATGACCAGCCAATGCAGAGCAATGAACTTCAGACATCACTCTCTTCTTCCACTGGTCAGGAACATACAACTTTCCACTGGGGCAACGCTCAGGTTTGTCCTCCTGGAACTCTTGCAGAGCAAGTCTCAAATCGGGCGAGATGGCAGAATGAACTACCCCTTCGCCTAAGATGGTGGCAGGCTTGGTCACCACAGGAGAATCAGCAAAGAAACTCCTAGAGAGGGCGTCTGCCTTGACATTCTTAGTTCCAGGAAGGAAAGAGACCACAAAATCAAAACGTGTAAAAAACAAGGCCCTCCTAGCCTGTCTAGGGTTCAAGCGTTTAGCCGACTCTAGGTAAATCAAATTTTTGTGGTCAGTGAGGACCACAACTTGATGTTTGGCTCCCTCCAACCAATGTCTCCACTCCTCAAATGCCCATTTCATGGCCAACAGTTCCCGATTCCCCACATCATAGTTACGAGCAGATGAAGAGAACTTACGGGAAAAGAAAGCACAGGGATTCATTTTAGATGTTACCGGATCCTTTTGGGACAACACCGCTCCTGCACCAATCTCAGAAGCATCCACCTCTACCTGGAATGGGAGTGAGACATCAGGTTGCCGCAGAACCGGGGCGGAGGTAAATCTACGCTTCAGCTCCTGAAAGGAAGCAACCGCCTCCGGAGACCAATTCAACACATCCGCACCCTTCCTGGTCAGGTCAGTCAATGGTTTGGCAATACTAGAAAATTTAGCTATAAATTTCCGATAAAAATTAGCAAAACCCAAAAACTTCTGGAGGGCCTTCAAAGAAGTGGGCTGAACCCAATCATAAATGGCCTGTACCTTGGCCGGGTCCATTTCAATAGTTGACGGAGACAAAATAAATCCCAAAAAAGAAATTCTCTGTACTCCAAAAAGGCATTTTGATCCTTTGACATACAGAGAATTCTCTCTCAAGATCCGGAACACAGTCCGAATATGTTCCACATGAGAATCCCAATCCTTGGAGAAGATCAAAATATCATCCAGATAGATAATCAAAAATTTATCGACAAAGTCTCGGAAAATATCGTTCATGAAGCACTGGAAGACAAAAGGGGCATTAGTGAGCCCAAAAGGCATCACCAGGTACTCAAAATGTCCCTCCGGAGTATTAAACGCCGTCTTCCATTCATCCCCCTGCTTAATGCGGATAAGATTATACGCCCCCTTGAGGTCAAGCTTGGTAAACCAGCAAGCACCTCTGACTCTAGAGAATAGATCTGAAATCAGGGGTAACGGATACTGATATTTAATAGTAATTTTATTGAGGGCACGATAATCAATACAAGGCCTTAAAGAACCATCCTTCTTGGCCACAAAAAAAAACCCGGCATCTAAGGGTGAAGAGGATGGTCGAATATGACCCTTCTCCAACGCCTCCTTAATATAGGACCGCATAGCCTCGTGCTCGGGTACAGATAAATTGAAGAGCCGACCCTTAGGAAATTTACACCCCGGGTTTAGTTCAATTGCACAGTCATAACTCCTATGAAGAGGCAAGGACGCAGACTCATTCTCACTAAATATATCATAGTAGTCCGCCAAATAGTCAGGAACCTCATGCGACTGAGGAGAGGTGGAAAAAACCGGAGTCTCACTAAAGGTACACCGGCAACCCCAACTCACCACAGACACAGACTTCCAATCCAAAACTGGATTATGAATCTGCAACCAGGGAAACCTCAGAACAACGGCATCATGCAGACCATGCAACACCAAAAATCTGCAATTTTCTTGGTGGTCTGGGGCGACCCGCATGACCAACTGGGTCCAAAACTGAGGTTTATTTTTAGCCAGAGGGGTAGCATCAATCCCCCTCAAAGGGATAGGTGTCTGCAGAGGTGTCAACGGAAATCCACAATGTTTAGCAAAATCCAAGTCCATTAGGTTTAGCGCTGCTCCCGAATCCACAAAAGCCTTGACGGAAAATGTGGACAGGGAACAGATCAGAGTAATCGCCAAAAGAAACTTAGGCTGAACCCCACCAACAGAAAACGTGTGTGCAAAGCGTTTCTCACGTTTAGGACAAACAGAAATAATATGCGAGGCATCTCCACAGAAAAAACACAGCTTATTATGCCTTCTGAATTCCTGACGTTGCGCCTTAGACAAAACTCTATCGCATTGCATAGGTTCAGACGTCTGTTCAACCGGTGGCAACACCTCTCGTGTAATTCTGCGTTCACGCAAACGCCGATCAACCTGAATGGCTAAAGACATAGAATCGTCCAGACCAGAGGGAACAGGAAATTCCACCATAGTATCTTTTACGGCTTCTGACAAACCCTTCCGAAAGAGAGCAGCCAAGGCACTATCATTTCAGGTAGTAAGGACCGCCCACTTTCGGAACTTTTGACAGTACAACTCTTCAGATTCTCGACCCTGGTTCAATGCTAACAGGGTCTTTTCAGCCTGATCAATAGCATTAGGTTCGTCGTACAGCAACCCCAAGGCTTGAAAAAAATGCATTCACATTAGTCAGAATAGGGTCATCTGGTTTCAAAGAAAACGCCCAATCCTGGGGATCGCCACGCAGCAAAGAGATGACAATTTTAACTTGCTGCGCGGGGCTCCCTGACGAGTTAAGGCCCTTTTACATTTAGCGATGCACCAGCGATCCAACCAGCGATCCGACCCGGTCAGGATCGCTGGTGCATCGCTAAATGATCGCTAGTGAGCTTTCATACAGAAAGATCTCACAGCGACGCAGCGCACGATACTTACCATTCACACACAGCGATCCTGACGTCCTCCCGCCCGCCTCCACGCATTGCTCGTCATCACAGCAGGAAGCCCAGCAGGAAGCGCCCGACGAGAAATGGAGCCGGACATTCTCGCGCGATCAGCGATGGACAGCGGGGGAGCCGGTCGGAGGTAAGTATCACACATAGCGATATCGCTAGCAATATCGCTATAACGTCACAAAACCAGTGACGTTTTAGCGATATTGCTAGCGATATCGCTTAGTGTAAAACCCCCTTTAGGCTTCAAAGCAAAAAATAATTTACAATTATTTTTGAAGCTCAAAAATTTAGATCGATCCCCAAAAAATACATCAGGTGTGGGGATCTTTGGTTCAACAGCATGTGAACGAGCAAGATAGGTGGAAATTCCTCGCACTTCAGCAGCGAGCTGCTCCACACGATCAGACACTTGCTTTATCTCCATTGAGAGAAAAAAAAAATTCCCCCTACGGCCTCAGAGATATAGAGGAAAGAATATACACACAACTTTTTTTTTTTTTTTTTAAACACAATTCTTTCCTGCTATTGAGTACCCCAGGATCTGCGGTTTGGCGGGTGATTCTGTTGTGATTGAGTCACCGTAGGAGGCAAAAACAGAAATGCTAGCTAAGTCCTGAAAACCAGAGAAGTTGGCAACTATCAGATTGCAGACCCCTGAACCTATCAACACAACTAGCAGTAGCCGTGGGGGGTTCCTACGATGACCTAGACCCCTCTATCACAGCCGGAGAGATACATAGGCCTAAAGAAGGAAAGGGGAAATCTAACTGCCCCAGAGCAGACCCCAAAGCAATAGGCAGCCCCCCACATATAATGACGGTGAAGCAAGATGAAAACACTTACACAGACAGAAAGACAGGCTGAGCAAAGACGGGGCCCAAAAACTACCTAGATAGGAACGGATAGGAAGGCTGCTGTCTGCAATCTGCCAAAACCCTATCAGAGACAAAAGCGAACAAGCTGATATAAAAATGGCCCTGAAGCAACTAAGCTTCAAAAACTAAATCAGCACTCAGGTACTTTCAGAAGACAGAGCTCACGGAACACTGCACACTCCAGCAGGGAGTGGCAGAATCCAAAAAGCAAGAAAAACAAAAACAAATCTTAGATGCAAAAAGGCAAAACAGAAAACTTAGCTTTAGGAGAGCAGGAATCAGACTGGTGTCCAAGAGTCCACAGAGAAATCACCCGCAGGGCAGAAAGGGCGTAGGCTGCCTTAAATCCAGTCAGTGACTCCACTCAGCCAATCGTCTTCATTAGTCCCAGGTGCCTGATAATCAGGCTCACTACCTTCCTTCACTAGAATAGGGAGTTCACCAGGCCTCAGTGACGGAGGGGAAAATGAACTCACAACAGCTCCCATATCTCTGTAGTAAGCTCTGCTCTTTTCCCATTTCTCTGTATTAAGCTTGATTCTGCTTCCATATCTCTGTAGTAAGCTCTGTTCTGTTCCCATATCTCTGTAGTAAGCTCTGTTCTGCTCCCATATCTCTGTAGTAAGCTCTGCTCTTTTCCCATTTCTCTGTAGTAAGCTTGATTCTGCTTCCATATCTCTGTAGTAAGCTATGTTCTGTTCCCATATCTCTGTAGTAAGCTCTGTTCTGCTCCCATATCTCTGTAGTAAGCTCCGCTCTTTTCCCATTTCTCTGTAGTAACCTTGATTCTGCTTCCATATCTCTGTAGTAAGCTATGTTCTGTTCCCATATCTCTGTAGTAAGCTCCGTTCTTTTCCCATTTCTCTGTAGTTAGCTCGGTTCTGCTCCCATATCTCTGTAGTAAGCTCCAGTCAGTTTTCTTGTCTACGTAGCAATCTTGGTTCCGGTCTCGTGTCTATGTAGTCAGCTTGCTTCTGTTACAGAATCTATGTAGGCAGCAAACTTGGTTCTGCTCCCATATATATGCAGCTAGCTCCATTCTGTTCCCATATCTATGTACCAGCCTGTTATTAAAGCTTACTATCTCTGCTGCTTTAATGCAGTGGCCAGAGATAAGCAGGGCAAAAGCACCGCAACTGGAGGGCTACTGGCTTGTGATTGCCCCCCAGGCTGAAAAGTGCCAGCCAGCCCCTGCTTCTATGGTTCCAAAGGTAAGGCTAAGTAAGGTATAGTCCTTTCAGATACTGGGCTGTGTGTATAGATCCAACAGTCTTTTGATTTTTGTCCTTCCATGTCCATTATAAAAAAGGGGGCAGCATGGTGGCTCAGTGGTTAGAATCCCACCACGGACAACATCTGCAAGGAGTTTGTATGTTCTCCCTGTGTTTGCGTAGGTTTCCTCCGGGTTCTCCAGTTTCCTCCCACACTCCAAAGACATACTGATAGGGAATCTAGATTGTGAGCCCCATCGGGGACAGTGATGAAAATGTGTACAAACTGTAAAGCGCTGCGGAATATGTTACCGCTATATAAATAAAAAAAATAAATAAAAAGAGCATGATGTCGAATAAGTTTGTTGCCCCAGTCAATATTTAAAAGTTTATCCAGTGTCTCTGTAGTGTGCAATAATCCTGCTACTGCAAGGTGATTAGTAGAACAGTGACTGGCGTGGATCCAGGTGGGCCTTCCCTCAAGTTTCACTGAGGTGGATGTGGTCAGCTGGACTTGGAACAGGCCATCAACAGGCCATCATGTTGGTCTACGCTCTTTCTCACGTGTTTGCGTATGACCACCAATCACCTGTATTCAGCTGATGCACGTCTGCACTTTCATTAGGATCTGGAATGGATGAGAACACATGTTTATGCACCACATTAAGGCTACTTTCACACATCAGGTTTTCGGCGTCAGGCGCGATCCGGCGTCGTGCCGGAACGCCGGATCCGGCAAATGTTTCGTAAAACCGGATGTGACGGATCCGGTTTTCTGCCGGATCCGTCTTTTTCTTGACAGACAAAACCGGATCCGTCTCATCCGGTTCATCCGTTTTTCTATCCGTTTTTCGACGGATTACGCCGGATCCGGTTTTTAAAATTGACCCTTGTGGCCTTCCGAACGGGATTGGCTACTGGAAAACTATATATAGCATGTTCCTACAGCCCTTCTTTGACAGGTTGTAGAGGAGAAAGTGCAGGTTGGAGAGAAGAGCAAGTTACTGGCGAAGATGGATGTTGTCATTGGAAATATTTTGAAGAATTTGGCGGATTTTACAGCGGAGGCAAATCGTTTGAGGGTGATTGTTCTGGAGAAGGAGAGAGCGAGACAGCAGCGCATCAGGCATCGTAGACGACGTTTGTGGATCCACCCCATCACAGCCAAGAGAATGACGCGTGGGGTCTATTCTACACTATGCATGGACCTTCGACGAAACCCGGATAAATTTTTTGGATATGTTAGGATGAAAATGGAGAATTTTGATTACTTGGTGGAGCGCATTGCACACCTCATAAGAAAAGCGGACACCTATTGCCGCTTCTCTGTTTCACCCGCAGAGCGTCTGATGGTGACTTTAAGGTAAGCCACATTTATTGGATATGATCGCATCAGAGCACACTTTCACTGCAATCTTGTTGGTGGTAATTTGTATCTCCAAGTGTTATAGGTCAGTTTTGGTATGTAATGCTGTGATTTAAAACTAATTTATTGTTTTTTAATTCCCCACAGATTTCTTGCAACTGGAGAATCCCTTTCGTCACTGCATTTCCAGTACAGACTCGGGATTTCCACCATATCTGGAATAGTGAAGTACACATGCCGTGCACTGTGGGACTCCTTAGCTGAAGAGTTTTTACCAGAGCCCACAACAGAGAGGTGGATTGAAATTGCTGACAAGTTTCAACAGATATGTCAGTTTCCAAACTGCTTGGGCGCTGTGGACGGGAAACATATCCGCATTGTAAAGCCAGCTGGATCGGGATCTGAATATTTCAATTACAAGAAATATTTTTCAATTGTCCTCATGGCCATCGCTGATGCGGAATACAAATTTATTGCGGTTGATATTGGGGCCTATGGCCGCTCCAATGACTCTCAAGTTTTCAAACTGTCTGCCATGGGGCGTAAACTGTATGGAAACACCTTCCAGTTCCCACCACCTAGACCGCTGCCGCAAACATCTGGTCCACCTATGCCATTTGTCTGTGTAGGGGATGAAGCCTTCCAGCTGTCAGAACACCTTTTGAAACCATACTCTAGCAGAGGATTGACAAGACCAAAACGCATTTTTAATTACCGCCTCACAAGAGCAAGAAGAATGGTTGAATGTACCTTTGGTATTCTGACAGCCAAATGGCGGGTCCTATTGACTGCGATCAACCTCAAGACAGAAACTGTGGACGAGGTGATCAAAGCGTGCGTGGTACTCCACAATTTTGTTATCTGCAAGGAACCCATTTCCATTGAGGACACCTCTGAAGAAACCACCTTGCAAGATTACCATGACATTACCACTAGAAGTTCTGTGACGGTTTCAGTAATGAGGGACAATTTTGCACTATACTTTATGTCACCTCAAGGCAGAGTACACTGGCAGGATGACAGAGTGTGAAAGATTTGTGCCCTAACCAAACTTGTGTACCTTCTGTACCAACAGTATATACCTTTGCCAACCAAAGTTGGCTATCTTGTCATGGTCTCTATTTTTAGCTTTAGGCCACAGGTGTGTACCTGGTTGTGTTTTATGCAAAGTATTTCACCTTTTAACAAAAGTTGTGTACATTGTTAGGAAATCACCAACAATAAACACAACTTTTTAGGTGAAATACTTTGCTTCAAACACAACCAGGAACACAACTGTGGCAAAAAGCTAAAATTTACCCACAGTTATATACCTAGTTTTGAATACCATTTCACCTTTTAAATACCCTGTATTTAACCTTTTTCGCCGCAGAAAGAAATGACAGACAACCAGTGTAAAATAATTTAACTTTTATTGAAAAATGTTTTTTTTAGTAAACTTTTTTAAAATTTTAATAAACTTGTTTAATAAAACTTTGAAACTATAAAACTGAAACCATAAAACTGGTCATTTTTATTTAAATACACACATTATAATTCTGTGTAGTGTGTGGTGGAAATACTGCTGTAGGGGCTGCGGGACACTTCGACACTGGGAGTGTGGAGAGAGGACTGGGATCGTGGTGGGGAAGGAACAGTTAGAGGTGAAGGTGTGGAAAAAACTACAGAATGGGTGGACATGTGGGAAGCAGAAGAGGTGGTGGGTGGTGGAGTGGAGGGTTGGGCAGGGACTGTAGGAGCAGATGATGTTGATGGCAAGTTGTATGGGGAAGGAGTTTGGTACGGGGCAGGTTGCTGGAAGTGGGGAGATGTCTGGTACGGGGCAGGTTGCTGGAAGTGGGGAGATGTCTGGTACGGGGCAGGTTGCTGGAAGTGGGGAGATGTCTGGTACTGGGGAGGTTGCTGGTACTGGGGAGTTTGCAGGTACTGTGGAGGTTGCTGGTACTGGTGAGGTTGCTGGTGCTGGGGAGGTTGCTGGTGCTGGGGAGGTGGATGGTGCTGGGGAGGTGGATGGTGCTGGGGAGGTGGATGGTGCTGGGGAGGTGGATGGTGCTGGGGAGGTGGATGGTATGTAATAGGAGGGGGAGGATGGAAAGTGGCTGGAGGTGGATGGTATGTAATAGGAGGGGGAGGATGGAAAGTGGCTGGAGGGGGTGTAGATGTAATAGGAGGGGGAGGATGGAAAGTGGCTGGAGGGGGTGTAGATGTAATAGGAGGGGGAGGATGGAAAGTGGCTGGAGGGGGTGCAGGTGGAGGAACTACTGTGCATCTGCTGGGCAGGAGAGAGCGTTTCCATGCGCTCCACAACAGACCTGAAAAAGGTGTGGTTTGGCGAAGATCTTGCTTCTGAATGCATGGTTTGCAGAAGTGTCTTCACCTCCAGAATGCTGGAGTTGATCTGCTGATAGCCTGCGGAGATTTGCTCTGACAAGACTTTTAGACAGTTCTGGAAAGATGCATTCAGATGCAAGAACTCTGGCGCATAAGTCTTTTCCTGACCCCTCTGCCGCTGCCGCCCAGTACCCGCAGGTGTACTAGAGGTGGCAGGGGCAGAAGGGTGGGGTAAAGGGAAAGCGATCTCCTCACCAGCAGCTTCATGTAATGTAGGCGGCCACGATGCTCCTGTGCTGGTGGATGGGACAGATGGGTCGAATGTGTGGGAAGGCTGGGAAGGTGCAGATGTACCGGGGCGGTCGAAGTGTCCCTCGGTGCCGGTCTCCTCAGGGATCGCCTCAGAAGGGTCCAATCGTGCCGGCTCCCGAGTGCTGCTCACCGTGCTGTGGAATAAAGAGAAAAAAAAACAATTAAAATACTGACATGGTATGGCCCTGGCTGAAAAAAAAATTTACATATAACATTTTTTTTCACATGTGGTGTGTAATATTTACCTTCTGGTGACCATTGTTTCCCGGAGGAACGACAGGGCTTCTGCGTACTTGTACTTGCTCCTGCGTCCTCCAGATCCACTCGGGGCCCGCATCTCTTTATTGAACTCCTTCTTGAAACGATCTCTCACAGACCGCCACCGATTCACAATTCTGTTCCCTGAAACGAGAAAGGAGTGGTTAGTATACAACATCAGTGTTTCCCAAACTCCAGTCCTCATGGTCCCCAGGGGTCATGTTTTCAGGATTTCTATAGTAAATAGAAATCCTGAACACATGATCCGTGGGGACCACGAGGACTGGAGTTCAGGAAACACTGGTTTACATCAAGCAACCGGTACTGTATATACTTACGCTCTTTAATCTGGGCCCGAGCTTCGAGGTCCTCCCAGCGGCCAACAAGGAGCGAACAGATTTCCTCCCAGAGTCGTCGGGTAACGATCAGGTCAGCGTGGCGGCGGTCAGCCATATTCCAGAGCGGCTCCCTTTCTCTGACGAGATCGATGAGGCGGTCCACATCAATCCCTCCATCCTCACCGTCAGAGTCGGGAGCACGCTGTGAAGGCTGTTAAAGAAAAAGACAAAAATAACATAATTAGCCTCCACAAAAGAAATGAAATAAAAAGTGCAAAAAAACAAAGCAAAAATATTTATACTTACACGCTGGTGACCGCCGTGTTGCTGTCGCCGACGACCCTGGGAGGCACTGCGAGGACCTCTTGGCCAAGCACCAGATTGGGAAGACTAGAGAAGAAAACAAAAAATGTAATGTCTTTGGATGTAGGCATTTGTTTGCTGTGTGTGGTCTGCAGAACATTGTTTTCTATGTGTTGTGTGTAGTGTGATGTGTTTCTGCGTTTGATGCAAAAAACTTACCAATTGTGAGCCCACTCCAGGTGTCTGTCCACCCCTTCCTTCTTCTTCTGGGAGCTCCTCTTCATCTTGTGATTCCTGTTTTGAAATAAAAGGCAATGAATAGACATATATTACAGAGAAGATGGATTTTGGAAATAAAAACTTACCGTCAAACGCTGACGATGCGAGGGAGGGCTCCCAGAAGATGATGTGCTGTCTTCCTGGTGGCCACACTCCATGCCTGTGGGTGGTGTTCCAGCTGCTGCCATTGCTGCTGCTGCTGCTGCTGCATCTATTGGGCGGCTGTTGAATAAAGAGAAACAAAGGGCCAATGAATATCTTGATCTTCAATAGCCCTAGTTTGGAGGAATGGGTTATTTGATAATTACCGTCTCTCATCTGCTGCTGGCCTCCCCTCCTCAGCATGTTCTATTTGCTGCTCCATTTGGGGTGGTGGTGGTGCGGATGGTGCTGCAGTGGTCTCCTGCCTTCTCCTGCGCCTGGTTGCTGTCTTGGGTGGCATGTTGGGTGTGGCTGTGGGTCCCACTGTCTTGCTTTTATATATGTCTTGTGGGCAGAGCTACTGAGCATGCTCAGACCAAAAAACCGGATCCGGCGCATTGCGGCGCTCATAGGCTTTCATTGTGTGAAAAAGCCGGACGCGCCGGATCCGGCGTGTCCGGCTTTTTCGCCGGAGACAAAAAACGTTACAGTCACCATTTTTTCCAGACGCCGGATCGCGACACATTGCCGGATCCGGCGAAAACCGGATGAAACGCATGGCCATCCGGCGCGATCCGGCGCAAATGCAAGTCAATGGGGGGGGAAACCGGATCCGGCATTGCATTTCGCCGGATCCGGTTTCTGTCAAAAGCGCCGGATCGCGCCTGACGGCGAAAACCTGATGTGTGAAAGAGGCCTAAGTCTTTCTGCAAGGCCTGGACATAGGCTGTCATAGAACCGTGCTGCATCTGTAGTATCTGTGGGACATAAAGACCAGTCTTTGGGGCACTACCAAACAGGACTTCAAAAGGAGACAAGCATTTTTATGTGGAGTGTGTCTGACTGAAAAGAGTGCAAGAGACAAGCACTCTACCAAGTTATTTCCAGTCTTTGTCATGGCCTTTTGATTTTTTAAGTTTAGGTTTCATTTTAGCATTTGCACATTTTACTGGATACGAATCTGGCGAACCAGAGAAGAGATCTACACATACACTAGGATATACAGTGGGGCAAAAAAGTATTTAGTCAGTCAGCAATAGTGCAAGTTCCACCACTTAAAAAGATGAGAGGCGTCTGTAATTTACATCATAGGTAGACCTCCACTATGGGAGACAAACTGAGAAAAAAAAATCCAGAAAATCACATTGTCTGTTTTTTTTTCATTTTATTTGCATATTATGATGGAAAATAAGTATTTGGTCAGAAACAAGCAATCAAGATTTCTGGCTCTCACAGGCCTGTAACTTCTTCTTTAAGAGTCTCCTCTTTCCTCCACTCATTACCTGTAGTAATGGCACCTGTTTAAACATGCTATCAGTATAAAAAGACACCTGTGCACACCCTCAAACAGTCTGACTTCAAACTCCACTATGGTGAAGACCAAAGAGCTGTCAAAGGACACCAGAAACAAAATTGTAGCCCTGCACCAGGCTGGGAAGACTGAATCTGCAATAGCCAACCAGCTTGGAGTGAAGAAATCAACTGTGGGAGCAATAATTAGAAAATGGAAGACATACAAGACCACTGATAATCTCCCTCGATCTGGTGCTCCACGCAAAATCCCACCCCGTGGGGTCAGAATGATCACAAGAACGGTGAGCAAAAATCCCAGAACCACGCGGGGGGGACCTAGTGAATGAACTGCAGAGAGCAGGGACCAATGTAACAAGGCCTACCATAAGTAACACACTACGCCACCATGGACTCAGATCCTGCAGTGCCAGACGTGTCCCACTGCTTAAGCCTGTACATGTCCGGGCCCGTCTAAAGTTTGCTAGAGAGCATTTGGATGATCCAGAGGAGTTTTGGGAGAATGTCCTATGGTCTGATGAAACCAAACTGGAACTGTTTGGTAGAAACACAACTTGTCGTGTTTGGAGGAAAAAGAATACTGAGTTGCATCCATCAAACACCATACCTACTGTAAAGCATGGTGGTGGAAACATCATACTTTGGGGCTGTTTCTCTGCAAAGGGGCCAGGACGACTGATCCGGGTACATGAAAGAATGAATGGGGCCATGTATCGTGAGATTTTGAGTGCAAACCTCCTTCCATCAGCAAGGGCATTGAAGATGAAACGTGGCTGGGTCTTTCAACATGACAATGATCCAAAGCACACCACCAGGGCAACGAAGGAGTGGCTTCGTAAGAAGCATTTCAAGGTCCTGGAGTGGCCTAGCCAGTCTCCAGATCTCAACCCTATAGAAAACCTTTGGAGGGAGTTGAAAGTCCGTGTTGCCAAGCGAAAAGCCAAAAACATCACTGCTCTAGAGGAGATCTGCATGGAGGAATGGGCCAACATACCAACAACAGTGTGTGGCAACCTTGTGAAGACTTACAGAAAACGTTTGACCTCTGTCATTGCCAACAAAGGATATATCACAAAGTATTGAGATGAAATTTTGTTTCTGACCAAATACTTATTTTCCACCATAATATGCAAATAAAATGAAAAAAAAAACAGACAATGTGATTTTCTGGATTTTTTTTTCTCAGTTTGTCTCCCATAGTTGAGGTCTACCTATGATGTAAATTACAGATGCCTCTCATCTTTTTAAGTGGTGGAACTTGCACTATTGCTGACTGACTAAATACTTTTTTGCCCCACTGTATTCATACTGTTAGGGTTGATGGATTGCACTAAATTAAAATAAATTATAAAGTGCAATCGCAACCCGGGGTCCACCGTGCAGAAGTGTATAAATGCTGCTAGAGAGTAATGACGGAACCAAGACAGCGAGCGATTGCTTGAACACACTGTGTTAAACGCCACACCGTGTGAATGAAACATTTAGTACCCAGCTCAGTTACTGCACTGAGCAATACTGAATGAAAGAGCGCTTATTGCTATACCCTGTTAAACATCACAGGAATAACGCAAATATGACGCTATCGCTCTCCCAGGGAAGTCTAGGCTAGTGGTTGAGCTTTCTCTGTAACTCAACTGTGCTAAGCGCACACAAATAGCTGTCTACAAATATCTAAAGGGCTGTCACATTGTAGAAGGATCAACTTTATTCTCATTTGCACAAGGAAAGACTAGAAGCAATGGGATGAAACTGAATGGGAGGAGACACAGATTAGATATTAGAAAAAACTTTTTGACAGTTAGAGTGATCAATGAGTGGAACAGGCTGCCACGAGAAGTGGTGAGTTCTCCTTCAATGGAAGTCTTCAAACAGAGGCTGGACAGACATCTGACTGGGATGATTTAGCGAATCCTGCTTTGAGCAGGGGGTTGGACCAGATGGCCCAGGAGGTCCCTTCCAACTCTACGATTCTATGATTCTATGATTCTATGATTCACACATGACCAGGGACAGATGCTAAGTCAAGCGGGAGTTTCCCACCCTACACTGCCTGCCTTGACACACAGTCACCATTATAAGAGCATCCCACACACACGTGCAAACAGAGTGACAGAGTATCCACTCACATACACAATCACAAATGACACTAGCGCACCGGCGTGCGCCTCTGAGAGCATTTTATATGCTATGCTCATGTCCAGTTGGACAGGACCTTGCCACTAGACCAATCTGGAGCTGCCACATCACCAGAACTGACGTCCGACCACCAATAGGAAGACGCCACATTACGAACATGCTCAGTAAGGTGATTTCTGGAGTTAGACTCCAGAGCGTCTGGTCGCCGCTGCCTACCACTGTTTACCATAGACTTGGCTGGAGAGCCAGCAGTAACCAAATGAACAGCACAAGCCTGAGGAAGACGCTGGGACCGATGTCTATACTCAGCAGCACCTGCAGTAGCCGAAGCCGAATGGGAGACTGCAGAGGCAGATAAGTCTTGGGATCTATTCTGTGTGGCGGGAGAATCCCGACGCCTAACACATACACTCCTACCTTCGGTAGTTGAATGTAGTCAATCTGCAGTCTCTGAAATGGGTAGAGAGGCTAGGGTGTTGCTTTCTTAGGGACTTTTACTGATTTACCTGGGTTGTGCTGTGCACAGATGTGTCAGGACTCTACGAGTTTTGCAGCTGCGTAACTGAAACCAAGAGCGATCCATAAGGCATTTACCATGGTACATGTAGGGAGGTTGACCGGACCACAGATACCAGCATGCTGGGTCCGGAACTAAATAGGCTGCATCTCCTGGGGGGAAGCCTGAGTTGGGCGTACCTTCCCCTGCTGTCTGGGGCAAGCCTGAGGGAGACAGAGCTTCCTGCTGACCCAGGAGGGCAGGGAAATCTGGAAAAGGGCGCGCAGCATCGGGAGAATAAGAGAAGAAAGCGTGCAAAACAAGTCAGTCTGGTACCGGCAAAGAGCTGTGCCAGCAGAGCAGAGCTGTGTCAGCAGAGAGCAGTGCAGGGCAAAGCCGTGCCAGCAGAGCAGAGCTGTGTCAACAGAGAGAGCCGTTCCAGCAGTGAGAGCCGTGCAGAGCAGAGCTGTGTGGAGCAGTGCTGTACAGAACCGTGCAACCAGAGCGGAGCCGAGCCAGGTGTCGCAGTAGACAAAGAGAGGAGTGCTTTGGCCGGGAGTACCAAGCAGACCAGCGTCGCCAACAGCCATGACCAAGGAGAGCAGGACGTGCGTTGTGTGTTCAGTGACAGCCAGAGAGTACCACGTGCAGTACACGACATGACCGTGAGTACCGCAGACATACTGCCAAAGAGAGACAACATAGGATTGACACTCGCACTCTGACATGGACACAGAATAGTTGCCCTGACCTTTGTGACCTTACTACATCAGTTAAGACAGTTAAGGAGCCACGTTGGGCTCGTACAGGTCCGTGGCCAGTGCCTTTAATAGTCACAGCAGTGTTTGGGCAAGGGGAAGTGGAAGGTACCGGAGACCGACCACTGTCGCCAGAAGACGGACAATGACTACAGTACCATCCAGGAGGAGGCGCTGCGCCCAATGTTACCGGTGCTATTGAGTGCGCAGCAGGAGCTGCAGTGTTAGGACTTCCTGATACTCTTGCTACCTTATTGTCATGATTTGAACCGTTGTACTGTACTGTTCCTTCAATACTGTTTAACTCTTTACCTCCCTGCGTGGAGAATTTCCCCTGTAAATTAACCTGATAACTCTTGCTCTGCCTCCTGCGTGTTGCTGCATCCCATGTGGGGCTATGTGTTGCTTGCGCCATTACATGATTTACAGCTGCTAGACAGCCTGAATACATGTGGGGATTCCCTAACAAACAGGCATTCCTCACATGTATTCAGCCTGTCCAGTAGCCACAAATCATGCAGCTGTGTCGACACAAACTAAATCTCCGGGCACATTCAAATACTTGGACATCACCTGAGCATTTGTGTGTGTGGGGCGAAGTAATCACTGGAAAAGCAGTGCATGTATACAAATGTGTTTGCATATGTGATTCACCTGCAGTGAAGTTGGCAATCCTCCAACGTGCCTGAAATAGGCTGAGCAAGCACCTGAGAAAGCTGGAAAGACCCCAAGGCAAATGTTTGGATTTGTTTGTGATGTCTGTAAGCAACTTTGTGGTAGTGTGCTTTGGGGTACTGTGGTGCCACCTGCAGGTCATTTTTCCTTACTGCAGGTTTATGAAAATTAATGTTTAAACTGTATTTTGTGATCAAATCATGGATGTGTGGTTTGTTTGGCTATTTTCTTGCTGAAGGGGCACGTTTACCTTTCAAATAGTGTTTCATTTGTGTGTGTGGGTGCAGCATAAACGGAGATACAAATTAATCACTGAAAAACAGTGTTTAGAAATAATAGAATAGATAAAGGACAGGGCAAAAAACCCTCCAATGAGGGAGGGAGGAACACAGTATTATTGCATAAAAATATATACTGTATAAGGGACCAAAAAAGGGGGAATTTACCTACGTTGGTAATTGAACCACTAAGATATAAGTATACCTGATGCTCAAAATGAATCTCATATCAAAGTATAGAAAGGTGCAATGTGCTGATATAAAGTCCTACTAGTAAAGGTGGTAGAAAAAATAAATATTGTGAAAGTAATTCAATATATATTAAACCTAGGAAAAAAAAACTCCATGTAAGTCAGTGTAAATGATGCTGGGGGCTAAGTTACATAGATATCTAATTCAAGCATGTGTTACACTAATGAACCTGCAACATAAAAAGCCCCACTGCCTGGATCTAATGGATAAAGACCATACCCTGACAATATTTCCCCAGGGTCAGTTATGGTGTGCTCATAGACATCATTCCATTAACTGGGTAAAGATTGCTGTAATAGTCCATGCTGCTATACTGTGCTGGCACGCCCCTGGAAGAAGCGAGCAGCGAAACGGCGTCCGTTGGGCGTGAGGAAGATGCAGTCTACCACTGGGATGGTTGGCACCTACGCCCTACTTAGCACAGTATAGCAGCATGGACTATTACAGCAATCTTTACCCAGGTATTGAAACTATGGCTATGAGAACACCTTAACTGACCCTGGGGTAATCCAGTGTATGTCCAAACTCGTGAAAGATTTCCTTTAAAGAGCAAAGACCCGATTAATTAAACAGTTTTCACCAATTTTCTGGTGTAATACTGCTTGAAATAAACATTTTTGGGTCACTCGTAAAGGTGTGAAACTCTTGTGATTTTCAACATTTTTTTGTTAGTCTGGCCAGGAACCCCACATTTATGAAAAAGTGGGAAAAGCTTAGTCAAAATATTGTGGGGTTGAGTATAGCTGACAAATTAATTTTTATTTATGTCTAAAATTTGGCATTATTTACAACAGAAATGTACTCCAGTGTCATATTGATTTACATTTCTTGTGATGGTGAACGGCAGCTGAAAGATGTAGCAAATGGATCTGATACATCTAACTCCATCGCACTCTTCATCATTACTGCACAATAAAAAGATCTTGATGAATCAGAGCCAAAGTCTTTGCATGTAGCAGGGTTTCTTTCACTCTAAGTATGATCAATTCCTCCTCACTTGTCAGGATTACATTGTTGCTGCATTGTTTCGTCTTTGTAGGGATGAGGAAACATTGGATGTTGTTGCCTTTGGCAAACACGACTAGGGCAAGCCCATCGTTTGCTAATTGACATATTACCCAATTATTTGAAACTATGTACTGTACTTAGTGATAGTCTAATAGTCTGAGACATGACTAATAGTGATACAATCAGTACTAACCCTGAGAATCGACTGTTGAAGATGTGTTCAAAATTGTCAGTGCTGAATTAATATTATCTTTTCAGTGAAAGTGTAAACTCCATAGATACAAATGAACCTTTCAAGCTCTATGCAATCAATGAATTAGGACAAATCATAAACACTCTCACCTTTTAATGGTTCCAGGCATTGAGTACTATAAAATAAGAAATTGACCATTAAATTAGGTGTTTTCCTGTCTGTTCAAAGCAGAGAAATGTCTAATTCATGTTATTAATCTCGTTCTCCTGGTGACAATATACCTTGTTGCTGTAATTTCCCTCCACACTCAATTATTTTTTCCCCAGATCTTTCAAGGGTTAATTAGACCATTCCTTCACATATGAGATATGGGCAATAAATTCAAAACTCAGCTCTAACTTTTTGATGTATCGTAAACCTGATTGCCACAATTCCAGCTCCCGGCTGTTCTTTGCCAAGGCAAGGCCACAATTCCAGCTCCCGGCTGTTCTTTGCCAAGGCAAGTAATGACTAGAGATGATCGAACCTTCCAAGGTTCGGTTTGGTTCGATTCGCTGAATGTTTAGACACTCGCCGAACATGTTCGCTAAATGGTTCGACCAACGTACCTGAACCACAATAGATTCAATGGGAGGCCCAACCAAATGTAAACACAACACCTTAAGGGGTGGCAAAAAGCTTCCCAAACAGCTAAAATTAGGAGCAGACACCATGAAAAGTGTCATTAATTGACCCACATTAGAAATTTGCAAAAGGTACAGCAGCAGACAGCCATGGGCCATGCACGCGGTATTAGGGTCTGGCCCAGCATTTACAGCTTGAAATTGAAGTTTCAATGAGGACCTGGTGGTTAAAGAAGAGGTGTAAGCCTTCTTAGACCTCACACCTCATGCAACACCTACATTTTTTTTTAATTACAGCCACACTCAGATGGCACAAAGATGCGTTTCATACATGTCTCCCTGCTACACTCTCGCACCTCTCCAGGCCATACTTAATTCTGCTGCCCGACTAATTCATCTTTCTCCTCGCTACTCCTCTGCTTCTCCCCTCTGCAAATCTCTTCACTGGATTCCATTCCCTCAGCTTATCCAGTTCAAATTACTAATACTGACCTACAAGGCCATCTATAACCTGTCTCCTCCATATGTCTCTGAACTAATCTCCCAATACCTTCCCTCACGTAATCTCTGGTCATCCCAAGACCTCCTTCACTTTTTACTCGTTCCTCACCCAACCACCTCCAAGACTTCTCCCGAATAGCCCCCATCCTCTGGAATTCTTTGCCCCAACATGTCCGACTATCAACCACATTCGGATCCTTCAGACGGAACCTGAAAACCCACCTCTTCAAGAAAGCCTACAGCCTGCGATGACCCCGCTGCCTCCTCACAACTACCAGAGATATCACCTGAACCAACACCGGAACTGCTGCAACCCATAAACCTACTGACTCCTTCCCCACCATCCTGTAGCATGTAAACCTGAAAGGGCAGGGTCCTCTCCCCTCTGTGTCAGTCTGTCATTGTAAGTTTGTTTACTGTAAGTGATATCTGTAATTTGTATGTAACCCCTTCTTATGTACAGGACCATGGAATCAATGGTGCTATATAAATAAATAATAATAATAATACAGTACTACTGATAGAAAATTGTAAGGAAAGTAACACAGGTTGCTGACTGATTAATTGACCCACAGTAGAACCTTTTATAATGGCACAGAAGCAGTCAGCCATGGGTCATGCATGAAGTATCAGAGTCTGGCCCAGCATTTACAGCTTGGAAATGAAGAGATTCAATGAGGACCTTGTGAATAAGGGAGCGATGTAAGCCTTATTAGCTGAGAGCCCTGTTACCTCCAATTTTTCTTTATTCCAGTCACACTCAGATTGCACAAACATCAGTTTCATACAGTACTATTGGTAGAAAAATCTAAGCAAAATAATACAGGCATTGACTGAAAGTAAGTGTAGGCCTGCCTGTTGGGAAGCCCTACTTGCATAGGCAACACACATGGAGGAGACCGAACTTAAAGTCCTCCTTTTTAAAAAAAAAATAATTGTCACACACCACTAAAGTGGCATCAGTTTCCACAGAGTAGAAATATAATAGGCCTCTGACACACCATCCACTACAGGCAACACACCAGATGGAAACCCAAAATGGAGTCTCCACATTTGAAAAAATTGTTTGTAACATCAGCAGCAGTAGCAACAGCAGGCACAGAAGACACCACAAAGATGGCACAGACTGCAATAACGCCAGATCAATGCATGACACTAAAAATTACACTGCCGCCTAGTCTCCCCAGGCTGCGACTGGGATGCAAAAGCCATCAGAGATCCATAACTTGTTCATTTTGATGAAAGTTAGGTGGTCTACACTTTCAGGGAACAAAGGGCTGCGCTTATCCATCAGGACTCCACTAACAACGCTAAAGACGCGTTCTGAGAGAATGCTGGCTGCCAGGCATGACAAAACCTCCAAGCTGTGAGAGGTAAGCTCAGGCCTCCTCTCCATTTTTGAAATGCAAAAGGGTCCAAACCTCCCTTAATGGCATTGATATTAAAGCTCAAGATACTCCTGCGCTATCCTCTCTAGTAATTCACAATGTGTCATACTTGTACTCTGTTTGGCTGGTGCACGTTCTGGTCTAAAAAATGTGTAAAACGACTCACAGACATTGCTTATGTCACTTACACTGCTGCTGCTTATGCTTTTGTGATGACATCTTGACATTCCTGGTTTTGGACGTCTAGAACTGGGATGTACACTGTGTGCCTCACTGCTGTCTTGGGGAAAAACACACTTAAGATGGTCTACAATCGTGTTTCGATATTTTATCTGGCTAAATCTACTCTTGTATCATTGATCTAACAGAGTGGCAACCCAGTAGTCAGCACTATTTCTGACTCTAAGAAAACGGGCATCATGTTGAAGATGAGTGCAAGAAGAAGGCGCTTATGTGTCGGACACTTCTATGAGGTCCAAATCCATGATGTGTTGGTGGCGAATTAACCCTCAAGGTTTCTTCCTCCATTCCCTCCTGCCAAACATGGACAACAGAGAGGGTATCATTAACATCTTCATCTTCTGACTGTTCCGTGTCCATCACCTTGTCCTCCTTCATTTGTTCCTCGGCTCCTGCACCTAAACTAACAATTTACCTGGTACCATGAGCCACTCGCTATAAGCCACCCCCCTATGGCACTCACCTATGCAACTACAGTCCGGAAATTTGAGATATAGTTATTCATTCTGCATCCTCCACTGCTTCCACCCATTCCTCTAGCACCACCCCCTCTTCACACAGACCTTTTAAAGTGTGCTCCAGCTGCTGGATGACCAGAATAGTAATGATGATGATGGCATCATCAACACTAATCATCTTAGTAACCCTTTGAAAACTGTGCAGAAGGGTGCAGAGGTCCTTCATCTGTGCCCACTCCTCAAGCGTGATTTGCACAGCATCTGTACTGCGTTGGTCTTGGCTGTGAAAAAGGACATACTGTTCATTGCTGCTGCAACAGTGACAACATGTGCAGAGTGGAATTCCACCATGTTGGAACATTGCAAATGAAATGGTTAACCGGTAGGCCAAAACACCTCTGTAGCGATACAAGTCAATGATCTGCGGGTGCGATCGGCGGAAGTGAGCACATAGTGGTCATGGTTTCTGCAGCAGCGCATCCAGGCCAGGATAGTGGCAGAGAAATTGTTGTACCACAGGTTGAGGACGTGAGCCATACAAGGCTTGTGTGTGAGGATGCCTCAGCATAGGGCCGTCACCAGGCTTGCACCATTATCACACATAGCCTTCCCTCTCTCCAGTTTCAGTGGAAGCAGCCAATGCTCTCACTTGGCCTGGGTAGCTGTCTATAACTATTGATCTGTGTGACTGAGATGTCTAAGGCATATTAATATGAACACTGCCTGATTGCAGTAATCCATGGCTGTGCAGTATGGAGGTGGGAAGGATTCTATCTGCACTATTGGAATGTGTGTCAGATTAAGGGAGAGTTTGAGGGTACAGGTGGAGGCCCTAGAGGAGGTGGAGGAGCAAGAAGCAGTAGAGGAACTGTTAAATATAGAGGTTTGTCTCGCAAGCCTTGGAGATTCAAAGACGTGTGACTCCGCAGCCACCAAAGTCACCCAGTGCCCAGTCAGTGAGCTGTAACACCCCTGCCCATGTTTGCTCATCCAGATGTCAGTGGTGAAATGCACCCTGGCAGACAGATTTTTTTCAGGGAACAGGTGATGTTGTCAGCGATGTGCTGGTGTAGCGCTGGAACAGCTTTCTTAGCGAAGTAATGGAGATTGAGCAACTGGTACTGGTGGACTGCGATGGCCAGCAACTTTCTGAAACTGTCTGTATCCGCCAAGCAGAAAGGCAGCATTTCCATGGCCAATAGTTTGGAGATACTGGATTTCAAGCTTTTAGCTTTGGCATGTGTAAGAGGAAACATTATATTATGTGCCCACAACTGTGGGACCAAGGGCTGGCTGCTGTGCTGAGAGAGGGTGGAGTATGGAGAACAGGACAAACTGCTGGACTGTGAGTGAGGTGCAGACAGAGATGTTATGGTGGATTGAAAATGATGTGTTGTGCTAGGTGACACAAAAGTAGCAGTCATGTCAACTTCCGTGACATCTGACAGGCTTTCACTCACTCCGACTGTAGGGAGTAAACAAGTGGAGTTTCTGCAGTCGTTGACCTGTGTGAGAAGACTTGGCATGGTGGTTGAGGAGGAAAAGCAGCACATGGGATTGTTTGGAAGGCCGGTGATTGGTGAGGCCTGTTAGTCCACATTTTAGCGCAGTGAGATTCCCACACTAAGGCATGTTGATCGCACATGTGCCGATTCATGCATGTAGTTGTCAAATTATTGCAATTTTTTCATCTACTGAGGTTTTTTCAAATTTGACAGATAACGTATGTTGGGTAATCCTTTGTGGTCTCAAAAAAGGCCCAGGCTAGGCAACCCTTCCTGCACCTGTGAACATCACACTCATGACTGGTGCTGGCCACAGTTAGAGTTGTGGCTGAGGATGCAGTGCTTGTCGTGGTTGCATCACTTTGTGTCTGTGTGGGAAGCCGCAACATAACATCCTCATTTTCCTCCACCTTCACCTTCTCTGCTGACCTACTTAGCTCTATACCTCTGGGTTCACACAAAGTCGGATCTTCAACCTCATCGGCCTTTTTTTCTTTTCTCACAATCCTCACCCTGAGAGTCACTCTCCTCCTCTTTCTGCCCTGACACCACAGTACAGTCTGCGTGCGCCTTTGTTATCTAAATCTCATCATGATCACCTCCACCCTTGGTGGTTATGTCTAATCACGAGGGTCTGAATTCTGCTCGGACCCTAATTCGTCCAGCCCTGGATCCAGCATGAAAAAATTTTTGGCATCGGTGCAGATGCTTTTCTTCACTGGATTCTATGAATTTTCGGAGCAGACCTCTGATGTCCATTGAATAGAATGTGTGAAAAACTCTGCCAAATGGCCCATCTGTGGTTCCCCACAGTCAGTTGGGCGTTTGGAAATGTTTGAAGTTGGGTGAAACAAGGGTGATTGGGATCCCACCTCTGAGGATTGTACTCTGTGTAATGTTAAGGTGGAAGAAACGTTGGAGAGGCCACTTGATATTTGTGGTCTTTGGATAGGAAGAGACAGTGTTTGATCAGATAAGTTTTCATTCATATAAACACCTAACCAACGAACACGTTGAACACCAAGCCAATTCTCCCTTCTACCACAACCTCGCTTTTTGCCACTAATGTAAGTAACCCTCCCCTCTTGTAACCTGCTGTTTCACAACCTTAGGCCCACAGCTGTCAGTCACTTGTTACTAAATGAACAATCATAATTTATTTTCTTAGATAGTGTGCCTGAACAGCACTGTTATACCTAACAAATTTTAAGTGGAAATAGTTTTATTACAAATGATTTGGATTAGCTAATTGGGCCTCATGGCTGCAACCCAGTATATTAGACCTAACAATTCTTAAGTGGAGATCTGGCCTTCTGATTTGTCTCTGAAACACAGTTTTATCACAAACGATTTGGATTAGCTAATTGGGTCTCATGGCTCCACCCCAATATTAGGCCTAATGATTTTTAAGTGGAAATATGGCCTTCTGATTTGTCACTGAAGCACAGTTTTATCACAAATAATTTGGAATAGCAAATGGTGCCTCAGGAGACTGCTACACAGTTTTTTCCCAATCTAATTAGATGCTGGTAGATTGATTTCACATAGGACAGGATCCTATCTGGCTAACTGACAAGTTCACTTGCAGCACTATCAGGAGTGGCTTCTCTGCACTGTGACATTGAGCAAATGGCGCCATCAGAACAAGATGCCCTCCTTTTATATGGCTAGAACATGTGACTTTAACAGCCAATCACTAAATACCTTGTGTTTGGACATTGTAGATGGTTTCTGCAGCCTGATTGGCTGCCAAAATCAACACACATAAAGTTGAGGGAAAAAAAGAGCGTAGCACTCCTCTAACCTCTCCACAACCTCTCTCCTCATCAAACACGTCAACCCTTCCTCCTCGCTCATCATACAGCACCACTATCCTACCCAAAGTAATAACAATAGAATTAGTGGAAACATGATGATTTACCGACCTTCAATTACCGAAATTCAACGTGACTGAATTTTCCCGACTTTGAATGCTTGTGAAAGTGAACGCGAATCAGAATGTGCTTCGTTTGTGCCAAATTTGAAATTGGCAAATGTTTTCCGAACAAGTTCGCTTGTCTCTAGCAGCAACTAGTCAGAGGATTCCCTTGAAGCAGGCATCGAAGAATATTACTGTACATGAGGTCTTACAGAATGGTTCTCCCTAGTGTGTTAGAGTAGGGGGTCCAAAGCAAAGAATGCCACACTGTGAGGTTCATGTGAACATACCAATAGAGATTCACTTTATGAAACTGCTCAATTAATGGTCAAACTGTATTTTATTTGTCTTATGTACAATAACTGAAATGTTTTCGGCATTGAGAGCCTTATCTATACTATGAGCTTTGGCTACAGACAAGCAATGAATACTTGAACAATCTTTATTGTCTATGCTATTGCACTGATCTTGGTGATTACAATTTAATTGTCCTTTGTACTTTATAGGATTGTTCAATCGTGATTTTATTCACAAAAATACCTCAGGTTGCTAAGAAATATATACATTATTATGCCTAATTTACCGCTACCCTCCCTGCCTTGTCAGTCTCAAGCATCTCACAACCAGAAGCACGCAAACTGGAAAAAGCATGATGGGTGTTGGGGATTGGTAGCTTTAGTAGCTGTTAGAAATTATTTGAAAGAAGTCATTTTCTAGGTAAAAGGGGGTTGTCTGCTACTCAAAAACTCCTTAATAGATTCAAAGGGCAATCATCCCCCCCCACAACTTTACACCAATGTCGGCCCTGTGTCTCCCAGCTGCCATGTGACATTGTTATGCCCAAAATCAGAGGCCAGTGATCATAAACAGCGAATATTGCAGTCAATCAGCGGCTGATGATTTGCTGCAGGGGTCACGTGACATGACAATTTGGTTGTGGTTGTGACATTAACTGTGAATAAATAACTTTTCTTTGTCATCTTACAGTAGCACAAATTCTTCTCAGTTTGCATCGTGTGTTTAATGGTTAGAGTCACATAAATAGTGCACAATAGGTATTATGCATGCAACTCCATGGAAGATACTGTACAGAAGGTCCATTAAGTTTGTGCTGAGAGGAGTAAGTGGGATAGGAGTCCCAGCTGTCAAAGAACCAATGATCAAATATCTCATGTCCTACTCTTTTGGTATGTGATAAATGTTGCCATCTGGAATGACTTTTCTTCACTGTTATGAGTTGCTAATCATGGAAAAAAAATCTTTATTTTTAGCTATTTCCGTTAAAGGAAACCTGTTACCATGAAAATAAAATACAGTATAACCTGTGTTTTAATAATTTAATCTTCTGCTCTTTCTGGGAATTTCAGCTCAGTGGGTGATCCTCTCATTGATTGACACCCTCTGCTCGCCTCTCCGATCCCTCCACTTCTCACCGCCACCTATCCGGTCCTCACCGCGTCTTTTGATCTCCCACCACTAACGTTGAAATCTTTGGTCCTCTTGCTCTGCGTTGGTCTTCCAGGTGTCATGGTGTTTGAGAAGGTTCTGTGCAAACACGCAGGAGGTCAACGGCATTATGATATCATAGAATGTGTTGTTACCTTCCGCGCACAAGTGCAGAAGTCTGGCACGTTGCAAGAGGCGTAAAGATTCCATCCTGAGCAACAGGTGATCAGAAGATATGATGAGAACCATAAAAATGGTGGTGAGTAGCAGAGGAGCCAGAGGGTTGAGTGATGATTAGTGTTGAGCATTCCGATACCGCAAGTATCGGGTATCGGCCGATACTTGCTGTATCGGAATTCCGATACCAACTTCCGATATTTTTTCAATATCGGAAGTCGGCATCGGAATCGGAAGTTCAAAGTTGATTGAATTTCCCACGCAGCAATGGCATAAAGTGAGACTAGGGACTTTTTTTTTTTTGAGTTGCGGAGGAATACAGTGCGGAAGGATACCTACCTTCCGTCATTGGATTCCTGCAGCCCGTAGAGAACGGCAGCAACAGCTGATGCTGCAGTTCTCTACCCAAGATCGTCGTGGGACACACTCGTGGACTGCTTTGGATCGTGGGTGAGTATTTTTGTGGTTTGTTATGTTAATATTTATTCCGTAAAAGACAATGGCTTTGGGGAACAATGTGACAAGTATTGGTAAGTATGTTACTCTATGTTATATGTACTGTATGTCTATGTATGTATTGTATGAATGTATTGTATGTAGTATGTATGTAGTATATATGTGGTATGTATGTAGCATGTAGTATGTATGTAGTATGTATGTGGTATGTATGTAGCATGTAGCATGCATGTAGTATGTATGTAGTATATATGTGGTATGTATGTAGCATGTAGTATGTATGTAGCATGCAGTATGTATGTAGCATGCATGTAGTATATATGTAGTATGTATGTAGCATATATGTAGTATGTATGTAGCATGTAGTATGTATGTAGCATGCAGTATGTATGTAGCATGCATGTAGTATATATGTAGTATGTATGTAGCATATATGTAGTATGTATGTAGCATATAGTATATATGTAGTATGCATGTTGCATGCATGTAGTATATATGTAGTATGTATGTTGCATGTAGTATATATGTAGTATGTATGTAGCATGTAGTATGTATGTAGTATGTATGTAGTATGTATGTGGTATGTATGTAGCATGTAGCATGCATGTAGTATGTATGTAGTATATATGTGGTATGTATGTAGCATGTAGTATGTATGTAGCATGCAGTATGTATGTAGCATGCATGTAGTATATATGTAGTATGTATGTAGCATATATGTAGTATGTATGTAGTATGTATGTAGCATGCATGTAGTATATATGTAGTATGTATGTAGCATGTAGTATATATGTAGTATGCATGTTGCATGCATGTAGTATATATGTAGTATGTATGTTGCATGTAGTATATATGTAGTATGTATGTTGCATGTAGTATATATGTAGTATGAATGTAGCATGTATGTAGTATGTAGTATGAATGTAGCATGTATGTAGTATGCATGTTGTATGTATGTAGCATGTAATTTTTTTTTTATTTTTTTTTACATTCAACACATTAGCCGGATGATGGGACTACTACTGTCCCATCATTGGCTAATGTGTCAATCACTGTCATGGTAGCAGGCATCGCCCGATGGGACTTGTAGTCCCATCGGACGATGCCTGCACAGACCCCCGAAGCCTGCACAGCCCCCCGGCAGGCCGGCACAGCCCCCCGGAGCCTGCACAGCCCCCCGGCAGGCCGGCACAGCCCCCCGGCAGGCCGGCACAGCCCACCGGAGCCTGCACAGCCCCCCGGCAGGCCTGCACAGACCCCCTGGCAGGCCGGCACAGCCCCCCGAAAGGCCCGTACAGACCCCAGAGAGGCTGTACAAGGGAAAAACAGGATTTTTCTTATTCCGATACCGGAAGTCCCATAGACTTGAATGGGACTTCCGGTATCGGAATCGGCGATACCAATACTTTTTCTTAAGATCGGCCGATCCATTCCGATCCGATACTTTGAAGTATCGGACGGTATCGCTCAACTCTAGTGGTGATGTGACTATAATTTTTTTTTTTTTTTTAAAACCTTTGGATGGCCTATTAGGGTTCCAAAAAATTACAGCCAGTGAGAGGAAATGAATTACAATTAACTCAGTTCCACTCGAAATTAACTTCAAGTCTAGTGAAAAAAAAGTCCTTAAATTCAGCGTATCATTCAATGACAGATTACTGTGATAGTTTAAAATGTTGTACTTTTTATACTTGCAAGACACATTTCTTACTACTATTCTTTTTATATGTCCATAAAATGTAAGCAGAGATGCATTAGCATTCACTATTAATACAATGAAGACAGCCATAAAAGACATTTCACAGCGCCTGCAGGGAACTCACTGTAAATTTTATTTGCTTGTTGCTGTCCTGCGCTTTTCATAGACTTCAATAAACTCAGACCCAATTTAGGGTCAGAAGTTCCAGTTCTCGTAATACTTGGAGGTCCGAAAGATACATGCTATCACTGCACATAACATACATTGTGTAACAAGGGCTATAAGATTATTTGTTGTATTCTGTGTATTCTGCCACAGCGTAATACACAGACTCTAGAGAGTGACTCTTCAAACTTCTTTCAATACATTTTTAGTAATTATCTGGCTAGGTGACCGATAAATAACAGTAACAATATGACCTTGTTATGTTAAAATAATAATTTGCATCACAGATTTTTAATATATCTACTATTAGCAATCATACTACATTATTATAATTATTATTATTTATTTATATAGCACCATTGATTCCATGGTGCTGTACATGAGAAGGAGTTACATAAAAATTACAGATATCACTCAGGCTGTGTGCACACGCTGCGGAATCTGCTGCGGATTCATCCGAACAGATTTTGCAAAATCCGCAGGTAAATCCGCAGGTCAAAAGACCTGCAGTTTATCTGCGGATTTTCCTGCGGTTTTGCCCAGCGGTTTATCATCTCCACAATGGAAGAGATGGTAAACCGCTGCGGAATCCGCTGAAAGAATTGACATGCAATTCTTTCTGCGGATTAGAAACCGCAGCAAAAACCGCGTGGACAATTTTTCAGCATCTGCACTGCGGTTTCCATTTCCTATAGGGAATAATGGTACTGTACACAGTAGCAGAACCTGCTGACGATCCGCAGGGCCAAATCTGCTGCGAATCCGCAGCAGACTCCGCAGCGTGTGCACACACCCTTACAGTAAACACACTAACAATCACGGACTGATATAGAGAGGAGAGAGGAATCTGTCCTTTTGGGCTTACATTCTACGGGATGGTGGGGAAGGAGACAGTAGATTGGGGGGTTACAGCAGCTCCAGTGATGGTGAGGCAGTAGCTTCAGTAGCGGCGGGGAGGTAGCGGGGATCATTGCAGGTTGTAAGCTTTCCTGAAGAGATAGGTTTTTAGGTTCTGTCTGAAGGATCCAAATGTGGTTGATAGCCGGATGTGTTGGGGTAAAGAATTCCAGAGGATGGGGGCTATTCAGAAGAAGTCTTGGAGGTGGTTTGGTGAGGAGCGAATAAGTGTGGAGGAGAGAAGGAGGTCTTGAGAGGACCGGAGATTATGTGAGGGAAGATATCGGGAGATTAGTTCAGAGATATATGGAGGAGACAGGTTATAGATGGCCTTGTAGGTCAGTATTAGTAATTTGAATTGGATACGCTGAAGGAATGGGAGCCAGTGAAGAGATTTGCAGAGGGGAGAAGCGGAGGAGTAGCGAGAAGAGAGATGAATTAGTCAGGCGGCAGAGTTAAGGATGGACTGGAGAGGTGCGGGGGTGTTAGTAGGGAGGCCACAGAAAAGGATGTTGCAATAGTCGAGGCGGGAGATTATAAGGGCATGCACAAGCATTTTAGTAGATTGAGGGTTGAGGAAGGGACAGATGCTGGAAATATTTTTGAGCTGGTGGTGGCAGGAGGTGGAGAGAGCTTGGATGAGAGGTTTGAAGAACAGGGCAGAGTCAAGGGTTACTCCGAGGCAGCGGACCTCTGGTACGGGGGAAAGCGTGATGTCGTCAATTGTTATAGATAGGTCGGGTAAGGATGATCAGTGAGATCAGTTCAGATTTGTCCACATTGAGTTTGAAGAAGCGAGAGGAGAAGAAGGAGGATATCGCTGATAGACACTCCAGGATTCTGGACAGCAGAGAAGTGACATCTGGGTCAGAGAGGTAGATCTGAGTATCATCGGCATAAAGGTGGTACTGGAATCCATGGGACTTTATTAGTTGCCCCAGGCCAAGTGTATAGATTGAGAAGAGTAGGGGTCCTAGAACAGAGCCTTGGGGGACTCCAACAGAGAGAGGGTGGGAAGAGGAGGTAGTGTGGGAGTGGGAGACGCTGAAAGTGCGGTTGGAAAGATATGAGGAGATCCAGGATAGGGCAAGGTCTTTGATGTCAAAGGAGGAGAGGATCTGTAGTAGGAGTCAGTGGTCACCTGTGTCAAAAGCAGAGGACAGGTCTAGAAGGAGGAGTATAGAGTATTGTCCGTTAGCTTTGGCTGTAAGTATGTCTTTGGTAATTTTGGTCAGGGCTGTCTCAGTGGAATGATGGGGAAGGAAACCAGATTGTAGATTGTCAAAGAGCAAGTTAGATGAGAGGTGGGAGGAAAGTTCAGCGTGGACATGCAGCTCCAGGAGTTTAGAAGCGAATGGGAGCAGCGATATTGGGCAATAGCTGGACGTGGCTGTTGGGTCGAGGGTTGGCTTTTTAAGGATAGGCATGATTGTGGCATGTTTGAAAGCAGAAGGGAAGGTACCAGAAGTTAGTGATAGGTTGAAGAGGTTGGTTAGGGATGGGATAAGAGTGGTGGTGATGTTGGAGAGGAGGTGGGATGGGATAGGGTCAAGTGCACAAGTGGTGAGGTGTGATTTGGAGAGAAGATGAGCAAGCTCCCCTTCAGTGATGTTAGATAGGGAGGTTATGGGGTTTGGGCATTAGTCTGGTGTGCAAAGGGGTTGTGGTGGTTGAGCAATAAAGACTTGCCATGTTTGGTCTATCTTGTTTTTGAAGTGTGCGGCAAAGTCCTCGGCAGAGATTAGGGAAGACGGAGGGAGCAGTGGTGGGCAGAGGAGGGAGTTAAATGTATTGAACAACTGTTTGGGGTTTTGGGATAAGGAAGATACAGGGGATGCAAAGTAGGCCTGTTTAGCAGAGGTGAGGGCAGATTTAAATGCAAGTGTTGCTTGTTTGAGTGCAGTGAAGTCGTCTTTCGAATGTGTTTTCTTCCAGCGCTGCAGCTTGCCGAAGCTTTTTAGTGATGTTATTGTGCCAGGGTTGTCTATTGATTCGTCGCACTCTGTTGTGCATGACAGGGGCGACCGAGTCGATGGCTGATGCAAGAGTGGTATTGTAGAAACTAGTGGCAGTGGCAGTGTCATGGAGTGAAGATATGGAGGACAGTGGTAGAATAGAGTCAGAGAGCGTGTGGGTGTCTAGGTGTGCGAGGTTTCTGCGGGGGTGTGCATGTTGCTGGACATGGGTGACAGGTGAGGATGACAGGGATGAGAAAGTAATTAGATGGTGGTCAGATAGAGGGAGAGGGGAGGTTGAGAAGTTAGATAGGGAGCAGAGACAGGTGAAGACCAGGTCTAATGTGTGTCCGTCTGTGTGGGTGGCTGAGGAGGACCACTGAGTAAGTTCAAAAGATGCAGTAAGGGACAGGAGTTTGGAGGCTGCCGACTGGTGGGTGTCAATGGGGATGTTGAAGTCACCCATGATGATGGTGGGAATGTCAGCAGAGAGAAAGTGAAGGAGCCAGGTGGAGAATTGGTCAACAAAGGCAGTGGTCGGGCATGGAGGTCAGTATATGACGGCCACTTGGAGGTTGGAGGGAGAGTAAATGTGGACAGAGTGGACTTCAAAAGAGGGGAGGATAAGGGAGGCCCACTACTCCACCATGTCTGTTGCCAGGGTGAGGAGTGTGGGTGAAGTGGAGGCCGCCGTAACATAGCGCAGCAGGGGAGGCGGTGTCAGAGGGTGTCAGCCATGTTTCGGTGAGGCCTAGGAAGGAAAAATTACGAGAGGTAAAGAAGTCGTGAATCAAATGGAGTTTATTGCAGATGGAGCGGGTATTCCAGAGTGATCCAGAGAGTGGGAGCAGGGTGGTGGTTGTCAAGGGCACGGATTTGAGGTGGGAAAGACTTCTGGTGTTTGTATTGGGTTGGGAACGATAGACGGGGGTAATAATGGGAGGTATGGGCTGTGGGGGTCCGGGGTTGGGAGATATGTTGCCAGCAGTGAGGAGAAGCAGAGAGAGGGAGAGCATGTGGGAGAAGGAGGGAGGGTGGTTTGTTTTGTATTTTATTAGGAGAGCTCTGAGGTCGAGGAGCAGGTCAGCAGAGGATGTCAGGTGGGGAGGTAAGAGGGACGGAGAGATTATTATTTGGGTAGTGGGTGCAGAGGTTTGCAGATAGCGAAGGAGAGTGAGGAGTAATGGAGTCAAAACTGTTAGAGCGTATGTCAGCATGATGAGTTATTGTGTAGGCAAAAGAAATTTAGTACATGTAAACTCAGCGGTTAGTGGTACCTTCTGGTCACTTCTGGCTCATTTCTGGCATATTTGTGATGTTATTCTTAAAAAGACATCCTTAAAATAGACAGACCCAGGTCCAGACAGACCTGTGGCTCTGAATTTAAAGCAACTTAACAGCACATGAAAAGGCCCAGGTGTGATCAGAAGGGAGGAGCAGCAGCATCTAAACAAGATTCATTTCTTCAATTAATAGTAATACCAGTATTATAGATGAGCAAATGTATTCAATGTGAGCAGCAGCATACATGCCAATTTTTTAAGAATATGCTGAACACGGCTTATACACAGCACAACGGTGAGAAGAGTTAATTAAAGGTAATGTGCTCTGTGTAGGCAGCAGCTAAAATGACAAAGCTCAGCATAATGAAGTGACTTTTGTCACATTGGCTGTTGCCTATGCAGAGCATATTAAGAAATGATAAATAAACTGCAGAAGCACCAACCATAATGACAGAAAAAGAACAAGTGATGACTGAAGACAGTATAACATCAAGTTTAGTGCACATTGTCTTCATTCACTACTAAAAAATGCTTTATATTTTTTACAATTTTTCCAACCCTATCTAGCAGAAAAAAGATTGGAGGTCAAAATGAAAACTATAACTAAATCAGTATTTTCCTCAAATTCCAATACATTTGCTTGGGAAATACAGAATAACGGATTCCATACTGGACTGATATAAAGGACTCAGGGATTGATAATAATTCACGGGCTGTGGGCGCAAACTTGCCTTGCCACTGTCAAACCATGCTACAATCCTGCTTTCACATAGGAGTATACTGCATTTACAGAGAAATGATTTTGCACTGTGCTTTACAGACATTGTTACTGCTGTCCCCATTGGGGCTCAAAATCTAAATTTCTTATCAGTATGTCTTTGGAATGTGGAAGGGAACCAGAGAAGCCAGAAAAAACCTACAAACTCCTTGCAGATGTTGTCCTTGGTGGGATTTGAACTCAAGACCCCAGCGCTGCAAAGCAACAATGATAACCAATGAACCAACATGCTGCCTTTAATTGAGGATGCAAGCCAATTCATGTCCAGAAATAGAGTTACTCCACATTTACACACATATTAGAGCTTTTCTGAACAGTCACCTGAAAGTCCAGTTATACTTTTAATGAGAAATTAAATGAGAACTTAAAAAGGTATCAGATTTAGAAGTGTATCTGTGAAGATCTGAGGTGGTGGGTTATAATAATCACCTAGGCAGGTTAATTATGCAACTATTTTTTTATTCCTTAGGTCAGTAGTCTTACAGCAACTCTGGGTAGATGGCCACAGTGCAATGCTTTCAATCCACAAGATCCCAACCCAGGGCAGGCAGTTCCGCCGCCACTGTGCCAGGCTATGTCCACTGTCTCCCAACTTTTGGTTTGCCCACAGCTTTTGCATCTACAGGCAGTATAGCCTTCCTCTGCTTACTGTCACTGAATGGAAGCATTGCTTCCAGGAGAGATTTGTGCACCTTAAAATGATGAGCAAGCAAATCTGTCCCTGTGGCTGCATGATTTGCGACTGTCATGCAGCCTCAACTCACGCGGGGATTGCCTGCCCCAAGTTATGCAGCCACAGGGACTCAAGCATAATATACCAGCACACCCAAGAAATCGGGTAACACCCAAGCACGCTCGGATTAGATGTTATCTGAGCACGTTCGCTCATCACTAATAGTTACACACTGAATAAAATAAGGTTTTTGTTTATTTATACTTTTAGTAACTGAAAACAAAAATGCTAAATAATAGGTTTTATAGGGATAAAGGTTCTTGATCTTGTATCTCTTCTTAGATTATGATAGTAGCGATTACCGTATTTTTAGGACTATAAGACGTACTGGACCATATGATGCACCTAGGTTTTAGAGGAGGAAATTGGAAAAAAATTTAAGCTAAATATTTGGTCTATTCTGTACTAATATCCCCTATCCTGGTATATATGGTCCACTTATCCCTATCCTGGTATTCATGGTCCCCTTATCCCTATCCTGGTATTCATGGTCCCCTTATCCCCATCCTGGTATGCAGGGTCCCCTTATCCCTATCCTGGTATGCAGGGTCCCCTTATCCCTATCCTGGTATTCATGGTCCCCTTATCCCTATCCTGGTATCCATGTCCCTCTCATCCCTACCCTGTTATGCATGGCCACCTCATACTTAACCTGGTATGCATGTCCCCCTCATCCCTATCCTGATATGCATGGCCCCCTCATCCCTATCCAGGAAGGCCCCCTCATCCATATCCTGGTATGCATGGACTTCTCAACCCTATCCTAGTATGCATGACCTCCGCAACCCTATCCTAGTATGCATGGCCCCCTCATCCATATCCTGGTATGCACAGCCTCCTCAACCCTATCCTAGTACCTGGTAGTCATGGACCCCTCATCCCTAACTTGGTAGACATGGCCCCACATCCTGGTACGCAGGGCCCCCATCTCCTCCCTGGTATGCATAGTCACATCCTTATCCTGGTATGATTGGCTCCCATCGCCATTTTGGTATGCATGGCCCCATTAGAAAACATTAAAAAACATAAACCATTATACTTACCTTCCTGTGCTCCTCGCAGCTTCCTGATCCGATGCCAGCAGCTGCTTTATGCTTGTAAGCAGCGCATGGCAGGGAACATCTTTCGCTGTTTACAGCTGCCTGGTTACTTACTGCTACCAACGCCGGGACTATGTGTGTGGAAAGCAGTGAATATTCATTGCTCTTTAATAGCAGGCACAATGTTTGCAGCAGCTGCCGGCTTCCCATGGGTGTGGAATGCAGTGGATATTCATTTGTCTTAATCAGCGGGCACAGGGGTTAGCCGCAGCCAGAGCAGGGACATCCAGACCATAAGATGCACCCCCCATTTTCCTCCTGATTTTTGGAGGAAAAAAGTGCGTGTTATAGTCCTAAAAATACGGTACATATTGAGTGATAAACAAGATTCCCAGGAAACAGCAACTTTGTGGCAATATGAGGTACTCCAATAAGTGGTAAGGGAAAAGGACGAAACCAAACACAAAGTCATTTGTTAGTTGTAAAAACAACCATTTTTACAGATTTTTCATTAACAGTTTCCCATGTGACCCTATTGAACCTTGGCCTTTTCTTTGCCCAGTGTACAGGGCAAAATTAATTCATAAGGATGTTTAAATGTTTATGAGAAAAATTCTTTGCTATCTTCACTTTGAAAATAGGAGAGGTCATGTTTCAGTCAAGGCAAATAGAATGTTATTCAAAATATTGTTGCAATATCCAGGAAAGATTTGCTTTAGTTACCGTGTGTGAATTGCATGACACTAAGACTTAAAGACTTCAACTTAAAACCCCTCTGTGTTTCCATGCCTCCATTTCTAATAACAGAACAGATCTGAGTTAATAATTACTGAATTTTTTTAAATTACTGAATTTTTTTAAATTCAAATTTGTCAAGCTAAACAAAATTTGAACAAAAATTGTATTCACAGCAAATTGATTTTTTGCAAAGCCTCCAATTGCCCTGAAAAGTCATTTTTAACACGCTAAGGTCTCTTCCTAAGACTGTATCCAACCCCTTTCAAGCACTCGACAAAAATCAGCCTAAGTAATGTCAAAGTGACCTCAACAAATAGATGGTACTCAATAGTAATCAATATCTAATTTAATAACATAGCCCACTGACAAACATTTCATACATTTGTAAACAAAAAAAGACCAAAAATTATTTCCCTGTCAATTGTGATCAGGCAAACCATTCTGAGCAGAACACTGTTTCAAACTGATGGTGTTTCTGTCAGAGGTAACATCAGGCTGCTATGAGTGAGAATATCAGTGAATGAGTGCTGTGAAGTGCCATAAAGTACTCTAAACGCCTCTGCTCTCTCTCTTCCCCACTAATATGCTTGCAGGGATAAAAAGAAGTGATTTGTGATCTATGTTTGGTAGCACGACTGCCCAGATAGCTGGTGTGAACAGTGCTAGTGGACCCAAATTCTTTGCTGTGAAAGTTTTTTTTTTTACCTTTACTCTTATTTATCTATTTCCATTGCCACTTTTTCTTTTGTTGTACATTTTGTGCAACACTATCATTAACTTTTGACATTATTTTCAGCCTCAATTGTTATGATTGAGTCACCGTAGGAAGCAAAAACAGAAATGCTAGCTAAGTCCAGAAAACCAGAGAGGTTGGCAGCTATCGGATTGCAGACCCCTGAACCTATCAACACAACTAGCAGTAGCCGTGGGGGGTTCCTACGATGCCCTAGACCCCTCGATCACAGCCGGAGAATTAAATAGCCTAAAGACAGAAAGGGAAATCTAAACTGCCCCAGAGCAGACCCCAAAGCAAAAGGCAGCCCCCCACACATAATGACGGTGAAGCAAGAAGAAAGAACACAACACAGACAGAAAGATAGACTGAGCAAAGACGGGGCCCAAGCTAACTAGATAGGAAAGGACAGGAAGGCTGCTGTCTGCAATTCGTGAAAAACCCTATGAAAATAAGAGCCAACAGACTGACAGTGAAAAAGGCCCTGAAGACGCTAGGCTTCAAAAAGACTATGTCAGTACTCAGGAATATTCTGAAGACAGAGCAACCGGCAAAAGGAGAATCAGCTCACCCCAACAGGGAATGGCAGAATCCAGAAAAGCAAGGCAAACAAACAAAACACAAATGCTAAAAGACAAAGCAGAAAACTTAGCTTTAGAGGAACAGGAATCAGACTGGTTTCCTAGAAGTCCACAGAGAAATCACCCGCAGGGCAGAAGGGCGTCGGCAGCCTTATATCCAGTCCGTGACTCCACTCAGCCAGTCATCATCATTAGACTCAGGTGCCTGATAATCAGGCTCATTACCTTCCTTTACCAGAATAGGGAGTTCACCAGACCTCAGTGACGAAGGGGAAAATGAACTCACAACACTCAATATTGTTTAATCCTCACCAAAAAGGTTGTATAAAAAAAAATTCTTGTTCCGTGTGCAGAAAGCAAAATGTGGCAGAGGGTTGCAGTATAGGTATGATGTGTATGATTTTTAGACTGGACTAATTAAGCGAATATGCAAAAACAGACATGTACAGTTAAATGTCTACATTTTAAAAAAATGTGTTTTATCAATTTTTTTTTTTTACAAAATTCAACCCACTTCCTAAAAATTAGATGATAAGAAATGTTACATAGGTGGATTTCTAGAAAGTCAGCATTTGTAACAGAGCGATGTGTCGGTATGGTGTCTGGATAGAATACTCGACTAGTAAAGATGAGGACACGCACACTTTGCACACGTTGTAAGGCCTGATTCAGACATCAGTATTTGATCTGTATTTAGCATCAGTGTTTGTATGTCAAAACAAGGAGTGGAACTCACAGAGAAAAACTATAAATTAAAGATTGAAAGCGGCAAAATATTTTAGAGGCACTCTTGGTTTTGACATATCAATACTTATCAAAATTACTGATGTGTGTGAATTACGCCTAAATTAGTCAGTCATGGTTAAATGTCTGGGTTTTGGGGAATTTTAATTTGTATTTTGCCAGTAAGAGTCAATAGGCACAAAACGATCATATTAACTATCGTTCTGTGAGCATGTAAGTGCGGTCGGCCAGTGTAAACAGGCTACTGAACAATCGGCGATCAGTTTCTTTGTAGTCGATCAGTTATAGGCAACGGATTGGCCAGTGTAAATGTACCTTGTCACAGGTTCACATCACTGTGTTTGTTTATTTTAAACTACAGTCTTATAATCTTTCCTCTACTAGACTCCTAAGAACAGGGGATCTATTGTCTCCAAACGACAAAGTGATGTCCTGCAGAGATTTGTTAGTTCCATAGCAACATTCCGTACCTGTTCATAAAAAAATACCTTGCTAACCACAATTTAGGGAGGTGACGTTGTTATGTTTAGTCACTTCAGTATCTGCAATCTTTTACATGCATGCACAGCAGAGTTGTGACTGACAAATCATGAACACATTGCCTCTCCCCGGGTGGGGGATGACTCCTGCATATAAAAAAAATATATCTTAAATTCTCTATGGAGACAACTTATTTTTATATGATAATTTTAAATGCTTTGACAGTTTGAAGCTTTTTGTCATACAACAGATATAAACATTTTAATGTAAACTCTGCTCAGTTTCTACAAACTTACTTTGGAAGTTATGAAGGACATTATGTACTGCATTGTGCTGTTTGATTCTTGCTCCTCTAATCATATCTATATGCCTATCTATATCTATACCTATATCTCTTTATCTATCTATCTATCTATCTATCTATCTATCTATCTATCTATCTATCTATCATCTCTCTATCTATTATCTATCTATCTATTATATATCTATTATCTATCTATATATCTATCTACCTATTATCTATCTATCTATCTATTATCTATATATCTATCTATCTATCTATCTATCTATCTATCTAGCTATCTATCTCTCATATATATCTATCCCATATCTATCATCTATTATATATCTATTATCTATCTATCTATCTATCTATCTATCTATCTATGTATATATCTATTTATCTATTATCTATCTATCTACCTATCATCTATCTATCTATCTATCTATTATCTATCATCTATCTATTATCTATCTATCTATCTATCTATCTATCTATCTATCTATCTATCTATCTTTCTATCATCACCAAGTTGTCATATAAAGGAATCAGCAGACTAGTGTGCTAGGATTTACACAAGACGTTTGCAAGCTAGTAAACTCACATGTAATCATACAGCGTCTGGAATGGGTGAGGGATTCACACAAAGTACAAGGTATTGCATACTTTTTGTACTGCATACAATAGAAGTGTGCGTTACTCAGATGAGCTCAGTGTTTAGATTGCTTCAGGGCATGCCAAACCCATTATTGAGGTAAGATGATACACTTCCCTGGACCAAACCCACATACAGAGACAGATAAAAAGGGAAGTTTCATCACTGTGCCGTTCACTCTGTCTGCTTCTCTTCTCATCCTCAGCATCACAGATCCAAAAGGACCATGTCTACTGTATCCCGCCAAACAACTTTCAAAAAGACCTTCAGTGCTGCTTCCGCAGTTCCATCAGGGCTAAACCGAAGTGGCTTTAGCTCAGTCTCTGTATCTCGCAGCGGTGGTGGGGCTGGTGGCCGGATGAGCTCTGGTGGCTTTGGCAGCAGAAGTCTAAGCGGTGTTGGAGGAAATAACAGAATTTCCCTGAGCTCTCAGTCCCGTTATGGATATGGCTCTGGGTATGGAGCTGGTAGCGGAGCAGGCTTCGGTGTAAGTTCTGGATTTGGTGCTGGTCAAGGATTTGGTGTTGGGCAAGGATTTGGAGGTGGACCAGGATTTCCAGTGTGCCCACCTGGTGGAATCCAAGCAGTCACAATTAATCAAAGCCTTTTAGCTCCTCTCAATTTGGAAATTGACCCAACTATTCAGAAAGTGCGCACAGAAGAAAGAGAACAGATTAAGACTCTCAACAACAAATTTGCATCCTTCATCGACAAGGTAGGTAGTCTTCATGGCCTTTATATTCTCTTCTGCACTAAATTTTCTGGCATAATGAATGATTTTTCAAAAAATGCTGTCTGTTGCCACTTAGGTACGCTTCCTAGAGCAACAAAACAAGGTTCTGGAAACTAAATGGAGCCTTTTGCAAGAACAGGGAGTCAAAACAGTTAGAAATACCATTGAACCTCTATTTGAAGCCTATATTAATCAGCTCCGGAGACAGCTAGACAGCCTATCAGGTGAAAAGGCTCGTTTGGAATCAGAGCTAAGACAAAATCAAGACGCTGTAGAAGATTTCAAGACAAGGTAGGTGAAGTATCACTTGTTTCTTGAGACTTGCTTCATTTAGCTTTGATTTCTGCTCAAGGAAAGAAACTTAAATTCCAACTGCCAAAAATGTAGAATATTATTAATTTATTACTTGGTTTTTTTCACAATGAAGGAATTAGTGATACATGCGTTAGATTAGTAAATTTAGAATGTCTGGATTGGTTTTTGAGAATTACAGACATCAAACTCTAATATTGCACAATGTTCATAATCAGAAAGATAAGAGAAGGTTATGTATTCATGTAAAACCTGAACTTTTGCAACCAACGTGAGATAGCATATTTTTCATATGTAAATTGACAGTAAATAGAGATGAACTCTGCTTGTGGTTGGTAGCACAAACATATAATTATTATTCTTTGCTAAGGTATGAAGAGGAAATTAACAAGAGGACAGCTGCTGAAAACGAATTTGTGGTGCTCAAAAAGGTGACTCTCTGATCAATTCCTTACATGTCAGTATTGTATTTAGCTGTAGGCCTAACTTTAAGATGTTGACTAATGCAATCTTTTGTCTACTTAGGATGTAGATGCTGCCTACATGAACAAAGTAGAGCTGGAATCTAAAGTTGATGCTCTGCATGATGAGATCAACTTCCTGAGGGCCTTGTATGAAGCGGTACTTAAAGTTTCAGAGCTTATCAATATTGAGTAGAAATATTACATTGCATGTACAGTGTTTACCATATGGGATTTTTTCTTTATTCAAACTCATAAGTCAATCATCATAGGTTTAACTGTTTCTTTCTTTCCATATTGGTTGCAGGAACTTGCTCAGATGCAGGCACAGATCTCAGACACCCAAGTTGTTTTGTCTATGGACAACAACAGAGAATTGGACCTTGATGGTATCATTGCCGAGGTCAAGGCTCAGTATGAGGAAATTGCCAACAGAAGCCGCCAGGAGGCTGAGTCTTGGTACCAAACCAAGGTCAGTACTAGTTACAAACAGTGATGGATCTATAGCTTTTAATAAGTCCAACTGCTCACAATCTAGCTGTCCAGGTCCTGTTGACATTGAATTTTGTCATCAGAGGAGATACAAAGTAATATTGCATACCAACATTTGCCATATACTCTCTATATTTAGCATTTTAACAAACCTAAACAAAATATTGTATTTTTGTTTTGCAGTATGAGGAGCTCCAGATGTCTGCTGGAAGACATGGTGATGATCTGAAAAGCACAAAGACTGAAATTGCAGAGCTAAACCGTATGATTACCAGACTGCGTTCTGAGATCGACAACGTGAAAAAACAAGTAAGGGAAATAGCTTTAGGGCTTAAAAATAAATATAAGGAATTAATATTGTCTCCTAGCAAAGAAATTATTACAGTGTCGCATTGTCTCAGATTTTAGCTTCTGCCAGGAAGTTTGGATCAAAAATTTAACAGCATGCCTATAAAATTAGAATGAAACGTGTGTTGCCCCAGAAACCTAAAACTGATCTCAACACAAACCTTGTAAGGATGAAATGGGCACAGTGTTTTTGGCAGAAATCTCCATATGTTGGAAAATATTGCTTTCTAAGTCAAAATATTAAGGATAGATTCTTTTCAATATTAAAACAGTGTGCCAAGTTGCAGAGTGCGATTGCTGAGGCTGAGGAACGGGGAGAGCTTGCATTGAAGGATGCCAAACAAAAGCTTACAGAGCTGGAGGAGGCTCTACAGAAGGCCAAACAGGACATGGCTCGTCAACTGAGAGAATACCAGGAGCTGATGAATGTCAAGCTGGCTCTAGATATTGAAATTGCCACCTACAGAAAACTGCTGGAAGGAGAAGAGAGCAGGTAACGGCAATAAAAATCCATAAAATATAGTTTAAAATGAGGTGTGCCTTGTTTTCAAGATAATAGGAGACTTCTCTGAGGCCTAGTAATTCAAAATGGCTTCTTTGTATTGCAAATGAATCTTTACAAAAAAATTGCTTTGTCTGTTCAAATCTTCAACAGGCAAATCAATTTTACCATTTACTGCAGTTATTGCAAACGTGTGGCTAGAAAGCTTAAAGCCGTGATCTCAAGTTTGAAAATTATCAACTATCCACGAGATAGGGGATAACTTTCCAATGGCTGGAATCTGACCATCGAGGCCCCACTAATCCCAAGAACCAGGCTTTTGAAAAGCCCGAGCTGAACAGAGCAGAGGTCAATTATGAACACTGCTTCCTTATTCATTCTAATAGGAGCACTGAAGATCAATCTCCGGTGCTCCAATTAAAAATGAAAGGAGCAGAAAGTTATCCCCTAGATGTCTTAGACATAGAAAAATAGATTTCAATAGACATACAGATGTGTCATTCCTTATTTTTCTTATTGGCTTATTTTTCTTCTTTTCTTCTTGGCTCATCCAGAAATGAGTTTTCTCAATAAAGAAAAGATGATTTTATGATATGCTGCAATATATGATTATATTATACTAGCTGAAGAGCCCGGCATTGCCTGGGCATAGTAATTATCTGCCGTCCCGCTCTCTTCCTCTGCAGTCCCGCTCTCCACTCACCGTCCTGCTCTCTTCCACCGAAGCCCAGCTCTCCACCCGCCATGCCACATTCTCCCTCAGCAGCCCCGCTCTCCATCCACCGTCACGCTGCCTCCCTCTGCAGTCCCTGTCTCCACTGGCTGTCCCGCTCTCTCACTCAGCAGCCCCGCTTTCGCTCTGCAGCCCCATTGTCTCCCTCCGCAACTCAGCTCTCCTGTCACCGTCATGCTCTCTTCTTCCGCAGCCCCACTCTCCAATCGCTGTCTCGCATTCTCCCTCCACAGCCCCGCTCTCTCCCTCAGCAGCCCCTGTCTCCAATGGCCATCTCACTCTCTCACTCAGCAGCCCAGCTCTCCACCTATGTCCTGCTCTCTCCCTTAACAGCCCCACTCTGCACCCACCATCACGATCTCTCCTCCACACCCTCAATCTCCACCCACTGTCCCTCTCCCTCCCTCTGCAGCCCAGCATTCCATGTGCCGTCCTATTCTATCCCTCCACAGCCCCACTCTCCCCTCCACAGCGCCGCTCTCCATACGCCGTCCCGCTCTATCCCTCCACAGCCCCGCTCTCCATTCGCATCCTGCTTTCTCTCTCACAGCTCCACCCTCCACCCGCGTCCCGCACTTTCTCTCTGCAACCCCGCTCTCCGCCCGCCAGGGCGCAGGGCTATGTGGAGTGGGCGTGGCTTGATACATACACACACATACATACACTCAGCTATATATATATATATATATATATATATGCCTTCTAAGGACTACTGTTTGTGATGTTAATTGTCAAAGGATTTGTCCAAATGTCGCATTGTTGTATTGAATTTGGTTTGTAAGAAACTGGAGTCTTTAATGAAATTAATGGAAAGGAAAAGGAAGTCATATTCGATCAGTTGAGCAATTTAATACATATATTTATAGGTCACTATCTTAAAATAACAGGTGAAAGCAGTATTATGTGGGAACAGAGTTATTTCCAGTGGAAAAAAAATAAAATAATTTTTTTTAATTAATAGGTTGGCTGGAGAAGGTGTAGGAGCTGTAAACATCTGTAAGTTTATTTATTTCATTCTCTCTTAAAGATATTCTGTGTCTTTTGCATAAAATAATACATTAACTCTAACCATACAATTTATTCTTGACAGCTGTTGTTAGCTCGTCTTATGGTGGTAGCAGTGGAGCTAGCCAAGGCTATGGATTTGGAGGTGGATTTGGCTCAGGAAGCGCAAGTGGATACGGCGGAGGAATCAGTGGAGGAAACTTCACTGCTAACAGTGGGAAAATGGCTAACTTTACCTCAGGAGGTGGCAGCGGCTCCAGTGTCAAAATTGTTTCAAAAACCTCCACAACTTCTCGAAGATATTAATACTGCCTTAAGAAATATATTCCCACATTACAACATCTGTACTGTGGCCCTGAAAATTGTCCATTGTAAATTATTAATGTTTAATCCAGTAGGGCTCATGTATTCTGGATGTCCCATGACCCCAGTATGACTTTATGAACATTATTTGGCCTGTAGCAGTTATGTTCATCATCAATAATCACATATCAGGTTCTTACTCATCCATAAGACTTGTTGTGACCCATACTTCAATTGGAAAAACAGTCTGTTAAAAAAAGAACTATCTACATATTGTCTTTCAATTACTTTTCTTTCTTCTGTAAACTAAAAGTGCAATTTAGCTATTGCTTAACTTTGTTGACTACTTCTACAATGTCTTGTGTTATATACACTGCAATAAATTGCAATTATTCTTACAACCTTGTTGTACTTCTCTTCTTTAATATTTTAAAAACATATTGTTTTTAAAGGGAACCTGACAACACTAGGGAGAACCCGTGGAAGTTCAGGTTCTGGTACCAGAAACCAAACTTTGGTGCTGTGAAATGTCTGTAAAATGGTTGAAGTAAGGGCTAAGGGACTGCCAAAGAAAGCAAAGTGGGGGTGAGAGCAGAACAATTGAACTGCAAATGAATGTGGATAGGAAAATTACTTAAAATAACATAGAATAAAAAAAATATAAAAAATAATAATCTTGTGTCAGGTGCAAATGGAGGAGTAGAACAGTGCCTTGTATTGTATGTGCAGTTTATTATACCTGTTAATAAATAAATAAATAAATGAATGAATGAATGAATGAAAAAAATGGTGTGGGGATCTCTCCTATTACTCATAACCAGCCAAGGGAGAGCAGACAGCTGTGACCTGATCTTTTTATGCTGGAAAAGGGTCAATATCCATGAAGCTCCCAAGTCTATCAAAATTATCCCCCAGCTGTCTGCTTTGTCACTGCTGTTACTAAAATTGGAGGTACCATCCAAAAAATAATTTGGGGTCGCCCTAATTTAATAACCAGCTAAAGTAATGCAAACAGCTGGGACTGATATTAAAAGGCCAGGAAGGTTCATGGAAATTGGCCCCTGCCCATCCTAATAAGACCAGCCTTCAGCTGCTCCAGAAATGGTGCATCCATTAGAAATGCTAATTCTGGCAATTAGCCTCAGCTCTTCCCAACTGCCCTAGTGCAGTGGCAATCGGGGTAATAGTTTTTGGGGTTGATGTCAGCTGTGTAATGTCAACAATCATCAAACCCTGGGGTTAGTAATGGAAAGAAATCTATCAGATACCCCCATTACTAACCCCTTATTTAAAAATAAAGACACACACAGGAAAAAAAAGTTTATTTGAATAAAGACTCACCCACACATTCCCTGGTTTACCTATTTAATATTAAAAAATAATCCCAGAAGCTGCGACGTAATCCATCATGGTTCCAACTATGTCCAGTCTCCTACAACCTAGGGAGCGTCATTAAGAGAAAGATGCTTCATATGTTACTCGTGGTCATGTGTTAAGAGAAATTACGGCAGTAACGTCATCACCCGTGAGACAGGACCTTGAGTGACCTATGCAGCCTTTCAACAAACTTTACTTGATGCTGAACTCGAACAGTAAAATAGACTTCCGGGAAAAGTTTGTGTTCAGAATTCTGGTTCGGTCATCCCTAGTCAGCACGATTCTGCAATGTAAAGTAAAGAGATGGCTGTAATTGAACTGTAAAATAGAATGTATTGATACATTTTGTGAATAAATCTGCTTTGTTGCTCTACTTTAATCACCACTTGAAGTTTTCAACTAATTAGATCTCAGTGCACAGGGGCAGGACTGTGTCCAGAATCTTTGGCCCTTGTGCTCTGAAATCTAATTAGCAGAAAAGAATAAATAGTGATTGTTCATTTAGTGACAAGTGACTGACAGCTAAGGGCTTAAGGTTGTGAAACAGCAGGTAACAAGAGAGGAATGCTACTTACAATATTAGTGTGAAAAAGCGAGGTAGTGGTGGAAGGGGGAATAGGTTTAGTGTTCGATGTGTACTTGGGTTAGGTTTTAATGTAAATGAAAGCTCAACTGAACAAACACCGTTTCGTCCTAGATAAGGCTCAGATAGAGCATGTGTTACAGTGGATGGCAAATGTTGCATCAAGTGGGCTCTCATCCTCTTCCTCCACCTTAACATCACACACAGTACAATCCTCAGAGGTGGTACCCCAATCACCCTTGTTTCCCCCCGCGTCATAAATTTCCAAATGACTGGAGGGAACCTCAGATGGGCCATTTTACAGAGCTGTTCACACAAAGATATGAGCTGGCATGGAGATACCACCATGACAAATGATGTTGTTTTTTGGCTAAATTGTGCTGTATATAAGTAAAGTTTCACTCAGGACAAAAAAAGAAAACCACCACAAACTGGCCAAACTTTGAGCACACACAGATATTAGCTGGCACGGAGATACCACTATGACAAATGTGTGGGCTGTATTTTTTTATGGCTAAATAGTGCTGTATATAAGTACAGTTTCACCCTGGACAAAAAAAGAAAAACGTTGTAAACTGGCTAAACTTTGAGCACACACAGATATGAGCTGACACGGAGATACCACTACGACAAATGTGTGGCCTGTATTTTTTTTATTTTTTGCTAAATACTGCTTTATGTAAGTACAGTGACAGCCAGGATAAAAAAAGAAAACCGCCGTAAACTGGCCAAACTTTGAGCACATACAGATATGAGCTGGCACGGAGATACCACACCAAAAAATGTGTGGCCTCTATTCCAATTACACCTGGGGCTAGCTATATGTGGCCAATATATCCTACAGGTAGCAGCATCATCATCAGAACACAGGAAGGGAATAGACCCTCTTGATGTATGAAATGCTCTATATACACACATAGAGTGCCTGCAGGCCTTGCATTGATGTGTATAGAGCCACGTACACTACTGTTATGAATGGGTCACTGAGGAGGATGGCAGGAACAGGTTAAGCCACCAGAAAACCAGAGAGGTTGGTAACTAAGCGGATTGCAGACCCCTGATCCTTTCAACACAACTAGCAGTAGCCGAGGAGCGTTCCTACGATGCCCCAGACGCTTCGACACAGCTGGAGAACTAACTAAGCCTGAAGTCAGAAAGGTGAAATCTAAACTGCCCCGGAGCAGATCCCCAAAGGAATAGACAGCCCCAAAACATATATTGTCGGTGAGACCAGATGAGACACAAACACAGGCAGAAAACAGACTGAGCAAATGGTGGGGCCCAAGCTGTCTAGACAGGACAGGACAGAAAAGATATTGTCTGCAATCACGCACAAAATCCTAGAAAAATCCAACACTTCTGATATACAGAAAACCTGAGGCCACACGACCTCACCCCCGCTAGATCAGCACTCTGGTATAAACTGGAAGCAAAGCAAAAGATACTAACATAACAGGGGACTGAACAAACTGACACATGCTGTAACATATGCAGCAGGGCCCAGCGCTGCCCCCAGCAGGGAGTACGCTGAACCCTAGCAACAAAGCAGAAAGCAAAAAAAAGGCACAGCCAAATTAGATGCAAAGGATAAGCAAAAGAATCACTCAACTGAACCATGCAGTTCAGGCAGGGGACAAAAGAACTCCAGATGCACAAGGAGGAAAATCACCAGCAACGTTCAAGAGCAGCCAGCTCAATTATATGCTCCCAGCCACTAATCCCAGGTTCCCAATTATCATCATCAGGTGGGGAACTTCCATCAACCTGGCCAGCTCCACTACTCTTAGTAACCACAAGAGGGAGCAGAGGGAGCTTTGGCTCAGAGATCCGAGCAAGGGGAATTCACAACACACTACCCTGCCCACCTAACACTGGAACCTATATACTCTGGAATTAGTCCTTAGAAGGACTGTTGGTTTAGCTGGATTTGAGTAGCTTAGGATGGTATACCCCACACTAACTAATAAGTTCAAAATTCTGACCCTATCTTGGCAGCAGCTCTCCCTATACTGTCTCAATCCAGAGCTGAATGCGCCGAGCACGGCGGCTACCGGTCTCTTATACCCCTGATGATGGGTGCGGCCAGTCAATCACTACACGACCACAACAAAGATGGCTGCGGAGTTTCATTGCCTGGCTGACAATCCCTGCATCATGATTGGGTCTGTACACTCCGCCAAAAAAGCTGGGTGGAGACCCGAATATCTAGATACCCACTGTTTACCTTGGATACCAGCTCCCAGAGCGAGCATGCTGGTATCCAAGGTACACAGCGGGTAACTAAGCAATGCATGCGCTTAGTTACCCGCTGTTTACCTTGGATACCAGCTCCCAGCATCTGCTTACAGCGCTGGGAGCTCACTGATCGATGGTCTCCTGCTGCCACATGCGATGCGTGCAGGCCAACGGGAGACCAACGATCAAAAAAAGTCCAGAATATTAGAGCACGATCAGCTATACCCGGCGGGGGGGGGGGGCGGTCGCTGATACGTGTCACACACAGTGAGATCGCTGTTGCGTCACAAAACTTGTGACTCAGCAGCGATCTCGCTAGCGATCTCGCTGTGTTTGACGGGGGCTTAAGATTTATGCTTGCATTTATTGAACTTCACATGTACTGTAGTTATTCACTATCACATTTTATTTTATTACAATGGGAAAGTACTTAATCAGGAAAAAGCTGTATTAGGGTATTTTTCCTTGAACTGCATTTTCTGAAATACACATAAGAGAATCAGCTTACTGTAATTTCCCAATTCAGTTCGGAGCATGGAGCAGGAGACAGAAACCATCATCAAGCAACGGAAAATAATCTAGCTTCAACGACATAAAACATATGATTGCACATGAATTAGTGCTTGGATGTAAAAATATTTTTTTACACTTACCAACAAAAATAAAGATTTTATGTCTCTGAAGCTGATTTCTTATATTTTATTCTTACTCCCAATACACTGGCAAATTTGATCAATTTCTATGGAATCATGTCTTTGACAGTGCTTTAATCATTTTGGTATGCTATTATTTCCTATTCTCATTTTGTAACCTTGATATAGTTACATTAACTTTGTTTTAACATAATATAATAAAGCTGTTATTTTGATATGATAAATTAGTGAACTCATTTTTCTTCAGTCTGTAATATTAGTGTTACGCACCTGCTCTGCCCCCTGAATATAGGGAAAATATGTTTGCATTATGTGCTGGTTTTGTTAACACCATCTAGTGGTTGCTGAATTTATAGCTGTGTCTTAAAGAGCTTTACAGCCTGTGTCTTTAACAGAGTGATGCATTGTGGGATTGAAGCAATGTATTCTGAGATGAGGGAGATGCCATTTTCTTTTGTGTATATCAAAGGACGCACGTTGTTTACTTGTCCTCCTGTAACTTCCCTACTTGAGTTCATTATCCTGATAAAGCATATGTGGTAAGGTTAATATCGTTTTTTGCAATGCAGTGTTTCAGAGATGTTATTAACTGTACAGCAGCCAGTGCTCAGTAGATGTAATTAGACACCTATGTGTTTCTATGTAAAGTTTGCATCACACTGTATACTTCCTGTAATTGTGTTAGCTGTATGATCATCTGCCCAATACTTACCCATGTCGTTTGTATTATTATTACTATTTATTTATTTATATAGCACCGTTGATTCCATGGTGCTGTACATGAGAAGGGGTAACATACAAAGTACAGATATCACTTACAGTGAACAAACTAACAATCACAGACTGATATAGAGGGGAGAGAGGACCCTCTTCTTTATAGTTTTACCGCATGTTCTATACTCTTCATCAATAAACAAGTTAGACTACAGAGAACAGTCTGCTTATTTTGGAAGATAGAAGGTGGTTTATGCTGTATGCTAGATTGCACACTGTGTCAACGTGTATGAAGGCAGAACAGTAAAACAGATACTAGACACCTGCGATAGTGAATATGACTTAAGGAGCCGCTTGTACCCACACCACACTGCCTGCGGATACTGCAGTGGCCGCTGTACACGCACAAGTACCGAGAGTGCAGCCCGCCATCAAGTGCTTCATCATTCCCGCCACGCAGAAGCCGCCGCGCATAAACTGTTTCCCGCCAGTATACTCAGCAATACGCAGCTAAGCGCACAATGTCTCAAAACAGCACATCCTCACGCAAAACGAGGTTACAAGCAAGTTCTGGCAGGTCGTCAATAGCAGAACTTGCTGCTATCGCTCGTGCCGAGGCCGAAGCAGCCAAAGCAAGATATTCCTTCGCCAAATGAGAGATGCATTTAAAACAGAGACAGGCAGTGCAAGATGCAGAAACTGCACGTTTGCAGGCAGTGAGAGAGACGGAAGCTGCACGTTTGCAGGCAGTGAGAGAGACGGAAGCCGCACGTCTGCAAGCAGAGAGAGGCCAAAACTGCTCATCTGCAAGCTGAAACCGCACATCTGCAGGCAGAGAGAGAAGCGGAAACTGCACGTTTGCAAGCAGAGCTAGAAAAACTTGCAGCAGACAAAGAGACAGCAGCTGCAATAGCTAAGGCAGAGTATTTGGAAGCTATGAAGAATCCTGATTTTGAGAGACGCAGCAGCATTCTCGGACCAGATCTAGAGCAGCAAGATCCAGCACAGCGCGTCGCAGAGTATGTCCATCAACATTCTGGTATAGATGACAGCCCTGACGCATCATATTGATCAGCCTATGCTGATTAGCAGCAAACCAACCCCGAACTTCACTACCAAAGACAAGGAGACGTCCAGCACAGAGATGTTGACCGCAGTTACCATTCCACTGTGAAGAAGGTACAGCTCCCATCCCACCTTAAAGAGACACCTTGTTCACTGATAAGGTACCGCACAGACTATTCAGAGTCAGAAGTGTCTTACAGGTATGGTGCTACACCACACACTAGACATGACTATAATACACCGGCTCATGCCAGCACTGACCGAGCCACCATGGACTTTGCAAAGTTCTTTGCCCGCCGAGAACTGGTTACAAAAGGACTTGTAAAGTTCACTGACAAACCCGAGAACTATCGGTCATGGCGAGCCTTATTCCACAATGCCATTCATGGTCTGGACCTTTGTTGTAGTGAGGAGTTAGATCTCCTAGTAAAGTGGCTTGGAAGTGAGTCGGTCGAACATGCCAAAAGCCTGAGAGACATTAATGTAAAGTATCCCCGCACAGGTCTACATAAAGTGTGGGAAAGACTTGATGAATGCTATGGGACAGATGAAGTCATAGAGAATGCTTTATATAAAAGAATTGATGATTTTCCTAAGGTAGGAACTAAAGGTTATCAAAAGCTCAGAGATTTGAGTAATTTATTGATAGAATTACAGGTTGCCCAGGAGGAAGGTGATTTGCCCAGATTGGCATACTTAAACACTGCTAAGTGTGTCAATCTGATAGTACAGAAACCTCCTTACAACCTACAAGAAAAGTGGATTACATGTGGTTCAGAGTATAAACAAGATCATATTGTATCTTTCCCTCCTTTCACTGTATTTGTTGATTTTGTCACCAAACAATCTAGGATTATAAATGACCCTAGTTTTGACTTTACTCTGTCGTGTTCCACTGCCCCCGGTGTCAAACCCAGTAGGACACCCGTGGCAGTCCACAAAACTAACATTGTTTAGGCAGGCCCTCCTCACAATGTGAATAAACCTCCTCTGGATGAGAGCAAGCCTCAGGATGTCAGTAAAAATTGTCCTCTACATAAGAAACCACATCTTCAACTAAAATGCAGAGCCTTCAGGGAGAAGTCTTTAGAGGATCACAAATGTTTCCTCAAGGAGAACAACATCTGCTTCAAATGTTGTGCCACAACCTCTCACTTTGCCAGGAACTGTGAAGCTGGCGTGGAATGTGCAGAATGCAGCAGCACAGATCACAATACAGCCATGCACCCTGGATCAACTCCACGAGTGTTGTCACAAGCAGAGGAGCACGATGAGAAGCAGAAAGTCACCGACGAAGACACCCCGAGGTCAGCCCTAAATGTATGGAGATCTGTAAGGGACTCACAGGAGGAAGGTCCTGTTCAAAATTCTGCCTTGTCCGAGTCTATCCTGCAGGCCACAAGGACAAAGCCTTCAAGATATATGCAATCCTGGATGACCAAAGTAACAGGTCTCTAGCCAGGTCCATCTTATTTGAAAACTTCAGCATTGTAGGCCCTGGTTCTCCCTACACCCTGAAGACATGTTCAGGTACCGTTGAGATGGCGGGGAGAAAGGCTACCGGATACAAGGTGGAGTCCATAGATGGCCAGACCTGCCTATCGTTACCGACCATATTGGAGTGCAACCAGATTCCTGACAACAGGTCAGAAATACCTTCACGGGAGGTGGAGACACATCACCCCCATCTAAAGCATATAGTCCACCTGATATATGAGATGAATCCAGGAACCCCAATAGCTCTACTTCTGGGAATAGATATACTATAAGTCCACAAGGCTAGAGAATGTATAAACAGCTCCAGGAACGCTCCATACGCACAGAGGCACGACCTTGGATGGGTCATCAAAGGAGACGTCTGTCTAGGAGGAGCACACAAGCCGGCCTTAGTCGACAGCATGCTTACCAATACTCTTGAAAATGGAAGTCAGTCTCTCTTCCAGCCATGTAAGAGTAGCTTCCTGGTAAAAGAGTTGCCACACTATGCTCCTCTACCTTGTCCATTAGCTGATCCTTCCTGTGAAGACCACACATGTGACGGCGACAAAGATCACATACGGTACGCAGTTTTCCACAGAACAAGAGAAGACAAGGCAGCAATGTCCATAGAAGACAGACCTCTTTACCATTTAAACCCCAGAGGAAATGCTTACCCAACAACAGAGAACCTATTTACGGTCGATTTGTCTCCCTCAAACGCAAATTCCAGAAGGCACCTGAAATGAGAGAGCACGTCTTTGCCTTCATTGAGAAAATGCTTCAGAATGGCCATGCAGAAATTGCACTTGTACTCTACGATTCCGAGGAATGTTGGTACCTACCCATTTTTGGCATGTATCATCCTAAGAAACCTGGTCAGATAAGAGAAGTATTTGACTCAAGCGACAGATATGTAGGTAGCTCGCTAAACGATGTCTTTTTGTCTTGCCCAGATCTCAATAGCAGACTTCTAGGAGTACTTCTTTGCTTCCGCAAAGGTGCAGTGGCATTCATGGCTGACATACAACAGATGTTTCATTGCTTCCTTGTCAAAAAAGAACATAGAAACTATTTGAGGTTTTTGTGGTACCGTGATAATGACCCTTACAAAGACATCGTGAAGTATCGGTTGATAGTACAAATCTTCAAGAACGGTCCTTCCCCTGCAGTCGACATCTACTGTATGGTCTTAGACATTCAGCTAGAGAGGGTGAAGCAAAGTATGGGTCGGATGTTAGATTGTTTGTGTAGAAGGATTTCTACATGGACGATTGCTTGAAATCCACACCCACAGATGAATCGGCAGTCAGTCTCCAAAAGAGGACACAGGAAATGCTCGCTTTGTCCTATTTGAAGCTGCACGAAATTGCTTCCAACAGCCAAAAAATGATGGCAGCTTTTCCCTCTCAAGATTACTCAACTGATCTAAAAGACTTGGATTTAGACACGGACTTCCTTATCATGTAACGGAGCCTTGGTTTGCTCTGGGATTTGAAGAGAGATGCATTTACCTTTCGGATCAACGAAGAAGAAAAACCTTTCACACGTACAGGCGTCCTCTCCGTGATAAACAGCCTATATGATCCTCTAGGATTTGTAACCCCTGTAACTATTCAAGGTAAAATGATGTTGAGAGACTTCACCCAAGAGATGTCTGAATGGGATGATCTGATTTCCATGGAGAAGAGAGAATTGTGGGTAAGATGGAAGAAATCTTTAGAAGCCTTGTAAGATCTTTACGTGGCATGACCATACGCTTCCGTGCCATCAACAGAAGTCAAGACGCAAAGGCTCTGTATCTTTTGCGATGCCTCAACCAAAGCGATTGCAGCAGTAGCATATCTGAAAACTACTGACATCAAGGAACAATGCCATGTAAGGCTTGTTATGAGCCAGGCAAAACTAGCGCCAGTCCAGGAGCACACAATACCCTGACTGGAACTCTGTGTGGCTGTGCTAGCAGTACAGTTAACTGAACTTATCTCGACAGAAATTGACCTGGAAATCAATGACGTTGAGTTCTACTCAGACAGCAAGGTAGTACTTGAGTACATTTGCAACGAAACTCGATGCTTTTATGTTTATGGGTCGCCCCCGCTTCACCCAGGGCAGTGGGGTACTCGGTACCGGGCCGGTGTCAGGGGGATGATGTGTCACAGCAGCGGTGACCCAGTCCGTGGCCCTAGGCCCCAATACCAATGGCAGTGGTGTTTGGTTGTAATATAAAGTTCGTGACGCCACCCATGGTATTTGGCAAGTGAGGTGTTAGCCAACGCTGCGTGCAGATCGCCTGGGGCTGATGGTGTGTCGCAGCTTAGATGGTGTAGCTCCCCACAGGTGAAGCTGTAACCCCAGGGCAGTGTATAAATGATGGGCACAGGGATGTTGCAATGCCGACAGGTTAGGAAGCAGACACAACACAGCGGGGTGCAATTTCTGTACCTTTACTTGGTAACTGCAGTCCAGGGTCCTGATCACAGATGGTATTGGAGCAGGCTAGCCTGGAAGCAATTCAGGAGTTTTCTCTCTCAGACAGACTGTGCAGTCTCCCTAATAGCGCTGTGTGTGTGAAGCACTCCAGTCTTTAGTTACTCTGAAGTTCCTCCTGTCAAATGTTCCTAGACTTCCACATGCACGGCAGACAGCTGTAGCCTCTCTCTCTGGGACTCCTCTCACTCTCCGAATCCCCGGCTCTCTATCCATTTTACTGTTGTGCCTCAAGTCTTCTAGGGGAGCAGGGCATCTACAGCCTCCTACTCCTCGGGTATCTGTGGCAGGGCCGTTAGTACCCGTACCACCGTGGAGACCCAACTCCAGTTCTGTGCGCTCTCAAGCTGAGGGAGCTCGCCTGCTGCAGCTCAACCTCCAGCTTCGTATTCTCCGTCTGCTCACTTCACCCTCCGCAGACTAACTAACTCACTTCCTCCTAGCCCTCAGGGATCACTCCTCCCCTCAATCCTGGGTCAGAGCTCCCCCTGCTGGTCAGGAGGGGAACTGTTTTGTATGCATGGATTGACTGTGAGAGAGTCCCATCATTGCCTCCAAGCCTGGCATTACCCTCCCCTGGAGGAAGGCAAAGCCAGTGTGGCGACCGTACTCCTGGGGGCGCCACATTCCCCCCTAGTGAAAGTCAGCACTCCTGGGCTGAACAAAAGAAAACATAGATAACATATAAACATTTGAACAATAATATTTGTACAAGATTTGAAAAAGGAAAAATGTACAAAAACCAAGTGTATCCAAAAATGGTCCTATGATGATAAGTCCAGCATCAATGTCCATGGTCCATTCCTGGGCAAATGGTAAAGTATATACAAATAAAGTTTTTGACCACACACAAGTCCTGTGGTTCAGTGTCCATAAAAATCAAAGGGTACTCTTACAGGTTACCTGTAGGCACAAAAGCTTGAAAACAGTTACATATTTACATTTCAACAGTTTCATCATTCACATTTACATTATATGCGGTACCTAACTGGTAGTACTCCCTGTGTGGTATGTGTAGATCTACGTAACACTGGTGCTGTAGTGTGTGAGGTACTGGGTACACTACTAGGGATTCTACATGGCACAGGGATATGTGATTGTCTAGTGACTCTTGGACTCCCCAGGGGTACGACAGGCTCACCACTGGCAGGGCGAGGGTTCTCTGGCTCCACTGCTGGTGTGGCTTCTGCTACCTGATTCTCCTGATCTTCTCGAGTCACGTCCTCCTGTGCTTCCACTTGAGGGAATAACAACACTGGTACCACTATTGCATAATTAATTCTAGTCTAATTCACAGGGAACTCCCCAAGCACTGTGCTGACCTTCTCTTCTACCTCTACCGGTTGGAGGTTATTGGATTCTTCTTTTCTCTCTTTTAACTGGTCAGGGCACAACTTCAAATGGTCCCTGGATACAGCTGCTGAGGTCTCTCCTCCATCTTTACTAACAAGGCATAATTTAGCATTATCAAAGTTTGAGGGCAGAATGGTGTAAGGTTCAGCCTCCCATTGATCATCCAGCTTGTGCAACCTCCTCTTCCTTTTGAGGACTACTTCTCCCGGCAAAATGGGGACAGCAGGTGCATTCTGATTGTAAAGCTTCTCCTGCCTTTGCCTAGCCTGGGTCAGACTCTTCTCCACACACTCCTGTACCCTTCTGTACTGCTGCTGCCTCTCCTTGTCCCAGTCAGTATCTGGCGACGTGGCCTCCGGCGTGAGGACTCCCATGTCCAAATCCACAGGCAGCCTTCCCGGTCTTGCTCTCATCAGGTATGCTGGAGCACAGTTGGTAGAGTTCACTGGAATATGGTTGTAGAGGTCTACCAGATCTGGCAACATCTCCGGCCAGGCCACAGATTCCTCTCCTCCAAGGGCAGCGTCTTCAGCAGGTCAATCACTACCTGATTTATCTTCTCACACATGCCATTGGTCTGTGGGTGATAAGGTGTTGTCCAAATCTTCTTACAACCATAAAAGTTGCAGAACTCATGGAACACTTCTGCCTCGAAAGCTGGACCTTGATCTGTGTCTCGATCCTTTCTGCGCAGGTTACATCGTCCACACTCCCGGCACCACCTCTCAATGGCTTTCCTCATACCAGCCCAGTAGAACCTCTCTCGGAGCAATGCTTCCAACTTCTTCCATCCGAAGTGTCCAGCTCCTTGGTGGTATGCTTCCAGGACCATTGATGCCTCTCTATTACCTGCCAGACCAGCTCATTTGTGCGGGCATTGATACTCCTCCGACACAGCTTCCCTTCGTAGATAAACAGCCGGCCTCTCTCCTTCCACAGCTGCTGGGTTTCTTCAGGAGCATCCGACTCCGGACGTGAGTCAGCTCGTATCAACAGCTCTTTCACCAGGCGGACTGCTGGGTCACTATCTTGCGTTTCTGCCCAGTCATGATGGGGCAAAGGATTCAGGGTGACCTCCTTCAAGCCAGACCGTCTGTCTCTCACTCCTTGAGCACGTTGGGCCGCCAGTGGCCTGTGGAAGGGAGGCAGTTCGATCTCCTCCAGAGCCTCAGGGTCTTCTCCTGCATCTGGTAGGTTCGGCATCCTGGACAGCGCATCAGCATTGGCATTCTTGTGCCCCGCTCGGTACTTGATAGTGAACTCGTAATTGGACAGCCGAGCCATCCATCGCTGCTCCAGGGCACCTAGCTTTGCAGTATCCAAGTGGGTCAACGGATTGTTATCCATGAAGATTGTAAACTTGGCAGAGGCTAGGTAGTGCTTGAATCTTTTGGTGACAGCCCAGACTATAGCAAGGAACTCCAACTTGAAAGAACTGTAGTTATCAGGGTTCCTTTCGGTGGGACGCAACTTCCTGCTGGCGTAGGAGATCACTCTTTCTCTTCCATTCTGTACCTGAGACAGTACCACTCCTAGTCCCACATTGCTGGCATCTGTGTACAGCACAAAGGGTTTCTCATAGTCTGGGTAGGCCAACACTTCGTCACCGGTGAGAGCCATTTTCAATCGGGTGAAGGACCTCTCTAACTCTTCAGTCCATTCAATGGTGGAATTCTTCTGCTTGTTCTTCTTGGACTGCAGCACCAAAAGGTTTTGCATAGGGGTAGCTATTTCAGAAAAGCCCTTGATGAATCTTCAGTAGTAGCCTACCTGTCCAAGGAATTGGCGTACCTCATGGAGGTTGCTGGGCTTCGGCCAGTCCCGGATGACTGTGATCTTGTCCGGATCTGGTGCCACACCTTCTGCACTGACCACATGACCGAGGTATTGTACCTTGGGCTTCAGGAGGTGGCATTTGGAGGGCTTCACCTTCAAGCCAAAATTGGACAAAGCTTCAAACACTTCAGACAAGTGTTCCAGATGCTCTTCATAGGTTTTGGAGAACACGATGACATCATCCAGGTACAGCAGGACCGTTTCAAAGTTCATGTGTCCCAGGCACCACTCCATCAGCCGTTGAAATGTCCCTGGAGCAGTGCAGAGCCCAAATGGCATATAATTGAACTCACAGAGACCCATTGGAGTGGTAAATGCAGTTTTCTCTTATCTGCCTCTGCCACGGGAACCTGCCAATACCCACTAGTAAGATCCAAGGTGGAAAAGTAATTATCAGTTTTAAGTGCAGCTAAGGATTCCTCAATCCTAGGTAATGGGTAGGCATCTTTATGTGTAATTCTATTAATCTTTCTGTAATCAACACACATTCTCATGGTACCATCCTTTTTCTTTACAAACACAATGGGAGCTGCCCAGGGGCTACAACTGTCTCTGATAATCCCAGCCTCCTTCATCTCCCTCAACATACTCTTAGCGCACTGGTACTGTGTTGGGGGTATTGGTCTGTACCTCTCCTTTATGGGTGGATGGTCTCCCGTGGGGATATGATGTTGGACCCCTTTTGCCTGCCCAAAATCTAGTGGGTGTTTGCTGAATACCCGCTCATACTCTTGTGTCACTCTGTAGACCCCATTTCTCTGGTATGAAGGTGTAGAGTCAGTTCCCACCTACAGTTGCTGGCACCACTCCTCTGGCTGTTTCACAGAACCATTGTCCTCCACCTGATCAGATGAGACCAAAGGCTCTGCTGCCTGCAAAGAGTTGTTGTTAACGGTGAGCAGCTTAGCAACTGTGGTGTACTGAGGTATTGTGGCTTCCTCTTCCCCGCAATTCAGAAGACATACAGGTACTCTCCCTTTTTTGACATCAACCACCCCTATGGCTGTCAGGACAGTGGGCCTACTTTCGGAGTATACTGGTTCTACCAATGCCTGGTAATCTCTCCCTCTAAGACCTATGGCTGCCCGACACTATACCAACATTTCACATCTGGGGGGTACTGCAATGGGGAAGGCATCACTCACTCTGACGCTGCCAATCTCGCCACCAGCGAGTTCCACTTGTTGCCTTTGCATCAGGGCTCGGATCTCCTTCTGCAGGACTCTTTGTTCTCCGGAACCAGCAGTTTCAGCCACCTGTTGCACCAAGACAATAACCTCGGACAGACAGTTTTCAATTACATTGGTACCAAGAGTCATCATAGGGTCAAATTCACGTCTATCAATATCAACAATTATCAGACCTTGAGACTTTAATTCCACCCTCCCCACTTTACCCCACTTTAACAGTGATCTCCTTACATCCAATCTGCGGTAAGGTCTGACCATTACTAGCAACTACTGTCAGTTCATCAGTGGGACCACGGGTGAGCTTGCAATCAGCCCAATACCTCTTGTAAAGAGTATAGGGCATGGTGGTCACTTGGGAGCCAGTGTCCAGCAAAGCGTTCATGGGGATACCATCAATCACGACAGGAAGGATTGGTCTCCCTCCCACATACTTGGCTCTCTAGTTCCTTGGGCCTGGGGATCCTACTCCTGGGGGTTGGCCCTCTGCCCCAGGGGTTGCTCGTTTAAAGGACAGTACCTGGCAAGATGACCTGCCTTGTGACAACGTAGACAGATGGGACGTCTGTCCTGGTCATAGCGATCGTTGGTCCTTCCTCGAAGTGGTGGGGCTCTCCTTCTCCGGAGCCACGGGACATCCTCTGGACTAGAAGCAAGCTGGATCTTGTCTTTGGAGGACATCTGTAAGGACTGCACGGTTTTAGTGAGTGCAGCCTTTCCTTTGGTCAACTCCTGGACCTGTAGACGCAGCTCCTCAGAGGGGTCCTTGTCCAAAGTCAGTGCATCGGCCTCCACAGGGATGGAAGGAAAAGACGTTGCTTCCTGATGATAGGTGATCGCCGGGCATCTAGGGGGCGCTGGACGGCTGTCAGTGGATTCCTGCAGTACCCGGATAGCCCTGTCCTTGAATTCAGCAAAGTCCAAATCAGGGTTTTGCAGGGTTATTATACGCAACTGTCCTCGGTGGGTACTGGACAAGAGGCCTTCAATGAACTGCTCCTTCAACAGTTTATCTTCTTCCTTGACGCTGTCAGGATCAACTTGCTTGACTGCTCGCAGCGCCTCCTGCAGGTTGAGAGCATAGTCCCTGATACTGTCCTGTGCCCTCTGCTTGCAGCCAAAGAACCTCATCTTGATCTCAGCGGCAGTACGGGTGTCAAAAGTGCTCTTCAGCTTGGCCAGGACCTTTGCAACAGTCTCTTTATCCGTGTCCTGCCAGGCTTTCACTCCTCTCAGTGCTGCACCCGTGAGCTGTCCAATCAGGATATTTACTTTCTGGCTTTCAGACAGGGGGTAAACTTTAAACAAGCTGCACAGTCTCTCTTTAAACTCACTCAGGGTGTGTGACTCACCCGAGTACTGCGGTAGCCATGCCTCTCCCGGTATGTAGGGCATCGACAGCGGCATGATGGGAAACACTGAGGTGGGTGCGCCTCCTGGTGGGACCACAGGGTTGGCGGTGGCGTCTGCCTCTGTGTTGGCTTGTGGCGCAGACATCTTCTCCCCCCCTAGTGAACATTAGCCAGGGCCGGTGGGTTGTAGGAGCTCACCGGCGGCCGCTTCGTAGGCCCGATCCTCCGGGCTTTAGGCCTCAGCTCCTCCTCCTCTCGTGCGCTCTTCTGTCTTTCCACGCGGCACTTCACTGCTTCGCGCTCTGTGGCAGGCTCCGCCCACGAAGGCCTGCCCCTTTCCTTCCCGCGCGTGCCAAGCAGCGCGGCAAAGGCGGCAACTGGCGCCAAATTCACACAGTTCACAATCACAGTCTATGGCACACAGGACCCGGGGATACCGGGCTCCGTAATCCTGTTTGTGACGCCAAAACTGGGTCGCCCCCACTTCACCCAGTGCTGTGGGGTACTCGGTACCGGGCCGGTGTCAGGGGGATGATGTGTCACAGCAGCGGTGACCCGGTCCATGGCCCTGGGCCCCAATATCAATGGCGGTGGTGTTTGGTTGTAATATAAAGTTTGTGACGCCACCCATGGTATTTGGCAAGTGAGGTGTTAGCCAATGCTGCGTGCAGATCCTCTGGGGCTGATGGTGTGTCGCAGCTTAGATGGTGTAGCTCCCCACAGGTGAAGCTGTAACCCCAGGGCAGTGTATAAGTGATGGGCACAGGGCTGTAGCAGTGCCGACAGGTTAGGAAGCAGACACAACACAGTGGGGTGCAATTTCTGTACCTTTACTTGGTAACTGCAGTCCAGGGTCCTGATCACAGATGGTATTGGAGCAGGCTAGCCTGGAAGCAACTCAGGGATTCTCTCTCTCAGACGGGCTGTGCAGTCTCCCTAATAGCGCTGTGTGTGTGAAGCACTCCAGTCCTTAGTTACTCTGAAGTTCCTCCTGTCAAATGTTCCTAGACTTCCACTTGCACGGCAGACAGCTGTAGCCTCTCTCTCTGGGACTCCTCTCACTCTCCGAATCCCCGGCTTTCTATCTGTTTTGCTGTTGTGCCTCAAGTCTTCTAGGGGAGCAGGGCATCTACAGCCTCCTACTCCTTGGGTATCTGTGGCAGGGCCGTTAGTACCCGTACCACCGTGGAGACCCAACTCCAGTTCTGTGCGCTCTCAAGCTGAGAGAGCTCGCCTGCTGCAGCTCAACCTCCAGCTTCGTATTCTCCGTCTGCACACTTCACCCTCCGCAGACTAACTAACTCACTTCCTCCTGGCCCACAGGGATCACTCCTCCCCTCAAACCTGGGTCAGAGCTCCCCCTGCTGGTCAGGAGGGGAACTGTGTTGTATGCATGGATTGACTGTGAGAGAGTCCCATCATTGCCTCCAAGCCTGGCATTACCCTCCCCTGGAGGAAGGCAAAGCCAGTGTGGCGACCGTACCCCTGGGGGCACCACATTTACATCAGCAATTGGGTGCTAAGGATCAGGAGATCCACTTGCCCTAAACAGTGGCGCTATGTGTCCACACACCACAATCCTGCAGACCACGCAACTAGATCTGTTAAATCTTTACACATTTTAAGGACATGACCTGGTTTAAGGGGCCCTGCATTCTTATACCGTTTAACGCCTTACAGTGACGAATCAGACACGTTTGAACTGGTAGATCCAGATGCAGATGAAGAAATCTGCCTCAGGTATCCGCTCTAAGTACGGTGACTTCAGATAATCACCTCAAATCCCACCATTTCAGCAGGTTTTCAACCTGGCGCTCGCTTGCTCATGCCATTGCTTGTTTAATTCATGTGGCTCAGTCTTACAAGTCAACATCAGCCACCAGTCAGAAGTCTTTTAAAGGTTGACACCACTGCAAGCATGCCTTTACCACTCCAAACCTGGAAAATGAAGTGCCATTAGTTAATGTCAAGCAGGGAGTGTTCTGTCCTCTGAATATAGGGTAAATATGATTGCATTATGTGCTGGTTTTGATAACACCATCTAGTGGTGACTGAATTTATAGCTGTGTCTTAAATAGCTTTACAGCCTGTGTCTTTAACAGAGTGATGAATTGTGCGATTGAAGAAATGTATTCTGGGATGAGGGAGATTCCATTTTCTTCTGTGTATATCATAGGACCCACGTTGTTTACTTGTCCTCCTGTAACTTCCCTACTTGAGTTCGTTATCCTGGTTGTCACGTCTCCGTCAGATTTGGGGCCTGCTGTTCCGGTCGCAGCCACTAGGAGGCGCCGAGCCGCCACTTCGCCGTCAGACTCGGGGACGGCTGTTCCTGCCTCGGCCACTGGGAGGCGCCGTGGTTCTATTACGTCGCCGTCAGACTCAGGGCCTATGGTCCCAGCTTTAGCCACTAGGAGGCGCCGGTCTGTCACGTCACCGTTGGATTCAAGGCCTGCTGTTCCGGTCACGGCCACTAGGAGGCGCCAGACCGCCACTTCACTGTCAGACTCGGGGACGGCTGTTCCTGCCTCGGCCACTGGGAGGCGCCGTGGTCCGCCCGTGAGTTATGGTGGTGACAGAGAAGTGGCTCCTGCGCAGGCATCTGGTGGGCGCAGGCTCCGCCCCTCTGTCAGTCATCAGGGGGTTACTGCAACTCCATCTGGCCTGGTCCTGGGGGCGGCCCTAATGACATCACCAGTCCAGGAACCTGTGAGGGATGACCTGATCCCTCAAATACCTTGGGACTGGTCTTGCAAGCCGCTGGATATATTCTTGGTTCCCCTGTGTGTTACTTAGTGATTGATTTCTGTTTGACTCTGACCTCAGCCTGGATTTCTGACCCCTCTTTTGCCTGACGATTCTGTACTTCTGCTACTCTCCTGGTTTGTGACCTTGGCCTGGATATTCTGACTCTGCTACTTCCTAACGATTCTGTAGCTCTGCCGCCCTCCTGGTTTTTGACTCTGACCTTGGCCTGAAATTGACTCTGCTATTGCCTGCCGTTTTTGTACTTCACTCTGACGACCGTCCTGCTCTGGCCGCTGCTCCTATTCAGACAGCTACCTCCTGGGCTCTGTTGTAAATCCAGATAGGGGTAAAGGGTATCAGTGTTTCTCGGGGTGTTGCCTGGCTGCAGCCCAGAACCGCAGATGGACGTTACATTATATCCGGCCATAAAATTAACTGCTTCTTGTGTATATACCCAACATATACAAAAGCAGTCTCCCTGAACTTTTTTTTTTTTTTTTTCTTCTGACTGAGCTGATTTTTGGCCTGAACACCTGGTGCACTGCACAGCCTGGAAGATCTCTCTCATTTTCTTGGACAACTATGCGGCAGTCTGGAGTCTTCAGGGAGAGAGCTGCACCTCAGAGATCCATGCTCCTGGCATGTCGACCTCTGGGCAACTACTCTGGCTATGGTTGCCCAGGGGCTCAGGTATTGCCCGCAGATGCGGCTAAAGTTTTATTACCCATTTCAGTTTCATGTGGTCAGAAATCGCTGTGTTTAAACGCGTATGTGGATAGTGGCTCTGAAGGAAATTTTATGGATTCCTTGACTGCTAGGAATCTGGGTGTAACACTACTAACACTTAATGCCCCTATTAAAACCACGGCTATTAATGGCACGTCCATTATTCAGGAGGGGGTTAAGTTTGTTACTGCCAAGGTTGCTTTGTCTGTGGGAGCCTTACACATGGAGCTGGTGTCATTTTTTGTGATGGACAATTTAACCTCTGCAGTTATTCTGGGTATGCCATGGCTACGCCAGCACAATCCTGTCATCGACTGGCACTTGGGTGACGTTGTACGCTGGAGCCCACAGTGTCAGAAAAATTGCATATCCTTGTCAGTAAACCAAGTTAAGGTTAAAACCCCCCACATACCGTTCGCTTTCAGTGATTTTGAGGATGTCTTTCTATTGTAGAATCTGAAAAGCTACCCCCTCACAGAGAGTATGATTGCCCTATTGATCTGATTCCGGATGCCCGTCTCCCTAAGGGAAGAATATTTAATCTCTCTGGCCCAGAGCGTCAGGCCATGAATGACTATATTGCAGATAGCCTAAGAAAAGGGTTTATCAGACCATCCATTTCTCCAGTTGGGGCCGGGTTCTTCTTTGTGGAGAAGAAAGATGGTGGTCTCAGACCCTGCATTGATTATCGGGAGTTGAATGCAATCACTCTAAAAAACCAGTATCCGCTTCCACTCATCCCTGATCTTTTTAATCAGCTAACAGGAGCCCGTTGGTTTACTAAACTTGACCTCCGGGGGGCATACAATCTAGTCCGCATAAGAGACGGGGATGAGTGGAAAACGGCCTTCAATACACCCCTTGGCCATTTTGAGTACCTGGTTATGCCGTTCGGACTCAGCAACGCACCTGCCGTATTTCAGCACTTTGTTAACAATATTTTTAGAGACATTTGTGGGGTGTATGTCGTGGTGTATTTAGATGACATTCTGATTTACTCTGCTGACCCTGTGACACACTCTCAACACGTCTGTTCTGTGCTACAAAGACTACGTGAACACTCCTTGTTTGCTAAACTGGAGAAATGTGTCTTTTTTGCTGAGGAGGTACAGTTTTTAGGATACATGGTTTCAGGTAAAGGCTTCCGCATGGATCCTGCCAAGGTCCAGCCTATTAAGGCTTGGGTGCAACCAAAATCGCTGAAAGCGCTGCAGCGATTTTTGGGGTTCGCTAATTATTACCGCAAGTTTATTAGAGGTTTCTCAGAGATTGCCAAGCCACTCACGGATCTGACCCGGAAAGGGGCGGACGTGGCCAACTGGAATCCTGAGGCAATTCAGGCGTTTTCTACGTTAAAAGAGAGTTTTATGGCCAACCCAGTTTTGGTTCAGCCGGATCTGGACCGTCCATTTATTGTGGAGGTGGATGCCTCTGAAGTCGGAGTGGGAGCAGTGCTATCACAAGCCACTACATCCCTCACTCAGCTTCGTCCATGTGCGTTTTTTTTCCCACAAATTCTCTCCCACGGAGAAAAACTATGATATTGGGAATCGGGAACTATTGGCAATTTAATGGGCCTTCGAGGAATGGCGTCACTTCCTCGAGGGCGCCAAACACAAGATCACGGTAATTACCGATCATAAGAATCTGACATACCTAGAATCAGCAAAAAAGTTAAATCCTAGACAAGCAAGGTGGGCATTGTTTTTCTCTAGGTTTAATTTTATAATCACCTTCCGCCCTGGTACAAAAAATGTGAGGGCCGATGCCCTCTCTCGCAGTTTCTGCCCCTCACAAGCCGAGGACTGTGAACCAGTTCCGATATTGGCCACTGGGATCATTGTGTCCGCAGTGTCATTGGACCTTCTGGAGGAGATCCGTAAATCCCCAGAACAAGCCCCTGACACTACGCCACCCAACAAATTGTTCGTTCCGCCTGCGTTTCGCCTACAAGTGCTTAGAGAATCACATGACTCTGTCTTGGCAGGCCATCCTGGTCTCAATAATACCGCCAGATTGATAACTAGGAATTTTTGGTGGCCGACGGTGGTTAAGGACTGCAAAGAATATGTCTTAGCATGTGAGGTCTGTGCCCGCGCCAAGTCCTCCCATACTCGCCCTGCCGGCTGGCTCCAGTCCTTGCCCACCCCCGAGAGTCCATGGACCCACATCTCCATGGACTTCATTACGGACCTACCGTCCTCAGATGGAAAGATGTGTATCTGGGTGGTGGTGGACAGGTTCAGTAAACAATGTCATTTTGTCCCCCCTGTCGGGGTTACCTAACTCGGAAACGTTGAGTAAACTGTTTATTGTACATGTGGTACGTTTACACGGTGCCCCGGTCAATATTGTGTCTGATAGGGGTACCCAATTCGTGTCAAAGTTCTGGAGGGCGTTCTGTAAATGCATTGGTATTGAGCTATCTTTTCCCTCGGCTTACCACCCTGAAACCAATGGGCAAACCGAACGTGTCAACCAGGCTCTGGAGCAATACCTTCATTGCTACATCTCAGAACACCAGTCCGATTGTGCAGAACATCTGCCACTAGCCGAGTTTGCCCTAAACAATCAGTATCAGGACTCCATTAAGTCTACCCCCTTTTTCTGCAACCACGGGCTGCATCCGCGCTTTGGCTCATTCTCGGCCAGAATGTCGGAGCTTCCTGGGGTAGAGAAAAATATACATGGTTTAAAAACCATTTGGTCTGATGTAAACTCTAACTTGAAAGGGGCCCGGGTTAGACAGACCTCGGCAGCGAACAAACGGCGATCCAAAGGACCGCACCTGGGAGTTGGAGACAAGGTTTGGCTCTCCACCAAAAACATCAAGCTTAAAGTACCGTCTGCCAAACTGGGTCCCAGATTTATTGGTCCATACGAGATTATAGAGGTGATTAACTCAGTGGCCTTCCGTTTAAAACTCCCTCAGTCTTTCAAATTACCCAATGTCTTCCACAAGTCTCTCCTCAAGTTGTATCGCTCCCCAATTCACCCTGTCTCGTCTCCTCCTCCTCCCGTTCCGGTCGGAGGGTCCTTGGAGTATGAAGTCCAGGGTGTCCTTGACTCCCGCCTTGTAAGAGGGTCCGTACAGTATCTGGTACACTGGAGGGGCTACGGCCCGGAGGAGAGGTCCTGGGTCCCTGCGCGGGACATCCATGCAAAAGCACTAATTAGAAGGTTTCACCTCCTTCACCCTGACAAACCAGGTTTTGAGGGTCCGGAGGCCCCTCTTGGAAGGGGGGGTACTGTCACGTCTCCGTCAGATTTGGGGCCTGCTGTTCCGGTCGCAGCCACTAGGAGGCGCCGGGCCGCCACTTCGCCGTCAGACTCGGGGACGGCTGTTCCTGCCTCGGCCACTGGGAGGCGCCGTGGTTCTATTACGTCGCCGTCAGACTCAGGGCCTATGGTCCCAGCTTTAACCACTAGGAGGCGCCGGTCTGTCACGTCACCGTTGGATTCAAGGCCTGCTGTTCCGGTAACGGCCACTAGGAGGCGCCAGACCGCCACTTCACTGTCAGACTCGGGGATGGCTGTTCCTGCCTCGGCCACTGGGAGGCGCCGTGGTCCGCCCGTGAGTTATGGTGGTGACAGAGAAGTGGCTCCTGCGCAGGCATCTGGTGGGCGCAGGCTCCGCCCCTCTGTCAGTCATCAGGGGGTTACTGCAACTCCATCTGGCCTGGTCCTGGGGGCGGCCCTAATGACATCACCAGTCCAGGAACCTGTGAGGGATGACCTGATCCCTCAAATACCTTGGGACTGGCCTTGCAAGCCGCCGGATATATTCTTGGTTCCCCTGTGTGTTACTTAGTGATTGATTTCTGTTTGACTCTGACCTCAGCCTGGATTTCTGACCCCTCTTTTGCCTGACGATTCTGTACTTCTGCTACTCTCCTGGTTTGTGACCTTGGCCTGGATATTCTGACTCTGCTACTTCCTAACGATTCTGTACCTCTGCCGCCCTCCTGGTTTTTGACTCTGACCTTGGCCTGAAATTGACTCTGCTATTGCCTGCCGTTTTTGTACTTCACTCTGACGACTGTCCTGCTCTGGCCGCTGCTCCTATTCAGACAGCTACCTCCTGGGCTCTGTTGTAAATCCAGATCCCTGTATAGGGGTAAAGGGTATCAGTGTTTCTCGGGGTGTTGCCTGGCTGCAGCCCAGAACCGCAGACGGATGTTACACTGGTAAGGCATATCTGGTAAGGTTAATATCTTTTCTTGCAATACAGTGTTTCAGAGATGTTATTAACTGTACAGCAGCCAGTGCTCAGTAGATGTAATTAGACACTTGTGTGTTTCTATGTAAAGTTTGCATCACACTGTATACTTCCTGTAATTGTGTTAGCTGTGTAATCATCTGCCCAATACTTACCCATGTCGTTTGTATTCTTTATAGTTTTACCGACTGTTCTATACTCTTCACCAATAAACAAGTTAGACTACAGAGAACAGTCTACTTATTTTGGAAGATAGAAGGTGGTTTATGCTGTATGCTAGATTGCACATCGTGTTAACATGTATGAAGGCAGAACAACACCTGTCAAGGGCATACCTGACTATGGGTCCTTCTTCTGGGTCTGCTGCCCTCTGTTGGGCTCCACATCAAGTTCTGCAGATTGCCCAGCATGGATCGATCACATCTTCTCCCTATACCTATTTAAAGACCACTGACACACACCTGTGTTTTGGGAAAGAGTTTCTAGAACTCTAAGTTTGGTGTCCTCGAAACCTCGACCTTCTGAGCATTCTGTGTTTTACTTGCTTCCAACCCTGCTGAGTTCCATTTCATCCACTCTGCTGCTCCTGAGATTTCAGTGTGTGCCAATTTTTCACTGCCCACATGTGCCTTCCAGCTTGCTGCATTTAAACCTGTGGTTCATTTGCCTGCAGAGATTTGAGGCTTAAAGGATCGACCGCACCTGGTGAGACTGGAAATTAAACTGCTGGCTGAGCCATTTAATATTGACAAGTTTGGCCAACCTTAGCTTAACATGTATCAAGGTCTGTAAAAATATGACATCTACTATGTTAAGAAGACAAATATAGATTATTTTCTGTCCATATATAAATGTCATTTCTGGAAATAAAAATGAAAGTCACTATCTGCTCTCTGCGATACAACTTCTTGTATCTAAGATTCCCATACACCTAGATTTGTAACACAGATAATGTAAAGAATAAAAGATAGAATATGTTTAGATGTAATAAGGAAGTGATTATTTTTTACATTAGTAATTCCCATGAGACAATGTTGACAACCTGACTTATGAACATCTTTTGAACTCTTCTGGGCTACTATCGGCATTTTGCTAAGGGCAGCAGATTTTGCTTTCACGAACAGAAATAATGAAATGTAACAAGTTATAACAGCCAAATAATTATATTTTTACAAGCTTAGTAATGCAGGCAAATTGGACTAATGCTGTTAGATTATAGCTTACATGTATAATAATATAGTACTAGATAAAAAGCTAACGCAACATTTCACGTATTTGAATTATTTAAAAGAACACTAAATCTAGAAATGAATGATTAAAGTAAGATAATAAGTAAGGAATAATGATGCCCAGTCTGTCAGTTTGCAGGATATGTGGTATATTACTGAAAGATATAAGGAGTTAGAAGAAATCCTGTAGCGAACATAGGACTGGAGCATAGTTAAGGGGGTCACAACACATCAGGTTTAAAGGGAACCTGTCAGTAGGATCAACCCTTCTACGTCATGTATATGGGCATTTAGTTCATAGGAAGCTGAATAAAATGATACCTTGATATCTGTGATCCAATGTCTTTTTCCAGAGAAACTATTTTTTTCTTAATATGCAATAGAGATGAGTGAATTGACTTGAAACAAATCAAATTTACTTAGAATTTCACAGCAAATTTAAATTTACCAGAACCAAATGAAACAAAATGGAGGATCCTAACATTTTGCTTTAATCTTTTTAGGGCCAGGAAGGGATTTAAAAAGAAAAAAGAAAACTTTATTCTCACTTTGCACTTCACGTGACCTAGCACCACATCTCCCAGACTGTTTCTCTGCAGGTTTGTTTCCACACTCCGGCTATAGGTCTTTCTGTCTTCAATTTTCAGCACCTCCGAGGACTGATTAGGCTTCGAGTGAGGTCATGATGTTGTGGCATGATGCACGTCATGTCATCATGTGAGGCCTAGTGAGTGCTGGAAAGTGAAAAAGACTGAAGATGGAATAGAAGGCTGGAGATGGAGGGAGAAATCAAGCCAGTAGAAGACTGGGCATGAGGCTCCATGACCACACCATGGGGTTGTGGTGGGTATAACAATTTTTTTTTTTAACCCATTCTTTGAAATAGCTTTTACCAACAATTTGATTCACTTTGAATTACTCAGTTAAAATCGAATTAATCTCTTTAATCATATTTTGACAGCTTCACTCATCTCTACTAAAGTTGTTGTTTTCTCATATTACCATGGAAGGACTTGTAACTACATGGAACAATTAGTGGCCTTCATGAAATATGACAGCCCACTTTAAGGAAAACTAGTGCATGTGCAGTGTCATGAGCAGTGATATTTAATAAGGACTGCAGAGGGAAAAGTACCTTTATCAGTAACTATGCTGATGTAACAGGCGGGGTGGCCGTGTCCAAGGGTCACCTCCACTCCCCATCACTCTATAAGAAAAAGAAGATCCTGGCTGGGTGTGTGTGCTGTTACTTTTGTGATTCTCCACTGCAGACTGCATGCTACTGCATGCTACTCCAGTTTGGTGACGTTGCAGCGATGTCGAAACGACATTGTTGCGCGTGGCATATGGCAACGATCAACGATCAGTAGGCTGATCATTAATCGTTGCCTAATGGTCTGGGGGCATAAATATATCGTTGGTCTCCCGCTGGGCAGCACACATCTCTGAGTGTGACAGCGAGAGACCAGCAATCAGCGAGCTCCCAGCGCCATACAGCAGACGCTGGGAGCTGGTATCCAGGGTAGACAGTAGGCAACTAAGCGCCGCACGGCGCCTAGATACCCACTGCTTACCCTGGATACCAGTGTTCTCGCTGGTCCTGATCGCTGGTGAGTCTGCCTAACTATGTCCTAGCCATCCCATCCACGTCGGATCATTGGTGGGATCGCTGGGACATTGAAGCGTGTAACGGGACCCTTAATCCTTGTTTACATTAGATTGTGCTATCAGAGTATGGTCTCCCTTCTTGCACACTTTTCAGTGCAGGTCTGCGAACAGTAGGACCAGATGTCCTATCTTTACAATACATTTCTCTATTAGCCTTGATTTAAAATAATAAATTATATCATGGTACCAAGTTAGTCAGAAAAATCGATGTGAATACTTTTCTGCCCAATGATGACAAAAGTATTCTCGGAGTGATACCTTTATTAGCCAACCAGAAAAGTTAAGGAACTGATTTCCTTTTGCCCATGCAACTCCTCCCCCCCATGGGTTGGTCCCTATAGTTAACCCTCTCTGCAGCTAAGAAATTGTTTCAAGTCACAAACAAAATTAAAAACTATATCCAACATGTAAAACAGCACCTTGCATTATATAACCATAGGATTTTCAAGGGATGTGTCGACGGCTTCTCCACTCCTTTACACTGGATCTGGAAAGCTGTAGAGTCAGTGATGTAGATATGAGAACACAAGGGGGCAGCACTATAAAAATCAGGACAGCTGCACAGATCTGCTAATAACATTATATTTGTAAAAATAAAGATTCAGATCAACCCATTTAATAACTGTCAGCTAAAGTGCTGAAATATGGGAATGTTGTTTCTCATATATTATGTTACTAAACCCTTTCCACAACTCACACCTATTAATGAATACACCTCTTATTGTTTTTGTCTTCTCCCTCCACACCCTATTCAATCACTTTTGTCCACAATACAAGTAACAATCACTTTGGCACAATGCTGTCTTCATCCCATCATCTTGCATACCTATACACATCACTCAATCTAACAATCTGTGAGGTGTCACCAAGTGAATGGGATGCTGTACTCGTATATCGTTGCTATGGATAATAAATACATGAAGTTTATCAGGTTCATCCTATTATAATTACTTGCAGAATTAAGTCCGATGAACACATTTTACAAGGCCCAGGAGTCACAGATGGAATAACTGAAGTTCATAACTGATACTTGATTCATTCTACTTACTGTGTGTAGTCATTAGCCCCTTTACCCCCAATGGTGGTTTGCACGTTAATGACCAGGCCAATTTTTACAATTCTGACCACTGTCCCTTTATGAGGTCATAACTCTGGAACGCTTCCATGGATCCCACTGATTCTGACACTGTTTTCTCGTGACATATTGTACTTCATGGTAGTGGTAAAATTTCATCCAAATAACTTGTGTTTATTTGTGAAAAAATGGAAATTTGGCGAAAATTTTGAAAATTTTGCAATTTTACAATTTTGAATTTTTATGCCCTTAAATCACAGAGATATGACACACAAAAAACTTAATAAGTAACATTTCACATATGTTTACTTTACATCAGCACAATCTTGGAACCAACATTTTTTTTTGTTAGTAAGTTATAAGGGTTAAAAGTTGACCAGCGATTTCTCATTTTTGCAACACCATTTTATTTTTACGGACCACATCACATTTGAAGTCACTTTGAGGGGTCTATATGATAGAAAATACCCAACATTGACACCATTCTAAAAACTGCACCCCTCAAGGTGCTAAAAACTACATTCAAGAAGTTTATTAACTCTTCAAGTGCTTCACAGGAATTTTTTGAATGTTTAAAAAAATGAACATTTAACTTTTTTTCATAAAAAAAATACTTCAAGTCCAATTTTTTTTATTTTACCAAGGGTTATAGGAGAAATTGGACTGCAAATCTTATTGTGCAATTTGTCCTGAGTACGCTGATACCTGATATGTGGGGGGTAACCACTGTTTTGGCGCATAGAATCGTAGAGTTGGAAGGGACCTCCTGGGCCATCTGGTCCAACCCCCTGCTCAAAGCAGGATTCGCTAAATCATCCCAGTCAGATATCTGTCCAGCCTCTGTTTGAAGACTTCCATTGAAGGAGAACTCACCACTTCTTGTTGCAGCCCGTTCCACTCATTGATCACTCTAACTGTCAAAAAGTTTTTTCTAATATCTAATCTGTGTCTCCTCCCATGCATGATAGAGCTCAGAAGGGAAGGAGCGCCATTTCAATGCAAAATTGGCTGGAATTCAGATCGGACGCCATGTCACGTTTGGAGAGCCCCTGATGTACCAAAACAGTGGAAATCCCCCCCAAGTGACCCCATTTTGGAAACTAGACCCCCCCAAGGAACTTATCTAGATATGTGGTGAGAACTTTGAACCCACAAGGGCTTCACAGAAGTTTATAACGTACAGCCGTACAATTAAAAAATCATATTTTTTCCAAAAAAATGATCTTTTCACCCCCAATTTTTATTTTCCCAAGGGTAACAGGACCCTAAAAGTTATTGTGCAATTTGTCCGGAGTACGCTGATACCCCATATGTGGGTGTAAACGACTATTTGGGCACATGGCAGAGCTCGGAAGGGAAGCAGCGCCATTTGACTTTTTTGGCTGGAATTGGGATTGGACACCAAGCTGAGTTTCGAAAGCCCCTGATGTGCCTAAACAGTGGAAACCCCAACAAATGACACCATTTTGGAAACTAGACCCCCCAAGGAACTTATCTAAATGTGTGGTGAGAACTTTGAACCTCCCTAGACTTCACAGAAGTATATAATGTACAGTCCTAAAATTAAAAAAATCACATTTTTTCCACAAAAATGATCTTTTTACCCCCAATTTTTATTTTCCCAAGGGTAACAGGACCCTAAACGATATTGTGCAATTTGTCCTGAGTACACTGATACCCCACATATGGGGGTAAACCACTATTTGGGCGCATGGCAGAGCTCAGAAGGGAAGCAGCGCCATTTGACTTTTTTGTTGGAATTGGGATTGGACACCATGCAGCGTTTGGAAAGCCCCTGATGTGCCTAAACAGTGGAAACCCCCCATAAATCAAACCATTTTGGAAACTAGATCCCCCAAGGAACTTATGTAGATGTGTGGTGAGCACTTTGAACCCCCAAGGGCTTCACAGAAGTTTAAAATGCCCGGGCATGAAAATAAAAAAATCATATTTTTTCCACAAACATGATCTTTTAGTCCCCAATCCTTTTATTTTCCCAAGGGTAACAGGAGAAATTGGACCCCAAAAGTTGTTGTCCAATTTGTCTTGAGTACGCTGATACCCCATATGTGGGAGAAAACTACTGTACGGGCACACGTCGGGGCTCAGAAGGGAAGTAGTGACGTTTTGGAATGCAGACTTTTGATGGAATGTTCTGCGGGTGTCATGTTGCCTTTGGAGAGCCCCTGATGTACCTAAACAGTGGAAACCCCCCACAAGTGACCCCATTATGGAAACTAGACCCTGCAAGGAACTTATCTAGATGTGTTGAGCACTTCGAACCCCCCAGTGCTTCACAGAAGTTTATAACGCCCGGGCGTGAGAATAAAAAAATCAAATTTTGTCCACAAACATGATCTTTTAGTCCCCAATTTCTTTATTTTCCCAAGGGTAACAGGAGAAATTGGACCCCAAAAGTTGTTGTCCAATTTGTCTTGAGTACGCTGATACCCCATATGTGGGAGAAAACTACTGTATGGGGACACGTCGGGGCTCAGAAGGGAAGTAGTGACGTTTTGGAATGCAGACTTTCATGGAATGGACTGCAGGCGTCATATTGCATTTGGAGAAGCTCTGATGTGTCTAAACTGTTCAAACTCCCCACAATTGACCCCATTTTGGAAACTAGATGCCCACGGAACTTATCTAAATGTGTGGTGAGCACTTTGAACCCCCAAGTGCTTCACAGAAGTTTATAACGCCTGGGCGTGAAAATAAAAAAATCATATTTTTTTCCACAAAAATGATATTTTTGCCCCCAATTTTTTATTTTCCGAAGGGTAACAGGAGAAATTGGACCCCAAAAGTTGTTTTGCAATTTGTCCTGAGTAGCCTGATACCCCATATGTAGGGGTAAAACACTGTTTGGGTCCATGGTAGAGCTTGGAAGGGAAGGAGCACCATTTGACTTTTTCAGCGCAGAATTGGCTGGAATTGAGATCAGATGCCATGTTGCATTTGGATAGCACCTGATGTGCCCAAACAGTGGAAACCCCCAATTCTAACTCCAACCCTAACCTCAACACACCCCTAACCCTAATCTCATCCCTAACCCTAGCCCTAACCCTAATGGGAAAATGAAAATAAATACGTTTTTTTAATTTTATTATTTTTCCCTAACTAAGGGGGTGATAATGGGGGGTTTGATTTACTATTTATGGCGGGTTTTTATGTTTGGCAGCTGTCACATGCTAAAAGACGCTTTTTATTGTAAAAATAGTTTTTGTATCACCACATTTTGAGAGCTATAATTTTTCCATATTTTGACCCACCAAGTCATGTGAGGTCTTATTTTTTGCGGGATGAGTTGACGTTTCTATTGGTACCATTTTCAGGCACGTGACTTTTTTTGATCACTTTTTATTCTGATTTTTGGGACGCAGAATGAACAAAAACCAGCATTTCATGAATTTCTTTTGGGGGGTGCGTTTACACCATTCTGTCTGTGGTAAAATTGATAAAGCGGTTTTATTCTTCGGGTCACTACGATTACAGCGATACCTCATTTATTTTTTTTTTATGTTTTGGCGCTTTTATGCAATGAAAACAATTTTATATAAAAAATAATTATTTTTGCATCGCTTTATTCTGCGAGCTATAACTTTTGTATTTTTTCGCTGATGATGCTGTGTGGCGGTTTGTTTTTTGCGTGTCAAGATGACATTTTCAGCGGTACCATGGATATTTATATCCGTCTTTTTGATCGCACGTTATTGCACTTTTTGATAATAAAGCATTATTTTTTGCTTTTTTTTATTTTTATTTTTTAAAGGGTCCGCTAAAGGGGTTAACTAATGGTACAGTTTTATAGGGTGGGTCGTTCCGGACGCGGCAATAGTAAATATGTGTAATTTTATTGTTTTTTTTTTTAATTTCCAAAAAATGAATTTATTAGGGAATATTGTTTTTTTTTAATTTATTTAGCGATTTTTTTTTTATAAATTATTTTTACACTTTTTTTTAACTTTATTTTATTATACTGTTCCAGGGGGAGCATCACTGTCATGTGTGAGATCGCTAATCTGACACATCACAGATCGCTGTGACAGATCAGCGATCTGTCACAGGCAGTGCTGGAGGCTTCCTCATGCCGGCGCTTTGCAGGCATGAGGAGGCCGCTTCCCTGCAGGAAGCCACCTCCCTGCAGGCCCCCCGCCGCCATATTGGATCCAGGGATCTGCAGGGAAGGAGGCCGCCGGAGCAGCGCAGCACATCGTGTTTGATCACAGTGTGCGAGGGATTAATGTGTCGGGGGCGGTCCGTGACCACCCCTGACACATAGTGCTGGGTGTCAGCTGTGATAATCAGCTGACACTCGGCTGCGATCAGCGGCGCTCACCCCATGAGCGCCGCTGATCGCTATGGCGTACTATCCTGTCCATGGGCATAGGGGCCCAGGTCCAATGGACGGGTTAGTACGTCAGATGGCAGAAAGGGGTTAATGCAGACCCCATACCCACATGGTCAAAATTGTTGGTACTCCTCGTTTAATGACAGAAAAACCCACAATAGTGACAGAAATAACTTGAATCTGACAAAAGTAATAATAAATCAAAAATTGATGAAAATGAACAAATGAAAGTCAGACACTGCTTTTCAACAGAATTTAAAAAAAAAAATAAAACCCATGAAATAGGCCTGGACAGATATGATGGTACCCTTAACTTAATATTTTGCTGCACAACCTTTTGAGGCAGTCACTGCAATCAAACGATTCCTGTAACTATCAATGAGACTTCTGTAATGATTGTGCTCAATTGTCAATTTATTTTTACCCTTCCATTAGGAATAATAGAGGAACAACTCAAGGCAGGAGTTTTAACAGGAACATTTTGGTTGGCACTCTATTAATCCTTAATTTTATCTTACAGATGGGAACAACATTTAATAAACTATTCAAATCAATTGAGGACATTGTTTGTGAGTATATTTCAACAGGTAGGAGTATTTTCATCAGAATCCGATTTTTTTTTAGAGATTCAATTTGCTCCAATCCAAAAAAAGGTGACCAGTCACCATTTTGCTGGATTGGTTTTTGAGATAGGAAGGGGTTAAAAAGAAAATTAAACTTACCTCATGCAAAGGGCTTGTTTAGATGGATGTATTAAATGTCTGAGAGCTGTCCGTAGCTTACGGACAGCACCAAGACTAGTGCCAGTCAATGTAGTGAGTCACATGAATGCTTGTAAATATGGTCATATGGTCAGCATGTAAAAAATTACATCATGTACTGCATTTCCCCTGTTCCCCTGTGGGCCAGTCCAAAACTGCTTGCACACTTATGTAAAAAATACCATAAATGGCTTAAATACATTTTCTGCTATGCTTCAAAGTTTGTGATGTATTTTTTTTTTAGATCAGAGTTGCGATAACATAGCAACATTGTGTCAGTGCAAAAGACAGGACTCTGAATACAGAAGTCTCTCCTCCTTCTATGCAATGGCTGCAGAGGAGAAACAAGCCTCCTCACTGTAGTGGCCGGTTCTGTGCAATGTGTAGGATGGATTTTAAGTGACCACAAAACTGTGCTGCCCATCCAGTTCAGAAGGAACGCTCATCAGGACTCTATATTTGGATCACAAATATCTTAAGTCTTACAAACTGCCAGAAATATGTTTATTCTTGTTAATTTTCTTTTAAAAAGTGTTGACTTTTTTTTCTGAAGAACCAAGGTTTCCTTTGCAGTTAACACATAAATATGCATCACATAAATGACTTGAGTCCAATATATGACATATACTGTAATAATTGGCATAGTGCAGCAGTATAGCATTATAAAGCTGGAATCACTAATTGTCAACATTACTAATTCACTTTCTCAAAGCAAAAACACCAGTAAATGAATAAATGAGCATAAAAAATGGTATTTCTAAATTACACTGTTCTCCCGACAAAGCAAACATTTCATGTTTAAAGCAATGGTCTACAACTTATGGCTCTGTAATGTCTGTGAAGGAAATTTCAGAAGTGTCTACTAAAGATTTAAACCCAGTCTAATTTAGAAACCATATTTTCAGGGACCTTTAGCCAGAGCAGCCACAAAGAGCATCCCTCACCTTATAAAACCTGCACATAGCGACCAACCAAAAAACTATCAAGTTATCTGCTTCTCAAGATCACTTAATTGGTGTTACTTCATATGTACAGTATGTAGGTATGTATCTAGGGTATAGCTATTACATTCTACTATAGAAATAATTTGTATTCAACAGACAATACTAATAACAGGAGTCAACTATGATTCTGTAGACTAAAATGAAGAATCATCATTATTACTACAGATGAGAGAATCTTCTGAGGCATAGATCCAGCTGTTCTCTAGAATTTGGCTAGGAAATTCGATGTATATCAAAGTCTATGTGAATCAACTATTCCTCATTATGCTCTAGGTTTATCCAATCCCCCTGAGCATAATTAAAGGGAATCTGTCATCTATTTTTTCATATATAAGATGCGGCCACCACCATCAGAGGCTTATCTACAGCATTCTGTAATGCTGTAGATAAGCCCCCCGATGTAACCTGAAAGAGAAGAAAAACACGTTATATTATACTCATCCAGTAGCGGTCCGGGTCCGATGGGTGTCGCAGTCTAGTCCGGCGCCTCTCATCTTCTAGCGGTGACGCCCTCTTCTTTGATTTCCGTCACGGCTACGGCGCAGGCGTACTGCTCTGCCCTGTTGAGGGCAGAGCAGAGTACTGCAGTGCGCAGGCGCCGGGACCTCTCTGACCTTCCCCGCGTTTCCTGACAGTAATGATACAGATATATATCCTTATTAATACATAATACAAATACAAATTGTGATTTAATAAGTGTTATTACTTTATTTATTTGTGCATTTTATAATAATGTAAAACATTTGATACATTTCAATATTTCCCAAATACTTTATATTGTACAACATGGGCATCTGAGTTTTTGCCTTGGATTTAATTTGCTACCTAGCCATTCTTGGTGAGCTTAATCATTTTTCTTTATTTAAAAACTCAAAAGAAAATAGATTTAATAAAGTATAGATGACTCTATTAATCACTTTAATAAGTACAATTCGCCATGAGTAAAGCAAAGCCTAGCTATGGCTCTGAAACATGTCATACTTACTATTGTTTTTTTGGGGATGGGTGTAGATTCCCATCTACTGATCCCTCAATAATTCTTGTCTTGTCTTGTTCTCAATTTTTTTTCTCCTAGCATTTAGAATTGGTCAATAGGTTTTCATGTTTGCACATTTTACTTGCACTTTATTTATTGGAGATGTGAGTAAATCAGATGAAGTCAGCATTTTGATTGCTAAGAGGCATACCAAACCCATTATTGAGAAAAGATGATGCATGCAGAGCATTGTGACCAAACCCTTGTATTGAGACAGATAAAAAGGGACGTTCAGGCTCAGAAACATTTACTCTGCCTTTGTTTTGTGTTCAATATCAACACCACACATCTACAAGGACCATGTCTGCTTCTCGTCAATCATACTCTACTGGAGGAACAAAGAACTTCAGTGCTGCATCTGCTGTTGCATCAGGGGCAAATCGTAACAGCTTTAGTTCTGTTTCTGTCAGTCGTTCTGGCTGTGGAGGTGGCCAAGCTAGCGCTGGTGGCTTTGGTAGCAGAAGTCTATACAGTTTAGGAGGAAGCAGAAAAATTTCCATCCCTACAAATTCACAAAACCAAAGCGGAGGTGGATTTGGATTTGGCAATGGTGCTGGCTTTGGATTCGGCTCTGGATTTGGTCAAGGATTTGGTGGAGCATCTGACTTTCCTGTATGCCCACCTGGTGGAATCCAGCAAGTTACTATCAACCAAAGTCTTTTAGCTCCACTTAATTTGCAAATTGATCCAACAATTCAGAAAGTGAGAACCGAAGAGAGAGAGCAAATCAAGACTCTTAACAACAAATTTGCATCTTTCATTGACAAGGTAGGAAGTTAAAATCAACTCTTACTTTTTTCTATATTTAAATCATTGTAATTCATTTTCATCCATTTTTTACCTCTATGCATTGCATTTTTATCCTGATTTCTATTTTTGTTACCGTTACCCCTAGGTCAGATTCCTAGAACAGCAGAACAAAGTTCTGGAAACCAAATGGAACCTTTTGCAAGACCAAGGAGTCAAGACAGTTAAGAATAACATTGAACCCCTCTTTGAAGCCTACATTAATCAACTTCGTCGCCAATTAGACAGTCTAATCAATGATAAGTCACGTTTGGATGGAGAGCTTAAACATATGCAGGATGCTGTGGAAGACTATAAGGCCAAGTGAGTCATCAAAGATGCTCTTCACATTTCATGTGCACTGGTCCTTCACATCAATTATAGCGGTATTCCAGACAGAAACAAGATGTTTATCCTTATTCCTTGGATCTATTCAATCAAAAATATGTCATGTTTGAGTTTTATACTAGCAAGTTTAAAAGATAATCTACAAAACTGAAATATGAGTGGCAAATAATCACTATTATACAAGAGTAGTTCTGCTTTTTGGGATTTACTCACCGGCATATACAACATTGTACAATTAAACCGGTGGAGGTTATTAATATCTTCACAATCTTGCATTATCTCACACTTTATAAGTTCATGTTTCAGTATTATCTATACTTTCCATTCAACATTTTGTATAAATATTCTGTCACCATCAGGTATGAAGCTGAAATCAACAAGCGTACAGCGGCTGAAAATGACTTTGTCGTACTCAAAAAGGTATGGGATTATTACCCTCTTTATGAAATTTATATATTTTACATACATTAACATTATGCTTTGATTAACTTCTGCTAATACCTGGGACTATATTCCTTCCAGGATGTGGATGCTGCCTACATGAACAAAGTAGAATTGGAATCTAAAGTGTCTAGCCTGACAGATGAAATCAACTTCTTGAGGGCTCTGTATGAGGCGGTAAGCCTGAATTTTTAATTCATCGCAACATTTGTTTATAGTTCTATGCATATTTCCCTTCAATTTCAAAAACCTGAAGAAAATACTGCACTTACCCGTTTTGAGCAGCTCAGGTTTGCCACCATAAAGGGCCTAAAATAAATTCAAGCCAGCATAATTGGGTACAGTTTGCTATAAAATTATACAAACTATTGTTTTGCAGTGGCATTAGATATAAAGACATTATCATAATCAATACCCTATTGTAAATTAGTATACCGGCTGTTATGATTAGGTAGCCACAAAACCATGTTTGGTCAACTCCAAAAATCCAGAATAAAAATCGGCTAGGAAAACCTTGAAATAGAAGCACACTTTTCTGTAGTTTTAATCAAAAAGTTGGACCAATGTGAATTAGATATTGCAAAGTCAGACACGATGTGCATTGCTCAAGTATTTTACTGAGGAGAAGAGCTTCCTGAAATATGGCTGTCCAACAGTTCACTTGTCGCTTTGAATCTTTTTGGTAAAACTTGTGATTTTGCTGAAAGCTTTTACTTCTACCCTTGTAATACTGTGTTCTTTGACTTTTAGGAACTTGCTCAGATGCAAGCACAGATCTCAGACACCTCAGTTGTCTTATCCATGGATAATAACAGAGATCTAGATCTACAGAGCATTATTGCTGAGGTTAAGGCTCAATATGAGGAGATTGCCAACCGAAGTCGCCAAGAAGCTGAGTCCTGGTACCAAAATAAAGTAAGTGAACTCTGAAAATATTTTTTCTACTCAATAAATACATTTCTAGTTTTCCTTACTAATAAGTAGTTAGAATGTTTGTGAATGTTTTTTGGTATTTCAACTAACATATACTTTTCCTGCAGTATGAGGAGCTCCAACTTTCCGCTGGAAAACATGGTGATGATCTGAAGAGCTCAAAGACAGAAATCTCAGAGCTAAACCGTATGATTAACAGGCTGCGATCAGAAATTGACAACGTGAAGAAACAAGTAGGTGGAATAGCTTTGGGCATTATAGTAAAACTGAAATACGTTACGATCTGGAGTCATGAGCTATTATAATGTCAAAGCTTAATGGAAAATGATGATTGCATTCATAAACTCTACTGAGAATAAGAATCAAGCAATTTCTGGATTGTCCCTTACATTACACATATTGATCTATGACATAATAATAGTGTTTGCAGCCCTAATTTATTCTAAAACCAAAAACTTTTTTAAAAACTTTTTTTCCAACAACTCATCATCTTTCCATTGGGTCGAACTTGAATTAAAAATGTTTTTTTTCCAAGCATACTTCTTAACTGTTTATGTAATTCATTTACTCTGGTCATACAATTGGATCAACAATATGGAACAAAAATTGCATTCCTTGTACTTTTTATTTTAGTGGGTTCTTCAGATTGACTAATAGGTTCTATTTTTTATGCAACTAGATTGTGAAACTTCAGACTGCTATTGCTGATGCAGAACAGAGAGGAGAACTCGCTTTGAAGGATGCTAAGAAAAAACTTACTGATCTGGAGGCAGCTCTTCAAAAGGCCAAGCAGGACATGGCTCGCCAACTCCGCGATTACCAAGATCTAATGAATGTTAAGCTGGCTCTAGATATTGAGATTGCCACATACAGGAAACTGTTGGAAGGAGAAGAGAGCAGGTAAGAAATATTCATTGGTAAAATTGTGTTGTCATTTTCTATACTATTTGATCATGGAAAAATTTATGTACATTTTTGATTGGTTACAGATTGGCTGGAGATGGTGTTGGACAAGTAAACATATGTAAGTATTAGTTTTTAAACTTATTGTTTTTTTACATTTATATATATTTTTTGCTTCCAATATCTAACAACGTACCTTTCTCTAACAGCTGTTTTGAGCTCAAACTATGGTTCAAGTGGAGGAGCTGGTCATGGATATGGATCCGGAAGTGGTTTTGGATTTAGCTCTGGAAGTGCAGGGCAAGGCATTGGAGGTGGAAGTGGTTTTGGATTTAGCTCTGGAAGTGCAGGGCAAGGCATTGGAGGTGGAAGTGGTTTTGTGTCTGGAGGTGGCAGCAATTCCAGTGTTAAAATTTTATCAAAAACCTCCACAAGCTCAAGCTCCAGGAAGTTCTAAAATTCTTCGGTTGCCAGTGCATACACAACCTCTTTCCCTCCTGATTCATTGAGTTTACTGTCACAGAAACACCATGAGTGCGATAAGCCTTGTATCGTCGATATTCCAAATGTGGCTAAAAATGATTATTTGTAAAATCAATGATTTGTTCTTCTTTGCCAAAAAAAGCTTAACTTTCTGAGAATTCTTGAATAAAATGCAATATTATAAAAAATCTCTTCATAATAGTTTCTTTTCATTTACATGGATGAATAGTGTAAATAAAAAATCTTAATTCTTCCTAAGTTTGGGATTATAAAATATGCCATAAATTCACATTCTATGACACAATATTCTTTTGGATTTAGAATGAGACATGCAATTTTCTTGTCTCTAATTTATACTAGGTTTTAGATAAAGATTAGATTGCCAACAAACTGAATAGATTAGCATCTTCTGATTGTCACACAAAAAAGGTTGTCAACTTTCAAAAATCCTGTCTGATTAGAAGGATTGTTGATTAGTTGAATATCACAAGCAGGGCCACCATCAGGGCCTGGGTTAAAAAGTAATTAAAGGGACTCGGCCAGCAAAAGATTGGGGGCAAGACTTTAACAGCAAGTTGGCAAGCATTAGCTGAGCTGTGAGCCTGCTGCTCTAGAAGTGAAGATCTTTGCCTGTCCTACAATACGATAAAGTGATGTGTTCACTTGATATGCAAAAGATGACATGTGCTGCTTGTCTGATATGTAAGCGGTGTGTGTAATATATGCGGCTCGTGTATTCAAATTTACGTTTTGGAGTTAGGTTTGTCTGTTCTGCTTTTAGGAGTTTATGCCTGAAATAGATCCATTGTACACCTAACGCAAACAGAATCAGTGAGTTTTTAGATCAGATGAAAAAGATCTGCATTTTACCTTACTTCATAAAATTGGCATCAAACAAAGTACAGACCCCGTCAGAGGCGATGTGACGCTAGTCACAGATCACGGACAGGCCGTGAGGCAGATAAGTCAGACATTACAGGGTCAGTACCAAGATAGCACACGTGGTAAAACAAGGGAAAAGATGAAGGCTTAAGTCAGGTCACATTCAAGGGTCAGAATATCAGAGAATTAGCAGATAAGCAAAGGGGCAATAGCAAATGGGTAGTGAGAGCACGGTCCAAAGGTCAGCAGCAGTAGATCAAAAGCAAAGGGGCAATAACAACTGGGTAGTAAGAACACAGTCCAAAGGTCAGCAGCAGTAGATCAGAAGCAGGAGGGCAATAACAAATGGGTAATCAGAACACAGTCCAAAGGTGAGCGGCAGTAGATCAGAAGCAAAGGGGCAATAATAAATGGGTAGTCTGAACACGGTCCAAAGTTCAGCAGCAGTAGATCAGAACTCACAGCACAGGAATATCAGGCAAACACACACTAGAAAGCATAAGTTTTTGACTGCCAGTGATCTGGGACAGACAGCTCGCCTAAATGGCAGGGCAATTAATAAGAACAGGGACCACTGGTGGAAATCTCTACACCTCCCAGTCTCAGATAGATTAACTGAGCTGTCAATCAAAGCACTCACAGCTCACCACACTCCCGTACAGGATAGGGATGACTGAGATGTCCACAAGTTAGTCCCAGACACTCTGAGTGGAAGAATCATGACAAACAGATATATTTTTGGTGCACTCTTTGAAGCTACACAGGGGCTCAAGAGGTAAGGGTGCCTATATCCACCCTTAAAGCAGCAAGCAGCTTCTGTCATAGACATATGTATTGAACTGCAAAGGCCCCATACACTGTTCTTGCTCAGAAGCCGTTTTCTGTTGGTGTCCGCTCCTGGGCTCCATAATAATCAATGAAATCCTTCTGTTTACATCTAAATAATTATGCAACAGATCCATAATGGGCATGAATTCCATTTGCTTGTTTTCCATTAAACAAATGGAAAAGTGATCACTGCATTTAATTTTTAAATATTGAATATGCTGTATGTGTTTAATATATGAGCAGTGTGTGAGCTATACAGTCAACAGTGTTGGCACCCTTGAAATTATTCTAGAAAATGAAGTATTTCTCCCATAAAATTATTGCAATTACACATGTTTTGCTATAAACATGTTTATTTCCTCTGTGTATTGAAACAACACAAAATAAACAGAGGAAAAAAGGCGAATTGGACAGATTTTCACACAAAGCCCCATACATGAGCTGAACAAAATTGTTGCCACCTTTCCAAAATTGTGGATAAACAACTTTGTTTCAAGCACGTGATGCTTGTTCAAACTCACCTGTAGCAAGTAATAGGTGTGGGCAATTTAAAAATAACAGCTGAAACCAGGTAAAAAGGGGATAAATTGACTTAATCTTTGCATTGTGTGTCTGTGTGTGCCACAATGAGCATGGAGTACAGAAAGACGAAAAGAGAACAGTCTGTGAAATTGAGAACCAAAATTGTTGAAAACTATCAACAATCTCAAGGTTACAAGTCCATCTTCAAAGATCTTGATGTTCCTCTGTCCATGGTGCACAACATTAGAGGTTTACAACCTATGACACTGTGGATAATCTCCCTGGATAGGGACAGCAGAGAAAAATTGATAAAAGGTTGCAACGTAGGATAGTCCAGATGGTGGATAGCCAGCCCCAATCAAGTTCCAAAGAAATTCATGCTGTCCTGTAGGCTCAGGGTGCATCACTGTCAGTGAACTATCCATCAACATTTGAAAGAAATGAAAGACTATGGCAGGAGACTCAGGAGGACCCCAATGCTGACATAGAGACATAAAAAAGCTAGACTGCAGTTTGCCAAAATGTACATGAGTAAGCCAAAATCCTTCGAGAAAGCATCTTGCGGACAGATAAGATACCGAAAACAGAATGAGGCCTACAAACAAAAGAACACAGTACCTGCAGTCAAATATAGTGGAGGTTTAAAGATATTTTGGGATTGTTTTGCTGCCTCTGGCACTGGCTACCTTGACTGTGTGCAAGGCATCATAAAATGTGAAGATTCCCAAAGGATTTTGGGTAGACAAGTAGTGTCCAGCGTCAGAAATCTAGGTTTGATTCACAGGTCATGGGTCTTCCAGCAGTTCAATGACCCCATACAAACATCAACAAGCACCAGTAAATGAATGGACACAAAGCACTGGAGAGTTCTGAAGCAATGTGTCTGGGTCTAAATACCATTGAACACTTGTGGAAAGATCTTAAAATAGCTGTTGGGAAGAGGCACCCTTCAAATATTTAAGACCTGCAGCAGTTTGCAAAAGAAGAGTGGTCGAAAATTCCAGTTGAGAGGTGTAAGAAGCTTGTTGTTGGTTATAGGAAGCAATTTATTACAGTTATTTATTCAAAACGGTTTGCAATCAAATATTAAGTTGGGGGGGATTTTGGAGATTTTGTGTGAAATAATTTTCAATTTGCCTTTTTCTCAGTTTTTTTGTGTTTTTCCATTACACACAAAGGAAATAAACGTGTATAACAAAACATGTACTTACGATATTTTGGAGCGAGAAATACTTCATTTTCTGGAACAATTTGAAGGGTGCCAAAACTTTCAGCTTTGATTGTATGTGTCTAAAAGTTAAGCTGTGTGTGCCCTGTATTCTTCCAATATCTAGGTGGTGTGTGTCCTGTATGTATCTAATATGAGAGTATTATATTCTGTATGTGTCTAATATGTGAGCGATGGATGCTATATGCATCTAATATTTGAGTGGTGTGTGAGCTGTATGTGTCTACCATATGAATGATGTGTGTAATGTACAGTATGTGTCTGATATATGAGTGGTGTGGGCACTGTATATGTATAATGCCTGAGCGATAGGTGCTGTCATGATCCAGGCGTGGATCTGACAGATTAAATGGACAAAGTGAACTTTCTTTTCCTTTGGCAAGGTGTCAAAGTGACATGATTGCCCCCGGTGGCCATTAGAATTACTACACGTGGTGTTTCATTCTAAGTTGCCCGGTGGTGGTTAGTGGTATCGCACGATAGTTTAGGTTTAATATGCACGTAATTAGTATTCAGGTGTGACGCTCTATAAAAGAGTGTCAGGTGGGTTCAATCACTGCTGGTGATATTGTGTCATTTTGAAAGCAAGTCTGGGTGAAGATGGAGCTGAACATGAGTCCTGCGTGGCCCAGCCAGAGGGGACGAGTGGCAGCTATGTGGTCTGCTAGAAGGGCTGGCATGGCATGGTGGAGTCGCAGTTTATTGTCACAGGAGGTGCTTGCATGGCTTGGTGGAGTGGCGACTATGAAGAGAGTCGCACTCAGTATGCGGGACTATGTTGTTGAAGAGCTGGACTCAAGCATGCTTAACTTCTTGGCAGAGGCTGACTCATCTTTGGGACTCTGTTACTGGACTGCTGCAATTGGTGATGGACTCCGCTCCAAGGCTGCACTATGGTGAAGGATCCTGTTATGGTGATGGATCCGAGTGGAGGAGAAGATGCACGCAGGTGGTGGGCAGAGTCCATCACCAATTGCAGCAGTCCAGTAACAGAGTCCCAAAGATGAGTCAGCCTCTGCCAAGAAGTCAAGCACGCTGGAGTCCAGCTCTTCAACAACATAGTCCCGCATACTGAGTGCGACTCTCTTCATAGTTGCCACTCCACCAAGCCATGCAAGCACCTCCTGTGACAATAAACTGCGACTCCACCATGCCATGCCAGCCCTTCTTGCAGACCACATAGCTGCCACTCGTCCCCTCTGGCTGGGCCACGCAGGACTCATGTTCAGCTCCATCTTCACCCAGGCTTGCTTTCAAAATGACACAATATCACCAGCAGTGATTGAACCCACCTGACACTCTTTTATAGAGCGTCACACCTGAATACTAATTACGTGCATATTAAACCTAAACTATCGTGCGATACCACTAACCACCACCGGGTAACTTAGAATGAAACACCACGTGTAGTAATTCTAATGGCCACCGGGGGCAATCACGTCACTTTGACACCTTGCCAAAGGAAAAAAAGTTCACTTTGTCCATTTAATCTGTCAGATCCACGCCTGGATCATGACAGGTGCTATATGTATGTAACAGCACTTGTATTATATACATCTAATATGCAAGTGATGTGATCCTTAGAAAGCTCTTTGGTCTTGCCCATGTTGTAGAGGTTAGAGTCTGACTGATTAATTGAGTCTGTGTACAGAAGTCTTTAACAAAGATGACTATGTAATACTACGTCCAGGGCGTAGACACATCAGCACATTCCGTACTCACTGTGCTGTCTGCTGCTTCTTCCCTGGTGCGTCCCGCATTCTTCCTGGAGTTCAAAGGACTGGAGGCAGAGCCCAGGATAACTTCAAACAATAAAGATTTATTCTCTTCAGGACACAGCACATCCAATACACCTTTAGCACACTTGATATGGTATCAGCAATAAATTTTCTTCAGTTTTCATTCACCCCCCACATCCGATCATTGGCTCGCTCTTGTTATCAGCACCTCAAAAACATTTCTAGAATTCGACCCTTTCTTACTTTTGACTCTGCAAAATCTCTCACTGTTTCTCGTATTCATTCTCTTCTGGACTATTGTAACTCTCTACTAATCGGTCTCCCTCTTACCAAACTCTCCCCCCTCCAATCTGTCTTGAATGCTGCAGCCAGGATCATATTCCTCACCAATCGTTATACCGATGCCTCTACCTTGTGCCAGTCCTTACACTGGCTACCCATCCACTCCAGAATCCAGTACAAACTTATTACCCTCACCCACAAAGCACTCCATGGCTCAGCACCACCCTACGTCTCCTCCCTCAACTCAGCCTACCACCCTAACCGTGCCCTTCGTTCTGCTAATGACCTGAGGTTAACATCCTCATTAATCAGAGCCTCCCAATCCCGTCTCCAAGACTTTTCACGTGTCGTGCCAATTCTTTGGAATGCACTAACCAGGATAGTACGATTAATCCCCATTCCCCACAGTTTTAAGTGTGCCTTAAAAATGCATTTGTTCAGACTGGCCTATCGCCTCAACGCATTAACCTAAATATCCCTGTGTGGCTCATTTCAAAATTTTTTACCATAACCAGGTTCCTCGCATCATGTTCTCACATACTTTTTTGCATTTAATAGCCCACTGTGTCTGTACTGTTACATATTTAGACTATAAAAACTTTATTGATTAAAATCCAAAAAATTGGTTAAACACCAAAAACCGTGACAAAAACAAAACAAAATGTGTTCAAACAAAACCAACTAAGGGAGAGACTAGGCATCCCTGGTGCATCGCCTAAGCTTACACCTGCCTGGCAGTGTAGGTAGGCACCCTAGGGGGGAACGTTGTGGCGCCCCCGCTCAACGATGGCTTGCCCTAGGGGCCCTGATATACCCTACAGCCACTAAGGGAGACCCACTACCCGATATCTCAGGGGACCCCTTGCACTAGACATAGATACTACTTGGTCCTAGCTCCCTTTAAATTTTAAAAACAACAGAACACAATTGGCATAAGGTGGCCCAACGGGTAATCAAACATAATACATAGCCTTTCAGATATTGAAAACCAATGACAGCTAAGTAGAAGATGCAATACGCAGCTGTCAAATCAATAAAGGCTCACACAAAATGGCTGAACATCTTGCCAGATACATGGTGTCAAATGGCGATAAAAGGCCTTTATAATCCAGCACCCTTATACAGTGCTAATGGCACAGAAAAAATCCACAATGGTTTCGCTAAAGCCTATCACTTGTGCCACAGAGATAATGTGGACACTATATTGACATATTGCCAGCTCATATGCAGAAAATGTTTAGACCCGTGTGAAAAAAACAGATGTTAGATACACATCACAGACTTGCAATATAGAGATACTCATCTGTGTCACCCGCCACCTGCAATGTAGTACTTAGCGCCTCAAAGCGTTTCGCCTGCTTAGGCTCATCAGGAGGCCTGATACCATGATAGGATGTGTCCAAAAGTAGGTGCAGCAGCTAAATGATACTGAAAAGACTCCCTTTTAAAACTACCGCCATCCTCATATCCTGGACCGCCCACTCACCATGCTGAGACGTGGCGTCACAAATGCCCATCCCCCATACTCAGGACGCATGCCCTAGCTGGGGCGCATCGATACCCAGAAGCCACCATATCGAGCACAGCGCTGCACTCACCAATCCCACGCTGCAGCTGCAATCAGCTTCTGGGTTTCAGATGCCGCGCTCTATCGCGCCTCTGTACTGCGCATGCTCCAGATACCGAAGTCATACCCGGTCTCATATTTTCTGGCACACGCGTACTAAATTCTAGATATCAACCTCACAGCGCAGGCCCAAGGCGGAATGCACCGCCATTAGAGATGTTTATATATAGGGGCAGGAGTGGGGAGAGAGATGGAACGCACCGCCTTTAGCGGTGTTTATATATAGGGGCAGGAGTGGGGAGAGAGATGATCACTAACCGATCAGGATCATAAATAAAATGCAGTCCTATAAATCATAACCCCAATAGACTTCCAAATAGGCATAAAGAAAGTTAATTTATTAAAGTATTTGATACATGGATATTATTTAAAGAAAGGGGGTTATAGAAAAGGATTTACATATCTCTGCATGTATAATGGCGTATACTGCAAGGAAGATTGATATATATGATGTTCCATAGAAATCAATGGAAATTCCTACAAAAAAAGGGGGAAACATATACAAAAACTGAGATGGCCAGCTAGCTCAAAGAGGTTATTAAATACCATCATATTGTGGCTTATAAGAAACAGGCAAACGAAAGCTGTTCATTTAACCCTTTAGGTTCCAGAGACTCCATTCTGAAGATCCACTTGCATTCTCTTCTGAGAATAGTCTTATCAACATTTCCTCCCCTCGAATTAATGTTGACTACCTCAATGATCATAAATTTTATATCTCCAGGATTACCATTGTGAGTGGACTGCATATGTTTTGCAAGTGGGGTCTCTCTTTGGTTCCTGATGTCACCCATGTGTTCCCCCACCCTCCTTCTCAATTCCCTTTTAGTCTTGCCTATATAGTCTCTGGGGCACGAACAAGTAGCCATATAGACAACTCCTGTGGTCTTGCAGTTCGAGAAGTCCCGTTGGTAAAAGGACCTCCCAGTACTAGAAATGCAAAATGATTTTCCAGGTCTCATGAATTTACACATACTGCAGTCCCCACATTTAAAGAAGCCACAGGGTCTTCCATCCAACCATGTACCGCTGACTGACAGTCTTTTGTATTGGCTATGTACCAACGTGTCCTTGATAGATCTCCCTTTTCTAAACGTAATGTTTGGACGCTCACCCGCTAGATCTTTAAGGTCCGGGTTCAACCTCAGAATGTCCCAGTGTCTAGACATGACTTTCCTAACGTTTTGATGCCTCGCATCAAATGTTCCATTAATCCTCATCTGCTCAGGTGGATTCTCATCGGGACTTTTTTGAAGCAATTGTTGTCTATTTGTTCGATTAGCAAATTCATACGCTGTTTCAAAGACATGTCTTGGATTGCCCTTTTCTCTAAAACGGCCGTACATGTCTCCCGCTTGTTTCTGGAAAAGATCATTCCTGGAGCAATTCCTTCTCAATCTGAGGAATTGACCCTTGGGAATCCCTCTTTTGAGGGGAACAGGGTGATGGCTCTGCCAGTGTAATAAACTGTACTTGTTGGCTTACGGTAAATGCTAGTAGAAACACTTCCAAACATCTCTTTTTTAACCTTGATGTCCAAAAAAGGCATTTCTGCTTTATGAATCTCTGAGGCAATCTAAGACCTACATTGTTATGGTTTAATTCCCTTACAAAATCTTCACATTGATCCTTCAGCCCTGTCCACACCACAAAGACATCGTCTATGAATCTATACCACATAGATATTAAACTATGCCACCATTTTTCATCACCTCCGAAAATGATAGTCTCCTCCCACCAGCCCAGGAACAAATTTGCATATGACGGGGCACAGGGACTCCCCATCGCAGTGCCCCTGAGCTGGTGGCAGAACCTGCCATCGAAGGTGAATGCATTGTGGGTAATGGTAAACCGAAGTAGAGATGTTAGGAAACTATTGTGCTCTCTGCACGCTACTGATCTTTCTCTCAGAAAGTGCTCAACACCCCTGATACCCGCCTCATGCGGTATGTTGCTATAGAGAGCTTCTATATCAATGGAAGCCAACCAAGTATTTTCCTCTAGATGTATGTCCTCAAGTTTCAGCAACAGATCTTATGTATCCCTCAGATACGAAGGGATAGAGACTACAAAAGGACGAAGGATCTGGTCTATATAAAGACCACAATTTTGTGTTAAAGAATCAACTCCTGATACAATCGGTCGTCCTTTTAAAGGGTCAAGGCCCTTGTGCACTTTGGGTAGTGCATAGAATGTTGCTACCAACGGAAACTTAGGGCAGAGGAAATCAAATTCAGTCTTTGAAATCAAACCACTTGACAAAGCCACATTCAGGAGTGACAATAGTATCTCCTTATAGACAGACATGGGATTCACAGTCAGTACCTCATATGTAGAGTTTTCATGTAGGATATTATTACACATGGACCAATAGTCGACATGATTCATGATAACCAGATTACCTCCTTTGTCGGAGGATTTCACAACCAGCTGGTCATTTCTCTTAGGCCTGTTTCACACTTCCGTTTTTGTGTCCGCCAAACGGATCCGTTTCCGTTTTTTTGACGGAAACTGATGCAAACGGATCCGTTTTTTTAAAAACGGATCCGTTTTTTTGACGGATCCGCGGTAACCGTAATGGAAGTCTATGGGACCAAAAAAACGGATCCTGCAAAAAATGGCGGATCCGTTTTTTGACGGAAAACAACGGATTTTGACGGATTTGAAAAAACGGAAGTGTGAAAATGGGCCTCAAAGGCTTGTCGCTCACCCTCCAATAGATTATCACTGGTCTCCCAATCTGGTTTGGTTATCCTTTTGAGGTCCCTATCCACTAGTGATGCAAATACATCAATATTGCCAATATCACCCTGTGGTGGCATCTTCTCACTCCTATTTTTTAAGGTAGTGAACGGACCTTTGCCAGTATCGGGGACTCTATCATTCTCCCGAAGGAGACCAAGGAGCGCTTCATAGCCCTCTATATCCTCCTCACTGAGGCCCTGTTGTAGACATGCCTCACAACTAGTGTTGAGCTTTCCGATACCGCAAGTATCGGGTATCGGCCGATATTTGCAGTATCGGAATTCCGATACTGACTTCAGATACTTTTTTCGTATCGGATAACGGAATCGGAAGGTTCCATAAAGCTATCAGCCTGCTCGATTTGATTCAGCCAATGGGTATCCTCAGAAGTGTGGGCACATCCTGTTAGGCATGTTAACTATTGGCATGACTAAGATTGGCTGCTGAAATGAAGTCATCATGATGCGCGGTCTCGGGGGCCTGTGCCGGCTGCCGGTGGTCTGTACGGGCCTCTCAGGGGCCTGTGCCGGCTGCCGGTGGTCTGTACGGGACTGCCGGGGGCCTGTGCCGGCTGCCGGTGGTCTGTACGGGCCAGCCGGGTGCCTGTGCCGGCTGTCGGTGGTCTGTGCGGGCCTGCCAGGGGTCTTGTGTGTGTGCAGGCATCGTCCGATGGGACTACAAGTCCCATCAGGCGATGCCTGCTACACTGACAGTGATTGACACGTTATCCAATGATGGGACAGTAGTAGTCCCATCATCCGGCTAATGTGTTGAATGTAAAAAAAAAAAAAAAAAAACATACTACATACATACTACATACATACTACATATATACTACATTCATACAGCATACATACATACTACATACATGCTACATATATACTGCATTCATACAGCATACATACATACTACATACATGCTACATATATACTACATTCATACAACATACATACATACATACTACATACATGCTACATATATACGACATTCATACAACATACATACTACATACATGCTACATATATACTACATTCATACAACATACATACACACTACATACATGCTACATACATACTACATTCATACATACATACTACATACATGCTACATATATACTGCATGCATACATACATACATACATACTACATATATACTACATTCATACAACATACAAACAAACAAACATACTACATACATACTACATACATACTACATATATACTACATTCATACAACATACATATATATACTACATACATGCTACATATATACTACATTCATACATACATACTACATACATGCTACATATATACTACATTCATACAACATACATACTACATACATGCTACATATATACTACATTCATACAACATACATACATACTACATACATACTACATATATGCTACATACATACTACATATATACTACATTCATACAACATATATACATATATACTACATACATGCTACATATATACTACATTCATACAACATACGTACATACATACTACATACATGCTACATTTATACTACATTCATTCAACATACATACTACATACATGCTACATATATACTACATTCATACAACATACATACATACTACATACATGCTACATACATACTACATTCATACATACATACTACATAAATGCTACATATATACTACATTCATACAACATACATACTACATATATACTACATTCATACAACATACATATATACTACATACATGCCACATATATACTACATTTATACAACATACATACATACTACATACTACATATATACTACATACATACTACATTCATACAACTTACATACATATATACTACATACATGCTACATACATACTACATTCATACATACATACTACATACATGCTACATATATACTACATTCATACAACATACATACATACTACATACATACTACATATATACTACATACATACTACATACATATTACATTCATACAACATACATACATATATACTACATACATGCTACATATATACTACATTCATACATACATACTACATTCATGCTACATATATACTACATTCATACTACATACTACATACATGCTACATATATACTACATTCATACAACATACATACTACATGCATGCTACATATATACTACATTCATACAACATACATACATACATACCACATACATGCCACATATATACTAAATTCATACAACATACATATATACTACATACATACTACATACAACATACATACATTCATACAATACATACATAGACATACAGTACACATCCTGTCCATGTTAACTATTGGCATGACTGTGATTGGCTGCTGAAATGACATCATCATGATGCGCGGTCTGTGCGCATCATGATGCGCGGTCTGTGCCGACTGTCGGGAGTCTGTACGGGCCTCTCGGGGGCCTGTGCCGGCTGTCGGTGGTCTGTGCGGGCCTGCCGGGGGTCTTGTGTGTGTGCAGGCATCGTCCGATGGGACTACAAGTCCCATCGGGCGATGCCTACTACACTGACAGTGATTGACACGTTATCCAATGATGGGACAGTAGTAGTCCCATCATCCGGCTAATGTGTTGAATGTAAAAAAAAAACAAAAAAAAAAACATACTACATACATACTACATACATACTACATTTATACTACATTCATACAGCATACATACATACTACATACATGCTACATATATACTGCATTCATACAGCATACATACATACTACATACATGCTACATATATACTACATTCATACAACATACATACATACATACTACATACATGCTACATATATACTACATTCATACAACATACATACTACATACATGCTACATATATACTACATTCATACAACATACATACATACATAGATACATACATACATACATGCTACATACATACTACATTCATACATACATTCTACATACATGCTACATAAATACTACATTCATGCAACATACATATATACTACATACATGCTACATATATACTACATTCATACAACATACAAACATACATACATACTACATATATACTACATACATACTACATACATGCTACATATATACTACATTCATACAACATACAGTGGGGAAAAAAATATTTAGTCAGTCAGCAATAGTGCAAGTTCCACCACTTAAAAAGATGAGAGGCGTCTGTAATTTACATCATAGGTAGACCTCAACTATGGGAGACAAACTGAGAAAAAAAAATCCAGAAAATCACATTGTCTGGTTTTTTTTTTTCATTTTATTTGCATATTATGGTGGAAAATAAGTATTTGGTCAGAAACAAAATTTCATCTCAATACTTTGTGATATATCCTTTGTTGGCAATGACAGAGGTCAAACGTTTTCTGTAAGTCTTCACAAGGTTGCCACACACTGTTGTTGGTATGTTGGCCCATTCCTCCATGCAGATCTCCTCTAGAGCAGTGATGTTTTTGGCTTTTCACTTGGCAACACGGACTTTCAACTCCCTCCAAAGGTTTTCTATAGGGTTGAGATCTGGAGACTGGCTAGGCCACTCCAGGACCTTGAAATGCTTCTTACGAAGCCACTCCTTCGTTGCCCTGGCGGTGTGCTTTGGATCACTGTCATGTTGAAAGACCCAGCCACGTTTCATCTTCAATGCCCTTGCTGATGGAAGGAGGTTTGCACTCAAAATCTCACGATACATGGCCCCATTCATTCTTTCATGTACCCGGATCAGTCGTCCTGGCCCCTTTGCAGAGAAACAGCCCCAAAGCATGATGTTTCCACCACCATGCTTTACAGTAGGTATGGTGTTTGATGAATGCAACTCAGTATTCTTTTTCCTCCAAACACGACAAGTTGTGTTTCTACCAAACAGTTCCAGTTTGGTTTCATCAGACCATAGGACATTCTCCCAAAACTCCTCTGGATCATCCAAATGCTCTTTAGCAAACTTCAGACGGGCCCGGACATGTACAGGCTTAAGCAGTGGGACACGTCTGGCACTGCAGGATCTGAGTCCATGGTGGCGTAGTGTGTTACTTATGGTAGGCCTTGTTACATTGGTCCCAGCTCTCTGCAGTTCATTCACTAGGTCCCCCGCGTGGTTCTGGGATTTTTGCTCACCGTTCTTGTGATCATTCTGACCCCACGGGGTGGGATTTTGCGTGGAGCACCAGATCGAGGGAGATTATCAGTGGTCTTGTATGTCTTCCATTTTCTAATTATTGCTCCCACAGTTGATTTCTTCACTCCAAGCTGGTTGGCTATTGCAGATTCAGTCTTCCCAGCCTGGTGCAGGGCTACAATTTTGTTTCTGGTGTCCTTTGACAGCTCTTTGGTCTTCACCATAGTGGAGTTTGGAGTCAGACTGTTTGAGGGTGTGCACAGGTGTCTTTTTATACTGATAACAAGTTTAAACAGGTGCCATTACTACAGGTAATGAGTGGAGGAAAGAGGAGACTCTTAAAGAAGAAGTTACAGGTCTGTGAGAGCCAGAAATCTTGATTGCTTGTTTCTGACCAAATACTTATTTTCCACCATAATATGCAAATAAAATGAAAAAAAACCAGACAATGTGATTTTCTGGATTTTTTTTTCTCAGTTTGTCTCCCATAGTTGAGGTCTACCTATGATGTAAATTACAGACGCCTCTCATCTTTTTAAGTGGTGGAACTTGCACTATTGCTGACAGACTAAATACTTTTTTTCCCCACTGTACATACATACTACATACATGCTACATATATACTACATTCATACAACATACATACTACATACATGCTACATATACTACATTCATATAACATACATACTACATACATGCTACATACATACTACATTCATACATACTACCTACATGCTACATATATACTACATTCATACAACATACATACATACTACATACATACTACATATATACTACACTCATACAACATATATACATATATACTACATACATGCTACATATATACTACATTCATACATACATACTACATACATGCTACATATATACTACATTCATACAACATACATACATACATACATACTACATACATGCTACATTTATACTACATTCATTCAACATACATACTACATACATGCTACATATATACTACATTCATACAACATACATACATACATACTACATATATACTACATTCATACAACATACATATTTACTACATACATGCTACATATATACTACATTCATACAACATACATGCATACATACTACATACATACTACATATATACTACATACATACTACATTCATACAACATACATACATATATACTATATACATGCTACATACATACTACATTCATACATACATACTACATACATGCTACATATATACTACATTCATACAACATGCATACATACTACATACATACTACATACATACTACATACATACTACATTCATACAACATACATACATATATACTACATACATGCTACATATATACTACATTCATACTACATACTACATACATGCTACATATATACTACATTCATACAACATACATACTACATACATGCTACATATATACTACATTCATACAACATACATACATACATACTACATACATGCTACATATAAACTACATTCATACAACATACATACTACATACATGCTACATACAACATGCTACAGACATGCAACATACATACATACTACATACTGCATACATACTACATACAACATACATACATTCATACAATACATGCATACTACATACAATACATTCATACAATACATACATAGACATACAGTACATATAACATAGAGTACATACTCACCAATACTTGTCACATTGCTCCCCGAAGCCAGTGTCATCTAAGGAAAAATATGAAAATAACAAACAAGCCATATACTCCCTGATCCGCAGAAATCCACGCGTGTCCCATGCCGATCTCCCGTGGAGAGCAGCAGCATCAGCTGATGCGACCGCTCTCTAGGGGCTCAAGGAATCCAGTGTCGGGAGGTAGGTATCCTTCAGCACTGTATTCCTCCGCCACTGTAAAAAAATAGTCCCTAGTCTCACTTTTGGCATTGCTGTGTGAAAAAGTTCCCATGCAGCATTTGCCATAAAGTGAGACCAGGGACTATTTTTTTACAGTGGCGGAGGAATACAGTGCGGAAGGATACCTACCTCCGGACACTGGATTCCTGAGCCCCATAGAGAGCGGTCGCATCAGCTGATGCTACTGTTCTCCACGGGAGATCGGCGTGGGACACTCACTCTTGGATTTCTGCGGATCAGGGAGTATTTGGTGGTTTGTTATTTTCATATTTTTCCTTAGATGACACTGACTTCGGGGATCAAAGTGACAAGTATTGGTGAGTATGTACTCTGTGTTATATGTACTGTATGTCTATATGTATGTATTGTATGAATGTATTGTATGCAGTATGTATGTTGTACGTCTGTAGCATGTTGTATGTATGTATGTATGTAGTATCTATGTATGTTGTATGAATGTAGCATATATGTAGCATGTATGTAGTATATATGTATGTAGTATGAATGTAGTATGTATGTAGTATGTATGTACTATGTATGCTGTATGAATGTAGTATATATGTAGTATATATGTAGTATGTATGTATGTTGTATGAATGTAGTATATATGTAGTATGTATGTAGTATGTATGTAGTATATATGTAGTATGTAGTATATATGTATGTTGTATGAATGTAGTATATATGTAGCATGTATGTAGTATGTATGTATGTTGTATGTAGTGTATATGTAGTATGTAGTATATATGTATGTTTTATGAATGTAGTATATATGTAGCATGTATGTAGTATGTAGTATGTATGTATGTTGTTTGTAGTATATATGTATGTTGTATGAATGTAGTATATATGTAGCATGTGTGTAGTATATATGTATGTTGTATGAATGTAGTATGTAGTATGTATGTATGTTGTATGTAGTATATATGTAGTATGTAGTATATATGTATGTTGTATATATGTAGCATATATGTATGTAGTATCTATGTATGTTGTATGAATGTAGCATATATGTAGCATGTATGTAGTATATATGTATGTTGTATGAATGTAGTATGTCTGTAGTATGTATGTACTATGCATGTATGCTGTATGATGTAGTATATATGTAGTATATATGTAGTATGTATGTATGTTGTATGAATGTAGTATATATGTAGTATATATGTAGTATGTAATATATATGTATGTTGTATGAATGTAGTATATATGTAGCATGTATGTAGTATGTATGTTGTATGTAGTGTATATGTAGTATGTAGTATATATGTATGTTGTATGAATGTAGTATATATGTAGCATGTATGTAGTATGTATGTATGTTGTTTGTAGTATATATGTATATTGTATGAATGTAGTATATATGTAGCATGTGTGTAGTATATATGTATGTTGTATGAATGTTGTATGTAGTATGTATGTATGTTGTATGCAGTATATATGTAGTATGTAGTATATATGTATGTTGTATATATGTAGCATATATGTATGTATGTTGCATGAATGTTGTATATATGTAGTATGTATGTAGCTTGTATGTAGTATGTATATATGTAGTATGCATGTAGTATGTATGTAGTATGTATGTATGCTGTATGAATGTAGTATGTATGTAGTATGTTTTTTTTTTTTTACATTCAACACATTAGCCGGATGATGGGACTACTACTGTCCCATCATTGGCTAATGTGGCAATCACTGTCAGTGTAGCAGGCATCGCCCGATGGGACTTGTAGTCCCATCGGATGATGCCTGCACACACACAAGACCCCCGGCAGGTCCGTACAGACCACCGACAGCCGGCACAGGCCCCCGGCAGGTCGGCATAGGCCCCCGAGAGGCCCGTACAGACCACCGATAGCCGGCACAGGCCCCCGGCAGGCCGACACAGGCCCCCGAGAGGCCCATACAGACCACCGACAGCTGGCACAGGCCCCCGGCAGGCCGGCACGGGCCCCCGAGAGGCCCATACAGACCACCGACAGCCAGCACAGACCACCAGCAGCCGGCACAGGCCCCCGGCAGGCCCATGCAGACCACCGACAGCCGGCACAGGCCCCCGGCAGGCCGGCACAGGCCCCTGAGAGGCCCATACAGACCACCGACAGCCACACAGGCCCCCGACAGGCCGGCACAGGCCCTCGAGAATCCCGTACCGACCACCAAGAGGCCCGTACAGACCCCGCCCGCACACACAGACACGCACAGTGTCTGCCCACGCACCACCCACACTCTACCCCCCTCCCGAACAGGCTGTACAAGGCAAGAAAGGGGTTATCTCAATTCCGATATTTCTGTCTCATTGACTTGAATGGGACTTCCGGGATCGGAATCGGCGATACCCGATACTTTTTTTTAGATCGACCGATCCATTCCGATCTGATATTTATAAGTATCGGGTGGTATCGCTCAACACTACTCACGACTACTATGTCTGAAAAAAAATTTTTTTCCACTTAAGTTTCCTACAGAACAGATTAAGGTCCTTAACCCATTCAAAACAGTTGAACCTATTGGTTGGTACAAAATTTAAGCCCCTCGAGAGGACACTATATTCCTCCTTTGTTAAAGTGTGCGAGGACAGGTTCAGAACTTGTCCCCTTATTGGTTGAAATGAGTTCTGAGTTGATATCCTGTTCTCGCACCTTGTTCCAAAAAAGAGGAAGAAGTGGATGAAGGCACAGAGGGCTGAACGGGTCCAGATGCCATATTGGATACCGAAAAAGAAGTTGGCATTTTCATGCCACCTCTGTATGACCCTCTCCCCCTCCTCCCAAACTTTTCTCTTCCACCTTGCCATCTCTGTTTCGGTAAAGTTTCTCTAAATTGATGTACACCACCAAAAGTCAAGTCTGTCCGTTCTGTATCAGAAGTATCTAAATCTGAGGATGAAGCCTCTGATTGCCCTTCTTTCTGATAATTAAATATCTGATTTTCACTAAAATCCTTCAGGTCCCTATGAAACTGTAGTTGTTTCCTCTCTTTGAGGAGGGCCTGATATCTCTCAACGGAGGACTGTAACAACCCCTCCCTCCTATTAAAGTCGGGATCCCCTTTGCACTTAAGGACACGTTCAATTAGTTTATTCAATTGACTGGTGGACTTCTCAAAAACTTTTTCTCTTCTACCAACAAGATTTGCATGAATCTCATAGATGACTCTATAGATTCTTTATGCCAAATATTCAACAGTTCAGGAGAAGCAATTCTAGGGGAAGGACTAATATTGATTCTCAATCCTCTCGAGACAATCCGATTTTTGAGATAATTCTCCAAAGTTCTTTTTTCCCACCAGGATTTCAAGAAGTCCTTGTACCCACCATATACTTCATTGAAGAGATTCTTTAGAGCTAAAGGACCTGTACTATTCACCTGTGTACCCCCAATGTTAAATGCCTGATTTGCATCCTCTAGCCACAAGTCTGAATTGACGGGACCCGCAAGGAAGCTGGCCATCCCAGATTCGAATCGTATGAAACTCAAATAGTGAATATATGTACCAAGGGCCTTAATGTATTATCATGAGAAAATACCCTATATAAATACTTTATTGATTAAAAACCAAAAAATTGGTCAAACACCAAAAACCGTGACAAATACAAAAACAAAATGTGTTCAAACAAAACCACCTAAGGGAGAGACTAGGAATTCCTGGTGCATCGCCTAAGCTTACACCTGCCTGGAAGCGGAGGTAGGCACCCTAGGGGGGAGTGTTGTGGCGCCCCCGCTCAACGATGGCTTGCCGAAGGGGCCCTAATATACCCTACAGCCTCTAAGGGAGACCCACTACCCGATATCTCAGGGGACCCCTTGCACTAGACAGAGATACTACTACTCTAAAGAGGGTCCTAGCTCCCTTTAAATTTTAAAAACAACAGAACACAATTGGCATAAGGTGGCCCAACGGGTAGTCAAACATAATACATAGCCTTTCAGATATTGAAGACCAATGACAGCTAAGTAGAAGATGCAATACACAGCTGTCAAATCAATAAAGCCTCACACAAAATGGCTGAACATCTTGCCAGATACAGGGGACATACCAGTGGATTGACTCACTCGACTATTGAAGGATAATTCAGCCAACGGCAGTATATCACACCAGTCATTCTCTCTAGCAGAAGTCAGACATCTGAGGATCTGTTCCAGAGACTGATTAGTGCATTCCGTCTGACCATTACTCTTGGGATGGTATGCAGACGAAAAGGACAGAGATATCCCTAATTTTTTGAAGAAAGCACGCCAAAATTTAGCCACAAACTGCACACCACGATCAGACACCACATTCAGGGGTACCTCATGCAAGCGGACCACATGCTGCACAAACAATCTGGATAAGGTCTCAGCAGAAGGTAATGCGGACAGGGGTACAAAATGAGCCTATTTTGAAAATCTGTCCACCACTACCCATACCACTGTATTACCCCTGGAAGAGGGAAGATTGGTAATAAAATCCATGGACAGTTGGGTCCATGGTCTTTCGGAAACTGCCAAGGGCATCAGCTCCCCCGCCGGCCGGCTATGAGAGCTTTTAGAACGAGCGCAGACCCCACAACCAGCAATGAATTTCTTTATATCAGAAACAATGGTAGGCCACCAGAAGATCCTAGCCACCGCCAGTCGCGTGGCTGATATACCAGGGTGAGCACACAGCTTGGATTCGTGGAACTCTTGCAAGAGTTTAAGGCGAAGTTGCTCTGGGACAAACAACTTGCCCCCTGTTTTGGCCGCAGAAGCCAGCGACTGGGCCCCCTCAATTTCCCGTTCCAATTCAGATGAGATCTCTGCTAACATCACCCCAGGGTGCAGAATGGAGGACGGTGGCTCAGGGACAGACACAGGGTGAAAACTACGAGATAAGGCGTCAGCCTTGACATTCTTTGACCCTGGACGGAATGTAATAGTAAACTGGAAACGAGAAAAAAAAAGCGACCAACGGGCCTGTCTGGACGTTAATCTTTTAGCAGACTCAATATATGACAAATTTATGTGATCAGTGATCACATTAACCGGGTGACTGGCCCCCTCCAAAAAGTGCCTCCACTCCTCAAACGCCAACTTGACCGCAAGAAGCTCTCTATTGCCTACATCATAATTTCTTTCAGCAGCAGAGAACTTCCTGGAAAAGAAAGCACATGGCCTGAAGTTGGTAAGAGTGGCAGGCCCTTGGGACAACACTGCCCCCACCCCCACCTCGGAGGCATCCACCTCCACCACAAATGGTTTGGACGGATCTGGCTGTACCAACACAGGAGCAGACATAAAACATTTTTTCAGAGTCGCAAAGGCCTCTTTTGCGAGCGAGGACCAGTTTCTCACATCCGCACCTTTGCATGTTAGATCCATGAGAGGTTTGACCACCTGCGAAAACCCCTGGATAAATTTGCGATAATAATTGGCGAACCCCAAAAAGCGCTGAAGACCCTTAAGATCTCGGGGTTGCACCCAATCCGCAATGGCCTGCACCTTCTTGGGGTCCATGCGAAAACCCTCACAGGATACAATTAATCCCAAAAAAGATAATTCTTGAACACAAAATACACATTTCTCCAATTTGGCATACAGATGATTTTCTCTCAGTCTTTGGAGAACAGTTCGTACATGTTCCAGATGAGAATGCCTGTCGGAGGAGTATATCAAAATATCATCGAAGTAGATAACGACAAAATGACCAATGAGATCCGAAAATACCACGTTGATGAAATTTTGAAATATGGCGGGGGCATTGGTAAGAACAAACGGCATGACTAAACTTTCAAACAGTCCCTCGGACGTGAGGAATGCAGTTTTCCCTTTATCCCCCTCTCAGGCTCTTATCAAATTATATGCCCCCCGAAGATCCAGTTTAGAAAACCACTTTGCCCCTGATAGTTGGTTACACAAATCGGGAATCAACGGAAGGGGTACATATTCCGTACAGTAATCTGATTAAGCTCCCGAAAATCAAGACAGGGACGTAACCCGCCATCTTTTTTCTTTACAAAAAAGAAACCTGCCGCCACAGGTGAGACTGAAGGACATATGTGTCCCTTGCGCAGACTTTCAGCAATGTACTCCTTCATTGCCAAGCACTCAGGGCCGGATAAATTAAACAGACGGGCTTTAGGCTTTAGCCCCCGGGACCAGCTCGATAGCACAGTCAAAGGGTCTATGTGGCGGTAACGTCTCGGCCTCGCTTTCAGAGAATACATCTTCGAAGTCCTGAAGGCATTCCGGAATACCTTCCAGCTCGACAGATGATACAGACACAGATTTAACAGGTTCAACCAGCAGTGCGGATTTATCACATAACATCGAATCATTAAACCCCCATTGCACAATCTCCCCCATTTTCCAGTTAATAACTGGGTTATGGCTTTGTAACCAGGGCATGCCCAACACCAACCCTGCAGGTAGTTTGTCCAGAACCAAACAGCTTAGGTTTTCCACATGAGTAGCTCCCACTCTGAGCGAAAACGAGTCAGACATAAAGAGAATTCCCTCCTTAGTGAGGGGAGAAGAGTCAATGGCCACCACCTTGATCGGAACCTTGAGCCAACTGTCCCTATCTTGCATCGTGTGACCAATTGGGAATCAATGAGATTAATCGATGATCCGGAGTCCACGAAGGCTGTAGAGGGAAAAGAACAATCGTCCACAAACAGTTCCACATGAAGTAACACTTTAGAAAACGAGGAAAAGGGTACCTGAGGGCCTGAGTAGTCTCCCCGCTGACTACTCAGGCTTAGTCGTTTCCCGCCGACCGGGTTGAAGACGGGCAATCAGGACACTCCCTTTTCCAATGTCCTATTTTACCGCAGTAAAAGCATAACTGCATGTCCTTCCGGCATTTCGTCTCCGTATCCTTCAGGGAGAGGGCGCCAACATCCAGAATTTCAGGGTCAGTCTCTTTTCCACTGGGGAACAATGGAGTCTCTACCTACATTATCCCTCTGGCCCGCAGCCTGCGGCCCATCCGGACGGCCTGGGTCAAGGCGTCCTCGAGAGAGTTAGGTGGGGGATGTAACGCCAAGGCATCCTGCAGCCGCTCGGACAAGCCTCTGCGAAAGTGTCCTCAGAGTGGGGCATCGTCCCAAGAAATCTCTGCGGCCCAGTGGCGGAATTCAGAACAAAACCACTCAGCTGAGTGTTTTCCCTGACAGACGCTCATCACCATGTCCTCTGCCAATCGCACTCGGTCATGCTCATCATAAATGTGCCCGAGGGCCTCAAAGAATGCATTCACCGACACTCTCTCAGGGGCAATGGGAAGAAGGGAGAAAACCCAAGCTTGTGGGGACCCTCTTAATAAAGACATAATGACCCCTACCTTCTGGTTTTCGTCCCCAGAGGAACGTGGTCTCAAACTAAAAAAAAGTTTGCACCCCTCCATGAAGACCCTGAACTCCTTTTTGTTCCCAGAAAAAAAGTCAGGCAGTTTAACAGGTGGTTCTGGGGACACCAGAACAACATCCCTCGCCCCAGCCCTCGGGGACCCAGTAGATAAAGCCCCTCGCACTGTTTCAGAAACCTGCTGCTGAGAACGAGCCAGAGCTTGCTGCTCCAGAGATAAACCCTGAAACATCTGACTCAGATTTTTCATCTGGTCAGCCAGAGAATGTATGGGATCCATAACTCTCTGCTCAAAAACCCCAAAAACTTAACGGTCAGTTATAATGTCAGGATCCTGTCAGCGATGGCGTGCAGCCTCCGCTGAGCAGGGACTCACCCGCACTGTAGGGGTACTGGGGTCAGGTACAGCCAGAAAGTACTGATGCATAGGACCTGTGGACGCTGAAGTTTAGCAAGCAGACACAGGACCTACGGTCATGTGACTGCAAGGGGGCGGGGCTTAGCATCCTGCTTAGTGAGGTGGCAAGACACTATACAGAATTACTCAGTGATAGCAGTAACGTACCAGGGATGAGACAGAACGGATAGTCAGGGCCAAGCAGAAGTCAAAACCAAACAGACATAGAAGGTACCAAGCAGAATCCAAAGCAGTATCCAGAGAACAGACCGAGTCGTACACAGATTATCAAGCAACCAGAACACAGCACAAACACACTCAGGGGTCACCACACTATGCCAAGGGCAAGAGTATAACTGACGGGGGATGGGAGCTTCCTGCGGCTATAAGAAGCTTTCCCAGAATCAATTAGAGGCCACCATAATAGGTCCCAGGTGAGCAGGTAAGAGTCTGCACTGAGATCAAAACATTAACTCCAGAAGTGCCGGTCCACCAGCACTGGTATCATGACACATCTACTATGGATGGCTAGGGACTCCACTTCACACATTGTGTGGCAGCTAAACAGCTCAGGCATAGGACCATCTAAGCAGCACCAGGGGTCTACCCCTGACTGACTAATCTCCTGCAGCTCAGGTCCCAAGGCCACCTGAACACACCAGGGGTCTGCACCCATTTGACTATAGCTAGGAAATCTGTCTAGATTATTCCCCAGCTACCACTACTACAATTAACCCCTAAGTGTCTTACAACTATGCTTTCCTGTGCAGTGTACTCAGTGCCCCCATCTACTGGCCTTTGCCCTAACTGCACAGTCCCTAACTTGCACATAACACATATAGACAGTTTACACATAATGCATAGTTACATAAATACTACATATTCAAATATGGCAATTATGTACACGTTAATAGCAACATCAATATTTAAAGGGCTAGGCCCTGACCCTCTTACAACTATGTAAGACAGCTGTCATTAACCACTTCCTGATATCTGACGTACTATCCCATCCATCGGACCTGGGCCCCTATGCCCATGGACGGGATAGTATATCATAGCGATCAGTGGTGCTCATGGGGGGAGCGCCGCTGATCGTGGCTGGGTGTCAGCTGATTATCACAGCTGACACCCAGCACTATGTGTCAGGGGAGGTCACGGACCACACCCGGCACATTAATCCCTGGCACACTGCGATCAAACACGATCGCAGTGTACCGGGGGTTTAGGGAAGCATCGGCAGGGAGGAGGCTTCCTCCGTGCTTCCCTGAGACCCGGGGGCCTCCTTCCCTGCAGGTGCCCAGATCCAATATGGCGGTGGGGACCTTCGGGGGCCTGCAGGGAGTCAGTTTCCTCACTGTCTGCAGAGCACAGGCATGAGGAAGCCTGCTGCAGTGCCTGTGTCAGATCGTTGATCTGTCACAGCGATCTGTGATGTGTCAGATCTGTGATCTGACTCATGACAGTGATGTCCCCCCTGGGACAGTGTAATAAAGTTAAAAAAAAGCAAAAGTGTAAAAATAATTTATAAAAAATTGCTAAATAAATTAAAAAAAAATTCCCTAATTCATTTTTTGGAAATAAAAAAAAACAATAAAAGTACACATATTTAGTATCGCCGCGTCCGTAACGACCTGCCCTATAAAACTGTCCCATTAGTTAACCCCTTTAGCGAACCTCTTAAAAAATAAAAATAAAAAACAGAGCAAAAAATAATGCTTTATTATCATACCGCCGAACAAAAAGTGCAATAACGCGCGATCAAAAAGACAGATATAAATAATCATGGTACCGCTGAAAATGTCATCTTGTCCCGCAAAAAATGAGCTGCAACACAGCATCATTAGCGAAAAAATAGAAAAGTTATAGCTCACAGAATAAAGCGATGCAAAAATAATTATTTTTTATATAAAATTGTTTTCATTGCATAAAAGCGCCAAAACATAAAAAAGGCATAAATGATGTATCGCTGTAATCGTACTGACCCGAAGAATAAAACCACCTTATCAATTTTACCACATGCAGAATGGTGTAAATGCACCCCCCAAAAGAAATTCTTGAAATGCTGGTTTTTGCTCATTCTGCGTCCCAAAAATCGGAATAAAAAGCAATAAAAAAAGTCACATGCACGAAAATGGTGCCAATAGAAATGACAACTCGTCCCGCAAAAAATAAGAACCCGCCATAAATAGTAAATCAAACCCCCCTTAGTTAGGGAAAAATAATGAAATTTAAAAAATGTATTTATTTCCATTTTCCCATTAGGGTTAGGGTTAGGGCTAGGGTTAGAGTTAGGGCTAGGTTTAGGGCTAGGGCTAGGGCTAAGATTAGGGTTAGGGGTGTGTTGGGATTAAGGTTGGAGTTAGAATTGGGGCGTTTCCACTGTTTGGGCACATCAGGTGCTCTCCAAATGCAACATGGCGTCTGATCTCAATTCCAGCCAATTCTGCGCTGAAAAAGTCAAATTGTGCTCCTTCCCTTCCAAGCTCTGTCATGCGCCCAAACAGTGTTTTACCCCCACATATGGGGTATCAGCCTACTCAGGGCAAATTGCAAAACAACTTTTGGGGTCCAATTTCTCCTGTTACCCTTGGGAAAATAAATAAATTGGGGACTAAAAGATCATGTTTGTGGAAAAAATATGATTTTTTTATTTTCACGCCCGGGCGTTATAAACTTCTGTGAAGCACTGGGGAGTGCTCACCACTGCTCACCACTAGAGATGAGCGAAACAGGTCGGTCAGATTCAAAAGTCATGAAACGAAACCCGACCACAGGGGGAGGTTGGCCATGCGGTTGGCGACCCAAGCGTCAAAGTCGGGTTTCTCCGAATGCTTGCACGTGACTTTTTTCAGCCAGTGAGAGAAGCGCAGCGTAGCGTAGTGGGAGCGTAGCTGGAGTGGGAGAGAGAGAGAGAGAGAAGAGAGACAGAGATTTTGCCGCCTCTCGGGTTAAAATTCATGCCAGGTGTGTTTACAGTCCTCCACTCACTGCCGACTTTTCTCCCCATTGACTTGCATTGGGTTTCGTGTTTCCCAACTTTTCCCGACTTTTCCCTATAGTCGGCCGATTTCGTTCGACTCGACTTTTGAAACCCGACTTGACCCTAAAAAAGGCAAAGTCGCTCATCTCTGCTCACCACACATCGAGATGAGTTCCTTAGGGGGTCTAGTTTCCAAAATGTGGTCAATTGTGGGGGTTTTCCACTGTTTAGGTACATCAGGGGATCTCCAAAGGCAACATGACACCTGCAGACCATTCCATCAAAGTCTGCATTCCAAAACGTCACTACTTCCCTTCCGAGCCCCGACGTGCCCATACAGTAGTTTTCTCCCACATATGGGGTATCAGCGTACTCAGAACAAATTGGATAACAAATTTTGGGGTCCAATTTCTCCTGTTACCCTTGGGAAAATAAAAGAATTGGGGACTAAAAGATCATGTTTGTGGAAAAAATATGATTTTTTTATTTTCACGCCCGGGCGTTATAAACTTCTGTGAAGCCCTTGGGGGTTCAAAGTGCTCACCACACATCTAGATAAGTTCCTTGGGGGGGTCTAGTTTCCAAAATGGTGTCATTTGTGGGGGGTTTCCACTGTTTAGGCACATCAGGGGCTTTCCAAACGCGACATGGCGTCGGATCTCAATTCCAGCCATAAAAGTCAAATGGCGCTGCTTCCCTTCCGAGCTCTGCCATGGGCCCAAATAGTGGTTTACCCACACAAATGGGGTATCAGCATACTCAGGACAAATAGCACAATAACTTTTGGTCTCCTGTTACCCTTGGAAAAATAAAAATTGAGGGTGAAAAGATCATTTTTTTTTAAAAAATATGATTTTTTAATTGTACGGCTGTACGTTATAAACTTCTGTGATGCCCTTGGGGGTTCAAAGTTCTCACCACACATCTAGATAAGTTCCTTGTGGGGGTCTAGTTTCCAAAATGGTGTCATTTGTGGGGTGTTTCTACTGTTTTGGCACATCAGGGGCTTTCCAAACGCGACATGGTGTCCGATCTCAATTCCAGCCAAAAAAGTCAAATGGCGCTGCTTCCCTTCCGAGCTCTGTCATGCGCCCAAATAGTTGTTTACACCCACATATGGGGTATCAGCGTACTCAGGACAAATTGCACAATAACTTTGGGGCCCTGCTACCCTTGGAAAAATAAAAATTGAGGGTGAAAAGATCATTTTTTTGGAAAAAATATGATTTTTTAAATGAACGACTGTACGTTATAAACTTCTGTGAAGACCTTGTGGGTTCAAAGTTCTCACCACATATCTAGATTAGTTCCTTGGGGGGGTCTAGTTTCCAAAATGGGGTCACTTGTGGGGGGTTTCCACTGTTTAGGCACATCAGGGGCTCTCCAAACGTGACATCGCATCCGATCTGAATTCCAGCCAATTTTGCATTGAAAAAGTCAAACGGCGCTCCTTCCCTTCTGAGCTCTGCCATGCGCCGAAACAGTGGTTCCCCCCACATATCAGGTATCAGCGTACTCAGGACAAATTGCACAATAACTTTTGCAGTCCAATTTCTTCTGTTACCCTTGGTAAAATAAAAAAATTGGACCTGAAGTAATTTTTTTGTGAAAAAAGTTAAATGTTCATTTTTTTTAAACATCCAAAAAATTCCTGTGAAGCACCTGAAGGGTTAATAAACTTCTTGAATGTGGTTGTGAGAACCTTGAGGGGTGCAATTTTTAGAATGGTTACCTCTTTTGGGTATTTTCTATCATATAGAACCCTCAAAGTGACTTCAAATGTGATGTGGTCCATAAAAATAAAATGGTGTTGCAAAAATGAGAAATCGCTGGTCAACTTTTAACCCTTATAACTTCCTAACAAAAAAAATGGTGGTTTCAAAATTGTGCTGATGTAAAGTAAACATATGTGAAATGTTACTTGTTAAGTTTTTTGTGTGCCATATCTCTGTGATTTAAGGGCATAAAAAGTCAAATTTGGAAAATTGCAAAATTTTCAAAATTTTCGCCAAATTTCTGTTTTTTTCACAAATAAACACAAGTTACAGTGGGGAAAAAAAGTATTTAGTCAGTCAGCAATAGCGCAAGTTCCAACACTTAAAAAGATGAGAGGCGTCTGTAATTTACATCATAAGTAGACCTCAACTATGGGAGACAAACTGAGAAAAAAAAATCCAGAAAATCACATTGTCTGGTTTTTTTTCATTTTATTTGCATATTATGGTGGAAAATAAGTATTTGGTCAGAAACAAGCAATCAAGATTTCTGGCTCTCACAGACCTGTAACTTCTTCTTTAAGAGTCTCCTCTTTCCTCCACTCATTACCTGTAGTAATGGCACCTGTTTAAACTTGTTATCAGTATAAAAAGACACCTGTGCACACCCTCAAACAGTCTGACTCCAAACTCCACTATGGTGAAGACCAAAGAGCTGTCAAAGGACACCAGAAACAAAATTGTAGCCCTGCACCAGGCTGGGAAGACTGAATCTGCAATAGCCAACCAGCTTGGAGTGAAGAAATCAACTGTGGGAGCAATAATTAGAAAATGGAAGACATACAAGACCACTGATAATCTCCCTCGATCTGGTGCTCCACGCAAAATCCCACCCCGTGGGGTCAGAATGATCACAAGAACGGTGAACAAAAATCCCAGAACCACGCGGGGGGACCTAGTGAATGAACTGCAGAGAGCTGGGACCAATGTAACAAGGCCTACCATAAGTAACACACTACGCCACCATGGACTCAGATCCTGCAGTGCCAGACGTGTCCCACTGCTTAAGCCTGTACATGTCCGGGCCCGTCTGAAGTTTGCTAGAGAGCATTTGGATGATCCAGAGGAGTTTTGGGAGAATGTCCTATGGTCTGATGAAACCAAACTGGAACTGTTTGGTAGAAACACTACTTGTCGTGTTTGGAGGAAAAAGAATACTGAGTTGCATCCATCAAACACCATACCTACTGTAAAGCATGGTGGTGGAAACATCATGCTTTGGGGCTGTTTCACTGCAAAGGGGCCAGGACGACTGATCCGGGTACATGAAAGAATGAATGGGGCCATGTATCGTGAGATTTTGAGTGCAAACCTCCTTCCATCAGCAAGGGCATTGAAGATGAAACGTGGCTGGGTCTTTCAACATGACAATGATCCAAAGCACACCGCCAGGGCAACGAAGGAGTGGCTTCGTAAGAAGCATTTCAAGGTCCTGGAGTGGCCTAGCCAGTCTCCAGATCTCAACCCTATAGAAAACCTTTGGAGGGAGTTGAAAGTCCGTGTTGCCAAGCGAAAAGCCAAAAACATCACTGCTCTAGAGGAGATCTGCATGGAGGAATGGGCCAACATACCAACAACAGTGTGTGGCAACCTTGTGAAGACTTACTGAAAACGTTTGACCTCTGTCATTGCCAACAAAGGATATATCACAAAGTATTGAGATGAAATTTTGTTTCTGACCAAATACTTATTTTCCACCATAATATGCAAAATAAAATGAAAAAAAAACAGACAATGTGATTTTCTGGATTTTTTTTTCTCAGTTTGTCTCCCATAGTTGAGGTCTACCTATGATGTAAATTACAGACGCCTCTCATCTTTTTAAGTGGTGGAACTTGCACTATTGCTGACTGACTAAATACTTTTTTTCCCCACTGTATATAAATTAAGTTTTACCACTAACATGAAGTATAATATGTCATGAGAAAATAATGTCAGAATCAGTGGGATCCATGGAAGCGTTTCAGAGTTATTACCTCATAAATGGACAGTGGTCATAATTGTAAAAATTGGCCCGGTCATGAATGTGCAAGCCACCCTTGGGGGTAAAGGGGTTAATGCAGGTAACAAGTTGATTAGGAGCGTCTAACGGGTCTGTAGGAGCCAGAACTCTTAATGGTTGGTAGGGGATCAAATAGTTATTTCCCACTGCAAAATGCAAATAAATGTATATAATTTATACAATGTGATTTTCTGGATTTTATTTTTGCTATTCTAACCCTCAATGTTAATATCAACCTACCCGACTCTATATTAGAGTTGAGCAAAATGGGTAGGTCAAATTCATAAATCGCCGACTTTCACTGAAGTCGGGTTTCATAAAACGAAACCCGACCATAGCGTGAGGTCGGCCTCGAGGTCGGCGACCAGAGCGCCAAAGTCGCGTTTCAAATGATGCTTCCAGCGCCCTTTTTCAGCCAATGATGGAGGACGCACACTGTGGGCAACGCGATGACATGGGCATCGGTCACCACCTTCTTTGAGAAGGGCATGCAAGTGATTGGCTTGCTTTGTGTGGCATCACAGGGGCTAGAAAAAGGCATGCATGCCGACCGCCATCTTACTTCTGCCAATATTAGCATTAGGGAGAGGTTGCAGCTGTTGATTCTGAATAACTGAGAGCGTTAGGCAGGGAAGAAGAACAAAAAAACTGCTTCTGCTGTTAGTAATTTCCACTGTAATTTCCACTGTACAACACAACAGTTTGTGTGCAGTGACAGGGGAGGCTCTATTTTTTGTGCATCAGTTTTGTTGGTTATTAGGCTGCCTTACAAGGCTCCCTGATAGCTGCATTGCTGTTTGCACACTGCTGTGCAAACTGCTTTTTTAAAAGCAAGAATACTTTTCTTCCTCTTTTCTCTTATTGTGTGACGATGAGCATTCAAGCTTAGAACAAGGATGAATGCTCATCGTCACACAATAAGAGAAAAAAGAATGGATCTACCTGTGGTAAAACATTTTTGTATGATGGACCACAACACCAGGGATATGAAATTACTGATATTGAAAGGTAACTTCACATCTCAGAGAGAGAGAAGAGTCTGTGAGTATAAATTTATGACGACCTTTGACACTCTCAATGCTGGAATGAATGTGTCGCATGGATTTATGTCTTTTTACATCAATTAAGGAATTTGACAATAAAACATCCGGACTCCTTATCTATGAACTGGTCCAATATTTATGTTTCTCCCTCTCCCATAATCATAATTCTGCTTCACGTCCCTTGTCTCATCTATTGCATTTTTTCTGTGCTGTACTGTGGATAAATATGTGACTCTTCAGATTTTGGATTAGTCTATGCCTGATGAAGAGACCTGAGTAGTCTCGAAAGCTTGCAATGTGTTACCATTTTTTCAGTTAGCGATTAAAAGGTATCAACCACTGAGGACTCTCAATTCTGAATATTTTTCTAAAATCTCTAGGGAGCTTCCAATTCTCCCCAATACTATATACACCTAGTACTTTGGCATACACCAGCCAATTTCAGCTTTTTAAATTGAGGTGTAATCTATTGTGGGCCTGAGATAATAGTTCAGCCTCCTAAAATCTCTAGGGAGCTTCCAATTCTCCCCAATACTATATACACCTTGTACTTTGTCATACACCAGCCAATTTCAGCCTGTTAAATTGAGGTGTAATCTATAGTGGGCCTGAGATAATAGTTCAGCCTCCTAAAATCTCTAGGGAGCTTCCAATTCTCCCCAATACTATACACACCTTGTACCTTGTTTTACAGTACCATATAGCTGGTGGTATTTTGGGTACATTTTTCCAAAAATGAGGAAGTATGGTGGAAGAGGCTGTGGAAGTGGGTGGGGGTTGCCAGCTGGTACTGATGGTGGTGGGGGTGGTGGTGCATCTGCTGGTAGTGGCAAAAGCACAATAGCACCTAAAGAAGGAGGTGTTGAGCCTGCATCATCATCTGGCTCCACAAGGCCTCGAAGGCTCCCTTTTCTGGGAGTAGGTAAACCGCTTTTAAAGCTGGAGCTTCAGGAACAAGTTTTGACTTACATTGCTGACACAGCCTCCAGCTCTATTGCCTCCTCTTCTGAAATTTCAAAAAATAAAAGCACTGAGTCATCAGTGGAGGCTCCTGGTCAGGAACAACAACTTTCCTTGTGTCCTTCACCTCTACCAAAAGTGAAGGATGCGGCAGGCCACATTACAGATTACTCCATGGAGCGCTATTCATCTGACTGAATCTGACATGGAGTGTGGGTGGCCAGCCAGGGCAGAGGGATGTGTCACGGTGGTGGTGACCCGGTCCGTGGGCCTGGGCATCCATGCAAAGGGGTGAATAACATTTATAGGTGAATGATACGTGATGCCACCTGTGGTTTCTGATCAGATTGACCAGCGCTGCAGTGTCGCTTCTCTGGGACAGATGTTGTGGTGCAGCTAAGATGTAGAAGCCCTGCACAGGTAGGGCCTTAGTCACAGGGCAGATGAAAGAGATGGTAGATGGTGTGCAGTGCAGGATGTAGCAGGGCCATGCATCAGGCGCAGGAGAAAGATGACAGACATAGTCGTGCAGTTCCTTTACCTGTACTTGGTAAGTGCCGTACAGGACCCAGAGTACAGATGGAGAAGGAGTTGGTCAGCCTGGAAGCAAATTAGGAATTCTCTCTCTGCAGATAGGTAATGTGGCCTCCGTTCTATCGCTTATCTGAGGTACTCGCAGTACTGAGTTCACTGAAGTTCCCCCTGTTGACTCTCTTTTGAAACTTTCTCGTATGGCAGGCAGCCGTAGCCTTTTCCTTCTCGCTCACACAAGTCGCTGCTGGGGCCTCCGAGCCTTAGTTGGGAACAGAGCATTTACAGCTGCTACTTCCTCCGGTTTCTGCTGCAGGAACGTCAGTGTCCCTACAAACTCGGAGACCGGAATCTGGACCATGCGCTCCAGCTAGGAGTGAGCCTTAACTCTGGTCATCCTCCAGCTCCCCTTCTCACATCCACACACTTCCCCTTCCCTTCACAGACTGCCCTAACTTCCCTCCTCCTGACCACAGAGAGCAGCTCCTCAGCAGTCAGGTTCAGAGCTCTCCCTGCTGGTCTGGAGTGGGAACTGTGTTGTGTGTTGATTTAACTGCTAGAGAGATCCTTCGTTGCTCCCAAGCATGACATCACACTCCCTAGGAGGAAGGTAATGCCACTGTGGCGACCGTACTCCTGGAGGTGCCACAAGTGCACTGATGCCCAGCCACTGTTAGATGATTCTGCTGGTACATTGACCCAGACCACTACATTCCCCTCGCACTCTACACAGCCAGAATCTGACCCTGATGAAACTCAGATTCCCCTTACCGCATACTATACCACCTTACACAGTGACAAAGAGGAAGATGCAGATGAAAGTGCAGGTTCCTTGAGCAGGTGGGGGGGGCATACTCATGGGCGACGGCACTGTGTCAGTGACGTCGCCAACGAGTGGGCCCCCCTGCTTGCTCAGGATCACAGCATTTGCAAAGTTGAAATACTTACCTCTCCCTGCTCCACCACCGTGACGTCTTCCGCGTTTCCTGACAGTGCCATTCTGGTCAGAGAGTGCAATGACATCATGTCTGTACACCCCCTGCCTAAACAGTCCAAGTGCAGAGAGATGGAAGATGGGGACGACGAGGAGTCCAGACTAGTACAGGGATTCCCTAGCGAGGAGACTTATTTAATTGTTTTAAAGGTTGGGAGCAATTTTTGGGGAGCACTATACTCTGGAGAATGATACAGTATATGGGGCCCACCATACACTGGAGCATTCCAAAGGTGGACATCAGACACTGGAGCAGCATTTACAGGGCTCATTATACACTGAAGCATTAGAAATGGGGCCCATTATATATGGAGCATTATTTGGGCCCATAAGACAGTGGAACTTCATCCATGGGGACCAACATATACTGTAGCATTATGTGGAGCTCATCATATACTGTATGGAACATTATATGGGACCAATGATTCTGTATGGAGAAATATATGGGCCTCATTACTCTGTATAGCGCACTATGCAGTGGCCATAATACTGTATGGAGTAATATACTGTCCGTTTTTGGAGCTATTGGAGAATTTAAAATGGATATCAGTCATGTGATGTAAGAAGTGAAGTATTTTTCATTGTGCTATACCGCTATTTCTCTGCCGTATCAGAGGATCATGAATTGTGGCATGTGTTAAAGGAGCCCATTGACACTCTTTGGCCCAGGGCCCACGAAAATCTGGAGCCAGCCCTACCCCCCCACAACTTTAGCCAAATAACCCCCAGTTTTCAATGCCTAACTATTATTATAAAGTAAATTAAGGTTGACTAGCTTAAGAAATAAGAATTGATGTTTTTGGCATTAAAATGGGCACTGTAGGTGTGTTTCCTGTCCGTCACTCACTGCCGACTTTTCTTCCCCATTGACTTGCATTGGGTTTCGTGTTTCAGCCGGCCTTCGACTTTTCACAATAATCGGCCGATTTCGTTCGACCCGACTTTTGCGAAAGTCGTGTTTTATGAAACCCGACTCGACCCGAAAAAAGGCAATGTCGCTCATCTCTACTCTTTATGTCTTTGTCAGTGGGCAAACTTACAAAATCAGCAAGGGCTCAAATAATTATTTCCGTCACTGTATATTAGCCCTAACAATTTTTTGGTGGAAATCTGACCTTCTGACTTGCCACTGAAATACAGTTTTAGGACAAACGATTTGGAGTAGCTAACTGCGCCTAGTGGCTGCACCCCTATATTAGGCCTAAAAAATTTTAAGTGGAAATCTGGCCTCCTGATTTGCCACTGAAACACAGTTTTATCATAAACAATTTTCAGTATCTAATTGGGCCTTGTGGCTGCAGCACTATAGCAGGCCTAATGATTTTTACGTGGAAATCTGGCCTTTTGCCTTGCCACTGAAATACAGTGTTAGCTCAAACAATTTTGAGTAGCTGATTGGGCCTCGTGGCTACACCACTATAGTGTCACGCCGCCTGTCACGCCGCACTCACCTGGGGGCGGGACCTCTGTCCCGACGTAACCTTTTCCGGAGCCGCGGCTGCTCCAGGGGTCCCGTCGGGTGCGCACGCGCACCTCCCGTGCTTAGGTTCTTGTGTGCACTATGTTCTGTGTGCGCACGTACGCTCTTCTCAGTTCAGTCTCCAGGCCTGTCCTCTCTATAGTATTAGAGGACTTGACCCGGAAGTCATAGTGATCATGTACTATATCAGGCTACCTCTTCCTATGGGAGGTGCCTGATTATTGTTGTACTTCCTGGCTTGGTCTGCCTGTCCCTGCCTCGCTGTGCGCTGTATTCGGGTCCTCTGTCTTGTACTCTATTGTGCCTCTCGGCACATGCTCTGAACCTGTACTCTGTCTTGTACTCTGCTGTGCCTCCTGCCACACACTCTGATCCTGTTCTCTGTCTTATACTCAGTTGTGCCTCCTGGTACATGCTCTGATCCTGCACTCTGCCTTATGCTCAGTTGTGCCTCCTGGCACACACTCTGATCCTGTGCTCTGTCTTATACTCAGTTGTGCCTCCTGGCACACACTCTGATCCTGTGCTCAATCTCATGCTCAGTTGTGCCTCCTGGCACACGCTCTGATCCTGTACTCTGACTTGTGCTCAGTTGTGCCTCCTGGCACACACTCTGATCCTGTGCTCTGTCTTATGCTCAGTTGTTCCTCCTGGTACACACTCTGTTCCTGTACTCTGTTGCACCTCCTGGCACACCTGCTGCCTAACTCAGTACTCTGACATGCTCATTTGGAAGCATCCTGCTTTGCTCACACCCGGACGTACTAGTCGCTGCACGCCATGCTTGCTCTCGTGTACCCGTCTTGCACTATCCTGTATATAGCGCACTCCCGTGTACACGCCTCGTGTTCCTGAGTACTCTCTGTGCCGCTGTACACTCACCCTGTACTGTCCGGTACACCACGTGTCCCTGTGTCCACGCTTCACACGTTCCTGCAGACACACTCACTCGTGTCTCCTGTGAGCCGGCCACCTGGTGCCAGCAGTCGTGGTACCTTACCCCCTGGGGCTTGCCCCTGACACTCCCTGTATAGGGGGTGGTCCTCACTAGGTCAGCTCTCCCTGGGAGGGTTGGTGCCACGACCCAGAGGGTCCACTCCAGGAGTCGTCACAGTATAATCAGGCCATGGACCCCGCTGGTACCACTGCCTCCGCCCAAAAGGAACTGGTGTTCCTACAGGAGTGTCAGACTAGGATCGTGTCCTCTCTGAAATCTATGGAGTCCCGTTTGTCAGCCATTCAGTCCTCTAATCAAACTAGGATTATGGCCTTTTTGAAATCTATGGAGTCCTGTTTGTCGGCCATTCAGTCCTCTGACCCTGGGAATGCTTCCCAGTTGGCCTGCCTCCAGCAAGAACTCACACAGCAACGAGACACCCAGGCCCATATACTCAACTATATGGCATCGGTAGATAATCGGCTCCTTTCCATACAATCCGTTTCTGCACAGTCCTCGACCCCGCACCTGCTGCCATGCTTATGCAAGCCACCCCGATATAGTGGTGACCCTAAGTTTTGTCGAGGATTTTTGAACCAATGCCAGTTACATTTTGAGCTTTTGCTACAGCACTATCCCACTGAGCGTGCCAAAATTGCCTTTATTGCTTCCCACTTAGAGGGGGAGGCATTAGCATGGGTGAATCCCCTCTGGGAGCGCAATGATCCACTCGTCTCTCAGCTTTCCACCTTTTTGGACACCTTCCGCAAGGTGTTTGATGAGCCGGGTCTTCTAGCTTCTGCCACCGAGTCTCTCTTTAACCTTCATCAGGGTACCCTATCGGTGGGACAGAATGCCATCCGTTTCCGTACCTTGTCCTCCGAACTCGGTTGGAACAGCGAGGCCCTCGTAGGGGTCTTTTCGCGTGGCCTGTCCGGTCGGATCAAAGATGAACTGGCAGGTCGGGATACTCCCACCTCTTTAGAGGATCTGATCTCTCTGGCGACACGCATATACCTGCGGTTCCAGGAGAGTGCCCGTGAATCAGCCAGAGAGAGAAGGCCTTCTCGTCTCCCGTTGTCTAACCGCAGGCCTCTCCACTCGCGCACCGTGCCTTCTGCGACCTCCATTTCAGAGCCTATGGAGGTGGACCGTTGTAAGTCGGCCGAACAGCGTCGCGAGGAGAGGCTTACTCTTGGTCTCTGCCTTTACTGTGGGAGTTCCTCTCATCTCCTTCGTTCCTGTCCCAAGAAGCCGGGAAACTTCTCTGCCTAGGATTGTTAGGAGAGGCCTCGATAGGTGTACGTGACTCCTCACCCTCCCTGGTCGTGTCCATTTTAATCAATCTTGGTACCAAGCATTATTCAGAGGAGGCTTTTCTAGATCCTGGCGCGGCTGGGAATTTTATCACACTCGAGGTGGTTAAAAAATTCCGGATTCCTGTCAGATCCCTGGAGACTCCTCGGTCGATAGTTTCGGTCAATGGTACATCCTTGCAGGAGATCGTTACCCAAGCCACCGAAGAGATCGAGCTGCAGGTCGAAGCCCTGCACCGGGAGAAGATTTCCTTCCACGTTATGTCTACTATGTCTCACACGCTTCTTCTAGGTCTCCCTTGGTTACGGACTCATGAGCCAACCCTGGACTGGCGGTCGGGCGATATACTCCGCTGGGGACCGTTCTGTCAGGAGAAGTGCCTGTTGCCCGTCCATCCGATGAAATCTGCCTGTCCGTCCTCGGCACCTACCGGGCTGCCGTCGGCTTATTGGTCCTTTGCAGATGTCTTCGACAAGAAGGAGGCCGAGACTCTGCCCCTCCATCGGCCATACGACTGTCCAATTGACCTCGTTCCTGGTTCTACGCCACCCAGGGGTAGAATATATCCGGTATCCCCTGCTGAAACCCAAGCGATGTCTGAGTATATCCAGGAGAACCTTGCTAGAGGTTTTATCCGTAAGTCTTCCTTACCCGCAGGAGCGGGATTCTTCTTTGTCAAAAAGAAGGACGGCTCCCTCCGTCCTTGTATAGACTACCGAGGCCTGAACGATATCACGGTCAAGAACAAGTACCCATTGCCATTGATCTTGGAGCTCTTTGACTGGCTTAGAGGAGCTCGAATTTTCACCAAACTGGATCTTCGTGGGGCCTACAACTTGATCCGCATTCGTTCCAGTGATGAGTGGAAGACCGCCTTTAACACCCGAGATGGTCACTACGAGTACTTGGTCATGCCCTTCGGCCTCTGCAATGCCCCAGTGGTGTTCCAGGAGTTCGTGAATGACGTTTTCCGGGATATGCTGTACTCCTGCGTGGTAGTCTATTTGGATGACATCCTCGTTTTTTCTCCAGACCTCTCTGCCCACAGAAAGAACGTGCGTCAAGTCCTCCAGCACCTGAGGGAGAACCGCCTTTATGCCAAGCTCGAGAAATGTGCCTTTGAGCAAACGTCCTTGCCATTCTTGGGGTAAATTATCTCGGACTCTGGTCTACGCATGGATCCGGTAAAGGTGTCCGCCGTGCTCGATTGGCCACGGCCCCATGGGGTGAAGGCAATCCAACACTTCCTTGGTTTTGCGAACTACTACCGACAGTTTGTTCCCCATTTCTCCTCGTTGGTTCGCCCCATCTCGTCCCTTATCCGCAAAGGAGCTAATCCAAAGGCTTGGCCTCCTGAGGCTGAAGATGCCTTCCGGTCATTGAAACAAGCCTTCGCCTCTGCTCTGGCGCTTCATCGTCCTGAGATTAGTAGACCTTTCACTCTCGAGGTGGACGCATCCTCTACCGGGGCTGGCGCAGTCCTTCTGCAGAAATCTTCTTCTGGACCTTTTGTCACCTGTGGCTTCTTTTCTAAGGTATTTTCCTCCACTGAGCAGAACTACTCCATTGGCAACAAAGAGCTATTGGCCATTAAATTGGCCTTGGAGGAATGGAGATACTTACTAGAAGGTGCCATTCATCCGTTCAAGATCTTCACGGACCATAAGAAACTGGCGTACATCCAGTCCACACAGAGGCTCAGCCCTCAGCAAGCCAGGTGGTCCTTGTTCTTCACCCGATTTGACTTTGAACTACACTTTCGGCCCGGCGTTAAAAACGTTAGAGCGGATGCGTTGTCAAGATCTTTCCTGTCATCTGATACAGAGGAAGAACCTTCTCATAGCATTGACCTGTCCAAGGTAATTACCGTGGCTCCTTTCAAGATGACCACATTACCTCCGGGAAGAAACTTTGTGGCTGAGAGCAACCGAAAACGATTGTTAAACTGGGGACATTCGTCCAAGATTTCCAGCCACGTTGGTGTCAAAAAGACTTTTTGCCTAATCTCTCGCTACCATTGGTGACCTTCCCTTTCCCAGGATGTTAAAGACTTTGTGGCAGCTTGCCCTTCCCGCGCCCACAACAAGATACCTGTCACGATGACCAGTCCTGTGTGACATGGCCTGCAGGCCGGTAACTAAAACAACAAGACAAGGGGAATGGGGAAACAGTTACAACGGTGGGCCCTGCAATAGGGAAAGGGGACGTGGAGACCTCCTGTACTCCCCTGAGTCAGTGTCCCTAACGCTCCTAACGTTCCCTGTTAGGCGTCGGGTTACTGCCACTGCACAGCAGGAATCCAGCGCCTTGCACCCAGCGGTCTCCCATTCTTCGGCTGCAGTGGAGCCTGCTCAGCAGATTCGCCGGTCCCGGCGCTCTGCCCAGGCCAACTCCGTGGGTTTGCTTGCTGCTGCCACCTCTGGCACAGCTATGACAATGCATGCTGCTCAGCAGCGAGATTCTCCAGGGACTAAGTCCTCATGTCGGGCCACTGAGCATGCCCGTGGAGTGATCTCCCATTGGAGATCGAGGGTCACGTGCTCAGGTCCTGCTCGTGTTCGGATTGGCCCATCCAAGAAGCCAGGAAGGTCCCGGAAGCCCGTGGCTATAAAAGGTTCGCATGGCTGCTCGCCCATGTGCTAGTATAGACTGTATTTACAGACTATGTGGAGTGAGTGATGTAAGCACGTATGAATGTCTCTGGTGAATGACTCATTAAGAAACCCCTACCCTTGGTACGCATGTGTTGTGCAGCCTACCCTGCTAGCACCCAGGCTTAGGCGTAGGTAGGTCTGAGGTTGAGTCAGGCATCTGGCCTCACCAGGTACTCGGCACGCCTCAGTGCACGTGCTCCATAGCCAGCGTCTATAGCGGCGCTCGCGGCAGCAGCGACGCCGTGCGTTCAGTGGGCCTAGAAGGACTCTAACCCCGTGTCCTTGGGGTAGAGTTCTGTGGCCGTACACTGTGCACTCTTTTAGCCGAGCTCTGTGAGTTAACAGGCTCCGGCATCTACTTTCAGTGGTGGTGTGGCTCTGTGCAGTAACATAGTTCACCCTGTTCACATTGGGTGTCCTAACCTACGTGTGACTGGTTTCACACTGCTTAATACTTCCGCCATTACTTAGCAGCAGTGTACCACCTCTGCACGGTGGATCCTGGGCTGCGAACGCATCTACTATTATTTTATAATTTGGTGCGTTCCGCCAGCCCTAACAGTTCCCTATGCCGGTTCCGCACCGGGCGCCGATCAGGAACCTGTCACCCTAGCACACCCTGCACCTATCCCTTGCTAGGATGCTGGGTGGCGCAGGCACTGGCCCCACCGCTGTACTAATACACACTAAGGAAAAACACAAACAGGGAAACACCACTTAGCTTTACTCTGTTGCACTTGCTCCTGGCAACAGAGTCCACCAACAGAATGCAGCTCTCCTCCTGAATCGCTGCCACCAAGCTCTGTCAGAGCTACAAGGAAATCCCCTACGACTCCTTCCACACCAGGGCTAAGACAGTGCTGCAAGGAACGTTCTCCAGCTCCTTCCTCCACCAAGGATGGTTGAAATGAACACTATCACCAACACTAATTGCAACACCTGTGACTCTTTTATAGCAGAGCCAGCAATCACACCTGCATTATAATCATGTGCACTTAACTAAAGAAACCAGAGTGCAGTAACACTCACCACCACCGGGGGCAAACTTAGAACAAACGACACCAAAGTGCAATAATCCTAATGGCCACCGGGGCAAAAACCAAACTTTAGCACAGCTTAAGAAAAAAAAGGTTACCTGTGCTTTTTATCAGTCCTGATCCAGCATGGATCATGACAGTACCCTCCCCTTAATGAGGGGCCTCTGGACCCTCAAGACCGCTCCTCATCAGGGAACCACCTACAGCGGGGACGCCCAGACCCAGAGTTCACCCCAGCAACTACCTGCACGTCAGGTTGATGAGAAACGAGCCCGCTGGTATTGGCAACGTATGTTCTGGAGGCAACACACATCTCCGAAGCGCTGACCTGGGGAACGGGTTGTGTATGTGTATGTTTGGCATGAGCTGGTAACACTCCACAACACACTTCCACTGGATGTTTTTTGGTGGCCACCCATACACGCTCGTTCACACACAGGTCCGGACCTGAACGTTTATTGCCACTCGTTCGTTTGTCACCATTTGGAGAACTCTTTCTGGGATTGACAACAGAGGCGTCCCCCTGTGTCACCACACTCACACCCCACACTTCGCCAAGGGGTACACCACCCTCCTACCCCTTCCACCATGAGGTCTACGGCTCCCAGCGTTGGCCAATGGTGAGGGTTGAGACTTGCCCCTACTCTCCTGCAGCACATCTGCTGCTCTCACCGGAGAGGAACGGGTCTGTTGAAGAGAGACGGCAGAGACAGTAGTTCCTAGGCAGCAGCCCTCACACGAGTGCCCCCAGCTGACCACTTCCCTCGCCCGCCAATCTATTACTGGGTTGTGTCTTTTCAGCCAAGGGAGGCCTAAAACGATAGGTACTGGCAATCCCTTCAAGACGTAGCATGACAAGGACTCCTCATGATGTCCAATACGCAGATGGATATTCTCTACGACTTGGGTCAAGCTCCCCTGGCTCAGTGGAACAGAGTTTAAGGCCTGGACGCTAATAGGTTGGGCTAGCGTCCTACACCTCAGACCATTAGTCAGGACAAAGCGAGCATCCACCAGACTGACTCCTGCTAAGCTGTCCACAAGCACCGGTATCACCTCCGGTACCCCGCCAGCAAAGACCTCTGCTGCCATGGTACCTTGGGAGGGCAAAATGGAGGAAATGTATACTCCCTGGTCGCCTCCCTCCACGTGACCAGGGGAATGCAGTTTCTCAGATGGCACAGATAATTTGGTGCACCATGGGCAAGCCTTCAGGACATGACCAGTCTGCCCACAGTACAAACATGCCGACACCACTCCCCGAACCGTAGGCAGCTCCGAATACAAACTAGCTCCTCCTACTTGCATAGGTTCATCTGGAGACTTGGAATGAACTGGGCAGGCTCTCATAAAATGGCCCGGCTTCCCACAGGAAAAGCATACCCCCCACCACGACGAGCCGCAGACACCCCCTTTTTTGTATCAACAAGACCGGGCTGTCTGGGTTCCTCCGTCCGCACTGGTGGGTCCTCCTCCCTAGCGAGGACATCAGGGGCCACTTTTTGTATGTGTCTTTCCCTAAGACGTCGATCAACCTAGATGGCAAGGGACATGGCGGCCTCCAGCGACCTGGGGGCAGTGTACTGCCCCAGAGTATCCTGCAACTTTGGAGACAAACCCTGTAAAAATTGACTCCTAAGTGAAGGGTCATTCTACTGAGTGTTAGTAGCCCATCTCCTAAACTCTGAGCAGTGCTCCTCAGCCACCCGGGATCCCTGTTTACACCTACGGATTCGGGATTTTGCCAAGGCGACGCCATCAGGATCCCCATACACAAGCGCCAAAGCTGAAAAAAACTCGTCCATGGACACCAATGATGGAGAGTCGTCTGGTAGGGAGAAGGCCCAGGATTGGGGATCCCCTTTAAGAAGGGACATAATGATTCCCACCCGTTGCTCTTCACTCCCTGATGAACGAGGGCGCAGCCTGAAATACAATTTACAGGCTTGTTAAAACACCAAGAATTGATCTCTCCCTCCAGAAAATCTGTCAGGGAGGGATATCTTGGGTTCTGGCTGAGCCTGTTCCTGAACCAAGCCCCAAGAGCCCACCAACAGCCGCAGCTGCTGCACCAACCCTCCGCATAGCCCCCTAATCTCATTAGTAAGGGTCTGCAGCATTTGAGCAAAGGTCTGAACTGGGTCCATGGCTCAGGAGAAAAAAAAAAAGTTGTGGTTGGTGATAATGTCACGATGACCCATCCCGTGTGACGCGACCCGCAGGCCGGTAACTAAAACAACAAGACGCGGCACGTGATACTGTCCTGTGTGACACGGCCCGCAGGCCGGTAACTAAAACAACAAGACATGGGGAAAGGGGAAACAGTTACAATGGTGGGCCCTGCGATAGGGAAAGGTGACGTGGAGACCTCCTGCACTCCCCTGAGTCAGTGTCCCTAACACTTCTAACGTTCCCTATACTGGTTCCGAACCGGAAGCTGATCAGGAACCTGTCGCCCTAGCACACCCTACACCTATCCCTTGCTAGGGAGCTGGGTGGTGCAGGCACTGGCCCCACCGCTGTACTAATACACACTAAGGAAAAACACAAACAGGGAAACACCACTTAGCTTTACTCTGTTGCACTTGCTCCTGGCAACAGAGTCCACCACCAGAATGCAGCTCTCCTCCTGAATCGCTGCCACCAAGCTCTGTCAGAGCTTCAAGGAAATCCCCTATGACTCCTTCCACACCAGGGCTAAGACAGTGCTGCAAGGAACGTTCTCCAGCTCCTTCCTCCACCAAGGATGGTCGAAATGAACACTATCACCAACACTAATTGCAACACCTGTGACTCTTTTATAGAAGAGCCAGCAATCACACCTGCATTATAATCATGTGCACTTAACTAAAGAAACCAGAGTGCAATGACGCTCACCACCACCGGGGCAAACTTAGAACAAATGACACCACAGTGCAATAATCCTAATGGCCACCGGGGGCAAAAACCAAACTTGAGCACAGCAAAAGAAAAAAAAAAGGTTACCTGTGCTTTTTATCAGTCCTGATCCAGCATGGATCATGACAATACCCAGACAACCACCCTCCGGTCTTCTGCTCCCACTTCCCGTACCGTCGGCTCCGTGGCAGCACATAGCCATGGATTTCATTACGGATCTGCCTCGTTCCCCCGGTTGTACTGTGGTCCTAGTGGTTGTAGACCGATTCTCGAAGATGGCCCACTTCATTCCTCTTCCCGGTCTACCCTCTGCTCCTGACTTGGCGAAGATCTTCATTTCCCATATCTTCAGAATTCATGGCTTCCCTCTGCACATCGTGTCGGACAGAGGGGTCCAATTTACCTCCCGGTTCTGGAGAGCTCTATGCGGTCTCATGAAAGTGTCATTGGATTTCTCTTCCGCATATCACCCCCAAACCAATGGGCAGGTGGAACGTACCAAACAGATCCTTACATCCTATCTCTGGCACTTTTCAAATGCTCATCAGAATGACTGGGTCAGTCTACTTTCTTGGGCTGAGTTCGCCTACAATAACCACTCCAGTGAATCGTCCACCAAATCTCCTTTCTTCATCGTCTTTGGACAGCATACCAGTGTGCCTCTACTGGTACTTCTTGTCTCGGGGTACCTGCTGCCAATTCTCTGTCTGTGGAGTTCTCCAGGGTATGGCAGGAGACCAAAACCGCTCTCGAGAAAGCACGGGACAGAATGAAGCAACATGCTGACAAGAGGTGCCTGGACGTTCCTCCATATCTCCCTGGTGACAAGGTGTGGCTTTTCTCCAAATACATCCGCCTCAAGGTACCATCTTACAAACTGGGTCCCCGTTACATTGGTCCTTTTGAGGTCCTCAGGCGTATTAATGATGTTGCATGCAAACTGAAGTTACCTCCTTCGCTCCGTATTCCCAATTCCTTCCATGTGTCACTCCTTAAACCTGTGGTACTCAACCGGTTTCATCCTTCTCCAGGCCACACACCCCAGCCTGTTGGCATGGGAGATGAGTTTGAGGTGAATGACATTTTGGACATGAAGAAGGTAAGGGAAAACCATGTTCTTGATTGATTGGAAGGGTTTTGGCCCTGAGGAAAGGTCATGGGAACCCAGGGAGAATATCCACGCACCATAGATTTTGTCTAAGTTCCTCTCCAGCTTTAGAAGAGGGGGCGTAAAGGGGGGGTACTGTCACGCCGCCTGTCACACCGTGCTCATCTGGGGGCGGGACCTCGGTCCCGACGTCGCCTCTTCCAGAGCCGCGGTCGCTCCAGGGTCCCGTCGGGTACACACGCGCACCTCCCGTGGTTAGGTTCTTGTGTGCACTATGTTGTGTGCGCGCACGCGTGCTCTTCTCAGTTCTGTCTCCAGGCCTGTCCTCTCTATGGTATTAGAGGACTTGATCCAGAAGTCCTAGTGATCATGTGCTATATCAGGCTACCTCTTCCTATGGGAGGTGCCTGATTATTGTTGAGCTTCCTGGCTTGGTCTGCCGTGTCCCTGCCTGGCTGTGTGCTGTATTTGGTTCCTCTGTCTGGTACTCTATTGTGCCTCTCAGCACACGCTCTGAACCTGTACTCTGCCTTGTACTTTGCTGTGCCTCCTGGCACACACTCTGAACCTGAGTTCTGCCTTATACTCAGTTGTGTCTCCTGGCACATGCTCTGATCCTGTGCTCAATCTCATGCTCAGTTGTGCTTCCTGGCACATGCTCTGATCCTGTACTCTGACTTGTGCTCAGTTGTGCCTCCTGGCACACACTCTGATCCTGTGCTCTGTCTTATGCTCATTTGTGCCTCCTGCCACACACTCTGTTCCTGTACGCTGTTGCACCTCCTGGTACACCTGCTGCCTAACTCAGTACTCTGATGTGCTCCTTTGCACACGTCCTGCTTTGCTCACACCCGGACGTACTAGTCGCTGCACACCATACGTGCTCTCGTGTACCCGTCTTGCATTATCTTGTATCTAGTGCACTCCCGTGTACACGCCTCGTGTTCCCGAGTACTCTCTGTGCCTCTGTACACTCACCCTGTACCGTCCTGTACACCACGTGTCCCTGTGTCCACGCTTCACACGTTCCTGCAGACACACTCACTCGTGTCTCCTGTGAGCCGGCCACCTGGTGCCAGCAGTCGTGGTACTGGGTCGCCCTCGCACACCCAGGGCAGCGGGGATACTCGGTACCGGGCCGGTGTCAAGGTGGGAATGTGTCACAGCAGCGGTGACCCGGTCCGTGGCCCTGGGCGCCCAATATCAATGGCGGTGATGTTAATGGTGTTAAAGTATATATGAATAGTTTGTGACGCCACCCGTGGTGTTTGGCAAGTAAGATGGTAAACCAACGCTGCATACAGATCCGCTGGGACTGATGGTGTGGTGCAGCAGAGATGGTATAGCTCCCCACAGGTGGAGCTGTAGTCCCAGGGCAGTGTAGGTGCAATGGATGAGGAAAGGCACAGAATGGTATGGATGCTGGTACTCAGGTGTAACGGTGCAGGAATAATTGGAGGACACCAGAGTATGCGGTTCCAAAGCTTTACTCACTGTTTGCAGTTCACACAACTGCCTGCCTCCGTACTGTGTTCTCCAGGTAAGGGCTCCAGCCAACGTCCAGGCAGGATAGGATTCTCCCTTCCACACTCCGCCAACATGTACCTTACTGAACGACTCCTCCAATGCGCCTTTAGGTGCGAAGCACTCCAGTACTTAATTACCCTGGAATGCCTCTCTCTAGGTGTTCCTAGTCTTTACTTGTATGACAGACAGCTGTAGCCTACTTCGGGGACTCCTCACTGCATCCCGGCTCTCTATTCAGTTGCTGTTGTGTCCCAAGTCTATGATGGGAGCAAGGCGTTAGCGGCTCACTACTCCTCCAGTGTCTGTTGCTGGACATAAAGATCCAATCAACCTCGGGGACCGGGCCCCGGCCTTTGCACTCTCTGGACTGGAAGGGTTCTTTATCTTTCTTCAACCAGCTTCCCACCGTCCTTCTATTCTCCTTCGTTCTGAGCTGTTCTATCTCTCTTATGGAATCTGTAGTCTCCAGTCTACATCTCTTTCTCCTTCTCTTCCTTCCCTAGGGAGCTCGTTCCACTAAGACCAGTCCTCAGCCTCTCCTGACTGACTGCCTTTCTCCGCCTTGAGCTCCTCTCAGACTGACCTGCTGTCAGCCTGCTTTCTCTCTCTCAGACCCTCGTCTGACTGACCTCCTTCTCTGGGACTCACCCCAGAGTGACTTGAAATCCTACACCTTCCCTCTCTTTTATATCTAACTCCACCCGCCTCCCCAGCACCTCTCGTGTTACGAAGCCAGGGACCACAAAAGGCACCCTATGACCTTTCCAGCATAAAGCATGGATGGGTCCCTGCTGAACTATCCTGTGTGTGGGGTGCAGGTGTTGGAATGTGGAAAGGAGTTCCCAGCCTACCTGGATGGTGGGGCACTACACCTTAGGAGAAGGTGCAGTACCTCTGTGGCGACTGAAGCTTCAGGGGCGCCACATACCCCCCCATTAAACACAGCATGTCCGCGGGCTGTAAGACAACAAAAGGTACAATACAGGAACACACAAAAAAATTTTAAATGCTATTCAACAATACTTATCTAATCTTCCTAATGTAGGAGGCACATTTCTTAAACGTTACAAACAGGTTAACTTCATATCTTAGTATCAAAAATTTACTTAAGTGCAATTCTTAATTCAAAGTGCTATACTCAACACATTTTCTTTATTACATTTTCTATCAATTATTTTCTTTTTCTTTTTCTTTTTCTCTCTCTACTGGACGCAAGACACTGACCATCTATACTTGGCCTGTCACCTGTCACTTTCAATTCTGTATTCTTTATTCAATTCTCACATTCTATTCTAATTCTCTGTATCAAATATTCTATAAAAGACATTTACTTTTCACAAGGCACAACATTATCAAATACGTTATCATAAAACATTCAAAATTCTTGCAAAGTGCTGAACACTGCTCCCAGCCGAGCTTTCTTGCAGTGTCCCTTGAGGTAGACATCATTCTTCGAAAAGTGTCCATGCAAAAACATTATCTTCACAAAGTGTCTTTATATGTAAAACCAAGAAAGAGCACCTAAAGAGGTGCAACTATTTACAATAAAAGTTTTTGGATCAATCAGCGTCTATGATCTCCACAGTTCCATTTCAAAAACAACGCTGCCAATCAAAAACTGGGCAACATGATGAACAAAAGGCAAAGGCACAACTGGTGCAACAAACCCTCCTGGGTAATGAGATTTGGAAAATTATAATTCTTCTACTGGTGATCCCCTCCTGGGATTCTGGAAGCTGAACTGGAACTGTTCTCAGAGGGAGTATCATCATCAAGAGGTGGTTCCACTGTTCTGGTACGAGGTCTAGCACCTAGGGCCTCTGCAGTGTGTTGGTGCTGATGAGCAACTGCCTGGGGATTTGGCAGTGAAGGGATCCCAAGGTCACCGTCCCACAATGATCCAGATCCCCCATTGACCTGTAGATGTCGGATTGGGCATGCCGGCTCTAACCGTACCCCCACCAGCATGGTCCTCCTCCTCCCCATCTTCCCATTAGGAAGGCCGGGGTAAATACCTGGGAGTTCCCGGTGGTGCGACCTCTGCTTCGGGGTAGGCGTGGTGGTGGCGGGTGCTGCCCGGTGAGACACCGGGGATGGCGGTGGAGCCCATGACACCTCCGGTTCCGCGGGAGTCGCCGGCGAGACATGCGCAGCCGCGCCAGGTCTGGGCAGGAGCTTCTCATCCTCTGCTTCGGCTCCCTCGGCTGCATACAACTCCTCCGGTATCAGCGGCAAAGAGGGGACAGTATACGCTGCTGATAGCATGGCAGCGGCTCCAAGCTCCGCAAGGTCTGCCCAGAAAAGGTCCGGTGCCACAGCGGCGGGTACCGGTGGACAGGGTGTTAATGGTGTTAAAGTTTATATGAATAGTTCGTGACGCCACCCGTGGTGTTTGGCAAGTAGGATGGTAAGCCAACGCTGCATACAGATCCGCTGGGACTGATGGTGTGGTGCAGCAGAGATGGTATAGCTACCACAGGTGGAGCTGTAGTCCCAGGGCAGTGTAGGTGCAATGGATGAGCAAAGGCGCAGAATGGTATGGATGCTGGTACTCAGGTGTAACGGTGCGGGAATGATTGGAGGACACCAGAGTATGCGGTTCCAAAGCTTTACTCACTGTTTGCAGTTCACACAACTGCCTGCCTCCGTACTGTGTTCTCCAGGTAAGGGCTCCAGCCAACCTCCAGGCAGGATAGGATTCTCCCTTCCACACTCCGCCAACATGTACCTTACTGAACGACTCCTCCAATGCGCCTTTAGGTGCGAAGCACTCCAGTACTTAGTTACCCTGGAATGCCTCTCTCTAGGTGTTCCTAGACTTTACTTGTATGACAGACAGCTGTAGCCTGCTTTGGGGACTCCTCACTGCGTCCCGGCTCTCTATTCAGTTGCTGTGGTGTCCCAAGTCTATGATGGGAGCAAGGCGTTAGCGGCTCACTACTCCTCCAGTGTCTGTTTCAGGACATAAAGATCCAATCAACCTCGGGGACCGGGCCCCGGCCTTTGCGCTCTCTGGACTGGAAGGGTTCTCTATCTTTCTTCAACCAGCTTCCCACCGTCCTTCTATTCTCCTTCGTTCCGAGCTGTTCTATCTCTCTTATGGAATCTGTAGTCTCCAGTCTACATCTCTTTCTCCTTCTCTTCCTTCGCTAGGGAGCTCGTTCCACTAAGACCAGTCCTCAGCCTCGCCTGACTGACTGCCTTCCTCTGCCTTGAGCTCCTCTCAGGCTGACCTGCTGTCAGCCTGCTCTCTCTCTCTCAGACCCTCGTCTGACTGACCTCCTTCTCTGGGACTCACCCCAGACTGACCTGAAATCCCACACCTTCCCTTTCTTTTATATCTAACTCCACCCGCCTCCCCAGCACCTCTCGTGTTACGAAGCCAGGGACCACAAAAGGCACCCTATGACCTTTCCAGCATAAAGCATGGATGGGTCCCTGCTGAACTATCCTGTGTGTGGGGTGCAGGTGCTGGAATGCAGAAAGGAGTTCCCAGCCTACCTGGATGGTGGGGCACTACACATTTGCCATTGAAACTCAGTTTTAACAAAAACGGTTTGGAGTAGCTAATTGGGCCTCGTCGCTGCACCACTATGGTAAGCTTTCTGATTTGCCACTGAAACACACTTTTAGCACAAATGATTAGACAAAACACCTGAGATAAGTATCCAAATTCTGATTAGTGTGCTCGGTCTATCCATTTGATTTAAGATGGAAAGCAGAGGAAAAGGACAGCTGCACCCCCAGTTGAGTACAGAATGCCTTCTGGAACTGACACCACATCTGAGGGAACTCCGTGAAGCTTCACAATCTCATTAAAAAACCTGTGCAAGGCATTCGGAAATGCCGATAAAACAATGAAAGGCACCATTTTACTGAACCGATCCACAACCACCAGAACCACAGTCTTGGCTGCCAATACCAGTAGGTCAGTAATAAAACCCCTGGACAAGTGTGTCCATGTTCTGCTAGGATTGGGTAGCGGAAGAAGAGGACCAGACGGATGGGTATGTGATATTTTAGAATGCGCGCAAACACTGCAAGCAGACACCTGTTGAACCACATCCTGATGCAACCCTGCAGTTGTCTTACCCCATGAATGACCAGCAAGTACAGAGTTATAATGTTCCCTAATTACCTTACGTTGCAAATCAAATGGTACAGATAACCTCCCCGAAGGGCAGTAGGCAGGGGTCTCCCCCTGAGCCTCCAACACCTCACCCTCCAGGTCAGGGTATAAAGCCAAGATGACTACCCCCTTCTGCAAAATTGGGGCAGGGTCCTCATGGTCACCACCACCAGGCAAGCTCTGGGACAAAGCATCCGCCTTGATGTTTTTAACATGTGGATGGAAAGTGACCACAAAATTGAATCTAGTAAAGAACAGGGACCACCTAGCTTGTCTAGGGTTAAGACATTTAGCCCCCTCCAACCATTGTCGCCACTCCTCAAACGCCAGTTTAATCGCCAAAAGCTCCCTGTTACCCACATCATAATTTCTCTCAGCTGAGGATAATTTTTTGGAAAAGAAGGTGCACTGATGCCATTTATCCGGGGACCCTGGGACAACACAGCCCCACCTCTGAAGCATACAATTCTATGATAAAAGGCTGAGAAACATCAGACTGACTAAGTATAAGTGCAGTTGTAGGGGAGTGGGTCCAGGAAAGAGGACCAACGGTGTGTCTGGGCTGGAACTAGGAGGGCTTTCACCTGTGTTCCCGGGGAGTATGATTTCAGGCCAGGGCCGACTGGTGATCAGGCAAGGGGGCGAGTCTACTATGACTATAGGATGAGGAGCACAAGGAAAACAAGGGAAACTTGGCGGGAAGAGAGTCTGCACATAGGTGGGAGGTGCGAAGCAGGCCTCTCCATTCAGCAGTGAGTCAGCACATTGGACAGAGGAGCGTGGGCACCCGACCTGTCAGGACGCTTGACCGATAATGCAGAGACCGCTCCCAGACCCACTGCAGAACGTGGCCCTCGGCGCGCCCTCAGGCCCGGCACTTACTGTGCATTGGACAACACCACTCCGCAGGCATTCCGCCCAGCGTCACCGGGCTCAGCCTCCCCAGGAACCGTGGGCTCACCTGTGCCACTCCTCAACCGCGGCTACAGCTTCCACTTCAGGAACCGCAGGCTCCCCCTCTTCGCTCTCACTCCCGGAGGCTCTGACCCCAGGAGAGCTATACGGGGCCTGCATACGCCCTGCACCACCAGAGCACAAGGACTTCCAGACCCTCCGGCAGTGCTTCCTCAGCTGGACACGACGACTACAGAACCACTAGAACAGTTCCCCTACACCACCTCTGCAGGACGTCAGAGACCAATAAGTGACTTCCCATTGTTCATACCTCAGTACCCGTGGCCGCATAATGGTCACCTCCCACCCTGTGTTAGATATCCCAGATTGTGTATTTGTGTTTTGCCTCCCTGCGTGGAGAATTTGTTGTCAGCTTTACCTTATATATTCATATAAAACTTGAGTTTAACCCTTGCTCTGCCTCCTGTTCATCACTGCATGCCGCGCACCTGCTAGTTACCACATTTTGATGTAGTCGGCAGGATGCAGCCTACAAGTGTGGAGGCAGCAGACCAAGGGGCCGGGGTGGCCCACGGTCTAGCATATCGTTGGGGGCTATGTTAAATAACTTGCCAAAGTTTTTTCCGATTTTATAAAATTTTGCTTGTGTTTCCAATCACGAATCTGAATGTGCCATATTTGTGCTGAATTTATCTTTGGTGATTGTTTTCCGAACAAATTCGCTCATCACTAGTCACTGCGTCTGCATTTTTTGCCCACTTCTGATTTTGGCTTACAAATACTGATGTAAATTACTGACCAAATACTCAACATGAGAACCTGCCTCTAACAGCCAAGGGTGGCGTGATCAAAATGTCAGATCTATCCCAAAATGGTGTAAATAAAAAGTTTGTCTTGCCCCACAAAAAATAAGCAGTCACACCAGCCAAAAAATAAAAATAAGAGGGGCTGCTGATAAGTCTTTTGCTTTGTTATCTTTTTTTGTTTCTTTGGTCAGAAATGTTATATCGCATGAAAGCCTTATATGTCTAATATATTTTTTCAAAATTTTGTGTTTTTAGTCTATGGCAACAGTGTTCTACGCACGTGGGAAAACAAAATGGTGGAGTCTAATGCGATAATCACTGCAAATGAGAGCAGAGGAGTGATAAAATTCTTATTTTTGCAATGAAAGTCTGCGAAGGATATTCATGGTGATATGTCGCACACATTGGGGCATCAATGCCCTTTATATTCTACAGTTAAGAACTGGGTTCCCAAATTTAAAATGGGCCACTTCAGCACCAACGGTGAAGAACGTCCTGGATGACTGAGAGTGGTTGTTCCGGAGATCATCGATGCTGTGCACAAGCTCATACTGGAGAATCAGCAAATTTTAGCTAAAGCAATAGCAGACATCATGGGGTTTTCCCGTGAACGTGTTTGCGTAATTATCTATGAACATTTGGACATGAAGAAGCTATCTGCAAAGTGGGTCCCCAAATGTTTGACAACAGATCAGAAAAGCATGCGAGTGAAAACTTCCTGGTCCATTTGTCAGTATTTCCTGACTGATAAGAACTTCCTGGATTGACTGGTCACTATGGACAAGCCCTAGATTTATTTGTATGACCCTGAAACCAAGGAGCAGTCAAAAGAGTGGAGGCACAGTAGTCCTCCTCGTCCAAAGAAGTTCAGGGTGCAAAAATCAGCCACTAAGATGATGGCGTTTGTGTTCTGGGTTAAGGAGGGCAAGCTGCTAGTGGACTACCTTCAAAAGGGTTCTACCATCAATGCAAGGTATTACATTGAACTTTTGGACCAATTAAAGGCAGCTCTGAAGGCCAAAAGGCTCGACAAGCTGTCCAAAGGAATCTTGTTCCTGCAAGACAACGCCTCTGCTCAACACTGCACAATGACCAAGGCAAAGCTGGCAAAGCTGGTTGACCATCCACCTTTTTCACCAGATCTAACTCCCACCGACTATCATCTGTTTCCAAACTCGAGGAAGCACCTCAAGGGTACCAAATTTCACACCATTTCTGATGCCATGGCTGTTACAGATGCCTGGTTTGAGGCACAACCAAAATCCTTCTTTTTACAAGGCTTACAGAACTTGGAATACCGATGTAAAAAGTTTGTTGACATCAGTGGAGAGTATGTGGAATAAATGTAAAGTTTCATCTTCATATCTTGTTTCTTTCTGGGTTAAGCCAAAGACTTATCAGCAGTCCCTCGTATAATGGGTCTCGGAAAAGGGCGACATACATTTTTTTTTTCAATGTTCTGATTTTTCTTCACAAATAGCATAATATAAAAAATCAACATATTTTGTATTGCTGTACTTGTACAGATGATGAGAATCATATCGCCAGGTCATTTTTACCACACATTGAACCCTGTAAAAACATTTCACAAAAAACAGCAGAATTGTGATTTTTTTTTTTCACAATTTCACCACACTTGAAATTTTTTTTCCTATTTTCCAGTACACCATGTGGTAAAAAGAATGGTGCCATTCAAAAGTAGAACTCATCCTGCAAAAATCAAGCCCTCATTCATCTATGTGGACAGAAAAAATAGCAAAGTTCTGGTTCTGGGAAGAAGGTGAGAAAAAAATGAAAATGGAAATTGGCTGATTCTGGAAGAGTTAAAGTTTTTATGTTTTATATTTGTCATCCTTGTGGAAAAGCCATTGTTAAGTTATTACTAACAATATCGAGACTGGCACATGTGGCAATTACACTCTTCCTACCCTTCTAGTCGTTTTATGTGTGACTTATAAGAGTGGATTTTTTTATGTGAAATAATTATATTCATTATTTGTGAGTAAAGGATAACAAGCTTAGTATCATGACATAGCTATTATTGAATGACAGTAAAATGTCTGTGCCCAACCCAACAAACTATAGCTTGATTACATATGTTTTATTTTACACACAGTAGTTGGCGATTTAACTGTTCAGTAAATGTACTGTATGAGCAATGGATAAATAATTCTACATTATAATGGATTAACCTATATATCTTACTATTTTTATGATTGTTCAAGTTCAGTGAGATACCATGAATAGTGTCAGGCCACACGGCACTGGGGCACTGTAGGGGCTTTCATATTGTGTGAGAGTTGGGACTTCACAGGGTAGAGAGCTCTTTGTGGGGACATCGTACTGCCTGGGGGAAGCTGTGGGGGGGGTCTCTCATACTGTGTAGGAAAGCAGTGGGAGCCATCATACTGTTTAGGGGGCTGTGAGGACATCATGCTGTGGTGCAGTTACTGTGGAGGCATCATAAACTGTTGGGGCTGTCGGGTTTTCATACTTTGTGGGGGCATCATACTATGTTATTGTTACGGAGGACTTCTTAACATGTGTGTGTGGGTCGGTGCAGTGTGGGCTATCATACTGTATAGGAAAGCAATAGGGTCTATCATACTGTGTAGGAGGCTATTGCAAAATCATGTTGTGGTGGAGTCAATGTGTAGTCATCCTAATATTTGGGTGCTGTGGGGAAATCATACATTGTGGGGGAGCTGTGGGGGCATTATATTGTGTGGGATGCGGTGAGGGCATAATGCCATGTTGGGGTCATTGGACCCCTCTTACAGTGTGTGGGGTTGAACTATAAGAGTATAATAAGGAGGCGAGAGAGGAGTCAGGGGGCTGCACGCAGTAGCAATCCAATCTGAATAAGGCTGGATCCAATGTATAACAGGTGAGTATCGGTCCCGCTGAGAAGCACAGCCAAGTAGAGAGAGAAGGAGGGATGTATTCGGCATATCGTCCAGTAGCTTAAATTCCAAAAATTTATTAAAGTGTCAAGCCATGTTAAAAAATAGTAGTAAAAAGCACATGACATGTTTCAGGTGCATTAGTAGCACCCATAGTCATAGGTTAACCTATGACTAAGGGAGCTACTACCATGCCTGAAACACATCAGGTGTTTTTTACCACTATTTTTCAACATGGCTTGATACTTTAGTAAAATTTTGGGATTTTAAGCTGCTAGTTGATGTGCCGAGTACATCTCTCCTTCTCTTTCTCTAAGAGTATAATACTGTGGGTGGAGAACTCTGGAAAATCATACTTTGCTGTGTCTACTCTGGGGTTGTTACACTGTGCATGTGGGGGGTACTGTGGGGGAATTCACTGGCACCATATCATACTGTGTGCTGCAAGTTTCTTTGCTGGCATCATACTCCAGTGGGTAAGAACACTAAGTGGCTTCAATGGGGCAAAATTACTGTGTAAGTACCAGAATACAGTGATGCAAATAATTATTTGATCCCTTGCTGATTGTGTAAGCTTGTCCACTGACAAAGACATGAACAGTGTATAATTTTAGGGTAAGGTTAATTTTAAAATTCAGAGACAGAATAGCAAAAAGAAAATCCAGAAAATCACATTGTATAAATAATAAAAATGTATTTTCTTTTTGCAGTGAGAAATAAGTATTTGTTCCGCTACCAACCATTAAGAGTTCTGGCTCCTACAGACCAGTTGGATGCTCCTAATCAACTCATTACCTGCATTAAAGACATCTGTCTTATATAGTCACTTTTATAAAAGATTCCTGTCCACATACTCAATCAATTAATCAGTCAAACGCTAACCTCTACAACATGGGCAAGACCAAAGAGCTTTATAAGGATGTCAGGGCCAAGTTCATAGACCTGCACAAAGCTGGAATGGGATGCAAAACCATAAGTAAGACGCTGGGTGAGAAGGAGACAACTGTTGGTGCAATAGTAATAAAATGGAAGAAATACAAAATGACTGTCAATCAACATCGTTTTGGGTCACTATGCAAAATCTCACCTCGTGGACTATCCTTGATGATGAGGAAGGTGTGAGATCAGCCTAGAACTACATGGGGGGGACTTGTTAATGATCTCAAGGTAGGTGGGACCACAGTCACCAAGAAAACCATTACTAACACATTACGCCGTAAAGCTTTAAAATCCTGCAGTGCCCACAAGGTCCCCCTGCTCAAGAAGGCACATGTGCAGGCCCATCTTAAGTTTGCCAATGAACACCTGAATGATTCTGTGAGCTATTGGGAGAAGATGCTGTGGTCAGATGAGACAAAAATTGAGCTCTTTGGCATTAACTCAACTCAAGGAACAGAAATGCTGCATATGACCCAAAGAATTCCGTCCCCACTGTCAAGCATGGAGGTGGAAATATGTTTTGGGGGTGTTTCTCTGCTGAAGGCACAGGACTACTTCACTGCACGAATGGGAGAATGGATGGAGCCATGTACCGTAAAATCCTGAGTGACAACCTCCTTCCTTCGGCCAGGACATTAAAAATTGGTCGTGGCTGGTTCTTTCAACAAGACAATGACCCAAAACATACAGCCAAAGCAACAAAGGAGTGGCTCAAAAAGAAGCAAATTAAGGTCATGGAGTGGCCTAGCCAGTCTCCAGAGCTTAATCCCATAGAAAACTTATGGAGGGAGTTGAAGCTCCGAGTTGCCAAGTGACAGCCTCAAAATATTAATCATTTAGAGATGATCTGCAAAGAGGAGTGGACTAAAATTCCTCTTGAGATGTGCGCAAACCTCATCATCAACTACAAAAAACCTCTGACTGCTGTGCTTGCCAACAAGGGTTTTGCCACCAAGTATTAAGTCTTGTTTGCCAGAGGGATCAAACACTTATTTCTCACTGCAAAATGTAAATACATTTATATAATTTATACAATGTGATTTTCTGGAATTTATTTTTGATATTCTATCTCTCAATGTTAAAACTAACCTACCCTTAAAATTATAGACTGTTCATGTCTTTGTCAGTGGACAAACTTACAAAATCAGCAAGGGATCAAATAATAATTTACTTCACTGTACATGTCCATCTTCCTGCCATTAATGAGCTATGCCATTCTGTGACTTCTTATGTGCTGCGACCCTGCCAAACATATTTTGGGGGAGAAGGTCAGATGAATTAGGACTCTTGCTATGCGTCCCATGATTTTTATGTACGCCCCTGATCAAGTTTATGTAATATTTGGATTAATCTACATTTATCTTTCTATTTTTAATTTAAATTGTTCAAGATTATTTAATACAAGGTGCTACATCTATAATGGATACTCTGGCAAATCTGTGCTTATGTGGAAGCGACTCTACACCTAGTCACTTAATAGAAGAAATAGATTTCCAAGACACCAAAAGTTTGGTGCACAAATGGCCTTATTTAAGCAAAAGTCTTTCATTGAAATTTGGCTTTACAAAGGTCATATTTCGAAAGTTGGTAATTTGTAACTCGATGCAATAAAATAATCATCTGGGTAACATGTACGAGGTGCTACATCGTTTATGCATTACAGCTTTATTTAATTAAGGCAACTGACTTAAAAGGGTTTTCCACTTTTTAAAAAAACGAACCTCCAAAAAATCTCTGCAATGTAAAATGTAAAACAAAGCCAGACACTACTTCACCCTCCCTGGGTCCAATGTAGACTCTCTGCTGCTCTGGTCTTTGTGTTTTACATCATTTCGAAAGCTCACATCACCGCTGCAACCAATCAATGAGCTCAGTGACCCTGATTATGTAGACGGCATGAGGTGCATAGCTCAGTGATTGACTGAAGCATTGATATGAGCTGTCGAAGTGACCGATGTGGAGTCACCGCTGCAGCCAAAACACAGAGCGAGGAGCCAGTGAAAGAGTACAGGAGGATGAGTACTTTCTGGCTTTGTTTGGGCGTCTGGAGTCCTTTTTTGAAAAAGTGAAAAACCCTTTTAATGTTAAAAAAAAGTTACAATTACATGAAGCATTTTTGCTGCAGAAACTTCCACAACTGAAAATCCAATCCCTATATTTGTCTGAAGTTTGGCTCCATTCAGACATTAGTCTTTTTGACGTACGAGAAAAACGGACCAAATTTCATCAGTGATTTTCGTCATTTTCATAAAATTTCCATCAGAATTTGGTCAGAGTTTCATTATTATTTTTTTTCCTCTTCTCCTATCTGTCAGTCAGTGAAAAATAGGCAGCACACTGATGGTATCCAAGAGCTGTCAGATTTTTTCACTGCCCCATAGACTTGCATTGATGATTTTGATGCAACTCTCTGATCAGTATGGGACGTGTCTCCACAATTTTTCACAGACCACTCAGTCCAAACAAAAAATCTGACATGTGAAAAACCTCAAAGAATGTCATTGTGAAATCCATAAAAAAAAAGGATGGCATATGTACAGTATGTGAAAAACTGACATGCGAATGAAACCTTACTTCTACAGCAAGTGCTTAGATTTCTACAAACAATATTGATAAGAATAGGACAGTCACAGAAATCTGTACAGCATTTTTTATTGTTTTATTTTGAATGAGGCGAATGGGGGGTGATTTGAACTTTTATTTTTTTTATTTTTAAAAACTTTTTTTTACTCTTCACATGTTTCAATATTCTCCATGGGAGACTAGAAGCTGCGATAATCTTATTACCACTGGTACACATAGGCAATGATAAGATCGCCTGTGTGCAGCAGAAATGCTCGCTTGCTATGAGCGCTGACCGCTGGGCAGCGCTCATAGCAATCCAGCAATGACAGCCACAGGGGTCTGCTACATATAGGAGATGACCAAATCGCCTGTGTGCAGCAGGAATGCTCACTTGCTATGAGCGCCGACTGCTGGGCGGCACTCATAGTAATCCGGCAATGACAACCACAGCGGTTTGCTACAGCCCCTGGATTGTAATGCCAACCCATAGGTGACCCGTGGTCATGTGACATGGGTGCCGATGGGCGGGATTAGTGATGTGCCTCCGGCACCATCACATTGAATCACATTTAACAGGTGAACAGCCATGGGTGGATCGTGATTCCACCAGCGGCTGTTACGGGCACATGTCAGCTGTTCAAAACAGCTGACATGTGCCGGGAAAGATATGGGCTCATTGCCAGAGCCTACATCAATGGGAGAGATGCATGTGCCATACATTTATGGGGAATGTCATGAAATAGTTAATGTTGGCTCCATTCCAAAATCTATGGCAACTAAGTGGTTAGCAATGTTACTTTGCAGTGCTGGGATCCTGGGTTAAAATCCCACCAAAGACAACATCTGCAAGAAATTTGTATGTTCTCCCCATGTTTGCGTGGGTTTCGTCCAACATTCAAAAGACATTCTAATAGGGAATTTAGATTGTGAGCCCCAATGGGGACAGAGATGATGATTGTTGTAAAATGCTGATAAATAAAAGGTGCTATATAAGAGAGCAAAATAAATAACATTGAATTCTGATATTCAATCAGTGGACAGTCCCTCTGAAAGAGTCGCTGCAAATTTGTATTCCCAACTTGTTAATCAGTGGGTGTCCCACAGCTAGGAACCTCACCGATCTAAACAATGGAGCAATGACCAAGCATGTGTTGAAATACCATCATAACAAGTATGAAACAGCCATTTTGAGACAGAGTAACACTTTTTAAAATGATTCCAATTGAAAAATTGTTGTTTTCTTAATCTAACAGGGCAGCACGGTACATCAGTGGTTAGCACTTGAGCCTTGCAGTGTTGGGGTCAATCCAACCAAGGACAACATCTGCAAGGAGTTTGTGTGTTCTCCCCATGTTTGCGCGGGTTTCCTCCGGGCACTCCGGTTTCCTCCCACACTCCAAACACATACTGATAGGCAATGTAGATAGTGAGCCCCAGTGGGGACAGTGATAATAATGTCTGTAAAGCGCTGTGGAATTAATAGCGCTATATAAGTGAGTAAAATTAATAAATACATAAAATAAATAATACATTTGCTAACCCCTTACCTTCAATGACAAAATAACAAATGTACAGATTTCTAAAAGTCCCCTTTCTTATTAAGGTGCCAACACTGTGAGTCAAGAAACCACCTGTCTAGATTAATGGAGACTCCAAATGCCAGAGGTAATAATTTTTTTTTCCATCTCTAATGTCTTTTTGTGCAATAGCCCCTGTAAATCAAACACCTGTATGAACAGCAATCCTGAAAACGGACATAATATTTTATGAGCCATTATAAAATAAAAATAGGTTTATGTAAATTTTTAACCATGGTGTTATATGAGACAAACAGAAAACATGAAAATAACAAGGTGAGACGACACTATGCAACATTTGTAATGCTGTGAATTACACATTGTTACAATTATGTTTTAATTATTCTTTTACCATGTTAAAAATTAAGGTCTTGACTCGTAGGTGGCAAAATAACCAACTGCAAATTTGTTTGCAATTTAGAAGGTGTGTAGTTATTTCCTTTTCTGTAAATAATAGTACTATGAAATGCCATGCCAGCGCTTTATGACAATAAAACTGCAATTACTAGGTATTTTTATGTTGTAGAATGCTGCCATACCCATTACCTGTGTATAAAAGGAGATGTTGCCTTCACTTCAGAACTGCTCTCCCAAGCTTACACCGCAGTTAGCCTCATCTTTCCATTCCTGTCATGGCTCACTGTAACTCTGCATACAGAAATTTCAGCTCTTCTTCTATGCCAAGGAATGGGAACAGGAGCCTTATGAGCTCTCCAAGAAGCAATAGTGGCTCAAGGATGCAGTCCCAGTACAGCAGAAGTGCCTATAATGCTGGAGGAACAAGAAAAATTTCTGTTGCAAGTTGCAGTACTGGAATGGGTGGATATGGGGGTGCTGGTATGGGTTCTGGATATGGCTCATCTGGAGCTGGCTTTGGCAGACCTGGAGGTGCAGGCTTTGGTGGAGCAGGATATGGAGGCCAAGGCTTTGGTGGATCTGGCTGTGGGAATGGTGGATATGCAAGCATTACAAATGTTACTGTCAATGAAAGCCTTCTCACCCCCTTGAATTTGGAGATTGATCCAAATATCCAGAATGTACGAAAAGAGGAAAAGGAACAGATCAAGACACTAAACAACAAATTTGCTTCCTTCATTGACAAGGTATGTTCATACTACACCCATAAGTGTAAGACATATGATAGAAATAAACAGTGCTACTAAATTATTGAATTGTGGAAACAGAATTTACTTAGCTGGGCCTACAACTTCCAAGTTTAGACAAGCCGTAAATAGAGAAATTATATATTATATATATTATATATTACACACTATCAGACTTTTGTCTACCATGACTATCACCTCTGTAGAATATTCTGTCCTACTTCAGTACACAGTAGTATCCATATGACTTCTGTAACTGTATTCATACAGTCTCCAACTAGCTTCTCCCCCTTCCTGACTAGATTTCAATCCCTCGTGGGCAGGGTCTGCCCTCCATTTTGTCTTCTCCCCCCTTCCTGACTAGATTTCAATCCCTCATGGGCAGGGTTTTCCCTCCATCTGTACCAGTCTGTTACTCACTTAGTCATGTTTATTGAATTTGCTTGTTTATTGTGTTATGTACTTTTTCCATTTTCACTTATACAGTTCCCTAAAAAAAAGTTTTTTTTATTTGTGCCTGTTCTTTCATGCAGAATAAATTGTACTTTTATTTTTTCGTACCAATCAATAGTTTCTACTGTGAAACCAAAACTAGTACTAATAATTAGAATTTTATGACTATTATTATTATTATTATTATTATTATTTCAGTTCAATTCTCTACATTGTTTTTAATAATTTACTATTGTCATGGTTTCTCCTAAAACATATACCGTAATACCAACATATAAATTGAATTTTGTAGGTGCGGTTTTTAGAGCAACAACATAAAATGCTGGAAACCAAATGGGCTTTCCTGCAAGAACAAAAAACAGCAAAAAGCAATGTAGAACCTCTTTTCGAGTCCTACATATCTAACCTCAGAAGGCAGTTAGATTCCTTTGAAAGTGAAAAGTCGCGTCTAGAAGGAGAGAAGAGGAACATGGAAGATTTGTTGGAAGACTTCAAGAAAAAGTATGATTTTATTCAAATGTTTTATCGCTACTATCATAACAACGAGTACCTCGTTCACAATGACTTGTTTTCCCTTTGTAGGTATGAAGATGAACTGAACAAGCGCACAGCAGCAGAAAATCAGTTTGTAGTACTGAAAAAGGTGACATGACGTGACATGACGTACGCGATTTATGTGGCAGTGGAAAAAGGTTATTAGTACAGATTGGGTAACACAATGCGTCTTATAATCAACAGGATGTGGATGCAGCATTTATGAACAAAACTGACCTACAGTCAAGGGTTGATTCCTTGACTGATGAGATCAGCTTCTCAAGAGCCGTTTATGAAATGGTAAGTTATTATTTGTGGAGACACTAAACTTTTTATTGGCTTCTTTAATATACACTGAGCTCTAGTTACTTGCGAAACCTTCACAAATCAGGTCATTATTTTTGCATTTTAAAAAAGGTTATTTGGTCTAATACATTTTATTTTGAAGGGCTATATAGAATTTCACACAGAACTTTTCTTATATGTATTTCTACATTATACTACAATAATTTGCACATGATGAAACCTCTCCCAAAAAATCCTTTCAAGAGATATACTCATGATCTAGATAATTTCTTTTGTGAAAATGTTCACAATTTTTCATTTACATTGGCTCTTAATTTAGAAAGTCCTATTCTTTCAAATCTTTTTCTGACCACAATTGTGGGTGGTTTGGTGAAACAGGTTTCATTATGCACTAAGACATCTCCAAAAGTCTAACTATTTAAGAAGAACAGTGAATAATGTAGACCAGAATTTAAAATCTATCCTATCAATCTATTCACATTCTCTGAGAAACCCTTCCAAAAGATAATGTTTCAGTGCAAATTTGAGAGGTTGCCTCAGATATGTTTTGTGGTATATTACTGAAATATTTCATTTTATTTTGCTTTCCTTCTGAATCTTACAGGAAATAAGAGAACTTGAAAATCAGATCTCAGACACCTCAGTTATTGTGTCAATGGACAACAGCCGAAATCTAGATATGGATGGCATAATCGCTGAGGTCAAAGCCCAATATGAAGAGATAGCCAGGAGCAGTAGAGCTGAGGCTGAATCCTGGTATCAGTCAAAAGTAAGTGCAGGCTGAAGAAGCCTACCATTTCAGTCGATGGAGTTAAATTCAAGTCACAGTAAAAGCCAAGGCAAACAAGTGGAGATTACTAGTGCATCGATTCCACTGAATTACTGAAAATCTTTTTTGCATTTCTCCAGTATGAAGAACTACAGAATACAGCAGGAAAGCACGGAGATGACCTGAGAAACACCAAGAATGAAATTGCAGATCTCAACAGAATAGTGAACAAGCTCAAAGCAGAGATTGAAAATGCAAAGGCTCAGGTAAATCATTAATAGAATGCAATATATTAGTAAGATGATGGCCTATTAAATTAAAATTAGATACATTCCTGTCTCTCAATTTTTGTATTGCTAAAATTTGGTCGTTTATATTTGTATGATTTACATGTATTTTAGGAATTCAGGGGCTTGATCAACGATTATGGTCACAACTGAATGTATATGCTCTGTTGTAGGAAACAACGCACTGAATATAGTACTGTCAACAGATTTACACATATGTCAATGTAAGCACTGCTATGTTTTTACAGTAACATTTATGCTTTTAGAGAGCCAAACTAGAGTCTGCCATAGCAGAAGCTGAGGATCGTGGGGAGATGGCTATCAAAGATGCTAAGGATAAACTCACTGATCTGGAGGAAGCTCTGCAGAAGGCCAAGCAGGACATGGCTCGCCAACTGAAAGAATACCAGGAGCTGATGAATGTTAAACTGGCCCTGGATCTTGAGATTGCCACCTACAGGAAACTGTTGGAAGGCGAAGAATGCAGGTATAAATACAATCAATACAGTTTTTAAAAGAAAAATGTCAAAAAAGAGAAAACGATTGACTTATTCAGTTGACCTATTTAATACACATGTCATAAAGAGATCATTTTAGTATGATATATTCACGTAACTGTAATTATCCTTTATTTTCTGCCTTAAAGATTTATTGGTAACTTGGCAAATTTGTAACACTTTAATTAGAAAGAAACATTAATTATGTACCTTGTATATTAATATGTTTTCGGGATCTTTAAGGAGAGTTTGTCAGCATATTTCAGGCTGTTATACTAAAAAACATTATCAAAAAAAATGCAACCATATTTACCAACACCAACTAACGCACTACAGGACGCAGCAGTGACCCATGATAAAGGCAGAGGCAACACAAGTACAAATACTGATGAAACAACCACTCACACACCTACTATTCATGGAATGGTCTAATTTTATAAATGCACAAGAATAAAACTTTAATAACGCACCAGTCACACAAGCTTTATCCGTGTGCATTTATAACAGTAGGCAACTTCTTTAAATATTACTAGGTGCATTCCGGAGGGTGGTGTATGTGCAGTAACTTTTCCTGGGCAACAGCCTCAATGACTCTCTGGACATGCACCACCTCTACTCCAGGAATGCTCGGCACAGCCACAAGGTTTCAATGCCAATAATATTGACATAAGGGAACCCTTGATCAATCAGTCAAGTTGAAAGAAGAGAGAGTTAAAGTATTGAAAATCAAGGATACTGGTAGGATAACGCCCAGTGGGCCCTTACCATCTACTTTCATGTGATGTGAAGCAGAATTGAAGTTAATTTTTTTTCTGCTGTCCTACTGCTGTAAATGGTCACTTGCGTAAGTTTCAGTCGGATTAGTAAATTGGTAGCCTGAAATGTGCTAACACATTTCCTTTAACATAAAACTTTAGAAACTTTTGCATTAACGTAATTTGATTATTTTGTAGGATTTCTGGAGAATGCGCTGGACCCGTTAAAATATGTAAGTATTATAATATCATGCCATCTTTATTTATTATTGCTGTTATCATCCTTAATATTTAATATGTAACACTTCTGCCATCTTTTACTTACAGCTGTTATTACATCTACAAACTGTAATGGAGGTGGCTTTTACCATGATGGTGGAATGAGCTCTGGTGGTGCCAGTGGTGGAGTCAGTGGTGGTGCCAGTGGCAGTACAGGAGTGAGCGGCAACCGCTTCAGTGGTGGAAACAATTTTAACTCTGGCAGTGGAAATGTCAACAGAAGTTACAGTACTGGATCCGGATATACCTCTGGAAGCAGCACAACTGTGACCACAACTAGATCTACCTCATCAAGTTCTAGAAAAATGTAGTCTCATAATATCTTCAACTGATTGAAAAGTGTTTCCGACCGGCTTTGTTCTTGCGTTCTCGCATATCTTGCTACTTTTGCCTGCATGCCTGTTTTGCCATAATCAATACATGACTTGACTAATAATGCATACTACAAGCATACTAGTTCATGGATGATGACAATTTCCATTTATTGTTTCATATTGATGCGTTAATTCTGCACATGTGACATATTTATATGTTATGGAAACAGTTAAAAAAAAGCAAAACTAAATTCAAAATACCTGTATTTGCAAATTATTGATATTTTCAACATACCGTAAATTAGACTCACATTTTAGTGTTGATAAGGAACCATTAAAAATTGCATGGATCATCATATTTAATTATCAATGTCTTCACAGTTTGTAAATGTAGAAAAAAAATGATATTTATTTTTATCCAACAAATTATGATTAGCAAATGTAAATATCTGACACAGTATTCCTTTAAGTTGTGATTCCTTAACTTTTTGTCAGTGGCATTCCGAATTGCTTTAACTATTACTCTCTAGCTTCTGTACAAGTTTCTCTCTTTAATTCAGTTCAATAAACTTCAATTCATGAATATCATCTTTGTGCTTTGTCATTGTACAGTCATTGTATAATTTGTATCCGAGGAGAGATCAATATTTTTACTTAAAACTGTTTTTACAACAGAGTGCATAAATCAATAGCACAAGGGAATGAAAAATCTTTGTAGAATATCTAATCAGAAAAATACACTTTTTTTCTTCACCGATAACTTCATAGTTTCATAGATTTTAAGGTTGCAGGTAGCGAGAAGTCCACCGAGTTCAGCCTATACCCTAACATGTTAATCTGAGTATAGAGCAATCAGACTAATTCCCTGGATCAATGAACCATCGCAAAAACTAGTACCCATTACAAGTAATATTCTAATTTTTAAGAAAGCCATCAGGTGACTGACAGGCATGGGCCTAAGGTTGTGAAACAGCAGATTACAAGAGGAGAAGGATACAAACAACATGAGTGGGAAAAAGCGAGTTCATAGTGAAAGGAGGAATATTCTTGGTGTTCGACATGTTAGGTGTTAGGTGTTAATTAAGGATTTACTGAACAAACACTGTTTTGTCCTATCCAAAGACCACTGACAACATCTGTTACTGGACAAGCTACTTAACTCCTTTTCACGCAGTACACCATGTAGATAAGGTTCAGAAAGCACATGTGGTCCAGTGGATGACAAGTGATAGACTAAAGGCCTTTTTACATTTAGCAATGCACCAGCGATCCGACCAGCGATCCGACCAGGTCAGGATCGCTGGTGCATCGCTAAATGATCGCTAGTGAGCTGTCACACAGAAAGATCTCACAGCGATGCAGCAGCGACGCAGCGCACGATACTCACCTTTCACACACAGCGATCCTGACGTCCTCCTGCCCGCCTCCACGCGTCGCTCGTCGTCACAGCAGGAAGCTGACGACGAGAAATGGAGCCATCCGATCTCGCACGATCAGCGATGGACAGCGGGGGAGCCGGTCGGAGGTAAGTATCACACATAGCGATATCGCTAGCAATATCACTGCTGTGTCACAACACAAAATCAGTGACGTTTTAGCGATATTGCTAGCGATATCGCTATGTGTAAAACCCCATTAAGGCTGGAGTTACACATAGCGACTCACCAGCGATCCTGACAACGATATCCATGTGTCAGGATCGCTGGTGAATCGCTATGTGATCGCTGGTGAGCTGTCAAACAGACAGCTTCACCAGCGATTAGCAAATCGACGCCCAGCACCCGGCGTCGCTGTGCACGTTAGTAACCAGCGCGCTGATGCAGGAAGCTGGTAACTAACGTACACATCGGGTATCCAAGGGACGTGCGTCCCTTGGATACCCGATGTGTACATTAGTTACTAGCAGATCGCTGGTCTCCCGCCTGTCACACGCAGCAATGCGTGGTGGCCAGCGGGAGACCAGCGACCAAAAAAAAGTCCTGGCCTTTCCTGCAGTGATACCGGCAGGGGGGCAAGTCGCTCATCGCTGTCACACACAGCGATCTCGCTGGTGAGATTGCTGTTGTGTCACAAAAATTGTGACTCAGCAGCGATCTCGCTAGCAAGATCGCTATGTATGATGGGGCCTTAAATGAAAAAAAGCCAGCTCACCAAACTTTCCAGGTGCAAGGGAACTCCGTCCTGTTGAGACGATGAATTGCAGGAAAAACAAGTCTTTGTTCCAGCTCCTTGGATAAATATCTTCAAATTTTATTGAGACAGTTAAAATGCAAGCATGCTCCAAGACTGCACCATACTGTATATGCACAAAGGACAGCAAATGATGTGTTTCGATCGCAAAGAGAAATCTTTATTAAAGCTCAGCTGACTACTGACTACTTTACATCGTATCAAAGTGTCATATCATCAGTTTGGTCCCATGAAAAGATGTTATAAATCATTTACAAAAATGTGAGGTGTGTACTCACTTTTGCGACATAAAGTATGGCCTGGGCTGTATCCCCCATAGGGGACTTAAGGGGAGGGCCGCATGACTAAGGAGGTTAACTAGGCCATAACTTTGGGTGGTAAGGGGTTAATATGAGGGATAAAGTTTAGGCACAAATTTAGGGGGAGGAGTATAGGGTCAGGGGAATGATGTTGGATTTTGTGATTGGTCAGTGGGAGGTATCCTGTGGGGGGTACATAAGGTGAGGGGCGGTAGGAGTAGTTCATTCGGGATAGTAGCTTACCTGTAATGTCATAGATGCACTTGTCAAGGAGATCCATGCCTTGTCAGAAAGCAGGGGACAGCAGTTGCTCCAGGAGCAGCTGCAGCTGTGGAACGCTGATGAGGGGATTGCTGAGGTTGCTGTAGGTGTGCCAGGAGGTCCCAACTGCCGAAGTGACTTAGTCCTTATGTGACTCCCCGGACCAGGCACCGGCTGCAGAGCTCGTCCAGGGGCCCATCCGGATCATCGACTCAGCTCTGGCTTACAGTCACTGGGTGCCACTCTGGAGGGATTCCTCAGCGTCGGCCGGTACCAGGAGCTGGGGAAGTGATTTCATTGTCTCCACCCCCTCTGTGATGTCACCTCGGACAAGTGGTATCACTGACCAGGAAGTGCGGCTGACGTTAAGGAGCAGGGCCTCGGCTACTGTGGGGAGGATGGAGATGGCATTGGAGTGGCAGGTGTGGCAGCGCCAGGATCAGGTGGCTGGATGTGGGATGTTGAGAGTGGATGCGATGGAGCGGCAGGTGCAGCTGCGCCAGGAAAATGCCACAGGTGTGGGTAGGACGGAGACCTGATCAGCTGGAGCTGACCCAGAGGAACATCTGGAGCATCCGCTCGTAGTACAAGGTTCACGGGCAGCAGGAACTCAGCGGTGGAGATCCAGAAGAATGATGCGGGGGGCCGGGAGGTGACCCATCTGTGATGTCGGCAGCAGTGGGGGCCAGGGTTTTGTCCATAGGAGAAGGCAGATCGCTGCCAGGGATGCGGGCTGCAGGCAGGCAGATGAAGTCTCTCCGCCTTCCAGATGACTTGCCACGGTGAATAGGAGGTCCATGTCTAGCGGTGGGTTGACTATGTCGGGTTTACCTGGCGATGTCCCCAAGCTGGACTCTACCTCTGAAGAAGAGGGCCAGATTTTGTCTGACAGTGATAACAGTGAACGCGATAGTCACGGAGTACAAGAAACAGCTATTAGGAGGCTCCCTCAAAGTCGGCCTGATAAGACACGTGGTTTGCATGCACCTTGGGAAAAAGTGAATGATGTGGTTGTGAGTGAGCAGTATTTTCGGAGGGGTTTGGCTGCTGGTAGTGCGATGAGAACTGTACGTGTGAGCGACGTGGTGTCGGAATTTTTTAGTATGGTGCGGGTATATTTGTCACCTGCGTCAGGTCTTTGTTGAGTTTGGCAGGGTGGCGCTGGTGTTTCATGGTCAGCAGGGGTGGTGGAGACCCCTCTGGTTGTTAGTGGTGGGATTCCTGCACTGGTTGCGGTTGCTCCAGTGGTGGTTAATGAGACGGTCTTGTCACCAATGGCTGCGGCGACTACAGTGGATGTGGTTGGGTTGGATGACCGAGCGAGTGGTGAGGTTTATGTGTGCTTTGATGGCCCTTTAGGGGCTCATTTAAAATAAGAGGTGCGAGAAAAATATGGAAGGAAGAGTACATGGAAATTTTTTCTCTTTTACCATTAGAAAAGTTTAATCTGGACAGGGTAAAGCTTGATGAGAGTAAGAAGGATGAGGAGGAGTGCAGGCGTTATCGCTTTATTCCTCGCACTATTCAGAACTGGTTACAGGCGTTTACCACTTTAGTGAGTGTCATTGGGAAGAAAGCTCCAGAGAACTCTTCTGCATTATTTTGTTATTTAGATTCCATTGGTGAAGCATTCCGAGTTTATGGTGGGATGGCATGGCTGAGGTATGACGAGCAGTTCAGGCAAAGGAAGGCGGTCCATCCAAGTTTGCGGGGGGACACAAGGAGATTAGTTTGTGGTTGATGGCAGCACCGAAGTCTGCCTTGCAGTCCATTCCCAGGAGTACCAGGGTGCTGCCAATTCGGCGGCATCCTCGGCAGGTTCCAGTAAGGATGTGTGTTGGCAGTTTAACATTTGGGAGTGCCGTTTTGGCACATCCTGCAAATATAAGCATGAATGTTCTGGCTGCAGAGGGTCTCACAGCCATTCCAAATGCTTTAAGAAGGGAAAGGGGAAGTCAAATGAGGCTTCTTCAAAAAGGGAGGACGCCGATGAGAATCGATTAGATGCTTCCATTTCTAAGTAGGCATCCGGATAGGGAGGTGGCTGTGTTGTTAAGCGATGGTTTTACTTTTGGCTTTAGGATTCCTTCAGCCGCAGTGCCTTATTCAGGGTGGCCTACAACTTGCTTTTGGATAGGAGGCATGCGGCAGTGGTTAGGGACAAATTGGATAAGGAGATTGTGTTGGGTCGAATGGCGGGTCCGTTTTTGGAACCCCCATTACCGTCAATATGTGTTTCGCCGCATCGTGTCATGCCCAAGAAGCAGAATAACAAGTTTCGCTTAATCCATCACTTGTCTTACCCTCAGGGCAGTTCTCTTAACGATGGTATTGATCCGAGTTTTCATTTGTTTTTGGGAGGGTAAGTATTCTGTGGATTGTTGTTTACCGATGGGTTGTACGATTTCGTGTTCCTATTTTGAAAAGTTTAGTTGTTTTATTAAGTGAGGGAGGAATCCAGCTTGGATTCAGTCTTGCACTATTTGGTTGATTTTTTGTGTATTGGGCCGGCTGGATCCGCAGTTTGTTCTTTGCTGCTTAGGACGGTTGAACAGGTAGCTTCTCTTTATGGTATTCCGTTGGCCCTGGAAAAAATGGAGAGTCCCTCAACGGCTTTGAAATTTTTAGGAATTGAATTGGATTCAGTCAAGATGGAATGCCACTTGCCAGAGGACAAGTTGTTAGACTTGAAGTCTTGTGTGCAGGAGGTTTTGCAGGTGACGAAATTGAGCCTGTGCCGATTGCAATCTCTTTTGGGTAAGTTGAATTTTGCATGTAGAATGAATTTTACCCATGGGACAAGATTTTTCACAGGGTTTAGCTCAGGCGACGGCCATTGTTACACATCTGTTGCATTTTGTGAGATTGAATCCGGAGCACAAGGCGGACTTGTCTGTTTGGGTGGATTTCTTCAATCTTATAATGGCAGGTTGGTATGGTTGGATTAAGCTGTGTCTAATTTGGATCTCATTTTGTTCACGGACACGTTGGATGCATGTGGTTTTGGGGCTTATTTCAGCGGAAATGGTGTGTGGGAGAGTGGCCGGAATCATGGAAAGCTGCAGGTCTAGAAAAGAACATGGCACTGCTGGAAATGTTTGTTATTATAGTAGCTTTGGAGGTTTGGGGCACTGAGCTGAGGAACAAGAAAGTGTATTTCTTTTGTGATAATCTGAGTGTCATGCATTGTACTAACAACTTGTCGGCTGGTTCTTTGCCGATTTTGTCTCTGTTGTACCATTTAGTGCTCAGGTGTTTGGTTTTTAATGTATGGTTTTGTGTTAAGCATGTACCAGGTGTTCATAATTCAATAGCTGATGCATTGTCTCGCTTCCAGTGGGATTTTTTTCAGGAAGTGGCGTCGGATGCGGTGCTGTTGGAAACCGATTGGCCCCAGCGGTTGTGTCCACTCAGCATTGAATCTGGTGAGGGGCTGGTTAACCCTTGTACATGGTCTCGGTATCTTGTGGCGTCTTTGGTGAGAGCTTGAGGAGTCAGTTGGTGAGCATGTGATGGAATCTGACTGTCCCTACTTATTGTTGTTTATGATTGGCAAAGCATTTCAGGAGGGCTTGTCTTTTTTGGTGGTAGCGGGTAGGTTAGCAGGTTTGGTGTTTTTCTTTAAACTTTTGGGTTGTAGGGATTTTACTAAGGATTTTTTGGTTTGTCAGGCTATGAAAGCATTTCATAAGAGTTCTCTGGTAAAGGATTGACGACGCCAGGTATCGTTTGAAATACTGGCTCAGCTTGTTACGTTGCCTTGGTGTTGTGTGCTGTTCGGAATATGAATGCAGGCTGTTTGGGGCAGCCTTTGTTTTGGCATTTTCTGGTGCATTTTAGGGTGAGTGAGCTGGTGAGCAGGAATGTTAAATGTCATGTTGGCCTGTTATTACAGAATGTAGTGTGTTCAGAGGAGGCTGTACGGTGCTATCGGAGGTGGTCAAAGACTGATACAGCCAGTAGGGGTTGTTGGGTGGAATTGTGGGGTGTAGCCGGTTTGTTTAAATGACCGGTGAAATGGGTTTCTTCGTTCCTGGAGGTGAGAGGTACAGCATTGGGTTCCTTTTTGGTACATCAGGATGGCTCTGCATTATCAGTGCATCAGTTTATTACCATTTTTAGGCAGTAACTGGCTCATTGTGGTTTGAATGGTTTAGAGTTTGGTTCTCATTCATTTCGGATTGGGGCGGCCATGGAGGCTGCTCGGTGGGGTTTTGGGGTTAAAGTTGTGAAAAAGATTGGTGTCTGGGAGTCTGCTAGGTATCGGTCTTACATCCGATCCCATGTGTTATAGGGCCTCCCCCCTTTCCCCTCCAATTTTTTCTAGTAGTTTGGTTGCATTTTAACTTGTATAAGGGTTGTTGCATTCCATCTTTTTGTTTTATGTTTCGGGACCCCTCGGTTGATCTGGGTGTCACTCGTATGTGTACTGGGGTGCTATTTGGACTGACACAAGACCGATGGGGTGTCAGTTGGGCTTATTGAAGGAGGTTGCTTTGGTGCGGTTGATCAGTGTCAGGGGTTTGTTGTGGAGCCAGGTGATGCCAAAATTTAATTTTCACGCTACTCTGGGTACGCCCCCGGATATACTCATTCTGCATGTGGGGGGGAATGACTTGGGCTCCAGAACGTCTAGGGACTTTATCTATGACATCAAGTTTGACTGCCTGAGGTTTTTGGCATCCTATCCGGGTTTAGTTCTAGTGTGGTCAGACATCATTGGATGGCATTCATGGAAACACGCCAGATTGGTTGAGCGGATAAATAAAGCTTGGAGTAAGGTGAATAGGGAGGCTTCCCGTTTCATGTCTTTGCATCGGGGAACTGTGGTGCATCATCAGGACCTGGGAGTTCTGTCCAAGGAATTTTTGCGGTCAGATGGGGTCCATTTAAATGATATTGGTATAGATATGTGGGCTTTAGCATTGATAGGGTGCAAAACAGGCTCTTTTGGTGTGGCAGGACTCAAAGGCATAAGGGGTCATGCCTGCTCACTGTGGCAGAAAAGGAGTAGGGGTTTTGAAGGAGGTTGATTACACCAAGGAGGTCGGGGGAGCCCATTGCAGGGATGGGTGACTCCCATGGGTGTTAAGCAGGTGCTTGAATTAAAACAGATTCCTACTGAGAGAGGTCTCAGTGGGACATTTTGGTGTGGGCAACAGTCAGCTGGGTCCCCTTGGGACGATTGTGGTGCGGCTGGGGGTGGCGTGGTGGAGCTGTTTGCTGAAATCTTCAAATGGTTGAACCTTCAATTCCCCTCCTCCTTTTCAGAGAAAAAACGAATGTTGTTTGATGTTATTTAATGTTATTTATGTTTACATGCTATAATAAATGGGGCTGCTGTGGCTTTTATAACCAATGTTACGCAGTATGGTGTTTTATTCATAGTTAAGTGGGGATAAGGGGGTTCAGATGATTATGTGAAGAAGGCCGGTTAGTCATACATTCCAAAGTCAAATATATATATATATATATATATATGTATATATAAAATTCCAGATAGAGGACATGCACTGCATTACCTTGGTCCATTCTGTAACTTACCTCATGGAAGCTGATTAAATTAGGCTGATAGTATTGATGTCTCATAAACCCTGGACTGTTGTTTTTGCTTTTCCCCTTCCTCATCCAAGTTTCATTTGCGCAAGTTTCCGCATCCCCTCTCCTGGATTGTGGGATTGGAACCCTGAAAGGGTGCGGTTGCTTTAAGCACTGTGATCTTTTAGCCCTACATCTTACCTGCATTTGCCCCGAATTTTACCTGCCTTAACCTTGAACTGTTCCTTGATAAAGCTGCACACGTGTGTTTAAGAGCCCGTGATCCACTAAAAGGAGCCTGAAGTTGTCCAGGAGGATCCAAGGAGCAAGCCGGGTGGGGACTAGATGGACTGATGCTGAGCTGGCCCATGGGCCATGTATTAAAATTAACTTTCTGTGTTTGGCTACCTGGAGCAGGAAAGGACTGATCCATGGGCCTAAACTTTTGCTGTTATGTACAGGTCCCAGGAGCAAGGGGACTGGGGTCATTCAGACCTATGTCATAGGAACTTGAAATTTTTGTTCCAAGGCTCCAATCGAGTGGAGCCAAGGTCATGGATGACCCAACAAAGGTTATCAGATAGAGACTATCTTATATCTAATATATAAAGCTCAAGTGTGTGTGTGTATGTGTGTATGTCCGGGATAGGCGTCCGCACCGTCGCAGCTACAGCCACAAAATTTGGCACAGTCACACATCTGGACCCTAAGAGCATCCTAAGCTGTGTTGTGAGGCAAAATTTTAACCCCGAGCATTCCAATTCACCAAACAATTTTGCCCCTATCTACAAACTGGGGAAAAAGTGTGTGTGTGTCAAGCCCCGCCCCTCATTATGATGTCATAATGCCCCTATTTGCATACTGGGGAAGCAGTGTGTGCGTATGAAGCCCCGCCCCTCATTATGATGTCACAATGGTTGCCATGGCGACGCTGATGTCATCATAGGTTGCAAGCCCTGCCGCCGCTCATTATGATGTCATAATGGTTGACTATGGGATGGAGGATGTGTGATGGGTATATGGGCACTGGACTATGGGATGGAGGATATGTATGATGGGTATATGGGCATGGGACTAAGGGATTGGGGGATGTGTGATGGGTATATGGGCACTGGACTATGGGATGGAGGATATGTATGAAGGGTATATGGGCATGGGACTATGGGATGGAGGATGTGTGATGGGTATATGGGCACTGGACTATGGGATGGAGGATATGTATGATGGGTATATGGGCACAGGACTATGGGATGGAGGATATGCATGATGGCTATATGGGCATGGGACTATGAGATGAAGGATGTGTGATGGATATATGGGCACTCGACTATGGGATAGCGGATATGTATGATGGGTATATGGGCACGGAACTATGGGATGGAGGATATGTATGATGGGTATATGGGCATGGGACTATGGGATGGAGGACATGTATGATGGGTATATGGGCACGGGACTATGGGATGGAGGATATGTATGATGGGTATATGGGCATGGGACTATGAGATGGACGATATGTATGATGGGTAGAGTTGAGCAAAATGGGTCGAAAAATTTCAAAAGTCGCCGACTTTTGGTAAAGTCGGGTTTCATGAAACGAAACCCGACCCTAGGGTGAGGTCGGCCACGAGCTCGGTGACTTTAGCGCCAAAGTCGCGTTTCAAGTTTGTTTTCCGCCCTTTTTCAGCCAATCAGGATCCACGGACACTGTGGGCAACGTGATGACATAGGCAGGGGTTACCACCATCTTTGAGAAGGGCATGCAAGTGATTGGCTTGCTTTGGGGGGCGTCACAGGGGGTATAAAAGGGCGTGCACGCCGACCGCCATGTTACTCATGCTGATCTCAGAATAGGGAGAGCTGCTGCTGATGATGATTCTGTAGGGAGAGCGTTAGGCAGGGAAGAAGACACCAAAAACTGCTTCTGCTGCTAGCGATTTTGCCTGTACAACACATCAGTCACTGTGGGTGCAGTGCAAGTGGAGGCTATATTTTGCTGGATCAGCTGTGTTGGTTGTTAGGCTGCCTTATAAGGCTTCCTGATAGCTCCATTGCTGTTTTCCCACTGCTCTGCAAACTGCTTTTTTAAAAGCAATCCAAATTTTTTTTTTTGTCCTGGTGAGGCACTGAGCGTTCATTTTTTCACACCATACAGCGGTGTACGCTCCTCACACAGTACCGTGTAACGGCTGTTATCACGGCCACAGTGAAGCTATCTGTGTGTGACTCTGTAAGAATAAGTCGAGGACATGTTCCGTTCTTACAGACCTCCACCTTCTAGTTTTGTCTGTTTTTCAAACAGTTAAGTATATTTGCTGTTTGATCACATTCAAAACTATAGAGAGACAGCGTGTGTCAGTCCGTATACTTAAAAAACATGGAGCTTGACAATTTTACGGACACCGGACAGCGGTGTACGTGCACGCTCCTCTCTCAGTACCGTGAAACGGCTGTTATTATGGCCACAGTAAAGCTATCTATGTGTGACTCTGTAAGAATAAGTCGAGGACATGTTCCGTTCTTACAGACCTACACTCTAGGGAGATTCCTATTCTGCCCAATTCTATATACACCTTGTAGTTTGTCATACACTAGCCAATTTCTGCCTGTGACATAGCGGTGAGATATTCACTGGGCCTCACACAATCCAACAGTGTCCACAAGTGTGTTCAGAAATTCTACATCTCCCCTGTCCTATAGTGACATTTTTCACACCTGCGACATTGAGCCTGTGACATAGCGGTGTGATATTCACTGGGCATCAAACAATCCAACTGTGTCCACAAGTGTGTTCAGAAATTATACATCTCCCCTGTCCTATAGTGACATTTTTCACACCTGCAACATTGAGCCTGTGACATAGCGGTGTGATATTCACTGGGCCTCACACAATCCAGCAGTGTCCACAAGTGCGTTCAGAAATTCTACATCTCCCCTGTCCTATAGTGACATTTTTCACACCTGCGACATTGAGACTGTGACATAGCGGTGTGATATTCACTGGGCCTCACACAATCTAACAGTGTCCACAAGTGTGTTCAGAAATTCTACATCTCCCCTGTCCTATAGTGACATTTTTCACACCTGCGACATTGAGCCTGTTACATAGCGGTGTGATATTCACTGGGCCTCACACAATCCAACAGTGTCCACAAGTGTGTTCAGAAATTCTACATCTCCCCTGTCCTATAGTGACATTTTTCACACCTGCGACATTGAGACTGTGACATAGCGGTGTGATATTCACTGGGCCTCACACAATCCAACAGTGTCCACAAGTGTGTTCAGAAATTCTACATCTCCCCTGTCCTATAGTGACATTTTTCACACCTGCGACATTGAGCCTGTGACATAGCGGTGTGATATTCACTGGGCCTCACACAATCCAACAGTGTCCACAAGTGTGTTCAGAAATTCTACATCTCTCCTTTCCTATAGTGACATTTTTCACACCTGCGACATTGAGCCTGTGACATAGTGGTGTGATATTCACTGGGCCTCACACAATCCAACAGTGTCCACAAGTGTGTTCAGAAATTCTACATCTCCCCTGTCCTATAGTGACATTTTTCACACCTGCGACATTGAGCCTGTGACATAGCGGTGTGATATTCACTGGGCCTCACACAATCCAACAGTGTCCACAAGTGTGTTCAGAAATTCTACATCTCCCCTGTCCTATAGTGACATTTTTCACACCTGTGACATTGAGACTGTGACAAAGCGGTGTGATATTCACTGGGACTCACACAATCCAGCAGTGTCCACAAGTGTGTTCAGAAATTCTACATCTCCCCTGTCCTATAGTGACATTTTTCACACCTGCGACATTGAGCCTGTGACATAGCGGTGTGATATTCACTGGGCCTCACACAATCCAACAGTGTCCACAAGTGTGTTCACAAATTCTACATCTCCCCTGTCCTATATACACCTTGTACCTTGTTTTACATTACTATATAGTTTGTGGGATTTTGTGTACATTTTTACCAAAAATGAGGAAGGCTGGTGGAAGAGGCCGTGGAATTTGGCGGGGGTTGCCAGCTGGTAATGATGGTGTTGGTGGTGGATCTGATGGTAGTGGCAAAAGCAAAATAGGACCGAATGCAGGAGGTGTTGAGCCTGCGTCATCGTCTGGCTACACAAGGCCTCGAAGGCTTAGTTTTCTAGGAGGTGGCAAACCACTTTTAAAGCCAGAGCTTCAGGAAAAAGTTTTGGCTTACATTGCTGACTCATCCTCCAGCTCTATCGCCTCCTCTTCTGAAGTTGTAAAAAATAAAAGCACTGAGTCGTCATTGGAGGCTCATGTTCATGAACCACACCTTTCCTTGTGTCCTTCACCCCAACCAAGATTGAAGGATGACGCAGGCCATATAACTGATTACTCCATGGAGCTGTTTTCACATACCATGCCTGGGTTATCAAGTGAAATGGTGAATTACCCAGGCCAAGATGAATCTGACATGGAGTGCACTGATACACAGCCGCTGATAGATGATTCTGCTGGTACATTCACTCAGAGCACTACATTGTTCTCGCAGTGTAATGAGCCAGATTCTGACCCTGATGAGACTCAGGTGCCCCTTCCCGCATACTATACCACCATACACGGTGACACAGAGGAAGGTGCACATGACATTGAAGAGGAGATGATGGATGACCCAGTTGTTGACCCAGATTGGCATCCATTGGGGGAAGAGGGTGCTGCTTCCAATAGCTCAGATGAGGAGGAGGAGCATCCACAGCAGACATCGACATCGCAACAGCTGTTATCTGGCAGGCCCGGAGCACTCCAAAGACAGGTTCCAAAAATCAAAAGAGTTGCTGGACAGCTTGTCCAGACGGTCAAAATAGCACAGCGTGCTAGGCCGCAAAATGTCTTCCAAAGTAGGAAGAGTGCAGTGAGGCACTTCTTTGAACAAAATCCTCATGATCAGGCCAAGGTTATCTGTAAGAAGTGCGCAAAGACCTTTAGCCGAGGGAAAAATCTGAAAAATTTGAATACCAGTTGCATGCTTAGACATTTAACCAGCATGCACTTGCAAGCGTGGACACAACACCAAACCTCAAGTACCACATGTGCAACTGATCACAAAGAAGGTAGTCAGCAACGCTACATTGTTTCCCCCACTGTAAGCCCAACGGTTAGCACAGCAGCAAATGTTGAGGTGTCGTTACAAGGCCAAAGCAGTCAGGGAATCCCACTGTTTTATCAATGAAAGACTGAATCTAGGCCATCAGAAAGAACACCAACTCCATCACCATCATCAACCCTCTCTCAGTCCGCCCTGTCCACCGCTAGTTCCACCATATGCAGCTCTCAAGTCCAGCTCACCCTCCCAGAGACTATGAGTAGGTCAAGAAAGTACTCAGTCTCTCATCCGCGTACACTGGGTTTGAACGCCCACATTGCCAAACTAATCTCGTTAGAGATGATGCCCTATCGGTTGGTGGAAAGCGCATCTTTCCGCGAACTCATGGCCTATGCAGTACCACGCTATGACCTACCCAGTCGCCACTTCTTCTCTCGCAAAGCCATCTCAGCCCTCCACCATCATGTGAAAGACCGCATTGTCCATGCACTCAAGCAGTCAGTGAGTGGAAAGGTGCACCTCACAACAGATGCATGGTCCAGTCGGCATGGCCAGGGCCGTGACGTGTCCATCACTGCACACTGGGTTAATGTGGTGGATGCAGGGTCCACAGGGGACAGCGGTGGTGGGACAGTGCTGCCTAGCCCACGGTATAGGAAACAGTTGGCTGTAGGCGTTCGACCCTCCTCCTCCTCATCCTCCTCCAGAAGCGAAAGCTCGTCCACAGAGCACAGTCGTACGAGCACTCCATCTGCAGCTGCTACTGTTGCACACGAGGTGTCCCCCTATCGAGTAGCTAGTGGAAAGCGTCAGCAGGCTGTGTTGCAGATGATGTGTTTGGGTGACAGACACACCGCGGAGGTGCTGGCCGAGTACTTTCAGCGACAAACTGAGTCATGGCTGGGCAGTATACATCTTGAGGCAGGCAAGGTAGTTAGTGATAACGACCGTAATTTTGTGGCAGCCATAGCCCTTTCAAAACTCAGCCACATACCTTGCTTGGCTCACACCTTGAACCTGGTGGTGCAGTGCTTCCTCAACAATTATCCGGAGTTAACAGCCCTGCTCCAGAAGGTGCGAAGACTGTGCGCGCACATCCGCCGGTCGCCTGTACACTCCATTCGTATGCAGAAGCTGCAGCGATTGCTCCCCCTTCCCAACCACCGCCTCATTATCGACATTGCAACAAGGTGGAACTCCACCCTGCACATGGTTGAGCGGTAGGGATGGGCGAATCCTGAAATACTCGGAATCGCTAGACTCTAAAGAGTCCGACTCGGAAACTCGCTATTCGTTGCAAGTCTAGCGAGTCCAATGTTAATGAATGGGGATGCGAGTATTGCAGCGATTCCTGTGCTGCCATTTTTTTTACTCTTTACTCTCATAAGTGGCCCCTAGCTTAGCGATTTAGAATTCATCCCTAAAGCACAGAAAATCATTTCTACATCACGCTAGAAACTAAACAGGAAGTCGCCTGTGCTAACCGATTTACTGCACAGGCTGATCTGATATTCTGCACACACAGGCAGATCTGATCTGCACACACAGGGCGATCTGATCTGCACACACAGGGCGATCTGATCTGCACACACAGGGCGATCAGATCTGCACACACAGGCCCACCAAAGATGTGTAGCAGACGTGATACAGAGAGGCTGATCGGCCTGGTTGAAGAGTGGCCCCAGCTGTGGCAGCCCACGCACCCTGGCTATGGTGATGAAAGACAGCGAAATATGGCTTGGAGGTCCATCGCCAGAAGTATGTTCCCGTCATTTGATTACGCTGGAGAAGATGGGCAGGCAAACATGGGTAAGAGTTATGTGATGTCATTTCTTCTATTTTCTTTTACTGTACCCTTTTTTGGATTAGGAGAGAGTGAGATTTCTTGTGTCACCATTGGCGTCTGTGACGCACTGAAACCGTGGTACCCAGCACCGGGCCGGGGTCTGCTTCACTGGGGGATGTGATGTGACCCGTGCTGTAGTCTCAGGGGATGCACAGTGCAAAGGGGATAACTACAGGGGACTGTAATAGGAGGACAATCAAGGCTAGTGATGCGTATTGGCACAGCAGGAAGGTAACGTGCATGCTATTAGCTGGTAGCAGAGAAGCCCTGCACTCTCCCTGAAAAAATTGTTTAGTGCGCAAAGGCAGTCACCTAGGTGGACTGTGGTGCTGTCTGCGTCACCGCTCTGGGGTGAAGTGCGTGCTGTAACTTAGCAGAGAAGCAACGCACTCTCCCTGAAAAAATTGTTTAGTGCACACAAGCAGGCAGCGTGCGTGCTATTAGCTGGTGGGATAGATAGCAGCAACGCACTGGTCTGCCACAGAAACAATAACGCTGCAGGGGTAAATATGACCCCAATAATATCTGGTGGAAAAAAAAAAGAAAATTTGCTCAGCTATGCTTCTGATTTCAGCTCTGATGGAAGCTGAGTGAGTAAGCTAAGCTCTGAGGATGGTGCTGTATGCACTGTAAGGCTGCTCCTGCCTTTCTCCCTGCCTACAGTCCTCTACAGTACTCCTCCATCCTGGTAGTTCTGAAAAGAACTTTTGTGTTATATGTGAGGAATCTTGAGGTCCTACACTGACTAACAGTCCCTAGATCTGCTCTATGTCTCCAACTCGCCCTGCACTAGCTCAGATTGTCACAGGAATGTGCCCAAAATGGCGGGGGCAGGGTTTATATATAGCCTTGCCTGTGATACATGACATAGGCATCACGATGGACAGCAGCCAATCATAGTAGTGCTCTTCACAGTTTTCTCACCTAACAAACTAGGCTGTCTCTGAAAATTAACATATTCTGTATTCTGCGAGTCCCGAATACAGTATATAGGAGTCCTAAACTCGCTAAGACTCGCTGCTGACAGCGGGACACAAAATCGCTAAGAAACTAGGATTGCTTGTATTAAACTCTGAAAAAACTAGGATTGCCATTGATTTGCATTGGACTCGTTACTGTGCGAGTAATCGCTTGGAAACTCGCAGAGTACCGACTCCTGCGAGTCCCCTACTACTCGCAGAGTAACGAGTCCTAACGAGTAGATTCGCCCATCCCTATTGAGCGGCTGTGCGATCAGAGGCAGGCCATAATGCATTTGTGGGAGGATACACGGCCAGGCACTTTGAGAGCAGACATGGAGTTGACAGGTGTGCAGTGGTCGAAGCTGAAAGACCTCTGTAAAGTCCTTCAGTGTTTTGAGGAATGCACACGGCTGGTAAGCGCAGATGACGCCATCCTAAGCATGAGCATCCCACTTATGCGTCTGCTCATGCAAACTTTGACGCACCTTAAGGAGCAGGCGTCTGCAGCCAATGTTGACGAGGAGGAAGAGGAGGAGGGAATCCTTGATGACATTCAGCCATTGTCTGCTCAGGGACCTATCCTGGATGAGGTAGAGGAAGAAGAGGAGGAGGAGGATGATGATGGGGATAATTACTTAGGGGAGGAGGATGCATCTCGTGGGGCAAGTGAAAATGTTGGCGTGGCAAGGTCTGGTACAGGGTTTGTGCATGACTGGGGGATGTGGATTTGCCAAAAAGTGCTCCTCCAACCAGCACTCGCAGTGCATCATTGACACCGGGAACATTGGCCCACATGTCAGATTATGCCTTGCAGATCCTAAAAAGGGACCCCCGCATTGCCAAAATGATGAACGATGACTAGTGTTGAGCATTCCGATACCGCAAGTATCGGGTATCGGCCGATACTTGCTGTATCGGAATTCCGATACCGACTTCCGATATTTTTTCAATATCGGAATTCGGCATCGGAATCGGAAGTTCAGTTGATTGACGGCCTGACGTCATCATGATGCGCGGTGTGTGCGCATCATGATGCGCCGTCATTTCGGGCCTTCCGGGGGTCTCTGCCGGCCTGCCGGGGGGCTGTGCCGGCCTGCCGGGGGGCTGTGTGGACTGCCCGGGGTCTCTGCCGGCCTGCCGGGGGGCTGTGCCGGCCTGCCGGTGGTCTGTGCACCCTGTGGGGGTCTGTACCGGCCTGCCGGGGGGCTGTGCCGGCCTGCCGGGGGGCTGTGCTGATGTCCGGGGGTCTGTGCAAGCATCGTCCGATGGGACTACAAGTCCCATCGGGCGATGCCTGCTACCATGACAGTGATTGACACATTAGCCAATGATGGGACAGTAGTAGTCCCATCATCCGGCTAATGTGTTAAATGTTAAAAAAAAAAAAAAAAAATACTACATACATACTACATACATGCTACATACATACTACATGCTACATACATACTACATATATACTACATACATACTACATACATGCTACATACATACTACATGCATGCTACATACATACTACATGCTACATACATACTACATGCATGCTACATACATACTACATATATACTACATACATACTACATACATGCTACATACATACTGCATGCTACATACATACTACATACATACTACATGCATGCTACATACATACTACATATATACTACATGCATGCTACATACATACTACATGCTACATGCATGCTACATACATACTACATACATACTACATGCTACATACATACCACATATATACTACATACATACAATACATTCATACAATACATACATAGACATACAGTACATATAACATAGAGTAACATACTTACCAATACTTGTCACATTGTTCCCCGAAGCCATTGTCTTTCCGGAATAAATATTAACATAACAAACCACAAAAATACTCACCCACGATCCGAAGCAGTCCACGAGTGTGTCCCACGACGATCTTGGGTAGAGAACTGCAGCATCAGATGATGCTGCCGTTCTCTACGGGCTGCAGGAATCCAATGACGGAAGGTAGGTATCCTTCCGCACTGTATTCCTCCGCCACTTAAAAAAAAAAAAGTCCCTAGTCTCACTTTATGCCATTGCTGCGTGGGAATTTCCCACACAGCAATGGCATAAAGTGAGACTAGGGACTTTTTTTTTTTTTAAGTGGCGGAGGAATACAGTGCGGAAGGATACCTACCTTCCGTCATTGGATTCCTGCAGCCCGTAGAGAACGGCAGCATCATCTGATGCTGCCGTTCTCTACCCAAGATCGTCGTGGGACACACTCGTGGACTGCTTCGGATCGTGGGTGAGTATTTTTGTGGTTTGTTATGTTAATATTTATTCCGGAAAGACAATGGCTTCGGGGAACAATGTGACAAGTATTGGTAAGTATGTTACTCTATGTTATATGTACTGTATGTCTATGTATGTATTGTATGAATGTATTGTATGTATGTAGTATATATGTGGTATGTATGTAGCATGTAGTATGTATGTAGTATGTATGTAGCATGCATGTAGCATGCAGTATGTATGTAGCATGCATGTAGTATATATGTAGTATGTATGTAGCATGTAGTATGTATGTAGCATGCATGTAGTATATATGTAGTATGTATGTAGCATGTAGTATGTATGTAGCATGCATGTAGTATATATGTAGTATGTATGTAGCATGTAGTATGTATGTAGCATGCATGTAGTATGTATGTAGCATGCATGTAGTATGTATATGGTATGTATGTAGCATGTAGTATGTATGTAGCATGCATGTAGTATATATGTGTTATGTATGTGGTATGTATGTAGCATGCATGTAGCATGCATGTAGTATGTATGTAGTATGTATGTAGTATATATGTAGTATGTATGTAGCATGTAGTATGTATGTAGTATGTATGTAGCATGCATGTAGCATGCAGTATGTATGTAGCATGCATGTAGTATATATGTAGTATGTATGTAGCATGTAGTATGTAGCATGCATGTAGTATATATGTAGTATGTAGCATGTAGTATGTATGTAGCATGCATGTAGTATATATGTGTTATGTATGTAGCATGTAGCATGCATGTAGCATGCATGTAGTATGTATGTAGTATATATGTGGTATGTATGTAGCATGCAGTATGTATGTAGCATGCATGTAGTATATATGTAGTATGTATGTTGCATGTAGTATGAATGTAGCATGTATGTAGTATGTAGTATGAATGTAGCATGTATGTAGTATGCATGTTGTATGTATGTAGCATGTAATTTTTTTTTTTTTTTTTTACATTTAACACATTAGCCGGATGATGGGACTACTACTGTCCCATCATTGGCTAATGTGTCAATCACTGTCATGGTAGCAGGCATCGCCCGATGGGACTTGTAGTCCCATCGGACGATGCCTGCACAGACCCCCGGAGCCTGCACAGACCACCGGCAGGCCGGCACATCCCCCCGGCAGGCCGGCACAGCCCCCCGGCAGGCCGGCACAGCCCCCCGGAGCCTGCACAGCCCCCCGGCAGGCCGGCACAGCCCCCCGGCAGGCCGGCACAGCCCCCCGGCAGGCCGGCACAGCCCCCCGGAGCCTGCACAGACCACCGGCAGGCCGGCACAGACCACCGGAGCCTGCACAGACCCCCTGGCAGGCCGGCACAGCCCCCCGAAAGGCCCGTACAGACCCCAGAGAGGCTGTACAAGGGCAGGAAAGGGTTTTTCTTATTCCGATACCGGAAGTCCCATAGACTTGAATGGGACTTCCGGTATCGGAATCGGCGATACCGATACTTTTTTTAAAGATCGGCCGATACCATCCGATACGATACTTTGAAGTATCGGACGGTATCGCTCAACTCTAACGATGACGACTACTGGTTGGCCAGCATCCTGGATCCACGCTATAAAGGCAAATTACAAAACATCATGCCACAGGAGAACCTTGACCTAATATTGGCTACTAAACAAGCAACTCTGGTAAAACGGTTGGTTGAGGCATTCCCAGCACACAGCAGCGGTGAAGGTTCTCACATGAGCCGTACGGGCCGGGGGCAGCTTGGCAGAGGTGTTTGTGGTGCACACAGCAGAAGTGGTGTTGGAGACCGGGGTTTCATGACAATGTTGTGGACTGATTTTTCAAGTACCGCTCACACAATTGGTAATACTGCATCGATGGAAAGTGACAGGAGACAGCAGTTGTCAACTATGGTTACAAACTACTTTTCCTCCCATATCGATGTTCTCCCGCACAGGTCATTCCCCTTTGACTATTGGCCGCTAAACTGGACACCCGGCCTGAATTGGCACAATATGCCTTACAGGAGCTTGCTTGCCCAGCTGCAAGTGTGCTATCGGAAAGAGTCTTCAGTGCAGCTGGATCAATCCTGAAAGAAAAAAGGACCCGTCTGTCAACCCAAAATGTGGATGATCTAACCTTCATTAAAATGAACCATGCATGGGTTTCCAAGGATTTTGTCCCACCTTCCCTTGATGACACATAGGTTGCCAGAAAAATGGCTTGCTTTGGTCCTCCTCCTATTCCGCGAACTTGACCTATTTCGCCTTTTGCAGCAGCTGAATGTCCCACATCAACATTTGCCACTTTGTAAACCGCCCTAACTGGGCTGCCCCCCCACCATGGCCGGGGTACCCACCTAGCGCACGAAACCGTGCGAGTGCCGTTGCCCTGGACAGGTGGGTAGCCCGACTCTTGGGCGCGGGCACTGGCACAGGGTCCCTCATAGTGCAATCAAGTGTCTCTAACGGTGGTGGTGCACACCCGCCGTCAGACACACCGCCGTACTATGAGGGGCCCAGTGCCAGTACCGACGCCCACGAGTGTGCCCCCCTTGCTTGGGCAGGGCCCCAGCATTTGCAATGTTTACCTCTCCCTGCTCCTCCGCTATGTAGTCTGGGCTGTCAAATCCTTCACTGGGACTGCCACTACAAATTGATTGAACTGAAAGATGATGGTTAAGATGTAGCTATGCCTTGTTCTGCTGGCTGGGCTCTAGCTCCAGATGATCAATGGCTTCCATTTCTTGTGGACGTCGACTCACAATGACATGTAGTGGTGGTTTATCATCAGCTTTCACAGTTTTCCTACTCACAAACGTGTGACATTCCGGCGCACATTTTAAAATGTGCCCTCTCATGCCAATCAAATAGAATCGCCTATGGCCTGTGGCTTCTGTCTTTTGCACTCCAAAGTTACGTGACAGATCATGATAGCCAGTGAGCACCATGTTTACATCGCTCCCTGTGATAAAAATTTGATTGAGATGAGTAACAGTGATGGAATCAACGGAAGTGCGATACAGCAAGACTTTATTCACAAAAAAATGTTTTCACTGTCTCAACACACAAATTAATTGAGGGTCAGCATCGCCTATGACAATTGTGACGGAAGTTTTTCCCGTGAATAGTAATTCCTAGATTTCTGCAATCACTAGCCTTTATGTCAGTAATTGTATGCATCTCATTTCCTATTGCGGAGAGGCTGGACTGTATTACTGAGACAGAAATATATATGAAGATTTAAAAATAACACCAAAAGTATATCGTTGTGTACGCCTCAAATGCATTTCCTTTTTTCCACTTTTTAGATTGCTGTGTAATCCATACTGAGATTTTACATGTTTAAACTATGCTATATATACCTGCTATCCAGTGATAAAGTACCCTTTCTCAACTTTGTACAATCTGGTCAAATCCATACTGGGCCTGAGAACATCTGAATCTGCCTCCTGATCTATAGACATATATTTTTAATGTGTAAACTAGGCTACATATATACGTGTTATCCGGTGAAACTGTACCCTTTATCAACTTTCTACAATGTTGTTGAATCCATACTGGGCCTGAGAACGGCTGCCGAGCTGTTAAGCAAGCTACAGCACCTGTGGTTTGGACACGTAATTTTTTCAGGAATGACGGTTAGGCCTAACTCCGGAATTGCGGTTGACCAGAACTTACTGGGAAATCATCGTTCGCGGGGAATAATCTGAATCCCAGATCCCCATCACTAACGGAGTTCAGCAGGTTATCTGCACCTGTAAGTGACAAAAGCTGGTCCTTTCAGTGTAGGGTGCATGCAGCCCTGGATATGTATGGGAATGCTTGACCTGTTATTGCTCGATCTCACGTGCCAGAGCCTCGCTTATCCCTCTAGTAAGCTTGACGCGTACTGCGGGGGCATGCCGGAGTCTCGGTTGTTAACGGAATAAAGCTGAGAAATCGCCAGCACAACTACAAACACACATACCACACCACACACAGAATCGACAAAGCTTTCAAAGTGTGCATCTTTTCTTTAGGTGGCATGGTTGTGGTTTCCCGGGTGGAGTCCAATTAAGCCACAGGCTCCACTCCTGGTGGTGCCCTTTTGGACATTCCTTTAAGGTTCAGCTTTGCAATCATACTGCCCCCGGAAACCAAAAACTTTGCCTTCATGGACGCTGTTTGGAGGTTCGTGGGAATAACGCCGCCCGATCAGCAGTCGGCATATGGGTCACCCTCCCAGGGCTGTGGGGTACTCGGTACCGGGCCGGTGTCAGTGGGATGTGTCACAGCAGCGGTGACCCGGACGGTGGCCCTGGGCGCCCATGTAAATGGCGTGGTATAATGGTAAAGAGTTTATATAGATAGTTTGACGCCACCTGTGGTGTTCGGCAACATAGATGTTAGGCCGACGCTGCATGCAGATCCTCTGGGGCTGATGGTGTTGTGCAGCAAAGATGGTGAAGCTCCCCACAGGTGGAGCTGGAGTCCCAGGGAAGTGTAGATGTAGTTATGGGGGAAAGGCACAGGCGGTGTAGGTGCTGGTACCCAGATGTAGCGGTGCTGGAATAACTGTAGGACACCAGAGCGTGCAGTTCCAAAGCTTTACTCACAGTCTGCAGGTTACACAGATGCCTGCCTCCGTGCTGTGTCCTCCGGGTCAGGACCTCAGCCAACCTCCGGGACCAAAATGGAAAGCTCCCTTCCAACACTCCGCCAACATGTACCTTCCTGAACGTCTCCTTTCTAGCGCTTGTGGGGGAAGCACTCACAGGACCGTGGTTCACTGAAGCGCCTCCTGTCTAACAGATGTTCCTCAGACTTTTCTTGTATGGCAGACAGCTGTAGCCTTTTCCTTCTGGCTCCCACACATCGATGCTGGGGCCTCCGAGCCTTAGTTGGGTACAGAGCATTTATAGCTGCTATTTCCCCCGGTTTCTGCTGCAGGAACGTCAGTGTCCCTACAAACTCAGAGACCGGAATCGGGACCATGCGCTCCAGCTAGGAGTGAGCCTTAACTCTGCTCATCCTCCAGCTCCCCTTCTCACGTCCACACACTTCCCCTTCCCTGCACAGAGTGCCCTAACTTACCTCCTCCCGACCACAGAGAGCAGGTCCTCAGCAGTCAGGTTCAGAGGTCTCCCTGCTAGCCTGGAGTGGGAAATGTGTAGTGTGTTGGTTTCACTGCTAGAGAGATCCTTCATTGCTCCCAAGTTGACAACACACTCCCTAGGAGGAAGGTAATGCCACAGTGGCGACCGTACTCTTGGGGACGCCACAAGTGCACTGAGGCCCAGCCACTGCTGGATGATGCTGCTGGTACATTGACCCAGACCACTACATTCCCCTCGCACTCTACACTGCCAGAATCTGACCCAGAGGAAACTCAGGTTTTCCTTCCCACATACTATACCACCTTACACGGTGACAAAGAGGAAGGTGCAGATGAAAGTGCAGGTTCCTTGAGCAGGTGGGGGTGGCATACTCATGGGCGATGGCACTGGCACAGGGCACCGCATAGTACGCAAAAGTGTCTCTGCCGGTGGGAGGGCCTAAACAGCCAAGTGCAGTGAGATGGAAGATGGGGACGACAAGGAGTTCAGAGTAGTGCTGGGATTCCCTAGCAAGGAGACTTATGTAATTGTTTTCAATGTTGGGACAGCAATTTTTGGGGAGCACTATACTCTGGTGAATGATATATGGGGCCCACCATACACTGGAGCATTCCAAAGGTGGACATCAGACACTGGAGCAGCATTTACAGGGCCCATTATACACAAGAGCAGTAGAAATGGGGCCCATTATATATGGAGCATTATTTGGGCCCATAAGACAGTGGAGCTTCATCCATTGGGACCAACATATACTATAGCATTATGTGGAGCTCATCATATATGGTTTGAAACATTATATGGGATCAATGATTCCATATGGAGAAATATATGGGCCTCATTACTCTGTATAGCGCACTAAGCGCTGGCCATAATACTGTATGGAGTTATATATTGTCCGTTTTTGGAGGTATTGGAGAATTTAAAATGGATATCAGTCATGAGATGTAAGAAGTGAAGCATTTTTCATTGTACTATACTGCTATTTCTCTGCCGTATCGGAGCATCATGAGTTGTGGTATGTGTTAAAGGGGCGCTCTTTGGACCTGGGCCCACGAAAACCTGGAGCCAGCCCTACCCCCCCACAACTGTAGCCAAATAACCCCCATTTTTCAGTGCGTAACTAGTATTATGAAGTAAATTAAGGTTGACAAGCTTAAGTAATAAGAACTGATGCTTTTGGCATTCAAATGGGCACTGTAGGTGTGTTTCCTGTCCTCCTCTCACTGCCGACTTTAATTCCCCATTGACTTACATTGGGTTTCGTGTTTCGGTCGTACCCCCGACTTTTCCCTATAGTCGGCCGATTTTGCTCGGCCCGACCTTTGGAAAAGTCGGGTTTCATGAAACGAAATTCGACCCTAAAAAAACAAAAGTCGCTCAACTCTAATGATGGGTATATGGTCACGGCCCTATGGGATGGAGGATGTGTGCTGGGTATATGGGCACGGGACTATGGGATGGCGGATATGTATATGGGCACGGGACTATCGGATGGAGGATGTGTGATGGGTATATGGGCACTGGACTATGGAATGGAGGATATGTATGATGGGTATATGGGCACGGGACTATAGGATGGCGGATATGTATGATGGGTATATGGGCATGGGACTATGGGATGGAGGATATGTATGATGGGTATATGGGCATGGGACTATGAGATGGAGGATAAGTATGATGGGTATATGGGCACGGGTCTATGGGATGGAGGATGTGTGATGGGTATATGGGCACGGGACTATGGGATGGCGGATATGTATATGGGCACGGGACTATGGGATGGAGGATGTGTGATGGGTATATGGGCACTGGACTATGGGATGGAGGATATGTATGATGGGTATATGGGCACGGGACTATGGGATGGCGGATATGTATGATGGGTATATGGGCACGGGACTATGGGATGGAGGATATGTATGATGGGTATATGGGCATGTGGCTATGAGATGAAGGACGTGTGATTGGTATATGGGCACGGCCCTATGGGATGGAGGATGTGTGCTGGGTAAATGGGCACGGGACTATGGGATGGCGGATATGTATATGGGCACGGTACTATGGGATGGAGGATGTGTGATGGGTATATGGGCACTGGACTATGGGATGGAGGATATGTATGATGGGTATGTGGGCACGGGACTATGCGATGGCGGATATGTGTGATGGGTATATGGGCACAGGACTATGGGATGGAGGATATGTATGATAGGTATATGGGCATGGGACTATGGGATGGAGGATATGTATGATGGGTATATGGGCACGGCCCTATGGGATGGAGGATGTGTGCTGGGTATATGGGCATGGGACTATGGTATGGAGAATATGTATGATGGGTATATGGGCATGGGACTATGGGATGGAGGATATGTATGATGGGTATATGGGCACGGGACTATGAGATGGAGGATATGTATGATGGGTATATGGGTATGGGACTATGGGATGGAGGATATGTATGATGGGTATATGGGCACGGCCCTATGGGATGGAGGATGTGTGCTGGGTATATGGGCACGGGACTATGGGATGGCGGATATGTATATGGGCACGGGACTATGGGATGGAGGATGTGTGATGGGTATATGGGCACTGGACTATGGGATGGAGGATATGAATGATGTGTATATGGGCACGGGACTATGCGATGGCGGATATGTGTGATGGGTATATGGGCACGGGACTATGGGATGGAGGATCTGTATGATTGGTATATGGGCATGGGACTATGAGATGAAGGATGTGTGATGGGTATATGGGCGCTTGACTATGGGATGGCGAATATGTATGATGGGTATATGTGCATGGGATTATGGGATGGAGGATATGTATGATGGGTATATGGGCATGGGACTATGGGATGGAGGATATGTATGATGGGTATATGGGCACGGGTCTATGGGATGGAGGATGTGTGATGGGTATATGGGCGCGGCACTATGGGATGGCAGATATGTATATGGGCACGGTACTATGGGATGGAGGATGTGTGATGGGTATATGGGCACTGGACTATGGGATGGAGGATATGAATGATGGGTATATGGGCACGGGACTATGCGATGGCGGATATGTGTGATGGGTATATGGGCACGGAACTATTGGATGGCGAATATGTATGATGGGTATATGGGCATGGGACCATGGGATGGAGGATATGTATGATGGGTATATGGGCATGGGACTATGGGATGGAGGATTGTTGTGAGTTCATTTTTCCCTTCACCATTGAGGTCTGATGAACTCCCACCTCTAGTGAAGGAAGGTAGTGAGACTGTTTACCAAACACCTGGGCAGCTAGATGATGACTGGGTGGCTGGAATTGAGGACTGGATATAAGACTGCCTTCTTCCTGGCTGGTGATTTTCCTGCTGGATTCTTGGAGACCAGTCTGATTCCTGCATCTCAAAGCTAAGTTTTTCTGCTCTGCTTTGTACTCTTCAGTTTTGTTTTTGTTTTGCCTTGTTTTTTGGGAGTTCTGCCATCCCCGGCCGGGGGTGAGCTGAATTCCTTTTTTGTCTCTTATCTGTTGCTATTTTGCTCTGTCTTCAGAATATACCTGAGTGCTGATATAGTCTTTTGAAGCCTAGCGACTTCAGGGCCTGTTTTTCCTATCAGTCGGTTGGCTCATTTTGATAGGGTTTTTGCGGATGGCAGACAGCAGCTTTCCTATCCTGTCCTATGTAGTTAGCTTGGGCCCCATCATTTGCTCAACCTATCTTTCTATCTGTGTTAGTGTTTTCATCTTGCTTCACCGTCATTATATGTTGGGGGCTGCCTATTGCTTTGGGGTCTGCTCTGGGGCAGTTTAGTTTTTCCCCTTTCTGGCTTTAGGCTATATAGTTCTCCGGCTGTGATCGAGGGGTCTAGGGCACCGTAGGAACCCCCCACGGCTACTGCTAGTTGTTGTGGATAGGTTCAGGGGTCTGCAATCCGATAGCTGCCAACCTCTCTGGTTTTTCTGGACTTAGCTGGTATTTTGTTTTTCCTCCTGGAGGATGGAGGATATGTATGATGGATATATGGGCATGGGACTATGAGATGAAGGATGTGTGATGGGTATATGGGCGCTTGACTATGGGATGGCGAATATGTATGATGGGTATATGGGCATGGGACTATGGGATGGAGGATATGTATGATGGGTATATGGGCATGGGACTATGGGATGGAGGATATGTATGATGGGTATATGGGCACGGGTCTATGGGATGGAGGATGTGTGATGGGTATATGGGCACGGCACTATGGGATGGCGGATATGTATATGGGCACGGGACTATGGGATGGAGGATGTGTGATGGGTATATGGGCACTGGACTTTGGGATGGAGGATATGTATGATGGGTATATGGGCACGGGACTATGGGATGGTGGATATGTATGATGGGTATATGGGCACGGGACTATGGGATGGAGGATATGTATGATGGGTATATGGGCATGGGACTATGAGATGAAGGACGTGTGATGGGTATATGGGCACTCGACTATGGGATGGCGGATATGTATATGGGCATGGGACTATGGGATGGAGGATGTGTGATGGGTATATGGGCACTGTACTATGGGTTGGAGGATATGTATGACGGGTATATGGGCATGGGACTATGGGATAGAGGATATGTATGATGGGTATATGGGCATGGGACTATGAGATGAAGGATGTGTGATGGGTATATGGGCACTGGACTATGGGATGGAGGATATGTATGATGGGTATATGGGCATGGGACTATGGAATGGAGAATATGTATGATGGGTATATGGGCATGGGACTATGGGATGGAGGATATATATGATGGGTTTATGGGCACGGGCCTATGGGATCGTGGATATGTATGATGGGTATATGGGCACGGGACTATGGGATGGAGGATAATTATAATTTGCTATAACTAACCACAGTTAGTTACTATGCCCGGGCAGCATCGGGCTCTTCAGCTAGTTGTAAATATGTTTAAAAAAAAATGTTTTATAATGACAGGTGCCGCCATGGTCGGGGACAACCATATTTTAGCAGGAAAGAGTGTAAGGAGATGGCGGGGAACATCTCATTTCTACTCACCCTTAGAACTGTTTGGACAATCACATGCAGCACCCTGACATTTTATTAATGTTAATCTACTGTGTGGTTTACTAATGTTTTACTATTGTGTGTGTAATGTAATGTTTAAGTACTGTGATATTATGTATTTGCATGTATTGTGTAGGATTAGGGATAGAAGTTAGCATAGAGTAATAGAGGGGTTAGAATAGAGGGGCACATTAGAGAAGAGGATAGATAATAGTGTTAGTTTAGGCACAGACAGCAAGGAGCTAAATAGATAGGAGGGGCATAGAGCAGAGCAGCACAGAGTTCCTGCACTACCAGTATTAGTGACATATTATTTTTTCAATTTCATTACAGCAGTATGTAATATTGCCTTCATAATACTTGGTAGTAGAAAACAATTATATATTACTAGATGGTGGCCCGATTCTAACGCATCGGGTATTCTAGAATATATATGCAGTTTATTTTTGAAGATTTAATAATAATGCAATAATGCACCCCCAATCCTGATATGTATGGTTCTCTCACCCCCAATCCTGATATGTATGGTTCTCTCACCCCCAATCCTGATATGCATGCTACCCCACAACCCCCTATCCTGCTATGCATGGTCTTCTTACTCCTCTTTCGGGGTGTGCATGGTCCCCTCACCCCCCAATCCTGGAATGCATGGTCCTCTCACCCCCCAATCCTGGTATGCATGGTCCTCTCACCCCTCTTTCCTGGTATGCATGGTCCTCCTACCCCCCTTTCGGGGTATGCATGGTCCCCTCACCCCCTTTGCTGGTATGCATGGTCCTCTCACACCCCAATCCTGGTATGTATGCTCACCGTCACCCCCCTTTCCTGATATGTATAGTCCCCTCACCCCCCAATCCTGGTATGCACGGTATCCTCACCCCCTTTCCTGGTATGCATGGTCCCCTCACCCCCCCCAGTCCTGGAATGCATGGTCCCCTCACCCCCCAATCCTCGTATGCATGGTCCTCTTACCCCCCTTTCGGGGTATGCATGGTCCCCTCACCCCCAGTCCTGGTATGCATGGTCCTCTCAGACTCCAAACCTGGTATGCATAGTCCCCTCACCCCCCTATCCTGGTATGCATGGTCCCCTCACCCCCCTTTCTTGGTATGCAAGGTCCTCTCACACCCCAATCCTGGTATGTATGCTCACCGTCACCCCCCTTTCCTGGTATGTATGGTCCCCTCACCCCCCAATCCTGGTATGCATGGTATCCTCACCCCCCTTTCCTGGTATGCATGGTCCCCTCACCCCCCTTTCCTGATATGCATGGTCCCCTCACCCCCCAATCCTGGTATGCATGGTCCCCTCACCCCCCAATCCTGGTATGCATGGTCCCCTCACCCCCCAATCCTGGTATGCATGGTTCCCTCACCCCCCTTTCCTGGTATGCATGGTCCCCTCACCCCGCTTTCAGTGTAGCCTTCTGTCTGCGAGCAATCAGCAACGCGACCCTGTAGCCGTGACTAATCACTGCCGCAGCCCTGTACAAAAATAATTTTAAAAAATAAAAAAAAGTTATTCTTACCTTCCGACGGCTTCCTGTCTTCTTTCCATGCACCCGGCCTCGCATTCCCAGTAATGCTTTGCGGCTTAGGCCGCTGATGACGTCGGTCTTCTTTCTCGCTCTCGCGAGAGTGACGTCGGTCTTCTTCCTTGCTCTCGCGAGAGTGACGTCATCAGCGGTCTAAACCGCAAAGCATTACTGGGAATGCGAGGCCGGGCGCGTGGAAAGAAGACTGGAGGCCGTCGGAAGGTGAGAATAACTTTTTTTTATTTTAATTCTCTTTTTTACAGATTAAGGCCTGCGCCTCCCGCTGATTGGTCGTGGCCTGGCGGCTGCGACCAATCAGTGGCAGGCGCAGCTTACCGTTACAAACAACTGCGCCTGTCGCTGATTGGTTGCGGCCTGTCGGGGGGCCTGGCGGCCGCGACCAATCAGCGGCCCGCGATTTCTGTTACAGACAGACACGATAAGGCGTTTATATATATAGATTGTCCTTACCAAGCAGCTTTTATTTATGGCCATCTGTTCCTACAATTGTGAAAAAAATCTCTCGTATATAATTTTGGTATGCAACTCTATTGCATTTGTAACATATAATTTATTTTCTGTCACAAAACATCCCCTTCCTAATTTGGAGGCCAGTTACACTGTAATTTTAATTGTTTAATATTTAATGTCAATCAATAAAGATAATAATTTTAAATTTACTTTTTGACCTCATTCACTTCATTTTTTGTATGGTACCTACCATTCCGAAATATGTATAAAAAAGAAGTTTTCAATATGTCAGTGGGTGCTGTTTTTAAAATGGTATCACGTTTGGGGTTTTCCAATATACGTTTATAGCACCCCAAAGTCACTTCAAACCTGGATAGGTCCCTCAAAAAAATAAATATTGTAAACTTCCTTGAAAAATGAAAAATTACTGCTACATTTTTAAACCTCCTGAAAGGCTAACAAAATTAATTAGTGTTTTAAAAATGGTACTGATGTAAGGCAGACATGTGGGAAATGTTATTTATTTTTTTTACATTTTTGTCAAGTTTCTGATATTTTTTAAAAATAAAGACAAAACAGATCAACCTAAATTTACCATTATCATAAATTATAATGTGCCACGAAAAAACATTCTCAAAATCAATGGGATTTGTTGAAGCATTCCATAGTTATCACCACATAAAGTGACACTGGTCAGAATTTAAAGCCCCGTCACTAAGGCGTTAAATAAATAAATCACCTGAACCATGCTCAGTACATGAATATATCACCAGAACCACCATGAGTTCAGGGTACATTAATTGTAATGTTAGGTCAGACCCGTATACATTTGTATTGCATGAACCTACAACTCCCAGTATGTCTTTAGCGGTAAATCCTTAACAGGTTGACAGGCGGCTCAGAAAACTACCAACTCTCACTAGTAGGAGTAGCAAAATGCAGTCACCGGAAAGACCCCTCGGACCGACGCATCAAGATGCCCGAATTCGCCCTCTGCAGGCTGTGCCCAGCGCAAATGCCACTTCTCCTCTTCCCCTAGATACACCTCTGCACTCACATATAACATTAGCACATCCACAAACATACCACTCAACTGGGAGGAAAAGATATGATGGGCCTCAATGATTTCTTACAGATATAGCAAAAGTTGACAGATAACGCACTTACTATACTTGTTACATAAGGTTACCTCACTTAGGCCTCATTCAGATGTCCACTTTTCACAGAGAGAACATGTACTGATTTTCAGTGGAGCTGTTCACATGTCCGCATTTTTTGGCGGACCGTGTCTGCCTTTTGTTTGAGTCGTGGATCGAAATTTCCCATACAACTCATATGGGTCTGTGGCAGCACATGGACGGCATCAATGAATGTTCTGTGTGCTGTCCATAATTAATATTGTAAAGGACAGGAGAAAATTTGTAAAAATAAAATTTCATACATGAAAATCACTCATGAAACACGGGTGGGAAAAACTGACACACGGATCAAGCACCACTGATGAAACTTAGATCCTAAACATTGATGAAACTCGGACAATTTTTTGCATTTCAAAAAAGATCATTGATATCTGAATGAGGCCTTCAATAAGTTAACATTACAAAAGGCATTGACCAATGTCAAATTAAGTGTCAAGAAATGATATTTTAGTGTTATGATATTCCAGTGCTTATTATCTGCATTATGGCAAATGTTATATCCGTACATTGCTCTGGTAAAATGAAAAATGGATTCGGAGTCAGCTCTGATGTACAATCCAGGCCCGCGAAGCAGGCGCACCCTTTATTATTTCTAGACCAGATATTATTTGTAAACCACAGACAATTCCTTTTGACGTATGTTATTTATTGATGAATCTGCTTTTGAGCTTAATAGATCAAAATTACAGACAGACAGAAAGGTAATAAAATAACCCAAACAATTATCGTGGAATTTCTTGACATGGATGCTAATTAAGTAAGGTATCATGTTAAGCTATAAAGCCTAATTAATTTAGCATTAATAGACTTGTCTTTCTCCACAAAGATTTTATAAAGATATAAAATTAAAAAAATCCTAATAAACAGGGGTAAGTTGGTGTTTATGTGACACTCTATGACAGAGTGAGAATTATACAGTCCCATAAAGGGCACGTTACAAGCTGACCACTATTCCTGAAAATGACTTTTATAATCATAATCTGCAGCACATGAGGTGTGCTCGCTTAGCGAGAAAAGTCATCAGCATTAAGTGCTTTTCATCTTTACTAATATTCTAGGTGTGTTACCACTATGAGTTTTATTTAAATGTTCTATTAAATTTCATTAAACTAGGATGATGAGGACGTAAAAATGCCAAAGTGGAAGCTCAGAAGATGCAATTACAAGGTCTTAGTACTCTTTAAAGTCACCAAGCCCACCATTTCGGGTATATAAAAGGGACAATTTTAGGCACCAGACTCATCCACATCTTCTTCCACTCCGAGCACCACTGATTTCAAGATACTCTTCAGAGATGTCTATTAAATCCGGACATAGCCAGCACGGAATCAAGAGCTTCAGCTCATCCTCAGCTTGCTTACCATCTGTGAACAAACATGGCTCCATTAGTTCCTTCACTACTAAGAAAATATCATTTGGCCACAAAATGCACCCATCTTTCAGCAGCAAAAGTGTCTACAGTGTTGGGTCTGGAGGACACAAGATTTCAAGTGGATTGAAGAGTGGACATGGCCATGGTTTCTCTGGAATAGGAATAGGACATGGATTTAGTGCCGGAGGTCATGGATTTGGTGGATCATTTTGTTCTCCTGGTATCACCGCTGTTACAGTTAATCAAAGTCTCCTGGCCCCTCTCAATTTGGAGATTGATCCAAATATCCAGAAAGTCAGAATTGATGAAAAAGATCAGATTAAAGGCCTGAACAACAAGTTTGCCTCCTTCATAGACAAGGTAAGTCACAATTCTTAAATCTTATGCTTAAAGCACCATTCCAGCATTTTTTTTATTTTACAGCAGGAGTGGTGCTATTAATCTAAGTTACCTGCTCCTAGTATTATACAGTGCTGTGAAAATTAATTGGGTCAAAGCATTTTTTTAAGTAAAATTGTAAGTTGGTTACCAGTCAGTGATTCAAACCAGTTTTAACTGCTTTGAACAGGTGTGAGTGCCTGTTCAAAGCAGTTAAAACTGATTTGAATCACCGACTGGTAACCAACTTATGATTTTACTTAAAAAAATGCTTTGTCCCAATTAATTTGCACAGCACTGTACTTACTAGATGCCACTTCCATCTGTTATTGGCACCTCTCCGGTTGGTCATCTGCAGTTTGTGACCTGCCGGAGTGTTTGCTAGGAGAGCCAGAAGTCACAACTCAATGTAAGCATATGAGAGCCAGAACACGGATACAACAAGGCCCTCAGAGACTTGCATCGAGAGCTTGTGACCGTTACCTCTGACTTCCAGTCATTCAGAAGTTGTAGTCAACCTAGTACGGTGCTGTGAAGAGTTGAAGATGGTGGCTGGTAAGTATAATATTAGGATCAGGGAGCTTAGATTAGTGACACTATTCCAGCACTGAAATAAAAAAAATTGCTGGAGTGGTGCTTCATATAGGTTAGTGGATGACAGTTAATATATGATGATGCCCATCCAATCAACAACTGGTAGGTCCAGTTTAGGCCTAGAAAGATATTTGCGAAGTTTGGCTTTATGTAGTATTGTACATATTGTGCTAAGTGCTTATCAGTGAATGGTAGATTTGAGAAGCCATGGAAAAAACTGGTCTAGTGTGTCCGATCAGACACCTACATTAACATGTACACTTTACCCTGCACATCCAGACCCATATTCTATATCTATGTGCTCATTTAATGGCAAATAATGCTTTTTGATTTGCCTTTAAAAAGAACAGTTCAAGGGGCATTCAAGGTTGAGATAGGTATAGAGATGGATATACCTTTCTTTGAGTAGGTGGCACAGGTGGTTGGAAATACTGAAACAGATACCGTAGGTGCAGCTTTGGCATGACTTTCCCATAACTCCTGCAGAACTAAGTGGGAGTTATGGTAACAGTGTAGCACCACAAGCTATGTTTTTTTCATAAGGTCTTGGTTACAGAAACAACATAGCTCGCTGGGCTGGTTGTGTTACTCACATTCATTTCTTTGGGAGTTACTGAACCAGCATGGCTCAGCAGCATTCAGATGTTTCTATAGTCCTGACTACTTAGGGAAGCTGCATAGAGACAGATATTCCTATCCCAGCCACGAATAGCTGAGGTCAAAATACCTCTTTAAATAAAAGTGGAATCCAGCAAACCCCCATTTACAAGCCATGATTAAAAAGGACCAATCACCAATTTTTGGCAGTTCTATTTATTTAATTAAAGAGTGGGCAGCCCCAGAATGGAGATTATTTAAACATGTTATTGTCAAAAGTGCGCAGAAGTAACACTAATGCTCCCTTGTAAAGGCCAGACTACTTAGCAAAAGTCGGGTCCAAATTTCTGGGTTGTGAGATCCAATCATTCAAAGCGAGGTCTCACAAGCCTGAACCTCCCCTTGCAGTAAAAGAGCGATATATCATGTATCATTGCAAGATCTTGCACTTTGCACTACATGAGCAATGCCGCATACTTTGCTAAGCGGTTACCGAAAGGTAACATCATTAACGCACTTAGTGTTCAGTAACAACTTAGTAAAGAATGCATCAGCACACATGAGATCTCCCATTTTCACTGGCTGTGGAGGGCTGTGAGATCCCACTCTGCATGCCTGGTTGCCACAACCCAGAAGTTTGGACATGACTTTTTTGGAAAATTGGACCCTTTCAGGGAGCATTGGGGTTTCTTCGCACACTTTGATCAATACAAATAAAAAAGGCAGTCCCAGGTAGGAGATAGGTACTCTTTAAAGTGACAGCAAATTTCTATACTGAATACATGACAAGACTATTCAATATTGCTACATAGTCATCGTCATTTATCATGATCTGTCTAAAGTCCAGCACAGAATCTTTCACTTCAGTACAAACTGGGCAAAACTTTAACAAATTTTAAAGCTTTTAAAACTAAGATAGAAGACTGCATTGTTTCTTTAGATCTGAAATCTCGGTCACTCCAGCTCTATTCCCGATCCAGCACCACCTCCTCCTTCTTGAATGACAACAACTTTGCTTGTGACTTCAGTCAATGGAGCCATCAGCCAAACAGGAGAAAGCAGTGCTGATTGGGGAACAGAGCTGGAGTGACAGAGGCTTCAGATTTACCATAGTCCTTCAGCCTCATTTATATATCAATTCTCACTAATGCAGGAATGGACTGGCCATATGAAGGTATTACTGGGCTTGTCTTTGAAAGAGCTACATGCACATATAAATAGGAGGTTTTTATGTTTTAGCAATGTATGCTTTTATGTATACCTCCATATAGAGCAAGCAAGGTCTATACATATAATTCATCAACTCAATTTGAGTCTGTTGGAAGCAATGTCATCCTATTTATATGCAAGCCATTTATATTGCATGGCAGACACTTTCTTCCTTCCTAAAATTGTGGTTCATCTAAAGCAATATAGAAAAGTTTTCTGTACTTCAGTCTTTTGGTACAATGGGGCAGTCCAATGGCAAGTGTCCTATGTGATCAAAAGAACTGGAAAACAATATTTTTTTCCAGACTGCTGGCACTCCATCATTTAGTTAAGCACAGGAGCTGTGGCTGTTCCACTGGAAAATTGCCATACATATAATAGTGACTGTACCTGTTAATGCAGCACAGTTCCAATCATAGGACTAGGCAGCAGATAATGCCACAATGCTATGTGCAGCACGATGCCTGTATATTAATGAAGGGGCAGGGTGTGCTGCAGTCCCTTCACTCAGCAGATTGGCTGAGGTGCCATGAGTTAGATCCACTACAGCTAAATTTTGATGTCCTATGCAAAAAATAGACCATCCAAATTAAACTCATGAAAGTTCTCTCAATCCAATTGCTTTAAAGGGAATCTATCACCCTTTTTTTCAACTATTTGCTGCCGGACCGACATCAGGGGCTTATCTACAGCATTCTGTAATGCTGTAGATAAGCCCCCCCGATGTAACCTGAATGAGAAGAAAAACAAGTTAGTTTATACTCAAGCGGGGGCGGTCCGGTCCGATGGGTGTCGGGGTCCGGTCCGACTCCTCCCATCTTCATATGATGCCGTCCTCTTCTTTTCTTCCTGTCGTGGCTCCTGTGCAGACGCACTACCCTGCCCTGTTGAGGGCAGAGCAGAGTCCTGCATTGCGCAGGCACAAGGAGAGGTCAGAGAGGTCCGGCGCCTGCGCACTGCAGTATTCTGTGCTGCCCTCAACAGGGCAGAGCAGTGCACCTGTGCCAGAGCCACGACTGGAAGGAAGGAAGAAAATGGCATCGTATAAAGATGGGAGGCGCAGGACAGGACTGCAACACCCATCAGACCGGACCGCCCCCCCGGGTGAGTATAATTTAACTCCATTTTCTTATCTTTCAGGTTACATCAGGGGCTTATCTACAGCATTACAGAATGCTGTAGATAAGCCCCTGATGTCAATGCCCTACTATTCTCAGTTTCTGATTTCACTTGTATTTTTTTTTAATATGTTTATTGCAGGTGAGATTTCTAGAACAGCAAAATAAAATGCTAGAGACAAAATGGTCTCTTCTACAAGACAAGAAACCCGCAAAAAGCCACATTGAACCTCTCTTTGAAGCATATATCAGCAACCTCCGAAAACAATTAGATAGCCTTGGAGGTGAAAGAGCTCGCCTAGAGTCAGAAAGAAGGGCCATGGAAGATGCAGTAGAGGAATTCAAGAAAAAGTAAGTTATTTGAATAAAAAATAAAGTTGAATTTATAAGGCTTCCACAGTTTAAATAATAAAATATCAAAATGGTGACCAAGATGTATAACATATTTGATTGTGATAGTAAATTTATGTCCATTTCATGTGTAATCCAACAGGTATGAAGAAGAAATCAACAGACGCACTGCGGCCGAAAATGAATTTGTTGGACTTAAGAGAGTATGTCTCAAACATTATTTTAAGACTATACTCTTGTAATGAGCAATTAATATATTAGCAAATTTACCTTGCAGGATGTTGATGCTGCTTTCATCAACAAATCTGAGCTCCAAGCTAAAGTGGACTCACTAACGGATGAGATTAACTTCCTGCGAGCCCTCTTTGATGCAGTAAGTGCTTTGGAAGTGGACCTCTTTGTATTTACATATATAGCTCATACAATACTTTATGCTGATTCATATAGAAAAAAATGAGATATGGAGGTTGTCTGTCCTAAAAACATTGCTTCTAGAGGAAAATATGGTGTTTCATTACACTTGATTTGACTCCTATATTATATTTTAGTGGTTGCCCTACAGCCCACCCTGCAAAATTAACTATTGTTAGCCAAATTCACCGACACAGACAGGTTCAGCAAACAGTCTAATGTGCCCCGGCCAATGTATTGTCAGGAGAAATATCAGTCCCTGAGATAAGCTGCTGCCTGACATGTATGGCAGGATTAAGTGTTTATGGGAATTTGGTAATATTAATGATGCTCCAATAGGGAATGAGACAAATGTGAATGTCTAAGGTAGCACATTGGGGTTCTAAATATGAGTAATAATAGATAGATGTCTCCTCACTGCTGAGGGATGGATTCTTTTATTTAATTCGTTTACATTTAACAACACTTTGTTTTCCGATGTTTAGGAGATTGCTCAGCTCCAAGCTCAGATCTCAGATGTCTCCGTCATTGTGTCCATGGACAACAGCAGAGATTTAGACATGGATAGTATCATTGCTGAGGTTAAAGCTCAATATGAAGAGATTGCTAACAAGAGTAGAGCTGAGGCTGAAGCCATGTACCAGACCAGGGTGAGTCAAGCTCTTAGTTACTCATTTCTAAAAACTTGGTGCAGCCCTATAAAATCCAGGCTAAGCCACACAGCATGTTAACATGGTTTAGCAATTGAAAGGTATCTTTTAGCAACCAAAATTTAATCTACCCCTGAGTACTCATAAAATAAACCCATTATAATACTTAATAGTTTTCAGTGGCTGGGATTATCTGTATTATATTACTTTAGATTCTACTTTGATCTGAAAAATAGCCCTGACCAACAAGTTAGCCCACAAAAAAGTCTAATGCTGAGAATAGAATAAAGTGATGACACCATGTAGTTTAGAAAATGTCTCCTAGTAAAGAATCTACAGTGTTTTAAGATAAAGTCCAAGATTAGAAAGAATTAGAAATTAATTGATTTGAGGTAAATCAAATTTGCCAAAATTTTTAGTGATTAGGTTAATTTGAAACTTCAATCAAGCAAAATGACAACCTGCTGGCCAACATGGTGAATGATTATTTTTAGGGAGAAGAATGGGTTTAAAAAATTGTACTCACTTTGCCCCTCACTTGTCCAGGTGTCCGATATCTCACATCCTCCTTTCAGCTCGGCTCCTCTCTTCTTTCCTGACTTCTTGGCACCTCAGGCTTTTATTAGGTCCCAAGTGTTGTCATTATTTTGCGGAGCAACACAAGTCATACCACCACATGAGACCTAGTGAGCACCAGAAGGGTCAAAGAGTGAAGGAGGCTGAAGACAGAAAAGAAGAATGGAGCTATTGGAAGAAAGAGACCTAAGAGAGAAACGGGTTAGGAGCTGCCGCGTTAGAACAGATTATGGGTTATTTTTTAACTTCTCCATTTATTATGTTCCGAGGTCTTGAGGGATCTATTCAGTGCTAATCAAACTTCCCAGCTAAATTCAAGTGAATCTGATGAATCAAATTTTGTCTCATTCACTTATTTCTAGAAAAAAGTTGAATTTTTGCTCATTGTCATAACAGTAACACTCTTGGGCAAAGGTTGTGACTTGCAGCTCAGACTTGTTCACTTACTGTAAGTTGTAATATCAGAAACAGGATATAGCCAAGAATGGTGCTGTTTCTTTAAAAAACTAAATATTAAAAAAGCAGCCCTATAACTCTGTGCTTGGGCAGTCTCCTCATGGCTTGTGAACAATGCAATTCAAGGAAAGTGTCTCTTCTGATCATTGATAGCAGTGCACTTGACTCAATGATAAAAACTTCAAATTAGTATGTAAATGTTTTCTAACTTTTTCTTTCACTTTTTTTGTTGCTTGCATTTTTCTGTTTAGTATGAAGAGTTGCGTATGACAGCGGGAAGACATTGTGATGACCTGAGAAATACTAAACATGAAATTACTGAATTGACTCGTCTGATCCAGAGACTGAAGGGTGAAATAGAGAGTGTGAAAGCACAGGTATGTTACATGTCGTTCTGAGATTGTTTTAGGCAAAAGTACAATTGTTCATTATTTATTCATGAAGCTTTGGAATAGATAGCATATAGACATTGTGGCAATGGCTTAAAGACAATTATTGCAATCATTGCAATTTTCATAGGACTGTAGGTTTAACAAAATATTTATTTTTATTTTGCAGGGTAATATTTTTTTAAAATAGTACCATTTTTATATCAATTCGACTTTTTAGTTATTTTTTGGATGATTTCATCCATTATCAAAGACAATCTGGAGGAGTATGACTTAAATAGGATATCCTTTTAAAAACTTTATATACAAGTCATCAAAATACTAAACATTTCAGCATTCTGAGCTCTTTCATGCTTCAGATATGATTGTGTCCAAACAGTAGTCTCACAAAGAGTATCACAGGGTTATGTAAGGGCCCCAGGCGTGACCGATTATTGGACCTCAAAAGTATGAAAGGTATAGCAGAATACAACCCATTTTCAGTTGATTTTTTATCCGACCCTATACCACTTTGATAAGTTAATTCATAAATAGCCTTAAAATATGCCCATATGCTTCAGCTAGCTATCGAAAAGTAGTTATTACTCATGTCTCTCAATCAAGTTGAGAGTGCAGGAGTTTGCAATAAGGTGCGGGAATTAGGGTACTGTAATATCCTTCTCAGATTAAATAAAACGATCAGTCATGTTGAATTTCATCATGCATGATTCTTCTTTTCCCCAATAAATGCTATTAGGAGAAATTTATAATGCTCCGATGTGCATTAGATGGTTGGATGTCACACCAAAATTGCTGGGTTCAGCCGACAAAAATCTAATGCGTATGCTCACATATAGGGTGCAGCTAGACCGCAGAATAAATTGGACCGAGATTGGATCGCAATGCTCGGACTGCGACCCGAGCGTGATGTCTGCATAGAAATACATGAAGCTGTCATGCTCGGGTTGGGACAGATCCGCTGACCAGTCTGTGAATTGTTTCCCAATCTTGGTCCATTTGACTCCATCCATAGACCTTATGATCTGTCTTGTGTGTGCAATGCTAACAAAATTTGGGTCAAATTTTAATCTTGACATAAGCATGTTCTGCATAGTTGTTCTTCAGAATCATTTTATCTGGTGGGCTAAGGGGATGCTGAATTCATGCTATTTAGTAGAAAATTTAAATCACTTGCAAGAAGCATGTCACCAGATTTCTTACCAATATCTTTCTCAGTGGTGATCATCACATGGATTACTACTTTTGACTATGATAGAATATACAATATACAGTTTTAGGTATTTCCAACCTTTAGCATGTTGTAAAAGAAACATTTCTTATATCAATCATTGAAAAAAAATCTCATAACAAAAAGATGATTAAGTGCTAAAACTGCCTGTGTGAACATAGTAATCCGATCTGTAGTCGGGTGGAAGATAACTACTTAATTTGGGTTAATATATGTAACAATGGGGACCAGGCGGATCTGGCTGGGATCCTAGGTGAGGCGTGGGAGAGCTTGTTAAAGAAGACGTTCCGACATTAGTCACAATGCTTACACTGATTTACCTTGTCATGCATAGGCCTGTGATTCATCCGACAGCCCCTGTGAAACTATGACATACAATATGGTCTCACAGTCAGTCACTGAGACTAAAAAAAAAAAAAAAGATTGGATGTCAAAGGGATAAATCATGAACGCCACGGAGGTGCAGCACATTAATATGACAAAATATGTCTATGACAGCTACCGTAATTAAAAGAAAAAAAAAGAATATAGTTTAAAAAAAAATATGTCTAAAATATTGGACAACAAAAAATATATATATGTTTGAAATTGTGGGAAAAACACAAACAAACATGATTCTGCCATTATTTTATTTTATTTTTTTACAGTGTTCTATGTGCGGTAAAAATAGCTTGGAAACATGGTATTCCAGTGCACTGTCCATACGCAGTGGTAGTGAAGGAAAAAATGCATCGTGCTCATTAAAACCATTGAGTTCTCCATGTAATGTAGTGCCTTTTAATAACGGTTTTTGTTTCTTGTGTATTAATTCTGAAAATGTAAAACTGTATTTTATGACACCTAGCGTGCTAAGCTGGAAGCTGCCATCGCTGAAGCTGAAGAACGAGGAGAAGCCGCTGTCAAGGATGCCAAGCATAAACTGGCGGAACTGGAGGCTGCCCTACAGAAGGCCAAGCAGGACATGGCTCGCCAACTGCGGGAATACCAGGAGCTGATGAACGTCAAACTGGCTCTGGATATCGAAATCGCCACCTACAGGAAACTGCTGGAAGGGGAGGAGTGCAGGTGAATTTTTTTTATAGCATAAACGCTTTTTCCTGCTTTTTTCTTATCCTGTTTCTAACCCATTTTCTTTCTTTTTCAGACTCGTTAGTGAAGGTCATGGATCAGTTAGCATCTGTAAGTATAGAAATAGCCATGTGTAAATTTTGCTTTTCCAAGACAGTTCCATAAGAGGCCTCAACTACAATGAATATTTTGTACCTTTGTCAATAATAATAATGTTTATATAGCGCTAACATATTCCGCAGCGCTTTACAATTTGCACACATTATCATCACTGTCCCCAATGGGGCTCACAATCTAAATTCCCTATCAGTATGTCTTTGGAATGTGGGAGGAAACCGGAGTACCCCCACACATACAAACTCCTTGCAGATGCTGTCCTTGGGAGGATTTGAACCCAGGACCCCAGCGCTGCAAGGCTGCAGTGCTAATCACTGAGCCACGGTGCTGCCCAATATTATTTTTTTAAATCTAGTCTCCTTTACATGGTGACTTTTTTTGTAGTTGTATACATGACTGCATTGGGGTATTGCATTAAAGGGAACCTGACGGCTGATATATGTTCCCCGATTTACGGGCAGCATGTATCAGGCGCTAGCTGTATGGTTTCAGCCTTGTATGTTTTACTCATTTCATTTCAAAGAAGAACATAATAGACGCACTGAAGGCTAGTGGGACAGGCACATCTCCTGCGCCTTTTACTCACCCACTGTCCTGGAGGGGGAGGTCTCTCCATATACATATACGCATAGAGAAACTTGTTAATCACGGCTGGGGAGAAGCCACCAGAGATCCGCCTTTCCAACTAGTCTCCCATGAAACTCAGCCCCGGCCACTTATTAAACTATACTTTTCTTTGAAACGCTGATGCAAAATCATACCTGAAATCATGCTATGTGATACATGCTGCACATGGATCAGACTGCATGTATCAGCTGTCATGTTCACTTTAAAGTTGATGTGTGACCCGAGTAAGCATGTAATATTAACATTTTCTTTATAACTTTCAGCCGTGGTCAGCAACTCAAGTGGACATAGCGGACATAGCGGACATAGTGGACATAGTGGAAGTGGCCAACATCACCATGTGGGAAGCTTCAGCTCTAGCAGTTTATCCAAGGGGAAGCATGGCCACCACTGTTAAGCCTGGCTCATCTTGGACAGGCTGCACAAATAACTGCACTGCAATGAGTTATATCTCAGCAGGTTGCATTCTATTAAACCAGCCTAAAATGATTCACTGATCTGTTCCCCTGTCTACGCTAAGTCTACACCCTATGCTCTCCACAATTTTATGTCTGTGGCTCTTTCCATTGGGTTTCGTCTTCATCTTATAAAAAATAAATCTGTATTAAACCTTATGTGTTTACGTCAACCCCATATCCAATATTAAAATAATGAACAGCACTATTATCTTGTATGTCTTTCTTTTCCAATATATATCCTGTATGGTAAAAGGTTATTCTCATTATATTATATTGGACACAATTGAAAGTGCTTGTAAAAAGAAGCAACTTTGCAACTTACTTGTTAATAAAAATTATCTAAGTCCTCAAGAAGAGATAGATTTTAATATGTATTGCTTACTCAAGCCTAGAATACCAGCCACCGCTCCAGTTAAACAGTGATAGCCAGTCTCATAGGCAAAGAAGCGGCGATTACAAGATCTTTTCTAAAGAACTTGTAAGCGCTACTCTTAAACTGGCTGGATTGCTGAAGTGCACTGTTAACTCCTGTTCCGGACAGCATTGTTGCAACTGTACTCCTACACTGCTTCAGAGGCAAAAACTGACTTTGCTTGTAGAATCAGAGAGCGGACAGTTTGGGCTAAAGGCCCAACAATGCTGCTGTTCTGAACTGACAATTAATCAGGAGCAATCAACCTTGGCAGGCAGGAAGGTGCGAGGCTGGGGAGCAGTGCTCTCTTGAAAAAAGATGCTACAAGGGGTGCAGTAGGTTACATTAGGGATAGAGTTCCTCACATAAAATAGGCAAGTTGGTGAACCTTTAGAGAGGGATCACAGAAGGAAGTACAAGCGTTTACCAGTTCTGGAGGCCTTAGTGAAGAAATACGGGACTGATCAGATTTGGGCATTTCCCTACAAGAAGTCACAGTGCTACTCATTGACTTGGGTGACCGTGCCCCTTATATTCCTACGACTTCAATTAGTATATGAGAAGTCACAGCGACACACATTGACCCATGTTGCTCTCCTATTCATAAGATGGAGGTCCTCAATTATCCAACTGCAACGTTCTCTACAAATATTGTGCCGCCGTACATAACCATCAAGTTCATGTCTCTGTCTTATGAAACAAATGAAGAATGTAAGAATTATTCCAGCACAGGTGAGGAGAAGATGACTAATTTCACCATCTTCTCCATTATCTGAGTCATTGGGTGTTGGACTGCACTCGAATGATATCCAAATGCAGTCTGATGTTTTACACATACCCATAGATTTGAATGGGTGCATGTCATCCAATTTCTGGAGCAACTCACAGCTTGCTGCAATGTTTTTTTCTCATGCCGAATCAGCATGAAAAAAAAAACACTGATGAGCACTGCAACATAGAATAACACCGATCAGCACTCCTCCGAGTTATACGCTCATGTGAGCGATCCCTGAGAGTGAAAATATACCACTTGACAAAATGTGCACTTACCCAAGGGATTCCAAAATTAGGTTATTTGCTACTGTGTGGTACCCCTGACAACGTTCAGTCCCTTATGCCTAAATGGCCATAGTCAACAGTATATGTCTGATGTGCTGAAATTTTTTTTGGGGGGAAGATGCATAGGGCAGAGAAGATGGCACCTGACTCTGATGTCAAAATTGTGAATGGTGTGATACTATTGAAATAAAGAACTGCATATTGTGGGAGTGGAGGGAACAGAATAGTGTGAAATAACCAGTTCACTAAAAGTCTGGCCCAGAAAAAGAAATACCCTGTGGAAAAAGCTCAACCCACTGTGGGAGGGGCCTGCCAGTGGAAGTGTTGGAATATATTTGGTACAACATCTCCATTCCTGTCTATGAATATTCAGTTGCGAGATTTTTATGCTGTTCATAAAGTTAGAACAAAAAAAAATCTCCCAGAGGCTCACACAGGGAAAGCATGTAACTGTATTTCCTGTTTTTCCTGTGTCTGTGTATGAGAGAAGCAGCCTGTTGTAGATGATGCACAGATAGAGACACACAAATGATTTATTCCTGATCTGTTAAGCTTATCATATATTGTTCCTGAATAAAAAAGCTATGTTGTCACACGCTTGGAGAGTATTCTGAATATTCCACAGCCAACAGGAAGGCACCATGGAAAGAAAAGTCCTGCCTGCTGGTAAATGATAGAAAATCATAGGATTAGTGGCCAATGGTGAAGACACTGAGAGGAAAAAGTGACACTCCTGACATGTCCAAAATACGGCCCCCAAATGGGCAGAGCCAGAAAAAAAGAAGTTGCTGCCGTTGCTGTATGTTGAGGAGGAAACATCGTAATCAAACAACAGAGAGAATGGCATGCCAAAAGCCAGGGAGAAGTGAGTCAGAAAGAGACAGAGAATAGTCCACTCGGCATGTGGAGGAAGAGACAGTCGAGACTGAAGCTACCAGTCTTCCACAAATTGTGACCCCAGGTCTGCAGAGGGAATGAAGCCCAAAGAAGAGACTAGAAAGGGCCACACACCGCCTAACCAGCTGATGCTGCAGTGGTTGATGGTAACCTTCTTGGAGCATGAGCTTTGGGTGTGGTATTGGAGCCAGATGCTGGAGGATGAAGAGACGCCAGGGCCTTCTTCTGCTACCATTGCACTACTGCAACGCTCAGAGGTTCTCAACGCCATGATGTGCAGTGAAGGTGAAAGGAACACTGCCCAAAAGAAAAGTGATGACAGGGCAACAGGAAGGATGAGACTTCTACAAAGTCTCCTCAACAGACAGAATTGGATCCATGTAAGATAACCTGGTCTCCGTTGACAGTTGGTAAAGACGTCACGATATTCAGGTGATATTCATATGCACAATAATGGCTGTTGAGACACTGAAGACTCTAATTTTAAGGGCCCCGTCACACATAGCGATCTCGCTAGCGAGATGGCTGCTGAGTCACAAGTTTTGTGACACAACAGCGATCTCACCAGCGAGATCGCTGTGTGTGACAGTGATCACCGACCGGCCCCCCTGCCGGTATCGCTGATCACTGTAGGAAAGCCCTGGACATTTTTTTGGTCGCTGGTCTCCCACCCACTGGCCAGCACGCATCGCTGTGTGTGACAGGCAAAAGAACAGTGATAAGCTGGTAACTAATGTACACATCGGGTATCTAAGCGACGTGCGTCCCTTAGATACCCGATGTGTACGTTAGTTACCAGCGCGCTGATGCAGGGAGCTGTTAACTAAGGTACACATCGGGTATTGTTGTGAGTTCATTTTCCCCTTCACCTTTGATGTCTGATGAACTCCCTCTGCTGGTGAAGAGAGGTAGTGAAATTGATTGGGATGGGAAGAACCTGTCATCTGAACAGGCGGAGTGTGATTGGACATCTGGAATTTCTGAGTGGATATAAGGCAGCCGACGCCCTGCAGGGTTTGCTGGTGATCCTTTCTGCTCTGAGCTCTGGCATCCAGTTTTAGTTCCTGTCTACTAAAAGCTAAGTTTTTGCCCTGCTAACCTGCCCTGGTTGGGACTGGCTGAATTCCATTTTTGTCTCTGATCAGTTGATCTCTTTGCTCTGTTTTCAGAATATACCTGAGTGCTGATATAGTGATTTTGAAGTCTAGCGACTTCAGGGCCTTTTTTCCTATCAGACGGTTGGAACATTTTTGTAGGGTTTTTTGCGGATTGCAGCCAGCATCTTTTCTGTCTGTCCTATCTAGTTAGTTGGGCCCCATCATTTGCTCAGCCTGTCTTTCTGTCTGTGTTTGTGTTTTCAACTGTTTTTCACCGACAATACATGTTGGGGGCTGTCTATTGCTTTGGGGTCTGCTCTGGGGCAGTTTAGATTTCCCCTTTCTTTCTTTAGGCTTATGTAGTTCTCCGGTTTTGACGAGGGGTCTAGGGCACCGTAGGAACCCCCCACGGCTACTGTTAGTTGTGGTGAATAGGATCAGGGGTCTGCAATCCGAAAGCTACCAACCTCTCCGGTTTTCTGGACTTAGCTTGTATTTTTGTTTTCTCCTCCTCCGGTGACTCATTCATAACAGAATCACCAGCCATACCGCAGATTCTAGGGTACTCAATAGCAGGAAAGAATTGTAAAAAAAAAAAAAAAAAAAAGTGTCAGAATTTTTTTTTGTGTGTATATTTTTTCCTCTATTTCTCTGAGGCCGTTGGAGGAATTTTTTCTCAATGGAGATTAAGCTTACTGCTGAAGTATGGGGAATTTCCGCCTTTCTTGCTCATTCACATGCTGCTGAACCAAAGATCCCTACTCCTGATGTGTTTTTTGGGGATCGGTCTAAATTTCTGAATTTTAAGAATAATTGTAAATTATTTTTTGCCTTGAAGCCTAACTCATCGGGGAGCTCCGCACAGCAGGTTAAATTTGTCATCTCTTTGCTGCGCGGCGATCCCCAGGATTGGGCGTTTTCTTTGAAACCTGATGATTCTATTTTGACTGATGTGAATGCATTTTTTCAGGCCTTGGGGTTGTTGTATGATGAACCTAATGCTATTGATCAGGCTGAAAAGGCCCTGTTGGCATTGAGCCAGGGTCAGGATTCTGCAGAGTTGTACTGTCAAAAATTCCGAAAGTGGGCGGTCCTTACTACCTGGAATGATGGTGCCTTGGCAGCTCTCTTTCAGAAGGGTTTGTCAGAAACCGTAAAAGATACTATGGTGGGATTTCCTGTTCCCTCTGGTCTTGACGATTCTATGTCATTAGCCATTCAGGTTGATCGGCGTTGGCGTGAACGCAGAACTGTACGAGAGGTGTTGCCACCTGTTGAACAAATGTCTGAACCTATGCAATGTGATAGAGTTTTGTCTAGGGTGCAACGTCAGGAGTTCAGAAGGCATAATAAGCTGTGTTTTTTCTGTGGAGATGCCTCTCATATGATTTCTGTCTGCCCTAAACGAGAGAAACGCTTTGCACACACATTTGCTGTGGGTGGTGTTCAACCGAAGTTTCTTCTGGCAATTACTCTGATCTGCTCCCTGTCCACATTTTCCGCTAAGGCTTTTGTGGATTCGGGAGCAGCTCTGAACCTGATGGACTTGGATTTTGCTAAACGTTGTGGGTTTCCTATGACACCTCTGTGGACGCCTATCCCTTTGAGGGGTATTGATACTACTCCTTTGGCGAAGAATAAACCTCAGTTTTGGACCCAGGTGGTAATGCGGGTCGCCCCAGACCATCAAGAAAATTGCAGATTTTTGGTGTTGCATAATTTGCATGATACCATCGCTCTGGGGTTTCCCTGGTTGCAAATCCATAATCCAGTTTTGGATTGGAAATCTGTGTCTGTGGTGAGTTGGGGTTGTCGTTGTGCCCTTAGTGATGCTCCTGTTTTCTCCACCTCTCCCCAGACGCATGATGTTCCTGACTATTTGGCTGATTTTTATGATGTATTTAGTGAGAATGAGTCTGTGTCTTTGCCTCCTCATAGGAGTTATGACTGCGCAATTGAGCTGAGCCCTGGGTGTAAATTTCCCAAGGGTCGACTTTTCAATTTATCTGTACCCGAGCATGAGGCTATGCGATCCTTTATTAAGGAGTCGTTGGAGAAGGGTCATATTAGACCATCCTCTTCACCCTTAGGTGCTGGGTTTTTTTTGTGGCCAAGAAAGATGGTTCATTAAGGCCTTGTATTGACTATCGTTCCCTCAACAAAATTACTGTTAAATATCAGTATCCGTTACCCCTGATTTCTGATCTATTCTCCAGAGTTAAAGGTGCTTGCTGGTTTACCAAGCTTGAGCTCAGGGGGGCGTATAATCTTATTCGCATTAAGCAGGGGGATGAATGGAAGACGGCATTTAATACTCCAGAGGGACATTTTGTGTACCTGGTGATGCCTTTTGGGCTCACTAATGCCCCTTCTGTCTTTCAGTGCTTCATGAATGATATTTTCCGAGATTTTGTGGATACATTTTTGATCATCTATCTGGATGATATTTTGATCTTTTCCAAGGATTGGGACTCTCATGTGGAACATGTTCGGACTGTGTTCCGGATTTTGAGGGAGAATTCCCTGTATGTCAAGGGATCGAAATGCCTTTTTGGTGTACAGAGGATTTCATTTTTGGGATTTATTTTGTCTCCATCAACTATTGAAATGGACCCGACCAAGGTACAGGCCATTTATGATTGGGTTCAGCCCACTTCTTTGAAGGCCCTCCAGAAGTTTTTGGGTTTTGCTAATTTTTATCGTAAATTTATAGCTAATTTTTCTGGTATTGCCAAACCATTGACTGATTTGACTAAGAAAGGTGCTGATGTGCTGAATTGGTCTCCGGAGGCTGTTTCTTCCTTTCAGGAGCTGAAGCGAAGGTTCACTTCTGCCCCGGTTTTGCGGCAACCTGATGTCTCACTCCCGTTTCAGGTAGAGGTGGACGCTTCTGAGATTGGTGCAGGAGCTGTTTTGTCCCAAAAAGATCCTGTAACATCTAAAATGAATCCCTGTGCTTTCTTTACCCGAAAGTTCTCCCCATCCGAACGTAACTATGATGTGGGGAATCGGGAACTGTTAGCCATGAAATGGGCATTTGAGGAGTGGAGACTGTTATGATTGAGTCACCGTAGGAGGCAGACACAAAAATAGAAGCTACGTCCAGAAAACCAGAGAAGTTGGCAACTATCAGATTGCAGACCCCTGAACCTATCAACACAACTAGCAGTAGCTGTGGGGGGTTCCTACGGTGCCCTAGACCCCTCGATCACAGGCGGAGAGCTAAATAGCCTAAAGACAGCAAAGGAAATCTAAACTGTCCCAGAGCAGACCCCAAAGTAAAAGACAGCCCCCAACATATAATGACGGTGAAGCAAGATGAAAAAACACTCACACAGATAGAAAGATAGGCTGAGCAAACGATGGGGCCCAAGCTAACTAAACAGAACAGGAAAGGAAGGTTGCTGTCTGCAATCTGCCAAAACCCAATCAAAAACATAAGCCAACAAGCTGATATGGAAAAAGACCCTGAAGCAGCTAGGCTTCAAAAACTAAATCAGCACTCAGGTATTTTCAGAAGACATAGCTAAAGGAATTCAGCTCACCCCAGCAGGGAATGGCAGAAATCCAGAAAAACAAAGCAAAACAAAGTCAAAGCACAAATGCAAAAAGCCGAGCAGAAAACTTAGCTTTAGAAGAGCAGGAATTCAGACTGGTCTCCAAGGATCCCACAGAGAAATCACCTGCAGGGCAGAAGGGCATTGGCAGCCTTATATCCAGTCAGTAACTCCACTCAGCCAGTCATCATCATTAGGCTCAGGTGTTTGATAATCAGGCTCACTACCTTTCTTTACCAGAAGAGGGAGTTCCTCGGGCCTCTGTAGTGAAGGGGAAAATGAACTCACAACAGGAGACATTAGTTGGAGGGAGCTAAATATCAAGTCATGGTCCTTACTGACCACAAGAATTTGATTTACCTGGAGTCGGCCAAACGCTTGAATCCTAGACAGGCTAGGTGGGCCTTGTTTTTCACACGTTTTGATTTTCTGGTCTCTTTTCTTCCGGGCACTAAGAATGTCAAGGCAGACACCCTCTCTAGGAGTTTCTTTACTGATTCTCCTATTGTGACCAAGCCTGCTACCATCTTAGGTGAGGGGGTAGTTCTTTCTGCCATCTCGTCCGATTTGAGACGTGCTCTGGAAGAGTTTCAGGAGGACAAACCTGAGCGTTGTCCCATTGGAAAATTGTATGTTCCTGACCAGTGGAGGAAGAGAGTGATGTCTGAGGTTCATTGCTCCGCATTGGCTGGTCATCCAGGTATTTTTGGTACTAGAGATTTGGTGAGTCGGTCTTTTTGGTGGCCCGCCTTGTCTCGTGATGTCAGGAATTTTGTGCAGTCCTGTGGGACTTGCTCCCGGTCTAAACCTTGTTCTCGCTCTAGTGGGTTGTTGATGCCTTTGCCGGTGCCCAGGAGGCCATGGACCCATATTTCAATGGATTTTATCTCTGATATGCCTGTCTCTCAGAGAATGACTGTTATTTGGGTGATTTGTGATAGATTCTCTAAGATGGTCCATCTTGTACCACTCCCTAAGTTGCCATCTTCCTCAGAGTTGGTGCCCTTGTTTTTGCAACAGGTGGTTCGCTTGCACGGGATTCATGAGAACATTGTATCTGACAGAGGAGTTCAGTTTGTTTCTAGATTTTGGAGGACTTTCTGTTCCAAGCTGGGAATTCAGTTGTCCTTCTCCTCTGCGTTTCACCCTCAGACCAATGTGCAGACGGAGAGAACAAACCAGACTTTGGAGTCGTATTTGAGATGTTTTATTTCTGCTGATCAGGATGATTGGGTTTCATTTTTGCCCTTGGCCGAATTTGCTTTAAATAATAGAGCTAGTTCTGCCACTTTGATGTCACCTTTTTTTCGTAACTTTGGGTTTCATCCTCGATTCTCTTCAGGGCAGGTGGAGTCTTCTGCCTGCCCAGGTGTTGACACTGTGGTGGAGAGAATGCACCAGATCTGGGACCAAGTGGTGGATAAGTTGTCTCTCTCCCAGGAAAAGGCCCAGCGGTTTTCCAACCGGCATAGGACCATTGGTCCCCGGTTTAAGGTGGGTGATATGGTTTGGTTGTAATCAAAGAATATCTCTATGAAGGTGGCTTCTCCAAAGTTTAAACCTAGATTTATTGGACCTTACAAGATTTTGGAGATTCTTAATCCGGTCTCTTTTCGATTGGCTCTTCCTGTTACATTCAAGATCCATAACGTGTTTCATAAGTCTCTGTTAAAGAGGTTTGTTGAGCCAGTAGTTCCTGTGGTGGCACCTCCTGACCCTGTATTGGTTGAAGGTAATGTGGAATATGAGGTTGAGAAGATACTGGATTCTCGTCTGGTTAGACGGAGACTCCAGTATTTGGTTAAATGGAAGGGTTATGGCCAGGAGGATAATTCTTGGGTCCCTGCATCCGATATTCATGCCGAAAGATTGGTTCGTGCTTTTCATCGGGCCCATCCTGATCACCCTGGTGGCGTGGATGAGGGTTCAGTGACCCCTCCTCAAGGGGGAGGTACTGTTGTGAGTTCATTTTCCCCTTCACCTTTGATGTCTGATGAACTCCCTCTGCTGGTGAAGAGAGGTAGTGAAATTGATTGGGATGGGAAGAACCTGTCATCTGAACAGGCGGAGTGTGATTGGACATCTGGAATTTCTGAGTGGTTATAAGGCAGCCGACGCCCTGCAGGGTTTGCTGGTGATCCTTTCTGCTCTGAGCTCTCGCATCCAGTTTTAGTTCCTGTCTACTAAAAGCTAAGTTTTTGCCCTGCTATTATTCCATGAGATTTTGTCTGGTTTCCTTAGTGTTTGTATTCAGCCAGTCCTGGTTGGGACTGGCTGAATTCCATTTTTGTCTCTGATCAGTTGATCTCTTTGCTCTGTTTTCAGAATATACCTGAGTGCTGATATAGTGATTTTGAAGTCTAGCGACTTCAGGGCCTTTTTTCCTATCAGACGGTTGGGACATTTTTGTAGGGTTTTTTGCGGATTGCAGCCAGCATCTTTTCTGTCCTGTCCTATCTAGTTAGTTGGGCCCCATCGTTTGCTCAGCCTGTCTTTCTGTCTGTGTTTGTGTTTTCATCTGTTTTTCACCGACAATACATGTTGGGGGCTGTCTATTGCTTTGGGGTCTGCTCTGGGGCAGTTTAGATTTCCCCTTTCTTTCTTTAGGCTTATGTAGTTCTCCTGCTGTGACGAGGGGTCTAGGGCACCGTAGGAACCCCCCACGGCTACTGTTAGTTGTGGTGAATAGGATCAGGGGTCTGCAATCCGATAGCTACCAACCTCTCCGGTTTTCTGGACTTAGCTTGTATTTTTATTTTCTCCTCCGGTGACTCATTCATAACAGGGTATCCTATGCATACAAGGATAGGGTATAAGGAGCTATGCATACAAGTGTAGTAAGGTGGCCCAGCTTGGGGGGTGGTCCCCTGTTTACCACGAACAGACGACACAGGCACGAGATGGAGGCAGATTTCGGGTACAACAGGTCCAAGTTTATTGGCTGTCCTCCTGATGACCTCAGCAATACACCGCAGCACTTCCACAGCTCTCCGTATTCAGGCCCGGGTACCTTCACCATTCTTCTGCCGTAGTGACGTTCCTCATGGCTCTGTCACTGGGGCCGCCCTAGGCCTATCTACCGCCAGCACTTCACCGGTCAGAGGTCGTCGTCAATTTGGTACCCCCGGGGCCTCGCCTGTTCTGCGGTTCTTCATGTCGGGGCCTCCCCCCTGACTTCTTTTCTCCTCAGTCCCCTAGTAAGCTCTCCACACTGTCTGTACTCCTTCACTGACTCCTCTCCTTCTGAGCTCCTCCCGGGACAGGAACTTTCTGGAACACTCCTGTCCTATGTATCACCTTCCGCCCCCCATGACAAAAGGTTTCTAGAGCCATAAACTGCTGTCAAGTCCTGTACTCACACTCCCCCCTGCCATCTTGTGGTCAAACCAAGGTATTGCACCCATTCTACACTTTTTCCAGCTGTTTCCCTTTTGTCATTAACATCTGTCTAAAGTGCACAAAGCATCCCTTCTTCCTTCTGACAGGTCCGTTCGTTCTGTCACCTTCCCCACGCTCACCCTTCCTTTGTCTATTGTTGTCCTCGACAATCGTCCCTACCTTCGTCGTCCTGAAGCTTTTCCACAGTCTGTTGTCGGACCGGTTGTTGGGCCAAACCCGCCACATGCCGGGGCCGAACCAAACCGGGAGCACCATGCTCCGAGCAGCCTACTGCTACTCGCCGGGGTGCAAGCCACATGTCAACTTCTTTCAAATTGGGCTAGGTACACCCATATTACTCTACGGTGTGTACCTCCCACTACTGTCCTCTTCTGTCACCCTCAACTCTCCGGAACGCCATGACCGAGGCATTACGCCTACCAGGTCATTGTCAGCGTCCGCCTATTCTTCTGAGGTGTCCGTGGTGTCAGGGACCTCGCTTGGGACCACTGTCTGATTCTATATCTTCCATCTCTTTGTCCTTCAATTTAAAAAGTCATGGTCGGCATCTTCGTCACACATACCTCGTACCCGGGACCTGTTGCATATTCCTTTTGCTTATTATACATTAAACCAACTTTTATATAACCAGGTTTTACTAATAGCATAAGTAACCTTTTTTTTTTTTTTTTTTACTTTTTCTTTAAACCAACATAAAAATGAAAACAGGCATACTCCCCCTTCCTTTAACATTAGCACTTTCCCGTATGCATCCCCGCTGTGTCAGGAGAAAACAACAAACAACAAAAAAAACCCATTTCCGTTAACGTGGACGTAAAACTGTCCTGTAGACTGCACAACGGTGCATGACAATCCCGGTAGTCCGGGCCATCTCCTGACGGCCGATGTTCCGCCAACTCAGCAGGGGACTCCACAGCCATGAAGTCCCTGGGATACTTGAAGTGTCTTTGTGAGTAGTGTTGAGCATTCCGATACCGCAAGTATCGGGTATCGGCCGATACTTGCTGTATCGGAATTCCGATACCGACTTCCGATATTTTTTCAATATCGGAAGTCGGCATCGGAAGTTCAAAGTTGATTGACAGCCTGACGTCATCATGATGCGCGGTGTGTGCGCATCATGATGCGCCGTCATTTCGGGCCTTCCGGGGGTCTCTGCCGGCCTGCCGGGGGGCTGTGTCGGCCTGCCGGGGGGCTGTGTGGACTGCCCGGGGTCTGTACCGGCCTGCCGGGGGGCTGTGCCGGCCTGCCGGTGGTCTGTGCACCCTGTGGGGGTCTGTACCGGCCTGCCGGGGGGCTGTGCCGGCCTGCCGGTGGTCTGTGCACCCTGTGGGGGTCTGTACCGGCCTGCCGGGGGGCTGTGCCGGCCTGCCGGGGGGCTGTGCTGATGTCCGGGGGTCTGTGCAAGCATCGTCCGATGGGACTACAAGTCCCATCTGGCGATGCCTGCTACCATGACAGTGATTGACACATTAGCCAATGATGGGACAGTAGTAGTCCCATCATCCGGCTAATGTGTTAAATGTTAAAAAAAAAAAAAAAAAAAAATACTACATACATACTACATGCATGCTACATACATACTACATGCTACATACATACTACATACATACCACATATATACTACATACATACTACATACATAACACATATATACTACATACATACTACATACATACTACATACATACTACATGCATGCTACATACATACGACATGCTACATACATACTACATACATACTACATACATACTACATACATACCACATATATACTACATACATACTACATACATACTACATGCATGCTACATGCATACTACATGCTACATACATACTACATACATACTACATACATACTACATACATACCATATATACTACATACATACTACATACATAACACATATATACTACATACATACTACATACATACTACATACATACATACTACATGCATGCTACATACATACTACATGCTACATACATACTACATACATACTACATACATACTACATACATACTACATGCATGCTACATACATACTACATGCTACATACATACTACATACATACTACATACATACTACATACATACTACATGCATGCTACATACATACTACATGCTACATACATACATACTACATACATACTACATACATACTACATACATACCACATATATACTACATACATACCACATACATACTACATACATACTACATGCATGCTACATACATACTACATGCTACATACATACTACATATATACTACATACATGCTACATACATACTACATGCTACATACATACTACATACATACTACATACATACTACATGCATGCTACATACATACTACATGCTACATACATACTACATATATACTACATGCATGCTACATACATACTACATGCTACATACATACTACATATATACTACATACATACTACATACATACTACATGCATGCTACATGCATGCTACATGCTACATACATACTACATATATACTACATGCATGCTACATACATACTACATGCTACATTCATACTACATATATACTACATACATACTACATACATACTACATGCATGCTACATACATACTACATGCTACATACATACCACATATATACTACATACATACTACATACAATACATTCATACAATACATACATAGACATACAGTACATATAACATAGAGTAACATACTTACCAATACTTGTCACATTGTTCCCCGAAGCCATTGTCGGAAGGTAGGTATCCTTTTTTAAGTGGCGGAGGAATACAGTGCGGAAGGATACCTACCTTCCGTCATTGGATTCCTGCAGCCCGTAGAGAACGGCAGCAACAGCTGATGCTGCAGTTCTCTACCCAAGATCGTCGTGGGACACACTCGTGGACTGCTTCGGATCGTGGGTGAGTATTTTTGTGGTTTGTTATGTTAATATTTATTCCGTAAAAGACAATGTAGCATGCAGTATGTATGTAGCATGCATGTAGTATATATGTAGTATGTATGTAGCATGTAGTATGTATGTAGCATGCATGTAGTATATATGTAGTATGTATGTAGCATGTAGTATGTATGTAGCATGCATGTAGTATGTATGTAGTATGTATGTAGTATATATGTAGTATGTATGTAGCATGTAGTATGTATGTAGCATGCATGTAGTATATATGTAGTATGTATGTAGCATGTAGTATGTATGTAGCATGCATGTAGTATATATGTAGTATGTATGTAGCATGTAGTATGTATGTAGCATATATGTAGTATGTATGTAGTATGTATGTAGCATGCATGTAGTATATATGTAGTATGTATGTAGCATATATGTAGTATTTATGTAGCATGTAGTATATATGTAGTATGCATGTTGCATGCATGTAGTATATATGTAGTATGTATGTTGCATGTAGTATGTATGTAGTATGTATGTTGCATGTAGTATATATGTAGTATGAATGTAGCATGTATGTAGTATGTAGTATGAATGTAGCATGTATGTAGTATGCATGTTGTATGTATGTAGCATGTAATTTTTTTTTTTTTTTTTTTTTACATTCAACACATTAGCCGGATGATGGGACTACTACTGTCCCATCATTGGCTAATGTGTCAATCACTGTCATGGTAGCAGGCATCGCCCGATGGGACTTGTAGTCCCATCGGACGATGCCTGCACAGACCCCCGAAGCCTGCACAGCCCCCCCCGGCAGGCCGGCACAGCCCCCCGGAGCCTGCACAGCCCCCCGGCAGGCCGGCACAGCCCCCCGGCAGGCCGGCACAGCCCACCGGAGCCTGCACAGCCCCCCTGGCAGGCCGGCACAGCCCCCCGGCAGGCCGGCACAGACCACCGGAGCCTGCACAGACCCCCTGGCAGGCCGGCACAGCCCCCCGAAAGGCCCGTACAGACCCCAGAGAGGCTGTACAAGGGAAAAACAGGATTTTTCTTATTCCGATACCGGAAGTCCCATAGACTTGAATGGGACTTCCGGTATCGGAATCGGCGATACCGATACTTTTTTTTAAGATCGGCCGATCCATTCCGATCCGATACTTTGAGGTATCGGACGGTATCGCTCAACTCTATTTGTGAGTCCTTTTACGGGGGCTCGTAGTCTTCGGAGTAGGCGACCACTGCAACAGTGTAGTAGCCGTGGGGACAGTACTCCTTATAGTAGGAGACCAAGTCTCCCTCCTGCAGAGCCTGGCTGTGACAGATGGAAGTCACATTCAAGTACACTTTTTGACCAGTGGCGAGGTCCCGGATGAACCCATAGCCTTTTTCCACATTTGTATATACCAGCCGCCCGGTGGAATGTGGAGCCACCATGCCAGACTCTCCTTTCTCATGGAGTAGCCCCCAGATCTCCCGCTCTCTTGCCTTCTTTCCCTCAATGACCTCCGCAACCCAAGCAGAGGGTCCGGTGTAGGCCGCAGAGTCCGGTGGGTGGGCCGTGGTCGTGGTCGAGAGTGGAGCAGAGGCGGCCGCAGATTCCAATGAGTAGGCCGCAGAGTCCGGTGGGCGCGCCGCGGTCGTGGTCAAGAGTGGAGCAGAGGCGACCACAGATTCCAATGAGTATGCCGCAGCCGGCTCCGGGAGTGAAGTCGGAGTGGCCGTGTGGGAGGCCGCAGCTGGAAACAAGGCGGCCGTGGGCACCGGCAAGTCGACCGCAGTCAAGGCCTCAGATGGAACTGTGACCGCAGATGCCGGTGAGTCAACCGCGGCAGCTGGCGGCCTGATTACAGCAGTGACTGGGAGTGGGGCCGACGTGGCAGCAGGCCCCGATGGATAGGCCGCCGCCGGAAGATGGAGCGCGGCAGGGGTGGCCGCGGGTTGGTTCCGCGCCGGCAACACAGTGCGAGGAGCCGCTGGGCGGGGTGGCTCGGGGTCGTTGTAAGTGGCGACGGTCGGTCTGGCGGGGACCATGGAGTCGTCTGGAGTCGGGGACACCGAAGGGTGGAAGTCGGGCGGGGAGGCCAAGGACCAGTGTCGGGGCCCCGAGGTCTATCTGGTACATGGAGCGTGGGGACGGGGTTTGCCTGGGGTGCCCCCAGCGGGGCTGGGGACATGCTCACCTTCCCTGGCGCTGTGGCTCCCAGCAGGCTTTCCCACCGCTCCTTCCCCAGCCATTGATCTTCACCCCGCCTTCCGGTAGGGCCGGCCTCCAGGCTCGATGGTTCCGCGGGGAGGCTTCCTGGGCAGGTCTCCCGACGAGACTTGATCTCCTGGCGCCACCGCCATTCCAGACATCCGATACCACGACAGCTGCAGCGTCTCATTCTGTCCGGTGTCCAGTAGCTGAATGGCGCCAAACAGCCGCAGCAGGTCTCTCCACCCGGGCCACTCCCGTTCTTGGGTGGGGCGGTGGTCGGCTTCTCCACCCATCTTCCAGGGTCTAACATGAGGGGGCGGTTGTCTCCAGATGAACACCACTTCCCCCAGGGGCGGATTTGATATAGCCCCGGATCATCCAGTCCAATTAGCAATGTCTGTGTCTCTTTTTGGCGCCAAATCGCCACAGCCATTCTTAAATTTCTTGTACCGCTCCGGCTCCTCTGGTGACAGAAACCAAGTCCCAAATGTATAATCCACAAATAAAGTAGCCCAAGTCCTTTTGCTTTCCTTTGTCGCAGGCCTGCCTCTGAAGTTGAAGTATTGGCGGCAGCTATCCTGCCGACTACGCGAAAATGTATTAAGGTGGCCCAGCTTGGGGGGTGGTCCCCTGTTTACCGCGAACAGACGTCACAGACACGAGATGGAGGCAGACTTCGGGTACAACAGGTCCAAGTTTATTGGCTGTCCTCCTGACGACCTCAGCAATACACCGCAGCACTTCCACAGCTCTCCGTATTCAGGCCCGGGTAACTTCACCTTTCTTCTGTCGTAGTGACGTTCCTCACGGGTCTGTCACTGGGGCCGCCTAGGCCTATCTACTGCCAGCACTTCACCGATCAGAGGTCGTCGTCAATTTGGTACCCCCGGGGCCTCGTCTGTTCTGCGGTTCTTCATGTCGGGGCCACCCCCTGACTTCTTTTCTCCTCAGTCCCATAGATAAGCTCACCACACTGTCCATACTCCTTCACTGACTCCTCTCCTTCTGAGCTCCTCCTGGGACTGGAACTTTCTGGAACCCTCCTGTCCAATTTATCACCTTCCCGGGTCCCTGTAACCCCCCATGACTAACGGTTTCTAGAGCCATAAGCTGCTGTCAAGTCCTGTACTCACACTCCCCCCTGCCAACTTGTGATCAAACCAAGGTATTGCACCCATTCTACACTTTTTCCAGCTGTTTCCCTTCTGTCATTATTAACATCTATCTAAAGTGCACAAACCGTTCCTTCTTCCTTCTGACAAGTCCGTTCGTCCAGTCACCTTCCCCACACAAGGATAGGGAATAAGGAGCCATGCTTACAAGGATGGGTTGGGGAGCCATGCATGCAAGAACAGCGATGGGTGAGCCATGCATACAAGGGCAGGGACCGTGTATCCTTGCATACAATGACAGGGATCGGGAGCTTTGTATACAAGGACAGGGACAGGGGAGCCATGCATGCAAGGACAGGGACAGGGGAGTCATGCATATCAGGATAGGGATGAGGGGATGAGGGGACAATGCATATCCGACTTATAGTCGAGTCAATAAGTTTACCCAGTTTTTCGAGGCAAAATTAGGTGTCTCGGCTCATAATCAGGTCAACTTCTACTCAAGTATATATGGTAAATAAAAATAGAAAAGGGTGTTTTGTTTTATTTCAAATTAAGGACTTTATTCTGGCTGTGTTATAGGTTTAGTAATACATATGTGTCTTATAGAAACCTCTCCATTACAAAGCCATGAGCTTGATGTCACTAGACAATACAAAGGTGACATCAACTCCACAAATATTAATCCCACTTGCCACCACTACAGGGCGAGTGGGAAGAGTCGGGCAAAGTGCCAGAATTGTCACAACAAATAGATGTGCCTCCTCTGGGCAGATGCTGGCTGCTATTTTCAGTCTGAGGGGGTGAATATCCATAGCCCCTTATCAGGCTGAGAATACCAGCCCCCAGCTGTCTGCTGTAGCAAGGCTGGTTGTCAAAAAAGGAGGGGACCTCACGCCAGGTTTTTTTTATTATTTATTTAAATAATTTTGAAAAAGCAGCGTGGGGACTGGATAAGCAGCCTTGGTAATGCTGACAGCTGAAGGTGGCAGTCCTAGCTGTCAGTTTTGCCTCATTGGTTATCAAAAAGACAGGGGAACCCAAGCCGTATTTTTTATTTATTTATTTATTTATTTATTTATTTATAGCACAGGTGGTGGATGATGAATACTCCTATCAGTTGCAGTCTGCTCTCGCTGTTATTAGCGGCAGCAGGTATAGGCAGGTATAGGCTGATGGGAGTAATAGTGCCATCAGCCACCTGCTGCTGTCTCTGTTATAGAATCATAGAATCATAGAATCGTAGAGTTGGAAGGGACCTCCTGGGCCATCTGGTCCAACCCCCTGCTCAAAGCAGGATTCGCTAAATCATCCCAGTCAGTTGACTATAACTCTCATCACTGTCAATGAGAGTAGCTGTGCTAATGGTCATGATTATAATTGTCAATGAGAGCCGTCAGCAGAGTAGGGGAGAATAATAAGAGCCATATTCAGCACCCGGCGCAGTGGAACAGAGCTTACTGTATTGCTTCTTTCCTGGTGCTGGTGCATGTCACACGGATGACATCCATGTGTGTCATCCGAGTACACATGTGCGGGACATTTTGCAGCCCGTGCTGACAGTAAAAAACAGACATGTCAAAGTGTTTTGCCCATGGACACACAGTCTACATGTGTCAGTGTCTCCAATACGTGGGAAAACTGTCACGACACGGACGTGTGAAAGAGCCTTAATCCCAGGGTCATATGAGCATAGATTCCCTCAGATGAGAGAATGCATCGATTATGTTAATGATGCTCCAATCCGAATTTGATCAGTATCAGCTTAGTGTGATACTGATTTTCTTGGATGATAGAATTGCAGCACAGGTGAAGCACATGTCTCTTCCATTGGTAAGGGTAAATGTACAGGTATCAAAGGTTTGCAGGTCCCAAATAAAAATAATAGCTGATTATTGAGGGTTTTAAAAGTTGAAAATGTTGCAATCAACTCATTGCTCACCTTTCTCACTTTAAGCAAAGCTGAGGTCACATGACCATTGATTCTCTCATGCAGGAGAATTGGCTTTTTTATGCTAATGACACTCATATCAAAGTCTTATCAGCGAGAACCATAGCACAGGTGTGGAGAAAACAGAGAACTTAATTTCTCCATCTTCTCCATTGCCTGGATGACATCTGAGTGCAGTCCGATGTTTTACAGGAACCCATAAACTTCAATGGGTGTGTAAGGAGGTGGCGGGGAACCTCACGTGCCTTCTCTCTCTTGGTCGCTGTACGCACGATCGCATGTGGCACCTCCTGAATTACTAATGTTTATATAATGTGATGGCATCTACTGTAAGGCAAATGTACTATGTGTTGCTGTATTGTTAATGCAATGTGTACTGCATAGAATCATGGTTAAGATAGGATCTTAGCTAGCATAGAGCCATAGGGGTTAGAGTAGAGGGGGGCATTATAGAGTTAAGGGATAGAATAACATAGAGTGATAATAGAGTACAGGCAGCACAGGGGTTAACTAAATGGAAGGAACAGCACAGAGCAGGGAAGTATAGTCAGGATACTTCCTGATTAGAGGCAGAAGCCTCGGCAACCTGCCCAAGGGCAGGGTGCATGCAGTGGAGCAGACAGTCGCAGGCTGTGGGGATAAAGAAGCTATGGCAGGAAGGGGCCCAGGTTGGAGAATAGTGCAGTCGGGCACCAGCTCAACAAAATCATCCACAGGACAGATTCGGGGTCTAACACTGGGGCGGGAACACCTGAGATGGCGTTCCTGGTACCTTTCCCAATTGGAAACGGAGGACATGGAGCTGGTGATGTGGAAGGCACAGATGGGACATGGACTGTCCAAAGAGACTGCCCGGATGGCAGGGAAAAGTAAGGCATGGACATAATAGAGTCAAACTAGAGGTACGGCCGTGAACGCTGGGAGGAAAGAAAGAGAGATTACAGAAGGAATAGAGTCTGCCCGGAAGGCAAGGAAAGTAAAGGATACCTGGCTCTCTGTGAATTGTGCTGCCAAGGTGATGAGTGCTCTTTTGTTAAGTAAAGTTGAACTGTTGAAAAAAGACTGTGAATCCGAAGTGTTTTGTGGAACTGGGAAATCCATAGTCGGAGTGACAGAACTGGAAGGAACTCTGACAGTGGCCATAGGATTAGGGCTGTAGGATTAATAATGGATAGGTGTCTTATTGACACCTCTTCTTTATTAACCAGGCTTAATGTCACCTTTCAATAGCAAGGTAACGTTAACCCATTATTAACCCATGAGCCACCACTAAAGGCAATGGGAATAGATAGGCTAAGTGCCAGAAAGGCGCTAAGCTATTAATATCTGCCCTCACTCACTGGCTTTCCCTCTCTGGCAGAAAAAATACCGCTGGATCCCAAGCAATTTTTTACAACGAATTTACCCATTAATTTAATACCTACATGTCGAAAATTTAACACACATAACCTAATCTAATTATTAGTCAAAGACATATAAAAAACTAAATGAAATGAAATAGTTTACTGTATGTAAACCATGTGTCATTTCATGTCGGGTTTTGTAATGATTTTACAGAAGCCGACAATTGAATTAGTGGCTGTTATGCTATGTTGAACTCTATGAACTATAAATATATATGTGTGTCTCAATGACATGTATATATGTATATATATATATATATATATATATATACACATATATATAGAACATAGACTTCAGTCTGCAGTGATTCCTATAAGTGTGTCCTAGAAGTGTGAAGATAAATTTTAGAATTAAAACCAGAAGGATGTATACAGACTGTGCCCTGCTACCTGCCACCATCGCACTCTAACAAGCATCTCTATTCTTCCGACAGGTATGTTCATCCACCCAGCTCTCCTGCTCTCCTGCTGTCTATGAAGAGCACATAGTCCATCACCCAGCTTTGCACATAGACTTGCCTCTGCACCTAGCATTCACATGGTATGTTCATCCACCCAGCTCTCCTGCTCTCCTGCTGTCTGTCTATGAAGAGCACATAGTCCATCACCCAGCTTTGCACATAGACTTGCCTCTGCACCTAGCATTCACATAGTATGTTCATCCACCCAGCTCTCCTGCTCTCCTGCTGTCTGTCTATGAAGAGCACATAGTCCATCACCCAGCTTTGCACATAGACTTGCCTCTGCACCTAGCATTCACATAGTATGTTCATCCACCCAGCTCTCCTGCTCTCCTGCTGTCTGTCTATGAAGAGCACATAGTCCATCACCCAGCTTTGCACATAGACTTGCCTCTGCACCTAGCATTCACATGGTATGCCTTTCAGCTAACCCCAGCTTACCCCAGAGTTATTTATGACCTTGTTTACTCTGGCTTGATCATATGCATCTGGTCCACTCTTAATGGTGCGACCAAGATGAGCAGAGACCACTCCTCTCTGCTTCACACCTGACTGCACTTAGTTGTACATATATTGCATAGCTCAAGTCTGCATAGACTTCAGTCTGCAGTGATTCCTATAAGTGTGTCCTAGAAGTGTGAAGATAAATTTTAGAATTAAAACCAGAATTGAACCAGAAGGGAACTGAAGGTAACTGTACACAGTCACTGTAAACAATGTTTCTGTTTGTTTTCACTTTCACCCCAATAATCCTTCACTTTTCTGCTAATTCCCCTAATCCCTACTCCTAGTAAGGAACTGTTCATCTCTTCTTCCATCCTCCCCATCCACCTCACCTCCACCTCAAAACTGTTCCTTAACATACAATCCTCTGTCTCCAAACACAGACAGCCCCCTCATGCCCTCTCCTGCTCCCACCTGCTAACACTTTCTCTGCTCCTTCTCACTGCTGGTGATATCTCTCCAAATCCTGGTCCTCCTCACCACATTCCCACAGTCATTTCTACCTCCCATTTACGCTCTATCACAACCTTCCGTAACCACTCCAACCTTATACCCATTCACCCAGCCCCCGCTTCCCCAGTCCCACTAACAGGAGCTCTGTGGAACGCTCGCTCTGTCTGCAACAAGCTTTCCTACATCCATGATCTTTTTGCTACTACCAAATTTTCCTTCCTCGCCATCACCGAAACCTGGCTCACCCCTTCTGACACAGCCTCTCCTGCTGCACTTTCATATGGTGGCTTCCACCTTTCTCACACTCCCCGCCCCACCAGCAAACATGGCGGAGGAGTTGGTCTTCTCCTGTCAGATACCTGCTCCTTCACCCCAGTCCCACTGCCACCCTCTGTTACCCTCCCTCCCTTTGAGGTGCACTCTGTGCGCATCTACTCCCCCTCCAACCTCCAACTGGCTGTCATCTACCGGCCCCCAGGGCCTGCCACCACCTTCTTTGACCACTTCACCACCTGGCTACTCCATTTCCTTTCCGCGGACATCCCTACTATCATCATGGGCGACTTCAACATCCCCATTGACACTTGCCTCTCAGCTGCCACTAAACTTCTATCTCTCACTTCCTCCTTCGGCCTCACTCAATGGTCTTCTACAGCCACCCACAAAGATGGCCACACACTGGACCTCATCTTCACCCGCCTCTGCTCCCTATCTAACCTCTCTAACTCACCTCTTCCTCTCTCTGACCACAACCTTCTCACATTCTCTTCCCTCTCCACTCCATGTCTACAATCCCCACCCCACAAACTTTCACACCCTCGCAGAAATCTTAAACACCTTGACCTACACTCATTCTCTGAATCCCTCCTCCCTCTCACAGATATAAGTTCCTTACACAATGCGGATGACGCTGCTGCTCTATATAACACCACAATAGCTGTAGCTTTGGAATCTGCTGCCCCACTTACACATACCAAAGCTCGCAAAATCAACAGACAGCCCTGGCACACCAGCCTGACCAAAGAACTGAGGCGAGCTTCCAGGGCTGCTGAGCGCAGATGGAAAAGATCCCACTCCAACGAGCACTTCATCGCATTCAAACAGTCTCTCACTACTTTCAAGACCACACTCGCCACAGCTAAACAAACCTACTTCTCATCGCTCATATCCGCCCTGTCTCACAACCCTAAACAGCTATTCAACACCTTCAATTCTCTCCTCCGTCCCCCAGCACCTCCTCCCTCCCCACTCATCTCAGCTGAAGACTTTGCCTCATTTTTCAAGCAGAAGATTGATAACATCAGAGACAGTTTTGGTCAACAACCCCCAGAGCCCCTTCTCCCGTCTTCCCAGCCCTCCACCTCCAAAACCAACTTCTCCACCATTACAGAAGATCGACTCTCCACTCTACTCTCAAGATCACATCTCACCACTTGTGCACTTGACCCGATCCCTTCCCACTTCATCCCAAACCTCACCACAGTCTTCATCCCAACCCTAACCCATCTCTTCAACCTATCACTAACAACTGGTTTTTTCCCCTCAAGCTTTAAACATGCCTCAATCACACCTATCCTCAAAAAGCCCTCTCTTGACCCATCCTCTGTATCTAGCTATCGCCCTATATCACTTCTCCCCTATGCCTCCAAGCTACTGGAACAACATGTCTACCTTGAACTGTCCTCCCATCTCTCTTCTTGCTCCCTCTTCGACCGCTTACAATCTGGCTTCCGGTCACACCACTCCACCGAAACTGCCCTTACTAAGGTCACCAATGACCTCTTAACCGCCAAGAGAAAGCAACACTACTCTGTCCTCCTCCTCCTGGACCTGTCGGCTGCCTTTGACACAGTGGACCATTCCCTACTATTACAGACCCTCTCATGCCTTGGCATCACAGACTTGGCCTTGTCCTGGATCTCATCATACCTAACAGACCGGACATTCAGCGGCTCCCACTCACACACCACCTCCTCACCTCACCCCCTATCTGTCGGAGTCCCACAAGGTTCAGTCCTAGGACCCCTGCTCTTCTCAATTTACACCTTTGGCCTGGGACAGCTTATAGAATCTCATGGCTTTCAGTATCATCTCTATGCTGATGACACACAGATCTACATCTCTGGACCAGATATCACCTTCCTGCTAACCAGAATCCCTCAATGTCTGTCCACTATTTCATCCTTCTTCTCTACCAGATTTCTGAAACTTAACATGGACAAAACAGAATTCATCATCTTTCCCCCATCTCACGTGACCACCCCAACGAACCTATCCATTACAGTAAATGGCTGCCCACTCTCCCCAGTCCCACAAGCTCGCTGCCTCGGGGTAATCCTTGATGCTGATCTCTCCTTCAAACCACATATCCAAGCCCTTTCCACTCCCTGCCGACTTCAACTCAAAAATTTTTCACGAATCCGTTCATTCCTCAACCAAGAATCTGCAAAAACCCTAGTCCATGCCCTCATTATCTCTCGCCTTGACTACTGCAACCTCCTGCTCAGTGGCCTCCCCTCGAACACTCTCGCACCCCTCCAATCTATTCTAAACTCCGCTGCCCGACTAATACACCTGTCCCCCCGCTATTCCCCAGCTTCTCCTCTCTGTCAATCCCTTCACTGGCTCCCCATTGCCCAGAGACTCCAGTACAAAACCCTAACCATGACATACAAAGCCATCCACAACCTGTCTCCTCCATACATCTGTGACCTTGTCTCCCGGTACTTCCCTGCACACAACCTCCGATCCTCACAAGATCTCCTTCTCTACTCCCCTCTTATCTCCTCTTCCCACAATCGCATACAAGATTTCTCTCGTGCATCACCCCTACTCTGGAACTCTCTACCACAACATATCAGACTCTCACCTACCATTGCAACCTTCAAAAAGAGCCTGAAGACCCACCTCTTCCGATAAGCCTATAACCTGCAGTAACCACCGATCGACCAAACCGCTGCATGACCAGCTCTACCCTCGCCTACTGTATTTTCACCCATCCCCTGTAGATTGTGAGCCTTCGCGGGCAGGGTCCTCTCTCCTCCTGTACCAGTTATGACTTGTATTGTTCAACATTATTGTACTTGTTTTTATGTATACCCCTCCCTACATGTAAAGCGTCATGGAATAAATGGCGCTATAACAATAAATAATAATAATAATAATAGAACAAAAAAAAAAAGCAGCACCAAAATAGTAGTGGTGTGAGCTGTTTAATAACCTAGTGGCGTGGCAACGTTTTGGATATGACAATCCTTTCTCAAGCCTTAAGAAAGGGTTGCCATATCCGAAACATTGCCACGCCACTAGGCTATTAAACAGTTCACACCACTACTATTTTGGTGCTGCTTTTTTTTTTTTTTTATTATTATCTAAGGACATTAAGGTGTCTGGAGAAGTGTGCATTGCTCTAAGGTATTTTGTGCTGTTCCTATTTTTTACACAGACACACATACTGTATATATATACAGTGGGGAAAAAAAGTATTTAGTCAGTCAGCAATAGTGCAAGTTCCACAACTTAAAAAGATGAGAGGCGTCTGTAATTTACATCATAGGTAGACCTCAACTATGGGAGACAAACTGAGAAAAAAAAATCCAGAAAATCACATTGTCTGTTTTTTTTTTCATTTTATTTGCATATTATGGTGGAAAATAAGTATTTGGTCAGAAACAAAATTTCATCTCAATACTTTGTGATATATCCTTTGTTGGCAATGACAGAGGTCAAACGTTTTCTGTAAGTCTTCACAAGGTTGCCACACACTGTTGTTGGTATGTTGGCCCATTCCTCCATGCAGATCTCCTCTAGAGTAGTGATGTTTTTGGCTTTTCGCTTGGCAACACGGACTTTCAACTCCCTCCAAAGGTTTTCTATAGGGTTGAGATCTGGAGACTGGCTATGCCACTCCAGGACCTTGAAATGCTTCTTACGAAGCCACTCCTTCGTTGCCCTGGCGGTGTGCTTTGGATCATTGTCATGTTGAAAGACCCAGCCACGTTTCATCTTCAATGCCCTTGCTGATGGAAGGAGGTTTGCACTCAAAATCTCACGATACATGGCCCCATTCATTCTTTCATGTACCCGGATCAGTCGTCCTGGCCCCTTTGCAGAGAAACAGCCCCAAAGCATGATGTTTCCACCACCATGCTTTACAGTAGGTATGGTGTTTGATGGATGCAACTCAGTATTCTTTTTCCTCCAAACACGACAAGTTGTGTTTCTACCAAACAGTTCCAGTTTGGTTTCATCAGACCATAGGACATTCTCCCAAAACTCCTCTGGATCATCCAAATGCTCTCTAGCAAACTTCAGATGGGCCCGGACATGTACAGGCTTAAGCAGTGGGACACGTCTGGCACTGCAGGATCTGAGTCCATGGTGGCGTAGTGTGTTACTTATAGTAGGCCTTGTTACATTGGTCCCAGCTCTCTGCAGTTCATTCACTAGGTCCCCCCCGCGTGGTTCTGGGATTTTTGCTCACCGTTCTTGTGATCATTCTGACCCCACGGGGTGGGATTTTGCGTGGAGCACCAGATCGAGGGAGATTATCAGTGGTCTTGTATGTCTTCCATTTTCTAATTATTGCTCCCACAGTTGATTTCTTCACTCCAAGCTGGTTGGCTATTGCAGATTCAGTCTTCCCAGCCTGGTGCAGGGCTACAATTTTGTTTCTGGTGTCCTTTGACAGCTCTTTGGTCTTCACCATAGTGGAGTTTGGAGTCAGACTGTTTGAGGGTGTGCACAGGTGTCTTTTTATACTGATAACAAGTTTAAACAGGTGCCATTACTACAGGTAATGAGTGGAGGAAAGAGGAGACTCTTAAAGAAGAAGTTACAGGTCTGTGAGAGCCAGAAATCTTGATTGCTTGTTTCTGACCAAATACTTATTTTCCACCATAATATGCAAATAAAATGAAAAAAAAACAGACAATGTGATTTTCTGGATTTTTTTTTCTCAGTTTGTCTCCCATAGTTGAGGTCTACTTATGATGTAAATTACAGACGCCTCTCATCTTTTTAAGTGGTGGAACTTGCACTATTGCTGACTGACTAAATACTTTTTTTCCCCACTATATATATATATATATATATATATTCTGTGTGTCTATATCTATTCTTTCGTTTGTGTTTTAAAACCTGTCATTGGGATCCATTATATGTCCATTTTGCAAGCCAGTGAGAAAATCTCGGCATACAGATGCAATACGGATGTCATACGGATGCTTACATGTGCAGAAATTGCATCCTAGCATTGCCAACGGATGACGATCACTGTTCAGGGAACATTTCTGCGTATTTCGACCATGAAACACGGACCGTATTTTTATACTTTGTGTCTGATTCCAACCTAAGTGCGTGTATAGGGACCTGTTCGTTAAAGGGATCTGAAGCAGGAGAAGCCACTGGGGACCCATCTTAGATTAATAATCCGAGATGTCTGGTCCCCAACAGGCTAAGGCCGCCTTCACACGGCCGTATAAAATTGGTACCAGAAAAAACAGAATCGGTGTCAGTGTGTCATCATTGTTCCATCCTTGATTTTCAGGCATGGATAGAGTAGAATTAATTTTTTCTCCGGTACTGAATTAAAGTTTCTCTTATACTTTTTAATGTGAAACACGTACAGCACACGGGTGCCATTTTTCACGGCCCCATAAACTTGTATTGGCCAGTTGTCTCCATGCGGTTCATATGAAAATCACCATAGGTTATAATTGGTATGTGTGTCTTCCGTAGAAAAAAATGGATGCCACACGTACTGCAAGCATGGAGATGTGAAGGAGGTCTAAGTATGTTTTCTCTGAAATGTCACATTGTTTCAGAGTAAACCATGCTGGGCTGCAACAACGCAGAAAGTGTCGATTCATGCTACCTGTGGTTCCGGCATCATCATCTGACAGGTGCCTATAATGCAGGGAAGCAATGAAAAAAACTACAGCAGCAAAGTCAGTGTGTCAGTGCAGTAGTATTCTACTCCACACTACAACATCAATAAAAAGACATGTGAGATTAATAAAATGTATTGTCATACATTTAAAATGTTTTGCTTAGTATCACTAGGTTGTTGTCTGTTTCTTTAGTGTGGATCAATCTAGACTTTTTTTTTAGAAGCTTTTCTGCATTTACTATGTGAATAGTAGATTTCAGTCTTGTGGGCTTAGAGCCAGTTCTCATCACCCATTATGCCTTGTTGTTCTATAAACCTGTTCCACCTGACATGGTGATATAGTGTGATATGTTTTCTTTCAAATCTGTGCATAGAGTCATGAATATTTCACTGCTGCCACACATCAGTTTTGACATCTGACACAGGAATTATCCATTTAGGCTAAAACTTTTCAGTGTAAAATGCATTGCAGTATTTTCCCAAGTTTTTGAGGACCAAATCCCTGTCATGTTTTCAGTTCTTAGTTTTTAGTTCTGCACCCTTCTGCTTGAGTATACCCACCACACTCCTATTTACAGTAAGACCAAGGGGGCCGAATTAAGGGGGTCCACTTCCATTTCGAAAGCAGCTTTTTTCACATACACATAAATGGGTGCATTGTGATGAATTGCTAGTCTGGAATTGGGTCGCCCTCCCAGGGCTCCGGGGTACTCGGCATCGGGCCGGTGTCTGGGGGATGTGTCACAGCAGCAGTGACCCGGACCGTGGCCCTGGGCGCCCAAGTCAATGGCGGAATGTAGTTAATGAAATGGAATAGTTCGTGACGCCACCTGTGGTGTTCGGCAAGGGAGGTGTTAAGCCGACGCTGCAGACAGCTCCGCTGGGACAGATGGTGTGGTGCAGCAGTGATGGTATAGCCCTCCACAGGCAGGGCTGGTGTCCCAGGGCAGTGTAGTTGTAATGATTGTGGAGAGGCGCAGGCAGTGTAAAGGATGATACCCAGATGTAGCAGTGCTGAGCGAGTTGGCGCAAGAATGAATGGAGGACACTGAAGCTTGCAGTTCCAAGGCTTTACTCACAGTCTGCGGTACACAAGGGTGCCTGCCTCCGGGCCGTGTCCTCCGGGTCAGAGACTCAGCCAACCTCCAGGCCAGATGGAAAGCTCCTCTCCAACTCTCCACCAACATGTACCTTTCCTGAACGACTCCTCTATTGCGCCTTAAGGTGTGACGATCTCCAGTACCGTGGTACCCTGGAGTTCCTCTTTACAGATGTTCCCAAGAACTCTACTTGTATGGCAGACAGCTGTAGCCTGTTCGGGGACCCCTTTCTCCTGAGTCCTGGCTCTCTAATTGGTTGCTGTTGTGCCCCAAGTCTTAAATGGGAGTAATGCATTTACAGCCAACTACTCCACCAGTGTTTGCTGCAGAACCATAAGTGTCCATACAACCTCGGGGAGCAGGCCCCGGCCTTGCGCTGAGAACCTATAGGCAGGGTTCCTCTTCCAACCCACGTCTCCTCTCTGTTCTCCTACTCCTTCGTTCTGTACTAGTCTTTCTCTCTCTTATGGAAGCTTAGGTTGCAGTTCTACGTCTTTCTCCTTCTGTTCCTTTCTTGTGCCAGCTGGCTCAGATCACAGAGGCAGCTGCACCACTCCTTCCTCCATCCCTTCTTCCAGGAATCCTCACTCCTGTCTGAGTGACTGCCTTCCTCGCTGACCTCCCGTAAGACTGAACTCCTAATCCTACACTTTCCCACTCTTTTATATATCTGAACTCCACCCACCTCCCAGCACATCCAGTGTTCCAAGCAGGGAGCCACCAGATGTGCTCTGCTACTCTCTAAGCACTGAGCCGCAATGTGGTTGTGCAGAACTACCCTGTTGTGTGGGGTGCGAGTGTTGGAGTGTGAAAAGGAGTTCCCACCTTACCTGGACGGTGGGGCACTACACCTTAGGAGAAGGTGCAGTACCTCTGTGGAGACTGAGCCTCAGGGGCACCACATACCCCCCCATTAAACACAGCACGTCCGTGGGCTGCAAGACAACAAAGTTGACAGTACAGGAACATACAAAAATTTTGCAATGCAGAACAAACTTTTCTTATACTAAACTTCCTAATATAGGAGGCATTGTTTCTTAGACGTTACAAACAATTCTATCTGAAATTCTAAGTTAAACAGTGCAAATTTTTCCTTAATTCAAAAGTGCTGTACTGTGTAACACATTTCTTTATCATTTTTCTCTCTCTTCTAGACGCAAGACGCTGACCGCAAGTACCTGGTCTGTCACCTGTCATGTTCAATTCTTTATTCTTAATTCTCTATCAAAACATTTCTCACTCTATCTAAAAGCCATTTACTAACTGCCCACTCCTTACTTTTGGCCCTCAGAGAGCACTCCTCCCCTTAATTCCAGTTCAGAGCTCCCCCTGCTGACCTGGAGTGGAACTGTGTTGCATGTATAGATCCTAGTTACTAATACTCTTTTAAAACACATTATCAAAAATACTTTACAGTAAAACATTCAAAGATTCTTGTAAGTGCTGGACACGGCTCCCAGCCGGGATCTCTTGCAGTGTCCTTTGAGGTAAACATCATCTTCAAAAAATATCTATACAAAACATCATCTTCACAAAGTGTCTTTATGTAAAACCAAGAAAGAGCACCTAAAGAGGTGCAAACTATTTACAAGAGAGTTTGTGATCCACTCCAAGTTCGTGATCACTGTAGTTCACTTTAAAGAACACTGCCAATCCAAACAGGGCAACTTTGGGAAAACATAATAAACTAAAATAAGGCACAACTGGTGCTAAACAAACCCTCCTGGGTCACGAGAATTACTGTAATTCACTAATGTTGGTCCCCTCCTGGGGTTCTGGAAGCTTGGGTACCGCTACCAGATGTGGTATCTTCATCTTGATTTTGGTTTCTGGCTATAGGGCACTGAAGCTGTGGTAAAGGGAACCCATGATGCATCTCAACGCCCATCAACTGCTCTTCCTCAATAGGTGATTCCGCTGTTCTGGTATGAGGCCTAGCACTGAGGGCTTCTGCAGCTTGTCGGTGCTGATAAGCAACTATACGAGGGTTCGACAGCAAAGGGATCCCGAGGTCACTTTCCCAAAGCGACTGAGACTCATCTATTCCCCGAAGATGTCGAATCATGCGCACCTGTTCCAGCCGTACCCTTCTCAGTAGGGACCTCTTCCACCTCCCCATCTCTGACTGACTAGTGCCCCCAGCGGATTCTTCCAACTGCCCCATTTCGAGTTGCAGCAAACCCGCCTCATACAACGTGAATTTGGAGGTCAACCCATTAGGAGGGCCAGGATATATACCTGGTGCCTCCTGGTGGTGTGGTCTCTGCTCCGGTGCAGGCATGGTGGCAGCGGGCGCTGCCCGGTGGGACACCGGGGACGGCGGTGAAGCCAATGGCAGCTCCGGCTCCGCGGGGGTAGCTGGCGGGACCTGCGCAGCCGTGTCAGGTCCGGGTAGGGGCTTCTCTTCCTCTGCTTCAGCCCCCTGGGCTGTGTACAACTCCTCCGGTATCAGCGGCAAAGAGGGGACAGAGTATGCTGCCGGTGGCATGGCAGCGGCTCCAGGCTCCACAGGGTCTGCCGGGAAAGGGTCCGGTGCAGCAGCGGCGGGTACCGGTGTCGCGGGTACTGCAGGTGTAGGCCCCTCCTGGGCGCACTGCAGATTCAATGTCCATAATGCTTCCTGCCTCAGTTGCAGGTGGCGTGTCAGCTGGGCAATTTCGTCCTCCAGCTGCTGGCGGTTCATCGCAGAGACGGGGTCGGAGCCTTCAGCCATGGCACCAGGGAGATCCGACTCAACCTCCGCGCGCTCTCCAGGCCTCCTTCCCTCACTCTCCAAAATGGCGTTCTGGTGTTCTTCTTCCTGCCTCGGCCCCTTTCCTGTCATGGCTTCTTCTGCCCCTCCTTCCGGGGGCACCGTCTTCTTCCAGCGCCTCTATACCAAGCCAGTATGCGAACCCCTCGGGGGTTGGGCCATGTAGCTGTCACATAGTAACTCAGGCAGGGGAGGCCCAAGACTCTTCGCGGTCTTTTCCTAGGACCTCCTATCTCTTCACACCCTTCTTCTCCGCGCCAGCGGCAATTTCTAATGTCCATTTTACAGTCCATCAAATCAGGTCTTCTGCACATTTTCAAAAGTATAAAGTCCAACAAATCTCAGGCACACAGAACCCGATGACATCGGGTCTCGTCATCCTGTTCGTGATGTCAAGTTGGGTCGCCCTCCCAGGGCTGCGGGGTACTCGGTACCGGGCCGGTGTCAGGAGGATGTGTCACAGCAGCGGTGACCCGGACCGTGGCCCTGGGCGCCCAAGTCAATGGCGGAATGTAGTTAATGAAATGGAATAGTTCGTGACGCCACCTGTGGTGTTCGGCAAGGGAGGTGTTAAGCCGACGCTGCAGACAGCTCCGCTGGGACAGATGGTGTGGTGCAGCAGTGATGGTATAGCCCTCCACAGGCAGGGCTGGTGTCCCAGGGCAGTGTAGTTGTAATGATTGTGGAGAGGCGCAGGCAGTGTAAAGGATGATACCCAGATGTAGCAGTGCTGAGGGAGTTGGCGCAAGAATGAATGGAGGACACTGAAGCTTGCAGTTCCAAGGCCTTACTCACAGTCTGCGTACCGCAGGTTACCTGCCTCCAAGCCGTGTCCTCTGGGTCAGAGACTCAGCCAACCTCCAGGCCAGATGGAAAGCTCCTCTCCAACATTCCGCCAACATGTACCTTTCCTGAACGACTCCTCTATTGCGCCTTAAGGTGTGAAGATCTCCAGTACCGTGGTACCCTGGAGTTCCTCTTTACAGATGTTCCCAAGAACTCTACTAGTATGGCAGACAGCTGTAGCCTGTTCGGGGACCCCCTTCTCCTGGGTCCCGGCTCTCTAATCGGTTGCTGTTGTGCCCCAAGTCTTAGATGGGAGTAATGCATTTACAGCCAACTACTCCACCGGTGTCTGCTGCAGAACCATAAGTGTCCATACAACCTCGGGGAGCGGGCCCCAGCCTTGCGCTGAGAACCTATAAGCAGGGTTCCTCTTCCAACCCACGTCTCCTCTCTGCTATCCTACTCCTTCGTTCTGTACTAGTCTTTCTCTCTCTTATGGAAGCTTAGGTTACAGTTCTACGTCTTTCTCCTTCTGCTCCTTTCCCGTGCCAGCTGGCTCAGATCACAGAGGCAGCTGCAGCACTCCTTCCACCATCCCTTCTTCCAGGGATCCTCATTCCTGTCCGAGTGACTTCATTCCTCGCTGACCTCCCGTCAGACTAAACTCCTAATCCTACACTTTCCCACTCTTTTATATATCTGAACTCCACCCACCTCCGAGCACATCCAGTGTTCCAAGCAGGGAGCCACCAGAGGTGCTCTGCTACTCTCTAAGCACTGAGCCGCAATGTGGTTGTGCAGAACTACCCTGGTGTGTGGGGTGCGAGTGTTGGAGTGTGGAAAGGAGTTCCCACCTTACCTGGACGGTGGGGCACTACACCTTAGGAGAAGGTGCAGTACCTCTGTGGCGACTGAGCCTCAGGGGCGCCACACAATGAGCCGACATACTGTTCCTACACAGGGCTCCTCTTTTATCTATGTCCGTCAAGGATTATGAGCAGCTTTGTCAGATTTGTCATACAGTAACTGTCCCATTTCTTCAGAATAATGGCTCACTCACACTGATGTATAATACGAAAGAGTGCAATGCAAAAAAACATCCAATTCCACTCTATAACCAATGTTATTCAATGAAGCAGTGCTCATTTGCTTAATTTTTTCTTGGGTCCAATCGATATCAGGAAAAACTGCATACAGTATATCAGACGAGACTCTCCAATGCAAGTCAATGGGTGAGAGAAAAAAAACAAAAACAATGGCAACTCGTCTGTTGTGCGATTTTTATGCACTCATCTCAAAAGCAACCACAAAATTTCATCAGCCACGTAAAGTAAATTCACACCCGATAAATAGCATATAGCAAATTTCCAATCTTTAGTGCCTTTCATGTGGCACTGAAGGGTGTTTAGCCCGGTTTAACCTAATGAATATATAATAAAAAAATATATATATATTTTTGTCTTCCAGCAAAAGTAAAGCAGACAGCTGTAAACTGATATTATCAGTCTGCTAAGATCCATAGTTATTGGGCCCTTCCCAGCCTAAAAATACCAGCCTGCAGCTGCACCAGAAGTGGTGCATCGCATGAGATCACATGACTGTCACCCCCCGCCAAGTCGGGGACACGACCTGCCCACGGTCGTCCGCAGCCGGTATCATAGTACTCCAGCCCGTTGCGGCTTGTCCGCTGTCTCCCACGGCCACCGCTTCAATCCTGCCCGCAGCGGCGGCCTGCCCGCTACCGCCCCACTGCAGTCCACAGTTGCGGCCTGTGCATCACTGCCCAGGGCTGCCATTACCCCGCTACAGTTGGCAGTTGGGGCCTGCTCCTCTCCTATGGAGAGATGCTTTGCACAGGCCCAGCCCATGCGCGTGGCCTACCAACCGCCACTCTTCCAGACTATGTCACTACCCTGCTTGGGGGGACTGGAGTCCCCTGGACTCACTAATGAACGGGACCCTGCCGTCGCTACAGGGGGTTACAGCAACAAAAGACTCCCTTAGGGCCTGTTGTGCCCCAACTTCTCCTGGGTGCTGGACACGTGAAGACTACGACAGTTCCTCAACAGCTGGGCCCAGCGGCTGAGACATCAAAGCAGCCACATCAGCGACATCAAAGCAGCCACATCAGCGACACCAAAGCAGCCACACCAGCGACACCGAGGGACGTCAGGAAGGATAAGTTGACTTTAGGAAATAAGGACCCGTAGTTGGCCGTTTCGGGGCCCCATAATAGCTGGCCTTGCTTGGTCAGTCACATTCTCGTTAAAGAAAAGTGTTGTTATTGTTGTTGAGTCCCTGTGAGGACAATTAGTGTTACCCTTTTTGGTTGCTCAGTATAGCCCTAGCATCTTCAGTTCATAAACGTTATTTTCCAAAACAACACTCAGTCTTGTGTCTCGTCACTGCATCCTGCAAACCTGCTGATAACTACATTTGGCGTAGTCGGCAGGATGCAGTCTCCGAGCGTGGACAATGGTGCCCCAGACCAGGGCAGGGCTGTGAACTCTACAGATAATGAGGGCCCCTGTTCCAGCATTTCGTTGGGGGCTATGTTGAACAACCTGCCTAGGTTTTCCGGCTCCAATACTATGCTATGGAGCTGGACAGAGCGGATGCGGGGGCTTTTTCGGATGCACCCAATGACTCCTGACCTGGAAGCCGAAAATAGCTCTCATGGCATTAGACGTGGAGTTTCGGAGGTCAGTGATGTTGAGGCACCCGGGACACTGCAACACCTTTGATAAAATTTTGCAGATAGTAGAACAGACCCATGGGGGCCCAACTAATGTGGAAGAATTAAGGACCTGGTTGTTCAGTCGAATGCAGGGAGAGGGGGAGACTATTACCCCGTATATGAATGTCCTCCAAGAATTGCATACGGCTATTGAAAGAAAGGACGGAGTTGGGGTAGGACCTATTGACATTACCCTACGCGACCTACTGGTGACTGGACTGCGAGACCCGTTAATAAAACAGGCATTACAGGAGCAGATCAGAATGAATCCCCGGATAGACTTTATAGAGGTGGGAAGTCAAGCAGGGGCTCGAAAGCAAGAGCAGGGGATGGCGATTCCCGTGGGGAAGGTCTGGAGTGTGGAGGCTTCCGTGAACGCAGTCATCAGAGATGAAACAAGAGTTGAAGAACATTAAGGGCGAGTTAGCTGAAGTGAAGAGAAGGGCCGAGTACGGGACTGGACGGCCTAGTTTTAATCCCGGCCCCTGGGAGTACCGCTTCCCGTGGGGCGGTCGGTTTGCGCAGGCCCGGTGTTATGAGTGTGGAGAACCAGGCCACTTCGCCCGAGAGTGTCCGCGGTGTGGGAAATACCCACCCCAGCGGCCATTAAACTAGAGGGCTCTGGGCTGGGGGGACGCCGCTCAGAGCCAAAAACCACAACTAGGGGTGGTGGAAGTTCCGAAGATTTGGTCGCAAAATGTCCGGTGGTTTGGACAGAAGTGGAGGGCCGGGCCGTCTGGTGCCTGGTGGACACGGGGTCACAAGTGACAACTATGCCTGCAATTTATTTCTGGCAAAATTTCCCAGATGCAGTGAGACCCCAGTGGGGACCAATGATCAGACTAGTAGCCGCCAATCAACTATTGGTCCCTGTTGCCGGGGTGGTCTGGGTGCAGGTAACGTTGTGCGGTAAATCCCTCAGTCGCAGAGGAGAGGTACTGACGCAAGGAGAAACTGATAAGCAGCACCCAGTTATTCTGGGCATGAACATACTACAAGAGTTCGGCAATCTGCTCCTCAATGATCCCACGCATAAGATCCTGAAGCAGTGGGGTTCCCGCACGGCCCAGGGACAGGTATTCCAGCAGTTGGTAGGGAGGCGCGAGTACATCAGGACTGCCAGGAAGGTGAGGTTCTGGGCAAAGTCATCGCCCCAGCGGCTCCCCTGCTTGTACTGCCTCCTGGGCAGACGGTGATGGCCCTGCAATTTGAGCCTCGATGCCCTTGGAGGGCGTAGAGATGCAGGTGGAGCCATGCTACTCGGAGCACTTACCTCCTGGCATACTGGTGGATCGTTCCCTAACTACAGTGCAAAAAGGGACCGTCCTGGTGTGCTGCGTCAACCTCGAAGACTGAGACATTGTCCTGAAAGCTTGGACCGAACTGGCCAAACTAGTAAGGCGTTTAGAAGAAGTGCTGCCGGCTCCTGGGGTTCAATTGAGAGTGCAATCCGAGGATCCTTGGGAAGTAACGATTCGGACTCTGCAGGCCACAGAAATCTCGGCTCAAGAGAAGGGTCGAAATATCCTTGAACAGATGCGGACCGAGCTCTCTGGATTAATTCCAGCCCAGCTCTCCAAGATAAAAACACTGCTTGGACAGTACCATGAAGTATTTGCTAGTCACAAGGAAAATTTTGGATGTACCACCGCCATCACTCATGAAATTCCCACGGCAGGGGTGGCCCCATCCGAGAACGATATCGACAGATTCCTCCACAACTCTACCAAGAGGTGAAAACTCTGTTGGCCCAAATGTTGCGAAAGGGGGTGATATGGGAAAGCAAAGCCCCTGGGCGGCCCCCATTATGTTGGTCCCTAAAAAGGATGGTACCTTACGATTCTGTGTGGGTTATCGAAAGCTGAATGCTTGTACTATTAAAGACTCATACCCACTGCCCCGCATAGAAGAGTCCTTGTCCACCCTGGGGAAGGCGACGTACTTTTCTACTTTGGACCTGGCCAGTGGGTACTGGCAGGTGCCCATGTCAGAAGAAGATAGGACCAAGACGGCGTTCATACTACCTATGGGACTATTTGAGTTCAATCGAATGCCATTCGGACTGGCCGACGCCCCGGGGACCTTTCAGCGTTTGATAGAGCGGTGTCTGGGAGATCTCAATTTTGAGGCCACATTGATATACCTGGACAATATCATCGTCTATGCTGCCACTTTCGAGGACCACCTAAAGCGGTTGGGGCAGGTGCTCGGCCGCTTACAAAAGTACGGGTTGAAGGTAAAACCCCAAAAAAGCCACCTATTTCGCTCCCAGATTGAGTATCTGGGCCATGTCATCTCGGCAGAGGGCATGAGGCCGTCCCGGGAAAAGGTTGCTGTTATTCAGGGATGGCCTACCCTCGAGACAATAAAAGACATGCGGGCCTTCCTGGGGTTGGCCGGATACTACCGTTGTTTCATAAAAAATTTTGCATCTCGAGCTTGAGCCCTGCACGACCTGCTGAAGGGGGCTCCCGCTGGGGCAAATTGATGGAAAATCCAGTGGCAACAACCTCAAGAAGAGGCCTTCCAAGACCTTAAGGCTGCGCTCTTAGATGTCCCGTTGTTGGCGTATGCGGATTTCTCGCTACTGTTCATCCTACACACTGACGGGAGTCTTCACGGGCTGGGGGCTGTGTGGTCACAGGTTCAAGATGGCCAGGAGAGAGTGATCGCGTATGGAAGCCGCTCACTCCATGATTCCGAGCGCAACCCTGACAATTACAGCTCCTTTAAGTTCGAGCTCCTCGCAGTGGTGTGGGCCATGACAGAGCGGTTCGCAGAGTACTTGGCGGGTTCCGAAGTAGTGGTGCGGACCGACAATAACCCGCTGGCTCATTTGGAAAACGCCAAACTAGGAGCTCTGAAACAAAGATGGGTGGCCCGGATAGCGAAATTCAACTATAAAATCATCTATAAAAGAGGGGCTGAGAATGTACATGCTGACGCCCTCTCCAGAATTCAACATACAACCCCAGGGAAGAGTCGAGACAACGTACTAGAAGGGGAATAGATACCGTTTGCCCTCACCGCTGCCGTGCTCACAGCTGCCACCCTGAAAATATCTCCCTCGGAGACCCAAAGAGGCACGTTGGAACAATCACGGGACGAGTGGATCCAGCAGCAGCAAGACGAAGAAATTAGACTTCTCCGGATGTGGGTCGCCGCTGGCAAATTGCCCACTGACCCCCAGAGACGAACTTTGACTCAGGACATGTCGCTAATGTTACGACAATGGGAGAGGCTGGTAATCCGAAAAGGACTATTGTATCGTAAAAAGACATCACGAACAACTTATATGACAATCTGGCAGGTAGTTACGCCCGGAGCCCTACTCCACAAACTGGCTTGAGAAGCCCATGAAAAAGGGGCTCATTTCAGGGCTCAAAAGAATTTGCAATGGTTACAACAGAAAATTTACCATCCACACTTACAGGCTGTTGTGGACGAGACTTGCCGGACCTGTCGCCCATGTGAATTAGCTAAACCGCCTGCACAGCGAACTTCAGTACAAACAATTTTGATCTCAGCGCCCCTCGAGCTTCTGACGGTGGATTACCTGACCATTGGTCCCGCATTCCAGGGGTATGAACACTGCCTCGTCATGGTGGACCATTTCACTAAGTTCGCTGTGGTCACCCCCACTCGAGATCAGACCGCGGAGTCGGCCGCCTCCGCAATTTGCAGAAACTTCATACAAGTTTACGGCTGTCCTCAATGGATACATTCAGATCAAGGAGCATGCTTTTTGGGAAAAGTTATGGAGGAACTACACTGTCTCTATGGTTTTGACAAATCCCGGACCACGCCGTATCACACGCAGGGAAACGGGGCCTGCGAACGATTTAATCGGACATTAATCCAAATGTTGCGTACTCTGGAGAGTGACAAGAAGGCCCGTTGGCCCGAATATGTCCCTGAATTAGTATGGGTCTATAACAACCGAGTACATTGAGTTACCGGCTACACCCCCTACTCTCTGTCGTTCAGACGAGAAGACAAAGGGATCACGGAGGTAGAGTTGGACCCGGAGGAGCCCCAGCCCTGGACCGGAGTATCTTCATGGGTCCGAAATCATCGACACCGGCTGCAAACTCTTCATCGAATCGTACATACCAAACTCCAAGACTTAGAACATCCAGGAAAGAATACAGCTTCACCTCTCAACCTCCAAAGCGGACACCGAGTACTCGTACTAGATCAATGCCCCCAGAACAAATTAGAGCCACGCTGGGAAGAGAGTCCCTATCGGGTCTTATGCCATATAAATCCTGAGGGACCTGTGTATGAAAGACAACCCGAGAAAGATGGAACGCTGCCCACTTGCATTGTGCACCGTAATATGTTACGTCCATGTATCTCAATCGACCTGGAACAATCTGAACTTGCCCCTCCGGTCTCTGAACCATTACCTGTGTTCTAGGACCCGGACAACGAACAACCTGCTCGAACTAGTTAACTCGCCACCATCCACCACCCCAGAAGACTCCACGTCAGCCGAATTAAGACGCTCCGAGCGGTCAACAGCCGGCAAACCCCCGAATGATACGAACAAGACCAGTTCATATGGCGACAAAAACTGTCACCTCCGCAGATCAACTCAAGTACACTGAAGCCCTCACCCGAGGACTGGTGAGTTTACAGGGTGGAGGAGTGTAGGGAGGAGAACCCCCATAGGTTGTCTGGGCAGGAACCAAGGGAACCTCCATCTGGGTTCCTAGGGAAACAGTACCCGGGGAACAAAAGAGGAGAGCAGATGACTGAGCGTGACTGGACAGCAAGGGGAGGGGCGAGTATAAAAGGAGCAGGGGGCGCGCAGGGGAGACAGTTGGTGACACGCCAGACACTGAACAAGAGGCTGTGGGACTGTGCGAGAGCTAGAGCGGCCAACGGTGACCAGAGGGGAGAATGGCAGCAGAGAGGAAATTTTCAGTGCCCGTCAGAGAGGAGGTACCGAACTTACCGACCAGAGACTGTCACCCCCCGCCAAGTCGGGGACACGACCTGCCCACGGTCGTCCACAGCCGGTACCGCTGTGCTCCAGCCCGTGGCGGCCTGTCCACTGTCTCCCACGGCTGCCACCGCTTCAATCTTGCCCGCAGCAGCGGCCTGCCCACTGCTGCCCCACTACAGTCTGCAGTTGCGGCCTGTGCATCACCGCCCAGGGCTGCCATTACCCCGCTACAGTTGTCGGTTGGGGCCTGCTCCTTGCCTACGGAGAGACTCTTTGCACAGGCCCAGTCCGTGCGCGTGGCCTACCAACCGCCACTCTTCCAGACTACGTCACTACCCTGCTTGGGGGGACTGGAGTCCCCTTGACTCGCTAACGAACGGGACCCTGCTGTGGCAACGGGGGGTTACAGCAATGAAAGACTCCCTTAGGGCCTGTGTGCCCCAACTTCTCCTGGGTGCTGGACACGTGAAGACTACGACAGTTCCTCAACAGCTGGGCCCAGCGGCTGCGATGTCAAAGCAGCCATATCAGCGACATCAAAGCAGCCACATCAGCGACACCAAAGCAGCCACACCAGTGACAGGGACGTCAGGAAGGATAAGTTGACTTTAGGAAATAAGGACCTGTAGTTGGCCATTTTGTGGCCCCATAATAACTGGCCTTGCTGGGTCAGTCACATTCTCGTTAAAGAAAAGTGTTGTTATTGTTGTTAAGTCCCTTCGAGGACAATTTGTGTCACCCCTTTTTGGTTGCTCAGTATAGCCCTAGCGGCTCTAGTTCATAAACGTTATTTTCCAAAACAACATTCAGTCTCGTGTCTCGTCACTGCATCCTGCGAAACTGCTGATACCTACAGAAGTAGACTTGACTGCTGCTTTTGTGTCACCTAGCACAACACATCTTTCTCAATCCACCATTACTTCTCCGCCTGCACCTCACTCATAGTCCAGAAATGTTTCCTATTCTCCATACTGCGTCCTCTCTCAGCACAGCAGCACGTCCTCGGTCCCACAGTTGTGGTCACGTAAAAGAATGTTTCCTCCTACCCATGGCAAAGGTAAGAGCTTGAACTTCACCATGTGCAATCTCTTGGTCATGGAAATACTGGTGGATACAGACGGTTTCAGAAAGTTGATGTCCGTCGCCATCCCCAGTATCAGTTGCCCAGTTGCCATTATTTCTCTAAGAAAGCAGTGCTTGTGCTACACCAGCATTTCGCCAACATCACCCATTCCCTGAAAAAAATCTATTACTGTCAAGGTGCATTTCACCACTGACACCAGGATGAGCAAACATGGTCAGGGACGTAACACCTCACTGACTTTTATATAGAAGAGATCGAGGGCACCGCTGCAAAGTATTATAACTAGGGGTTCTCGAAAAGCATGCTAATAATGAATGTGGAAGGAAACAAAAGAGCAAAGAAGCATGCATAGAACCTTGGGAACACCCACATTTCATAAAAGGCAAAAATTTTTAAATTTTATTGAACAATGACAACACATGCAAGAAAACACAGCAAAGCTAAACAATGGATGAAAAGACATCTACTTATGCCCATAATCTGGCAATAACTAACCCACACCAAACCCCTGACAGCTAGTACAATTGACTACACAAGGCTCCAATAATGTCGGATTCGCATTCGCTTTCATGAGCATTTTAACTCAAAGTCAGAAAAAGTCGGTCACAGTTCGGTAAATCATTGCGCTTCCACTAATGCTTTTGTTATTACTTTGGCAATGATAGTGGTGCTATATGATGAGCGAAAGGGTGAAGGGGACAAGTTTGATGAGGGGAGGGGGTATGTCTAGGTCGCAGCATGTGGAGAGGTTACAGCCATGGAGCATGCTTTGTTTTTTTTTCTCATCCCTTAACTTTATGTGTGTTGATTCCAGCAAGTCACATGTCCCTAGCCATAAAAAAAGAGGACATCTTGTTTTGCTGGGGCCATTTGCATTAGTGTCACAGTGCAGAGTGGTCGTTCCTGCAATAGTGCTGGTACTGAGCTTATCCTGTGTGAAACCGAACTTCCAGCATATAAGTAGATTGACCAAAACTGTGTGGCAGTCTACAGAAGCCCCATTAGCTACTCCAAATGATTTGTGCTAATACGATGCTTCAGTGGCAAATCTGAAGGCCAGATTTCCATGTAAAAATCATTAGGCCTACTATAGTAGTGCATCCACGAGGCACAATTAGCTAATACGAATTGTTTTTCCTAAAAGTGTGTTACATTGGCAAATCAGGCCAGATTTCCACTTAAAAATCATTAGGCCTAATATAGTGTTGCAGCCATGGGTCCCAATTAGCAACTCTAAATTGTTTGTGCTAAGCCTGTGTTTCAGTGGCAAATCAGAATACCAAATTTCCACTTAAAAATTGATAGGCCTAATATAGGGCTGCAGCCAGTAGGCGCAATTAGCTATTCCCAATCGCTTGTGCGAAAACTGTATTTTAGTGGCAAATCAAAAGGCCAGATTTGAAATAAATTTCGTGTTTTAATACCGTTGTCCTGAAACATTGCCACATTTTGGCATAATAATATGTTGCTCTAGTAGTATTTTGGCCTAGGCAGGAGTTCACATTTCAAAATATAAATTCTTTGTGGTAATACTGTGGTCCATAACTATGCCACATTACTCCAGAAAAATATATTGAGCTGGTAATTTTTTTCACCATGCATGAGTCCCCATTTGAAACTAAAGATTGTTAGTGCTAACAGAATGTTCCTGAAGCAAGGCCACATTTAAGTTTCTGAATCTAAATTGTTTTGACTAATAGCGTGATACAGAAAGCAGGCTAAATTTTAGTGTAAAAATCTAATTGTGTGGTCCAGCTAGCAGGCCATATTTCACATTTCAGCATGGGACAAAGTTTGAGCATCATTTGCAGCTTAAATATTGATCAGTAATTGGTGGATGAGTGATGAGTGACAGGTGTAGGCCCAGTGGTCTGAGAGTCCTGACAAATTCAGGCAAGACACATGAAGGAGACCCAACTTGGAGTCCAACCATTTTCAAAAATTAGGGGCAGACACCACTGAAGTGGCATCAATTTATTTTACTCACTTATATAGGGTCATTAATTCCACAGCGCTTTACAGTCTTTATCAATTTCCTCAGAGGAAGCATAGTATAATGGGGCTCTCACACCCGTTCCACTACAGGCAGCCCACCAGATTGAGACCCAACTTGGAGACTCCACATTTCATAAAATTGTTTGTAACATCAGCAACAGTAGCAACAGCAGGCACAGAAGTCACAACCAAGGTGTTACAGACTGCAATATCACAAGATCAATGCAGCACACTAAAAACAACACTATCGCCTAGTCTGCCCAGTCTGCGACTGGGGTGCATAAGTAATTGGAGGTCCATAACTCATTCATCTTGATGATAGTTAGGCAGTTTACACTTTCAGGGGTCAGGCGGATGCGCTTATCCGTTGGGACACCATCAGCAGCGATGAATGCACATTCTGAGAGAGGGCTGGCTGCAGGGCATGACAAAACTCCCAAGGCATGACAGGCAAATTCAGGCCACTATTCCAGTTTTGAAGAACAAAATGTAAAGGGTCCACTCCAAACTCCTCCTGATGGCATTGATATTGAGCTGAAAAAACTCTTGCACCATCTTCTCCAGTCGTTCATTATGTATCAGACTTGTACTCTGTTCTGCTGGTGCCCTGGCTGGTCTAAAATGTGTGAAATGATTCACAAAAATTACATGACACTTCACAGACATTTTCAGCACTATCACCATTGGGGCTCACAATCTAATTTCCTATCAGCATATGTTTGGAGTGTGAGAGAAATCCAGAGTAACCGGAGGAAACCCACGCAAACACGGGGATAACATGCAAACTCCTTGCAAATGCTGTCCTTGGTGGGGTTTTGACCCAGGATCCCAGCGCTGTAAGGCTGCATTGCTAACCACTAAGCCACTGTTCTGCCTCTGCCACTTACACTGCTTCTAATGTTTTTGCATTGATGACTCGACGTTAGCATGGTTGTAAGTAAATAACTGTGATGCACACCGTGTGACTCACTGCTGTCTTGTGAAAAATCACTCATAAGATTGTTTACAAGCGTGTTTTGATACTCCAGCTTGTGAGAGTCTCTTTTGAGGGGGTGGAGAATCTGGCAAAATTTACTCTTGTATCGCGCACCTAATGGAGTGGCAACTCAGTAATCAGCATTATTTGTAATTCAAACAATATGGCAAACAATCATGTTGCAGATAGTGCAACAAGAAGGCGCTCACATGTCGACCGCTTCCATGAGGTCCAAGTACATGGTGTGTTGGTGGTGGGGAAAGACTTGAGTTTGCTTCCTCCGTCATCTCCCACCAACCACAGACAACACAGTGGTATTCATTATTCTCTTCATCTCTTCATCTCCTGACTGTTGCATGCCCATCACCTTCTTCCTCCTTATCCTCCTCCATTTGTTACTCGGCTCCTGTACCTTTACTAACAGTTTGTCTGGTTCCTTGAACCCCCCTCGATCACTATAATACACTCTCCCGTGGAACCCGCCTGTGCAATCACAGTCCAAAAGTTAGGCCGTGATCACATTTGCGAGTGTAGTGAGAGAAACTTACGTGAGTCTCTCGCATCAATTCCCGACACTGCCGCTGGTGGTTCAGACCGGAGCGTTCAGCTGCATAGAAAGACATGCAGTCGCACACTCCGGTCCCAAGTGCCGGCAGCAGTGAAGGTATTGATGTGAGAGACTCACACGAGTTAACATAGTAACATAGTAACATAGTAACATAGTTAGTAAGGCCGAAAAAAGACATTAGTCCATCCAGTTCAGCCTATAAAATTCTGTCAGAATAAATCCCCAGATCTACGTCCTTCTAAAGAACCTAACAATAACTGTAAGATACAATATTGTTACGCTCCAGGAAGACAGCCAGGCCTCTCTTGAACCCTTCTACTGAGTTCGCCATCACCACCTCCTCAGGCAGGGAATTCCAGATTCTCACTGCCCTAACTGTAAAGAATCCTCTTCTATGTTGGTGGAAAAACCTTTTCTCCTCCAGACGCAGAGAATGCCCCCTTGTGACCATCACCTTCCTTGGTATAAACAGATCCTCGGAGAGATATTTGTATTGTCCCCTTATTAGGTCGCCCCTCAGTCGTCATTTTTCTAGACTAAATAATCCTAATTTTGCTAATCTCTCTGGGTATTGTGATGCAAGTTTCTCACATTGCACTCGCAAGTGTAATGTATCGCCCACCAGGGCAGTGGGGTACTCGGTACCGGGCCGGTATCTCAGAGGGAAGTGTCACAGTAGTGGTGACTCAGTCTGTGGCCCTCGGCGTCCATGTAAAAGGGGTGAAATGTGGCTGATTAAAGTTTATAAGTGGATGATTCGTGATGTCACCTGTGGTTTCTGGTCAGTTTGACCAGCGCTGCAGGGTTGCTTCTCTGGGACAGATGGTGTGGTGCAGCAATGATGTTGAAGCTCCCCAGAGGTGGAGCTGTAGTCCTAGGGCAGAGTAGATGAGGTTGGTAAATGAGGAGATGGTGTAAAGAAGTAGATGTAGCAGAGCTGGGTAAAAGGCGCAGGAATAAGTGGAGGACACAAGGCATGTAGTTCCAAAGGCTTTACTCACAGTCTGGTGCGCACAGATGCCCGCTTCAGTGCCGTGTCCTCCAGGTCAGAGGCTCAGCCAACTCCCAGGCAAGGTAAAGTACACCTTTCCAGCACTCCTCCAACATGTGCCTTCTCTGAACATCTCCACACTAGCGCCTAATCTGAAGTACTTGTAGTTGCATATTAAACTCAAGTTCCTCCTTCTTGATGTTACTTAGAACGCTACTTGTACGGCAGACAGCTGTAGCCTGCTTCGGGGACTTCTTGCTATCATGTCCCGGCTCACCCACGTTGCTGTTGTGCCACCAAGTCTTAGATGGGAATAAAGTTGTGACGACTTCTATTCCTCCGGTTTCTGCTGCAGGAACATCAATATCCATACAACCTCAGAGACCGGACTCCGGCCATGCGCTTCAAACTTGAGGAAGGGCTCTGCTCTGACCTTAGCCCTTAGTTCTCTTCTCCTTACGTTCCACACTAATCTTTCTTCCCTCTGAAGAATCAGGCTTTCTATGGCTCTTTCCTGTGCCAGCAGCTCCAGGTCACAGGAGTCTGCTGCAGCACTTCCTTCACTCCATCCCTCTCTGGGGATCTTCTCTCACCAACTGCCCCATTCCTAATATTCTCCGGATCTCTTGTGCAGTCTAAGCTCCAACCACCTCCCAGCACTCTTCGTGCTCCAAGCAGGGAGACATAAAGGTTGCTCTGCTACACTACTGGTGTCCGTGTGGGATGTGAGTGTTGGAGTGTGGTCAGGTGTCTCCACCTTACCTGGATAGTGGGGTACCACATCTCAGGAGGAGGTGCAGTACCTCTGTGGCGACTGAATCCTCAGAGGCACCACATACCCTCCGTTAACCACAGCACGTCCGCGGGCTGCAAGTGAAACAAAGGATGTTACATAAGTAACATACAAAATTTTATTTTAACAATACTGCCTGCAGTAAACATTACTTATATTACTAATAAAACAACTTCTCCTAAGAGAGGCATTTTACTTTTAACGTTAACTAAGATAACTTTAGTTTTGCTACTACTATCTGAAATGCTACCTTGGTGACAACCGCAAGCTCAAGGTTCGTCTCCTGGATTCAAATTTGTATTCAAAACTTCACATTTTTATTAAAGATTACTTCTAAACTACTTTCTGCAAAACATCTACTTCTAATACTGCAGCTAGACATTGCTATAAACATTTCTATAAGGCATAATATAAAGTGCTTTATTTTAAAGCAGTAAGGATTCTTGAGTAGCAGACACAGTCCCAGCCTGATGTCTTGCAGTGTCTCTGTGCTGAAAGAAGACTTCGAGTCTGAGGTAGTCCTTGTTTGAAGACTGTTCATGTAAAACTAAGAAGGGGCACCTTAAGAGGCGCAAACTAAGTGCAATGACAGTTTTTGGATCACTCCAAGTTCATGATCGCTCAATTCTGATTTTAGTGCAACAAATGCCAAACGGAGGCAAAACTGAAGAACAGAAAAACAGAAGCAAACAAGATGGGCACAACGGTGCCCATACCCTCCTGGGTAACAGTTCAGTTCAGTCCTCCTGATTAGCATTGCCTTAAGCATCAGGGTTTTGTCGCTTGCATGGTGAAATGCGGGGATGACGAATCTCTGGCAGGGGAAATCCGTGATGCATGATAACACCCATCAGCTGCTCAGGTTCCTCAGCCGAGATCAGAAGCTGCTGGATGGGACGCGTCTGCTCCAGCTTTGCTCTTTTCAGCAGGGACTTCTTTCAATTCTCCATTGCGATCAGCTTAGCGTCTTGGAACTGAGAACACAACTCCTCCATTTGCTCCATGCGGAGTACCGGCCTGCTGCATGCGGTGGATGGGAACTCAGGGGTCAACCCGATTGCAGGGGCGGCGGTCAAACCTGATGCTTCCTGGTGGTGTCTCAGCTCCGGTGCAGGCACTGGACAGCAGCCGGTGGCAGCGGTGGTTACTGGAGCTTCCTACTTAGCGGGTGGCAACTGGAGTGAAGCTGGTGCTGGCTCAGGAACGGCGGAGGCCTCCGGTGGGACCTGCGTGGCCGCGCCAGGTCCAAGCAAGATCACAGTCTCTGTCTCACATTCAGCTCCCGGGTCCTCAGGTAACTCCTCCTGGCAGGCAGCGCCCAGTGGCGGCAGCAGCGGGGAGGTGGTGTCAGGCGCTGCTGATGGCATAGCAGTGGCCGTAGGTTTCACAGGTGCTGCCCGGGGGAGAACTGGTGCAGCGGTGGCGGGTACCGGTGGTGGAGGTACCGTTTCTGCAGGCCCCTCCTGGGGGTGCTGCTGATCCAAGGCCTGCAGAGCCTCCTGCTTCACCCGCAGACTGTGGTTCAGCATGGTGATTTCTTCCTCCAGCTGCTGGTGGTCCATCACAGAAGCAGGGCCGGAGCCTTCGATTACTGCGCCAGGGAAGGCAAGCTCCTCTTCCTCGTGCTCTTCAGGCTTCTGTCCTTCTTCCATCATGGCATCCTGGCATTCTAGCTTCTCTCTGAGCTCCCTTCCCGCCACAGGGCTTTGCTCCTCCTTCCTGGGCGGCGCCTTCTTCCTCTTCCTCCATGCCAAGCCAGTATACGAACCCCTCTGGGGGCGGGCCATGTTGCTCTTGCATAGAAGTTCAGGCAGGGGAGGCCCAGGACAGTTCACACTCTTTTCTTAGGGCCACCCATTTTGTCACGCCCTTCTTCACCGCACCGGTGGCCATTTTGAGAGTCCATGTTACAGTCTATCATTTGGGTTGTTTTGCACATTTTCAGCAGTTTTAAGTTCAATAAATCTTCAGCACACAGGACCCGGTGGTACCAGGCTTTGTCATCCTGTTTGTGACGCCAAAATGGATCGCCCGCCAGGGCAGTGGGGTACTCAGTACCAGGCCGGTTTCTCAGAGGGAAGTGTCACAGTAGCGGTGACCCGGTCCATGGCTCTGGGCGTTCATGTAAAAGGGGTGAAATGTGGCTGATTAAAGATTATAAGTGGATGATTCGTGATGCCACCTGTGGTTTCTGGTCAGTTTGACCAGCGCTGCAGGGTTGCTTCTCTGGGCAGATGGTGTGGTGCAGCAATGATGTTGAAGCTACCCAGAGGTGGAGCTGTAGTCCTAGGGCAGAGTAGATGAGGTTGGTAAATGGGGAGATGGTGTAAAGAAGTAAATGTAGCAGAGCCGGGTGCAAGGTGCAGGAATAAGTGGAGCACACAAGGGCATGTAGCTCCAAAGGCTTTACTCACAGTCTGGTGCACACAGATGCCCGCTTCAGTGCCGTGTCCTCCAGGTCAGGGGCTCAGCCAACTCCCAGGCAAAGTAAAGTACACCTTTCCAGCACTCCTCCAACATGTGCCTTCTCTCTCCACACTAGCGCCTAATCTGAAGTACTTGTAGTTGCGTATTAAACTCAAGTTCCTCCTTCTTGATGTTACTTAGAAATCTACTTGTACGGCAGACAGCTGTAGCCTGCTTCGGGGACTTCTTGCTATCATGTCCCAGCTCACCCACGTTGCTGTTGTGCCCCCAAGTCTTAGCTGGGAATAAAGTCATGACGACTTCTATTCCTCCGGTTTCTGCTGCAGGAACATCAGTATCCATACAACCTCGGAGACCGGACTCCAGCCATGCGCTTCAAACTTGAGGAAGGGTTCTGCTCTGACCCTTGCCCTTAGTTCTCTTCTCCTCATGTTCCGCACTAATCTTTCTTCCCTCTGAAGAATCAGGCTTTCTATGGCTCTTTCCTGTGCCAGCAGCTCCAGGTCACAGGAGTCTGCTGCAGCACTTCCTTCACTCCATCCCAATCTGGGGATCTTCTCTCACTAACTGTCCCATTCCTAATATTCTCCCGCTCTCTTGTGCAGTCTAAGCTCCACCCACCTCCCAGCACTCTTCGTGTTCCAAGCAGGGAGCCACAAAGGTTGCTCTACTACACTACTGGTGTGCGTGTGGGATGTGAGTGTTGGAGTGTGGTCAGGTGTCTCCACCTTACCTGGATAGTGGGGTACCACACCTCAGGAGGAGGTGCAGTACCTCTGTGGCGACTGAACCCTCAGGGGCGCCACAGTGACCCCAGCCTTAGAGATATTGTTATCACTTCTGTATCCTCGTCTGCTTTCTCCTCTTCCTCTGTGAGCACCACCTCCTCCTGTAGACTATCAAAGTATGTTCCAGCATGTAGATGACTGGAATAGTGATGTGGATAATGGCAACATCGGTGCTAACCATCTTAGTAGCCAATTCAAAACTGTGCAAAAGGATGCAGAGGTCTTTCATATGTGTCCACTCCACAAGCATGATTTGTTACATGTTCCTACTGTGTTGGGACAGACTATGCAAAATGTCATACTTTACCAGGGGTCATCGCTGCTGGCACTGTAGAAATCGCAGGAACGTGGGATGTCATCACTGACAGGAGGCAGATGAAGAGCTAACAGGTTTATTAACAACAAGTATACTCCACGCAGGGAGTGGCAGGACACGGGGGAGTGTTAGGGTAAAGGGCAGAACTGAGAAATTGGACGGGGAAGGGCAAGAACGAACAAAAGTTTGATAGGAAGAAAAAGGCCAAAAATTATCAGTCTGTAGTCTTCTTAATTGCAGCGTCTCGATTCTCCAACAGTGGCACTGACAACAGCGGCATGTGATGTCTCGGAGGTGTCTGCAGAAGAAGTCATTCCAATCCAAAGGAGCAGGTGATGAGTCTTTGAAGAATGCGGAGGGTTTCCGCAGTCATGAACGCCAATCACTGTGCTCAGTCCAGTACGAGGGACCGCTGGAATGAGGCTTCGCTCTGCGGTGAATACAGGTACCTGGCTAAGAGACTCTGGCCTAGTCACCTGCTTCTCACTGCGCTGCATGCATGTTACAGTCTCAGGTTTCAACTGTGAGTCACCTCTCATCACGGAAGGTAGCGAGGAACTGACAGTCTGTCGTCCACCTATGGTGGACCTGTACACAGGGGATCTGGCAAGTCAACCTGCGTTAAAGAGATGCTCTGCCTTCACAGCCAACACTGCGCCCGACTGCCCATTTAGCTTTCCTCTCTGATCCTTTTCCCTTGCACAGCACTTTTTAACACAGACCCACCTACTGCAGTCACATGCAAGTGTTGTTCCTTGTCTGAAAATCTTCTCCCCTGCAACATTGGTGATAGTCCAGGTAGTTCAGGAACCGGTGCGAGAGAGGTATATCCGATCTTGTTCTTCCTCTTACACCACAGACGCTGCAACATGTGCACAGTGTAATTTGATGGTGTCAGCACAGTGCACATTAACCAATTAACCGTTAGCCCGAAAGACCTCTGTAGCAATGTAAGTCGATGAACACATGTGGTGTAGACACCAGAAATGACCATACATCAGCTGGGCTTTCTGCAGCAATGCATCCAAGCTGGGATAGTGGCATAAAAATTGCTGTACAACCAGGTTGAGGGTGTGAGCCATGCAAGGCACATGTGTGAGGTTGCCCGGCATAGGTCCGCCACCAGGCTCTCAACGTTATCGCAAACGGCCTTCACTGAGTCCAGGTTCAGTGGAGACAGCCATTGCTCTAACTGGACAGCTGTCCACAATGCTTGAGATGTGTTACTGTGTTCTCCATGGCATATGAATTTAAACACTGCCTGATTGCGTTTTTCCTTGGCTGCGCTGTACAGTAGTGTAGGTGTAATGATAATGTAAAGTATAACACCTTCCGGAACATTTCAGAATCTTCTATTCACATACTAAACTCTGCTATGCCAGTTGTGAGGGCTTGACTCCCACTGTTCTTTTACCTTGCCTGTCATGCCTGCAAATTTCTCTCACTCACAGCCTGTGATACTGACCACCCCCCTTCCTTCCCCCTCAGCCTCCACACACACTCTTTGTAACCTGAGATACCTCCTCTCAGCAAGGAGCCTCTTTGTCTTCCCATGTGCTCTGACTTCTGATAGACTATAATTGGAATCTCATCATTGGGTCATAAATAGTGTTGAGCATTCCGATACCGCAAGTATCGGGTATCGGCCGATACTTGCTGTATCGGAATTCCGATACCGACTTCCGATATTTTTTCAATATCGGAATTCGGCATCGGAATCGGAAGTTCAGTTGATTGACGGCCTGACGTCATCATGATGCGCGGTGTGTGCGCATCATGATGCGCCGTCATTTCGGGCCTTCCGGGGGTCTCTGCCGGCCTGCCGGGGGGCTGTGCCGGCCTGCCGGGGGGCTGTGTGGACTGCCCGGGGTCTCTGCCGGCCTGCCGGGGGGCTGTGCCGGCCTGCCGGTGGTCTGTGCACCCTGTGGGGGTCTGTACCGGCCTGCCGGGGGGCTGTGCCGGCCTGCCGGGGGGCTGTGCTGATGTCCGGGGGTCTGTGTAAGCATCGTCCGATGGGACTACAAGTCCCATCGGGCGATGCCTGCTACCATGACAGTGATTGACACATTAGCCAATGATGGGACAGTAGTAGTCCCATCATCCGGCTAATGTGTTAAATGTTAAAAAAAAAAAAAAAAAATACTACATACATACTACATGCTACATACATACTACATATATACTACATACATACTACATACATACTACATACATACTACATGCATGCTACATACATACTACATATATACTACATACATACTACATACATACTGCATGCTACATACATACTACATACATACTACATGCATGCTACATATATACTACATGCTACATACATACCACATACATACTACATGCATGCTACATATATACTACATGCATGCTACATACATACTACATATATACTACATGCATGCTACATACATACTACATGCTACATGCATGCTACATACATACTACATACATGCTACATATATACTACATACATACTACATATATACTACATGCATGCTACATATATACTACATACATACTACATATATACTACATGCATGCTACATATATACTACATACATACTACATATATACTACATACATGCTACATATATACTACATACATACTACATATATACTACATACATGCTACATACATACTACATACATACTACATATATACTACATGCATGCTACATATATACTACATGCTACATACATACCACATACATACTACATACATGCTACATATATACTACATGCATGCTACATACATACTACATATATACTACATGCATGCTACATACATACTACATGCTACATGCATGCTACATACATACTACATACATACTACATGCTACATACATACCACATATATACTACATACATACAATACATTCATACAATACATACATAGACATACAGTACATATAACATAGAGTAACATACTTACCAATACTTGTCACATTGTTCCCCGAAGCCATTGTCTTTCCGGAATAAATATTAACATAACAAACCACAAAAATACTCACCCACGATCCGAAGCAGTCCACGAGTGTGTCCCACGACGATCTTGGGTAGAGAACTGCAGCATCAGATGATGCTGCCGTTCTCTACGGGCTGCAGGAATCCAATGACGGAAGGTAGGTATCCTTCCGCACTGTATTCCTCCGCCACTTAAAAAAAAAAAAGTCCCTAGTCTCACTTTATGCCATTGCTGTGTGGGAAATTCCCACACAGCAATGGCATAAAGTGAGACTAGGGACTTTTTTTTTTTTAAGTGGCGGAGGAATACAGTGCGGAAGGATACCTACCTTCCGTCATTGGATTCCTGCAGCCCGTAGAGAACGGCAGCATCAGCTGATGCTGCAGTTCTCTACCCAAGATCGTCGTGGGACACACTCGTGGACTGCTTCGGATCGTGGGTGAGTATTTTTGTGGTTTGTTATGTTAATATTTATTCCGTAGACGACAATGGCTTCGGGGAACAATGTGACAAGTATTGGTAAGTATGTTACTCTATGTTATATGTACTGTATGTCTATGTATGTATTGTATGAATGTATTGTATGTATGTAGTATATATGTGGTATGTATGTAGCATGTAGTATGTATGTAGCATGTAGTATGTATGTAGCATGCATGTAGTATATATGTAGTATGTATGTAGCATGCATGTAGTATATATGTAGCATGCATGTAGTATGTATGTGGTATGTATGTAGTATATATGTAGTATGTATGTAGTATATATGTAGCATGTATGTAGTATGTATGTAGCATGCATGTAGCATGTAGTATGTATGTAGCATGCATGTAGTATATATGTAGTATGTATGTAGCATGCATGTAGTATATATGTAGTATGTATGTAGTATATATGTAGCATGTATGTAGTATGTATGTAGCATGCATGTAGCATGTAGTATGTATGTAGCATGCATGTAGTATATATGTAGTATGTATGTAGCATGCATGTAGTATATATGTAGTATGTATGTAGTATATATGTAGCATGTATGTAGTATATATGTAGCATGCATGTAGCATGTAGTATGTATGTAGCATGCATGTAGTATATATGTAGTATGTATGTAGCATGCATGTAGTATATATGTAGCATGCATGTAGTATATATGTAGTATGTATGTAGTATATATGTAGCATGTATGTAGTATGTATGTAGCATGCATGTAGCATGTAGTATGTATGTAGCATGCATGTAGTATATATGTAGTATGTATGTAGCATGCATGTAGTATATATGTAGCATGCATGTAGTATATATGTAGTATGTATGTTGCATGTAGTATGAATGTAGCATGTATGTAGTATGTAGTATGAATGTAGCATGTATGTAGTATGTAGTATGAATGTAGCATGTAATTTTTTTTTTTATTTTTTTTTTTACATTTAACACATTAGCCGGATGATGGGACTACTACTGTCCCATCATTGGCTAATGTGTCAATCACTGTCATGGTAGCAGGCATCGCCAGATGGGACTTGTAGTCCCATCGGACGATGCCTGCACAGACCCCCGGAGCCTGCACAGCCCCCCGGCAGGCCGGCACAGCCCCCCGGAGCCTGCACAGACCACCGGCAGGCCGGCACAGACCACCGGAGCCTGCACAGACCCCCTGGCAGGCCGGCACAGCCCCCCGGCAGGCCGGCACAGCCCCCCGGAGCCTGCACAGACCACCGGCAGGCCGGCACAGACCACCGGAGCCTGCACAGACCCCCTGGCAGGCCGGCACAGCCCCCCGAAAGGCCCGTACAGACCCCAGAGAGGCTGTACAAGGGCAGGAAAGGGTTTTTCTTATTCCGATACCGGAAGTCCCATAGACTTGAATGGGACTTCCGGTATCGGAATCAGCGATACCGATACTTTTTTTAAAGATCGGCCGATACCATCCGATACGATACTTTGAAGTATCGGATGGTATCGCTCAACTCTAGTCATAAAGCGACAGGAATTTATGCTAGAAATACGAAAACTACATATCCGGGACATTCTTCGACGGGACAATTAAGCCTGTGTTTTTCCAAATACTTCAGCGGATTCCAAGAAGTGGATTCCTGCGCCGCCAGGGCAACCCGAGGCTTCGTGTTTGGTTTTGAATGAATGCCAGCGACAAGCTGAATAATATGATACTATGTGCATTTCTATACAAGGTACCCTCTGCGAGATATGATTATTATAGTTTTCTTAGCGCGATGGTAACTCTGAAAGCAGGGGGAGGACAGCCACAAACCAGCCTCTTTAGTGATGTCACAAGCCCAGAGGTATAAGGGTACCGTTACACCTAGCGATGCACCAGCGATCCCGACTAGCGATATGATGCGGTCAGGATCACTGGTGCATCACTGGGTGGTCGCTAGTGAGCTGCCACTCAGGCAAATCTCACCAGCGACATCGCTGGGGACGGGGATCGCTACTTACCTGTCAGACGCGGCGATCCTGCGTCCTCCCGCCCGGCTCCACGCGTCGCTCGTCGTCACAGCAGGAAGCGCCGCAGGAAGTGGCCGACGAGGAATGGACCAGGAGCTTCTCGCGCGATCAGCGATAACCAGCGGGGGAGCCGGTCGGAGGTAAGTATCACATGCAGCGATATCGCTAGCAATATCGCTGCAACGTCACAAAATCGGTGACTTTGCAGCGATATTGCTAGCGATATCGCAGTGTGTAACGGGGGCTTAAGGCACTTTCTTTCAGTCTGCAGTCACTTGGTGCTTGGGAAACTGCTGCAACCAGACCCCTCAATGCATAGTGACATCTGGCTCCTCCCACCAGCATGGTTTTGTCTAAGATGATCTAAGCAATACATGAGTTTTATTTCTCTTAATCCCCTTTTATTTGTATTTCCTTTGTACATAATTTAATTGTCTCATATTGTAAAATCTTTTTATATCTTCTGTAAACACTGCCTACCTTTTGGAGTAAAATATAAAACTACTAGTTTGTCTCCATGCTCTATACCGAAGTTTTACGCGCCTGAAGTAATTATGCTACTAATTTGGGTTGGCTTCGTAACCCTTTATTAATTTTAAATATTAATAGAGAAATCGGAAACTGGTGGCAGCGAAGTGTGCTCTGGGCTAGGTGGGCTAGCTGGCAGTGACGGAAGGGGTTTTATAAGCTGATTGTCTGGCTGCGGCCAGAGCCTTTATAATTCCCTCGCTGCAGCATGCCTAATAGCCAGCGCACAACAAGTGGCCCGTCCGGCGACTAATTATCCTGGGTGCAGTTCCCTGATTGACCTGAGGGTAAGGGGGCACCGGAGAGTTGGAAGTTCCAAAGCGGAACTGGAAAGTGGGATACACATATATCCCGGCAGTTTGTAACACATCGTTGGCAGTGGTGAGATAACTAAAATAAGCCCCCCTGTGGTAAATTGTTATGTGAAGACTAGCTTTCTGTTTTTTATCACAGTGTGGCAGTGGAGGGATAACTAAGATAAGCCCCCTTGCACATGTGATAGCCGTGTGCAGCCAAAGGTCATACAACCCCTATCCCTGACAGGGGGATATTCTCTTCACTGTTGTAAAGTGTGTCTCATTAAGGGAGAGGTTGAGGGCACAGGTGGAGTACCTACAGGAGGTGTAAGAGGCAGAAGCAGTAGAGGAAAGGTTATATACAGAGGTTTATCTTACCATTAGTTTACCATCTCTTAATCTTGATCTCAGCGAGATCCCCGCTAGCACCATGGGAAGAACTGGGTAAAGCGTCAGAATTGGTGCATCTAAAAGATGCCTTTTCTAGGCAGCTGCAGGCTCCTATTTTTAGGCTGAGGGGGCCAATATCCATGGCCCCTTACCAGCCTGAGAATACCAAACCCAGCTGTCTGCTTTAGCAAGGTTGGTTGTCAAAATGGGGGGGAAGTGCATTGTAGCGTGAAACGGCCATCTTATAGTACGTTTCCACCAGCAAGCTTCCCTGCTTTTGTTCATGTGAATCCACAATAAAGGATATTTTTCTGGGACGGTGAGTGCCATTTTCTTCATTGAATGGTGAATTTGGAAATTGACTCAGTCTATGAAATGAATAGCGCCGACAACAGCTGGCGCGGTGTCCTTTCCAATGTGGTGCAGTAAACAACAATACCCTGTCTTCTGGCGACAGTGGTCGATCTCCGGTACCTTCCACTGCCCCTAGTCCATATGCTGCAGTGGCTGACAAGTGTATGTGCCACAGGCGGAACATGCGTGGTACTCATGCCCCCGAAGTATCTGTAACCTTGCTTTATAGTGGTCACCAGGTACACACTGCACGTCTCTCCCTCTCTGGTCCCCACTGTTGGCGGCGGGCAATGGCTGACGCTGACCTGAGTGACGCTGGTGCTCTTAGGATGGAGCACTCCTCTCTCTGGCTTCTACAGCATGCTTGGCCCTTTTCTCTGCTGTGGCACATACATTGTGCAAATGTATACTAAGCAGTCGCCCCCTCCAGGAAAGGGTAGGTGGAGAGTGGCTGTTAATTTAGTATTTTGCACCTGTGTTGCTAGCATCTTGCTATATGGGCTGGTTGCGCCCTGTAGTGCATTTGTTCTAAGATCTGGGCAGGCAAGCAGTGCAGCCTTTTTTTCTGCTGTGTAATTAAAATTTTTGGAGGCTTTAGTCTTTTTTGTGGCTTTGCTATTAGTTTAGTGTATGGACTCGCAAGTGTGAGTATCCTTGACGCGGATTGCGAGCTTGCGTATTTTGGCTAAAATATCAACCAATACCTCACGATTTTCATGTATTTTGTGCACTTTATTTTTCGGGGTGCAGCCAAGCCCAAATGCGTCTGGTCTCGTATGAGGGGTGTTCACACTGAGATGCATTAAGGGTGTGCTGGCCAGCCCGTCTGATCGAATAGTAGGGGCGTGACTAATAGACTGTTAACCAGGCACTGTGCAGTACCCTTATGTGAACAGCGCCCTATGCGGGCCTTCATTGTGCAAATGTATACTAAGCAGTCGCCCACTCCAGGAATGGATAGGTGGAGAGTGGCTGTTAATTTAGTATTTTGCACCTGTGTTGCTGTAATACCATGGCCGCCGGGGGGTAGCCTCCTCGGCCGCTCCAGTACTCACTGTGCTGGAGGCTGCTTCATTCCTAGTACGATGCTCACTTTTCCTGGTATTCAAAGAATTGTAGTCAGAGGCCAGAATAAACTTAAACAGTTCAACTTTATTTTCCTCAGGACACAGCACATCCACGATGCCTTTAGGGCTCTCAACACGGTACCAGCAATACATCTTCATCTACAGCAGCACACTACTTCACCTTCTGTTACACATGGGTGGACCACACAAGCAACCGAGCACGGAACACGGTGAACACGGCACTTCGACTCCTCTTCCTCTGACCGACTTCAGCCATGAAGGTAACTGTCTACTCCGTTATAGTTCACCCCTTTATGGCACTGGTGATCCTATACGTGTACTAGGCTAGTAGCTCACTTGACTCCTGGAATAGCTCCCACACTCTGGCTGTCACTTCCACAGGGACTCACTCACCTCCCTGGATTGACCACTTCCAGACATGGGCTGATTTCACAGACTAGCTTCAGTGTCACTTCAGCTCCCTGACTCTGGCTGACTTGACTTCAGAGTCTCTCCTATTAGCCCCTCTAGTCCTTTAGCTCCCAGTCTCTAGCTAAAGGGCCTCCAGTGAACCATCTCACTGGCTGCTGCTGTAGGCAAACTCTTCACTCCTCTGCTAGGATGGCTACCCAGGGGTGGGATTCAGCCGGTTCTCCCCGGTTTGGTGGAACCGGTAGTTAAAAAAGCAGCCGGTTCCCCGAACCAGGGAGATTCACAGCCGTGATCCGGTACTGTGTGCGGCCATGCCCTCTGTTCTTTGACGTGGCCGACAGCAGACACAGCCGCCCACGTCACAGTGTATCGGGCAGAGAGCTGTGCACGGCCGTCACCTTGACAGCTGCGCAGCTCCCTCTCTACTTCTGGGTCAGGTGTCGGGCCTGCGTGATGACATCATCGCGCAGACGCCGACATGTACCTGGACGCTGGCTGCAGAGAGGCACTGCTGGAGAGCGGCTGTGAGGTAAGTATGGGAAACTTTTTTTTTTAAATGAATTCAGTGGGTGAGGGGGCAGCACATGATGGAGGAGGGTGAATGGAGCAGCTGTACATGATGGAGGGGGGGTGAATATGGCTGCACATGATGGAGGGGGGTGAGGGGGCTGTACATGATGGAGCGGAGGTGAATGGGGCTACATATGATGGATGGGGGTGAACGGGGCAGCATATGATGGAGGGGGTGCGGGGGTTGTACATGATGGAGGAGGGTGAATGGGGCTGCACATGATGGACGGAGGTGTGGGGGCTGTACATGATGGAGGGGGGTAAATTGGGCTGCATATGATGGAGGGGGTGCGGGGGCTGTACATGATGGAGGAGGGTGAATGGGGCTGCACATGATGGAGGGGGGTGTGGGGGCTGTACATGATGGAAGAGGGTGAATGGAGCTGCACATGATAGAGGGTGGTGAATGGGCCTGTACATGATGGAGTGGGGCTGTACATGATGGAGTGGGGCTGTACATGATGGAGTGGGGGAGTGGGGATGCACATGATGGAGTGGGGCTGTACATGATGGAGTGGGGGGAGTGGGGCTGTACATGATGGAGTTGGGTTAGTGGGGCTGCACATGATAGAGTGGGGTTGCACATGATGAAAGGGGAGTGAGGCTGTACATGATGGAGTGCGGCTGCACTCGATAATGGGGGTAAGGGGGATTGCACATGATGAAGGGGGACTGCACATGATGAAGTGGGGGTAAAGTGGACTGCACAGGATGAAGTGGGGAGTAAGGGGGACTGCACAGGATGAATTGGGGGTAAGGGGGACTGCACATGAATTGGGTAAAGGGAACTGCACATGATGAGGGTGCAAGAGTGACTGCTCATGATGATGGGGGAGTGGGGCTGCACATGATGAAGTGGGGGGTAAGGGAAACTGCACATGATGAAGTGGGGGTAAAGGGGACTTCACATGATGAAACGGAAGGGGGCTGCAAATGATGAAGGGGCACTGCAGATGAAGTGAGGGGTGATAGGGGACTGCAACGGATGAAGTAAGGGGACTTCAAATTAAAGTGGGGGGACTGCAAATGATGATGTGGGGGAGAGGACGAGGGACTGCAAATGATGAATTCAGTGTGAGTGATGGGACACAGAAATTTAATTCAAGGTGGGGGGATGAGGAGAGCAAATGATGAATTGAAGGTGGGGGTGAGGAGAGCAAATGATCTATCTGGAGAACAAATAAAGAATTTTGAATGTGGGGGAGTAAGTGATATATTGAATGTGGGGTAGAGCAGTTGATAATTGATAGAGGGTGGGAGAGAAAGACATGACAATGAATTGAGGCGGGAGGGGCAGGTAAATATAATGAATCGGGGTTAGGGTTAGAGCGGGAGGTACATAGTGGGGGGCGTTGAGGTTGAAGTGCCTGGTAATGAATTGGGTGAAAGAGTACAGGTGCTAATTTATATATTAAATGGGGAAAGTGGCATTTATACTGTAGTTAGTGGGTGCGCAGTGGTGGATTATAATTTATATTTGGAATGGTGGGTTGCATAATAACCAAGTATGTATTAATGGTGGGTGAACGTCTGTATTCAGATGTGTAGTGTAGAAGAAAGGGAAAAAGTGGGGAATGTGCTCTGGAAGCCGTGCTCTAGGTAACTGTGTTATTTCATGCAGAGACGAGTCCTGGCTGGAAGAAGTGATGGCGGTCTGTGCTGGATGAAAAAGAAAAGCAAAGATGAAGGACTTCAGCTAGAGACGTCACTGGTGAGTCAGCGTGTTACCTGTACACTGACAGTAAATACAGAGTTCCTGTATACAATTGCACTTAGTATTGTGTTTTTAATTAATGACCAGTATTGTAGTATTCAGTCACTATCTGGTGGTAATATGTGGTCTGGTCATGGTGTGGCGATATTTGTTCCTTGTATGTGGTATTATTCGGTGACTATGTGGTAGTAATATGTGGTCTGGCCATGGTGTGGAGTTATTTGTTCCTTGTATGTGGTATTATTTGGTCACTATGTGGTGGTAATATGTGGTCTGGTCATGGCGTGACGATATTTGTCCCTTGTTTGTGGTATTAATGGTTGTGTAAAAAAAATGTAAATGTATGTGACTCATTCCCTTAAAGAAAAATACATAAATATATATTTATTTTTAATAGTTTAGAGTAGAGTAGGGCCCAGCCGAAAGAGTCTCCCGTGTTGTGGTATCAGGTTAAAAATAATTTTGGCCAGAACAAAAGCTGCTGGTTATATGTGTGATCTGGTGTTTGATGGGAACTGTTAATATCAGAATGTAGTGCACAGCCTGGCCGGCCGGTCAGTCAAGTGAGACAGCTGCATAGAAATATATGCAGCTGTCACACTCGGGTCAGGAGAGCAGTTGGCCAGAATGTGCACTGTTCTGATCTTATTCCAATTTTTTTTTTTTCAACAGTTAGACTGCGCCCCTACTTGTATATGTTTGAGGAAAAGGTGTGCATAAATGGGTGTAGCTTAAAAATGGGTGTGGTCTTCCTACACATAAACACAGAACCTGTTGTTAAAAATATGAATCCCACACCTGTGGCTACCCCCGGCTCAACTCTCTTTAAGCAGGAAATCTATATCCCTTTTAGCTCCGGGCTAGCCACTCCTCTCATGTCCCTCTAGTTAACCATTCTAGAGCCCTCCTATAGGGTCCCATCTAAATGTGCTCAGTGCCCCCATCTTGTGTCCCTTTACTAGTACTACACTACCTATCACTACATATTTATCTAACTAATGTCATGTGGCCACAAACACACATGCACATAACACACATACTGCAGACAAACATGACAGTAATAACAGGGTAAACAATGACATCAAATTAGCTAAGACTCCTGGCACCCTCTTACATTGCTAACATCTTGCTATATGGGCTGGCTGCACCCTGTAGTGCATTTGTTCTAAGATCTAGGCAGGTAAGCAGTGCTGCCTTTTTTTCTGCTGTGTAATGCCCCCCATAGTAGTTCACACACTGTATGATGGGCCACACAGTGCTGCGCTAATATTAGTCCCCAAACTGTTGAATGGCCCCCACAGACATCCCCACACAGTATGATGGCCCCTACATTATCACCCACACTGCAAGATGGCTGCCATAATATCCTCTACACTGTATGTTGGTTCCCACACTGTATGATGGTCTCCATAAAGTATGATGCACATACACTGTATGATGATCCCACAGTAGCTACCACAATGTATGATGGCCCATACAATAGCTCCCCCACTGTATAATTGCCCCACACTGTCAGTATTCCATGACCTGTATGATGTCCCCTACAGTAGCCTCCACACTGTATGATGACCCTACAGTAGCTTTCACACTGTATGATGGCACACACAGTGGTCCTCACACTGTATGATGGCACACACAGTGGTCCTCACACTGTATGATGGCCCGCACACTGTTTGATGTCCCCCACAATAGGCCTCACACTATATGATGGCCTACATGCTCTATGATGACACTACTACAGTAACTCTTACAGTGTATGATAGCACTCACAGTAGCTTTCACTCTGTATGATGGCCCCCCACAGTACAAAGACCCCTACAATAGCCCTCACACTGTATGATTCCCCTACTCTGTAGGATGTCTCAACTCTGTATTATACCCCAAAGGACCCCTACAATTAAAATAAAATAAATCTTATACTTACCTAACCCGAGATCTGGACGACTGGCAAGACGTGATGAGGCAATGGGGCACGCAAAAGATCACGTCACTTCTCCCGGGACTCGCCCAGTGCATTACACTGCTATTCTGCAAGTCATAGGCCTAACGCAAGTCGAGAGGTCTCCATTCTCTGCCACAGGCTTAACTGCATCGGCATGATACATTTACGAGTGATAGTCGTTCTGAGTGAGGAAGTGGAGTAAAAAAAACTCTCTGCCTCCACCCTGGTAACTACACCTGGTTTCTAATATCACTGATGTAGTAAACATTTTATTCAGTCTTTGTTGTAGCATGTACAGTATATGAAAGCACAGTATTCAACCAGAAATAAACTAGCTGGCCACTAGGTGTCAGTGTGAACTTACATTAAAAATGGAAGACAGAAAAGCAGTAATTCAAAACTCAGCTAACTTACAACATATTAAACCTGCTGAGCCTTGTATGGGGATGATATGTTACACAGATGTATCATTGATGGCATATTACAAGCATTTTGCACGTATTCATCAGCAAAATAAGAATAGATGTATTTTGCGTCAATTTGAACTTGTACTGCATAACTGGCACGTAATGGGTTGTTACTGTACCTCTAATACGTCTACGGTGCATTTCATGATTTTCTGGCAGCATACCTGCACATCTGCGCATTGTACTGTATTCTGTACTGGCTGAATACAATCCTATGCAATGATTTACTGCATGTGTGATTGAACGGTTTATGGCTGCCACTAGATAGCTTTGCAGCACTGTAGCTATAGAGAGACCTCAAGTAGTAAGTGGCCTAGCTGTCACCGCATGGAATGCCTGGGGAGTCAGCATAGTTAAGGCTAGATTCACACTAGCGTATGGCAGAGATGTGAAGGGATGCGGACTTCCTCCGTGAAGCTCCGCCCATGGCAGCACCTCCTCGGGTCAGCTCCGCCTACGTCAGCATGCGGCCTGCATACCCTATCTTTAGCATTAGGTACGCAGGCCAGCCGAGACCTCAGACAAAAAAACGACTCTGGGGGGCGCTATTTACTTTTTTCACAGCACCAATAGTTAACGCGACCGCTGTTAACAGGCGTATCGGCAGTCGTTAAGGGGTTAAAGAAGTTAACAGTGTGGAGGCCACATACCTTAAGAGGGATAGTGTGGGGTCATATTTTGTATTTTGTGTAGGGAGCAAAGTGAGTAGCAATTCTTAATTCAGGTCACAGTGTAGTGTAGGGCAGATACATTATTCAGGAGCATTGTAATGCAGGACACTTATGTTTTAGGGCACCATTTTGGGATGTGCTGCAGAAAATCAAAGAAGAATGTTTAGGCTACTTTCACACATCAGTTTTTTGCCGTCAGGCAGGATCCGGCTAGACATGGTGCACATCCAGAGCAAGCAGCAGGCCCAAGTCACTCAGCACCTACTTTCACCCGGCAGCAGTCATTTATGTGCAGCTTGTTAGGAACGCAGGGCCATAGGCTGATAAGAGAGGATCAAGTAGAAACCGTTGTTGGTTGGATGGCAGCTGAGGAATCCACCTCAATGAGCACAGCATCCTCCCAGGACCTCTCCACCACATCGTGTCAGGCCACTGAAGAGCAGCACCCAACTGCTTCTTCACCGCCCACTAAATTGCCCAGACATTCAGAGGGCCAGGAGCCAACCTTAATCCTCTTCTCAGAATCTGTTGGCTTGGAATCTGTGTGCCATCCAGACAGCACTCCTGCAGCTGAAGAAGAGGTAGTGTGCACAGATGCGCAACCACTGTGTCCGTCTGAGGAAGAAGTGGAGGGTGGGCCAGTGCCCACAGTGACCAGACCCCAGTCAGCAGATGATGATGAAACTCAGCTGCCAGTTTCTGCTGATGAAAGTGTACTGGATGACGAGGTCCTTGACCCATCATGGCATGCTGAGGGGCAGCAAGCAAGTGGGGATAGCTCAGAGGAAGAGCTTGCAGGTGTGGCGCAGCGTGGCCGTCCACGTGGGAGAGGAAGAGGGAAAAATTGGTTGTCGGTTCCCTCAACTTCAGCACCCGTTAGGAGCAGGGCTCTTTTAAAGAGTACAAGGGGTGTGCCCAAGAGTTGTGGTGCATGGGCCTTTTTCGACCAAGTTGCAGATGACGTTACAGTAGTCAGATGCAAGCTTTGTCGACAAACTGTACAGAGAGGGAAGAACGTCATCAACCTTAATACCACCAATATGTTGATGCATGTCAGGAAGAGGCACCCTGTGGAGTGGCAGCATCACACCCAAGATGATTCGCCTCCTGCAGCTGGTTCCCCACCTTCTACCTCTTCAGCCACAGTGGCCACCTCTTACTCCAGCTTGCAAACAGCTGCTCCCGCTTCCTCGCCAGAATGCCAGGGTGCATCTGCAGGCAGTGTTGTGAGGCGGCACACTGTCTGCACTTCGTCAGCATCAGCATCCCAATCGCTGGCATCCTCACACTCCCCATCCAGTGTGCAGCCATCTGTCACACAGGTGTGGGAGAAAAGGCGCCCGTACTCAGCAAACCACCCACGAGCACAGGGCATGAATTCTCGCATTGCCAAACTGCTTGCAGTGGAAATGCTACCATTCTGGCTGGTGAGCAAGCCAGCCTTTATCGATATATGTTAGGGTTTGCAATCCCAGCCGCTTCTACATCAGCAGGCAAGCCGTCCCCGCCCTGCAACAGCATGTGGAGCGTAAAATTAAGCATGCGCTACAAAATGCAGTTAGTAGCAATGTCCACCTGACCACCGATGCGTGGACCAGTCAGCATGGCCAGGGACGCTACATTTCCATCACCGCCCATTGGGTAAATGTAGTTGAGCCTGGAACTGAAGTAGACAGTGCAAGTGTGCGGTTCCTGCCAACTCCACGGATTGCAAGCCTCTCCTCCGTACAAATTGACTCCTCCTCATACTCCTCGTCAGACTTGCCTGCACCCAGACGTACCACAACAACTGATTTCAGCACTGCATCGGCCAAACATCAACAGGCCGTGTTGAAATTGGTTTATCTGGGTGATGTTAGCCACACCGCAACCGAGCTGTGGAACACGATCAAGGAGCAGAGTGACATGTGGCTTGCGCCACTCAACCTCCAGCCAGGTTTGGTGGTTTGTGACAACGGCCGAAACCTGGTCGCGGCTCTAGGCCTAGGTGGTCTGACTCACATTCCATGCCTTGCCCATGTCCTAAACTTGGTGGTGCAGAGTTTCTTTAGGAACTATCCTGACCTTGAGGAGCTGCTGCACAAAGTCAGATACGAGTGCTCTCATTTGCGGCGTTCAAGCATGGCTGCATCGAGCCTTTCAGCCATGCAGCGCAGATTGTGCCTGCCCGAGCACCGCATCATTGTTGACCTCCCCACCAGGTGGAATTCGACTTTGCATATGCTGCGGAGGTTGTGTGAGCAGCAACCTGCAATTATGGGGTTGCAGCTGCAAAGTAGGCGACACACATCTCAGCCCTCCCACTTTACAACCACAGAGTGGGCATCCATGAAGGACATATGCACCATTTTTAAGTGCTTTGAGGACTCCACTCTGATGGTGAGCGCAGATGCTGCCCTACTCAGCCTTACTATTCCCCTTATATATGCCTTATAGAATCATCACTTAAAGGACTAAGGGATGAGGTTTCTCTGGAGGAGGAGGAGTATGATGAGACACTTGGACCAACCAGGCAACCTTCATCGGCCCGGTTGGTACAAAGCTCTGTGGGTGCCTCACAAAGGTCCAGGCAGGACACAGCAAGCGAGGGGGATGAGGAAGACTATGAGGATGAGCCAGAGGAGGAAAGTACACAGCGCTCTACTAGTAGTCACCAGATAGAGCGTGGATGGGGTGATGCAGAGCAGCCAGAGCACATTCCTCCAGCTGGTGACAGGGATGCATGGCATGTTGGCAGTCTTCAGCACATGAGTGACTTCATGCTGCAGTGTCTGAGATCCACGTTACCAGGACAGCCTTCAAAGCCTAATTACACCGTTGAACTGGGCGCATAAAATGCAGGAGTACCAAGATGCACTGGTTAATTCACTCATGTACGCTTTTCCACCGCATAGCAGTGATGCGCGTGCACTAGCGGGCACCTCAGTGCGTCCTGGGCCCAGCGGAATCCGTTCAGAAGCCGGTAGCAGAAGCAGTACATCTGCTACTAACAGGTTCAGTATACCCAACCTGTTCCAACGGTTTCTGAACCCGCAAACAGTTCGGGCACCATCAGCACAGACAGTGCAACGCACTAGGAGGCAACGTTACCGTGACATGGTGGCACAATACCTCTCCACCCCTGTCAGTGTGCTTCAGGATGGATCTGCCCCCTTCAAGTTTTGGGTCTCCAAGTTGGATACATGGCCCGAGCTTAGCCAGTATGCCTTGGAGGTCCTGGCTTGTCCTGGTGCCAGTGTGATTTCTGAACGTGTCTTTAGTGCAGCTGGCAATGTACTAACACAGACCAACGTACCAGACTATCCGCTGCAAATGTGAACCGGCTTACATTCCTAAAAATGAACCAGGCCTGGATTTCTGATGACTTTTGCTGCCCTGGGCCAGAGTAGACAGGTTACATGCATGGTTGGTAGCAGTATGCATGCTCTGTCATGTGCCTATGTTGCACACAGCGTCATCTGTTATGCCAGTGCTCTGGCCTCTACTACCAACATCTAGCTCCTGGTTCTGTGACTGACTCTTTCACCTCATACTGTTTTCCATGGGCTCTAGTACCGCCAGCTAGTGCCCATTTCCGTGACTGCTGATTTCACAGCATGCCGTGTTTCTGAGCTCTAGTACCGCCAGCAAGTGCCCATTTCCCTGACTGCTGATTTCACAGCATGCCGTGTTTCTGGGCTCTAGTACCGCCAGCTAGTGCCCATTTCCATGACTGCCACTTTCACAGCATGCTGTGTTTCTGGGCAACAGTAACGCCAGCTGTACCTCGTTAGACCAAAGTGGAAAAAAAGGACGACAGATGCCAAACACCTATAGGCAGAAGCACAAGAGCCGGGATCCTGCCACGTCGGCTGTTTCCTGGCAGTGAAGTGCAGTCACAGGTGCCTCCCCAGAGGGGTAAATCGAGTTCCAGCATTGCCAGCTGGTTCTCGGGAGTGTCCAAGGGCACGTGTACCTCCTGCTCCAAACCGTGTTTCGACAACGCTCGCCATTACACGGTTGTGTCCGCCGCACTGTTCCACGCCCCCGCCGTACATCATTCCTGCTCAGTTTGCTGATATCCGTGGTGCAGGCAGTGTAGGAGCCCCTATGTGGACACCGGGACCTGGCGCTAAAGGCTGGTCTCGACAGTGCCAGTAGGCCCTCCTCCTCCCCTGCTGCGACTGCGGAGTAAAGAAGACTGAGTCCGGGTTGCGGGGGCAAATGTGGCTCTTGCACCTTCTGCCGAGAAGACTCCGGTAGAAGAACCAAGACAGGAAGACAGATGCAGAAGACCCAAGACAAGAAGACAGATGGAGATGTCCCTGGACTCCTGTCTTTTTGCTCTTGAACTTGCATCTTTGTGTGGTTATTTTGGGCTTCTCGGCAGTGCTTTTGGCTTATGTCACTACTACATTGTGGTATCCGGGCTACAATAATGTCAGCTGTTGCCCAGTACAGCCACTGGCACTTTTACCTTCTGCTGCTTATCTGGGTTCCAGTAACGTAGCTGTTTCTCAGTAGAGTCAATGGCTTAGGTCCCTCCTTTGTGGTATCCGAGTTCCAGTAACGTCTGCTGGTCCTTGGTAGTGCATTCTGGCACGGGTTACCTCCTGCTTAGTTATCAGCCTCCGGTAACGTCAGCTGGTGCCCGTTAGTTCCATTGGCTCTTATGCTGATTTCTGCTGCCTATACGGGTTCCAGACTCACCAGCTGGTTCACTCAAGCTCCTTTGCCTACTGTTACTTCTGCGTATTTCCTCTGGGTTTGGGAAATTCTGCGACCAGCCAATAGCAGGATAACCATAGACAGAGGTTTAGGAAGCAGTAGGAGCAGATGTACATGAACCAAAAGCAGAATATCAATATGCAGAGTTACTGAATAACAGTAATATAATCAGCAGAAGAAGACTAAGAATGGTTTAAAGGGAGTGTATCCGTTCCTCCACGTGGTGCTCCTGGAAACTCTCTGCAAAGCAAGGTGAGCTGAACGCGGACACATGTCAGTCAAAGGGCATATTGACACCACCACCGGCAGTTTTAATTTAATAATGTAATATCACTAACCCTAACTATCCCTAACCCCTAACCCTTACCCTAACCCTTACCCTACTAACCATAAGCCCTAACCCTACCCCAACTAATCCTAACCCAAAGAAAAAACACCGCTGTTAAGAAGATGTTTTCCTGCTACAGCTTTCGCACTGTGCATTTTTCTAGCGACTTTTTTTGCTCCTCTGCCTCTGCAAACTCCTTCCCCATTATCCTGAGGTGTTTCCCCTCCATTTTATCCATTATATAGCATGTAGTGGTCATTTTGTAATTCCGATTTTTTTCTCCCATTGACTTGCATTGATATCGGAAATCAGAAATTACGATATCCAATATTTTTTCAATATCGGAAATCGGAATTCCGATACGATATCAGGCAATATCGCTCATCCCTAATTGGGAGTTGTAAGTTTGTGTAGTACAAATGTATATGGCAGGATTGACCTGACATATCTATCGATAACTGTATTAAAGGGGTTGCCCCAGTTCAGAAAACTCCGATCTCGAAGCATGGTTTATTATAAAAAAAAACAAACCACGCTTCACTCAGCATCCTTGGATCCAATGCTGAGTCTTGGCTGTTACTTCCAGTGTCTAGAATTGGCTACAGTGTTGAGATCATGTCAACAGTGTGGCAGTCAATCATTGAGCTCAGCATCTCATCTATAAGCGGTGCATTTGGGTCGCCCTCCCAGGGCTGTGGGGTACTCAGTACCGGGCCGGTGTCAGCGGGATGTGTCACAGCAGCGGTGACCCAGTTCGTGGCCCTGGGCGACCAAGTATTAGGGGAGATTGAATGGTGGAATGTAGTTAATGGAATAATTTGTGACACCACCTGTGGTGTTCGGCAAGAGAGATGTTGAGCCGACGCTGCATGCAGATCCACTGGGACTGATGGTATGGTGCAGCAAAGATGTAAAAGCTCCCCACAGGTGAACCCGTAGTCCCAAGGCAGTGTAGATGTGGTTGGCACGGGGATGTAGCAGTGCCGGATGGGTAGGAAGCAGACAAAGACACAGCGAGGTGCAATCTCTGTACCTTTACTTGATAAATGCAGTCCAGGGTCCTGATTACAGATGGTACTGGAGCAGGCTAGCCAGGAAGCAGCTCAGGGATTATCTCTCAGCAGATGGGCTGTGCAGTCTCCTTCTCTAGCGCTTATTTGAGTGAAGTACTCCTAGTACTGAGTTACACTGAAGTTCCTCCTAATTCTCTTCTACTAGCACTCCTTGTATGGCAGACAGCTGTAGCCGTATTCCTCTCTTGGCTCACTCCGTACTGTTGTGCCTCTGAGTCTTAGATGGGAGTAGGGCATTTACAGCCTCCTACTCCTCTGGTGTCTGTTGCAGGACCGTTAGTATCCGTACAACCCCGGAGACCAGGCTCCAGTTCATGCGCTTCAAATCCGGTTCAGAGTCCCCCCTGCTGGCCTGGAGTGGAACTGTGTTGCATGTATAGGTTAACTGCGAGAGAGACCCTTCACTGCTTCTAAGCATGACATCACCCTCCTTGAAGGAAGGCAAAGTCACTGTGGTGGCCATACCCCTGGGGGGCGCCACACATTCCGTCTATACTATCAAACTGCAAAGCTTACTCATTGACTGCATCAGCCCTGCAACGATGTCCAAGCACCGATGCAACAGAGGAAACGCAGCACTGGACCCAGTACCAATCAGTAAAGCACAGTTTGAGGCTTTTTTTGTAAAAAAAACTGTGCTCGGGGTCAGGAATTTTCTGAAAAGTTACAACCCTTTTGGCTTGGTGCTGTTTTCAAGTACACGTAGTGGTTCTGTAAATGTATTCCTATAATGCTGGTGGTTTTGGTGCTGCATGCATGTTCTGTCCTTACTAATCAACCTGGATTCACGTAGCTTATACAGGCAGCTAAACCGCTATACCAGGGGTCCAAAAAGAAGACTGTAGGTTGAATCTGTGCTTTATTGAACGTGATGGTATATTGGCGTGGTGAAACAACAAGTAAACGTATAATACAATAGTCAGTATGGGGTACATAGGAATACAAAATATACATTACATAGATTATCTGCGCTAATAGCTAACCAGGGGAGAGCTAACTAAGCGGGTTGATCTAGGACAGGGATTAGATGTGGGGAGTGTGATTACTTACCGACGATGCTGACGCAGGGGGAGAAGAGGGATGAGGTGCTTCTAGTATGCAAGCAGAAGGAAAATGGTGGACTGGAGGGAAAATGGGCTGAGCTAACCATAATCCCTTGCAAACTTACCCATGATACATTGGGAATTTGGAGGGAAGCAAAAACAAACCAAAAACAGAATAACACTGCAGTTATTATTTTGGCCACTAGATGGAGCCAAAACAATGAACATTAAATATATAGCAAACTGAGCATCATCAATATTCTGAGCAAATTACTGCATATAAATTATCAAAATAGATAGTCAATAGTCATTAATTATGTCGATGACAGAACAATGCATGTACTAATGATGGTTCTGGTGATGTATTCATGTACTCATGGTGGGTCCAGTGATGCATTCATGTACTGATGGTGGATCTGGTAATGTATTTATTTATTGATCGTATTTCAATGTATTCATGTACTGATGATGGTTATGGGGGTGTATTCATGTCCTGATACTGGTTCCATTAATGGTTGCATTAGAGGCAAGACTTTTTTTCTTACCTCCCCAAAAAAATAAAAAGACCTTTGAATGTTTGAAATTGCCTAATCAAACTGACCTGAAGAATCATAAAGTGACTAACTTAAAAGAAAACCCCAAAAAGCAATTATGAAATTGCATTTATTCACTGCAAGTTTATTTACCGCTGTGGGGAGGGTCACTATCTCAATGGCAGCTGACCCCCAAAGGGCAGAAAGCTTTAACGGCCTACAAAGTAAATTTCAGCTGGTACAGGCAGGCATGACAGGAATATAGGAGCGACAGGTGCTGACGGGGTCAGCTGGAATACAGGCAGTCACTGGTAGGTGCAATCAGGAACAGCAAGTTTGGCTGGTACACAGGTGGGCACAGCAGGTGCCGGCAGATACGGCTGGTATACAGGTGGGCATGACAGGTACTTTAAGATAAATTAGAACAGAGGACCTGAGAACTAACAAGCATGCAGACAAGTAGAGTATACACGTTGCTCTGGTTCCTCTCATCATGTGGAGGTGCCTTAAAGTAAGTGTTTTCCAGCCATTGGCTGGGGACACTTTAGGATGGAGCATCCTAAGCACAGTGCTCTGGGATCTGCGATCTGTGCGCAGACCCCAGGCAGCAGCTGAAGGAGGAGGAAGTGCGCGATGAGGGCCATGACTGCAAGTGAGTCGGCTAGGGGAAGACTGCTGACACTGCCATATCCTCTGCCACACCCAGAAACAAAGCGTCATCAGTGATGTCCATTTTAAGGGTTAGGCTAGTGTCTGCTCTACAGAGCCTGCATATGTTGTCAATTCTGACTTATGCTCAGTAAGATCTTGTCACTGTGCAATATTCTTTTTAATGTACAGTAACAGTGTGCTCCGTTGGCTGTTCTGATGAGACGTGACGAGCTGGCAAGAGAGCACACTGTCAGTGCTCATTGAAAGGAGAAAACCTTGCGAGCAGAGACCAGCCCCACCTCCCCAAAGTGACTTAAAAGTAGATAAAATATAATAAAGATGTTAGATAGCATTATGAGGAAACAAAACGGGAATTTTTAATTAACGTATATTAGAAAAGAGATTGTATTAATTACATTGAATAGACAGATATTTAGGATAAGGCTGGAGTCACACTAACCTGCGCAAAATACGGTCCGTAGTTTACTTGCGTAATACGGATGAATGACCACTAAATAGTGCTCCGTAGGTCATCCGTAAGCAAGGTGAGGTCACATATTTTGCGCATGTGTGCATCCGAATTTAATCAGTATGGCATCCGTATGCATGACGTTGGTATTGTCAAGTATTTACCTCGCACAGGGATATCAAGTATCTTGACTTACCCCCAAAACCCCACCGTGACCATAAAATGACCACCCCCACCTCGGCGCCCACTAATACATGGACACCAATATTTCTTTTGTAATTTTATGGCCACAGCAGCCTTTTATTATAACAATACACAAACAATAAACATTGTATCATAAACAACATGAGTACAATGAAATTAACCCCTGGAAGGTGAAGTCCTTGAAGCCACAAGATCGTGGTGAAATAACCAAATATCGTGGACAACCCCCGACCATTTGCTCCCAGCCGTTACCCCACAGGCTCGGGAGCACCAGCACACCAGTAGATGTTGTCCACAAACTCCTTGGGGATCCGCCCTCTTCCAACGGAAAACTCCCCATCCACCTTTCACCAGGTCACGACCACCATACCTTTAAATGAAGGAGACCCTAAACAGAGAGTCTCCCAAACCAATTTCCACCGACTTCAACGACTCCCCCTCCCCCAAAACCGCCACAACGAGGGGCCTTTGAACACCTCAATGACCCAGACCCCACAACCCGCCAAGCGACAGCCTTCTCTATAACCTCCTGAAGGGCAAGGGCCCAAATATCGGAACCCACTGCATTCAAGTGAATACCGTCCGCCAACCAGTAATCGCCCTCACCCTTCTCCAAATCGAAATGTCGCACGGCAACACCCCCGTTTTTAACTATAAAAGCGGACACTGTTCTATTAACCTTGATCCTGGCCCGATTGACCTTCTCCAATGATCTCATGGACCGCCAACGCCTGCGTGGCACAATCTCCGACCACACAATCGTGACTTCCCGATAAGTCACCCACAACCGCAAGCAATCTTGCTTAATGTCCCTGATCAACTCCCGGAAGGGACGGACAGCCAGATCATTACCCCCAGCATGAAGAACGAGAACGTCTGGTGCCCGGTCCAAACGAACGTACTCTTGAATTTCCGGCAACACCCGACGCCACGCCAGGCCCCGAAAACCGATCCACCGCACCACAGCCACCGATCTGGAAATTCCCAACTGTCTGCCGTCAGTCCTGACATCAGCTCTCACCGCTCCCCAGTAAACAAAGGAGTGACCAAATATCCAGACCAGCAGCGGACCGATACCTGAAACACAAAACAACACTCACAGAAACATATCGCAAAGAAACTCACCAACTCTTGCAATATCAAATCCACCCCTTGAACAATACCAACCGGACACACCTCCAACACGCCTTAAGGCCGAACATAACTACGATAACGACTCGACCTCCAACCTCCTATACGCTGAATAAAAGAGGGACCCAAACCGTGCTCAGCTGCCTCAGTCGCCGCACCAATCTGAAAAGAATGCGAAGCAAACCTAGAATCATCCAGCCCCAAAAGCCGAATTGACTTCTTGAACACCGCAACAAACTGATACCGAGACAGACTCCTGCCATCTGCATGACACAACAAAGATCCACCCAGACTGGGACAAAGGTCCCAAAATCTAGCCAAACGGTGAACCGGGCACATCCCGGAACCAGAGACAACCCCCAACGCAACTCGACGGCCATTCCCAGACTGGTCCGTTTTTGACCTCCGCAGCCAAAATTCGACGCCTTGAGCGATCAAAATCACATCCCTGGCTAACAACCCACCCACAGACTCTTTATTGTGAGACACGAGTTCCCCAATCCGCAGCGCCCCAAAGAATGCAAAGGAAAAAGCCAGACGAAACAACGCAACCTCATAACCATCAGCGCAAACCGATCCCAAAACCAGTCCCAATTGCTCAAGCATATTAAACGACACGTGCCGCCTTAAATCACCCCCCCCCCCGAAAGCGGTGAAAACCTTTCGCCGCCTGTCTTACCAAAAACGTTTTTGTCAAATCCCTGTACCCACGTAATCGAAAACCGAAAGACAGTCCGGCCAACAAACGTGTCACCTTTGCCCGAGACCAACCTTCGTTTGCGCCCTGCCCCAACCATGACAACAACAGACCCTCCTGTTCAAGCCTGGCCCCACTGATGGAGCCAGCCGTAATGACCTCTTCCCACGCACGCCACACATTCTGGTAGGCTTCCCAGGTTTTTGGTGCCAAAGATGAGACGATCAATGACTCAGCGGCTCGTAAGCCACCCTCCACAATTCCTCCGGACAGATCAGACCCTCGAACTCCGCCTCCGGGGCCAAGGAATGAAAAATATCCCACTGCAAGCGAGAAAGAGAGTCAGCTATCTCATTCTTCACCCCAGGCACGTGTGTCGCCATCACATGCGCATTCAAAGATAAACATACCAGCACCAACTTCTGCAAAACCCTGACCACTGGAGGGGACGATGCAGTAAGACCGTTGATCGCGCACACAACACCCATGTTGTCACAATTGAAACGAACGCGCCGATTTCGAAACTCCTGACCCCACAAATGAACAGCCACCAGAATCGGAAAAATTTCCAACAACGTGATGTTACGCACCAACCCCGCCGAAACCCAAGCAGCAGGCCACTGACCGGCACACCATTGCCCACCGAAATAGGCACCAAAACCGAATCCGCCCGTCGCATCCGTAAACAAATCCAAAGCATCGTTGCAGACCACATCGGCCACCACCAACGAACGACCGTTATACTTCTCCAAAAAGGACTCCCAAACACCAAATCGTCCCTGAGCTCCGCCGACAACCTCACAAAATGATGGGGAGCCCGAACCCCCGAAGTAGCGCTAGCCAGCCTACGTGAAAAAACTCGACCCATCGGCATCACCCGACAAGCGAAGTTAAGCTTTCCCAACAGCGACTGAAGGTCCCGCAGCGATATCTTCCGCAACCGACGTGCACGAACCACCTCAGACCTCAAATCATCAAGCTTGTCCTCCGGCAACCGAAATTCCCATTCAACAGTATCGATGACAATCCCCAGAAAACGCAAACATGTACTGGGGCCCTCGGTTTTTTCGGGCGCCAGCGGAACCCCGAACCGATCCGCCACCCACTCCATCGCTTTCAAAATCCTAAGACAACGTGAAGAATCCGCTGGGCCAATGCACAAGAAATCGTCCAAATAATGAACTATTGAATCGCAACCAGAAACGTCGCACACGACCCACTCAAAAAAAGAACTAAAAGCCTCAAAATACGCACAAGACAAAGAACAACCCATAGGTAAACACCTATCTACAAAAAACCTGTCTTCCCAGAAACAGCCCAACAACCGCACGCTGTCTGGGTGAACCGGAAGCAAACGAAAAGCTGATTCAACATCAGTCTTAGCCATCAGGGCCCCGCGACCACTCTGCCGGACCCAACTCGCCGCTTCATCAAATGAAGAGTATACTACTGAACAAATCTCCGGATCAATACCATCGTTAACCGACCTCCCCCGTGGGTAAGACAAATGCTGAATGAGCCGAAACTTATTGGGCTCCTTCTTCGGAACCACCCCCAACGGGGAAACGACCAAATTCGGAAAAGGAGGAGACTCAAAAGGGCCCGCCATGCGACCCAACGAAACTTCTTTTCGGATCTTTTCCGAAACAACTGACCGATGCTCCAAAGCAGAGCGCAAATTTCTCAAAACTAACGGAATTTCAAACGGAGGATCCGGAATCCGAAAACCCTCCTGAAAACCGGAATACAACAACCCCGCACCTACCCTATCAGGGTATCTACTTAGATAAGGGACCATCCTTTCCAGATTCACTGGAGTCTCCCCCTTGCGAATTACCCCCGCCGGATTTGGACTTCCCTTTTTTAAAACACTTTGATGCCCCATGTGAAGTACCGTTGCAGTTGGAGTAGAGGTGTTTAAATTTACAGTTGGCCCCAAACTTGCACTGGCCGTCATTAAACTGCCAGCAAACCCCCGCCTTGTGCGTCCCCAACTGCCCTTGACCCCCACCACCCGTAGAGCCGGCAGTGCCGCTATTCTGGCAGGTGCTTCCAGCCCCCCCCAAGAAAGGAACTCCCAGACTTATTTTGCGCTATCACACGCATCCACAAGCCAATGTCTTTTTGGTCCCAGCGGATAGCCGGACGCACAGCTTTCCTCTGACAAAACTGCTCGTCATACCGCAGCCACGCCTGACCGCCGTAAACTCTATAAGCCTCCCCGATAGCATCCAAATAGCAAAATAATGCGGAGCAATTATCAGGGGCCTGTTCCCCAATAACACTCGCCAAAATAGCAAACGCCTGCTGCCAATTTACAAATGTCTGAGGAATCAAGCGCCACCTCCGCTTTTCCTCCTCTTCCTTTTTGCTATCCTCTTTCTTACTTTTGTCCAAATTAAACTTTTCCAGAGGCAATAGCGAAAATATTTCCACGTATTCATCCTTCCAAATCCGCTGTTTCACCTCCTTTTTCAAATGGGCCCCCAACGAACCCTCAGAACACACATACACCTCGCCATGCGCACGATCATCCAAATGCACACGACACTCCTTTTCCTTTTCGGTTTGCACCGACACCGGCATACTGACACAAGGGCCTGAGGCATTCGCGCCCTGACCCGCCAACCCGCCACCCTGTGGCCCAACCCACGCAGCCACCGGTGACGACCCCACAAAACCCTGCTCCAAACGCAAAAGCAAGCTACGCACATCCGCCAGCATACCACCTACTCCCCCAGCCGACCCTGAACTGCTCAACCCAGCCTCGAACAAACCGCCCCTAGGTTCTGCTAATGAGCCCCCCGCCACCACTGATGAAGACAATAGGGGGTGACAAACAGGGGACATGGACGCATACTCACCAGGCTGCGAGGGGGCTGTGTGCCCTCCAGCCGGAAATCCTGGATCCCCTGACGTCTCGTGGACCGCGCGCCTCTCGAGGCTGAACTCACCGCCTCGCCGTTGCTGCCCGGACACCCCCGCAGCCTGAGCCGGGGTAGAAGGCCAGGACCCCCCGCCAGAAACAGGCTGCGCTACCTCCGTAAATAGGGGCTCCCGGCCCCCCCCGCCAAGAGTCACTTCAGCCAGGCCATCACGGGGCACCTGGGCACCCAGGGCCCCCCATGCCGACTGGGAGCCCGACATCGTCCTCCACTCCCGTCTTCTGGCAGCCGGCCGTGACTCGGCCGGGCTGCACTCCGGACCCCCTGCAACCGCAGGGCTGTGGCACGTCATCGGGGGGTCAGAAGCCAGCGCCGCTGCCGGGACCCCGCAGCAGCACCCCCCCGCACCGATCGGGTCCCCCCCAACGCTGGGGGACGGAACAGGCCCCGGCCCTGCCGCCTGGCAGGCCGCCTCACCGCCGGCGACCGAAACGCTGGCTGGGACAGGCCGCGCGGCACGTCGACACCCGCCGCGGCCCCCCCGAAGTTCCTGGTGCTGCATGCTGTTGGGCGCGCGCCGGCCCCGGCCCCTTTCCGGCCCAGGGCGAAGGTCCGGACACCGCCGCAGGGCCTCCCCGCCTGCATGGATTCCTCCCAGGCCGCGCTCCCCTGGATGGAGAAGGCAGCGTCGCACGGCCTGGAGGGTCCCGGCAGGGGCTCCGACGGCGACGAGAGGCCCGCGGCGCAGCGTCAGGGGACAGCTGCTCAGGAGGCCGCGCCCGCCGGGGCCTCCGCTCCCTCACCTCGGCCCACGCCGGCGCTTCCTGCAGGAGTCCGGCCACCTGCGCCTCCAGCCACCCAGGAGGACGCCCCGCCGCTGCCGCCCGCAGCCTGTCCAGGACCCGGTCCACTCCAGCCATCCGGTAAGTTCTGTGGAACTGCTTCAGGAGCTGGGTACAGGAACAGAGGGCGGGCTACCCCCAGACCCTGCCTTTAATACCCCCTAGCTCCCCCTCCCCTTTAACCCTTCCCCTTCCCTCACTACCTTCCAACCCCCCGTCATGTTGGCCTCCGCCCACGCCTCCTCCAGGGGGTTGGGAGGCTCACTCCGGCCATTTCTATCCGTATGGCGAGATTTTCTCGCAGCCTTGCAAAATTGACATTTAACGGTTTTCAGGCCTGCAAACAATTTAAATCATTAGCCTGCACCCTATTTAGACACTCAGAAACAGGTGGATGCCTACATTCTGTACATTTGTCACCTTGCTTTCACGAGGTGTGTTGGTGTTCTTTGTGCAGCATGGCAGAGGGTCTGATATTCAATACAACTGAGCAGGTTCTCTTTACCTGGCTTTTGTCACGGCGCTTTGGGCAACCATATCCTGTGATAGTGGATCCACGGAGGAGGAGACGCATGTGGGTGCATCCACTTTTGAGGCAACGACTCACAAGAGGGCATTTTCACCGCCTCTATTCTTCTCTGCGGGAGCATCCGGAGAAATTTTACCAGTACTGTCGCATGAGCATTGCCACATTTGATCGACTCTTGGAGACAGTGCGCCCTGGGATAACCTTTCAGGATACAAGGATGCGCAAAGCTATATCTGCAGAGGAGCGACTTCTACTCACAATACGGTAAGTACTACACAACCACATTCTCTCTATTCCTAATGTGTGTGCTAAATTATGTTTTTTGCCCTTCTTGGACAAAGTTGAATGCCATCATCTTACTCCAAATATGAATCACCTGACACAGCAGAATGTTACATCTAATATGTCCAGCATATCACTTAGTCATTGTGCCACCAAATATGTGTGTGTTCTTCTCTCTCATTTCCTAACAAGTTTGGTCGGCATGTAACTGATTTTTTTATACTTTAGCCATTCTAAACTTTACTATTTCTGTTGTTCTACAGCTTCCTGTCCACTGGCCTGTCTTATGCCGCCCTCCACCATGAGTTTCTCATAGGAAAATCAACCATTTCAGGCATAGTGAGGTCTACATGTGCACAAATCTGGACAAGACTCCATCAAGTGGTCGTGCCCGAGCCCAGGATGGAAGACTGGTTAAGGATATCAAGGGAGTTTGAGGAGGACTGCCAGTTTCCAAATTGTATTGGGGCCCTGGATGGCAAACATATCAGGGTGCGTAAGCCGCCGAACTCAGGCTCCCAATTCTTCAATTATAAACAATACTTTTCTGTTGTATTGTTGGCTCTGGTAGACCCTCAATACAAGTTTATAATTGTTGACATTGGGGCCTATGGAAGGACGGGAGACTCTAGAGTCTGCAATACTTTCATAATGGCTCGGCGGCTACGCACCAACCAGTTGGATCTACCACCACCACGCCAGCTACCAGGCTCCCCTGAAGAATCAGTCCCTTATTTCCTTGTGGCAGATGAGGCCTTTCAGTTATCGCGCAATGTAATGAGGCCATATCCCCGGCGCAACCTTGACCACAGGCGCAGAATTTTTAACTTGCGCCTATCACGTGCTAGGCGACTGGTGGAGTGTTCCTTTGGGATTATTTCTTCCAAATGGCGAGTACTCCAGTCTGACATTCAGTTGAGTGAGCAAAATGTGAATGAAGTTGTGAAAGCCTGTGTTGTTCTGCATAACTTCACCAGGATACATGATTGCTCCTCCTCTGATGGTGTTGTGCGTAGGCCGGACAATGTGCGCAGGGTGAGACCACCTATGAACCCTCAACGTAGACCGCTCTCTGGCCTCAAAGTGCGTGATATTTTCACTAATTACTTTATCTCACCTGAGGGGGCAACTTCTTGGCAAGAGCATGCTGTGTCTATGTTATAATTTGTTGCTTTAAGTGTGTCTAAATATATCTTACTCAAGCCTTTATGATTCTATGAGTGTTTCAGTGCATTGGTTGGTGTCTGTTAGTATGTTGTGAGGGATTGTGAAAAATCACACAGAGACGTTAAGTAGAGTAGACAAATATTTAGTTTTGCCTTTTTTTTTTTTTTGCTTAAAGGCAAACATAATTTTGCCATGACACAAATTTGGCAATGGCCAAAATGACCCTTTGTGCCTTCTTTAACTTGTTGTAAAATGAACATAACAGAACAAAACAGCCACAAACATTAGGCCAAAAAAACATTTCTGCATCACTAGATTAACCTAGATTTGCCAACAAAAGGTGAGCTCCATCACCAAAATAAAGGCAACGAGATAACACTCACATTTCCACATAATGTTAGCCAAACATAGAAAGATTCCACCATGACAGGCAAGGCTACCTCACAGCTTTCACACAGATATTACCTGTCTGTACACCAGACAATATTTAAGCATGCTATACCAGAAAGGATGAAAATACAAAACTCACTTGTTAATACATAGAGAAAGCGGGTTATTCTGAATGCTTGTTGCCTAGAAATTTTGTCCTAGAGATTGCTAACAAAAAAGGTGACTACTTAACTAAGGCGAGCACGCCTTTCCTATGCGTTTGCAAGTGAGTAGTGTATTTTCATCCTTTCAGTTTACAGCATAGCGCATTTAAAGATTCTCTTTTCTACACACATGTAATATCTGTCTGAAAGGCGTGAGGTAGCGTTGCCTGTCATGATGGATTGTTTCATATGTTTGGAAAACATTGTTTAAACATGTGAATGTTACATTATGTTAGAAATGTTGGTGAAGGAGAACACCTGTTTTTACATTTAGAATAGGAGCACCAGTTACATCTGACTGGACATCTCCAACCATCAGAATCATAAATCCTCATATGTTGGGGAAGGGGAATGTGGTTCAACAGCCTGTGGGCGCTGCTGGACATTGTGGCCAACATCGCCCTGTGTGGGGCCATACTGGTGCCCATGATGCTGGAATTGTCCAGCCTCCTGGGACTGTTGGGGATACTGGCCAGAGTACTGATGATGGTGAGGGGCTACTTGTTGGCTCTGGTAGGCCCCTGGCTCATACCCACCAAGATAGCCAGATCGTCCCCAACCAGGTTGGGACCAGCCTCCAACACTGGGTGGGTACAAGTGGCCATATTGGTGGGGTTGGCTTGAGGAAGACATTTGGTGCTGCGGTATAGACGGTTGGGTAGGGGGAGGAAGGGGTTGAGGTGTTGGCCCACGTATTAGGGGCTGTTCAGAACCTGCTTGAGCAAGCATCTGTGTAGATGGTCTCATGCGCATTAAATTTCGTGGTGAGAGCTGCCACCTCTCCAGAAATTCAAAAACCTCATATGGGGTATTGGGGGGGTGCTTGCATCAAGCAGGATCTGAATACATCCCCTAATACGGAGCCTGACCTCACGGGTAAGGCCACGGAGATAAAGGGTGAGGCTACGTGCATAGGCCTCCTCACCATCATCTGTTGTTACTCTGGATAAATAATTTAGCACCCCTGTGTCCACATTGCTCCTACTCTCTTGAAGAGTGACCTGGCGCCTTCTTCTTGTTCGCCGTGATACTACAGCAGCCTGTGGGGAGGACCTGATCTGGGCAGTTGGGCTGCTGCTCAAGTTGCCCGGCTCTTCCAGGATGGATGAGGTGGCAGCAGCAGACCATCCTGGTGGTGTGGTGTGTAGGGCAGCCATTGTGTGGTCTTGTGATGCCTCATCTTCAGCCATCCTTCTTGTAGGGGGAGAAGATGGGCCAGCCACCTCATCCCCTACCGGATCTATAATAGGCTCTGCCTCTGAGGCCGTTCCTCGATCCGTAAGGTTGGATTGAGTTCTGTTATGAAATAGAACAGAGGCAAAAATACATAAATATTTTTGGCCCTGTTAAGTATTTGTGTAATGTATTTGTGTAATGTGGTGTGAGCTATGTACTTACGGTCTCAGATCCAGAATTGGGGCGGGGAAGTTCAGCCGGTCATAGTAGATATATTTTCGCTTCACATGCCCAGCATCCCCACTCCTGGACCGCTGCTGGCGTTCCCGGCGGAACTGGTCCCGGATGCTTCGCCAGCGTTTCATCACATCTTCCACTGCAATGTGACAGGAAAGATTGTCAAAATCACATATTTGAGAGGTCACATTTTCTAACAGTAGTCTAGGCATGGGGCCTTCTGGGGTGTGCTTTCTACCCATGGTGGCATATGTAATTGGGCCGATACACAGGGTCTCATTAGCTACACTGAAAATAATTTTATTGGCTAGGAGGATGAGGAGCTTGTGGCCTAACCCCTAATTATGGCTGTGTGAAGCCACGTGTCACATCCAAATGTAACGGCCTCATGAGGCTAATAAAATTACATGCCCAGGAAGGGGGGTGCTGATTGTAGAATCATTTTTAAGCGTGCGCTAAGGTTAATGATGTTTTTATGGTTGCACTTACGAATTTTATGCTGCTCATCACGTGGTCAGTCACCAAAGTCATGGTACATCTGGCGACAGATGCGCCTCCATGACGCCTCCTTTCTTGTCCGGTTCGCATAATTTGCATCGCGTGGGTCCCATATTTCGAGACGCTCCTGCACCAGCACAATGAGCATCTCAACATTAATATATGTGGACACCATGCTGCTGCTGTACTCCGTGGAGGCGTACTTCCTGGATGTCTGGAGCGCTTTTTGAGCTCATTTGCATGTCTAGGCTTCCTGATGATGGATTGGCCCATTTCCTGACACCAGCCAAAAGACCTGCGTATTGCTCGCAGGTCACACGTGTGTTCCGTGTGTAATCCGTATTTTTTGCGCACCCATTGACTTGCATTGGCGTACTACGGGCGTAGTACGCTGACAATCGCAGCATGCTGCGATGGCAAGGAGCATAGGATACAGAAGAGAAAAATACGCCTGGTGCGAGTGACCCCATTGAAAATCATTTGTCCGTGTGTAATTCGTGTTTTTTGCGCCTCTCACGCGCCCGTATTCCTCGCCAGTGTGACTCCGGCCTTAAAGAAATGTTAGCTTTGGACCACCCCATTAACCCCTTCTTTCTGAAGCCTGGTTTCACCTTCCAGACCAGGCCAAAATGTACAATTCTGACCAGTGTCACTATTTGCGGTTATAACTCTTGAATACTTCAACAGAACCCACTGATTCTGAGACAGTTTATTGTACTTCATGATAGTTGTAAAAATTTGTTCGACACGACTCGCATTCATTTGTGAAAATATCGGAAATTTAGTGAAAATTTTTCATGCCCTTAAATCATAGTTACGTTACACAAGATAGTTAATAAATAACATTTCCCACATGTCTACTTAACATCAGCACAATTTTTGAAACATACATTTTTTTTTTGTCAAGAAGTTATAAGGGTTAAAAGTTCACCAGATGTTCTCCTTTTTCCAACAAAATTTACAAAAAAATTTTTTTAGGGACCACATCACATTTGACGTTACTTTGAAGGGCCTATGTGACAGAAAATACCCAAAAGTGACACCATTCTAGAAACTGTACCCCTAAAGGTGTTCAAAACCACCTTCAAGAGGTGTATTAATCATTTAGGTGCTTCACAGGAATTAATGGAATGTGGAAGGAAAAAATGAACATTTAACTTTTTTCCACAAAAATTTTAATTTAGACCAATTTTTTTTGTTTTCTCAAGGGTAACAGGATAAAAATGGACCCCAAAATTTGTTGTGCAATTTCTTCTGAGTACACCGATACGCCATATGTGGGGGAGAATCACTGTTTGAGTTCAGAAGGGAAGGAGCGCCATTTGAATAATTGGAATAATTAGCTGGTATCATGTCACGTTTGGAGAGCCCCTGATGTACCTAAACCATGGAAACCCCCCCACAAGTGACCCCATTTTCGTGACTAGACCTCTTAGGGAACTTATCTAGATGTATAGTGAGCACCATGAACCCCCAGGTGCTTCACAGAATTTTATAACGTTGAGTCATGAATATAAAGAAAATCAAATTTTTCACAAAAAATGTTTTTAGCCCTGAATTTTGCATTTTCATGAGGATAACAGGAGAAAATACATCATAAAATTTGCTGTGCAATTTCTCCTGAGTACGTCGATATAAAAAATGTGGAGGAGTACTGTTTGTGCGCACAGCAGGGCTTCAAATGGAAGGAGTGCCATTAAACTTTTTGTATGCAAAATTTGCTGAAATCATTAGCCGACACCATGTGTCCAGTTTGGAAAACTCCCATGTGCCTAAAGAGTGACAATCCCACCCACAAGTGACCCCGTTTTAGAAACTAGACCCCTCAAGGAACTAATCTATATATTTGGTGAGTAGTGGTAAAAATTTAATTAAAAATCTCATTTTCCCCACAAAAATATTTTTTAGCCCCCAATTTTTTTTTCAAAAGTGTAATAGGAAAAAATGGACCCCAAAATTTGTTGTTCAATTTCTCCTGAGTATGCAGATACCTCATATGTAGAGGGAAAATGCTGTTTGGGTGCACGGCAGGGCTCAGAAAGGATGTAGCAATATTTTGGATTGCAGATTTTGATGGAATGTTCTGCAGGTGTCATGTCTAGTGTTGAGCGATACCATCCGATATCCAGAAATATCGGATCGGATTGGATCGGCCCGATACACAAAAAGTATCGGGTATCGCCGATTCCGATACCGGAAGTCCCATTCAAGTCAATGGGACAGAAATATCGGATTTAAAAAAAAACCTTTCTTTCCTTGTACATCAAGTTCGGGAGGGGGGAAGAGTGTGGGCCGTTCGTGGGCGGACACTGTGCGTGTCTGTGTGTGCGGGCAGGCTCTGTGCGGGCCTCTCGGGGGTCTGTACGGGCCTAACGGGGGGTTTGTGCCGGCTGCCGGCGGTCTGTACGGGCCTGCCGGGGGTCTGTGCCGGCTGCCGGGGGTCTGTACGGGCCTGCCGGGTATCTGTGCTGGCTGCCTGGGGGTCTGTGCCGGCTGCCGGTGGTCTGTACGGGCCTGCTGGGGCTCTGTGCCGGCAGCCGGGGGTCTGTACAGGCCTGCTGGGGGTCTGTGTGTGTGTGTGCAGGCATCATCCGATGGGACTACAAGTCCCAGCGGGCGATGCCTGCTACAATGACAGTGATTGACACATTAGCCAATGATGGAACAGTAGTAGTCCCATCATCCGGCTAATGTGTTGAATGTAAATAAAAAACATACATTCTACATACATACTACATACTTCATATATACTACATTCATATAACATACATACTACATACATACTACATTCATACAGCATACATACATACTACATATATACAACATTCATACAAAATACCTACATACTACATACATACTACATTCATACAGCATACATACATACTACATATATACTATATTCATACAGCATACATACATACCACATACATACATACAACATACATAAAACATGCTACAGACATACAACATACATACTACATACATACTACATACAATACATTCATACAATACATACATATAGACATACAGTACATATAACATAGAGTACATACTCACCATCACTTGTCACTTTGACCCCCGAAGCCAGTGTCATCTATGAAAAAAATATGAAAAAAACAAACCACCAAATACAACCTGTTCCGCAGAAATCCACGAGTGTCCCACGCCAATCTCCCGTGGAGAACAGCAGCATCAGCTGATGCAACCGTTCTCTAGGGGCTCCAGGAATACAATGACGGGAGGTAGGTATCCTTCCGCACTGTATTCCTCCGCCACTGTAAAAAAAATAGTCCCTATTAATATAGTACCTATACATATTAAAATAGTCCCTATACATATGTAGTATGTATGCAGTATGTATGTATGTTGTATGAATGTAGTATATATGAAGTATGTATGTAGTATGTATGTAGTATGTGTGTTGTATGTATGTAGTATGTATGTTTTTGTTTTTTTTTACATTCAACACATTAGCCGTATGATGGGACTACTACTGTCCCATCATTGGCTAATGTGTCAATCACTGTCATTGTAGCAGGCATTGCCCGATGAGACTTGTAGTCCAATGGCTTATTGCATTATGGGAACTTCCGATTCCGGTATCCGATATTGAAAAAATATTGGTACTCGGTATCGGAATTCCGAAACAGCGAATGTCGGCCGATACCCGATATTTGCGGTATCGGAATGCTCAACACTAGTCATGTCGCATTTGAAGAGCCCCTGATATGCCTAAACAATAAAAACACACCAACTATTTCATTCATAGGATCAGCGTAGGTTACTAATGACTATATTTACATGTTACTTAAGGCAAAAGATTCCTAACAAACGTGTGAGATCATTAGACTATTTTATACTCTATTAAAGGAGATTTCATTGCTTTATAAAGGTAATCGTGTTGTAACCAAATATAGCACTATAAGCAGCTTCGGTATTCAGTATTAGTATAATTTGAAATGTAAATAACATATCACTAAGTGACAAGTTTAGGCCTATACTGTTGTTGCCTAGCTTTTAACCCCTTAACAACCAGGGGTATTTCAGTTTTGTTGTTTTTGTTTTTTGCTCCACTTCTTCCCAGAGCAATAACTTTTTTATTTTTTGGTCAAAATGGCAATGTGAGGGTTTGTTTTCTGTGGGATTCCACCGATGGCTGTTGCGGGCACATGTCAGCTGTATAGATCAGCTGACTTGTGCTCGGAAAGGTGCGGGCTCAGCGCTGGATCCCACACCAAACAGGGGGAGTCCAATGTGGGCGTATTATTACTTGAAACGTCGGAAAGGGGATAAAGTGCTCGTGCTAGCAAAGGTATGACAATTTTCTACACTAGCTTGAGATCAATATCTAGATTCACCTGAAATCTCTCTGTAGTGTTGATGGTGGTTATAATTATTGCACCATGTGGCTGCAGACCACACGTTATTGCTCTGTGTCTGATAGCTCACACCATATATTAAATATCTAATATATAAAGCTCAATGTGTGTGTGTGTGTATGTCCGGGATTGGCATCCGCACCGTCGCAGCTACAGCCACAAAATTTTGCACAGTCACACGTCTGGACCCCGAGAGCGTCATAGGCTATGTTGTGAGGCAAAATTTTAACCCCGCGCATTCCAATTCACCAAACAATTTGGCCTATTATTCTTATCATTTCTATGGTGTTATCGTCCTTCTGTAAGGCTGGAAATAACACAATTTATTACCGTGCCAACACAGATCACCCTCTGACACAGACTGCAGAGGGAGCCCAAAGGAAAAAGTTTTTTGTCAGCTCACCAAACCGTAGCAAATGCGAAGTCTGGAGGAATGCAATCAATCCTGGGCGGTGCAGGGAACTTGGATTCCGGAAAATCTTGTAGGCACAATACTTGGGAGATGTTCCAGCAACTTCGACCAAAGGATGGTTAAAATCAAAAGACTTTATTCCAAAAAAATGATTAAAAACAGAATAGATGCATAAAAAACATATGGTTCACCATTGTGACAGACGCTTACGCGTTTCGGACTAGAGGGTCCTTACTCATAGCTTAACATCTTACAAATAAGCATATACCTATATACACTTGCTGGCTGAAGTAAAGTGGGAGGGAAACAAAATGGGCGGAGGTCCACAATAGCAGAAAGGGAGAATTTTCTCCACAAAAAAAAAAAAAGGCATAGTATCTGAACATGGAGGAAATCACCACATCATCTTAATCATATACAGTATATATAAAAGATCAGATTTTAAATTCATGCCTGCGGGATATCGTGTTTTTGACTTAAAAATCCACATTGCTTCTTTGCGCTGCAATTCCTTTTTTCTATCACCTCCCCTCTTGGGGTTTGGGACAGTTTCTATTATATTAACCCTACAAGTACTGACATCTCCTCCATGTACAGAAATAAAATGCTGAGAGGCTCCCGAGGGACTCCTTGTAGTTTTATTACATGAATCATAAAGATGTTCAGAAATCCTTTTGCGAAGAGGACGTGTGGTGTTGCCCACATATTGAATGCAGCATGTTTCACATGTTATTAAATAAATAACATATGTGGAACTACAGTTGGCAAACATATTTATGACATATTCATTTTTTGTAACTGTGGATTTAAATGTAGACGTATTATACATGTATTTACATAAACCGCATGATCTTATTCCACAACGATAGCTACCAGAGACAGATAACCAGCTTGAATTATTTTCTGATGAAAAACGCAAAGTGTGATCACTGGGGGACAAAATATTCGCAATTGTAGTTCCTTTTTTAGGAATAAAATTGCAGCCTTTATCCAATATAGTTCTCAAAGTTGGATCCACCCGTAAAATAGGTAGATTTGATTTAATAATTTCCGTTATTTGATTAAATTGATCACTATATTTAGTAATAAAAACTGGTTTCTCCTCAAAATTACTAAATTTTGATTTTATTTCCAAATAATCATCTCTTGTTTTTCTTTCTGCTACAATTTTACCCCTATTAATTTGATGCTTACGATAACCTCTAGTCTTTAATCGTTCATCAATTACTTCACATTCCTGTCTGTAAAATGAATCAGTTGTGCAGCACCTCTTGGCACGCACAAATTCACCTACTGGGAGATTATTAATGACGTGTTTGGGATGGTTGCTGCTAGCATGCAGCAAAGAATTACCTGATTGCGGTTTTCTATATAAACATACTTCAACCCTAAAATCTGCTTCATTTCCAATCAACATCATGTCAAGAAAAGCAATTCGTTCTTTATTCATATGATATGTAAATTTTAGATTATGATTATTAGTATTAAGGAATTTTATGAATTCTTTTATATTATCTGGATCACCCTTCCATATTATTATCAGATCATCAATGAATCTTCCAAAAAATTCTATATGATCCATAAAAATATTTTCTTGACCATAAATTTTTTCTTCCTCCCACCAAGTAACAAATATATTTGCAAGCGATGGGGAAAATTTCGCCCCCATCGCACATCCTTGTAATTGAAGGAACAAATTGCTTTTCCTTTTAAACATAAAGTAGTTGTTTTTTAACAAAAATTCAGTTACAGATAAAATAAATTGCTGCAATTCCACACTGTATTTAGTATATTTAAGCAACTGATCCTGAAGTGCACGAATAGCTAGATGATGAGGTATAGATGAATACAGTGTAGCAATATCTGCAGTAACCCATGTATAATTACTATTCCACTTAATGTTCTTCATTACACGTAACACATGTTTGCTGTCCTTGATATAGCTAGGTGATCTCAATACTAGAGGTTGAAGTCGTGCATCCAACCAATCCCCCAAATTCTCCAATAATGACCCTATTCCAGATACAATAGGCCGCATAGGTGGGGGAAATACCCCCTTATGAACCTTGGGCAAGGCATGAAAAAGAGGAATTTTGGGGAAAGGTGGATTCATAAATTCCAATTGCTGACTAGTAGAAAACCCATCAAATGTCCTTCTTCCAAAATTTTCATTAAAAGAACTCTTATCTCCTCTGTAGGATCCTTCAATAACGGCTTGTACACAACACTGTCTTGAAGCAACTTATGCACTTCTTGTTCATAAAGACCAGTGTCCAGTATAGTAGTAGATCCACCTTTATCTGAATTTTTTATAACAATGTTAGAATTTTTCTTCAATTCCTCCAATGCATTTTTTTGTTTTTTTGTTAAATTTTTTTTATTGTTCTGATTTTTATTTTCCAATACCAATTTAGTAAGTTCACTTTCCACCACTATTTGAAATTCCTCCATCACTGTGCTACGTGACTGCACTGGGTAATAAGTAGGATTGGGAACCCTGTTTCCAAACAGACGGTCATTTATGTCCAAAAAATTTTTTTCTTCTTCTGACATTTCATACAAATTTTTTAAAATAATCTGGTCTGAAAAAGATTTTTCTGAATATTCATTCACAGGTGGAATCTCATCTTGGACAGTATGAATAGAGTCTTGTTCATCAAAAAAATGTTTCTTTATTGTTAAACCTCTGATAAATTTATTCATGTCCAGAATTGTGTCAAAAAGATTAAACTGTTTATTTGGGACAAAACCCAGTCCTTTCTCCAGAACTTCCACCTGTGCATCTGACAAAATTGTAGCTGACAGGTTTAGAACTGTTTGTTCCTCTTTTGGTAGTGCCTGGTGTAGTAATTTCGTCTTACGATATTTTCGCCCTGCCCGCCTCCGTTTTTTCTTGATGACAATACTTTGCGTTTTTCATCAGAAAATAATTCAAGCTGGTTATCTGTCTCTGGTAGCTATCGTTGTGGAATAAGATCATGCGGTTTATGTAAATACATGTATAATACGTCTACATTTAAATCCACAGTTACAAAAAATGAATATGTCATAAATATGTTTGCCAACTGTAGTTCCACATATGTTATTTATTTAATAACATGTGAAACATGCTGCATTCAATATGTGGGCAACAACACACGTCCTCTTCGCATAAGGATTTCTGAACATCTTTATGATTCATGTAATAAAACTACAAGGAGACCCTCGGGAGCCTCTCAGCATTTTATTTCTGTACATGGAGGAGATGTCAGTACTTGTAGGGTTAATATAATAGAAACTGTCCCAAACCCCAAGAGGGGAGGTGATAGAAAAAAGGAATTGCAGCGCAAAGAAGCAATGTGAATTTTTAAGTTAAAAACACGATATCCCGCAGGCATGAATTTAAAATCTGATCTTTTATATATATATGATTAAGATGATGTGGTGATTTCCTCCATGTTCAGATACTATGCCTTTTTTTTTTTTTTTTTGTGGAGAAAATTCTCCCTTCCTGCTATTGTGGACCTCCGCCATTTTGTTTCCCTCCCACTTTACTTCAGCCAGCAAGTGTATATAGGTATATGCTTATTTGTAAGATGTTAAGCTATGAGTAAGGACCCTCTAGTCCGAAACGCGTAAGCGTCTGTCACAATGGTGAACCATATGTTTTTTATGCATCTATTCTGTTTTTAATCATTTTTTTGGAATAAAGTCTTTTGATTTTAACCATCTTTGGTCGAAGTTGCTGGAACATCTCCCAAGTATTGTGCCTACAAGATTTTCCGGAATCCAAGTTCCCTGCACCGCCCAGGATTGATTGCATTCCTCCAGACTTCGCATTTGCTACGGTTTGGTGAGCTGACAAAAAACTTTTTCCTTTGTGTACTTGCCGGTTTATGTCTTGCTCCTATAAACCAGTAGCTGAATTTGATCTATAATAATAATTTTCTCTGGAGTGAATAGTTAATTTTCTAAAGATAAAGACTATTTATATAATATGGCTGAAGGTGAAGTGTCCTTTAAGGACTCGGAATTTTTTTCTATAAAAAATGTGGATAGACTTAACAAGGCCGCTGCTGTGTTTTCTAGAACAAATAGAGTGGATTTGAAGGATCATGATAATATTGAAAAATCTATATCAGAATTGGAAAAACAAATGATCATCAGATTAAAAACGTGGTGGGATCTGACCACTTTGCAAAATTATATAGGTCATGAAATGATTCCTAGAGGTTTAAGATTGAATAAACGCTCCACAGTTCTATTTGATGTCTCATTTTCTGACAAGTGGAATAACATTCTGTCAGATTGTTCCATAAAATTAATGTCCCTTATTATCCAGTATGAGGAAGAAAAAGTTTCCGTTTTGGATAAAAAAATCAAAGATATTGAAACCGAATTAATACAATTTGAGAAAACGGATTATTATATCAAATCTAAAAAGAAGATCTTTGATAATCTGAATATGCTGGAAGGGGACATTGTAAAAAGGAAACAAGAAAAATTTAAAAGAGACATTAGAGATTATGATGAAAATGTGGTCTACAGTTGGAAAACATTCAATAGAAATAACACCCCGAACAGTAGTTTTCGAAAGCGGTATAAATCGCAAAGACATGTGAGTTTTTCGTCTACTGATAATACAGATGGGTGTACTGATCAGTCTGATGTAGACATAGAAGAACAGGCAGCGACTACTAGTTCTATCCTGACAAAAAACTTGGATTCACAGAACAGAGTATTGTCATCAAGAAAAAACGGAGGCGGGCAGGGCGAAAATATCGTAAGACGAAATTACTACACCAGGCACTACCAAAAGAGGAACAAACAGTTCTAAACCTGTCAGCTACAATTTTGTCAGATGCACAGGTGGAAGTTCTGGAGAAAGGACTGGGTTTTGTCCCAAATAAACAGTTTAATCTTTTTGACACAATTCTGGACATGAATAAATTTATCAGAGGTTTAACAATAAAGAAACATTTTTTTGATGAACAAGACTCTATTCATACTGTCCAAGATGAGATTCCACCTGTGAATGAATATTCAGAAAAATCTTTTTCAGACCAGATTATTTTAAAAAATTTGTATGAAATGTCAGAAGAAGAAAAAAATTTTTTGGACATAAATGACCATCTGTTTGGAAACAGGGTTCCCAATCCTACTTATTACCCAGTGCAGTCACGTAGCACAGTGATGGAGGAATTTCAAATAGTGGTGGAAAGTGAACTTACTAAATTGGCATTGGAAAATAAAAATCAGAACAATAAAAAAAATTTAACAAAAAAACAAAAAAATGCATTGGAGGAATTGAAGAAAAATTCTAACATTGTTATAAAAAATTCAGATAAAGGTGGATCTACTACTATACTGGACACTGGTCTTTATGAACAAGAAGTGCATAAGTTGCTTCAAGACAGTGTTGTGTACAAGCCGTTATTGAAGGATCCTACAGAGGAGATAAGAGTTCTTTTAATGAAAATTTTGGAAGAAGGACATTTGATGGGTTTTCTTACTAGTCAGCAATTGGAATTTATGAATTCACCTTTCCCCAAAATTCCTCTTTTTCATGCCTTGCCCAAGGTTCATAAGGGGGTATTTCCCCCACCTATGCGGCCTATTGTATCTGGAATAGGGTCATTATTGGAGAATTTGGGGGATTGGTTGGATGCACGACTTCAACCTCTAGTATTGAGATCACCTAGCTATATCAAGGACAGCAAACATGTGTTACGTGTAATGAAGACCATTAAGTGGAATAGTAATTATACATGGGTTACTGCAGATATTGCTACACTGTATTCATCTATACCTCATCATCTAGCTATTCGTGCACTTCAGGATCAGTTGCTTAAATATACTAAATACAGTGTGGAATTGCAGCAATTTATTTTATCTGTAACTGAATTTTTGTTAAAAAACAACTACTTTATGTTTAAAAGGAAAAGCAATTTGTTCCTTCAATTACAAGGATGTGCGATGGGGGCGAAATTTTCCCCATCGCTTGCAAATATATTTGTTACTTGGTGGGAGGAAGAAAAAATTTATGGTCAAGAAAATATTTTTATGGATCATATAGAATTTTTTGGAAGATTCATTGATGATCTGATAATAATATGGAAGGGTGATCCAGATAATATAAAAGAATTCATAAAATTCCTTAATACTAATAATCATAATCTAAAATTTACATATCATATGAATAAAGAACGAATTGCTTTTCTTGACATGATGTTGATTGGAAATGAAGCAGATTTTAGGGTTGAAGTATGTTTATATAGAAAACCGCAATCAGGTAATTCTTTGCTGCATGCTAGCAGCAACCATCCCAAACACGTCATTAATAATCTCCCAGTAGGTGAATTTGTGCGTGCCAAGAGGTGCTGCACAACTGATTCATTTTACAGACAGGAATGTGAAGTAATTGATGAACGATTAAAGACTAGAGGTTATCACAAGCATCAAATTAATAGGGGTAAAATTGTAGCAGAAAGAAAAACAAGAGATGATTATTTGGAAATAAAATCAAAATTTAGTAATTTTGAGGAGAAACCAGTTTTTATTACTAAATATAGTGATCAATTTAATCAAATAACGGAAATTATTAAATCAAATCTACCTATTTTACGGGTGGATCCAACTTTGAGAACTATATTGGATAAAGGCTGCAATTTTATTCCTAAAAAAGGAACTACAATTGCGAATATTTTGTCCCCCAGTGATCACACTTTGCGTTTTTCATCAGAAAATAATTCAAGCTGGTTATCTGTCTCTGGTAGCTATCGTTGTGGAATAAGATCATGCGGTTTATGTAAATACATGTATAATACGTCTACATTTAAATCCACAGTTACAAAAAATGAATATGTCATAAATATGTTTGCCAACTGTAGTTCCACATATGTTATTTATTTAATAACATGTGAAACATGCTGCATTCAATATGTGGGCAACACCACACGTCCTCTTCGCAAAAGGATTTCTGAACATCTTTATGATTCATGTAATAAAACTACAAGGAGTCCCTCGGGAGCCTCTCAGCATTTTATTTCTGTACATGGAGGAGATGTCAGTACTTGTAGGGTTAATATAATAGAAACTGTCCCAAACCCCAAGAGGGGAGGTGATAGAAAAAAGGAATTGCAGCGCAAAGAAGCAATGTGGATTTTTAAGTTAAAAACACGATATCCCGCAGGCATGAATTTAAAATCTGATCTTTTATATATATATGATTAAGATGATGTGGTGATTTCCTCCATGTTCAGATACTATGCCTTTTTTTTTTTTTTTTTTTGTGGAGAAAATTCTCCCTTCCTGCTATTGTGGACCTCCGCCCATTTTGTTTCCCTCCCACTTTACTTCAGCCAGCAAGTGTATATAGGTATATGCTTATTTGTAAGATGTTAAGCTATGAGTAAGGACCCTCTAGTCCGAAACGCGTAAGCGTCTGTCACAATGGTGAACCATATGTTTTTTATGCATCTATTCTGTTTTTAATCATTTTTTTGGAATAAAGTCTTTTGATTTTAACCATCCTTTGGTCGAAGTTGCTGGAACATCTCCCAAGTATTGTGCAGAGGGAGCCCAGTATCACACAGGATAGGATTAGATACACGGCTCTGCAGTCAGTATCACACAGGATAGGATTAGATACACGGCTCTGCAGTCAGTATCACACAGGATAGGATTAGATACACAGCTCAGCAGTCAGTATCACAGGAGAGGATTAGACACATGGCTCAGCACTCAGTATCACACAGGATTGGATTAGATACATGGCTCAGCACTCAGTATCACACAGGATAGGAATAGATTCAAGGCTCAGCAGTCAGTATCACACAGGATAAGATTAGATACGCAGCTCAGCACACAGTATCACACAGAATAGTATTAGATACACAGCTCAGCAGACAGCATCACACAGGATAATATTAGATACACAGCTCAGCAGTCAGTATCACACAGGAGAGGATTAGATACACAGCTCAGCAGACAGTATCACACAGGATAGGATTAGATACACGGCTCAGCAGACAATATCACACAGAATAGGATTAGATACACAGCTTAGCAGTGAGCATCACACAGAATAGGATTAGATACACGGATCAGCAGTCAGTATCACACAGGATAGGGTTAGATACATGGCTCAGCAGACTGTATCACACAGGATAGGATTAGATACACGGCTCAGCAGTCAGTATCACACAGGATAGGATTAGATACACAGCTCAGCAGTCAGTATCACAGGAGAGGATTAGACACACGGCTCAGCAGTCAGTATCACACAGGATAGGATTAGATACACAGCTCAGCAGTCAGTATCACACAGGATAGGATTGGATACACAGCTCAGCAGTCAGTATCACACAGGATAGGAAAAGATTCACGACTCAGCAGGCAGTATCACACCGGATAAGATTAGATACACAACTCAGCACACAGTATCACACAGAATAGTATTAGATACACGGCTCAGCAGACAGTATCACACAGAATAGTATTAGATACACGGCTCAGTAGTCAGTATCACACAGGATAGGATTAGATACACGGCTGAGCAGTCAGTAACACACATGATAGGATTAGGTACATGGCTCAGCAGTCAGCATCACACAGGATAGGATTAGATACACAGCTCAGCACACAGTATCAACAGGAGAGGATTAGATGCATGGTTTTTACATGCAATATAATCATTATAATTTGTTATAACTAACCACAGTTGGTTACTATGCCCAGGCAATGCCGGGCTCTTCAGCTAGTTTAAAATATAAAACCAGAAGCCTTCCCAGCATGTTTCACCATTGCTGGCTTCAACAAGGTTAATGAGGCTATAATTGATGTTAGACTGAATTATTGATCTTATGAAGAGTAGATTTGTGATGTCACAAAGGTCATCCTTTATAATTGATCTCAAGCTAGTGTAGAAAATTGTCATACCTTTCCTACCACAAGAGCACTTCAAAAACTAGGCAATATTATTTGAAGCCTAAGCTTGTGACTCAGTGATAGGTTATTTGTATTTAAAATTATACTAATACTATGTACCGAAGCTGTAACAGTATTACCTTATGTATTATAATTAAAATTAATAAAATATATTTTTTACTTTAGGCATCTTTAGTTAGGAATCTTCTGCCTTAGGCAATTTGTAAATAAACAGTAGAAACCTCCCACAAGTGACCCAATTTTGGAAACTAGACCCCTCAAGGAATTTATCTAGGTGCGTAGTGAGCACCTTGAACCCCCAGGTGCTTCACAGAAGTTAATAACGTTGAGCCATGAAAATAAAAAAATCAGATATTTTTATCACAAAAACGTTCTTTTGTTCCCAATTTTTTTTATTTTCACGAGGTTAACAGGGGAAAATTGACCTGAGTACGCTGATAACCCATATGTGGCCTGAAAACTACTTTTGAGAAACAGTGCAAAGACATATTGTCATGGCTGTCGTGCTGCTGGTGCTGCATGATCCCCACTGTCAAGCCTGTCATGCTGCATTGTCCCCAGTGCTGGTCCCTGTGGGCGTTGCAGGGGTCCCTCTTGTGTGCGCATGTGCATCTCGCTTTGCGGCTTTACGCTGATGCTGGTGTCCACGCGCCCCTCACCTTACGTCTGCATTCCATTACTAGTGTGCACGCACAGCTCACCTTGTGGCTGCTCGCCATTGCTGATGCGCGCGCACGTCTCCTATGCTGGATCCTTCGGCTGCCACCTGTGCCTGGCGTGCGTGTGCGCGCTCATTTCCATGCTGTGTCATGCCCACCATGTCTGTTATGCCGCATGAACCCTAGAGCATTGTGCACGTGCACTGAACTATCATGCCCATTATGTCTTATGCTGCAAGATGCCTGGAGCTGTGTGCACGCGCGCTTCATCTCATGGCTGCCTGCCAGTGCACATGTGTGTTTTACCTCATGGCTACACACCGTTGCTGTGTGACCAGCCATCTCTGCTCTGCCTGCAGCAATCCTCTATGTGGTACTGACCCTGATCATGTGACCTTTCCAATGTTCCAGCAGTGTCTGATCCAGCTAACCTCTCAGTGTTTCTGGAGCCTCTGATCATGTGACCTTCTCTATGGTCCAGCCCAGTCTGATCTAGCAATGCTCTCTATGATCCTGGAGGATCTGAACCGGAAGTCCTTCCCTGGTCCTGACCCGGGAGTGCTGGTGCTATGGTGCTATATCAGACTGCCCCTTCCTATGGTCGGAGCCTGAGTATCGTGTTGCTTCCCTGCATGGCTGCTTGGTCTGCTCGGTCATTCCCTGAATTCTGTGCCCCTGCACTCTGCCCTGTAGTGCTTCTCTGCACTCGCTCTCTGCTTGTATTCTGCCTCTTGTCTCGTGCCATGTCTTGTGTTGTCTTTTGTGTCATGTGTTGTCTTGCTATTCTTTGACTTGTAATACTTCCTATGTTCTCTGCCTTTGCCTGTTTTCACCATGTCATGTCCTTGCTAGTCTTTGACTTGTAGTACTTCCTATGTTCTCTGCCTTGCCTGTTTCACCATATCTTGTCTTTGCTATTCTTAGACTTGTAGTACTTCTCTCGTTCTCTGTCTCTGCCTGGTTTTCCTTACTCTGCCCTATGGTGCTCTCCTGCACATTTCCATGTCTAGTCTCAAGGTTCTGCCTTGACTCGGCTCTGGGCTTCGGCCTACGGTCCGCTGCTAGACTCTGTCCTATGGTGCTCTCTAACACATTTCCTGGCTAGTCTCAAGGTTCTCCCTTGACCCGGCTCTGTGCTTCTGCCTACGTTCCGCTCCTTGTTCCGTACCTTGTCTAGCTTTGCCTTGTTTCTTGCTTTGCCTTGCCTTGTTTCTTTGTGTGCCCTTTGCATGCGCCTGGCCTTCCTAGCCTCCTGTCTGTGCCTCAGCCGTGCCCTCCCTAGCCGTGCCCGCTTGCTTGTGCCTCAGCCGTGCTCGTCGGCCAGTGACAGCTGTGTCGCCTGTTATGCCTCAGCCCGGTTCACCTCAGTCTTGCCCGTCTGTCTGTGCCTCAGCCTGACCAGCTAGCCAGTGCCCCAGCCATGCTCTCTATGCTTCCTTGCACCCATGCTGTATCTGCGCTGTGCTTTGCGTGCTTCTCTAATAGCATGCGCACATCCTAGCCTGCTCCTTGACATACCTCCCCGTGCTTCTGTAAAAGTATGCGCAGGTCTTGCCCTCTAGCACGCACAGGCCGTAGCCTATACCCTGTCATGCCCCTCTTGCATGCATAGGCCCTAGCTTGTACCCTATCGTGCCCTCTTGCATGCACAGGCCCTAGCCTGTACCCTGGCGTGTCCCTCTGCACTCGCAGGACCTTGCCTTGAACCCTGACCCTGGCGCGTCCCTCGGGATGCTCAGGACCTTGCCTTGAACCCTGACCCTGGCATGTCCCTCGGCACGCGCAGGACCTTGCCTTGAACCCTGACCCTGGCGTGTGCCTCGGCACGTGCAGGACCTTGCCTTGAACCCTGACCCTGGCGTGTCCCTCAGCACGCACAGGACCTTGCCTTGGACCTTGAACCCTGGCGTGTCCCTACACACGCACCATGTCTTGTACTTAGAACTTTGAACCCTTGCGTGTCCCCTACACACACACCTTGCCCTGTACCCTGGTGTGCCCCTAGCACGCACCCTGCCTGGAACCTTGCCTTAGACCTTGGCATGTTCCATAACACGCACCATGTCGTGCCTCCTTGCCTGAACCCTGGTTTGCCTGCCGGATGCCCGGAACCTGCCGATCGCTGCCAGAGATTGTAAGCCTGATGACTGCGGCCTGATGTCCGGAGCTGAGGTCCACAGCCTGATGCCCTGATCCTGTCGATCGTTGCCAGTTATCCGGAGTCCGATGCCATTGAGCCCTTGCCTTTACCCAGGCGTGCCACCTGGCACGTACCATGCCATGGACCTTGGCGTGCCACGCACGCACCTTGCTGTGTTTTGCCTGTTATCACGTTTTGCACCTGATGTTACCCTGAGTTTGCCTTAATGAAGATACCTTGAATTCACATCTTGTCTTGTTTCCTGCACATCCTTTGTCGTCAGACACTCGTACTTAGTGTCTACCTGAGCCGGCCGTCTGGTCCCAGCTGTCGTGGTGGCTCACCCCCTTGGTCTTGCCCCTGACACTCCCTGTATAGGGGGTGGTTCCTCACAAGGTCTGCTCACCCTTGGTGGGTGGGTGCCACGACCCAGAGGGTCCACTCTAAAGAAAACAACTCAGCGTAAGCTGACTCCGTCACATGCTGCCTGCAGACGGTTCCTCTCTATGGTCCTGAGGACCCACACAGAGATCCTATCCATGGTCCTGGAGGACCCAACACAGCGATCCTCTCGATGGTCCTTAAGGACCCGACAGCAATCCTCTCTATGGTACAGGAGGACCTGATCCAGCTATCCTCTCTATGGTCCAGGAGGACCTCATCCAGCAATCCTCTCTCTATGCTTCTAGAGGACCTGACCTAGAAGTAATCTCTATGGTCCAGGAGGACCTCATCCTGCAATTCTCTCTCTATGCTTCTAGAGGACCTGACCTAGAAGTCCTCTCTATGATTCTGGGGGACCCAATCCAGAAGTCCTTCCCATAGTCCTGACCCGGAAGTCCAGGTGCTAATGCCCTATATCAGATCGCCCCTTCCTATTGTCGGGGCCTGAGTATCGTGTTGCTTCCCTGCTAGGCTGTATGGTCCTGCTTGGTCGCTCCCTGTATTCTGGGCCCCTGCTCGCTGCCCTGTTGTGCTTTTTCACACACGCTCTGTGCTTGTACTTCGTCTGGTGTCTTGTCTTCGTCTGGTGTCCTGTATCTTGCCTCGTGTCTTGTGCCTTGCCTTGTGTGCTTTCTCTGTACTCTTATTGTGTCTCCTTTAGCACAAGCTCTGCTTCTTTGCTACACTCTGTCCTATTGTGCTCTCTTGCACAAGCCTGTTTCCGTACTGTGCCTCGCCGTGTGGCCTGTACGCGCTTTGGCCATGTACTCTGCTTTAAGCCTTATCTTTGTATTCTGACCTTCCGTGCTCCTTTAGCACAAGTCTTGTCTTGTACTCTGTGCTTTGCCATATAACCTGGCTCTGTGCTCTGGCATTCGCTCCGCTTTTCCCTTGTACCCGGCTCTGTGCCTCAGCATACGTTCCGCTACCTGTCTGTACTTTTCTCTATGTCTCTGACCCGGCTCTGGGCTCTAGCATACGCTCGGCTTTTATTTCTTGTACCCGACTCTGTGCTTCAGCCTACGTTCCGCTCCTTGTTCTGTGCTTTACTTTGTTTTGTTTCTCCGCGTGCCCTTTGCACGCACCTGGCCTTGCCTCATCCGCCTGTTTGTGCCTCAGCCATGGTCGCCTTAGCTGTGCCAGCCTGCTTGTGTCTCAGCCGTGCTTGTCGGCCAGTGACTTAGCTGTGTCCGCCTTTTGTGCCTCAGCCATGCTCGCCTCAGTCTTGCCCGCCTGTCTGAGCCTCAGCCCGACCAGCTAGCCGGTGCCCCAGTCGTGCCCTCTGTGCTTCCTTGTACTCACACTGTCTCTGCACTGTGCTTTACGTGCCTTCTTGGCACACACAGGCCCTAGCCTGCTCCTTGGCATACCTGCCCGTCCTTCTCTAAAGTACGAGCAGGTCCTGCCATGAATCCTGGCATGCCTCCTAGCATGCACAGGCCCTAGTCTGTACCCTGGCGTGCCCTCTAGCACACACAGTCCCTAGCCTGAACTCTGGCGTGCCTTCTAGCATGCACAGGCCCTAGCCTGTACCCTGGCGTGCCCTCTAGCATGCAAAGACCCTTGCCTGAACCCTGGCGTGCCTCCTAGTATGCGCCTTGCCTTGCACCCTGCCTTGGACCCTGGTGTGTCCTCTAGCACACACCCTGCCTTGCACTCTTTCTTGGACCCTGGTGTGCCCCCTAGCACGCACCCTGCCATGAACCCTGCCCTGGATCCTTGTGTGTCTCCTAGTACGCATCTTGCCTGGAACCCTGCCTTGGACCTTGGTGTGTCTCCTAACATGCACCATGTCTTGAACTCTGGCTTGTCTCCTTGCCTGAACCCTGGCTTGCCTGCTGGAAGCCCGGAGCCTGATGACTGCGGCCTGATGTCCGGAGCTGATGTCCACAGCCTGATGTCCGGAGCCTGTCGATCATTGCCAAATGTACAGAGTCCGATGCCATCTAGCCCTTGCTGGAACACTGGCGTGCCAACCAAGCACGTTTCATGCCTTGGACCTTGGCGTGCCCTCGCACGCACCTTGCTATGTATCACTTTGTCCGTGTTATTACGTCTTGAATCTGATTAAACCCTGAGACCATGCTTTATTGAAGAAACACTGTGAGCATACTTTGTTATGTCTTGTATCCTGCACATTCCCGGTTTCCAGACACTCGCACTCGTGGCTTCCCTGAGCTGGCCGTCTGGTTCCAGCAGTTGTGGTGACTCACTCCCTTGGTCTTGCCCCTGACACTCTCTGTATAGGGGGTGGTTTCTCGCAAGGTCAGCTCGCCCTAGGTGGGTGGGTGCCATGACCCAGAGGGTCCACTCTAGAAATCAACTCAGCAGAAGCTGATTCCATCACACATATATGATGACAAGGGAAAACTGAATGCTGCACTGGGACAACGAACTGGACGTGTTTGTTGACTGTTGTGTCTGTGCAACTGCAGGCTGTTGGCAAGAGCCATTAGCGTCTTCTTCCTGGACAGCAAATTGGGAAGGATGTAACACAGGGGAAGGGACAGTGGTTTCACCCTCAGATATTGATTTTGTACCAAGGCATTCTCCCACCTACTGGGGTGCTGTGTATTTGAGCAGTACATTGGATACGGAAAGTATTCAGACCCCTTTACATTTTTCACTTTTTATTTCATTGCAGCCATTTGGTAAATGGAAAAAGTTTTCTCATTAATGTACACTCTGCACCCCATCTTGACTTAAAAAAATGGAAATGTTGAAATTTTTGCAAATTTATTAAAAATAAAAACTGAAATATCACATGGTCATAAGTATTCAGACCCTTTCTCAGTATTGAGTAGAAACACCCTTTTGAGCTAGTACAGCCAGGAGTCTTCTTGGGAATGATGCAACAAGTTTTTCACACCTGGATTTGGGGATCTTCTGCCATTCTTCCTTCCTTCCTTGCAGATTCTCTCCAGTTCCATCAGGTTGGATGGTGAACGTTGGTGGACAGCCATTTTCAGGGTTCTCCAGAGATGCTCAATTGGGTTTAGGTCAGGGCTCTGGATGGGCCGGTCAAGAATGGTCAGAGTTGTTCTGAAGCCACTCCTTTGTTATTTTAGCTGTGTGCTTAGGGTCATTGTCTTGTTGGAAGGTGAACCTTCGGTCAAGTTTGAGGTCCAGAGCACTCTGGAAGAGGTTTTCATCCAGGATATCTCTGTACTTGGTCGCATTCATGTTTCCTTCAATTGCAGCCAGTCATTCTGTCTCTGTAGCTGAAAACACCCCCATTGCTTGATGTTGCCACCACAATGCTTCACTGTTGGGATTGTATTGGGCAGGTGATGAGCAGTGCCTGGATTTCTCCACACATACCGCTTAGACTTATCACCAAAAAGTTCTATCTTCGTCTCATCAGACCAGAGAATCTTATTTCTCATACTCTGGGAGTCCTTCATGTGCTTTTTATCAAACTCTATGCTGGCTTTCATATGTCTGGCACTGAGCAGAGACTTCCGTGAGGCCACTCTGCCATAAAAGCCAAACTGGTGGGGGGCTGCAGTGATAGCTGACTTTGTGGAACTTTCCCCCATCTCCGCACTGCATCTGTGGAGCTCAGCCACAGTGATCTTGAGGTTCTTCTTTACCTCTCTCACCAAGGCTCTTCTCCCACGATGCCGAGTTTGGTTGGATGGTCAGGTCTAGGAAGACTTCTGGTGGTCCCAAACTTCTTCCATTTAAGGATTATGGAGTCCACTGTGCTCTTAGGAACCTTGAGTACTGCAGAAATTCTTTGTAACCTTTGCCATATCTGGGCCTTGTGTCTTTCTGCAGGTTTATGAAAATGAATGTTTAAACTGTATTTAGTGATAAAATCTTGAATGTGTGATTTGTTTGGCTGTTTTCTTGCTGAAGGGAGAAAGTTTACCTTTCAAATGGTGTATCATGTGTGTGTGTGGGGCGAAGTAATCATCGAAAAAGCAGTGCATGTTTACAAATGTGTTGGTAGTGTATGTAGAGGACCATTTTTTCTTGCTACCCTTGTAAAAATGAAAAAATGAAGGTAAAATAACATTTTTTGTGGAAAAAATATGTTTTTTAATTTTCATGACTCAACATTAAAAAATTCTGTGAAGCCCATGAGGTTTCAAGGTGCTCACCAACCACACATTTAGATAAAGTCCTTGAGGGGGGTCTAGTTTCCAAAATGGGGTCATTTGTGGGGGTTTCTACTGTTCAGGAACCTCAGAAGCTCTCCAACACGACATGACATCGGCTATTGATTCAAGCCAATTTTGTATTCCAAAAGTCAAATGGCGTTCTTTCCCTGCCATGCATTCAAACAATAGTTTTCCTCCACATATGTGGTATCGCGTACTCAGGAGAAATCTCACAACAACAAATTTTATGATGCAGTTTCTACCGTTACCCTTGTGAAAATGGAAACTATGGCGATAAAGATATATTTTTGTGGGAAAAAGTGAAATGTTAAATTTTTACTTCCACATTCCATTAATTCTTGTAAAGTACCCTATAGGGTTAATAAACTTCTTGAATGTGGTTTTGCACACCTTGTGGGGTGCAGTTTTTAGAATGGTATCACTTTTGGGTATTTTCTTTCATATAGACCCCTCAAAGTGACTTTAAATGAGAGGTGGTCCCTAAAAAAATGGTTTTGTAAAATTTGTTGAAAAAATGAAAAATCGCTGGTCAATTTTTAATCCTTGTAACTTACTAACAAAAAAAATGTGGTTCCAAAATTGTGCTGATGTAAAGTAGATATATGGGAAATGTTATTTATTAACTATTTTGTGTGCTATGACTCTCTGATTTAAGGGCGTAAAAATTAAAAGCTTCAAAATTGCAAACTTTTCAAAACTTTTGCCAAATTTCCGCTTTTTTCACAAATAAATGCAAGTCATATCGAAGAAATTTTACAGCTATCATAAAGTACAATATGTCCCGAGAAAACAATCTCAGAATCATCAGGATCCATTGAAATGTTCCAGAGTTATTACCTCATGAAGTGAGAGTGGTAAGAATTGCTAAAATTGTCCTGGTCACAAAGACAAAAACAGGCTCTGGCGTGAAAGTAATTACTTCTGTCTGGTTATTGTGATGCTATTTTCCTGGTAATTTTAGTAAGCTGGAAGCAAATAGTTGTCAGCTATAAGGATAAAAATTGTGTTTGACATTGTTTTATGCAGAGGGACATTTATGTACATGTAATAAAAGTACAAGTATCAAAGTATGCTGGCAGTTATAACATGGCAGTTAGATAGGGCAGGAGACAGGTAAGACAAATAAATAAATCTATTCCCTGTACATTTGGACTACCACAAATATTTACCATATGCATTTGTATAATTTATATCCTGGCCCTTGCATTTACACACATCCACCGCCCTGGCATTAACTCTCTACACTCCATGCATATTGGCCCCTCACTCCTTTCCTCTCCTATGTATAGCACTCACGCTCTTTTCACATTCCTACACAGCACAGATCCATTCAGTCCCACCATTTAACATCAGAGACGCTCTCACAAATCACTTAACCATCTGCTCACTCTTTCTATCCTCCTTCTCCTAGTCGCAGGAGACATTGCTTCCAACCCTGGTCCCCCATGTTATAGAAAGTCAAACCCCCCAACTGCTACACTCAGAAACCCCTCCAATCTTATTAATATTCCCTGGCTGCCATCTGTCTCTCTTAATTGTGCCCTTTGGAATTCTCGCTCAGTGTGTAACAAACTCTCCTTCATTCATGACTTTTTCCTTTCTAATTCTCTTAACCTTCTGGCTCTTACTGAAACCTGGATCCAGCAGTCAGACACTATTGCTGCTGCTGTTCTTTCATATGGTGGACTACACTTCTCTCATACCCCAAGATGAGACAATAGAGCAGGTGGAGGCGTTGGTCTGCTACTATCATCAAAATGTACCTTTCAGGTTATCCCTCAAGTACCCTCACTTGTCTTCCCTTCTTTTGAGGTCCATGCCGTCAGACTCTACACCCCCTTCTCCATGCAAGTGGCGGTGGTATATCATCCTCCTGGTCCCTCCCATCAGTTCCTGGATCATTTTGCCACTTGGCTTCCACATTTTCTCTCCTGTGACATCCCTACCCTCATCATGGGCAATTTCAACATCCCCATTGCTCTTCCCCTCTCCCCATCTGCTACTCACCTTTTATCTCTAACCTCCTCGTTTGGCCTTTTGCAGCTTACTAATTCTCCAACGCATGAAGACGGAAACTCCCTCGACTTGGTCTTCTCTCGGCTTTGTGCAGTGGATGATTTTGCAAACTCCCCTCTCCCGCTCTCTGACCACAACCTTCTTTCATTCTCTATCAAGAACTGCCAGGCTGCTCAGGTCACCCCCACTGTCCATATTTATAGAAACATACAGGCCATTAACACCCAGAAACTTATGAAGAATTTGCAGTCTTCATTGGCCCCTATCTCCTCCCTCTCAAGTCCTGATTCTGCATTGAAGCATTACAATGCAACAATTCAAAGTGCCCTGGATGAATTTGCACCTCCTATACATAGAACACCACAACACAGATGGCGACAACCCTGGCACACCCTGCAAACACGTTTCCTGCAGCGGTGCTCCAGGTGCGCCAAACGTCTGTGGAAAAAAATCCAACCTACCCGAAGATTTTATCCATTATAAGTTTATGCTTCGAACATACTACACTGCCCTTCACCTCTCAAAACAAACCTATTTCAACACCCTCATCACCTCACTATCCAATAACCCTAAACGACTCTTTGACACTTTTCATTCTCTACTCAACCCAAGAGTACAGGCCCCAACCACGGAGCTTCGAGCAGACGATCTGGCCAATTACTTCAAAGAAAAAATTGACCAGATCCGACAGGAAATTATCTCCCAATCACCTCATACCATGCACTGTCCTCCCTCCCTCACTGCATCTAGCTCACTCTCTGATTTTGAACCAGTCACAGAAGAAGAAGTAAGCAGGCTCCTTGCATCATCTCACCCAACCACTTGCACCAGTGACCCATTTCCGTCACATCTACTCCAGCCCCTTTCCCCTGCTGTTACCCCTCACCTAACTAAAATATTTAACCTCTCTCTCTCTTCTGGTATCTTTCCATCCTCATTTAAGCATGCCGTCATACATCCATTACTTAAAAAACCATCCCTCGACCAAAACTGTGCCGCTAACTATAGACCTGTCTCTAATCTTCCCTTCATCTCTAAACTCCGGGAACGACTGGTCCACTCCCGTCTTATCCGCTATCTCTTTGATAACTCTCTTCTTGATCCTCTTTAATCCGGTTTCCGCTTTTTACACTCTACTGAAACTGCCCTCACTAAAGTCTCTAATGATCTACTAACAGCTAAATCAAATGGTCATTACTCCATGCTAATTCTCTTGGATCTCTCTGCAGCATTCGACACCGTGGATCATCAGCTCCTCCTCACTATGCTCCATTCCATTGGCCTCAAGGACACCGTTCTCTCCTGGTTCTCCTCCTATCTCTCTGACTGCTCCTTTACTGTAACTTTTGCTGGCTCCTCCTCCTCTCATCTTCCCCTTACTGTTGGGGTTCCTCAAGGATCAGTCCTAGGCCCCCTCCTCTTCTCTTTGCATTCTGCCCCTATTGGTCAAGCAATCAGTAGATTTGGTTTCCAGTACCATCTCTATGCTGACGACATCCAATTATACGCTTCTTCTCCTGACATCACGCCAGCCTTCCTAGAAAACACCGGCGATTGTCTAAATGCTGTGTTTAACATCATGTCCTCACTATATCTGAAACTGAAACTGTCAAAGACTGAACTCCTTGTGTTTCCTCCCACTACTAATGTACCTATACCCGACATTGCCATTTCCGTGTGTGGTTCCACTATTACTCCCCAGCAACATGCCCGCTGTCTTGGGGTCATACTTGACTCTAAGCTTGCGAGCAGGGCCCTCTTTCCTCTTGGTATTTGTTATAATCTACTGTATGTGATTATTGTTATGCTGTAATGTCTATTGTCTGTACAAATCCCCTCTGAAATGTAAAGTGCTGCGGAATATGTCGGCGCTATAAAAATAAAATTTATTTTTATTATTATTGACTCAGAGCTTTCCTTTGTCCCCCACATATGATCACTGGCTTGCTATTGTTATCTGCACCTAAAAAACATTTCAAGAATTCGACCTTTTCTTACTTTTGACTCCACAAAAACTCTTACTGTTTCTCTTATTCATTCTCGTCTCGACTATTGTAACTCTCTTCTAATCGGTCTCCCTTTTACCAAACTCTCCCCCTCCAATCTGTCTTGAATGCTGCTGCCAGGATCATATTCCTTCCCAATCGTTACACCGATGCCTCTACCTTGTGCCAGTCATTACTCTGGCTACCCATCCACTCCAGAATCCAGTACAAACTTATTACCCAAACCCACAAAGCTCTTCATGGCAGAGCACTACCCTACATCTCCTCCCTTGTTTCAGTATACCATCCTACCCGCGCCCTCCATTCTGCTGATGACCTGAGGTTAGCATCCTCAATAATCAGAACCTTCCACTCCCGTCTTATGTATTGTAATCATGGAGTGGCCCAGAATACAGGACGATTTTCCCTCCTCACTAGTTTCACTTTCCATAGATCACTGTTCAACGTGTGTCTGGGGGAGGAGCAGCTGCTCTCTGCAGTGAGGCTGCTAGAGGGGGAGGATTTGTTACTGTGTGATGAGGGCTTCTTCATATGGACGAGGAGGGCCTGTAGCTTTGGAGGGTGGGGTTGTTGCTATAGAGGGCATGTTTGGAGTAGAGTAGGAGGTTACGACTAGTTCTCATTTCAATGCCATAACACCCCCCCTTGGACGTTCTGTTCAGAATAGCTAGAAAACCGTGCAAACTAGTGACAGAAAGTAAATTACTTATTGTCATAATTCTGCAGCCCAGATATGTACTGAGATTATGTGAAAAGCCCGGACAACCCCTTTAAGGTAAAGTATTCCCCTACACTCCCTGTCGTGCCCCAGCGTTACTCCTGTCCTAACAAGGACAGGCCCCAAGTGGATCCTGTAGTGGAGACCCCCACTGATAAGAGGAAAAATAGACAGAAGCTCCCTATGCGTTTCTTCCCCAATGGTGGCATTCATCAGGGGAGTAAAATAGATATAAAGCAGTAGGAAAGGATATATAGAATTAGTGTTATCCGTTAAATCCACAGGCCCCGCAGTGGCGAGGTGTCCAACAAACTAGTGTGACTGACACTGTCACTACCAAGTGGAGTCCTGGAGGGGAAAGCACATGGACTCTTGATAAAGACTCCATTATTGGTATGCTCCACCCCAGCATCTGACATCAGATCGCAAACTGCTACTGATATTAACCCCCTGCATTCCATCAGCTGCTACCGATATTAACCTCCTGTTTTCCAAAATGCAGGACACAGGCAAGAAAACGGCCATATTACCTATTGTTTATAATATCATATTTCATGCGTCCAAAGTGTGAATGGTATCATAAACAGGTTAATGCAGCCTCCTCCTATATTCCAAAACACAGGATGCGTGAAACAGAAACTGCCACAGGGCACATAATTACCAGAATCGCATTTAATGCGATCAGAGTGTGAATAGCATCCTAGGGCAATAAATACAGCTGCTACTGATATTAACCCCCTGCATTCCATCAGCTGCTACCGATTACCAGGATTGCATTTAATGCGATCAGAGTGTGAATGGTGTCCTAGAGCAATAAATATGGCTGCTACTGATATCAACCCCCTGCATTCCATTAGCTGCTACCGATATTAACCTCCTGTTTTCCAAAATACAGGACTCATGCATGCATGCATGCAAAGAAATGGCCATATTCCCCATTGTTTCTAATATCATATTTCATGTATAGAAACACTAATTCTATATATTCTTTCCTACTGCTTTATATCTATTTAACTCCCCTGATGAATCCCCACCATTGGGGAAGAAATGCGTAGGAGATTTTCTATTTTTCCCCTCATCAGTGGGGGTGTCCACTACAGGATCCACTTGGGGCCTGTCCTTGTTAGGACAGGAGTAACGCTGGGGCACGACAGGGAGTGTAGGGGAATACTTTACATTAACACTGGTTTTCCCATGTCTCGGCTCCCCATGAGTGGATCGTCTCTCCAGCAGGATACGCCCTGATGCTGGAATGCTATATCTAATACCAATGGTGAGACCAAACCATTTTTTATTGAGCACTGGTTCACATGAGCACTTTTTTGTAATGTTTTTGTGTTATGTCCTTTTAATGGTTCATTAAAGGTTATGTTTTAATTGACTTTATGTGGGATACTCTCTAGGCCGTGCTCAATTAGAAGGTCAATCAAATACTTATTATTTTTTTCTAGTTTTTCATTCTTTGTAACTGTAAACGTGAAACAATTATGCAAATACAACCTCAATACCAAAAAAGTTGGGATCCTCTGTACAATGTTAAGAAGAAAGAATGCATAGATCATAAGCTTCCAATATTGATATAATCATTGTCTCTTGTGCACATTAATTTCTCTAGAATAACAATGTCTCAACTTTTTCAGATGTTCTGCTGCCATCAATTTCTAAATGAAATAATTTTTCCCAATGAAATGGAAAAATGTCTATTGTTCAACTTCTGATCTGTGCTTTATGTTCGATTGTAAATAATATGTCTAAGTGTGCTTTCACATTGCATTTAGGCACCTGTTCAGTGGCACCGATAGAGTTTACGTCCGAACTCCCAGCAAAACGGGAATCAAGCGTATACGCAGGCAGGGCCATAGACTGTAATGGTGTCGAAAGAGCGAACGTGTGCTCTGACGTGCATCATTTTCAGGAGTTTACACCGGCTGGAGACGGACACTCAGACGTAGTCTACTACTGCTGTTAAGAAATAATAACTGTGTGTCATAATCCGCTGCATGGCGGATTTATTAAGGCAACTTTCCATATTAACTTACAGCTTATTATCTTATAATGTGGTCTGTTGGGACTCTCTGGAGGATAAGCAGTGTAGGCTGCAACATTTATGTCATCAAAAGTGACAAAATCCCTGACAGAGGCTCTTAAGATTTTGTCATCACCTATGGCATGTTTGCTACACATTTAATGAGCAGTAACGTCATATAATTGTAACGTTAAAGGGAAGTAGACTTAATTTTACTGGTGTAAGTTAACATTAACCAGGCCATTAAGGAATTTTTGTATTTATGGTATTATCAGGCAGACAGGTTATGACCTTTCTCTTATTACACATTCATTTAAAATACTATATAAAGTACTGTGCAAAAGTTTTAGGGCTCATACTCATATGTGAGAAACTCGGACAAGTCTCGCACGTCAATACCCGGCACTGCCGCCGGCACTCAGATCACTCCCGAGAGCCGGCGGCATTGCTGGGTATTGACATGCGAGACTCGTCAGAGTTTCTTGCATGTGACTATGAGCCCTTATGATGTCGGCACATCCAGCACAACAGGCAGGGCGCAGGAGCGCTGCCATCAATACCCCTGTACCCACTAAGACTCCAGGTCAATATTACAAAGGGACGGCCATTTTTCAGCCTCCACCTTATCCTGCAGCATCTGGGGACTATCAAGGGGTTCCTTTTCTTATGGGCTTGCCTTATTCATGACAAAACAGCTACTGAAATCACATGTCCCTCTCTATAGAAAGAGCGGCCATCTTGTTTGAGCGCCATTATTTCAATATAACAGGGCAGAGAAGCTGCTCCTGATGCTGGGAGACTTCAACAGCCCCACCTCCCCAACTGCATCCCAGGTTCTATCTCTAGCCACTTCTCATTGCCTCTCACAAATTTCAGCCTCTGAGACACATTAAGACGGTAACACCCCTGATCTGGTCTTTGACCACCTCAGTTCAATTTCCTACCTAGATAACTCACCTCTTAACCTTTCTCCCTCATGAAATTAGGAGTATAACCACAACTTACACATTTTTAGGCACTCTCTAAAAACACACCTGTTTAGGGCGGCCTATCACGTTCCCTAATGAAAGTCCTTTTTATATATACTTCTCTCTACTCTACTCTACTTCTCTGAACATAATTCTCCATCAAACTCAACTATACCCAAAACCCTCATGCAGCCTTTATCTACCTCTAATTTCCTCAAGATGATTGGACCATCATTGCAAATAAGCACCTGCACTTTGTGTCACCCCCACCTCATTGTAGATTGTATGCTCTGAAGAGCAGAGTTGTCATAAATTTTGCTTTATTTGTTTGATTATTGTAAACTTTGTAACTTTTGACTGTTTTATTTGAACTGCTCATTTGTAAAGCTTAGTGGAATTTGTTTGCGCTATATAAATGAAGGTTATTATTAGTAGTAGATTGAAGATGGTGAAGTTCAAGCTCTTAGCTTTGGCCTGTGTAGGAGGAAACAATCTTTTACGTGAGCACAACTGCACAAACGAGGGCCGGCTGTTGTGCTGACAGAGGGTGGAGTAGGATGAATTCGACAAGCTGCTGGACTGTAAGAAAGGTACAGGCGGAGATGTTACAGTGAATGGAGAAAGATGGGGTGTGCTTGGTATCTAAGATCAGTCAAAAACAGCAGGCAGGTCCACTTCTGTATCAGCTAATGGGCTTTCATTCACCCCGAATGTAAGGGGTAGACAAGAGGGGGTTCTGCGGCCAGAGACCTGTGTGACAACACTTGCCACTGTGAGGGAAGAGGAAGAATCAGAAGATGCGGTTGATGGGGTGGACGGTGGTTGGTGAGATCTGCTATTCTGCATTTTAGCACAGCAAGATTCCACCATTAATGCATGTTGTAGTCAAATTATTGCATTATTTAACTCTACTCTGTTGTTTTTAACAAAGTTGGCAGATAACGTGAATTGTGTCATTTTTGGCAGTCTGAAAAAAAGACCCAAGCTAGGCAACTGCAGACCCTCAACTAACAGAGTTGGGGATGAGGATACATTGCTTGTCGTGGTTGCATATCTATGTGTCTGCGAGAAGCTGTAACATAACCTCCTCATCTTCCACCTCCTCTGCTGAGCTACTCTTTTCCATGCCTCTGAGTTTATACCAAGTGGGATCTACTACCTGATCGTCATCCTCTCTGTTCTCCAACTCCTCACCCGGAGAGTCAACCTCCTCCTCTTGCTGCCCTGACAGCACAGTACAGTCCGGGTGCACCTCAAGTATCTGAGCCTTATCAAACATCTATTGAGGTGGGTTTTTATTCTGCTTGGACCCTACTTCGTCCGACCCTGGATCAAACTGAAAGAAAAATTTGGCCATCGGTGCAGATGATTTCCTCCTCCTGATACTTCTGATTCCATGGCATAGAATGTTTGAACAGATTGGCAGACTCAGCTATCTGTGGTTTCCTACCGTCAGTTGGTGGGTTGGAGAGTTGTGACATGGGGGAAAACAAGGGTAATTGTGGTGCTACCTCTGAGGACTGTACTGTCTCTGATGTTAAGGCGGAGGAAGAGGAGCCAAGGCCACTTTATACATTTCTTGCCATTAACTGGAACACATGTTCTTTCTGACCCTCATCTACAAAGCATACCTCTGTACGGCTTCCAAAGAAAGAGCAAGGAGTAACCCGTCCAGTAACAGAAGTCATAAAAATGTTGTGTAATTCCTCATTTAAGCAAAACAAACCTACTTCTCATCTCTCATATCAAACATGTCTCGCAACCCTAAACAGCTATTCAGTACTTTCAATTCTCTCCTCTGTCCACCAGCTCCCCATCCCTCTCTTCTCATCTCAGCTGAAGACTTTGCCTCATTCTTCAAGCAAAAGACTGACAACATAATGCAAAGCTTTTGATTAGAGATGAGCGAATATTTCGATATTTGGTTCAGCTCACAAGCGCCAAAGTTGCAATATTAGCCGATTTGATCGTCGATTAAATAGCCGTATATAGCCAAAATGTGTGACAGTGTGGGCGCTCAGTTGTCATCGGAGGTATAAAGTTTACCTCTGGTCACTGATGTCAGCTTTTGGGAGTACTGCTCCCATCAGCTGACACCTGCTGCTGCTAATAACAGCGAGAGCAGGAGCGGCAGATGGGAGTATTCTTCAGCCTGCTCCTGCGCTGTAAATAATTAATTTTAAAAAACCTCCACTGTATTATTGATAGCCAGTGAGGCAAAACTCACAGCTGGGGGCTATAACCCTCAGCTGTCAGCTTCAGCAAGGCTGCTTATTAAGAATAGAGGGGTCCCCACACCTTATTTTTAAATATTTAAGTAAATAATTTTAAAAAACGGCATGGGGTCCCCCCTCATTTTTGACTACCAGCCTTGCTAAAGCTCACAGCTATTCTCCGGCTGATATGGGGCCATGGATATTGGCCCATCCAGGTTAAAAAGAGCAGCTTTCAGTGGCCCAGAAAAGGCGCATGTATTAGATGCGCTAAGGCTAGTTTCACATTTGCGTTTCAGGGCGCAGCGACGGCCTGCGCATGGCCACCGCTAAGCCCCGCCCCCTGCGGGGCCCCCTCCGATAGCTCCGCTCTGGGCGCATGACGCTGCATGCGTCATGCGTCCCCTATCTTTATCACTGAGGACGCAGGCCGTGCGCAGTATGCGTTTTGAGGCGCCTGCGTCCTTTTGACGGTGTGCCGAGCGCAACCAAATTGCAGCAGGTTGCGTTTGGCGCTGGTCGGTGCACCGTCAAAAGGACGCAGGTGCCGCCAAAATGCATACTGCGCACGGCCTGCATCCTCAGTGATAAAGATAGGGGACGCATGACGCATGCAGTGTCATGCGCCTGGAGGCGGAGCTATCGCAGGGGGCAGGGCTTAGCGGCGGCCGTGCGCAGGCCGTCGCTGAGCCCTGAAACGCAAATGTGAAACTAGCCTTATTCTGGCGCTTTGTCCGGCTCTTCCCACTTGCCCTGTAGCAGTGGCAAGTGGAGTTCATATTTGTCGGGTTGATGTAAACACACAGCCAGAATAAAGTCCTTTATTAGAAATAAGAGTAAACACACTTTTCCATTTTATTTAAAACTGTGTTTAATCTTATTTCTAATTTTCAGCATTTATTTTCTCAGCTGTATTCGGTGTGCATGTAAAATCGCAGCATGCCGCAATTGTCACGGCCGAGATTCACCAATGCAAGCCCATGAGTGCAAGATAAAAATCGCACAGCACTCGGACCTTGCGAGTGCTGTCTGATTTTTATTCACCGATGTCCTTTTAAAAGTCGGCCATTCATGTGCCGTGTACAGTAAAATCACAGTGACAGGTTAGACTAGAATAGATATATACACATAGAATATATATATATATTGTTAGGATTTGCAGATCGCGCCAAATATAAATTATGAGAAGGTGCGATTGAAACCCGGGGTCCAACGTGCGATGATGGAGAACCGCAGCTTAAGAACAAGCACCATAAACACATGGAGCTCAAGGTCGCTCCGTGTGGACAGTGTGCAAAGTACCTGCCCAGTTGCTTCACAGAGCGGTGCAATAACAGAGAGTACTCGGAGCTCTACCCTGTTGGACATCACAAAAGTACAGCAAATAATGACACTAGTTGGGGGTCCTTATAGCTACCCCCCAGGGAAATCTAGCCTTGTGGTTGTGCTCGCTCTGACACTTGGCTATGCTAATGGAACACGCGGCTTAAAATGTCTGGAGTCAGATGCTGAGCCAAGCGGGAGTTCCCACCCTACACTGCCTGCTTAGACACAATCACCGTGCTAGAAGCAGCATACGTGCACACAGAGTGGTAACACATTCACTGACACACACATAGCATAAAGGCTCTTAGCATGCCGAAGTGCACCCCAAAGACCCTTATATATGTTCCGCTTAAGTCCAGCCAGACAGGACCTTGCTCAATGACCAATCCGGAACTGCTACATCACCTGAGCAGCTGATGACCAACCACCAATGAGAGGTTGCCACCTCACGAGCATGCTCAGTAGAGTGATTTCTAGACAGCCTCTGGAGCGTCTGTTAGCCACTGTTTATTGCTGGTTACCATAGCTTGGGCTGGAAGGCCAGCAGTAACCAAGCGAACTGCATGGGTCTGAGCAAGATGCTGGGACCGACGTCTTTGCTGAGCACAGCTCCTTGCGATTGGAGCAGAATGGGGGACCGCAGAGGCAGACAAGGCTTGGAATCCACCACATGCAGTGGGAAAATCGTGTTGCCTAACATATATATAGACGTCAGCGGCACACACATATATATACTAGATGGAGGCTATCGCATCAGGAGGGCGGTAATGTCATGATGGGGGCAGGCTCTGCAGGGTTGAGAATCTATCCCCACATGTGCTCACCCACCTATCCACTCTCTCTTTCCCCATGTGCTGACTCCTCCTGTCTGTGCTCTATTCTTTGACCTGTCTACCCCATGTGCTATCCCCCTTGTCTGCTGTCTCTCTCCTTCCTGTGCTGTGTTCTCCCCTCATGTGCTGTCCCGTTTGAGCTGTTTCCCCCCTGTGCTCTGTCTCTCTCACCCCTGTGTCTGACCGTGTACAGAACATGCCACGCCTCCTGGGTAGAGGAGGAAGCAAAAGACAATACTGACATTACAGCAGGAGATCGCAGAGGATACATTTTGTGAGGTAAAATATTGTTTAAAAACAGTCAGTGAAATATTTTACCTCACAAAATGAATCCTCTGTGATCCCCTACTGTAATATCAGTTTTGTCTTTTGCTTCCTCCCCTGCCCAGGAGATGTGATATGCTCCGTACACGGTTAATGTGACCAGCTTCCTCTGCCTGGAGACACGTTACACATCTGCCGCCGGGATCAGCCAAATTATTTACTGCTCTGGAGCGGAATTTGCGCAGGCACAGTGCAACGGTGTTCCTCTGATGGTAACGTGTGTGAGTCTGAGTGTATGAGTGTGAGTGTGAGTGTGTGAGAGTGTGAGTGTGTGTGAGTGTGTGTGTGTGTGTGGTGGGTACGGCATATAGAGTGTGTGTGCGTGGTGCAACGGTGTTCTGCTGGTGGTACGGCAGGGGAGGAAGCAAAAGACAATACTGATATTACTACAGGAGATCACAGAGGATACATTTTGTGAGGTAAAATATTGTTTAAAAATAGTCAGTGAAATATTTTACCTCACAAAATGAATCCTCTGTGATCCCCTGCTGTAATGCCCAGGAGATGCATGCTCCGTACACGGTTAATGTGACCGGCTTCCTCTGCCTGGAGACATGTCGAGCATCTGCCACCGGGATCAGCCGAATGATTTACTTCGCCTGCATGGAATTTGCACAGGCACAGTGCGACAGTGTTCCGCTGGTGGTACCACGCAAGAGGCTGCGTGAGTGTATAAGTGTGTACGGCGTATAGAGTGTGTGTGTGTGTGGTGCAATGGTGTTCCGCTGGTGGTACTGCGCAATAGGTTGGTACCAGCAGCAGTTTCCATATTGAGACACCCATCACTTGGGTGTAGACATTTTTGCAAATTTATTAAAAAATAAAAACAGAAATATCACATAGTCATAAGTATTCAGATCCTTTGCTCAGTATTGAGTTGAAGCACCCTTTTGAGCTGGTACAGCCATGAGTCTTCTTGGGATTGATACAACAAGTTTTTCACACCTGGATTTGGGATTCTCTGCCTTTCTTCCTTGTAGATCCTCTCCAGTTCCGTCAGGCTGGATGGTGAACGTTTGTGGACAGCCATTTTCAGGTTTCTCCAGAGATGCTCAATTGGCTTAAAGGCAGGCCTCTTGCTGGGCCGGTCAAAAATGGTTACAAAGTTGTTCTGAAGTCACTCCTTTGTTATTTTAACTGCATGGTTAGCATCTTTGTCTTGTTGGAAGGTGAACCTTCTGCCAAGTCTGAGGTCCAGAGCCCTCTGGAAGAAGTTTTCATCCAGGATATCTCTGTACTTGGCCACATTCATGTTTCCTTCAATTGCAACCAGTCGTCCTGTCACTGCAGCTGAAAACCCCCCACATAGCACATGGGCGGACATACCGCCGGTTCAACCGGTGCGACGGCACCGGGGCCCAGAGCCTCCAGGGTGACCTGCAAGGCCGCTAATGATGAGGGCAATCTGGCCAGTTTCTCCGGGCCCGAGGCTCCGGGGGCCCCTGGCCAGATTGCCCTCATGTGCAGCAGTGGGAGGGAGCGATCCAAGCAGCTCTGCTGCCTGCAAGAGCGAGGAAGAGTGGGCAATGCTGCGGACAGATGAGAGGAGAGAGGTTGTGTGTGTGTGTGTGAGTGAATGAGTATGTATGTATGTATGTATCAGTGTGTGTGTAGGTGGAGCCTGGCCCTGGAGGAGATGGGGACATGAGGAGAAGGCTGTGATGGGGAGAGAAGGCTATGATGCCTGGGGTGATGGGAGAAGGCCATGAGGGGTAATGGAAGAAGGCCATGATGGGGGTGATGGAGAGAAGGCATTGATGGGATCATGGGAGTGATGGTGAGAAGGGAATGATGGGAGTGATGGAGAGAAGACAGTGATGGGGTGATGGAGAAGGCAATGATGGGAATGATGGGGAGAAGGGAATGATGGGGAGAAAGGAGTGATGGCGAGAAGGCAGTAATAGGAGTGATGGGGTGATGGAGCAGGCAATGATGGGAGTGATGGAGAGAAGGCAATGATAGGGGTGATGGAGAAGGAAATGATGGGGGTGATAGGGAGAAGGCAATGATGGGGTGGTGGGGGAAAAAGAAATGATGATGGGGTGGTGGTGGAGAATGCAATGATGGTGGTGGTGGAAAGTGCAATAATGAGGGTGGTGGAGAAGAAGGAAATGATGGAGGTGGTGGAATGGGCAATGATGGGAGTGGTGGGGAGAAAGCAAAGATAGTGGTGGGGGAGAAGAAAGTGATGGAGGTGGTGAAGAGGGCAATGATGGGGTGGGGAGAGGACAATAATGGGATGCGAGGGGTGAGGGGGATTGGGATGGGAGAAAGGGGGACTTATAATGATCTTAGGAACAGGGGGAGGTGGAGGAAGACATTATTATCGCTTATTATGTCTAACACAGCCCATTAGTATATAGTGTACTCACTATGTCTAACACAGTCCCTTAGTATATAGTGTACTCACTATGTCTAACAAAGTCCCTTAGTATATAGTGTACTCACTAATTCTGTATAACACCATCCTTAGTTACATAGTTTACTCTTTTATTATCTATAACCCCGTCCCTTATTACGTACCATCCAGTTATATATGGTGCCGCCCCTTATTATATAGCTTCCTCTGCTGTTATGTATAGTGCTGTCTCTTACATAGTGTATTCTTGTTAATTTTGTTAATTTTGTTATTCATAATGCCTTTTTTTATTACATAGTCCCCTCTCTTTTTAGATATAAAATGACTGCTGATCGAGGAGCCGATGCCCAGACTACCAGTCCATCAACTCCTCCATTAGAAAGGAAGCTTTCCCATGCTCCATCAGCCATCATTGCATTATACAGCTAACAAGACTAGTGTTGAGCGACTTTTGTTTTTTTAGGGTCGAGTTTCGTTTCATGAAACCCGACCTTTCCAAAAGTCGGGTCGAGCAAAATCGGCCGACTATAGGGAAAAGTCGGGGTCGTCCCGAAACACGAAACCCAATGGAGGTCAAAGGAGAATTAATTTCGGCAGTGAGAGGAGGACAGGAAACACACCAACAGTGCCCATTTGAATGCCAAAAGCATAAATTCTTGTTACTGAAGCTTGTCAACCTTAATTAACTTCATAATACTAGTTACGCACTGAAAAATGGGGGTTATTTGGCTACAGTTGTGGGGGGGAGGGCTGGCTCCAGGTTTTCATGGGCCCAGGGCTAAAGAGCACACCTTTAACACATGCCACAACTCATGATGCTCCGATACGGCAGAGAAATAGCAGAATAGTACAATGAAAAATACTTCACTTCTCACATCTCATGACTGATATCCAATTTAAATTCTCCAATACCTCCAAAAACGGACAGTATATAACTCCATACAGTATTATGGCCAGTGCTTAGTGCGCTATACAGAGTAATGAGGCCCATATATTTCTCCATACGGAATCATTATTCCCATATAATGTTTCAAACCGTATATGATGAGCTTCACATAATGCTACAGTATATGTTGGTCCCAATGGATGAAGCTCCACTGTCTTATGGGCCCAAATAATGCTCCATATATAATGGGCCCCATTTCTACTGCTCTAGTGTATAATGGGCCCTGTAAATGCTGCTCCAGTGTCTGATGTCCACCTTTGGAATGCTCCAGTGTATGGTGGGCCCCATATATCATTCACCAGAGTATAGTGCTCCCCAAAAATTGCTGTCCCAACATTGAAAACAATTACATAAGTCTCCTTGCTAGGGAATCCCTGCACTACTCTGAACTCCTTGTCGTCCCCATCTTCCATCTCACTGCACTTGGCTGTTTAGGCCCTCCCACTGGCAAAGACACTTTTGCGTACTATACGGTGCCCTGTGCCAGTGCCATCGCCCATGAGTATGCCCCCCCACCTGCTCAAGGAACCTGCACTTTCATCTGCACCTTCCTCTTTGTCACCATGTAAGGTGGTATAGTATGCGGGAAGGGGAACCTGAGTTTCCTCTGGGTCAGATTCTGGCTGTGTAGAGTGCGAGGGGAATGTAGTGGTCTGGGTCAATGTACCAGCAGCATCATCCAGCAGTGGCTGGGCCTCAGTGCACTTGTGGCGTCCCCAAGAGTACGGTCGCCACTGTGGCATTGCCTTCCTCCTAGGGAGTGTGTTGTCAAGCTTGGGAGCAACGAAGGATCTCTCTAGCAGTGAAACCAACACACAACACATTTCCCACTCCAGGCCAGCAGGGAGACCTCTGAACCTGACTGCTGAGGAGCTGCTCTCTGTGGTCGGGAGGAGGTAAGTTAGGGCACTCTGTGCAGGGAAGGGGAAGTGTGTGGACGTGAGAAGGGGAGCTGGAGGATGACCAGAGTTAAGGCTCACTCCTAGCTGGAGCGCATGGTCTGGATTCCGGTCTCCGAGTTTGTAGGGACACTGACGTTCCTGCAGCAGAAACCAGGGGAAGTAGCAGCTATAAATGCTCTGTACCCAACTAATGCTCGGAGGCCCCAGCATCGACATGTGCGAGGCAGAAGGAAAAGGCTACAGCAGTAAAGTCTGAGGAACATCTGTTAGATAGGAGGCGTTTCAGTGAACCATGGTCCTGTGAGTGCTTCCCCCACAAGCGCTAGAAAGGAGACGTTCAGGAAGGTACATGTTGGCGGAGTGTTGGAAGGGAGCTTTCCATTCTGGTCCCGGAGGTTGGCAGAGGTCCTGACCCGGAGGACACAGCACAGAGGCAGGCATCTGTGTAACCTGCAGACTGTGAGTAAAGCTTTGGAACTGCACGCTCTGGTGTCCTACAGTTATTCCAGCACCGCTACATCTGGGTACCAGCACCTACACCGCCTGTGCCTTTCCCCCATCACTACATCTACACTTCCCTGGGACTCCAGCTCCACCTGTGGGGTGCTTCACCATCTTTGCTGCACAACACCATCAGCCCCAGAGGATCTGCATGCAGCGTCAGCCTAACATCTATGTTGCCGAACACCACAGGTGGCGTCAAACTATCTATATAAACTCTTTACCATTATACCACGCCATTTACATGGGCGCCCAGGGCCATCGTCCGGGTCACCGCTGCTGTGACACATCCCACTGACACCGGCCCGGTACCGAGTACCCCACAGCCCTGGGAGGGCGACCCATATGCCGACTGCTGATCGGGCGGCGTTATTCCCACGAACCTCCAAACAGCGTCCCTGAAGGCAAAGTTTTTGGTTTCCGGGGGCAGTATGATTGAAAAGCTGAACCTTAAAGGAATGTCCAAAAGGGCACCACCAGGAGTGGAGCCTGTGGCTTAATTGGACTGCACCCGGGAAACCACTACCATACAAGCTACAGAAAAGATGGACAGATTGCAAGCTTTGTCGATTCTGTGTGTGGTGTGGTATGTCCATTTGTAGTTGTGCTAGCGATTTCTCAGCTTTATTCCGTTAACGACCGAGACTCCAGCATGGCCCCGCGGTACGCGTCAAGCTTACTAGAGGGATACGCGAGGCTGTGGCATGTGAGATCAAGCAATAACAGGTCTAGCATTCCAGTACATGTCCGGGGCTGCATGCACGCTACACTGAAAGGACCAGCTTTTGTCGCTTACAGGTGCAGATAACCTGCTGAACTCCGTTAGTGATGGGGATCTGGGATTCAGATTATTCCCCGTGAACGATGATTTCCCAGTAAGTTCAGGTCAACCGCAATTACGGAGTTAGGCCTAACCGTCATTCCTGAAAAAATTACGTGTCCAAACCACAGGTGCTGTAGCTTGCTTAACAGCTCGGCAGCCGTTCTCAGGCCCAGTATGGATTCAACAACATTGTAGAAAGTTGATAAAGGGTACAGTTTCACCGGATAACACGTATATATGTAGCCTTGTTTACACATTAAAAATATATGTCTATAGATCATGAGGCAGACTCAGATGTTCTCAGGCCCAGTATGGATTTTACCAGATTGTACAAAGTTGAGAAAGGGTACTTTATCACTGGATAGCAGGTATATATAGCATAGTTTAAACATGTAAAATCTCCGTGTTCTCAGTATGGATTACACAGCAATCTAAAAAGTGGAAAAAAGGAAATGCATTTGAGGCGTACACAACTATATACTTTTGGTGTTATTTTTAAATCTTCATATATATTTCTGTCTCAGTAATACAGTCCAGCCTCTCCGCAATAGGAAATGAGATGCATACAATTAGTGACATAAAGGCTATTGATTGCAGAAATCTGGGAATTATTATTCACGGGAAAAACTTCCATCACAATTCTCATTGGCGATGCTGACCCTCAATTAATTTGTGTGTTGAGACAGTGAAAACATTTTTTTGTGAATAAAGTCTTGCTGTATCGCACTTCCGTTGATTCCATCGCTGTTACTCATCTCAATCCAATTTTTATCACAGGGAGCGATGTAAACATGGTGCTCACTGGCTATCATGATCTGTCACGTAACTTTGGAGTACAAAAGACAGAAGCCACAGGCCGTAGGCGATTCTATTTGATTGGCATGAGAGGGCACATTTTGAAATGTGCGCCGGAATGTCAAACGTTTGTGAGTAGGAAAACTGTGAAAGCTGATGATAAACCACCACTGCATGTAATTGTGAGTCGACATCCATAAGAAATGGAAGCCACTGATCATCTGGAGCTAGAGCCCGGCCAGCAGGACAGGGCATAGCTACATTTTAACCATCATGTTTCAGTTCAATCAATTTGTAGTGGCAGTCCCAGTGAAGGATTTGACAGCCCAGACTACACAGCGGAGGAGCAGGGAGAGGTAAACATTGCAAATTCTGGGGCCCTACCCAAGCAAGGGGGCACACTCGTGGGCGTCGGTACTGGCACTGGGCCCCTCATAGTACGGCGGTGTGTCTGACGGTGGGTGTGCACCACCACTGTCAGAGACACTTGATTGCACTATGAGGGACCCTATGCCAGTGCCCGCGCCCAAGAGTCGGCCTACCCACCTGTCCAGGGCAACGGCACTCGCACGGTTTTGTGCGATAGGTGGTGACCCCGGCCATGGGGGGGGCCGCCCACTTAGGGAGGTTTACAAAGTGGCATATGTAGATGTGGGTCATTCAGCTGCTGCAAAAGGCGAAATAGGTCAAGTTCGCGGAATAGTAGTAGGACCAAAGCAACCCATATTTCTGGCAACCTATGTGTCATCAAGGGAAGGTGGGACAAAATCCTTGGAAGCCCATGCATGGTTCATTTTAATGAAGGTTAGATCATCCACATTTTGGGTTGACAGACGGGTCCTATTTTCTGTCAGGATTGATCCAGCTGCACTGAAGACTCTTTCCGATAGCACACTTGCAGCTAAGCAAGCGAGCTCCTGTAAGGCATATTGTGCCAATTCAGGCCAGGTGTCCAGTTTAGTGGCCCAATAGTCAAAGGGGAATGACCTGGGTGGGAGAACATCGATATGGGAGGAAAAGTAGTTGTTAACCATAGTTGACAACTGCTGTCTCCTGTCACTTTCCATCGATGCAGTATTACCAGTTGTGTGAGCGGTCCGTGAAAAATCAGTCCACAACATTGTCATGAAACCCCTGTCTCCAACGCCACTTCTGCTGTGTGCACCACGAACACCTCTGCCAAGCTGCCCCCGGCCCGTACGGCTCGTGTGAGAACCATCACCGCTGCTGTGTGCTGGGAATGCCTCAACCAACCGGTTAACCAGAGTTGCTTGTTTAGTAGCCAATATTAGGTCAAGGTTCTCCTGTGGCATGATGTTTTGTAATTTGCCTTTATAGCGTGGATGCAGGATGCTGGCCAACCAGTAGTCGTCATCGTTCATCATTTTGGCAATGCGTGGGTCCCTTTTTAGGATCTGCAAGGCATTATCTGACATGTGGGCAAATGTTCCCGGTGTCAATGATGCACTGCGAGTGCTGGGTGGAGGAGCACTTTCTGGCAAATCCACATCCCTCCAGTCACGCACAAACCCTGTACCAGACCTTGCCACGCCATCATTTTCACTTGCCCCACGAGATGCATCCTCCTCCCCTAAGTAATCATCCCCATCATCATCCTCCTCCTCCTCTTCTTCCTCCACCTCGTCCAGGAGAGGTCCCTGAGCAGACAATGGCTGAATGTCATCAAGGATGCCCTCCACCTCTTCCTCCTCGTCAACATTGGCTGCAGACGCCTGCTCCTTAAGGTGCGTCAAAGTTTGCATGAGCAGACGCATAAGTGGAATGCTCATGCTTAGGATGGCGTCATCTGCGCTTACCAGCCGTGTGCATTCCTCAAAACACTGAAGGACTTTACAGAGGTCTTTCAGATTCGACCACTGCACACCTGTCAACTCCATGTCTGCTCTCAAAGTGCCTGGCCGTGTATCCTCCCACAAATGCATTATGGCCTGCCTCTGCTCGCACAGCCGCTCAACCATGTGCAGGGTGGAGTTCCACCTTGTTGCAATGTCGATAATGAGGCGGTGGTTGGGAAGGTGGAGCAATAGCTGCAGCTTCTGCATACGAATGGAGTGTACAGGCGACCGGCGGATGTGCGCGCACAGCCTTCGCACCTTCTGGAGCAGGGCTGTTAACTCCGGATAATTATTGAGGAAGCACTGCACCACCCGGTTCAAGGTGTGAGCCAAGCAAGGTATGTGGCTGAGTTTTGAAAGGGCTATGGCTGCCACAAAATTACGGCCGTTATCACTAACTACCTTGCCTGCCTCAAGATGTACACTGCCCAGCCATGACTCAGTTTGTCGCTGAAAGTACTCGGACAGCACCTCGGCAGTGTGTCTGTCGCCCAAACACATCATATGCAACACAGCCTGCTGACGCTTTCCACTAGCTGCTCGATAGGGGGACAACTCGTGTGCAACAGTGGCAGCTGCAGATGGAGTGCTCGTACGACTGCGCTCTGTGGACGAGCTTTCCCTTCTGGAGGAGGAGGAGGAGGGTCGAACGCCTACAGCCAACTGTTTCCTATATCGTGGGCTAGGCAGCACTGTCCCACCACCGCTGTCCCCTGTGGACCCTGCATCCACCACATTAACCCACTGCGCAGTGATGGACACGTAACGGCCCAGGCCATGCCGACTGGACAATGCATCTGTTGTGAGGTGCACCTTTCCACTCACTGACTGCTTGAGTGCATGGACAATGCGGTCTTTCACATGATGGTGGAGGGCTGGGATGGCTTTGAGAGAGAAGAAGTGGTGACTGGGTAGGTCATAGCGTGGTACTGCATAGGCCATGAGTTCGCGGAAAGCTGCGCTTTCCACCAACCGATAGGGCATCATCTCTAACGAGATTAGTTTGGCAATGTGGGCGTTCAAACCCAGTGTACGCGGATGAGAGACTGAGTACTTTCTTGACCTACTCATAGTGTCTGGGAGGGTGAGCTGGACTTGAGAGCTGCATATGGTGGAAGTAGCAGTGGACAGGGCGGACTGAGAGAGGGTTGATGATGGTGATGGAGTTGGTGTTCTTTCTGATGGCCTAGATTCAGTCTTTCATTGATATAACAGTGGGATTCCCTGGTCTGCTGTGGCCTTGCAACGACACCTCAACATTTGCTGCTGTGCTATCCGGTGGGCTTACAGTGGGGGAAACAATGTAGCGTTGCTGACTACCTTCTTTGTGATCAGTTGCACATGTGGTACTTGAGGTTTGGTGTTGTGTCCACGCTTGCAAATGCATGCTGGTTAAATGTCTAAGCATGCAACTGGTATTCATATTTTTCAAATTTTTCCCTCAGCTAAAGGTCTTTGCGCACTTCTTACAGATAACCTTGGCCTGATCATGAGGATTTTGTTCAAAAAAGTGCCACACTGCACTCTTCCTACTTTGGCAGACATTTTGCGGCCTAGCACGCTGTGATATTTTGACCCTCTGGACAAGCTGTCCAGCAACTCTTTTGATTTTTGGAACCTGTCTTTGGAGTGATCTGGGCCTGCCAGATAACAGCTGTTGCGATGTCGATGTCTGCTGTGGATGCTCCTCCTCCTCATCTGAGCTATTGGAAGCAGCACCCTTTTCCCCCAATGGATGCCAATCTGGGTCAACAACTGGGTCATCCATCACCTCCTCTTCAATGTCATGTGCACCTTCCTCTGTGTCACCGTGTATGGTGGTATAGTGTGCGGGAAGGGGCACCTGAGTCTCATCAGGGTCAGAATCTGGCTCTGTACACTGCGAGGACAATGTAGTCCTCTGTGTGAATGTACCAGCAGAATCATCTATCAGTGGCTGTGCATCAGTGCACTCCATGTCAGATTCATCTTGGCCTGGGTAATTCACCATTTCACTTGATAATCCAGGCATGGTATGTGAAAACAGCTCCATGGAGTAATCATTAGTATGGCCTGCGTCATCCCTAAATCTTGGTTGGGGTGAAGGACACAAGGAAAGGTGTGGTTCATGAACATGAGCCTCCAATGACGAGTCAGTGCTTTTATTTTTTACAACTTCAGAAGAGGAGGCGATAGAGCTTGAGGCTGAGTCAGCAATGTAAGACAAAACTTTTTCCTGAAGCTCTGGCTTTAAAAGAGGTTTGCCAACTCCTAGAAAACTAAGCCTTCGAGGCCTTGTGGAGCCAGACGATGACGCAGGCTCAACACCTCCTGCATTCGGTCCTATTTTGCTTTTGCCACTACCATCAGATCCACCATCAACACCATCATTACCAGCTGCCAACCCCCACCCAATTCCACGGCCTCTTCCACCAGCCTTCCTCATTTTTGGAAGAAATGTATACAAAATCCAACAAACTATATAGTAATGTAAAACAAGGTACAAGGTGTCTATAGGACAGGGGAGATTTTGAATTTCTGCACACACTTGTGGACACTGGACACTTTTGGATTGTGTGAGGCCCACTGAATATCACAGTGCTATGTCACAGGCTCGATGTCGCAGGTGTGAAAAATGTCACTAGAGGATAACGGAGATTTTGAATTTCTGCACACACTTGTGGACACTGGACACTTTTGGATTGTGTGAGGCCCACTGAATATCACAGCGCTATGTCACAGGCTCGATGTCGCAGGTGTGAAAAATGTCACTAGAGGATAACGGAGATTTTGAATTTCTGCACACACTTGTGGACACTGGACACTTTTGGATTGTGTGAGGCCCACTGAATATCACAGCGCTATGTCACAGACTCGATGTCGCAGGTGTGAAAAATGTCACTAGAGGATAACGGAGATTTTGAATTTCTGCACACACTTGTGGACACTGGACACTTTTGGATTGTGTGAGGCCCACTGAATATCACAGCGCTATGTCACAGGCTCGATGTCGTAGGTGTGAAAAATGTCACTAGAGGATAACGGAGATTTTGAATTTCTGCACACACTTGTGGACACTGGACACTTTTGGATTGTGTGAGGCCCACTGAATATCACAGCGCTATGTCACAGGCTTGATGTCGCAGGTGTGAAAAATGTGACTAGAGGTTAACGGAGATTTTGAATTTCAGCACACACTTGTGGACACTGGACACTTTTGGATTGTGTGAGGCCCAGTGAATATCACAGTGCTATGTCACAGGCAGAAATTGGCTAGTGTATGACAAACTACAAGGTGTATATAGAATTGGGCAGAATAGGAATCTCCCTAGAGTGTAGGTCTGTAAGAACGGAACAAGTCCTCGACTTATCCTTACAGAGCGACACACAGATAGCTTCACTGTGGCCGTGATAACAGCCGTTACACGGTACTGAGAGAGGAGCATGCACGTACACGGCTGTCCGAAGTACGTAAAATTGTCAAGCTCCGTGTTTTTTAAGTATACGGACTGACACACGCTGTCTCTCTATAGTTTTGAATGTGATCAAACAGCAAATATATTTAACTGTTTGAAAGCTAGACAAAACTAGAAGGTGCAGGTCTGTAAGAACGGAACATGTCCTCGACTTATCCTTACAGAGTGACACACAGTTAGCTTCACTGTGGCTGTGATAACAGCCATTACACGGTACTGTGTGAGGAGTGTGCACCGCTGTATGGTGTGAAAAAATGCACGCTCAGTACCTCACCAGGGCAAAAAAAAAATTTGGATTGCTTTTAAAAAAGCAGTTTGCAGAGCAGTGGCTAAACAGCAATGCAGCCGTCAGGAAGCCTTAGAAGGCAGCCTAACAACCAACACCGCTGATCCAGCAAAATATAGCCTCCACTTGCACTGCACACACAGTGACTGGTGTGTTGTACAGGCAAAATCGCTAGCAGCAGAAGCAGTTTTTGGTGTCTTCTTCCCTGCCTAACGCTCTCCCTACAAAATCAGCAGCAGCAGCAGCTCTCCCAATTCTGAGATCAGCATGAGTAACATGGCGGTCGGCGTGCACGCCCTTTTATACCCCCTGTGATGCCCACCAAAGCAAGCCAATCACTTGCATGCCCTTCTGAAAGATGGTGGTGACCCCTGCCTATGTCATCACGTTGCCCACAGTGTCCGTGGATCCTGATTGGCTGAAAAAGAGCGCAAAACAAACTTTTGAAACGCGACTTTGGCGCTTAAGTCGCCGACCTCGTGGCCGACCTCATCCTCTGGTTGGGTTTCGTCTCATGAAACCCGACTTTGCCAAAAGTCGGCCACTTTTGAAATTTTTCGACCCGTTTCGCTCAACTCTAAACAAGACAGGACGGTATGTAATAAAAAACAGGGCTCTATATAATTCAATATGTAAGGGACGGTACTGTACATAACAAGAGAGGGCACTGTAAAAGGGACAGCAATAACATAATAAGGGAGACTATGTAATATATACACATGTACAGTGGGGCAAAAAAGTATTTAGTCAGTCAGCAATAGTGCAAGTTCCACCACTTAAAAAGATGAGAGGCGTCTGTAATTTACATCATAGGTAGACCTCAACTATGGGAGACAAACTGAGAAAAAAAAAATCCAGAAAATCACATTGTCTTTTTTTTTTTCATTTTATTTGCATATTATGGTGGAAAATAAGTATTTGGTCAGAAACAAAATTTCATCTCAATACTTTGTGATATATCCTTTGTTGGCAATGACAGAGGTCAAACGTTTTCTGTAAGTCTTCACAAGGTTGCCACACACTGTTGTTGGTATGTTGGCCCATTCCTCCATGCAGATCTCCTCTAGAGCAGTGATGTTTTTGGCTTTTCGCTTGGCAACACGGACTTTCAACTCCCTCCAAAGGTTTTCTGTAGGGTTGAGATCTGGAGACTGGCTAGGCCACTCCAGGACCTTGAAATGCTTCTTACGAAGCCACTCCTTCGTTGCCCTGGCAGTGTGCTTTGGATCATTGCCATGTTGAAAGACCCAGCCACGTTTCATCATCAATGCCCTTGCTGATGGAAGGAGGTTTGCACTCAAAATCTCACGATACATGGCCCCATTCATTCTTTCATGTACCCGGATCAGTCGTCCTGGCCCCTTTGCAGAGAAACAGCCCCAAAGCATGATGTTTCCACCACCATGCTTTACAGTAGGTATGGTGTTTGATGGATGCAACTCAGTATTCTTTTTCCTCCAAACACGACAAGTTGTGTTTCTACCAAACAGTTCCAGTTTGGTTTCATCAGACCATAGGACATTCTCCCAAAACTCCTCTGGATCATCCAAATGCTCTCTAGCAAACTTCAGACGGGCCCGGACATGTACAGGCTTAAGCAGTGGGACACGTTTTGGCACTGCAGGATCTGAGTCCATGGTGGCGTAGTGTGTTACTTATGGTAGGCCTTGTTACATTGGTCCCAGCTCTCTGCAGTTCATTCACTAGGTCCCCCCGCGTGGTTCTGGGATTTTTGCTCACCGTTCTTGTGATCATTCTGACCCCACGGGGTGGGATTTTGCGTGGAGCACCAGATCGAGGGAGATTATCAGTGGTCTTGTATGTCTTCCATTTTCTAATTATTGCTCCCACAGTTGATTTCTTCACTCCAAGCTGGTTGGCTATTGCAGATTCAGTCTTCCCAGCCTGGTGCAGGGCTACAATTTTGTTTCTGGTGTCATTTGACAGCTCTTTGGTCTTCACCATAGTGGAGTTTGGAGTCAGACTGTTTGAGGGTGTGCACAGGTGTCTTTTTATACTGATAACAAGTTTAAACAGGTGCCTTTACTACAGGTAATGAGTGGAGGAAAGAGGAGACTCTTAAAGAAGAAGTTACAGGTCTGTGAGAGCCAGAAATCTTGATTGCTTGTTTCTGACCAAATACTTATTTTCCACCATAATATGCAAATAAAATGAAAAAAAAACAGACAATGTGATTTTCTGGATTTTTTTTTCTCAGTTTGTCTCCCATAGTTGAGGTCTACCTATGATGTAAATTACAGACGCCTCTCATCTTTTTAAGTGGTGGAACTTGCACTATTGCTGACTGACTAAATACTTTTTTGCCCCACTGTATGTGTGTGGCACAAATATGCCGTTCCCATCAGTCTAACACCCGATCCAGTCCACACCTGCCAGCGCCCATCTGTGTAACACCTGATTCAGTCCACACCTCCCAGCTCCCATCTGTGTAACACGGTCCAACCCACACCTGCCAGTGCTCATCTGTGTAACACCTGATTCAGTCCGCACCTCCCAGCGCCCATCTGTCTAACACCCAGTCCAGCACGTACGTGCCAGTGCCCATCTTTGTAACACTGGGTCCAGTCCACGTATGCCATTGCCCATCTGTCTAACATCCGGTCCAGCCCACACCTGCCATGGTCCATCCGTGTAACACCCAGTCCAGCCCGCACCTGTCTGTACCCATCTGTGTAACATCCGGTTCAGCCCGTAACTGCCAGTGCTTTTCTGTGCCTCAGCAGGTCCCACCTGCAACTGTTGTTCCAGTGTCCCTACAGTGCCTGCCTGCATTTTTCATCCCTCCTTCAGGCCATACCAGCCTACCCACTCTAGGGGGTCAGCTGCCACCCTCTGTTGGTCAGTCCTGGAGTAACACCTGGTGCCACCTCCTAGTTCCTCCTTGGGTGGCAGTTTTCGCCTGTTGTTGCTTATAAGAGTTCAGATTTGCTAGGCCACCTAGTTACACCCCTCCATGCTTTCCGAGGGCTATGGCACGAAGCGAACATTGAAATACTTGCTTATCTTTATGAGATTGGCTGATTGTTTAGGATTGTTGTCTTGCTGCAGAATTTTTTGGGAAGCTTTGCTGAAGGTATTGCATAATTGATAAAAAATGGGACACAGCTGGATCAGATTACCGGATGAATCCAATATATATCCATATGCCTCATTATAATGAATATTTCCATTAGGAGTTCAGTCTGAATTCTTTTTTTCTGAGAGTCAGACAAAAATTCTGAGGCAAGTGTTCATTGTAGACCACAGAATAAAAATGAACCTAGCTATATACTAATTTTTTGGAGGTAGAATGAACAAGGAAACAATTCTATAATTTTTTTTTATTCATTTATTTTGTTTTTAAGTGCTGCTCAGTGTGCGGTATTAATGTTTATTCTCTAGGTGAGTACAATTACAGCAAAATGAGATGTTTACAAATCCACATGAGGGCTTGTTTTTGGGACCATTGTTTTGCTGAATTATAGAGTGCTGAGAAAAGATTAAAAAAAGAAAACCTTAAACCTAATTTATTGTACTCATTTATAGAGCACCATTAATTCCACAGCGCTTTACAGACATTATTGGCACTGTCCCCGAAGGGGCTCACAATCTAAATTCCCTATCAGTATGTCTTTGGAATGTGGGAGGAAATCGGAGTACCCGGAGGAAACCCACACAAACACTGGGAGAACATACAAACTCCTCCCAGATGTTGTCCTTGGTGGGATTTGAACCCAGGACCCCAGCGCTGCAGTGCTAACCACTGAGCCACCGTGCTGCCCTACTCATCTCACCTTTCACCTGTCATGCCGTCACCAGCTGTCTAGTCTACTGTATGTTTTTTGCTCCTCAGCCTTTTGGGGTTTCCAGCATTGACTAGGTCAGAGACATTCTGGCACGTAGTGGGACAAATGTGTGACAAAATGAATGTTTACTTTATTTTATTTTTACAGGAGCTAACCTGAACACATACCATTGTACAGCACTTCCATGACACAACAATGTCATGTGAACGTCAGGCGCTTATATCGATGGAAACTTTTCTTATTTCATTTGGCATAATTGAGCAAGTAGTGGACAGACACCTTTTAGGAGTTTAAATTGAAAATATGGCACCTGCTGTAAAGCCATACAACTGTTTTATGTGGACTAGTCTATACATTTCTAAATATTCAGGTCCCTAAACGTGAAACCAAACCAGCACAGGAATTATTAAAGGGAAAGTAGTAGAAAGAGAAGTTATTCCATGTACATATCCAAGAAAGAACCTCCTTTTTTTAGTAGCTCATCACGTGTTTATGATTTTTTCTTCAAATGGTCCCTTTTAGTATTATTTGAATTGGTACTCTAGAAAGGAAGCTCAAAGAGATGTTTATGGTGAGATCTTGTGCTTTTCATCTTAATTACTCTTTGAGGTGTGTTGATGCTCTGTCTCCTATTAAACTAGGAGGACTACAGTACACTAATGTCAGAGCTCCAAGCTCATAAGAGACAATTATGTGGTTTTAGTCTAACATCAAAGTAACCAAGCCCAATTCTATAGGTGTATAAAAACATCATGCCGTGGTCTGTAGACAGAAAATAACAACTCACAACGCACAACTCAGGCAGCTATCAAATTATAAGCACCATGTCTCATCAATCTCATCATTCTGTCCAAAGCCGCTCAGGAGCTGGACACAAGACCTTCAGTTCATCATCTGCTTGCCTACCATCTAAGCACAGCCTTAGCGCCTTATCTACAAACAAAATATCCATTGGCCATAAAGCAATATCAAGTTTTGGCAGTAAAAGTGTGTACGGTGGAGTCTCAGGCGGTGGACATAAGATGTCAGTTGGAAGATTTGGACATGGGTACGGGCTCGGCTATGGTGGCTCTAGCCACGGTTATGGAGGACCTGTTTGCAATGCAGGAATTACTGCTGTTACTGTAAACCAAAGTCTTTTGGCTCCAATGAACTTGGAGATTGATCCAAATATCCAAAGAGTGAGGACTGATGAAAAGGATCAAATTAAAGGCCTTAATAATAAGTTTGCCTCTTTCATTGACAAGGTAAGATTAAATGCAAATGTAATGCTAATTTAAATATATCACTTACGTAGGCTTACATAGGTATTCTATATTTGACTTTGATTCTCCATTTAGATCAAAAAATTGAAAATATTATTACCATGTTGTTTGCTGATTTACACAATAGCCATCAAGAGCATAGAAGCGTGCATGATAATACTACTGTATAAATAAATATATAAGAAGGCAGAAGTATTATAAATGTCAACCTATAGACTTGAAATAAATTTGCTTTGGTACCCAGTTACGTCTCTGCTGGAACTAATGTCAGGACTTCCATTGATAAGAGATTTGGGATAGCTTTCATGACTCAAAGGTACTGATAACTCTTGACCTAGTTTCATTGCCATTTAAAACAGCTGGAATAATTCTGCATATGGTGTAATTCTTGTCTTAAAAAAGCCAGAAACTCGGGTCTGTAGGATGTAAAAATATTTGTCAGCAACCATGTGAAATTCAACCAGGTAGGAATTGAACCCTGACTCCACCAGAAACATAAGCCTGACACAAGCTTGACAACAGAGCCTGAATCTGGGCAAACTTCTTATTTTCATCATTATTGGTGCATCCAGTGGTCACTGTGAAGCCATTTCTCTTCTCTGCTTTTGGAACCTTGAAATAAATGTTAATTTTCCTCATTTGTGGTGAATATTGTTTGAAATCTTTATTTGTAAAAATGATTTGCGCTTAGGATTTGTTCCCTAATAGAAAACTTGTCGATATATAACATCAAATTCCTTACAGTTTAACCCTTTACCCACCAAAAGCATTGCCTAGCATCTTACCCAAATCATGGTGCCCTTCCTAATGCCCTGGAGGGGCATGCAGTCCGGGCAGCTGCTTTATCCAAGAATTTTAACTTTTTTGTGAAAACCTGGACTGTGATTCCATTCCCTACACATTCTGCATTGTTGCCAAACTAGGAAGAGGAGTTGTCCTCATGAAAATGGCTTTAGGGAATTAGGACTTCTTATCTCACATGATGAGCAGAGTGGTAGTGTCAAGAAGAATCTTAAAGGGGTCTGATTTCTAAATTTGCTATGGGACCCAGGGGTGTACCCCAATGGTGGCAGATCTTAAGCTAAAAGTCTGCAGTCACTCTTTGTGACTGCAGACTTATGGATCCTCACATCATGTGCACTGTGTGCTGTGAGGATTCTCCAGGAGTGGGAGTACACATGACTGCAAGCATGTGATTTGCATACATGCCATCTCAAGTCGACTAGATTGGTGATTATTATTATTTTTTGGGGGGAAGCGGGGGGGGTCATACTTTTGCTATGTGGCCTCATGATTTCTATGTACGCTCCTGATGGAACCTCTGGTAACTAAATTTATATAGTTTTTGTATATTTTTCCTTCATTATCACTGACACTAGTAAAATGATAAATTACATGTATGTTAGGCATCATTATACCAAGAAAGGTGAGGAACCTCAGCACACAATCTGGGATCATTACTTGGAGGGATGAGAGTCACGGAATATCAAACAATATTTTCTTTTTATTTTAGGTGAGGTTCCTTGAGCAGCAGAATAAGATGTTGGAAACTAAATGGTCTCTATTGCAAGACCAAAAAACTGCTCGTTGTCAGATTGAACCCTTGTTCGAAGCTTTCATCAGCAACCTCAGAAGACAACTTGAGAGTCTGACATGTGAGCGAGCTCGACTAGAGTCAGAGAGAAGAAATATGGAGGAAGCAGTGGAGGAGTTCAAGTCAAAGTAAGTGTAGTAAGAAAAAAAACACAGCAAAATAATAATTAGTCAGATCAGAGGTTTTTTAGCATAATAATTTAACTTCTTTACAATGAATACAGTATGTAGCCATTGGTATTTCAGGATCCATTTTTTAAAGGAGTTTCCCCCATGAAAAAAAAAATCCATTTTAATTCATAGATTGTAATAATAAAAAAAAGTGTTAAAAAATGTTCCTGTGCTGAGATAATCTTATGAATGTGCCCCTACTGTGTAATGACTGTGCAGGGACATGGTAAGCATATACCATTTATTATGCTTGCTGATATAGTGCCATCTAGTATAAGAGGAGTGTTGAGGCACATGAGAATAATAATTTTTATTTTTATAATGCAATGCCAACTCATAAAACACAGGCTCATCTGTAAAATAAATGAATTAACCCTGTGCTCTCATAGATATGAAGAGGAGTTGAACAGACGCACAGCAGCAGAAAACGAGTTTGTGAGCCTTAAGAGGGTAAGTACTCAATGCATCTTACAAGTAAAACACAAAAAAAGTATTTTAAGCATGTTTTGAGACATATTCTGCAGATAGCTATCTCTCCTAGCTGCACCATAAAAAAGAACACTCGGCTGATGCCACTCTTCTGGCAGCAGCTCATCTCCTAGATCACAAAAAAGATCAGCTGTAGGAATTCCAACAGGCCTTACCTTTCTGTCCCTAGATATCATCTGTTAGGGAAAAATTGGAAGGACCATACACGCTTGGCTGTTTGCCTCCTCCCATCGATATTGGTGGGCCTCAGTTGACTTTACACTACAGTGTGGGAAACCCTTAGAGAGACTTTAGTTAAATTGGACTGAGATTGAATCATAATGCATGTACTGTCCGGCGGCTCTCCCGACCCGAGTGTGACAACTCCACATATTTCTATGCAGCTGTCATGCTTAGGTCGGGAGAGTTGGAGCCTGTCCGAGCATTGTGGTCTGATCTTGGTCCGATTTATATGGCCGCCTGACAACGCCCTTAGAGTGCCGACCCAGGTGGCCAAAAGTAATAAAGAGTGTGGCTATTCAACATTATAGATTAATTCGCTAGCTATGACAGCTACAGGGAATTGAACTTCCACAACTTCTGGAGAATCATAGGTTGCCTTAGATTATTTTCTTCACTTTTTAAAGCAAGCTTCAGTACTTGATTTTTGGTCTAATTTGCATTGTCATAAAATCAGCACATTAAACACAATGTATTTGTCTATCCTATAACTTTCAGTTTCCCTGTATTTTACTGATTCTCCATATTTGATAAGTGTAAGGACATTGCACCAGACTACCGTATATTCACACAGTTGTATTTCTTCTTTCTTAGGATGTGGATGCAGCATTTATGAATAAAGCAGAATTACAAGCCAAGGTTGATTCACTAACAGATGAGATCAACTTCCTGAGGACCCTGTTTGATGAGGTACGTCAGCTATACATTTATATATAAAAACTACAAGCAGATATGATTCACAACAGTCCAGAATTCTCCTGGACCTTCCCGACAGAAATATATACTGGATAGTTTTGAGTTGTCCTGTTTTTTGAAGGGGTATGGGTTGTCGAAACCCAACTCGAAAATGGGTGTTCCCATCCAGTTTTAGAAGTTTCCGGTTGGTATTTCAGTTCCCCTATCAACAGCTATGCACATAACAAGCGGACCAGCTGTCAGTTTTTAAAGAAAGATATTAAATAATATGTTCTCGAAATATAGACGCCTAGTGAATCTTTATCAGCAGTCATTTTGATTGACAATCACAGATTAGTGATGGGAAATTCAACTCTTTTTGGTGAACTGGATTATTTAGCTCAGCTCACAAAAAAGACTACTGTTTCTGATATCAAGCAAGTTCCTTTTAACTATGGAGGGTACCTGGAGATCAACACTATGCTTACAATAAAATAATGCAATTCTTGTTTGGTTGAATCTGCAACCGCTTGCAGTAAGCCAATGGCAGAGCATTTTCCAAGGTTTTGAGCTGCTCTGTTGGTGGAGTTTTTTAGTCATATTGACAGCTGAAATGTGACATATTACCCCCAGTGAGAGCCATTAACAAAGTATGGGTTATTCTCAGTGGGGATTTATCTCTCACTGCTCTTTGCACCAACTTGTTTGTGAACAACCCATCACTATCACAAAGGAAAATTAGTGGGATGAGGGTGTTATATTACCTACTCATAGTTCAGAGTGTCTTCGTTATACCATTCTAAAGGCCCCTTTACATTTAGCGATGCACCAGCGATCCCGACCATGATATGACCCGGTCAGGATCGCTGGTGCATCGCTAAATGGTCGCTAGTGAGCTGTCACACAGGCAGATCTCACAGCGATGCAGCAGCGCTCGGCGGTCGTTGTTACCTTTCAGACACGGCGAGGGTGTCCATCTTCCGCCTGCATCCATGGCTCGCTCGTCGGCACCAGCAGGAAGCCAACGACGAGAAATGGACCAGGCCGATTTCGCGCTATCAGCGATAGCCAGCGGGGGAGCCGGTCGGAGGTAAGTATCACAAGTAGCGATATCGCTAGCAGTATCGCTGTTGCGTCATAAAATCGGTGATGCTTTAGCAATATTGCTAGCGATATCGCTATGTGTAAAGCCCCCTTAACACTAAGGCCGGGGTCATACTTGCAACTGCAATACGAGAAACTTGCGCGAGTCTCTCGCATCAATACCCGGCACTGCCGCCGACACTCGGGATTGGAGCGCTCAGCTGCATAGAAATACATGCAGCCCACATTTTGTTCCTGAGTGCCGGCGGCAGTGCTGGGTATTGATGTGAGAGACTCGCTCAAGTTTCTCACATTAAAGTTGCAAGTATGACCCCGTTCTAACAGAAAGATTACTGAGCAGCGTTCCATACAAAATGCATTAAGCAGCCATTTTAATATGATCTTGTAGGGCTTAATTGTCTTCTGTATTCTGCAGGAAATTGCCCAGCTCCAGGCTCAGATCTCAGATACTTCTGTCATTGTGTCCATGGATAATAGCCGAGACCTAGACCTGAATAGCATCATTGCTGAAGTTAAAGCTCAGTATGAGGACATAGCCAACAAGAGCAGAGCAGAAGCCGAATCACTGTATCAAACCAAAGTGAGTCTACAGCAGTGCTTCTCAACCTTTCTTACCTTGAGAGCCATATTCAGCTCTGAGAGATGGTTGCACGTCACATCCACCTCACACCGTCCATCCCCAGTAGTGACACGGAGAAGCCCCATTACCAGTATGATGACAGCCAAAACTTTCCCACAGAAAGCACATCGAGATCTTGTGTCCCCCCTCCCCTATTGATAGCATACTTACCTCCAAGGCTTCCTACGTTACCTCCATTCGGTGTTCTCATGTCATGCATTCCCACCACACTATGACATCGAGCTTCAAGCACTCTGACTATCAGTATCATCCTATTACCAGCTTACCATATTTATTTCCCCTTTGCTGCATATACATATCTAGATCTGCTCTTTTGCACTAAATTTTTCAGTAGTACACCTGTATAATCACATGGATAAATTTTCCTCCACTGGGTGCAAAAAATGAAGGATTCCATACAGTTACAGCACGCAGTGATGGGGAAACAATTAATCCATAAAGTTTAACAGAATATTTAATTATTTCATGACTTGCCAATTTAATAATTTTGTGTTTTCCATTTTTAATACTTTTCTCCCAAAAGCCTTACCTTTTTCTTTGCATTTTTTTTTTGACCTGTCCATATAGTAGTTTGAGTTTTGCAGGATGAGTTGTAGCGTCACAGAAGCACAAAAATGGTGGCAACGGATGCCCCGAACTGCCATGGCAACCTATTAGCAATCTTGTGATCACATTGTGGGGTGGGGGGGCGATGGTCATTCGATCACGCACCTTAAATGCTGCAGTCGGAAACTGACCGTGGCATTTCAAGCGGTTGTCCACTACAGGAAAACCCTTTTACAATGTCCCTAATGTGCCTAGTAAAATAACTAAAGGAAATCATATTTACCTCTCGGACCAGCAGTGCAGTAATCTTGTAAAATGTTTATGTGATGTCAGCAATGCAGCCAATTGGTTGCCGTTGATGGACTGCAGCCTTCCCACGTCTGTCAGATGGAATGGTCCTGGAGGTAGTGTATGTTTCTGTTTTTTTTAATTTTACTAATTATATTAGGGACATTGAAAAGGTGGTTGTTCAGAAGTCAACAACCTCTTGAAGGGTTCAACAGAATTGATCGGAGCTTGATTCAGTCGCAGACACGGCTAATGATGAAAAGTTTAATAATTATCTTATTAATCCAAACAGTAGCTCATACATTTTACTTAACTTTACATTTTATTGTTTTCATCTTTGATCCTCAACGTGAGAACTGTCGACTGTGCGGAGCTATTGAACTGGTGATTCATTGCTGACACTAACACTACAGCTAATTTATACAATGTGTGATATATCTGTTCTCAGAGTATGAGTGTTACTTCTTTGTAGTATGAGGAATTACGTATGACGGCTGGCCGACATGGCGATGACCTGCGCAACACCAAACATGAAATTGCTGAACTCAATCGTGTTATTCAGAGACTTAAAGCAGAGATCGAAGGCGTGAAAGATCAGGTAATACTAACGGATATTGATATATTTACTGGTTGTTTACACTCATGCATATTGTATTATAATCCATTTATCTGTTCATTTTCCTAGAGAGCAAAACTGGAAGCTGCCATATCAGAGGCTGAAGAGCGTGGAGAAATGGCTGTCCGAGATGCCAAGAACAAATTGACTGAGCTGGAAGAAGCTCTACAAAAAGCCAAGCAGGACATGGCGCGTCAACTGCGGGAATACCAGGAGCTGATGAATGTCAAGCTGGCCCTAGATATTGAGATCGCCACCTACAGGAAACTACTGGAAGGGGAGGAGTGCAGGTTGGTAACTAATCAAGAAATGGTCATGTGAAAAGTATATGTTTGGCTGTATTTATTCCATTGATTAAAATACATTTCCTATATTTCAGGCTGTCTGGAGAAGGAAGTGGCTCTGTTAGCATTTGTAAGTATAAAGCATCTTTTATTTTTACTACCATATTCCTTTTTATCAGAATTCACCATTGTAGCTGGAAGCTATTAGAATTTGTGACCATAATTTAAAGGACTAGAAATTAATTCTAAATCCTATTAAAAGGAATCAGTCACATGGGTTTTGCTCCTCCACATTAGAGCAGAATAATGTCGAGGCAGGTGTCCACCTCCAGCAATGTGTCACTTACTGGGCTATTTGTTGCAAGTTTGAAAAAATCATTATTTGACTCACTGCAGATCTATCAGTTCTCTGAATGCTGAGCCCTGTATAACCCCATCCCCACCACTGATTTTCAGCTTTCTGTGGACACTGTGCATAGGCAGGAAGCTGCCAATTAGTGGTGGGGGGGTAGGACCAAATCTCAGGTTTACTAGTCCTCTAGTAATATTTCCCTCCTGATAAAACATTTACTTAATCAAAACTATGGCAGGTAGCCCAGTAAGTTTCTGATCACTTGACTCAGGGTCTCTGATATGTACATGGGTCGCCCTCCCAGGGCTGTGGGGTACTCGGTACCGGGCCTGTCTCTCAGAGGGGAATGTCACAGCAGCGGTGACCCGGTCCATGGCCCTGGGCGCCCATGTAAAAGGGATTAAGTGATGGAATAAAGTTTATGAGTGAATGAGTCGTGACGCCACCTGTGGTGTTCGGCAATGAAGATGTTAAGCCGACGCTGCGGACAGATCCCCTGGGACAGATGGTGTGGTGCAGCTATGATGTTGTAGCCCTCCACAGGCAGGGCTGTAGTCCCAGGGCAGAGTAGATGAAGAGGGAAGGTGTTGAGGAAGAGGGTGCAGTGCCTGGCACAGGGAAGAAGCAGTGCTGATGGGGTTGCAGAAAGAAGGCAAGGACACAACAGGGTGCAATTTCTTTACCTTTACTTTGCTTGGCAAATGCAGTCCAGGATCCAGATTACAGATGGCACAGGAGCTGGCTAGCTTGGAAGCAACTTAGGAATCTCTCTAGGCAGATGGGTTCTGTAGTCTCCTTCCAAGCGCTTATTTTTAGGTACTTGCAGTACTGTGTTCCACTGAAGTTCCACTTGCTTATTCTCTTTAGAACTCCCTCGTATGGCAGACAGCTGTAGCCTTCCTCTTCTGGCTCACACGTCGCTGTTGTGCCTCCGAGTCATATGTGGGATTAGAGCATTTACAGCTTCCTATTACTCTGGTTTCTGTTGCAGGACCATCAGTGTCCGTACAGCCTTGGAGACCGGGCTCCAGATCATGCGCTATAGCTGGGAATGAGCCTGAACTCTCTGCTCAATCTCCCAGCTCTTCTCCTCCACGTCCACACACGTTGCCCTCCTCACACGAACTAACTAATTTCCCCTTCCTGGCCCCCAGAGAGCAGCTCTTCCCCCAGTTTTGGGTTCAGAGCACCGTCTGCTGGCCTGGAGTGGGAGCTGTGTTGTGTGTTGTATTTAACTGCCAGAGAGATCCTCTATTGCTTCCAAGCATCACATCACACTCCCTAGGAGGAAGGCAATGCCATTGTGGCGACCATACTCCTGGGGGCGCCACATACATCTATTTGTATTCATGTACAGAATAGTTGAAGGCTACCAATATGTATACATTGTTTATGGTTTTTATGTAGGAGCTGTCTGATTACTGATTATATGACGAGCGCAGAAAGAGAACAGTGACCTAATGCGTATAAAACGATAAGACTATTGATGAATATTAGAGCTGTGCTCTGCAAAATGAAGTGTCATGCAGTGTGCATGTAATAGTACACATTATAGTAGTCCACAGAATTTCACCAGTTCATACCAAAACCCATGGGTCCTGAATATGACTGGAGATCGAGACAGCACGAATATGCTGAACTGGATTTACTAGTTGAACAGATCCAAAGTTTATTGATCAATACATAAAAATCTTCACAAGGTGCTTAGAATACAACACTATCCCACAGACCCAACAAACATTTCAAACTTACAAGTCATTAATCTTGGTTAAAAACTAGTAATAGTACACAAATATACACAGTATAAACATAAACATTACACACACATTTATATATATATATATATATATATATATATATACCATATATATATGCAAATTATTTATATATGCAGTATATACACATAGCACAGAGATATATTGCAAACTTATAAGCATTGTACACACTGTACAGATTTTCTCTCTCTGGTAGGCATTAGGCCTTAGGTAGTATTCACTCAGGCATTACAGCTTTGGTCCAAACACAACTGAGCCAGCCCCAGCTCGGTCAAACAACACAGTTAGGCTAAGTGCAAACGTTGCAGAAAATTTCTGCTCAAAAACCTGAATCCCTTCCCAGAAACCGCACCTATTTTTCCCGCGGTGTTTTTTGCGTGGTTTTGATGCGTTTTTTTCCGCAGCGGTTTCTAAAAGCATGGGAGAAGCCTAAACCACGGAAAAATCCGCAAAATTAATGTGCATGCTGCGTTTTTACTGCGATGCGGTTTTTTCACGGTAAAAAATGCATCAATGTGCACAAAAAGTGCAAAATGCATAGAAATGACTGTGCAGCTTATTTTTAGCGGTTTTATAGTGAAAACCGCGGTAAAAACCACTAAAAAACGCTGTGTGTGAACACAGCCTTATTGTCTCTAGCAACCACTGATACTTGCGGTTCTCTGCACACTGCCTGTGCAGACTCTTCTCAGAGAGGGATTCTGGCCTGTCTCACTCTTCGGCTCCAATACACCTCCGGTCTGGTCATCTTCCCTGATGTGACAGACTAAGGAGAATAGCTAGCCTAGTTACATGCAGGGCCAGCCCTGTGATCTACAGAACCTGTAGAGCTAGGATTTAACCCTAGCAAACCTGGCATTGCTACAGTACTTATAAACATTACACATGTATACAGATTAAACACACATACAAATTTCACGCACATATGCATACTACACATACATATATATGTACACATATACACATTACACACATGTATACACATCATACAGGTATGCACAGTTCAGGCACATATATACATTATATTTATATATACACATTGCACACACATTTAGAGTAGACATACCCACAGAGACTTCCCTTTTTTGAAGACAGATAAAGTTTGGACCTGTGACATGCAGGAAGTATGAAGAAGTGTAGCCATTACCCCGCAGTCTCATCTCTGAGCAGCAGTGAAAGCAATAGGTCAGCTGCAAGGCTGAGGGAGAGAGGCAGAGTATGGAATAAGCATCAAGGGCAAAGGATCAAATAATGTGACTAAAGATTCTAGAGGCGAAAGTCGGAGAAACCCGTCAATTTCAGAGGGACAGGCAGACCATCTGATTTGTATGGGCGCCTCCCAACGCTCCTGACATGTCATGTCACGGGAGAGAAGGATCAGGCCTTTGGAACAGCAATGGCAGATTTGTTTTTCTTTTCATGGGAGATGGGTCTCTGGCAGCACCTTTCTTCTCTTTTTCTGCTGCAAACAAATGATTGGTTGGCCAAGTTAAGCGCTCATGTGTAAGGGGCTGTCAGGAGAAGTAGCTGTCCGCCAAATGATCATTCAGCCAACAGTTAGCTCGTGTGTGCGGCCAGCTTAATTCCGCCGACCCAGAAGTGACTATTGTATGTGAACTGTTTTTCATCTGTTTTCTTTCCGTTAGCTGTTCTGCACTCCTCCAGTGGAGGCCATGGAAGCAGAGGACATCATCACAAGAGTGGATTCAGCAAGGGAAGTCTGTCAGCCGGGAAATACAGTTCTGGACATGGGCACAGCTGTTAATAATAAATGGGAGTGTGCCTTTTATTCTATAGTTTGCTTTTCAAAAATATTTGAGCTGATATAAAGTTTAGCTAAACTGACAACTTCTGGGACTTGCCGTTCTTTTAATTTGTTACATGTGTCCATAATAGCAATGTCACCCCATATAGACGTATGGTACACTTTAATTAATGTCAGTTTGCTGACACTATACATCCTAGAAATGTTCTCATTAAAGATTCTACTGTTTAATCTAATCAGCAATCCGGTAACCTCGGTAATTCAAAGCATTTTCAGATAAAATGAAAACATAAAAAAATGACATTGATCAGTCCAATAAAAGCTTTATATTGACAAAATAAATATAAAAGTAATAATTGAAATGATTTGTCCTCAATAATGAAGTACAGAGTCAATGATTCTGTTTTACTGTTTACCTTGTAACATCATTGTAAAGTCTGAAACAATTTAATTTACTTTATACATATACACATATATTTTAATATTGGTCAGAGCTTCATTTTTCCTGATATGAGAGTTTAAAATCCCCTGCATAAACATAGCTTTAAGAAGATTATATTCTGGCTGCTGGTAGCCACCACTAGAGGGGGCTAAGAAGATTACTGCATACAGTGTGCAGTCAGTCACGCTCCCCCTAGTGGTGTTTTTTTAAATAAATGTTTCTGCATGGATATGACAGAGAAATAAAAAGTTCAGACTGATAAAAATATATATGATTTATATCTTTATTTTGATCTAAAAACAAAAATTTTTATCAAGGGTGAACACTGCCTGTAATATGTCTGAAAAACCTAGAATTACTATACTCATGTGTCTGAATGTTGTGTAACTGTAGTGAGTCTTGTCAATCCGATCTGTGTGTTCTGCTTGTAATAAACTAGTCATGCTTGTTTGAAAACATGGTTCTTGCAATTATTTTTTTCAAAAAAGTTTTTAGGGATAAGATTCACTAATTTAATTAAGTATTAATGAAGTAGTAATGGATTTTTCTTATGTTCTATCTTCAGTACCGCACCGCTCTCTTGCTTCATGTCTTCCTGCTTGTGAAGGGGTGGTACACTCCTGATTGATTGACAGTCCAGACCAGCAGCACGGTTGAGAGGCTGACCCAAACTATGCACTCTGTAGCAGTGGAGGAGCACAGGGCCACTGATCTAATGATTCAGCCAGCTTCAGAGCAGCACTTACAAGCTCGAAAGCAAAGAGCTTGCAAGCTTGCACTCCTTGCCTATGAAACTATACTCCTCTGATAGACGACAGCAGTGGCCAGTAACCTAGGCATAGAGTGGCAGACAATAACAGTAAAAATCCCTCCATTATTGAGAACAAGGAGGAATTTTAATTAGAAATCAATTGCAAAATTGCTTGTTTATTATTATTATTATTATTATGCATTTATATAGCGCCATTTATTCCATGGAGCTTTACATGGGAAACGGGAAATATAGACAAGTACAATAAACATGTGTAGGACAAGGGACACACAAGTACAGAAAGAGAGAGGACCCTGCCCGCGAGGGTTCACAGTCTACAGGAGGCAAGCAGTTTGCAAATATACCCGTTGAAGAAGATGAGACAGCACCTCTAAGAAAAAAAGCAATTATAATGACATGCTGTAAGGCTAATACAGAGCAAAGCATATGATAATCTGTCTATAGCATGTTAATATGAGAGACATATTATTACTATGAAAACAATAATAATGACAAGTCTATAAACATTAATCCCTTGGTGACTGAACCTATTTTGACCTCAATGATCACTCCAAATTTTTTAAATCTGACCAGCGTCATTTCATATGGTTATAACTCTGGAAAGCTTCACATTGTACGTTCTGTTAGTGGTAAATTTAGATCGAGATGTTTTGCATTTATTTCTGAAAATATCAGAATTTGGGTGAAAATGTTTAAAAATTCGCAAATTTCAAAATTTTTTACACCCTCATACCAGTGAGTAATGCTCTACAAAATAATAATTAATAAATAACATTCCCCCATATGTATACTTTTCATTTGCGTCATGTTTCAAACATCATTTTATTTTTTGTTAAGATTTTAGAAGGGTTAAGCGTTGAGCGGTAATTTCTCATTTTTTTCAAGGCATTTACAAAACCTGTTTCTTTAGTGACCTATTCATATTTAAATGGACTTTGAAGGGACTATATATTGGAAAAACCCCAAAAATGATAGAATCTTAAAAACGACACCCCTCTAATACTTTAAAACTGTTGTCAGGAACCTTTGAACCCTTCAGGTGCTACACAACACATGAATTAATGCAAAGTGAAATGAAAAAGATATTCTAATTTTTTCACTAAAATGTTCCTTTAGCCTGAATTTTTTTCACTTTTGCAAGGAATAGTGCAAAAAAATGGACCATATAAATAGTTTCTCCTGAGCACATTGATACCCACATGTAGTCATAAACTTTTATTTGGACAAAGCACAGTGTTCGGAAGGGAAGGAGCACCATTTGAATTTTTGACACAAATAGAAATAGAGTGCGCCATATCACATTTGCAGAGGCCCCTAAGGTGCCTATGTAACAAGGTGGCACGGGGTGGTGGCACCCCGGCCCCTTGCACATGAAAAGGCAGATAAAGTTTTATTGCGTTGATCTAGGGAGCTAGTCTGATTGCCGCATGTGGAGTCGGGAAGGAATTTTTTTCCCCCAATGTGAAGCTTTCTGTTTGCCACATGGGTTTTCTTTGCCTTCCTCTCGATAAACATGTTAGGGCAGGTTAGGATAGGATATGGGTTGAATTAGATGGACTTAAAGTCTTCCTTCAACCTTAATAACTATGTTACTATGTTACTATGTTAAGTCCCAGCCCTGTGGCACGGTTAGTTACCTCTGACACACGGTTGCTCTCCACACTGGAAAGGCATCCTCTGAATGCACCACATGTCACACTTCGGTACCAACAGTGGCAAACTTTTAATAAAGATGAGATAAAGGAGATAACACTTCCTGCGCTTTCCCTATCCAGATATGCAGCATTGCTGGCTTCCATCCGGTTCCTGGAAGCACACAATACTTTGGTGGGCACTTCCACAGTTCCAGTGCCCGTTCCCACTGCCCAGCAGTCCTTGGCAGTAAGTAATTGTCCTCCAGGGGTATATCCTGCTCCCGACAGTGGAGCACGTCCTGCCTCAGGCAAGCCTGCCCAGGCTCTGCTCCAGAAGCAGGAAACTGCTGCTTTTTCAGCCTGCTGGGCCAACCCCCTATCTTTACTTAACCCTTTAACCTTAGCACATGCAATAGACAATATACACAGTACACACAGCCACAACATATTGCATTAATAAAACAGTAATACATAACATTAGCATACAGGTAAACCCTCAGGATACCGCACAGGGCACACATGCTCGGCATAAAGGAGAGAGGAGGCAAATGAGGGTCCCTGCCACCTCCTTACACCTATACAGCAGAAACCCCAAACAAGTCACCCCACTTTTTAAGCTATAGTGAGCATTGTGAAACCACAGGTACTACACAGAATTTGATAACATTAGGTCATCATTTTGAAATGTTCATTATTTTTTTTCAAAAAATGTTGCTTTATCCCCAAAATTTTCACTTTAACAAGAGGAAACTCAAAAAATTGGACCCCACAGTTTGATTGCCACTTTCTTCTGAGCACAGTGATACCACAGATGTAGTAAAGAAGTACTGTCTGGACACACAATGGGGCAATTTAGGGGAGGTAATCTGCTGGATCTGTTTCTATCAAATAAATCATGCAATTTCAGATCTACAGGTCAGGGACCATTTGGGATGCAGAGACCATAATATGGTAAGTTTCAAAGTGACTTTCAATCAAACATTCAAAAGGGAAAATGCAAAAACCTGGAACATTAGGAAAGCTGATTTCAACAATTTAGGGGAAAAGCATAATGATATAGACTAGGACCATCTCATGGTACTTGGAGATACCAACCATAAATGGGGCATGTTTAAGGCTATGCTACTAGAATCCTGTAGAAAACTTATACCATCTGGTAATAAAATGTCCAGGAATAAAAATAAACCACTATGGATTAATTAAGACACTGAAGTTTAATCAGACTAAAATCCTGAAGGCCGAAAATACAGAAATAGCATTTAAGGAGTAAAAAGATCTAAGTAAGAAATGAAAAAATAAATCAAGCTAGCAAAATTATCCACAGAGAAACAAATTGCCAGTGACATTAAAACAAATCCCTAAAAATTTTATAAATATATCAATGCCAAAAAGATAAAAAGGTGGCATAGGCCCCTTAAAAGATGATGATTATAATAACAAGATAATAATAGAAGATAAAGAAAAGGTTGAGATTTTAAACAGGCACTTTTCATCCGTGTTCACCAATGAACTAACTGTTCCAGTGATCATTCAGCAAGGCAAGATCAAAGTTCACAACCTGATATAATTAGTTTAACAAAAGAAGAAGTATGACTGCGTCTGAGCAAATTAAACATTGACAAATTCCACGGCCCAGATGGCATTCATCCATGGATACTGAAGGAATTTAGCTCAGTAATTGACAGACCGCTGTATCTTATATTCTTAGACTCTCAGAGATGAGAGAATGAGAGACACCAGACCCAACAATGCAGATGAGCTGAAGGCTGCTGTCAAAGCAACCTGGGCTTCCATAACACCTCAGCAGTGCCACAGGCTGATTGACTCCATGCCACGCAGCATTGATGCAAAAGGAGCCCCGACCAAGTACTGAGTGCATTTACTGAATATACATTTCAGTTCGCCAACATTTCAGATTTTAAAGTCATTTGTTCAAGCTGGTGTTATAAGGTATTCTAATTTACTGAGGTAATAACTTTTGTGTTTTCATTGGCTGTAAGCCATGTTCATCAACATTAACAGAAATAAATGCTTGAAATAGATCACTCTGTTTGCAATAACTCTATATGATATATGAGGTTCACTTTTTGTGTTGAAGAACTGAAATAAATTACCTTTTTGATGATATTCTAATTTTGTGAGATTCACCTGTACCTCTACAGATAAGCATACAACCTGCAGTAACCACCAAACTGCTGAATGACAAGCTCTACCCTCTCCTACTGTATCCTCACTCATCCCTTGTAGATTGTGAGCCCTCGTGGACAGGGTCTTCTATCCTTCTGTACCAGTCATTACTTTTATTATTTAAGATTACTGTACTTGTTTTTTATTATGAGAAACTGGGTCTGAGCAGAAAAAGTAAATTAATGTGCATGCAAAATGTAATTGCATATGAACACATGACCTTTACACAGAGAAAACCAAAAGCAAAACACAAAACAAATATCCTGGAATAAAAAAGTAAAAAAATATATTGAAAAAATTGCATGAAGGTAGTAATAATAGTAATTATAAGGGTATTTAGTTAACATAATTTTGATCAAAATGTCCCACAAGGGTTGCCGTGACGTGGCGGGATGGCTTCTACATTATTTTGATCAAAATTATGTTAACTAAATACCCTTATTATTACTATTATTACTACCTTCATGCAATTTTTGCAATATTTTTTTTTACTTTTTTATTCCAGGATATTTGTTTTGTGTTTTGCTTTTGGTTTTGTTTTTTATTATGTATACCCCTCCTCACATGTGAAGTGTCATTAAATAAATGGCGTTATAATAACAAATAATATTGATAATAATTATCTGCCGATCCGACCCTCACTTATACTAAAACCCTAGTGAACATTTTGGAAATGGGTAAGGAAAAAGGGCTGATCTCAAACAATGAATTTTAGTATCCTACACCAGAGGCACCAGTAATACCTATGTTCTACACCTTACCAAGAGTCCACAAGGGTTTAAACCCACTCAATGGCCAAGTCCCTTTCACTGAACACCAGAATTTACATTGATAAAATAGTTCATCCATTTGTCACCTCACTTCCTTCATTTGCCATGACCATGACACATCACATCTGCTTACAATGCTTGAGGATGTTACTGTGGAGGATAATACCATCTTGGTGTCATGATCCAGGTTGGATTATGACAGATAAATGCACTAGTGACCTTTTTTTTCCTTAAGCTGTGTGCTTAAAGATAATTTTGCCCCCGGTGGCCATTAGGGTCATTGCACTGTGGTGGTTAAAGTTCTAGTTTTGCCCCCCCGTGGCCGTTAGGGTCATTGCACTCTGGTTACTTCAGTTTAGTGCACGTGATTATGAAGCAGGTGTGATTGCTGGCTCTTACCTATAAAAGAGTTTCAGGTGGTTGCAATCACTGTTGGTGATAGTGGTCATTTCCAACCAACCTTGATGGAGGAAGGAGCTAGAGAGAGTTCCTGGCAGCTCAGTCAGAGTCCTGGTGTGGAAGGAGCTAGAGACAGTTCCTTGCAGCTCCGACAAGGCTTGGTGAAGTAGCAGCGATTCTGGAGGAAAGCTGCATTCTGGTGGTGGACTCTGTTGCTGGGAGCAAGAGCAACAGAGCAAAGCTAAGTGGTGTTATCCCTGTTTGTGACTTCCCTTATGTGTGTTTCAGTGCAGTGGTGGGATTAGTTTCTTCACCGTCCATTCCACTAGAGAGGGCTAGGTGCAGGGCGAGCTAGGGTTTTAGGTTCCAGCTCGGTGACAGGTGCGGAGCCTGTATAGGGACTGTTAGGAGTGTGGAGACTGGCTCAGGGGAGTGCAGAAGGTCTCCACGTCCCCATTCCCTATCGCAGGGCCCTCCATTATATGAGTTTCCCTGGTGTTTCCCCTTATTATTTAAATTCGCCCTGCTGGAGGCAGTGTATCCAGTTGCATGTGTAATTCTGAAATTCGCCTGCTGGAAGCGGTGTATCCGGCTGCACGTTATATTATATAAATTCACTCTACTGGAGGCGGTGTACCCAGGGTCTCATGTGTCAGAGAAATTCGCTCTGCTGGAGGTGGTGTGTCCAGTCACACGTTGACCATCACATTATCACCAACCTAACTTTTTTTTATGCTGAGCCATGGACCCAAGGCAGACCTTTGCCCAAATGCTGCAAATCTTTACTGATGAGATTAGAGGGCTTCATGGTGAGTTGGTGCAGCAGCTGCAGCTGTTGGTGGGCTTTGGGGGTCTGGTTCAGGCACAGGCTCAGCCAGGGGAGCTTGACCCAACTCGTAGAAAATATCCATCTACGTATAGGACATCATGAGGAGTCCTTGTCATGCTACTCTTGGAGGGAATGCCAGTACCTATCATTTTAGGCCTCCCTTGGCTGAAAAAACACAACCCGGTAATAGACTGGTGGGCGAGAGAAGTGGTCAGCTGGGGGCAGTCATGTGAGGGCTGCTGCCTAGGGACTACTGTCTCTGCCATCTCTCTTCAGCCGACCCCTTTCTCTCCAGTGAGAGCAACAGATGTGCTGCAGGAGAGTAGGGGCAAGTCTCAGCCCTCGCCATTAGCCAACCCTGGGAGGTGCAGACCTCGTGGTGGAAGGGGTTGGAGGGTGGTGTACCCCATGGTGAATTGCAGGGGTGTGAGTGTGGTGACACAGGGGGACGCCTCTGTTGTCAGTTCCAGAAAGAGTTCACCGTATTGTGACAAACGAATGTGTTGTAATAAACATTCAGGTCCGGACCTGTGTGTGAACGTGCATGTATGGGTGGCTACCAAAAAACATCCAGTGGAAGTGTGTTGCGGAGTCTTACCAGCTCGAGTTACCCCCAAACATACACATACACAACTCTTTCCCCAGGTCAGCGCTTCGGAGATGTGTGGTGACTCCAGAACATACATTGCCAATACCAGCGGTGCTCATTTGTCATCAACCTGACGTGCAGGTAGTTGCAGGGGTGAACTGTGGATCTGGGCATCCCCACTGTAGGTGGTTCCCTGATGAGGAGCGGTCTTGAGGGTCCGGAGGCCCCTCATTGAGGGAGGGTACTGTCATGATCCAGGTTGGATTATGACAGATAAATGCACTAGTAACCTTTTTTTTTCCTTAAGCTGTGTGCTTAAAGATAGTTTTGCCCCCGATCGCCATTAGGGTCATTGCACTGTGGTGGTTTCAGTTCTAGTTTTGCTCCCGGTGGCGATTAGAGTCATTGCACTCTGGTTACTTCAGTTTAGTGCACGTGATTATGAAGCAGGTGTGATTGCTGGCTCTTACCTATAAAAGAGTTTCAGGTGGTTGCAATCACTGTTGGTGATAGTGGTCATTTCCAACCATCCTTGGTGGAGGAAGGAGCTAGAGAGATTTCCTGGCAGCTCAGTCAGAGTCCTGGTGTGGAAGGAGCTAGAGACAGTTCCTTGCAGCTCTGACAAAGCTTGGTGAAGTAGCAGCGATTCTGGAGGAAAGCTGCATTCTGGTGGTGGACTCTGTGGCTGGGAGCAAGAGCAACAGAGCAAAGCTAAGTGGTGTTATCCCTGTTTGTGACTTCCCTTATGTGTGTTTCAGTGCAGTGGTGGGATTAGTTTCTTCACCGTCCATTTCACTAGAGAGGGCTAGGTGCAGGGCGAGTTAGGGTTCTTAGGTTCCAGCTCGGTGACAGGTGCAGAACCTGTATAGGGACTGTTAGGAGTGTGGAGACTGGCTCAGGGCAGTGCAGGAGGTCTCCACGTCCCCGTTCCCTATCGCAGGGCCCTCCATTGTATGAGTTTCCCTGGTTTTTCTTATTATTATTTAAATTCGCCCTGCTGGAGGCAGTGTATCCAGTTACATGTGTAATTCTGAAATTCGCCTGCTGGAGGCGGTGTATCCGGCTGCACGTTATATTATTTAAATTCTCCCTACTGGAGGCGGTGTATCCAGGGTCACGTGTGTCAGAGAAATTTGCCCCGCTGGAGGCGGTGTGTCCAGTCACACGTTGACCATCACATTTGGCCTCTGTTGATGTGGAGACCCTCTACAGTAGCATCCCATGTAACCCAGGACTCTCGGCAGTAAGAGAATTTCTGAAAAAGACGGCAGTTCAGTGCAGTAAACATAGGTCAGTGGAGGAACTTCTAAAATTCACTTTGACACACAACTACTTATTTGATGGGAGGTACTTCCACCAGCTCAGGGACACGGCAATGGGGAGTCCCAATGCCTACACGTACACCAATCTGTCCCTAGGCTGGTTGGAAGAAATAGTGATCTTCGGAGAGAAAGAAAGATGGTGGCACCCACGCATCAGCCTCTAGGCCAGATATATATCGATTATATCTTGATATTTTGATTTGGCCCAGAGTCTGATTTTAGGCTGTTCGTGAAGGCATTAACAATAAGGCACTCGGTCTTAGATTCACGTTCGAGTACCAGAGATGTCGCATTACATTTCTGGACTTAACAATCACAAAAGAGGATGGAAGTAATGGAATGTGCACAAACCATAAACCTACAGCCACAAACAGCCTTTTAAAGTGGGATAGCCATCATACAGTGGTCTTAAAGAAGGGCATGCCAAAAGGCCAGTTGCTCTGCGTCAAGATATATTGTTCAAAAATTGGTGTTTTCAAAAGGCAGGCTGACGATCTTTATCATAGATTCTGCAATAGGGGTTATCCATGCCAGGTTCTAAACACGTTGTATTCTGAAGCACTTAAAAGAAAAATAAGATCTCTTCTGATAAATCAGAATAAGAAACAAGAAACTAATATTACAAGAATGTTCAGTATCTTTGATAACTGGGCTGACAGAATATACCATACTCAAATCTGTAAGAGACATTGGGGGATTCTATTCAGAGATACTACCGTGAAAGGACTGATTCCATCCTCTCCCAGTATCACATGCAGAAGGGGAAGGTGAATCAGTGATTGTCTTGCCCACAGTCTATATCAGAGACCCCTGAAGCCTGCAACTTAGTTTGATAGAAAACCCTGTGGTTATTATAAATGTGGTAAGTGTTGTATGTTTAAGTGGATGGACATACAGTGGTGTGAAAAAGTGTTTGCCCCTTCTTGATTTCGCATTCTTTTGCATGTTTGTCACACTTAAATGTTTTTGATCATCGAACAAAGTTAAATATTACACAAATATATCAAAAGTAAACACAAAATGCAGTTTTTAAATGAAGGTCTTTATTATTAGGGAAAAATAAATCCAAACCTACAGGGTCCTGTGTGAAAAAGTGATTGTGTCACTCTTAGAAGCAATAACTGCAAACAAGCATTTGTGATAACAACACTTTGGAGGAATTTTGGCCCACTCATCGTTGCAGGATTGTTGTAATTCAGCCACATAACATTGGAGGGTTTTCTGAGCATGAATCATCTTTTCACAGTCATGCCAGACCATCTCAATTGGATTAAGGTCAGGACTTTGACTAGGTCACTCCAAAGTCTTAATTTTGCTTTTCTTAAGCCATTCAGAGGTGGGCTTGGTTTGTTTTGGATCATTGTACTGCTGCATAACCCAAGTGCGCTTCTGCTTGAGGTCATGAACAGATGACCGTACATTCTCCTTCAGGATTTTTTTGGTAGACAACAGAATTCACGGTTCTATTTATCACAGTAGGTCTTCCAACCATTACACTACCATCACCATATTTTACTATTGGTATGTTCTTTTCTGAAATGCTGTGTTACTTCTAAGTCAGATATAAAGAGTCATATATAGAGATGGGCAGACTCCTGGATGTTCGGGTCCGGCGGGTTCGGCCGAACAGTTACAAAAAGTTTGGGTTCAGGTACTTGAACAGTACCCAGATCCAAACCCGAACCTGGAATCCATTCACTTCAATGGGGGGCCCGAACATCCAGTGTTTGCTGTTATGATTGGGTCACCGAGGAGGAAAGCAAGACCAAGCTAAGCCACAGAAAACCAGAGAGGTTGGTAACTAAGCGGATTGCAGACACCTGATCCTATCCACACATCTAGCAGTAGCCGTGAAGCGTACCTACGATGATCCTAGATGCCTCGACACAGCCGGAGAGCTAAATAAGCCTAAAGCAAGAAAGGGGAAATCTAAACTGTCCCAGAGCAGACCCCAAAGGAATAGATAACCCCCAAACATATTGTCGGTGAGACAAGATGAACACACAAACGCAAGTAGGAAAATAGACAGAGCAAACGATGGGGCCCACACTAACTAGACAGGACAGGAAAGGAAAGACACTGTCTGTAATCATGCAAAAAAACCTGCAAAAAATGTCCAACACGTCTGATAGAAAAATACTGAAGTCGCACGACTTCGCCCACTATATCAGCACTCTGGTATATTCTGAAAGCAGAGCAAAAAGAGGCCAATCTAATAAGGGACAAAAACAAACTGGCACAAGCAGTAACACATGGATGGAGATTCAGCACAGCCCCAGCCGGGGCTGGCTGACCACACAAAACTGAAATACACAAAACCAGATCAAATGTGAGCAATAGCAAAAGAACACTTAGCTGAGCATGCAGGGACTGAGCTGGAAACTAAGACCTCAGGAAGCAGGAAAAAGTCACCAGCAGGGATAAAGGGAGTCGGCTGTCTTATATCCAGTCAGAAACCCCAGATCTCCAATCGTCCTCCTCATTATCAGGTGGCAAGCCTCTGTCAATCAGATCAGCTCCATTACCTCCAGTAACCACCAGAGGGAGCCCAGAAAGAGATCTCGGGACCCCTCTGTCAATATAACCAGCTCCACTACCTTCACTAGTAATCAGAGGTAGGCCAGAAGGCGAATTCACAACAGTTTGCCACTCTGTCATGTGCATGACAGCACGGCAAACACCGCTTCTGATCAGCGGTGAAATCATCCCCGCCGGTCAGAGAGCACAGTTCCCATGCTGTCAAAAAACAGCGTGAGTGCTCAGTTGTGATCGGAGGTATAAAGTTTACCTCCAGTCAATGGTGTCAGCTGATGGGACTACTGATCCCATCATCCGACACCTGCAGCCACTAATAACAATGAGAGCAGGAGCGGTAGATGGAAGTATTCATTAGCTGCTCCTGCACTGTAAATAAATAATTAAAAAAATGTTGTGGGTTCCCCTGTATTTTTGATAACCAGCCAGGCAAAACTCACAGCTGGGGGCTACAACCCTCAGCTGTCAGCTTCAACAAGGCTTGTTATCAAGAATAGAGGGGTCCACTCGCTGTTTTTCTTAATTATTTAAATAATTTAAAAAAACGGCATGGGGTCACCCACATTTTTGACAAACACCCTTGATAAAGCAGACAGCTAGGGGCTGGTATACTGAGGTTGGAAAGGGGCCATGGATATTTCCCCCCAGCCTAGAAATAGCCCACAGCTACCCACAAAAGGCACATCTATTAGATGCACCAATTCTGGAGCTTTGCCCGGTTCTTCCCAGTTGCCCTGCATCGGTGGCAAGTGAGGTTAATATTTGGGGGGTTGATGTCACCTTTGTATTGTCAAGTGACACCAAGCTCACGACTTAGTAAAGGAGAGGCATCTATAAGACACATATCCATTACTAATCCTTTATTTTTATGGTAAATAAACATACAGCCAGAATAAAGCCCTTTATTAGAAATAAACCAAAACACAGTTTTCCATTTTTATTTGAAAATTACAAACACAGTTATACTCACCTAATGCCTAATTCCACCAAAACCCTCATCTCCTGTAATACAAGTAAAATAAAAAAGCAACAATATACCATACCTGTCTGTTGTTCTGTCCCATGCCTTAATCTGTGTCTGGGGGATAAAGATTTAAAAAAAAAAACACATTTGAAATGTTGACTCACCAAAACCCTGACTAATGCACTAGCAGGATGCAGCAGACCTCCATTGATAAAGGCTGGGGCAGCACAGGTGCAAACCACTGATGAAAACAGCCAGTAACCCAAGAGGGTCTGAGTGCCTAGTGGAAAAAATGCACACAAATAGGGCTTGCATAGGACATCAGTCACACAGATAAGTGTGGTGCAAAGTGTCTGAACAGCCTATTAATGATGCCCATAGTATTAGCAGGCAGGCTGCTCAGCACTATATATATGAATCACACAGAAAAAACCAAGCCAACATAAAGAGGTCTAGCTGCATCCTGCAAAAATGATAAAAAGTGCAAAATGGAGGGCCACTGTGCCCTCAGTACCAGTCAGTGAGATCAGCAGTGCTAAATGGGAGCGGTTGGGCCGTGCCATGGGTGTGACTAGTTGTGAAATGGGTGTGTTCGGGGCGTGGCATAAAAATTGCCACAGAAGAAAAAAATTCCGGCACTCTCAATTTTTTCTTCCGTATATTACTGGGACTGGTACCCCTCTCTGTGCACCTCCTGGAAATTTATCAGAGTGACGTGTCTTAATTGATTTACTAAAATTTGCCACAGCGCGCACTGCAGCCTATATCCCTTTTTCCCTTCTTCAAAAGTTGGGAGGTATGATGGTGGGCCCCAAGAATAATTTTTCTCTGGTGGGTCCAAGGTACTCCATCCGACGCTGGTATGAACTGTGGCTCTCTGGCCGGCGGGGATGATTTCACCGTCAACCAGAAGCAGTGTTTGCCGCGCGGTCATGCTTTACATGATTGGATGAACATATATCTAATTATATTCAGTAATTTAACCTCCCCTTTCTATCATTTTATATTACTATTACTATAATCCTAGAAAGAAAAAATGTGAAGCTATCTGTTGACGTTGTGCATTCCATTGTGAAGCGCCTATGTCATATCCAACCATGTCATCGCACGTGCATGGTTTGAAATCTAGAAATTAAAAAATATGATGATATTTGTTGATTTTGTGCATTCCAGTGTGGAGCTCTTACATCATATCCAACTAAGCCATTGTGCACTTGTGCTTTGAATATTGGTCTGTGCTCCAGCCTGGAAATCAAGCGTTACTTCCGAATGCGGCATCACGCATGTGCGTGATGAATGTGATTATCATAATCAGACTGATTTTCTTGGATGAGGGAAAATACAGTTGTGTGCCCTTAGCATTAATCTGACAGAAAATAAATCTGCATGCATCAGTATGAAATCAAAGGCATGATTTTACACAAAATGGTGCTTTAGACTGAGTCATGCACATTAGACCAGTCTTGTTCATTTTTTTCCACCCCTTCTTTAAAGAGCCATAACCATTTTATTTTATGTTTACTTAGTCATATGTGGGCTTGTTATTTTTTATGGGAAAATCTGTATATTAATATTACACTATTCATTTTACCATATAAAATACTGAAAAATTGGAAAAAACTCCAAGAAGGGTAAAATGATTAAAAAATGCAATTCCGCCATGGTTTTTTGGGTTTTATTCTTACAGCGTTCAATGTGCTGTACACCGATACCAAACATTTGTACTTATTTATATTTTAGTGGTTAGGTTGGTTGGAAAAATTTCCAAAATTTGCAAAACAAAAATGTGTGGTGCTATTTTCTGAGACAAGTAACTTTTTTGGTTTTACTTATTGTTTTAATCCATCTAGAGGACTTGCATAAGAGATTACTTGATTGGATTGTAGGTATCATATCACTCCACGATGGCTGATCAAAAAAGGAATCGCGAAGTTTGTCAGATGAGAGGTAATTAGCAAGGCTCCCATGAAGTGGTCATTGAGTATTGATCTAGCTACTGGACTGGGGACCTGCAAATAGATTCTCCCCCTAAGCATGATTATTTAGATACCAATATTAGTGATTGAGAGTGGTGTCTAAATGGCTAAACAACAGTGGTTAGATTTATCTCCAGTTGCGGTTGTTAAAGTCAGGTGTCGGCTGTATAACGCAGCCATTACTTTCCGTTTATGAAGCCAACTCCATACACTGGATCCCTACATAGAACACACTGGTACACCCTACCTTGGAAATTATTTAAAATATTGTTTCAGTATAGACATTGGTAGCATATTGGTAGTATATATAATTGGTTTCTGATTAGTAGGGGTCCAGTCACTTTGGCCATTCTGAGCAACACTGTCACTGTTGTATGGAATGTGGCACTTGGACCCTTCTGATCAGACAATGGTGGCTTAGTTTAGCAATGTTGTCTACAATGTTTATCTCGAGACAACCTATGTAAGAAAATATGGAGTCATTACTGTAAAATATGAAATACTGTTCTACATTAAACATGCATTCAGTTGGTTCAGAAAATAAGGCATACGTAAATGCCCTGTTCATTCAGACAAGCGTAGCATCACTCCATGTACAGCAGCATTTTATGCCTTCACATGATCATCCTCAGTTAGCTCTGCTTCACGTAACAGGACAGCATCATTGTTTTAATAAGATATGCTAAAAACTAATAAAAGTGTAGCAGCTTTGAAAATACACGCTGATGATTGTTTTATTTTCTATGAAAGAAGGAGGAACCAATGTCACCAAGCTAGAGTCATAGATAGTAATAGCCAGGTCTTTATTAGAGACTACACCCACTTTAGGTATATAAGGGATGGAACAATTGTCAGTTCCATAGCACAGCTTGGGTGAGCATCACTTGTACATTGAATCCTTTGCAAATCATCTACCTGAGAAGAACCATCATGTCTCATCACTCCATCCTTGCCTCCTCTGGACACAAGCACTTCAGCTCCTGTTCTGTTGCTTTACCCAAACATTCCAGCTCCCACAGCATCTTATCCCACTCTTCTAAACATATGGGCCATGGACACAAGAAACAACACTGTTTCAGCAGTGCAAGTGCCCATAATATTGGATCCAAGGGACACAAGATCTCAGTTGGAAGTTTCCATTCAGGGAAGAGTGGACATGGATCTGGGTTTGGCATCGGTGGCAGTGGTCATGGATTTGGAGGATCTGGTTTTGGAGGAATCACCTCTGTTACTGTCAACCAGGGTCTCCTGGCTCCCCTGAACTTGGAGATTGACTCAAACATACAGAGAGTGAGGACTGAAGAGAAGAATCAGATCAAAGGTCTCAACAATAAGTTTGCTTCTTTTATTGACAAGGTGAGTAACAATTCATTATTGAAAAGTTATTTAGTTAAGGTGAGCATTTAAAGAAGGGAAGCAGGGACTAAGGAAAACCATATGCAGATTAGTACGGAATTTATTAAAAGACAGGAAACACAGTTGTCAATAGTACAGTGATATAATCAAAAGTGGGGTACGGCAAGGATCTGTACTAAGGTGTGTGAATGGGCAGATACTTGGCAAATGAGATTTAATGTTGATTAATATGGAGTAATGCACCTAGGACCAATTAATCCTACTGCTACATATACATTAATGGGAGTTTACTGGGAACTACAGAACAGGAGAAGGACTTGGGTATTCTGATTACAAGTAAGCAGATCAGCATTACTCAATGTCATGCAGCAGCTGCAAAAGCTAACAAGATTTTAGGATGTATAAAAAGAGAGATAAAATCTCGCAATCCCAACTTATTGTTTCTCCTTTATAAATCACTGGTGAGGCCACATCTAGAATATGGGATTCAGTTTTGGGCTCCACATTTTAAAATGGAAATTCAGAAGTTAGAGGCAGTTCAAAGGCGGGCAACTAGATTATTACAAGGGATGGAAGGCCTCTCATATGATCAGAGATTGGACAAGTTGGGCTTGTTTAGCTTGGAAAAAAGATGCCTCAGAGGAGATTTCATTTATATGTATAAATACATGTGTGGTCAGAACAAAGGACTGGCACATGATTCCTTCCAAAGACCACACTAATGACCAGGGGCCACTCATTAAAAGTGAAAAAGGCAATTCTGGCAGGAAAGGCTTCTTTACAGCTAGAGCAATTAGACTGTGGAATGCCAACCACAAAAAGTAGTAATGGCAGACACTATGACAGTTTCTACAAAAGGGCTGGATGATTTCCTCAGTACACATAACATTGTGGGATATAGATAATTCAGCAACAAAAAATGTATCATTGGTGGAGAAACACGGAACATAAAGGACCTAGGTCTTTTTTCCACCTATGTAACTATGATGAAATTAATTCAAATCTGTGATATGCTAATTGTTACTTGGAGATCTAGGCAGATAATTGCCATTAAACTTTCTTAGTAAAAAGCAAAAATGCATTTTAACAGGTGAGATTTCTGGAGCAACAGAACAAGATGCTGGAGACCAAATGGGCTTTTCTTCAAGAACAGAAAACAGCCAGGTGTCAGATTGAACCTCTATTTGAGGCTTTTATCAGTAACCTCAGGAGGCAACTGGAGAACCTGGAATGTGAGAGGGCTCGTTTGGATGCAGAAAGGAACAGTATGGAAGGAACTGTGGAAGAACTGAAGAGACGGTAACGGCATAATTGCCTTCTTTGATTATCTTAAATGTTAAAGATAGGACAACTCCTTTATGCCATATCTGAGTAATATAGCATAATTGTCCGATAGATAAGAGTCATACTGGGATTTTTAGTTGTCTTGAGAACAGGGTCCCATCGCATGCAGTAGGGAATGGAGAGCTTTCCATTATCTTAACCAATGTTAACTTCAGCTTCGTCGTCTCTTGGCATAGGTCAAATGAAAGTAATAAGTTGCAATAAGGAATCACACTGTAAGCAGTACTTTATGAACTGGAATATTAATTAGCTATGCTATTGAGAAGTTGTAAAACCACTCAAAATCACAGAACTAAACAGACTCTAAATGGTGAACTTCTGTAGAGCAGTTTTACTGGCTTTATCTTCAAGTTATAAACAGTCCTAGAATATTTCAACATGTGTTCTTGGTCCAGGGAATTTTCTGAAGGTACACCTGAATAATGCCAACCCAAGACCATCTTTTGATATTAAATTTAGAGTTCTTCACTCTCAGTAAATCCAACAAAGTAATGTTCCTGATATATCCTCAAGCTTCAGAAAGTATAGTTATGGTTTTTCATACCATAATATTTCTATAATTACTATTATTTAACTCAGACAGTACCCAAGCGCAGGTTAACTTTATATTACTGCAGTGGTTTATAAGTAAGAACTATTTTATTTCTATACATTTCTACAGTAAATCTAAACTTTTGTCTTTGTAAAGATACGAGGAGGAAGTCAACAGACGTACCGCTGCTGAGAATGAATTTGTATCTCTGAAGAGAGTAAGTGGTGGAAAGGACTTATAATGTATTTACAGTTTTGGTGAGCAAGCACTATATACTGTATATTGACGTTGCATGTCACAGTATATATGATGTGACATGCTATTCATAGTTTTTCTGTGCATGGATGCTGGTGGACCTCTGTTTTTTTGCTTCAATCTGTTGCCTGGAAGGGAAATTTGGGCCCACTGACTGTGCATCCTGATGAACATTTTTATCAAAGCTGTTCCATATTTCTAGATTACATACCGTATATCTTAATGTTGATGTTCATATATATTTCTTGTTTCGGGTTGTAGGATGTTGATGCCGCTTTCATGAACAAAGCTGAACTCCAAGCTAAGGCCGACTCTCTTTCTGATGAGATCAACTTCCTGAGGACTCTCTACGATGCGGTAACATTTCTAATACTTTCAAAATCACAAAAATGAATGATTTTATTACAGTAAATGGTAATGTTATTATGTATTACTCTTCAGGAAATCAGTCAGCTCCAGGCTCAGATCTCAGACACCTCAGTGGTTGTGTCCATGGACAACAGCCGAGACCTGGACATGGACAGCATCATCGCGGAGGTCAGAGCCCAATATGAGGAGATAGCCAACAGGAGCAGAGCTGAGGCCGAAGCCATGTACCAGTCAAGGGTAAGGTTGATAAATTTTGTATCATGACGCTGGTAAATTCATTTCATGTTCAGTGAGATATCAGACTTTTTTTTTCTGTGTCTGCAGTTTGAGGACTTGCGTATGGCAGCTGGAAGAAATGGCAATGATCTGCAGAACAGTAGGAATGAAATCGCTGAACTCAACAGATCAATCCAGAGACTCAAAGGAGAGATTGAATGTGCAAAAGCCCAGGTATGACTAGCAACAATCCAATAATACCTATTTTTATTTTTTATGGTCATTGCAAGTGTCAAATATATTTTTTATAGCTTGGAGGCTATGCCAGGTTCAGATACAAATAAAGAATATTATCAATACATGAAGCATTATATCTGAAAAACAACATTTTACTGTGTAGTACTGTACATACTGTAGATAAAGAACCAATTTATGCTTTTGTTTCTAGCGTGCTGCCCTGGAAGCTGCCATCGCAGAGGCTGAGGAACGTGGTGAAGCTGCTGTCCGAGATGCCAAGAACAAACTGGCTGAACTGGAGTCTGCCCTACAGAAGGCCAAGCAGGACATGGCTCGACAACTGAGAGAATACCAGGAGTTGATGAACGTCAAACTGGCTCTGGATATTGAGATCGCCACTTACAAGAAAATGCTGGAAGGAGAAGAATGCAGGTAAGTTTAATGGTTGCACACAAATTACCATGCTATATAGTAGGAGGCCTATGATGATGCCATAATATAAGCCAAATTTATAACATCAAAATCTTTGAATAGTCACAAAAGATCACCAAGAATAGTATATAATGTAATATAAAAAAATATATCAAAATGACATTACACATTATTGATCTCACCTATCTGGGATCGAGATTGGATTACTTTGGGAGTTCCTTGAATCTTTTTATCATATGTAATATATTATTGAAATCAATATATATAATTTACATATGTGTCTAACATATAACATATTTATTTAAAATTGTAAAAGTAAATCAATGTGTCTTACAAAAAATCTTTCCTAGTGTCGCATCTTACTGAATTCATTATATTCTTTCCCATATATTTTTCAGACTTGCTTCAGATGGCCATGTTAATATTTGTAAGTATCAATATTAAGATTAGCTACCTCTCTGTGAACTAAGCATGTGCATTATATGTCCATGTGAAGTCAATAGCTGTAATTCCAGGTGAAAGATGTTGCTGTCTATACATAGATACATACGTACATGTAATGCATGGGAAGGTTGGTCTTGCCAGAGCAAAAGTTGGCTCTTAGAGTAGAGGCCTGAAGGAGAGACCCCATCTGTTATACTAAATTCTCTTATTTGGCTTCCTGATACCCTAAAATATATAGATATAAAGGGAAATGAAGTTTTATTTCTCTGTATAAGTAACTGAAGACATTATCAGAATATATTTACTATTGTGTTTTCATCTATGGATTGAAACTTGTGTCACATTTGGACGTTATCCCCTATCCATGTGATAATGGATAACTTTCTGATTGTTGGGTGTCTCACCAACGGGTCCCACACAAGTCCTGGGAACGTGGTTCTGAAGAGCCTTGTCAAAATGCACAGGAGATCAACCCTATTCATATCCATTCATTCTTTATGGGACTGACCGAGATAGCAGCACTCGGCAGTCCCATAGACAATGAATGGTGTGGAGGTGCACCTTCTTGACCCTCACTTTGTTGAGATGGGAATAACCAAAGCCCTATTATAAGAAGTTGCTTATCCTATAACTAGATGATAACTCCCAAATTTTGCACAAACTAATAGAAATCACATTGCTGTCTTAGTAAGTAATGGCATAATGCTGGAACATGCAATGAATTAGTGATTTCATGGGGTCTGACATCTAGAAAGCCAACAGATCTTGATATCTTGATATTGAAGGGGTTCATATTATAATAAACTATGTGACAAATGCTTCCCCTGTTATTGTGTAGCTATACTATATGTGTCTGGTGCTACATGCTACTTTTATTTGTGGTTGAAATATATTGTTTTGTCACCATGATTGATCGAGGATCTTATCTTCTAAGCTTTGACCAATCTATTTCTGTCATATTTTTCAGCCGTTCTTCACTCCAGCACTGGTGGAAAGCATCACTCAGGAGGAAAGTCCCATGGTGGAAGTGGACATCATCATCATCACCATCATCATAAAGGAGGATTTAGCTCCAGCAGCCACATCTCTGTTGGCAAGCATCACTCTAGCCATGGCCATGGCCATGACCATGGACATGGACATGGTCATGGACATGGACATGATCATGGACATGGACATCACTGCTAAAGTGGACAACAAATTACATGTTTGCGCAGTGAGGAAGCTGTAATATATATGCAGCTGCTTTCTATGTGTATATTTGCAACTAGTCTGCTAATCTAGCCTTATCAAATGAATGCATTACCTTGTATGTAATACTGCATATTGCTTTAATAAACTGCGTTGCTTGTTCACCTCTTAAAATCTACTACTTTTTCAAATGTGCACTTTTCAGAAGGTAGAAAATGTTGTTCTCCAAGAGAAAAGTCAAATTTGGACTTAAAAATTTAAACAAAGAATTAAAAATCCCCAACATATAAGAATTTCCAATTAAGAATTGCCTTCTTTAACTACTTCTGGACTTCCCAAAGACTTTTTAATTCTAGAAAGTCACTTTAAAATAGAGTAACTGCAAAGGATCTGGATCTGGGGTAATATACCAGCCCCAGTTACAGGGGAAATCTGATTAACAAAAAAGTAATTAAATATTGAAATGTCCTCCAAAGCTCTTGTAGGACATTATGGAGGACACAATATGTGAAATAAATGAAAGGTAAAAAAAAAAAAATTAATTAAAATAAGCTAAAACTAAAAGAAAGTAAACAAAGAAAAGGCTTCTGCAATCCAATTTATTAGTATTCCTGCCCCTTCAGACAAAAAAAGTTTGATATTTTAGTCATTCTTAGTGGTCGTAGAATAAAAAAAAATGAAAGCAGGCACATATTTCCTTTACTTTCCCACTGACATTGCCCAATATCTTGCAAACAATACAAAATAAAGTATGAAAATTGCATAAAATTTAAACAAAAGAAACTGATAGAACAGTTTACCGATATCTGGATGTATGAAAACATGAGCTTGGTCAAGAACATGGAGTAAAAAGCCAGATATTGGTTAAACAGAAGCACTTTGTATGGCCATCACTTCTATCACAAATGCAAAAACAAGGGTTTATTTTGTAGAATTTGTTTTTCATGGCCTGGTAGCCATTTGTGAATTCAGAACTACAACTGTAGTGCACATACCTAGTTTCTAAGGACACATGTTGCTAAAAAAAAGAGCAAATAATAATACCGTAATATAAAGGTGAAGCATGGAGCCGATAGGTCCTAACTCCACAGTTCAGTCTATGTGAAGGTTGAAGATGATGCTGGGATCTTTGATTCACATGACCTTTTTTTAGCAAAAATAAAACTTGGCACTCAACTTATTTACGAGATCCAGAAGTAATTTTTAATGCAGTCCAGTCAATATGACAATTCGGCAGTCTAATAATAATATAGGAAAATAAAATGACATGAGAAAAATGTATATACATAATTAATACAATGTCAAAAGAGAAGAAAAAAACAAAACCATAATTACAACCATTATCCTCATGGTGTGGAGGGGTGCATAGGTAAAGGTAAATAGGGGAAGAGAAGGGAGGGAGGAGGGGTAGCCTACCCGACTGCTTAGAGAGGAAAAATTGAGGATAAGTATACATTTAACTCGTTTATAGCATGCCTAAAAATAAACAAATCATAGTGATCATCCAGGATGAGGTGGATACCTTGTTATAGGACAAAAGGAAAAAAAAAGGAAAAAAGAGATTACCTGTAGAAATGGACAGGTAGGTGTGGGTGGAACCTCACACTGAATCTGTATGGGTCTATAGAGGATTAATATAGAATGGTCATTTAAAAGGAAAAAAAATATATACAAGGGAGATAAGAGGTATATAGGAAGGTCCCGGTATGAAGGAAGGAGCAGGATATTTGTATGAGAGAGTCATAATCCCATAAGGAGTTTTTATGGTCAAAGTTCCCAGAGAAGATTATATAGGATACATATAACCGGCAAAAGAGGAGACTTTAAAAAGTATCTTGTGAAATATAGCGCCATAGTGTGAAGAGGCTTATGTTCCACAACATTGGTGTCAGTGGCAAGTAGGGCTGAAAAGCTAAGTTCAGCACTTACATACAGGAGTGCAGGAGTAATACCTACACTGACGTGGTATTCACCGCTGGTCAGATGTGTTGGGCAGCGCTGAAAAAGACGATGGGCGGGACAGCCATCGTGTATATGAGAAATAGAAGACTGGATGTGACTTTGCGTTCCATGAGAAGGAAGTGGATGCGTTCCACTGTACTAAGATGACAGGGTACAGAAGGGAGCAGGATTTTTAGCAATAGTATGACCTTAGAAGGAATATAGATGCGTGTAATATATTGAAAAAATGATTGTGAGACTGAGGAAATCGGAATGAAGTGAAATTGACATAAATTATAAAATGAATAACGGAGAGAAAAATAAGAAATGAGATGTAATGAAAATAAAATGAAGAAAATGAAAGGAAAAAATGAGAAAAAAAGGGGGGAATGAAAATAAAAAAAAAAAATAAAGAAAAGTAAAGAATAAAAAATAAAAAATAAAATATAAAAAGTAAAAATAAAAATAAAAAATATAAAAATTAAAATAAAAAATAAAATAAAAATTGAATAATAAATATATGAATCATGACCACATATGCAGATGAAAATGTAAAAATTTTTTATTTAAGTGATAAGATTACAAGCATGCTGACTGGAGTTGTAGTCGAATAGGGGGAGGATGGAGGTTAGTCCAAGAGATGAGTCAAGATGCAAAGGAATCAGTACAAGTGACTCTGTAACAAAAAGGAAATATATTAACATGCGTCCGCAGTAGTGAATCATGCTGACAGGCATATAGTGCATTGAAACTGGTACACTATAACATAGTATTCAATACCTTACAAAGCGTAAAATATGCAAAGTACAGGATAAATTGTGTAGATGGTAACCAAATATTGATAATAAAACAGAAACCCACAAAATCATATGAATGATAAGAGATCACAATCTCATAGAATCATAGAATCGTAGAGTTGTAAGGGACCTCCTGGGCCATCTGGTCGAACCCCCTGCTCAAGGCAGGATTCGCTAAATCATCGCAGACAGATGTCTGTCCAGCCTCTGTTTGAAGACTTCTATTGAAGGAGAACTCAACACCTCTCCTGGCAGCCTGTTCCAATCATTGATCACTCTAACTGTCAAAAAGTTTTTTCTAATATCTAATCTGTGTCTCCTCCCATTCAGTTTCATCCCATTGCTTCTAGTCTTTCCTTGTGCATATGAAAATAATATGATCCTTCTACAATGTGACAGCCCTTGAGATATTTGTAGACAGTTATTAAGTCTCCTCTCAGTCTTCTCTTTTGCAAGCTAAACATTCCCAAATCCTGCAACCTTTCCTCATAACATAGGGTTTGCAGATCGGTCACCATTCTGGTCGCTCTTTTCTGAACTTGCTCCAGTTTGTTGATGTCTTTTTTAAAATGTGGCACCCAAAACAGGACACAGTATTCCAGATGAGGTCTGGCCAAAGAGGAGTAGAGGGCAATAATGACTTCACGTGATCTAGACTGTATGCTTCTGTTACTACATCCTAGAATTGCATTTGCCTTTTTTGCTGCTGCATCACACTGTTGACTCATATTTAGTCTGTGATCTATTAGTATACCCAAGTCTTTTTCACATGTGCTGTTCCTTAGCCCTATTCCACACATTCTGTATATGCTTTTTTGATTTTTATTGCCCAGATGTAGTACTTTGCATTTTTCCCTGTTAAAAACCATTCTGTTAGTTGCTGCCCACTGCTCCAGTTTATTTATATCTTTTTGAATCCTCTCTCTCTCTTCTCTAGTATTAGCTATCCCTTCTAGCTTTGTGTCATCAGCAAATTTACCCAGTTTACCCTCAATTCCTTCATCTAAATCATTGATAAAGATGTTGAACAATACAGGGCCCAGGACAGATCCCTGTGGTACCCCACTTGAGACATTCTTCCAACTGGATGTGCAGCCATTTACGACCACTCTTTGGGTCCGATCGCTAAGCCAGTTATGAATCCACCTAACAGTAGCCTTGTCCATTCCATACTTAGTCATTTTTTCAATAAGGATACTTTGTCAAATGCTTTGCTGAAGTCAAGATATACTATATCTACAGCATTTCCCTGATCCACCCAATCAGTGATTCTGTCATGAAAGGAAATTAAGTTAGTATGACATGACTTATTAGTTACAAACCCATGCTGACTCTGTTTAATCACTTCATTCTTATCCAGGTACTTACATACATGTTGTTTAATAATTTTCAAAGACTTTGGAGAGGGGTTCAAAAATGTCTTCTGCTATCTCCTTCAGTACTCTGGGGTGTAATTCATCTTGACCTGGAGACTTGAATTCATTTAGATTAGGTAAGTGTTTTCTCACTGTCTTTCTGTCTATAGATATCCTGGATTCTTCTATTCCCTTAATAGGACAGTGAAGAACAGTTGATGTTACATTTCCTTTCTGAGAGAAAACAGATGCAAAATAGGAATTTAAAAGTTCGGGTTTCAACATCCTGTCTTACCATTTCATCATTTTCATCCTGTAAAAATCCTATAGCATCTTTGACTTTTCTTTTACTTTTGACATATCCCCAAAATCCTTTATTATTGCTTTTGACGGCTCTTGCAAGCCTCAATTCATTGTCAGCTTTAGATAATCTGATTTGTGCCCTGCAAGTTCTGCAGACTGCATTATATTCTTCTTTAGATATGCCTCCCTATTTCCATTTTATAAACATTTCTTTCTTCCTTTTTAGCATGTGCTTAAGTTCTGTGTTCATCCATCCCGGTTTAATTAAATGCTTCCTATTCTTCCCTCTTTTCGGAATTGTTAACAATTGTGCTTTGAGAATTTCATTTTTTAAGATTTCCCATCCTTCCTGGACATTTTTGTCTGTGAACATGTAGCAAGAAATGAAGCTCACCTAATGGCTCCTGGCCTCTTGCATATTGTTATTATTAAAGAGATTTCAAAGCGATGAAAAATGAGCCAAAACTCTCATCGGCACGCGGTTTATCGATTTCCTCTTTTCAGCTGCAACGGACAAAATCCAGTGATCGTTGAGCTCGTAGAGACTCTTCATTTATCCCAGAGGACACTGGGAATATGCAAATTCTCTCCTCAGGACTCTTCCCCTGGTTTACCGATTTCCTCTTTTCAGATGCAACGGCCAAAACCCAGTGATTGTTGAGCTCGCGGAGACTCTTCACTTATCCCAGAAGGCACTAGGAATTTACACATTCTCTCCTCAGGACTCTTCCCCTGGTTTACCGATTTCCTCTTTTCAGCTGCAACGGCCAAAATACAGTGGTACAGTGATCGTTGAGCTCGCAGAGACTCTTCACTGATCCCAGAAGGCACTGGGAATATGCAAATTCTCTCCTCAGGACTCTTCCTCTGGTTTACCATCTCTCTATTGAGACCTTTTGGAGATAATGTTTGCAGTTCGTGTATCCAAAAGGCCTCACGTATTTTGAGGATACGGAAGCGATCTCCTCCGGTTCTTGGGATGGAAACATGCTCTATCACTTGGAATCTAAGCTGTGAGACTTGGTGTCCCGCTGTGATGAAATGGTGTGGAATGGGCAGTAGTCCATTTTTGCATTGGATTGTAGATTTATGTTTCGAAATGCGATCTTTGATCGCTTGTGTGGTTTCACCAATGTAAAGGAGCCCACAAGGGCATTTAATCAGGCATATAACTAAAGAAGTGTTACATATGAAGTAGCCCTTGATGGGGTATCTTTTGTCAGAATGTGGATGGTAAAAAGTGTTCCCCTTCAGTACGTTGTTGCATTAGTGACAATGAAGTCAGGGAAAGGTGCCAGTTCTTGGATTTTGAAAGAACCTCTGTGTAGATTGGAGTAAAGGGGAACCTATGTCGGCCCTAACGAGATTATCACGGATATTAGCTGGACGTGTATAACAGGGGAGAAAAGGGTTACAAAACTTGGGGATGTTGGGGTGTGCTGTTTGGAGTAGACCCCAATGACGTCTTACTTAAGACCCAATGCGGCTGGCCAATCACAGTAATGCCAGTAGCCAACATGGCTACGGCATTACTGGGTATAGCAAGTAATCCCTGCATGTTCAAACAATTGGGTTTCATCAATAATGTTGCACCATTTGGCTTTTACCTACTTTTTTTGACTGCAACTTTAATGTGGTCTGTGGGTAAGATTCAACAGAGCTCAGAAAAAGTGAGATAAAAAGTTACAAACCACCTGACAGACCTTTATAGCAGGCTAATTACAAACACCTGGGCCATGCACACAGTGAACAAGTCTGTAGGACAGTGTTCACACCACCAAAAGACTGAAACACAGAAAAACACAATAAAACATGTAAAAATACTCTGTTGAAAAAAGTAACAGTAAACAACAAGTTCTAGTAAAAAGATGATAAAGAACAAGGTATTTGGTTGATATGTTTTTGCAAAAAATGTAAACTAAGCCATGCACATGAAAGCCGTTCTCTGCAGCGTGTCCACATCGGACATTACCTGTCTGAATCCTGTTCATGTAGGTACCATACACATGATCAGGTTTTTAAATACATCAGTTAGGGACTGCTCTGATACAGGATACCTTGATGTTTGGTAGAGTGGATTAGTATACATTTTTTGCAAAAAACGTATCAACCAAATACCCTGTTTTTTATCTTTTTACTAGCACTTGCTGTTTATTGATACTTTTTTAAAACAGAGTATCTTTACATGTTTTATTGTGTTTTTATGTGTTTCAGTCTTTATAGCAGGATGACTGATGGAATCTGGGTTAACTAATTCTGCAACAGTAAAAGTTAGTGCTATGCAGATACTATAGAAGGCAAATGATGCAATCTTTGTAGTTCAACACAATTGTAAAAAAAATTTTTTGCTCAAAATACCTGCATTGAAGTAAAAAAAAAGTAAAAAAAAGGCTCAAAGGTGGAACCTCTTTAAGTACTCTATAGAGGTGTAAAGTGATGATATCTTCACTAGAAGCTATGTCCTTTTAATACAGGACAGTGTTTTGTTAGCTTTTCATGCAGGAAACTTAATCAATGGATTTCTAAAATTTTGCTTGTCTACAATAATTGCTTCCAAACTCAACTACAAAATAAGAGACTAAGGCTAGTTTCACACTAGTGTTACAGGGCGCAGCGCAGGGATGCTGCTAAGCCCCGCCCTCGGCCGCGCTTCCTCCGGTCAGCTCCTCCTCTGATCGCATGACGCTGCATGCGATCAGCGTACACTATATTTAGTGTTGGGTACGCTGGTCATGCGCTGAACACTTTTGCTGGTGCTTGCACCCTTTTGGCGCTGTGCCGAGCGCACAAAACGCACTCTGCTGCATTTTTGTGCGCTCGGCGCAGCGCCAAAAGGGCGGATGCACTGGCAAAAGTGTGCCAGCGCATGATCAGCGTCATGCGATCAGAGGGGGAGCTGACCGGAGGGGGTGTGGCTGGGGGCGGGGCTTAGTGGCAGCCCTGCGCTGCACCCTGTAACGCTAGTCTGAAAGTAGCCTAATACATTTACATTTCACAGTAGGGCATGAACTGGGTAAAGATAGGCCCAAGGATTGTAAGGGAGGAAGGGGGGGTAATAAAAGTGAGAGAAAATAGAAGCTGAGTAGGTTTTATGGGGTGTGGTTTTGGGGTCAGATATAGGGTGTCTGGGGACGAAGGGTCAGTTGGTGGACAGTGTGACCAGAGGAACACAGTTTTACCAGGATGGTGGGGTTTAAGGATCAAATACGGGCCAGGATCGAGCAGGAGGGCCAGGGATGGCTGCACAGTTTCCTGGCTGGGTCTCAGCACATAGAGATAGCAGAGGAGGCATTGGAATAAGTGAAGATATATCGGAGCATGGTAGGCCCCATAGCATCAGAGCCCCAGCCTTGTATCTTGGCAACGGAGGTATGGGAGGCAGGAAGAGGACATCATAGGGATGTGCTGTGAGCGGAGGACCCGCTGCTGTGTGCGGCAAGAATGTGGCTGGGATGAAAGGAAGAATACCAGGGAAAGGATGACAGAAGCAGCAGTCTGCACCAGCAGAAGAGAGATAGAGTGTGCAACAGTAAACATAGCAGAGTGCTGCATAACAGAATTATTTAAAGGGACAGTAGCACAGATGAAGTGTTTATACAGAGACATGGTATAGATAAGCACGTACAGGCTATTGGAGGTAGGCAGAGGCAGGGAGGGTATAGGAAGTTAGAGGTGGAAGGGCTCAGGCTTTAGAAGGTAGCAGGAGCTGCTATATCAGCAAAAAGGTAAGTGGCCGTGGATAATTTAGACATTTCTATATCGGATAATGTTATGGGACAATATCGATAGCCGTCAGGAACAAGGAGCAGCGTGCCTTTGAGGAATAAAGGATCGGTCAGGACAAAAGTGGAGGCTGGGCAATACAAGTTAGGTGATCACGGACAGGGCCATGCTCACAACCTGGGGAAATACAGTACAGGAGTGGCATGTCTTCTGATTTTTTTGTTTACACCTGTAAGGAGAAGGACCAGGCTGCGGGTGCCTGTGCCGTGCCGGGTCCGGAACTGTTGAGGCTGCCTCCCCTGTTGCTGGGGGGAAAGAAATGAGAAGCTGGACCGACCTCATGACCCGGGGAGGCGGGGTGACATATAAACAAAAGCGCGTGCAGCAGCAGGCAATTTGGCACCAACCCGTAGCAGTGCAGAGTACCAGCGCTGCAACAGGCCACAATTAGGGATGAGCGAGCATACTCGTGAGGATTCGGTACTCGGCGAGTAATGCGGTACTCACGGTACTCGAATCCTTGTGAGTATTTCACTACTCACCTCGCAATATACGCAACAGACTGCACAGTCCCCGTACAGTCCCCGCACAGCCCTGCACAGTCCTGCACAGCATGGCACAGTCCCCGCACAGCCCAGCACGGCCCACCACAGTCCCACACAGCCCAGCACAGTCCCGCACAGTACCTGCAAAGCCCTGCACAGTCCCGCACAGCACAGCACAGTCTTCGCACAGGCCAGCACAGTCACGCACAGCCCGGCACAGTCTTCGCACAGGCCAGCACAGTCCCGCACAGCCCGGCACAGTCCCCGCACAGGCCAGCACAGTCCCGCATAGCCTGGCACAGTCTTCATACAGTCCCCGCCCAGTCCATCATAGTTCCCGCCCATTAATCGCATTTCCCATAGACTTACATTGGACTCGGTACTCGATACGAGTAACCGAGTATTATGAGGTACTCGTAATGAGTACAGCGAGTCCGAATGCTACAGTACTCTCTCATTCCTAGCCACAATGTTTGGGCCTCGCCGCCTGCAGAGGGACCACTGCACTGAGAGGTTACAGGAGCTCAGTGATTACTGGAGATAGTGGTGCCATGCACTACATGACTGTGAGTACTGCGCACGTGCACAGGAGCGAAAGCCGAGTACCGGATGGACTCCTGCGGCCTTCCCTGCCACTCACTCCACAACCGTTCCCGTTGGACTCCAAATGTGCTGCAGCCCTGTTTGCTCTGGCCACACATGTTTATTGACTAGGGGCTCAGCAGAAGGTACCAGAGACCGACCGCTGCCGCCAGAAGATGGACCACCATGTAAAGGACCCCACCTAAGGACATCACCCCCCGGACTCTGCCGGAGTTATAACCCATGCGGGATCATCTCCTATAGAGAATCATACAGGACACAATAAGATCTTTCTTTGGACTAACCTTGTTTTACAGTTATTATTCCTACCTTTCACCCTTTAACCTTTTACCTCCCTGGGAGGAGTAAAAACCATGTTCTATTAAATTGTTACCTGTTGTTAACCCTTGCTCTATCTCCTGCCTGTCACTGCATCCTGCAACCTGCTTACACAGATTCTGTCACTGGACAGAAAGCAATGGCTCAGCGGGAAAGTGTCTAACGGGGTCACCACATGAATGATATCCAGAAGAAAGTTTTTGTTGGGTCAAGTGAGTCAGTGTTCGGCTTCCTCACCAGATATGAGAAGATTAAGACGGCACATGATCGCACATTAACATGGGTGGGTCCGTTCTGCATCATCAGGAAATTGGAGTTTAGCACAGAGGGCATGTGAGGCTAACATTAGGAGGACAAAACAATTACAGCCTGCAGGGTCAGCTGGTGCTTTACCAAGAAGCCAAATCAGAAGCCACGTGGATGGTGAGTGTCCCATGCTACAGGCATGGTCCACACCAGAACAATCACACAAAACTGATAGGGATTAAGCTTCAGTGCTTAGAGCACTTTTACAAGGTTTAGAAAGTGGACGGGGATGACATAACCCTCTGGTTTTACCAGGTGAGGAGATTCTTCCGCAGCCTGCAGGTATGCCAATAGCTTAGGGTTTAAAGTTTAGGGATTCATTTTTCTGTGGCGTGACTCCTCTGGTACTCACTTGAGCGTGGAAACCAGGGAAAAAAATAGACAAGATGAATACATCGACGTGTCGTCCTTGGTTTCCATTGATCAGATTGATCAGGTGACGATAGTCAAGGAGCGAGTTTTTGAGAGAGGTGATAAAATACCAAAGGTGACAAAGACTTTCAGTAATTGTCTGCAGTAGAGTTGAGCGAAACGGGTCGGTCATATTCAAAAGTCACCGACATAGCGTGAGGTCGGCCACGAGGTCGGCGACCAGAGCGCCAAAGTCGCGATTCAAAAGATGCTTCCAGTGCCCTTTTTCAGCCAATGATGGAGGACATACACTGTGGGCAACGCGATGACATAGACATCGGTCACCACCATCTTTGAGAAGGGTATGCAAGTGATTGGCTGGCTTTGTGTGGCATCACAGAGGCTATAAAAGGGCGTGAATGCCGACCGCCATCTTACTTATGCCGATCTTAGCATAGGGAGAGCTGCTGCTGCTGATGATTCTGTAGGGAGTGCATTAGGCAGGGAAGAAGAACCAAAAAAACTGCTTCTGCTGTTAGCGATTTCCACTTACAACACAACACTTTGAGTACAGTGACAGGGGAGGCTCTATTTTTGTGCATCAGCTCTGTTGGTTATTAGGCTGCCTTATAAGTATCAGGATCCTGACAGCGCCGACGTACAGACTCCACTGAGCAGGGACTCACCCGCACTGTAGGGACCCCTTGGGATCAGGACAGCCAGAAAGTATAGGTGCACAGGACCTGAGTGATGAAGTTTAGCAAGCTGGCACGGGACCTACGGTCTCGTGACTGCAAGGGGGCGGGGCTTAGCTTCCTACTTTCAGAGAAGACAGAAAACTCAGAGTCAGGCAAAACGGAGTTCATACACAGTACGGACTGCGAGGTACAGGAGGGATAAACAGACGGGAGGTCAGACAAAGCCAAAGGTCATACACAAGAGGGCGACGTGGTACCAAGGGGACAAGCAGAGAGAAGATGGGTTACAAGCAGAGAGTCATACACGAGAGGTAGCGCAGTACAAGAGGGACAGGCAGAACTCGTAACAGGGACAGAACCGGATCAAAACCAAACAAGCAAGCAAGATATCAGGCACAAGGCACACGTACGCACAAGGTCGACTAACTCAGCCGAGGGCAGGAGTATAACTGACACCGGACCTAGGTCCAGTGAGCATTAAATAGTCGCCCTCTGCCAGTGAGAGGCGAAACAATTAACCCCCAGTCAGACCAGGACGGGCCAAAGCGAAACCTGGTCCTGGATCATGACAGCACCCTCCTCTCAATAGGGGGCCAGGGGACACCCAGGTCTCTCAAGGTACTTGGCGTGAAAGGCCCTGACCAACCGATCCGCATGAACCGATCAAGCAGGAACCCACGAGCGTTCTTCAGGACCGTAGCCTTTCCAATGTACCAGATATTGAAGGGCACGACGGACCAACCTGGAGTTGACAATTCGTTCCACCTCGTACTCCGACTGCCCGTCTACCAAAACCGGTGTTGGGGAAGCTGATGATCCTTCTCCTTCGGACCTCACCGGTTTCAAAAGGGCCTTATGAAAAACATTTGGGATCCGCAGAGATGGCGGGAGATGCAACCGAAAAGCCACCGGGATAACTGTCTCGGTAATTTCATAAGGACCGATAAACTTGGGTCCAAGCTTCGCAGAGGGGACCTTGAGTCTTATATTCTTGGTGGACAACCATACCTTATCCCCAATCTGAAACACCGGTCAAGCGGATTGTTTTTTGTCCGCAAAAAATTTAACGTTGTCCTTGGCCTTCGTAATGTTACTCTGGACCTCTCGCCATACCTCCCCCAACCGCTGGATCATCTCATCCGCCCCAGGACACCCAGAATTCAAACGGGAAAATTCTCCAAAATGAAGATGAAACCCATAATTGCAGAAAAAGGGAGATGTACCCGTAGACTGGTTAACGCGGTTGATAAATGCAAACTCAGCCACCGGTAACACAGAACACCAATCATCTTGTCGGTCTGAGGTCAAGCAACGCAGAATTTGCTCCATTAGTCTCTGGATGATAAGCGGATGAAAAGGATAGACCAATACTCAACCTTTTACAAAAAGCCCTCCAAAATCTGGAAACAAATTGCATTCCTCTATCATACACCACATTCAAGGGTACCCCATGCAACCGCACCACATGCTCAACAAACAATCTGGACAATGTTTCCGCATTAGGTAGAGCTGCCAAAGGTACAAAATGTGCCTGCTTACTAAACCTGTCCACCACAACCCAGACAACGGTATTACTCTTGGAGGGGGGAAGGTTGGTGATAAAATCCATGGACAAATGCGTCCATAGTCTCTCAGAAATTGGCAGTGGTACCAATTCCCCGGCCGTCCGGTTATGGGGGTTTTTTGCACGGGCACAAACATCACAAGCAGACACATATTCCCCAACATCAGAGGCTAAAGCAGACCACCAGAATACTCTAGCAATGGCCTTCCGGGTAGCCGAGATCCCTGGATGTCCACCCAGAACTGAGTCATGGAACTCTCGGAGGACCTTAAGGCGAAGCTGAGCTGGCACAAAAAGTTTGTCCACCGGCTTAGCGGCGGTGCAAGAGACTGTTCTTCCCGAATCTCTCTTTCCAGCATATTTGAAATACCTACCACCACCACCTCAGGCTGAAGAATGGAGGATGGAGGTTCCGGGGGGACACTGGATCTAAACTGCGTGACAAAGCATCCGCTCTGACATTTTTGGACCCTGGCCGAAAAGTGATCGAGAAGTTGAATCAGGATAAAAAAGTGACCATCTAGCCTGTCTAGGAGTCAACCTCTTAACTGACTCAATATAAGCTAGGTTTTTGTGGTCCGTAATTACGGTTATAGGATGGACAGCCCCCTCCAAAAAATTCCTCCATTCTTCAAAGGCCAACTTAACGGCCAAAAGTTCTCGATTTCCCACATCATAATTTCTCTCCGCAGGAGGGAATTTCTTTGAGAAAAAGGTGCAAGGTCTTAAATTGGTCAAAGTGGCGGGTCCCTGGGACAATACCGCCCCCACCTCTGAGGCGTCTACCTCAACAATAAATGGTTCCGACGGGTCCTGTTGAACAAGAACCAGGGCCGACATGAAACATGTTTTCAAAAACTGAAATACCCCTACCGCTGCGGTTGACCAATTCTTGATATCGGCCCAATTTTGAGTCATGTCTGTGAGGGTTTTAACCACCTGTGAGAACCCCTTTATAAATTTGCGATAGTAATTGGCGAATCCTAGGAAACGCTGCAGAGCCTTCAAATCACAAGGTTGAACCCACTCGACAATGGCCTGCACCTTATTAGGATCCATGTGATACCCTTTAGCAGACACTATGAATCCCAGAAACGACAGTTCCTGAACAAAAAACAAACATTTTTCCAGTTTAGCAAAGAGACAGTTCTCCCGGAGTCTTTGGAGAACTGCCTGAACATGACCAATGTGAGTCTGTTTATCAGGAGAATAGATCAATATGTCATCCAAATATACCACCAAAAAACGTCCAAAAAAATCAGAGAACACGTGATTTATGAAGTTTTGGAAGACCGCTGGAGCATTGGTCAAGCCGAAAGGCATGACCAGATTTTCAAACAACCCTTCAGTAGTGAGAAAAGTGGTTTTCCATTATCTTCGTCTCGGACTCGGATAAGGTTATACGCTCCCCGTAGATCTAATTTTGAAAACCACTTAGCTCCAGACAATTGGTTGTATAAATCAGGAATTAGTGGAAGGGGTTACGTATTCCTCACAGTTATCTTATTTAACTCACGAAAATTGAGGCATGGGCGTAAACCACCGTCTTTTTTCTTTACAAAAAAGAACCCCGCCGCCACAGGAGAAACACAAGGACGAATGTATCCCTTACGGAGGCTCTCGGAAATATACTCCTTCATCACAGCCCATTCAGGACCCGAAAGGTTATACAAGCGGGCATTGGGCAATTTAGCACCTGGAACCAGGTCAATGGCATAATCAAATGGGCGGTGTGGTGGTAAAACCTCAGCCTCTTTTTCGGAGAAAACGTCCGTATAGTCTATCAGGCACTCCGGAATACCTTCCAGACCCACGGACGACACAGACACAGTATCAAGACATTTCTAGGAACAATAGGGACCCCATTTAACAATGTCCCGACATTCCCAATTAATTACAGGATTATACAATTGTGGCCAGGGGAACCCCAACACCAGTACCGCTGGCTGGTTGTCCATCACAAAACATGAAATACGTTCCTGGTTCAAGGAGCTCACTTTAAGGAGAAACTCTTCAGTACGAAACATAATGTCATTCTTTACCAGTGGTGTTTTGTCAATGGCCACAATGTGAATAGGAGTCTCCAACCTAACTGTCCCTAACTTACACCTGGATACCAAATCAGAGTCAATAAAGTTCAATGCTGATCCGCAATCCACGAAGGCAGAAGTGGATGTGGAGACACTCCCACAACAAAGTTCCACTTGCAACAACATTTTAGAGAAGGCAGAAAAAGGTACCTGAGAGCCTGGGTGACCTCCACGACAATCACCCGGGCTCAGTCACTAGGTTAGTGGATGGGAAGGGCAACCCTTTCTCCAATGTCCAGAATCGCCACAGTGAAAACAGCCTTTTCCCACGCGCCGTTGTCTCCTTTCATTTTCTTTGAAGTCGATGGTTCCCATCTCCATGATCTCCAATATAGGACTGGCTCCCCTTCCTTGGGAGAATAACGGTCTTTCACTTGGCATCACTCCCCTCACCCGTAGCCGACAATCCATTCGGCGGCCTGTGTCATAGCCTCCTCCAGGGTATCAGGCGGAGGGTGGAGAGCCAAGGCATCTTTCAGATATTCAGACAGGCCTCTACGGAACATACCCCGGAGGGCGGCATCATTCCAACAGACCTCAGCAGCCCAGCGTCTGAATTCTGAACAAAACCACTCGGCTGAGTGCTTCCACAGGCACACACTCATCACCTTGTCCTCAGCCATATGCATATGATCATGCTCATCATAAATATGCCCCAGGGCAACAAAAAATGCATCTACCATCATACGCTCAGGGGCCGTGGTTGGAAGGGAGAAAGCCCAAGCTTGGGGGGGGCTCCCCTTAACTGAGATATAATGACCCCCACTCTCTGTCTTTCCTCCCCAGAAGAGTGTGGTCTTAAGGAAAAAAAAAGCTTACAGCCCTCCTTGAAAACTCTGAACTCTTTTTTATCTCCAGAAAAGGTATCCAGTAACTTCACTGGAGACTCAGGGGAAACTAATGTAATATCCTGAGCCCCCGATGAAAAAACCCCCTGCACAGTGTCAGCGATCAGCTGCTGAGACTGAGCCAGAACTCATTGTTCTCCAAGGAGTTTCTGAGACATCTGGGTCAGATGTTTATCCTGCTCAGAAAGAGCGAGCATAGGATCCATCACATACACAGAAGAAGGGAGCAGAGAAAAAAATGGTATCGGTCAGTTATAATATCAGGATCCTGACAGCGCTGACGTACAGCCTCCGCTGAGCAGGGACTCACCCGCACTGTAGGGACCCCTGGGGATCAGGACAGCCAGAAAGTATAGGTGCACAGGACCTGAGTGATGAAGTTTAGCAAGCCGGCACGGGACCTACGGTCACATGACTGTAAGGGGGCGGGGCTTAGCGTCCTGCTTTCAGAGAAGACAAAAAACTCAGAGTCAGGCAAAACGGAGTTCATACACAGTACGGACAGTAGGGATAAACAGACGGGAGGTCAGACAAAGCCAAAGGTCATACACAAGAGGGCGACGTGGTACCAAGGGGACGAGCAGAGAGAAGTCGGGTCACAAGCAGAGAGTCATACACGAGAGGTAGCGCAGTATAAGAGGGACAGGCAGAACTCGTAACAGGGACAGAACCGGATCAAAACCAAACAAGCAAGCAAGATATCAGGCACAAGGCACACGTATGCACAAGGTCAACTAACTCAGCCGAGGGCAGGAGTATAACTGACACCGGACCTTGGTCCAGTGAGCATTAAATAGACGCCCTCTGCCAGGGAGAGGCGGAACAATTAACCCCCAGTCATACCAGTATGGGCCAAAGCGAAACCCCGTCCTGGATCATGACAATAAGGCTCCCTGATAGCTGCATTGCTGTTTGCACTCTGCTGTGCAAACTGCTTTTTTAAAAGCAAAAATACTTTTCTTCCTCTTTTCTGCACAGTTACCAAGCATTCATTTTTCTACCCTTTTGTGTGGGCACTGTGCAGCAGTCCTGCTTATTAGGCTGCCTGTGTCCATACTTGGACTGAGAGCATCATTGTCAGCGTCCTCAAATCTCTAGTGAGATCCAAATTCTCACCAATCCTATAGACACCCTCCACCTTATCATACGCCATTCAATTTCAGCCTGTTACATTGAGGTGTAATCTCTCCTGGGCCAGAGACAATAGTTCTGCATCCTCAAATTTATATTGAGATTCAAAATCTCACCAATCCTATAAACACCCTCCACCTTGTCATTCACCATCCAATTTCAGCGTGTTACATTGAGGTGTAATCTCTACTGGGCCAGAGACAATAGTTCTGCGTCCTCAAATCTATAGTGAGATTCAAATTCTCACCCTATACCTTGTCATTCACCATCCAATTTCAGCCTGTTACATTGAGGTGTAATCTCTACTGGGTCAGAGACAATAGTTCTGCGTCCTCAAATCTATAGTGAGATTCAAATTCTCACCAATCCTATAGACACCCTACACCTTGTCATACACCATCCAATTTCAGCCTGTTACATTTATGTGTAATCTCTACTGGGCCTGAGACAATAGTTCAGCGTCCTCAAATCTATAGTGAGATTCAAATTCTCACCAATAGTAGATACACCTTCTACCTTCTTTTACACTACCATATAGTTGGTGGTATTTTGGGTACATTTTCACAAAAATGAGCAAGTATGGTGGAAGATGCCATGGAAGTGGGCGGGGGTTGCCAGCTGGTCCCAATGGTGGTGGTGGTGGTGTTGCATCTGTTGGTAGTGGCTAAAGCACAATAGCACCTAAGACAGGAGGTGTTGAGCCTGCGTCATCGTCTGGCTCCACAAGGCCTCGAAGGCTCTCTTTTCTGGGAGTAGGTAAACCACATTTAAAGCCGGAGCTTCAGGAACAAGTTTTGGCTTACATTGCTGACACAGCCTCCAGCTCGCTCGCCTCCTCATCTGAAGTTTCAAAAAATAAAAACACTGACTCGTCATTGGAGGCTCCTGGTCAGGAACAACACCTTTCCATGTGTCCTTCACCCCTACCAAAAGTGAAGGATGTGGCAGGCCACACTACCGATTACTCCATGGAGCTCTTTTCACATACCATGCCTGGGTTAGCAAGTCAAATCGTGAATTCCCCAGTCCAAGATGAATCTGACATGGAGTGCACTGATGCACAGCCACTGCTAGATTTTTCTGCTGGTAGATTCACTCAGAGCACTACATTGTCCTCGCAGTGTACTGAGCCAGAATCTGACCCTGATGAAGCTCAGGTGCCCCTTCCCGCATACTATACCACCTTACACGGTGACACAGAGAAAGGTGCACATGAAATTGAAGAGGAGGTGATGGGTGACCCAGTTGTTGACCCAGATTGGCATCCATTGGGGGAAGAGGGTGCCGCTGCCAATAGCTCAGAAGAGGAGGAGGAGGATCCGCAGCAGGCAACGACATCGCAACAGCTGTTTTCTGGCAGGACCATAGCAGTCCAAAAACATGTTACAAAAACCAAAAGGGTTGCAGGACAGCTTGGCCAGACGGTCAAATTAGCACAGCGTGCAAGGTCTCAAAATGTCTTCCATAGTAGGAAGAGTGCAGTGTGACACTTTTTTGAACAAAATCCTAATGATCAGGCAAAAGTTATCTGTAAGAAGTGCGCAAAGACCTTTAGCCGAGGGAAAAATCTGAGAAATTTGAATACCAGTTGCATGCTTAGACATTTAACCACCATGCACTTGCAAGCGTGGACGGACTTCCAAACCTCACGTACCACATGTGCACATGCTCCGAATGAAGGTAGTCAGCAACGCTACATCGCTTCCCCCACTGTAAGCCCACCGGTTAGCACACCACCAGCAGCAAATGTCGAGGTGTCGTCGCAAGGGCAAAGCAGTCATGGAATCACAATGTTATTGCTACGAAAGACTGAATCTAGGTCTTCAGCAACACCACCAACACTGTCACCATCACCAACCCTCTCTCAGTTCGCCATGTCCACCGCTAGTTCCACCATATGCAGCTCTCAAGTCCAGCTCACCCTCCCAGAGACTCTGAGTAGGACAAGAAAGTACTCATCCTCTCATCCGCGTACACTGGCTTTGAACGCCCACATTGCCAAACTAATCTCGTTAGAGATGATGCCCTACCGGTTGGTTGAAAGCAAAGCTTTCCGCGAGCTCATGGCCTACGCAGTACCACGCTATGACCTACCCAGTCGGCACTTCTTTTTGCGAAAAGCCATCCCAGCCCTCCATGTGCATGTGAAAGACCGCATTGTCCATGCACTCAAGCAATCAGTGAGTGGAAAGGTGCACCTCACGACAGATGCATGGTCCAGTAGGCATGGCCAGGGCTGTTATGTGTCCATCACTGCGCACTGGGTTAATGTGGTGGATGCAGGGTCCACAGGGGACAGCGGCGGTGGGACAGTGCTGCCTAGCCCAGGGTATAGGAAACAGTTGGCTGTAGGCGTTCGACCCTCCTCCTCCTCCTCCTCCAGAAGCGAAAGCTCATCCACAGAGTGCAGTCGCACGAGCACTCCATCCACAGCTGCCGGTGTTGCACAAGAGGTGTCCTACTATCGAACAGCTAGTGGTAAGCATCAGCAGGCTGTGTTGAAGATGATGTGTTTGGGCGACATCAGACACACCGCGGAGGTACTGGCCAACTACTTGCAGCGACAAACTGAGTCATGGCTGGGCAGTCTACATCTTGAGGCAGGCAAGATAGTTAGTGATAACGGCTGGAATTTTGTGGCAGCCATAGCCCTTTCAAAACTCAGACACATACCTCGCCTGGCTCACACCTTGAATCTGGTGGTGCAGTGCTTCCACAATAATTATCCGGAGTTAACACCCCTGCTCCATAAGGTGCGAAGACTGTGCTCGCACATCCACCGGTTGCCCGTACACTCCAGTCGTATGCAGAAGCTGCAGCGATTGCTCCTCCTTCCCAAGCACCGCCTAATTATCAACGTTGCAACAAGGTGGAACTCCACCCTGCACATGGTTCAGAGGCTGTGCGAACAGAGGCAGGCTGTAATTCATTTGTGGTAGGATACACGGGCAGGCAGTTTGCAGGCAGACATGGAGTTGTCTGGTGTGCAGTGGTCGAAGCTGAAAGACCTCTGTAAAGTCCTTCAGTGTTTTGAAGAATGTACACGGCTGGTAAGTGCAGACGACGCCATCATAAGCATGAGCATCCCACTTATGCGTCTGCTCATGCCAACTTTGACGCACATTAGGGAGCAGGCGTCTGCAGCCGAGGAGGAAGAGGAGGAGGGAAGCCTTGATGACAGTCAGCCATTGTCTGGTCAGGGAAGTCTCGTGGACGAGGTGGAGGAAGAAGAGGAAGAGGAGGAGGAGGAGGATGATGGGGATGATTATTTTGGGGAGTAGGATGCTTCTCAGGGGGCAAGAAAAAATGTTGGCGTGGCAAGGTCAGGTACAGGGTTTGTGCGTGACTGGAGGGATGTGGATTTGCCAGAAAGTGCTCCTCCACCCAGCAATCGCAGTGCATCATTGAAACCTGGAACATTGGCCCACATGTCTTATTATGCCTTGCAGATCCTAAAAAGGGACCCCTGCATTGCCAAAAAGATGAACGATGACGACTACTGGTTGGCCAGCATCCTGGATCCACGCTATAAAGGCAAATTCCAAAACATCATGCCACAGGAGAACCTAGAGCTAATAATGGCTAACAAACAAGCAACTCTGGTAAACCATTTGTTTGAGAAATTCCCAGCACACAGCGGCGGTGATGTTTTTCCAACGAGCCGTAGGGGGCAACATGGAAGAGGTGTTCGTGGTGCACAAAGCCGAAGTGGCGTTGGACACAGGGGTTTCATGACCATGTTGTGGACTGATTTTTCAAGTACCGCTCACATGACTGGTAATACTTCATCGATCGAAAGTGACAGGAGACAGCAGTTGTCAACTATGGTGACAAACTACTTCTCCTCCCATATCGATGTTCTCCCTCACCGGTCATTCCCCTTTGACTATTGGGCCAGTAAACTTAACACCTGGCCTGAATTGGCACAATATGCCTTACAGGAGCTCGCTTGCCCTGCTGCTAGTGGGTTATCTGAATGAGTCTTCAGTGCTGCTGGATCAATCCTGACAGAAAAAAGGACCCGTCTGTCGACCCAAAATGTTGATGATCTAACCTTCATTAAAATGAACCATGCATGGTTTTCAAAGGATTTTGTCCCACCCTCCCCTGCTGACACGTAGGTTGCCAGAAAAATGGCTTGCTTTTGTCCTCCTCTTCCGTGGACTTCTCCAATTACTCCATTTGCAGCTGCTGAATGTCCAACATCAACATATGCCATTTTTTACACCTCCCTAACTGGGCTGCCTCCCCCCACAGGGCCGGGGTCACCACCTAGCGCATGCACCCGTGCGAGTGCCGTTGCCCTGGACAGGTGGGTGGGCACACTCTTTGGCAACGGCACTGGCACAAGGTCCCTCATAGTAGAATCAAGTGTCTCTGACGGTGGGGGTGCACACCCACCGTTAGACACACCGGCGTACTATGAGGGGCCCTGTGCCAGTGCCATCGCCAACGAGTGAGCCCCCCCTGCTTGCTCAGGATCACAGCACTTGCAAAGTTGAAATACTTACCTCTCCCTGCTCCACCGCCGTGACGTCTTCCGCGTTTCCTGACAGTGACATTCTAGGTCAGAGAGCGTGATGACATCACGTCTGTACGCCCTCTGCCTAAACAGTCCAGCTGCAGTGAGATGGAAGATGGGGACGACGAGGAGTCCAGACTAGTACAGGGATTCCCTAGCGAGGAGACTTATTTAATTGTTTTCAATGTTGGGACAGCTATTTTTGGGGACCACTATACTCTGGAGAATGATATATGGAGCATTCCAAATGTGGACATCAGACATTGAAGCAGCATTTACAGGGCCCATTATGCACTGGAGCATTAGAAATGGGGCCCATTATATATGGAGCATTATTTGGGCCCATAACACAGTGGAGCTTCATCCATGGGGACCAACATATACTGTAGCATTATGTGGAGCTCATCATATACTGTTTCAAACATTATATGGGACCAATGATTCTGTATGGAGAAATATATGGGCCTCATTACACTGTATAGCGCACTATGGGGTGGCCATAATACTGTATGGAGTATGTGGTGTAGTGACCACTATGTCCACTAGGGGGCACTGTGTGGGTGTCCCAGGACGGGCCTACAGGCAAATCCATTGTGGTAAGGGGTATAGGATGCTGAATGACCGCTATGTATCCCAAGGTAGGTGGCCTTGAGATGCAGGCTCGTGTATTGATCAGCAGAGGTACTGCTGACATTTCTGTTACAATGTGTCAGGGAAGCCTGTGTGTTGATGTGTGTAATAGGACCTTTAGTGAGGTCATAGCCATGTGATCACCTGTGGGTGTGGTTATGGACCATATAAGGTACCTAAGGTCTGGTCACATGAGAGAGAGCGCATGGATCTGATTGGGCCATGTGGAAGGTCCTGGCAGGCCTAGGTGGAGGAAGGTGGGCTACCTTCCTGAAGACCACATGCTGAGGCTGCTGACCTGGTGAGGCCTATGTATGCTGGCTGTATGTGAGGAGGGATAAGCCTCCTGTGTTTTGCTGAGGCTCCAGGACTGAGCCTGAAGTAATGGACATTTTTTATGCTTGCTTTCCCTGAGCTAAAGGCTATTCCTGTGTCTGGCTGCAGATAGAGCTCTGCTATGGACATTGCCCTGGCCTGTGTGTGAACAGGATGTGAGGGAACACAGTTCAGCTAAGGACTGTTTATGTTGCTTTTGACTGCTGTGAAGGCTGGAAACTGTGTTTTGTTACTGTGAGGTTTATGGAGCAAATAAACTGAAAGGACTCATTTTAACTCTGAATGTGCCAGTGTTTACCTCCAAGATCTGCAAAGTGGGTAATCCCCGTCCACTCACATGGTGGAACGTTACAAGTAATATACTGTCCGTTTTTGGAGCTAATGGAGAATTTAAAATGGATATCAGTCATGAGATGTACGAAGTGAAGTATTTTTCATTGTACTATACCGCTATTTCTCTGCCGTATCAGAGGATCATGAATTGTGGTATGTGTTAAAGGAGCCCATTGACACTCTTTGGCCCTGGGCCCACGAAAATCTCGAGCCAGCCCTACCCCCCCCACAACTTTAGCCAAATAACCCCCCGTTTTCAATGCCTGACTATTATTATAAAGTAAATTAAGGTTGACAAGCTTAAGTAATAAGAATTGATGTTTTGGCATTAAAATGGGCACTGTAGATGTGTTTCCTGTCCTCCACTCCCTGCCGACCTTGGTTCCCCATTGACTTGCAGTGGGTTTCGTGTTTCAGTCGGCCTTCGACTTTTCACGATAATCAGCCAATTTCGTTCAACCCCACTTTTGAAAAAAAGGGTTTCATGAAACCCGACTCGACCCGAAAAAAGGCAAAGTCGCTCATCTCTAGTCTGCAGGATTTCTTGGTTCTGGCTCATGAGATTTGTCATGGACAGCCTGCGAAGGGCCCGGAGCTATTGGTGTGTATTTTTGGTGACGATTTTAAGCACTCATAAATTGCACAGAGGAGCGGCATGGTGGAGGTACGATGAAAAATTTAATCGTCGTCACGCACTCTGCCCAAACGTTGGGTGTGCCGTGAAAGCAACGGATGTATGTATCCAGCTAATTTTAGCACAAAGACCAGAACAACGTTCATTTCCCGGGGAAGGCGCCGCTGCTGGACAATTTTCAGCAGCAGCAGTCTCCAAGGCCACGGGAACTTCCTGGCTGTATAACAAGGGACACTGTCACTTCAATGCAACCTGCATGTTCTGTCATGAATGCTCAATATATGGGGGGGGCACACTTGGCTATACGTTGCTTCCGTGGGCAGAAGCCAGGCACTAGAATGGGCTTTGCCTGTGCAGCAGAGAACCCCGGTGATAAGGGAGGTGCTACAGTATTGGTTAGAACAGTATCTCAAGAGAGAGGGGCAAATGTCCTTCTGGAGGGATTTAGCCAGGGTTTTTACGTACTGCAGAGTATTTGTGATATCAAACTCTAAAGGAGGTAAATGTGGATGCTTGAATATGTGTTCCTTATTCCCTAGAGGGAAAGATGAGAAATAGATGGTACGCATTTATACATTTTCCATTTGGGTCGCCCTCTCAGGGCCGTGGGGTACTCGGTACCGGGCCGGTGTCAGGAGGATGTGTCACAGCCGCAGTGACCCGGTCCATGGCCCTGGGTGCCCAAGTAATCAAAGGGAGTTTGTAATGTAGTTTAAATGGAATGGAATAGTTCGTGACGCCACCTGTGGTGCTCGGCAAGGGAGGTGTTAAGACGACGCTGCAGACAGATCCTCTGGGACAGATGGTGTGGTGCAGCAGTGATGGTATAGCCCTCCACAGGCAGGGCAGATGTCCCAGGGCAGTGTAGTTGTAATGGTTGTGGAAAGGCGCAGGCAGTGTAAGGAATGGTACCCAGATGTAGCAGTGCTGAGATGGTTGGCGCAGAAATGAATGGAGGACACCGAGGCTTGCAGTTCCAAAGCTTTGCTCACAGTCTCCGGTACACAAGGATGCCTGCCTCCGGGCTGTGTCCTCCGGGTCAGAGACTCAGCCAACCTCCAGGCCAGATGGAAAGCTCCTCTCCAACACTCCGCCATTATGTACCTTTCCTGAACGACTCCTCTATTGTGCCTTAAAGTGTGAAGATCTCCAGTGCCGTGGTACTCTGGAGTTCCTCCTGTCAGATGTTCACAAGAACTCTACTCGTATGGCAGACAGCTGTAGCCTACTTTGGGGACTCCCTTCTCCTGAGTCCCGGCTCTCTAAATCAGTTGCTGTTGTGCCCCAAGTCTTAGATGGGAGTAGTGCATTTACAGCCAACTACTCCAACGGTGTTTGCTGCAGAACCATAAGTGTCCATACAACCTCGGGGACCGGTCCCCGGCCTTGCGCTGAGAACCTATAGGCAGGGTTCCTCTTCCAACCCACGTCTCCTCTCTGTTCTCCTACTCCTTTGTTCTGTACTGATCCTTCTCTCTCTTATGGAAGCTTAGGTTGCAGTTCTACGTCTTTCTCCTTCTTTCTCTTTCCCGTGCCAGCTGGCTCAGATCACTGAGGCAGCTGCAGCACACCTTCCTCCATCCCTTCTTCCAGGGATCCCCACTCCTCTCGAGTGGCTTCCTTCCTCACTGACCTTCCGTCAGACTGAACCCGTAATCCTACACTTTCCCACTCTTTTATATATCTCAACTCCACCCACCTCCCAGCACATCCAGTGTTACAAGCAGGGAGCCACCAGAGGTGCTCTGCTACTCTCTAAGCACTGAGCCGCAATGTGGTTGTGCAGACCTACCCTGTTGTGTGGGGTGCGAGTGTTGGAGCGTGGAAAGGAGTTCCAACCTTACCTGGATGGTGGGGCACTACACCTTAGGAGAAGGTGCAGTACCTCCGTGGCGACTGAGCCTCAGGGGCGCCACACATTCATGGTGTGAGTATTAATAATTCTGTTTCTATGTGTTATACAGAGGTGATTCATTTATAGCATGAAATTGGTGTAAAAGAATAAGAGGGTTGCCTAAACTAATGAGAGCAGGGAGTAATGAAACTCAGATGATGAGGAATTCAGTTGGACTGGAAAGGGGTAGTTCCTTTTCCCTGGAAGAAAAAAAGAAAAAAAAACTTTGAAGCCTGGACTTCTTTATAAGGCTGGAGTCACACACAACGTATAAAAATACGTTCTGTTTTCCACGGACAAGAATTGCGGAAATGTTCCCTGAACAGTGATCCATATGTCATCCATTTGCAATGTGAGGATGCGATTTTCTCGCATCTAAGCATCCGTGTGACATTCGTATGGCATCCCTATGGCGTTTTTTTTCTCACAACCTTGCAAAATGGACATTTAATGGGTTTTTAGGCCTGAAAATAATTTAAATCATAATCAGCAACCCTATTTATTGCCTCTACAACAGGTGCCACACTCCAATCTGGGCAGTTTCTGGCCGTGCTTGAGTTGGGGTATTTCTGGTTTGTGTGAAACATGTCAGACAAGCTTACTTTCAACACAACTGAGTGGGTGCTTTACAACTGGGTTTTGTCCTGACGCATTGGGGAGCCATACCCAGTGATTGTGGATCCGAGGAGGAGACGAATGTGGGTACACCTGCTTTTGAGACAACGCCTCACTAAAGGCCATTCCCACCGTGTCTATATGCATCTCTGCTGACCCATCCTGACAAGTTTTTCCGATATTGTTGGATGAGCCTTGCCACTTTTGATATTTTGTTGGAGATTGTGCACCCTGAGATCACCTTTAAGGACACCAGGATGTGCAAGTGTATTTCCACCGAGGAGCGCCTTATCCTTACGTTACTGTATGTATTCCTCCTCCTCTATGTCAATGATTTGTTTCCAAATGTAGTATTTCTTTCCTTACATAATACCTTAGTTGTTATCTTTTTTGGTTTAAAAAGAGAAAATACAACCTAATCATAATATTTGTCCATTTTTGCTATCACAAAGCCATTGCAAGTATTTTAATGTTGTTATGCCATGGCTTGTTAGGTACAGACTACAACTTTGATTAATATGAAATTGTTTTTATATGTTGAATGGTATCTTATTTTTTTTTTTTCATTTTACTTTTAGCTTCCTTACAACTGGTCTTTCATATGCGCCCTGCATCATGAATTTTTAATCAGAAAATCCACAATATCAGGCATAGTCCGCTCTACCTGTTCCAAAATATGGTCACGACTTCATCAAGTGGTCATGCCTGAGCCAAAAATGGAAGACTGGTTGCCGATAGCCCGTGGTTTTGAAGAGACCTGCCAGTTTCCAAACTGTATTGGAGCCTTGGATGGGAAGCACATCCATGTGCGTAAGCCGCCAAACTCAGGGTCCCAATTATATAATTATAAACAATATTTTTCTGTAGTGTTGTTGGACCTGGTCGACAGTGACTACAGGTTTATAATTGTAGATATTGGGACCTATGGAAGAACTGGAGGCTCTAGAGTCTTCAATTCTTCCATTATGGGTCGGCAGCTGCACAATAATCAGTTGGACCTACCAATATGGAACCTGTGCCTTATGTCCTGGTTTCAGATGAGGCCTTTCAATTAACCCATCACGTCATGAGGCCCTATCCCCATGGAACCCTGGACCACCGGCGCAGAATCTTTACCTTTCGCCTATCCCGCGCACGACGACTGGTGGAGTGCACCTTCGGCATTCTTTGTGCCAAATGGCGTGTCCTCCAGTCAGTCATTCAGCTGAGTGAATCTAATGTTAATGAAGTGATTAAAGCGTTTGTGATTCTTCACAACTTTACGAGAATTGCTCATCATCTGATGGTGCTGAAGTTGTTTTGGGAAATGTTGTGATGCCTACTCCACATGTGATACCGCCCTGTCATCAGCCCTCTGGACTCAAAGTGCTGGATATGTTGACTAGCTATTTTGCTTCACCTGAGGGAACTACTTCATGGCAAGAGAATGCTACATCTATGTTGTAAATTGCATTTATTTTGTTAAAAAGCATGTGGATCACCCCCTGGGCTGTGGGTGTTGTGAATTCCCTTGCTCGGATTTCTGAGCCAAAGTTCCTCTGCTCCCTCTGGTGGTTACTGAGAGTAGTGGAGCTGGCCAGCTGGATGGAGGTTCTCCACCTGACGATGATAATTGGGAATCTGGGATTGCTGGCTGGGAGCATATAATGGAGTTGGCTGCTCTTGAAGGTTGCTGGTGATTTTTTTCCTCTGTGTGCATTTGGAGCTCTTTTGTCCCCAGCCTGATCTGCATGTTCAACTAAGCGATTCTTTTGCTAATCCTTTGCATCTAATCTGGTTGGGTCTTTTTTTTTGCTTTGCTGCCAGGGTTCAGCGTGCTCCCTGCTGGGGGCAGCGCTGGGCCCTGCTTCATATGTTGCAGCTTGTTCAGTCCCCTGTTATGTTAGTATCTTTTTGCTTGCTGCTGTTTTATACCAGAGTGCTGATCTAGCGGGGGTGAGATCGTGTGATCTCAGGTTTTTTTGTATATCAGAAGTGTTGGACTTTTTCCGGGTTTTGTGCGTGGTTGCAGACGGTATCTTTTTCTGTCCTGTCCTGTCTAGACAGCTTGGGCCCCATCGTTTGCTCAGTCTGTTCTCTGCCTGTTTGTTTCTCATCTTGTCTCACGACAATATATGTTTGGGGGCTGTCTATTCCTTTGGGGATCTGCTCTGGTGCAGTTTAGATTTCATCTTTCTGTCTTTAGGCTTAGTTAGTCCACCGGCTGTGACGAAGCATCTAGGGCATTGTAGGAACACTCCACGGCTACTGCTAGTTGTGCGGATAGGATCAGAGGTCTGTAATCTGCTTAGTTACCGACCTCTCTGGTCTTCTGGTGGCTTAACCTGTTCCTGCCATCCTCCTCGGTGACCCATTCATAACACGTGGGGCTACTCGGTACCAGGCCGGTGTCTTAGAGGGATAGGTCACGGTGGCAGTGACCTGGTCCGTGGCACTGGGTGTCCATGTAAAATAGGTTCAATGAAGCTGAATAAAGATTATAGGTAGATAGTTCGTGACGCCACCTGTGGTACTCGGCAATGAAGGTGTTACGCCGACGCTGCGGTGCAAATCCTTTGGGACAGATGGTATAAGGCAGTAAAGATGGAATAGATCTCCACAGGTAGAGATGTAGTCCCAGGGCAGTAGTAGTAGATGGTGTAGTGTTAGGCACTGAGATATAGCAGTGCTGACTGGGTTGGCGCAGGAAGGAGGCAATGACACAACTGAGTGCAGTTCCAATTCTTTTACTCATGTTTCTGGCACAGACAGGTGCCCGCTTCAGTGACGCAGCCTCCAGGTAAGAGGCTCAGCCAACTTCCAGGCAAATGGAATACACCCTTCCAGCACTCCCTTCCGTGTGCCTTTTTTGAACGTCTCCTTGCTACCGCTAATCTGAAGTACTTGTAGTTCTGAATTACACTCAAGTTCCTCCTTCTTGATGTTACTTGGAACTCCACTCATATGACTGACAGCTGTAGCCTGCTTCTTGGACTCCATACAATCATGTCCTGGCTCACACACGTTGCTGCTGTGTCTTCGAGTCTTAGGTGGGAATAAAGTGGTCACAACTTCTATTCCTCCGGTTTCTGCTGCAGGATCATTAGTATCACACACAGCCTTGGATACCAGCACCCGGCCTTGGCACATTAAACTTAGGAAAGGGCTCTACACTAGCCCCAGTCCCCAGTCTCTCTCCTCCTCACGTTTCATTCTTATCTATCTTCCTTCTGAACAACTGATCCTTCTTTCTTTCTCTTTCCTTGCAAACAGCTCCAGCTTCCAGGAGGCTGCTGCAAAAACGTCCTTTCCCTCCATCCCCCATAGGGGAACTCCTGACTAACTTCCTGTCAGCTTTCCCCTCTAGTGTTTCTAAGCTCCACAAACCACCCAGCACCCTTCATGAACCAAAGCAGCTGCCATAAAGGGTGCTCTGCTCTTCTAAGGTGTCTGTGCTGGACGTAGGTGCTGGAGTCTGGTCAGGTGTTACCATCTTACCTGTGAAGTGGGACACTACACCTCAGGAGGAGATGCAGTACCTCTGTGGTGACTGGACCCTCAGGGGCGCCACACATGTTTGTTATTGAAGTGTGTGTTCTGTTTCCCTTATAATGTGTAAAATGTGTAAATCTTAAGCTGACCAATATTGGCAATAAAAAGCAGACAGAATTCATATAGTTTCAATTGTTTATAATGTCAAAATATAACTTTTGTAAACAATAAACCTTATTATTAGCATATGGCTTTTGTGCCCAATCAATGTGGGGCCAGAAATATTTAAACAATTTTAATAAGAAAAATGACAAACAAATAACTTTACATGAGCAAAAATAAAAAAGACAAAATTATAAGTTATGCTAGGTTGGTGGTGGGGATGGCGGGAGGCCAGCTTGAGGTGGTTGCTGTGTTTGAGACACAACTTGTACCTCACCCTGTGTGTGTACATATTCAGCCCCAGGATGGTTGATCTGGCCAGGATCCTGTTGTTAAGTTAATAAGTGGGATGAGGGAGATTGGAGTGGATACTCTAGGGTATTTGGGTACCCACGTGCTTCATAACCCCCAATATGGCCATGTCAACCATACCCATGGTGGGACCAGCCTCCAACAGTGGGTCTGATCAACTGGCCATATTGGGTAGGTGGATTGTAGGCTGACATTTGGGCCTGTGTAGGCCAATGTAGGGTTGGAGGGGGATTTGGCTGTGGTGTAGGCACCTGGGGAGGAGGTGGCTCAGATACTGATTGTGCCTGCACTTGTGTTATTGGGGCCATTCAAAGCTGGTTATTGGTGGACAGCTGCCACCATTCCAAATATTCAAAAACCTGATATGGGTTATTGGCGGGTGTCCAGGCATCAATCAGTATTTGAATAGATCCTCGGACACGCAGTCTGACCTCCCAGGGTAGTCGATGGAGGCACCAGGCCAAGCTGCGGGCATAGGGTTCCTCACCATAATTGTGGGCAGCCCTTGCCAAATAATTTAATGCCCCAGTATCAACATGCCTTCTGGTGTCAGAGGCTGGAATGTCTCTCTTGCGTCAGCCACAGCGTGGGATGATGGCATGCTGTGGTGAGGTCTCCAGAGTCACGGTAGGGCTGCAGCTGTTTCCCTGGTCCTCCTCTGAATGCTCCTCCTGTCTTGCTGATGCCACTGCTAGTGCTGGTAGTGATGGTGGTGGTGGGATGTAGCTGGAAGGTGCAGAAGATGTGCCAGCCACCTCTTCATCTCCCCCCGAATGGGTCGATAGGGGCCTCTGAGTCTGAGCCTGTTTCCCTCTCAGTGAGGATGGACTGAGTGTACGTGATTAAAAAAAATTGTAGATATGACCCTAACAGCATATGAAGAATGTGGTGTGATGTATGTACTTACGGTCTGAGATCCAGAACGGGAGCCAGAAAAGACAGGCGATCAAAATAGATGTATTTTCTTTTGGTCTGTGCTGTATACCCACTCCTGGCCCGCTGCTGACGTTTCCGCCGGTACTGGTCCCTGATGCTGCACCAGCGTCTCATGACATCATTCACTGCAATGTAACATAATTATAGACAGGTGTGTGCCTTTACAAATCAAGTCCTATCAGTTTATTTAAACACAGCTGGACTCCAATGAAGGAGTAGAACCATCTCAAGGAGGATCACAAGGAAATGTACAGATATGAGTGTCTGAGCAATGGGTCTGAATACTTATGATCATGTGATATTTCAGTTTTTCTTTTTAAATAAATTTGCAAAAATTTCTACATTTCTATTTTCTTTCTGTCAAGATGGGGTGCAGAGTACAGTAATGAGAAAAAAATGAACTTTTTTGAATTTCCCAAATGGCTGCAATGAAACAAAGAGTGAAAAATTTAAAAGGGTCTGAATACTTTCCTTACCCACTGTTTATGGGATGAATGAAAGTCAGGACTATACATGAGGGAGAAGGAAAAGGGATAAAGGGAAAGGTTGTATATGGGGTATCATATCATGTGAGGGCTGTGTGTATATATTTTAGTTTTTGTTTTTCTGGTGCTCTGTTACATATAGCATGACCCCAGATGTGCATGCAGAGCATGAGCCTTTTGCATGCTTACATCAGCACAAATGAAAAAAAATAATGGATGGTTGAACATATGGGAATGCACCCTTAGATAAGACCTAAAAGACCCCAGTACATGGCAGATCGGGAGGGCCATTGTTAGGCTGCTGTCTGCTTTGCAACCGATTGTCGTGATACTTTGCTGAGCTGCCAGTTGACGTACAAAGAAAGGGAACTGTCTGATGTGGCATCTGAAGGGTTAAACAGCTGGATTGAGCTTCAATCCCTGCAGCTATTGTAGGGAAAAGAGAAAATCACGGTTATTATTTATGGCCCCCACTGCATTTACACTGCTACTGTGCTTGGACAACGCAGTAATGGCTTCTTACTGCTGTCTGAGTATAGCTTTCTGGCTTCCCAGTAACAGAACGGTCATTCTTTCATTGCTCAATAAACAGATTAATACTTATTCCATCCACCCATTCTTCTAATATAACTAATGCTGCCTCTAAAAAGATGCTTTATCATAAGCAGATGATTGTTTTATTTCCTATGAAGCAAGGAGGATCTAATGCCATGAAGCCAGACTCACATGCATTAATGACAGGCTATATTTCTATGACTACACCCGCTGTAAGTATAAAAAGACCAAGCAACAGTAGCAGCCATCTAAAGGCGACTGAGCAACTCCACTTTACATCCTTACTAAGAAGAACCATCATGTCTCATCACTCCATCCACTCCTCCTCTGGACACAAGCACTTCAGCTCCTGCTCTGTAGCTTTACCCAAACATTCCAGCTCTCACAGCATCTTATCCCACTCTTCTAAACACACGGGCCATGGACACAAGACTCCACATTGCTTCAGCAGCAAGAGTGCCCATAGTTTTGGATCCAAGGGACATAAGATCTCGTTGGGAAGTCTCCACTCAGGAAAGAGCGGACATGGATCTGGGTTTGGCATCGGTGGTGGTGGTCATGGATTTGGAGGACAATCTGGCTGTGGCGGAATCACTTCTGTCACCATCAACCAGGGTCTCCTGGCTCCCATGAATTTGGAGATTGACCCAAACATCCAGAGAGTGAGGACTGAAGAGAAGAATCAGATCAAAGGTCTGAACAATAAGTTTGCTTCCTTCATTGACAAGGTAAAGCCTCACTACTTTTATTTGACTTTCAATGTGACATAAAACTTGGCTCAGTAAATATGTAGCATGATTATAGCTTATTTTATTTATTTTTTGTCCTTGATCAAATCCAAATAGTCAACTATTTACCATAAATCATTTTTGGAATTGTAAAACATGTTTTACACATTATTCATCTGAATGTCCATGTTGTTCCAGAAGTAGAAAGAAAAAAATATTAATGGATAGTGTGGCAATGTAAAGATGGAATAAAAAAATCCTTTCTGGCTCAATATTCACCAACACTTGCCTTCTGAGTTTAGAAATGTGTTATTTCAACAAGTATTAAACATTTAAAATTAAGAATGGTACAACAACAAAAAAATCAGTGCTCAAAGGATCCATGAAATCTCTCTAACACTCAAGCAGAAATGTTTCAGGTTCTCAAATTGTCTCTCTTCCAATGTTCTAGCCATTCATATGTGGATTATTGGCTGACAAATTCCTTGCATTGAAACGGAGATGACCACCCAAAAGTAAAAATGTTCATTTAATGGGATGGTACTCTCAATGAAAATGACCAGTTTTCAATTTGTAGGTGTAGATAAAGGAATAGTCTTGTGACAAAGGTGGTCTTTAGAGAGATTTCCCTGTATGGCAATATTGCATAGAAAGCCAAGCATTTTCTTATCAAAGTTGCATTTCATATTTTATTTCTATATACTTTTTTTTAAGGTTCGATTTTTGGAACAACAAAATAAGATGCTGGAGACCAAGTGGGCTCTTCTACAAGATCAGAAAACAGCTCGGTGCCAGATTGAACCTCTGTTTGAGGCTTTTATCAGTAACCTCAGGAGACAACTGGAGAGCCTGGAATGTGAGAGGGCTAACCTTGAGGCAGAAAGGAATAACATGGAGGGAACAGTGGAAGAACTAAGAAGACGGTATGAACTTATCACTACTACATATGTGTGATACTCAGGACTCGCTTTGCAAAATACACCACATTTTTGCCATCTAATATGAGAGCTGCAGAAAGAAATAATTTATTACCATATACATTTAGGAGAGCATATAGATCTTCTTTAAGTGACACAAGTCCTACAAAACGACTTCAAAGTAAAAGAAGTAAAAATCCAGATGACTCTAAATATCATTAAATTATCCTGTAAATTCTAATTATAGTACACCAGAATCAGAGTAGGCCTTTTTCTATCTCGGTGTGGAATAAGCTGCAATTCCTACACTGTCCAAGCCTAAATTGCCACTCCTTGGCTGCCCCCCATCTTATAAAGGCTGTGATAGCTCCCCTGATCACTTGTGATACAGCTATATGGTGCCATAGCTGCAGGGTATTAAGGAGTAGCCTCGCTCATGCTTCAGCCGTATGTGAAATGACATAAGGCATTCTTTTTTTTGTGATCCTTGCAAATTCAATCAAAAAGTGTTCAAATTCATGGGTGCCAGTGATTTTCAAGAAATTTGACTCAAAGTTGATCTTCTGCAGATCAATCCACTCATCTCTAGAATCAAGAATTAAAAGGGTTTTCTCAAGATCAATCTTCAACAATGCAATGTTTTCCAGGCTCTCTGCTTCCACGTTGCTGGAGGTTGATGTGTTCCTGAAGATTGGCTCCTACAGCTTGAGCCAATGGCATGATTGAGTCGCTGGTCTGAACCCCACATGCTCTTCAATACTGCTAGAAGTGGCACCCTTACCTTTACAGTATCGAAAGAGCACAGGGATACGGAATGTGGCCTGGATCCAATGATCTGACTAGCTTCAGAGCACAAATAGCTGGCTCTATAACAAAGATCTTGCAAACAAAGTACTCCTTGCCTTGAAGAGTGACCACTGCAGATGGCAGAGGTGACTGGTAACCTAGGTGATGAGAATCACTGGTGGACAGCGGCAGGACAGGGAGGGCCTCTGTGCAAGAAATATACAGGGGTCCTTTGCAGTCTAATCAGTCATATCTGCCTTGGGCCACTGTGCGACTGCACTGGTTTAACCAATGGTATGACTACACCTATGATCAGTAGCCTATAGAATAATAAAATCCTCAGAAGTAAATTGCTTGTTTCTACAAACACTTTGCAATTGTAACCATTTATCCTGTTGAAACATTTCAGACAAGTAAGGAGAGCGCTTATATGAACACTTACCGATATCGTCAAGATCTTGAGTTTATCTTTCAGCCAATGTTATTAGATCTTTTTTTTTTTACATTTCCAGTACAGATGAAAGGATATACATAATTTGGTCCTGTTTTTCTAGTTCAAAAACTTTAGGTACTGAATATACAGTATGCGCCATTATATAATCTTTAGATAGATCCACTCTTGGAACTTACATAGTGTTATAATTACAAGGAAGACATCACCAATGTTTTCAGTATTAGAAAGTAGTATACTTAGTAGTGTTGACCCCCTTACTTGGTGCTAATTATTACAATTTTGTAAGGTACAGTATATAAGTCATTGAATAAAATGATTTTCATTCTTCAGGTATGAAGAAGAGGTTAATAGGAGGACAGCTGCTGAAAACGAATTTGTTTCTGTTAAGAGAGTGAGTGTGCACAGTTTTCTGGATTAACTGTAATATCCATTATATGGATGTACACATACATTATATCGGATAATTATACTATTACATGATATTTGTATTATAGGATGTTGATGCTGCATTCTTAAACAAAGCTGAACTTCAGGCCAAAGCAGATTCCCTCACTGATGAGATCAACTTCCTAAGAACGCTATATGATGCTGTAAGAAACACCTATTATATATTTTCCATACAACTCTTTCTAGAAATGTACATTTAAACTTTAATTAGTTTATTTTTTTGAAGATATATTTCTTTATCACTTTAGGAAATTGCTCAGCTCCAGGCTCAGATCTCAGACACATCAGTAGTTGTGTCTATGGATAATAGCCGAGACCTGGACATGGACAGTATCATCGCGGAGGTCAGAGCTCAGTATGAAGAGATTGCCAGCAGGAGCAGAGCTGAGGCCGAGGCCATGTACCAGTCAAGGGTAAGTTTATGAGAGGTACTACATATCTTTGTTTCAGGGATCCAGAAGGAATGCCAACAAGCTTTCTACAGGCTGATAGCATCAACAGGAGTATGTCTGCACCAAATAACCATTCAAACCAAGCACAGGCCCTTGGTGCACCCTTGTGGTGGCTAATAAACTTCTGTGCATCTTCCCAGGTTCTTGTTTTCCATCTATCTCCAACCTTATCTGGTCCCTGTAAAACCAGAACTATCAATCACAGAAGAGGAGGGCAAATGGAAAATAAGAAGGTGAAAAGATGCATTGACCTGTTTTGCTACACCATGAGTACTCCGAGAACTTATTTGAAATTGTCATTTTGTGCTTTAAAGGAAGTCGTTCAGCCCAACTGAAATTGAGGGTGATCAATGAGTGGAACAGGCTACCACGAGAGGTGGTGAGTTCTCCTTCAATGGAAGTCTTCAGACAGAGGCTGGACTGAGATGTCTGAGATGGTTTAGTGAATCCTGCATTGAGCAGGGGGTTGAACAAGATGACCCTGGAGGTCCCTTCCAACTCTAACATTCTATGATTCACATAGCCTTGTTGGGGATATAGTTCCTATGAAAATCACAGCTTTACTGTTACAACTGTCTGTAGAAACTGAAGTTAAATCAGTCATACTTATTAGGATGCTTAGTGCACCCTTGGTGTAGCTGAACGGTTAAGTGCACCATTCCACCCACTGGTTTCGCATGCCCCACCTCTCTCTTTGGTGATTGACAGCATTGGCTTTCCTGAAGCGAGCACAGTCTCCAAAGAGAGTTCATTGCAGTCACTTACCAGTGAGGGAGGTAGGGTATGCAAATCCAGTTGGCGGAATGAGTCTTTGAGCTTTTTAGTCACACCAATGGTGCACCGAGCTCCATAATTAGCATAACTGAGTAAACTTCAGTTTCTGCAGAATGGAGAGTGCAATTATAACTAACAGTATGATTTTTTTAGGGCTATGTCCTCTATGAGGCTATGTTCTTAGTTTATACTGTCAGTTTCAGCTGACAGACTTCCTATAATTTTTAGATTAGTTGGGATTGATTTAATCTTGGCTCTAGATAAAGGAAGCCTAGCTACTGTGAGCAAGTTTAACAATCCCACTATTATGGTGATCTGATGCAATCAGGAATGACAATAAGAAATGGGAGTGTGGATAATATTAAAGCTGGATTCCAGGAATATACAACCATGGCCTATTCTCATGGTGGAGCTGAGCTGCAGTATGAGCCACAAATTGGATGGATGAGCTTTTGTGCTTATATAACTAATATTTTGCTGCCCACTGGAAGAGTGAACCAACACTCCCAGTCTCTACTAAGGATCTGTTTACATGTGTTTTGTTTGTTTTTCTCCTCAATTTTCACATATAGTTTGAGGACCTCCGCATGGCAGCTGGAAGAAATGGCAATGACCTGCAGAACAGCAGAAATGAGATCGCTGAACTGAACCGAACAATCCAGAGGCTCAAGGGAGAGATTGAGTGTGCTAAATCCCAGGTACAGAACCTTAATAAAAATGTATATATTAGGATCTATCTATGAAATAATGTTATTTGCAGCCCAAATACATTTTTCTTAATATAAAGAACTTTATCATATTTGATGCAAGAAAATATTAGAGCAATAGAAACAGTAATATTTAACTTTATGTCTAGCGTGCTGCCCTGGAAGCTGCCATCGCAGAGGCTGAAGAACGTGGTGAAGCTGCTGTCCGAGATGCCAAGATCAAATTGTCAGAACTGGAGTCTGCCCTACAGAAAGCCAAGCAGGACATGGCTCGCCAACTGAGAGAATACCAGGAGCTGATGAACGTCAAACTGGCTCTAGATATTGAGATCGCCACCTATAAGAAAATGCTGGAAGGAGAAGAAAGCAGGTATGTTATGTCTCTATAACACTGACTCTGTTGTTAATATAGCATGGTAATATGTAGTTTGCTTTACAAGAAACGGACAATAACATAAAAAAATAGATTTACTATAATCAAAACATATCATCTATCCATAATATGGATGAAAGGACCTAATTGCTAGGACCACCATAAAAATTAAGTTGTGTGTCCTACAATTCAATTGAGTGGCGATTACACATGTTTACCTCATCCACTCCTTAGACATAGAATGAATCCCATTCAAAATGGGCACATGGTGCCTCTGGTGCTATAATCAAAAGTGTCCCAGCAATGGAAGTGATCATACACTTATCACCTATCTTTTTGGACAGTGATAAGCAGAGATGAGGGACTCTTTTGAATTTAAAATTAACTAGCTTTGGAGAAGTTTTTCCAAAAAATGTCATTTACCGCAAATCAAAAGTTCTCCAAAGCCTTCATTTGTCCTAAAAAGACATGTAAGTCGCCAAGGTCTCCTAGATGTGTATCCAACCCAGTTCAAGCTCTTTAACACAAACACAGCCTTAGTAATGTCAAAGTGACCTTACCATAATGGTGGCAACCAATAACATGTTCCTTACAAATTAATCTTCTTCATTGCTATGCTACCATACGCTATGCATACAATTTCTGTGATGTTTTATGGCTTTCTTTGCTTTACTCTATGGCTGGCTAAGCCATATGATATGAAGTCCTTTTACTATGCAGAGTCACCACAAAATAGCTGCTGCATTTCCTGCCTCTAATTTTCTAGAGGCAATGATAGTCCTTCCTGATTGGTTGTGCTGTACCATGTGATGTGATAACTGCAAGCCATCATGGAGGAATCCAACCGGCTGCACACCAGGTCTTGTAAGCCTTCTCTGGCTTATGCTTTCTTCTGTAATGTGGTAAAATGGCAGCAGCCATTTTAGACAGTTCAAACAATGTGAATCGCAAGTTGTTTGAGTGAATTCTTAAAATCTCAACAGAAAAATATTCAGAATTGAGAGTCCTCAGTGGTTGATACCTTTTAATGGCTAACTGAAAAGATGGTAACACATTGCAAGCTTTTGAGACTACTCAGGTCTCTTCATCAGGCGTTGACTAGAGTTGAGCGACTTTGGTCGGATCGGGTTTCGTGAAACCCGAATGAAACAAAATAAGTTTCAGATGAAACTCGTCCGACTAGAGCAAAAAAAGTCGGAGTTTCGTCCGACTTTTATTTCCCATTGGCTTGCATTGGGGTCGGGTTTCGGACGAAACTCCGACTTTGTTTTGCTCTAGTCGGACGAGTTTCATCTGAAACTTATTTTGTTTCATTCGGGTTTCACGAAACCCGATCCGACCAAAGTCGCTCAACTCTAGCGTTGACTAATACAAAATCTGAAGAATTACATATATATGCACAACACAGCACAGAAAGAATGCAATAGATAAGACAAGTGACGTGAAGCAGAATTATCATTATGGGAGAGGGAGAAACATAAATATTGGACTAGTTCATAGATAAGGAGTCTGGATGTTTTATTGTCCTCAACATAAAATCTCAACATTAATTTCACTTGCATCGAATCGATTGGCTCATCTCTAATGATAAATCTTAGTTATGGAGAACCTCTTTGGTCACTTTTACACTTGCATATTTCAATCAGTATTTCCCACTGGTGCTAGTCAGCCAAAACCATTTTGTATCTCATCCATCCATTATTGGCTTTTCCAGCTGGAAGAAAACTTTGTAATGCACAACACTTGTACCACATACGCCGGTGCTATTATTTATAGCCTTATTCAGTTTTCTGCATGATATAGTTGGAATCTCCCTATAGTAGACAGCTACATGGGTTAGCGTTCAGTTTTTCAGTTTTAGATGACCTGTATATTTTATAGAAAGTGACCCTGTTATCAGAGTAATGCTTCATAATGGTAGTAATTAATTATCAATTTATTTGCAGGCTGTGTTCCGAGGGTCACGTGAATGTCTGTAAGTATATTTCCGTGATATATTTTAACTCTTGACATGGCATCTTGATTTGAGAAATAAAGAAAATGGAACATTTTTACTCACATCAAACATTTCATTTATTCCTTCTAGCTGTCCTCCACTCCAGCACTGGAGGGAAACATTCGGGATCGTCTTCTCACGGTGGACATCATCACCACCATCACAAGGGAGGATTCGTGTCCAGCAGCTATACCTCAAAGTCTAAACACCATTCCAGCCATGGGCACCATTGTTGAAGTGAATCAGCCATCACTTGCAATATTCAAGCTTTACCATTTTTCAATAGCCTCTATCTATAGCTTTAGCAGTGATGATTTTACAACATGAACTTAAAAAGTAGCCTCATTTTCAAAGAGACTTCTAAGATGAGCATTTACTTTGGTAAAATAGCACCCTATTAACAATAAGCCTCTTTGTAAAATCGGCTAAAATTCCATATTGAAAATCTCGGTGCCTGGGGAGTTACAGTCTTCTGACTGCTCAAAATGTACCCAAATAACTAATATCCCCCTAACATACACAAAATATATCACACACGTCTTTCAATCCCAAAGCAAGTACTAACTGTCATTAAATTTAAGTTTCCAATTTTGAAAACAAATTTAGAAGAACTTCCCATACTGATAATCTTATACTGTGAAATTCAGGATTTGCCACATTTTAGCTTTTCAAAGTACATTAAGAAGCCAGTGAGTTTAAGCTTAAATCAGATTATATAATTTATTTTATATGATTTATTAAAATTTTATACAATTAAGGTAAGTTTTACATATTTACTAATATATATATGTACACACTTGTGAGGGTATGTAACTTCTATATATGTGTGTTCCTTCCATCCTTATTTTATCTCCTTATTACTTGTAGTAAACCTTTTTTTGTGTGTGTTTCTTCTGCATATAGTTATTTTATATTCTAGCTTATTTTTGTCTGTTGCATTGACAAGCATGTATGGTTAAAGCGTAACTGTAATTTTATTTTTTATTTAATAAATCAATAGTACACTATAAAATAAGAAACTTTGTAATATATCTTATCAGAGAAATCTGCTTCTTTCTCCTTCAGGACTGATCAGTCATTCTCAAAATTTGCGATTCACAGGACAAGTCTGTATTCAGCAAAGACAGAATTTTACCTTACTGAGGTAGGAGATGAGAGCTGCTGCTCATAAGATTCTATGGAGGGGGAAGGAGAAAGAGGAGGAGCTCTGCCTCTAGTTCCTCCCTCCTCTCTGCATAGATTCTTATCAGCAGCAACTGCCATCTCTATCTCACTAATATAAAGTCTGTATTAACCAAATAGAGATTTTACCTGTGAGATGATAATTCTCAGAATAGCTGATCAGTCCTGGATGAGAAAGAAGATTTCTCTGATAAAGATATAATACAAAGTTACTTATTTCCATGTGTACCACTGATTTATGAAATAAAAATGAAAATGACGGTTACATTTAAAGCAGAGTTTTCCACCCCTCCTGTAAAGTGACAACTCTTTCGAGCTTTCTGCTGTCTTTTAGGGAAACCCTAAAACAGATTATAAGAAATAAGAGACTTGTAGAAAGCTGTTATTTGAAAACATATAGATAATACCACGTGCTGAATTGTTACGGTAATTTTATTTGTCATTTACAGCTTCTCATCTAATCTTAAACTTAATATAGTTATCCAAGTTGGAAATTCAAATGGTTATAAACATCCATGGTAAAATAATATAGGTTGTGAGAGGTTGAATGTCTAGATCTCCTACCACTGGAACAATTAATGAAACAATTGGTAGGATAAAGATAAAGTTGGATTTGTAAAGTGAAGATTAAATGTTGTTTTAAATATTTATATATTTAAATAAAGACTATACAGATAGACAGATATTAGAAATATCGATAGAATATAGACAGATACAGTGGATAGATAGATAGATAGATAGATAGATAGATAGATAGATAGATAGATAGATAGATAGATAGATAGAGACAGACTGACATTTTGGGAATGAAGAATTGTCCAAATTCTCCAAATTCTATCAGTAGATATTCTAATACCTTTTTAATTCCAATAATTGAACCTGACTTATTAATGTGTACTATAACATTTGCAAAATGTTATAAGATGAAGGATACGAATCAGTTGCTAGATTATCTGAAATGTAATTTCACTAGAGATCATTTGGATACAGATATTGTATGCACATACAGCGTGATAAAGAAGTAGAGTAAAGCCAGCTCGCCTGTTGTGGCGTGTTGTCAGCACAGACTGCAAGGAGACCTCTTGGAAGCAATGTAGAAAAATGAAAAGTCCAGCTGATAAAAAAAGGCGATAAATAGCCTTTTTTTATCAGCTGGACTTTTCCTTTTTCTACATGCAGCGTGATGTATCAGATTATTTTACTAGTAATTTTCAACTCAAAGGGTTGTCCAAAGATGACATCTCTTATATGTCTTTGAAGTGACTACCACCACATATTGAGTCCTGATGTGATTGCTGTTGTATATCATCACTGCTTTAGTTTATAACTAGTAAACTTTCACTGTTTCTTGTATGCCAATAAAGTTGCTTAGTTGAAAATATCTGATTGTAATGGAATTATTTATTTCAAAAGTGCAAATCCGTCCAAGACATTGAAGGGGTTGGGCGAGTTATACAGAAAGCCACAAACTGTTAAGTTAATGAATAGTGATGAGCGAATGTGCTCGTTGATAGTTATCACCCGACTATTACAGTGCTCGAATGTGATTGTTACTTGGCGAGCAACATTTTTCCTGGGCTACATTTCTCAGCCATACACTTTTCCGTAGTGTGTGGAGTAAATTCATGTGATCTCTAAAACTGAGAAAAAGCTTTTAACAATGTTGCAGCGTTCCATTTTTCAGTCATACAGTGTTACGTGGTCTGGGAACATTTCTATGATCTCTAGAACTGACAAAATCTTTAAAACATTTTGTTGGCTTCCATCTCTCAGCCATACAGTGTTACATAGTCTGGGGACATTTCTGTGATTTATAAAACAGAGAAACAACTTTTAAAAATTTTGAAGGGTTCTATTTCTCAGCCATACAGTATTACGTGGTCTGGGAAAATTTCTGTGATTTCTAAAACTGAGAAAAAGCTTTTAAAAATTTTCTATGGTTCCATTTCTCAGACATACTGTCCTATGTGAATCAAAAAGAGAAAGGTCCTCCAATGAAGGTTTAAAAAGTATTATTTTATTCAATAAATAACATGATAAAATTGAAACGGCAAACCATACAGAAATGGAATAGCAAAAAACACAAACACACTGGGTGACAAATGAGTAGCTAGTAAAAATCTGCATCAATTGTGACACATGAGAAGAGCACAAAAAAGAGAAATATAATATGCAAAAATACATAAAGTGCCTAGTGCAGAGAAACCATTAAATGGTATATCTCATATATCCAAAGATGTTATATGAATCCAATATTAATGCATAGAAAATTCATCTTTATATTAAATGCTCAATGCAGCAATAAAGTTATAAAGCAATAAATCATGAAGCTATGTATTGATTTACAATACCTGATTTTCCCATGTCTGGTCTCCTCAAGAGGGGAAAAAAAAACCCTTAAAAGGTAAGTGAATGATGTAAATATAAGGAGAGGACCAGGTATGAGAAAGTGCACCTCATGGCTATAAGTAAAAAAGCTTAGATAGTTTATATTTACCAAGATGAAGTATCACCCAGGGTCCCCCTGGCGCGCGTCTCGATGAATATCTTTCTCAGACGCACCCATTCACTTACCTTTTAAGGGGTTATTTTCCCCTCTTGAGGAGACCAGACATGGGAAAATCAGCAATGCCAGTACACAAATATTCTTTATGTGCATGATTTTGTTCTAGGCATTGTAAATCAATACATAGCTTCATGATTTATTGCTTTATAACTTTATTGCTGCATTGAGCACTTTATATAAAGATGAATTTTCTATGCATTAATATTGGATTAATATAACATCTTTGGATATTTGAGATATACCATTTAATAGTTTCTCTGCACTAGGCACTTTATGTATTTTTGCATATTATATTTCTTTTTTTTGTGCTCTTCTCATGTGTCCTAATTGATGCAGATTTTTATTAGCTACTCATTTGTCACCCAGTGTGTTTGTGTTTTTTGCTATTCCATTTCTGCATGGTTTGCCGTTTCAATTTTATCATGTTATTTATTGAATAAAATAATACTTTTTAAACCTTCATTGGAGGACCTTTCTCTTTTTGATTTGCCTTGGTTTCATGGTCCTCCGTGTTATAACCTTCAATTTTTGTATATTGGATACTGTCCTACGTGTTTTGGGAACATTTCTGACACTCTCTAAAATTGAGAAAAAAATTTAAAAAGTGTTGCTGGGTTACATTTCTCAGCCGTATAGTGTGTTGTGGTCTGGGAACATTTATGTGATCTCTAAAACTGAGAAAAATCATGTAAAATGTTGCAGTGATCAATTTCTCATTCATTCAGTGTTACATGGTGTGGGAAAATTTCTGTGATCTTTAAAACTGAGAAAAGCTTTAAAAATGTGTTTAGGGTACCATTTCTTTGTATACAGTAACAGTGTACAGGCAATACAGGGATCACCAGTGACATTATACACAGAAGCTCTGTATGTAGTGTATGTGTAATAGAGGGATAACCAGTGACATTATGCACAGGAGCTCTGTATATAGTGTACAGTGTGCAGCTAATACAGTGATCACAAGTGGCATAATAGGCACTCTGTATATAGTGTCAATTAACAGGTAATACATGGATCAACAGTGACATTATACACAGGAGCTCTGTATATAGTGTCGGTGTACTGGTAATACAGGTACCACCAATTACATTATACACAGCCGCTCTATATATAGTTGTATATAGTGTACAGGTAATAAAATTATGATCACCAGTGATATTATACATATAGGCTTTGTATATCGTGTACAGTTAATGCAGAGATCACCAGTGACATTATACAAAGGAGCTCTATATCTAGTGTATAGTTTCCAAGTAATAAAGTGATCACCAGTTACATTTTACACAGGAGCTCTATATCTAATATATAAAACTCAAGTGTGTGTGTGTGTATGTATGTGTGTATATGTATGTAGGTATGTATGTCCGGGATTGGCCTCCGCACCGTCGCAGCTACAGACACAAAATTTGGCACAGTCACACGTCTGGACCCCGAGAGTGTCCTAAGCTATGTTGTGAGGTGAAATTTTAACCCCGCGCGTTCCAATTCACCAAACAATTTTGCCCCTATCTACATAATGGGGAAAAAGTGTGTGTATCAAGCCCCGCCCCTCATTATGATGTCATGGTGACGCTGATGTCATCATAGGTTGCATGTCCCGCCGCTCATTATGATGTCATAATGGTTGACTATGGGATGGAGGATGTGTGATGAGTATATGGGCACTGGACTATGGGATGGAGGATATGTATGACGGGTATAGGGGCACGGGACTATGGGATGGCGGATATGTATGATGGGTATATGGGCATGGACTATGAGATGAAGGATGTGTGATGGGTATATGGGCACTCGACTATGGGATGGCGAATATGTATGATGGGTATATGGGCATGGGACTATGGGATGGAGGATGTGTGATGGGTATATGGGCACTCAACTATGGGTTGGAGGATATGTATGATGGGTATATGGGCATGGGCCTATGGGATCGTGGATATGTATGATGGGTATATGGGCACGGGACTATGGGATGGAGGATAATTATAATTTGCTATAACTAACCACAGTTAGTTACTATGCCCGGGCAGCACTGGGCTCTTCAGCTAGTATACTATATAGTGTATAGTGTCAGCGTATAGGTGACAAACTGACTCACCAGTGACTTCTATAGCTGAAGTACTTAATTTTTTCATTTCTTCTTCATCCAACGCAGACGTTCCTCACATCTTCCAGACAGGACATTTTTCTACATATAATAGCACACAGTTATCTAGAGCACTGCTTCCAGAACACATTCCTCAGCTTCTACGCTTTGCAGCTAAATACAAATGTACACCCACCATTAATATATAATTAGTTAATATGCAACCCACCATTCCAAATATAAATTGCAATCCCTCAGTGTGCCCCCACTAACTATACATAGCCACTTTCCCCAACAAAAAACTATATAAATTAGCTCCTGTACTCTTTCCCCAATAAATTACCAGTCACACTCCATCATCCTGAAAGCCCCCATTCTGTATCTCCCCGATTCATGATATTTACATATACCCCTCTGTCCCAATTCATTATATCATGTCCTCTCTACCTCTCTCTCCCACCCTTTATTCATCATCATTTACTCTTCCCCACCTCCAATTCATTATCATTTGATATTCTCCACACTCAATTCATCATTTGCTTCCCCCCCTCAATTCATTATCATTTGCTCTCCCCAACTTCAATTCATCATTTACTGTCCCCCACCCTCAATACATTATTTGCTCTCAACTGTCCCCTGTTGTGAGTTCATTTTCCCCTTCACTACTGAGGCCCGAGGAACTCCCTCTTCTGGTGAAGAAAGGTAGTGAGCCTGATTGTCAAACAACTGGGGCTGATGATGATGACTGGCTGAGTGGAGTTAATGACTGGATATAAGGCTGCCGACGCCCTTCTGGCCTGCGGGTGATTTCTCTGTGGACTTCTAGGAAACCAGTCTGATTCCTGCTCATCTAAAGCTAGATTTCTGCTTTGCCTTTTTGCATTAGTGTTTTGCTTTTCCTTGCTTTTCTGATTCTGCCATTCCCTGCTGGGGTGAGCTGAATCTCCTTTTGCCTGTTGCTCTGTCTTCAGAATATTCCTGAGTACTGACATAGCCTTTTTTGAAGCCTAGCGTCTTCAGGGCCTTTTTTACTGTCAGTTTGTTGGCTCTTATTTTCATAGGGTTTTTTCACGGATTGCAGACAGCAGCCTTCCTGTCCTTTCCTATCTAAGCTAGCTTGGGCCCCATCTTTGCTCAGTCTATCTTTCTGTCTGTGTTTTGTTCTTTCTTCTTGCTTCACCGTCATTATATGTGGGGGGCTGCCTTTTGCTTTGGGGTCTGCTCTGGGGCAGTTTAGATTTCCCTTTCTGTCTTTAGGCTATGTAGTCTTCCGGCTGTGATCGAGGGGCCTAGGGCATCGTAGGAGCCCCCCACGGCTACTGCTAGTTGTGTTGATAGGTTCAGGGGTCTGCAATCCGATAGCTGCCAACTTCTCTGGTTTTCTGGACTTAGCTAGCATTTCTATTTTTGCCTCCTACGGTGACTCAATCATAACAGAATCACCCGCCATACCGCAGATCCTAGGGTACTCAATTGCAGGAAAGAATTGTATAAAAAAAAAAAAAAAAAAAAAAAAAGGTGTGTATATTTTTTCCTCTATATCTCTGAGGCCGTAGGGGGAATTTTTTTTTTCTCTCAATGGAGATAAAGCAATTGTCTGATCGTGTGGAGCAGCTCGCTGCGGAAGTGCGGGGAATTTCCGCCTACCTTGCTCATTCACATGCTGCTGAACCAAAGATTCCTACACCTGATGTATTTTTTGGGGATCGGTCTAAATTTTTGAATTTCAAAAGTAATTGTAAATTATTTTTTGCCTTGAAGCCTAACTCGTCAGGGAGCTCCGTGCAGCAGGTTAAAATTGTCATCTTTTTGCTGCATGGTGATCCCCAGGATTGGGCGTTTTCTTTGAAACCAGATGATCCTATTCTGACTAATGTGAACGCATTTTGGCATTGAACCAGGGTCGTGATTCTGCAGAATTGTACTGTCAAAAATTCCGAAAGTGGGCAGTACTTACTACCTGGAATGATAATGCCTTGGCAGCTCTCTTTCGGAAGGGGTTGTCAGAAGCCGTAAACGATACTATGGTGGGATTTCCTGTTCCCTCTGGTCTTGACGATTCTATGTCTTTAGCCATTCAGGTTGATCGGCGTTTGCGCGAATGCAGAGCTGCACGAGAGGTGTTGCCACCTGTTGAACAGATGTCTGAACCTATGCAATGTGATAGGGTTTTTTCCAGAGAGCAGCGTCAGGAGTTCAGAAGGCGTAATAAGTTGTGTTTTTTCTGTGGAGATGCCTCACATATTATTTCTGTCTGTCCTAAACGCGAGAAACGCCTTGCTCACACGTTTTCTGTTGGTGGTGTTCAACCTAAGTTTCTTCTGGCTATTACTCTGATCTGCTCCCTGTCCACATTTTCCGCCAAGGCTTTTGTGGATTCGGGAGCAGCTCTAAACCTAATGGACTTGGATTTTGCTAAACGTTGTGGATTTCCGATGACACCTCTGCAGACGCCTATCCCTTTGAGGGGGATTGATGCTACTCCTTTGGCTAAAAGTAAACCTCAGTTTTGGACCCAGGTGGTAATGCGGGTCGCCCCAGACCATCAAGAAAATTGCAGATTTTTGGTGTTGCATAATTTGCATGATACCATTGTTCTGGGGTTTCCCTGGTTACAAATTCATAATCCAGTTTTGGATTGGAAATCTGTGTCTGTGGTGAGTTGGGGTTGTCGATGTGCCTTTAGTGAGGCTCCGGTGTTTTCCACCTCTCCTCAGTCGCATGATGATCCTGATTATTTGGCGGACTTTTATGATGTATTTAGTGAGAATGAGTCTGCGTCTCTGCCTCCTCATAGGAGTTACGACTGTGCAATTGAACTGAGCCCGGGGTGTAAATTTCCCATGGGTCGGCTCTTCAATTTATCTGTACCCGAGCACGAGGCTATGCGATCCTATATTAAGGAGGCGTTGGAGAAGGGTCATATTAGACCATCCTCGTCACCCTTAGGTGCCGGGTTTTTTTTTGTAGCCAAAAAGGATGGATCATTAAGACCTTGTATTGATTATCGTGCTCTCAACAAAATTACTGTTAAATATCAGTATCCGTTACCCCTTATTGCTGATCTATTCTCCAGAGTTAAAGGTGCTTGCTGGTTTACCAAGCTTGACCTCAGGGGGGCGTATAATCTTATTCGCATTAAGCATGGGGATGAATGGAAGACGGCGTTTAATACTCCGGAGGGACATTTTGAGTACCTGGTGATGCCTTTTGGGCTCACTAATGCCCCTTCTGTCTTCCAGTACTTCATGAACGATATTTTCCGAGATTTTGTCGATAAATTTTTGATTATCTATCTGGATGATATTTTGATCTTCTCAAAGGATTGGGATTCTCATGTGGAACATATTCGGACTGTGTTCCGGATCTTGAGGGAGAATTCTCTGTATGTCAAAGGATCTAAATGCCTTTTTGGAGTACAGAGGATTTCTTTTTTGGGATTTATTTTGTCCCCGTCAACTATTGAAATGGACCCGGCCAAGGTACAGGCCATTTACGATTGGGTTCAGCCCACTACTTTGAAGGCCCTCCAGAAGTTTTTGGGTTTTGCTAATTTTTATCAGAAATTTATAGCAAAATTTTCTAGTATTGCCAAGCCATTGACTGATTTGACTAAGAAGGGTGCTGATGTGTTAAATTGGTCTCCGGAGGCTGTTTCTTCCTTTCAGGAGCTGAAGCGAAGATCCACCTCCGCCCCGGTTTTGCGGCAACCTGATGTCTCACTTCCGTTCCAGGTAGAGGTGGATGCTTCTGAGATTGGTGCAGGAGCTGTTTTGTCCCAAAAGGATCCTGTAACATCTAAAATGAATCCCTGTGCTTTCTTTTCCCGAAAGTTCTCTCCATCTGAACGTAACTATGATGTGGGAAATCGGGAACTGTTAGCCATGAAATGGGCATTTGAGGAGTGGAGACATTGGTTGGAGGGAGCTAAGCATCAAGTCGTGGTCCTCACTGACCACAAGAATTTGATTTACCTAGAGTCGGCTAAGTGCTTGAACCCTAGACAGGCTAGGTGGGCCTTGTTTTTTACACGTTTTGATTTTGTGGTTTCTTTTCTTCCTGGAACTAAGAATGTCAAGGCTGACGCCCTCTTTAGGAGCTTCTTTGCTGATTCTCCTGTGGTGACCAAGCCTGCTACCATCTTAGGCGAAGGGGTAGTTCTTTCTGCCATCTCGCCCGATTTGAGACGTGCTCTGGAAGAGTTCCAGGAGGGCAAACCTGAGCGTTGTCCCAGTGGAAAGTTGTATGTTCCTGACCAGTGGAAGAAGAGAGTGATGTCTGAAGTTCATTGCTCTGCTTTGGCTGGTCATCCAGGTATTTTTGGTACTAGAGATCTGTTGAGTCGGTCTTTTTGGTGGCCCTCCTTGTCTCGTGATGTCACGAATTTTGTGCAGTCCTGTGGGACGTGCTCCCGGTCTAAATCGTGTTCTCGCTCTAGTGGGTTGTTGATGCCTTTGCCTGTCCCCAAGAGGCCATGGTCCCATATTTCAATGGATTTCATCTCTGATATGCCTGTCTCTCAAAGGATGACTGTTATTTGGGTGATTTGTGATTGGTTCTCTAAGATGGTTCATCTTGTACCACTCCCTAAGTTGCCGTCTTCCTCTGAATTGGTGCCCCTGTTTTTACAACAGGTGGTTCGCTTGCACGGGATTCCTGAGAACATTGTATCTGACAGAGGAGTCCAGTTTGTGTCTAGATTTTGGAGAACATTCTGTTCCAAGCTGGGAATTCAGTTGTCCTTCTCCTCTGCTTTTCACCCTCAGACCAATGGGCAGACAGAGAGAACAAACCAGACCTTGGAGTCATATTTGAGATGTTTTATTTCTGCTGATCAGGATGATTGGGTTTCATTTTTGCCCTTGGCCGAATTTGCTTTAAATAATAGAGCTAGTTCTGCCACTTTGATGTCACCTTTTTTTTGTAACTTTGGGTTTCATCCTCGATTTTCTTCAGGGCAGGTGGAGCCCTCTGCCTGCCCAGGTGTTGACACTGTGGTGGAGAGAATGCACCAGATCTGGGACCAAGTGGTGGATAAGTTATCTCTCTCCCAGGAAAAGGCCCAGCGGTTTTCCAACCGACATAGGACCATTGGTCCCCAGTTTAAGGTTGGTGATATGGTGTGGTTATCATCAAAAAATATTGCTATGAAGATGGCTTCTTATAAGTTTAAGCCTAGATTTATTGGACCTTACAAGATTTTGGAGATTATTAATCCGGTCTCTTTTCATTTGGCTCTTCCTGTCACATTTAAAATCCATAATGTTTTCCATATATCTTTGTTGAAGAGATTTGTTGAACCTGTTGTTCTGGGGGTGGCACCTCCAGACCCTGTATTGGTTGAAGGTAACATGGAATATGAGGTAGAGAAAATACTGGATTCCCGGCTGGCTAGACGGAGACTCCAGTATTTGGTTAAGTGGAAGGGTTATGGTCAGGAGGATAATTCCTGGGTCTCTGCCTCTGATATTCATGCCAAAAGATTGGTGCGTGCCTTTCATCGGGCTCACCCTGATCGCCCTGGTGGCGTGGTTGAGGGTTCGGTGACCCCTCCTCAAGGGGGAGGTACTGTTGTGAGTTCATTTTCCCCTTCACTACTGAGGCCCGAGGAACTCCCTCTTCTGGTGTAGAAAGGTAGTGAGCCTGATTGTCAAACACCTGGGGCTGATGATGATGACTGGCTGAGTGGAGTTAATGACTGGATATAAGGCTGCCGACGCCCTTCTGGCCTGCGGGTGATTTCTCTGTGGACTTCTAGGAAACCAGTCTGATTCCTGCTCATCTAAAGCTAAGATTTCTGCTTTGCCTTTTTGCATTAGTGTTTTGTTTTTCCTTGCTTTTCTGATTCTGCCATTCCCTGCTGGGGTGAGCTGAATCTCCTTTTGCCTGTTGCTCTGTCTTCAGAATATTCCTGAGTACTGACATAGCCTTTTTTGAAGCCTAGCGTCTTCAGGGCTTTTTTTACTGTCAGTTTGTTGGCTCTTATTTTCATAGGGTTTTTTCACGGATTGCAGACAGCAGCCTTCCTGTCCTTTTCCTATCTAAGCTAGCTTGGGCCCCATCTTTGCTCAGTCTATCTTTCTGTCTGTGTTTTGTTCTTTCTTCTTGCTTCACCGTCATTATATGTGGGGGGCTGCCTTTTGCTTTGGGGTCTGCTCTGGGGCAGTTTAGATTTCCCTTTCTGTCTTTAGGCTATGTAGTCTTCCGGCTGTGATCGAGGGGCCTAGGGCATCGTAGGAGCCCCCCACGGCTACTGCTAGTTGTGTTGATAGGTTCAGGGGTCTGCAATCCGATAGCTGCCAACTTCTCTGGTTTTCTGGACTTAGCTAGCATTTCTATTTTTGCCTTCTACGGTGACTCAATCATAACAGTCCCCCACCCTCAATTCATAATTTGTCCTCCCCACTTCAAACTCTCAATTCATCATTTCCTCTCCATCCCACTCCCAATTCATCATTTGCTCTCCCCACCATCCACTCCCTATTCATCATTTTCTCTCTCCACCCCCATTTCCAATTTATAATTTGCTCTCCCCACCCCCACTCCCAATTCATTATTTGCTCTCCTCACCCCCAAAATCCCAATTCGCCATTTGCTCTCCCCCAATACCCACGTCATCATTTGCTCTCCTAACCCCCACTGCCAATTCATCATTTGCTCTCCCCACCCCCTCTCCCAATTCATCATTTGCTCTCCCCACCCCTCTCACAATTCATTATTTGCATTCCCCACCCCCCACTCACAATCCATCATTTTCTATCCCCACCCCCACTCCCAATTCATCAGTGTGTACAATGTACCCAGCGGGTCACAGAGGAAGCGGAGGGATTCCATTTGAGCTCCACGGCCGTTACAGCCGTGAGAGCGCCAAAACTCCCTAAGCCGAAATGAACGCCACCAGTACACAATACCCTGGAGCCCAGTGAGGAGAAGCACAAGAGAGGGGACCCGGTCTAGACCCCCTGCACTTTACTTCTGTTCACTGGGCCCCATACAGCAGCAAAGGCAGTAATGCCCTGATGGCAGCCCTGCTTGGAAATACCACTTGGTGTTCCACATGGTCCAGGCTCATCAGCCTGGATAACTTAATCCTCATCCTGATCCTTCTTCCTCATAAAATGTTGAATCACAAGAGACTAGTGATCCCACGCTAGGATACTCCAAGGAGCTCTTTACAACATAATTTCTTGATTGTGGCCTCTCAACCTGCATGCTCCAAGAGGGACAGAAGAACACTGTTTAGTGATGCACAAACCTTACAGCAGTCACAGCCACAAGAACATGACAGATGGAATGGCAACTTTTGGATAACGAGGAAGATGGTGATGAGACACAGTTGCTGCTAAGTTTTATTGTTGTTTAGTCACGAACTCAGAAGAACCAGGGTGAGGTGGAGGATGACAAAGTCATTGACCCAACCTGGGAATCTGGCATGCAGAGTGAGTTCAGCATAGCTGAGTGGGCGAGATCAGCAGCACAAAAAGGAGAGGCAGTGGGGTGACCAGAGGGAGAAGGTGGGACACTGTTCTGCAGAGCAACCTGTGGAATGCCAAGAAGAGCAGGGGCATTACCATTAAGAACCTAACCACCACCATCATGATCAGGCACATGTCATCTAAGCACCCGAATCAGTGGTCTGAACGCAAATGCCTGGGTCTATGGTTGGTGACATCGGGTAACACCAGTGCCCAGTGGCGGCTCCAGGATTACATGGACCTGGGGTGAAAGAGTCTCAGTGAGCCCCTTTAACACATACAATGATTCATAATGCACAAATATGGTGGAGAAATATAGGCATACAACACAAGGTCCAACCTGCCCCCTGATCCTTCACATTTGCAGACATGCACACACATACAGTACGCAGACATACACACACATACAGTATGCAGACATACGTAAACACACATACAGTACGCAGGCATGCACACACATACAGGATGCAGACATGTACACTCTTTAGATGCATCAATCTCAGCAATAAATGGTTGAGAATAATCGGGTTGAATGAGTACAGGAGTAGTGGAAAAGCAATTCTTCAAATAACAAAATGCCTGATGGGTGCAGTTAGATCACCTTGAGAAGTCCGTGCCTTTCTTTGTCATGTCATTGAGGGATTTGACGAGAAGTTTTTGATAAATTTTCTATAGTGGTTAGTAAACCCCAAAAATCATTGTTATGCTTTCATATTTTCTGGCAGAGCGCATTCCAGAACTGCATGGACCTTATCAAGGTGTCATGCACAGTATAGAACAGACTAAGTGCAACATAAAGGGATAAAGGAAGGGGAACCAAACACTATGGAAGGGGGAAGTGCAGACTGATCTATTGTCACCCTGTCTGTCCTACAATCCCTATATAGGTTTTGCACCTGTCACCAAGCAGGATACCTAGTTCCTGTGTGACCCTGGCAATAAGCCCTGTGCCAGGAAGGATACAATGAACACTAGTCAACCCACCAACACTAAAGATTAGAGTTGAGCAAAATGGGTCGGCCAAATTCAGACTTTGGCTAAAGTCGGGTTTCGCCGATCGAAACCCGACCATAGCGTGAGGTCGGCCATGAGGTCGCCGACTTGAGCGCCAAAGTCACGTTACCCACAGTGCTTCCAGTGCCTTTTCTCAGCCAATCAACAAGGACGCACACTGTGGGCAACGCGATTACATAGGCAGCGGCCCACACCATGTTAGAGAAGGGCATTCAAGTGATTGGCTGGCTTTGTGTGGCGTCACAGTGCCTATAAAAGGCCGTGACCGCTGACCGCCATCTTACTTCTGTCGATCTTAGCATAGGGAGAGGTTGCGGCTGCTCGTTCTCAATAGGTGTTTAGGCAGGCCAAAAAAAAAACAATTGCTTCTGCTGATAGCGAATGTCACTGTACAACACAACTGTATATTGTGCAGTGACAGGGGAGGATATATTTGTGTGCAGCAGCTCTGTTGGTTAGGCTGCCTTATAAGGCTCCCTGATAGCTGCATTGCTGTTTGCACACTGCTGTGCAGAGTGCTTTTTAAAAGCAAAAATGTTTTTATTCCTTTTTTCTGCACAGTTACCAATCGTTCATTTTTTCACACTTTTTTGTGCAGCAGCTCTGTTGGTGATTAGGCTGCCGCATAAGGCTCCCTGATAGCTGCATTGCTGTTTGCACACTGCTGTGCAGACTGCTTTTTTTAAAAGCAAAAATCCTTTTATTCCTTTTTTTCTGCACGGTAGATACTGAGAGTAAATTTTTTCACACACCGTATAGAGGTGTACGCTCCACACACACTACCATGTACCAGCTGGTATCACGGACAAATACATGCTATATGTGTGTGGCTCCGTAAAAAAATACACGGAGATTAACATTTTTCCATACATACACCGTATAGAGGTGTCCGATTCTCAAACAGTATCAGATATCTGGTGTTCTTATTACGGTCACATCTAAACAGAGTCAGCGTGTGTGTGTGACTGTCATGCTCGCCATGTCTGTTATGTCCGCCATGTCTGTTTTACCTCATGACCCTGGAGCGGTGTGCACGCGCATCTCATGTCTGCTATCCTGCTTGCTCCCTAGAGCAGTGTGCACACTCACCTCATGTCTGCTGAGCTGCAAGATGCCTGCGTTTCTGCTTTGCCTTCTGTGATCTTCTCGTCATGTCTAGAATCCCTGATCATGTGTCTTTCCTAGGATCCTGCACTGTCTGGTTCTGCAATCATCTCGTCATGTCTGAAACCTTGATCATGTGATGTTTCCTAAGATCCTGCACTGTCTGGTTCTGCAATCATCTCGTCATGTCTGAAACTCTGATCATGTGACCTTTCCTAGGATCCTGCACTGTCTAGTTCTGTGATCATCTCGTCATATCTGAAACCCTGATCATGTGACTGCGCTCTGAGATCCTGGAGCATCTGAACAAGGAAGTTCTCCCCTGGTCCTGACCCGGAAGAGGAGGTGCTATGCCCTATATTAGACTGCCCCTTCCTATACTCAGGGCCTGAGTATTGTGTGGTGTCCCTGCATGGTTGCTTGGTCTGTGGGGCGCTCCCTCTATTCTGTGCCCTTGCACTTTGCTCTGTCGTGCATCTCTGCACACGCTCCGTGCTCGTACTCCATCTCTTGTCAGAGGCAGAGCAAGCAAAGACATGACCATAGGTCCCGTGCCAGATTATTCAGTTTCAGTGTCCGCAGGTCCCGTGCCTCTTTACCTTCCAGCGCTGACTGGACCCTGACACTATTAGCCTGAAGCACGCATGGTCACCTCTGCTGCCCGTCTCTACAGGTATCTTTTAGCACTGCTTCTGTACTCAGGACACGCGCACTGGCTCTATGAGCAAGTGCAGTGCGGTGTCTCTGACATTATAATTGACCCATACCATTTTTTTTTCTCTGCTCCCATTCACCTGTGTGTGTGATGGATCCTATGCACACTCTTTCTGAACAGGTTAAGCATCTGACACAGATGTCTCAGAAACTCTTTGGAGAACAAAGAGTCCTGGCTCAGTCTCAGCAGCTGATCGCTGACACTGTGCAGGGGGTTCTTTCATTGGGGGCTCAGGATGTTTCATTAATTTCCCCTGAGTCTCCAGTGAAGTTACCAGATACCTTTTCTGGAGATAAAAATGACTTCAGAGTTTTCAAGGAGGGCTGTAAGCTTTTTTTTTCCTTAAGACCACACTCTTCTGGGGATGAAAGTCAGAGAGTGGGGGTCATTATGTCTCTGTTAAGGGGAGCCCCCCAAGCTTGGGCTTTCTCCCTTCCTACCACGGCCCCTGAGCGTATGACTGTGGATGCATTTTTTTGAGGCCCTGGGGCATATTTATGATGAGCCTGATCGGGTGCGTATGGCCGAGGACAGGCTGATGAATGTTTGCCAGGGGAAACACTCAGCCAAGTGGTTTTGCTCAGAGTTCCGACGCTGGGCTGCTGAGGTCTGCTGGAACGACGCCGCTCTCCGGGGGTTGTTCCGTAGAGGCCTGTCTGAGCATCTGAAAGACGCCTTGGCTCTCCACCCCCCACCTGATGCCCTGGAGGAAGCTATGACACAGGCCGTCCGAATGGATCGCAGGTTACGGGCAAGGGGAGTGATACAAACCGAGACATTATTATTCTCCCAAGGAAGGGGAGCCAGTTCTTCATTGAAAATCACGGAGATGGGAACCATCAACCTTAAGGAGGAAGAAAGGAGACAACAGCACGTGAGAAAATGCTGTGTTCACAGTGGCGAGTCTGGACATGGGAAAAAGGATTGCCCCTACCGGCCACTAACCAACAAGCGACTGAGCCCGGGTGATTATCGTGGAGGTCACCCAGGCTCTCAAGTACCCTTTTCTGCGTTTTCTAAAATGTCATTTCAAGTGGAACTTTGTTGTGGGGGTGTCTCCACATCCACTTCTGCCTTCGTGGATTGCAGTTCATCTTTGAACTTTATTGACTCTGACTTGGTGGCCAGGTGTAAGTTAGGGACAGTTAGGTTGCAGACTCCGATTCACCTTGTTGCTATTGACAAAACACCACTGGTTAAGAATGACATTGTGTTTTGTACTGAAGAGTTTCTCCTTAAAGTGAGTTCCTTACACCAGGAACGTATTTCATGTTTTGTAATGAACAACCTGCCTGCGGGACTGGTGTTGGGGTTGCCCTGGTTACAGCTGCATAATCCTGTGATTAATTAGGAATCTCGGGATATTGTTAAATGGGGTCCCTATTGCTCTGAGAAATGTCTTGTTTCTGTGTCTGTGTCGTCCGTGGGTCTAGAAGGCATTCCGGAGTGCCTGATAGATTATACTGACGTTTTCTCCGAAAAAGAGACTGAGGTTTTACCACCACACCGCCCATTTGATTGTGCCATTGACCTGGTTCCAGGTGCTAAATTGCCCAAAGCCCGCCTGTATAACCTTTCGGGTCCGGAACGGGCTGCGATGAAGGAATATATTTCCGAGAGCCTCCATAAGGGACATATTCGTCCTTCTGTTTCTCCTGTGGCGGCAGGGTTCTTTTTTGTTAAAAGAAAAGATGGTGGTTTGCGCCCATGCCTCGATTTTCGGGAGTTAAATAAAATAACTGTGAGGAATACTTATCCCCTTCCACTTATTCCTGATTTATACAATCAGTTGTCCGGAGCTAAGTGGTTTTCGAAATTAGATCTACGGGGAGCGTATAACCTTATCCGAGTCCGGGACGGAGATGAATGGAAGACCGCTTTTCTCACTACTGAAGGGTTGTTTGAAAATTTGGTCATGCCCTTCGGCCTGACCAACGCTCCAGCCGTCTTCCAAAATTTCATAAATCATGTGTTCTCCGATTTGATTGGACGTTTTATGGTGGTGTATTTGGATGACATTTTAATCTACTCGCCTGATAAACAGACTCACATTGGTCATGTTCGGGCAGTTCTCCAAAGGCTCAGGGATAACTGTCTGTTTGCTAAACTTGAAAAATGTTTATTTTTTGTTCAGGAACTGTCCTTTCTGGGGTTCATCGTGTCTGCTGAAGGGTATCGCATGGATCCTAATAAGGTGCAGGCCATTCTCGAGTGGGTTCAACCGTGTGATTTGAAGGGTCTGCAACGTTTCCTAGGGTTCGCTAATTATTATCGGAAATTTATAAGAGGGTTCTCACAGGTGGTCAAACCCCTCACAGACATGACTCAAAAGGGGGCCGATATCAAGAATTGGTCAACCGCAGCGGTAGCGGCATTTCAGTTTTTGAAAAAATGTTTCATGTCTGCCCCGGTTCTTATCCAACCGGACCCCTCTGAACCATTTATTGTTGAGGTAGATGCCTCAGAGGTGGGGGTGGGGGCGGTATTGTCCCAGGGACCCGCCACTTTGACCAATTTAAGACCTTGCGCCTTTTTCTCAAAGAAGTTCTCCCCTGCGGAGAGAAACTATGATGTGGGGAATCGGGAACTTCTGGCTGTAAAATTGGCTTTTGCAGAATGGAGGCATTTTTTGGAGGGGGCTGTTCATCCTATAACAGTAATCACGGACCACAAAAACCTAGCTTACATTGAGTCAGCTAAAAGGTTGACTCCCAGACAGGCTAGATGGTCACTTTTTTTTCCTGATTCAACTTCTCAATCACTTTTCGACCAGGATCCAAGAATATCAGAGCGGATGCGTTGTCACGCAGTCTTGATCCGCTGTCCCCCCCGGAACGTCCATCCTCCATTCTTCAGCCTGGGGTGGTGGTGGCAGAGGTTTCTAATGTGTTGGAACGGGAGATTCGAGAAGCCCAGGCTCTTGCACCTCCAGCTAAGCCGATGGATAAACTTTTTGTGCCAGCTCAGTTTCGTCTCAAGGTCCTCCAAGAGTTCCATGACTCAGTTCTGGGTGGATATCCAGGGATATCAGCGACCCGGAAGGCCATTGCTAGAATATTCTGGTGGTCTTCTTTAGCCTCTGATGTTGGGGAGTATGTGTCTGCGTGTGAGGTTTGTGCCCGTGCGAAAACTCCCCATAACCGGCCGGCCGGGGAATTGGTACCACTGCCAATTCCTGAGAGACCATGGACTCATCTGTCCATGGATTTCATCACCAACCTTCCCCCTTCCAAGGGTAATACCGTGGTCTGGGTCGTAATAAAAAGAGAGAAGAGCCAGCACTGCCAGTGGTCAGAACGCATAACATGAGGTGCATATGCACATATCTTACTGCATTCAAAATGAGACATTTAGCAAAATATTGATCAATATATTGAGCCACCCCGCCACGCCAAGGCAATCTCATATGGGGCGTCCTACTCTACATTTTTATTATTCACTGTGCCATTGCGGCCTCCTAAATGTTTTAAAAGCAAGACCATATCAAATGCAATCCATACCTGAAGCATATCTGCATCACTCCCGTGCAGCCAGATGGAGCAGGTGCAGATGAAGGCCAGCCAGGTCTGAACACAGACATCTCAGGTTTGACCTCCACACACTGCCTGACCAGCAAACACAGATGAAGGGCAATGCAGGCTCAGACATGGATGCAAAAATAAATAAAGCCTGGGGCAGGGCGGGGCTGCCGTAAGTGTGCACAGCAGCCTAGATCAATCACAATAAACACAGAAAAGATGGCGAACATGACCCAGCGTGCACGGCAACAGTGGTGGTCAGCCACAAAACCAGTTTGCAATAAAAAGAGAGAAGAGCCAGCACTGCCAGTGGTCAGAACGCATAACATGAGGTGCATATGCACATATCTTACTGCATTCAAAATGAGACATTTAGCAAAATATTGATCAATTTATTGAGCCACCCCGCCACGCCAAGGCAATCTCATATGGGGGGTCCTACTCTACATTTTTATTATTCACTGTGCCATTGCGGCCTCCTAAATGTTTTAAAAGCAAGACCATATCAAATGCAATCCATACCTGAAGCATATCTGCATCACTCCCGTGCAGCCAGATGGAGCAGGTGCAGATGAAGGCCAACCAGGTCTGAACACAGACATCTCAGGTTTGACCTCCACACACTGCCTGACCAGCAAACACAGATGAAGGGCAATGCAGGCTCAGACATGGATGCAAAAATAAATAAAGCCTGGGGCAGGGCGGGGCTGCCGTGAGTGTGCACGGCAGCCTAAATGGCGCTTTACATGTGAGGGGGGTATACATAAAAACAAGTACAATAATCTTAAACAATACAAGTCATAACTGGTACAGGAGGAGAGAGGACCCTGCCCGCGAGGGCTCACAATCTTCAAGGGATGGGTGATAATACAGTAGGCGAGGGTAGAGCTGGTCGTGCAGCGGTTTGGTCGATCGGTGGTTACTGCAGGTTGTAGGCTTGTCGGAAGAGGTGGGTCTTCAGGCTCTTTTTGAAGGTTTCGATGGTAGGTGAGAGTCTGATATGTTGTGGTAGAGAGTTCCAGAGTAGGGGTGATGCGCGAGAGAAATCTTGTATGCGATTGTGGGAAGAGGAGATAAGAGGGGAGTAGAGAAGGAGATCTTGTGAGGATCGGAGGTTGCGTGCAGGAAAGTACCGGGAGACGAGGTCACAGATGTATGGAGGAGACAAGTTGTGGATGGCTTTGTATGTCATGGTTAGGGTTTTGTAATGGAGTCTCTGGGCAATTGGGAGCCAGTGAAGGGATTGACAGAGGGGAGAAGCTGGGGAATAGCGGGGGGACAGGTGGATTAGTCGGGCAGCAGAGTTTAGAATAGATTGGAGGGGTGCGAGAGTGTTTGAGGGGAGGCCGCAGAGCATGAGGTTGCAGTAGTCAAGGCGAGAGATGATGAGGGCATGGACTAGGGTTTTTGCAGATTCTTGGGTGAGGAATGAACGGATGCGTGAAATATTTTTGAGTTGAAGTCGGCAGGAAGTGGAAAGGGTTTGGATATGTGGTTTGAAGGAGAGATCAGCATCAAGGATTACTCCGAGGCAGCGAGCTTGTGGGACTGGGGAGAGTGGGCAGTCATTTACTGTAATTGATAGGTTCGTAGGGGGGGTCACGTGAGATGGGGGAAAGATGATGAATTCTGTTTTGTCCATGTTGAGTTTCAGATATCTAGTGGAGAAGAAGGATGAAATAGTGGACAGACATTGAGGGATTCTGGTTAGTAGGGAGGTGATATCTGGTCCAGAGATGTAGATCTGTGTGTCATCAGCATAAAGATGATACTGAAAGCCATGAGATTCTATGAGCTGTCCCAGGCCAAAGGTGTAAATAGAGAACAGCAGGGGCCCTAGGACTGAACCTTGTGGGACTCCGACAGATAGGGGGCGAGGTGAGGAGGTGGTGTGTGAGTGGGAGACGCTGAATGTCCGGTCTGTTAGGTATGATGAGATCCAGGAGAGGGCCAAGTCTGTGATGCCGATGGATGAGAGGGTCTGTAATAATAGGGAATGGTCCACTGTGTCAAAGGCAGCCGACAGGTCCAGGAGGAGGAGGACAGAGTAGTGTCGCTTGCTCTTGGCAGTTAAGAGGTCATTGGTGACCTTAGTAAGGGCAGTTTCAGTGGAGTGGTGTGACCGGAAGCCAGATTGTAAGCGGTCGAAGAGGGAGCAAGAAGAGAGATGGGAGGACAGTTCAAGGTAGACGTGTTGTTCCAGTAGCTTGGAGGCGTATGGGAGAAGTGATATAGGGCGATAGCTAGATACAGAGGATGGGTCAAGAGAGGGCTTTTTGAGGATAGGTGTGATGGAGGCATGTTTAAAGCTTGAGGGGAAAACACCAGTTGTTAGTGATAGGTTGAAGAGATGGGTTAGGGTTGGGATGAAGACTGTGGTGAGGTTTGGGATGAAGTGGGATGGGATCGGGTCGAGTGCACAGGTGGTGAGATGTGATCTTGAGAGTAGAGTGGAGAGTCGATCTTCTGTAATGGTGGAGAAGTTGGTTTTGAAGGTGGAGGGCTGGGAAGTCGGGAGGAAGGGCTCTGGGGGTTGTTGACCAAAACTGTCCCTGATGTTATCAATTTTCTGCTTGAAAAATGAGGCAAAGTCTTCAGCTGAGATGAGTGGGGAGGGAGGAGGTGCTGGGGGGCGGAGGAGAGAATTGAAGGTGTTGAATAACTGTTTAGGGTTGTGAGACAGGGAGGATATGAGAGATGAGAAGTAGGTTTGTTTAGCTGTGGCGAGTGTGGTCTTGAAAGTAGTGAGGGACTGTTTGAATGCGATGAAATGCTCGTTGGAGTGGGATCTTTTCCATCTGCGCTCAGCAGCCCTGGAAGCTCGCCTCAGCTCTTTGGTCAGGCTGGTGTGCCAGGGCTGTCTGTTGATTTTGCGAGTTTTGGTATGTGTAAGTGGGGCAGCGGATTCCAAAGCTACAGCTATTGTGGTGTTATATAGAGCGGCAGCGTCATCCGCATTGTGTAAGGAACTTATATCTGTAAGAGGGAGGAGGGATTCGGAGAATGAGTGTAGGTCAAGGTGTTTAAGATTCCTGCGAGGGTGTGAAAGTTTGTGGGGTGGGGATTGTAGACATGGAGTGAAGAGGGAAGAGAATGTGAGCAGGTTGTGGTCAGAGAGAGGAAGAGGTGAGTTAGAGAGGTTAGATAGGGAGCAGAGGCGGGTGAAGATGAGGTCCAGTGTGTGGCCATCTTTGTGGGTGGCTGTAGAAGACCATTGAGTGAGGCCGAAGGAGGAAGTGAGAGATAGAAGTTTAGTGGCAGCTGAGAGGGAAGTGTCAATGGGGATGTTGAAGTCGCCCATGATGATAGTAGGGATGTCCGCGGAAAGGAAATGAAGTAACCAGGTGGTGAAGTGGTCAAAGAAGGTGGTGGCTGGCCCTGGGGGGCGGTAGATGACAGCCAGTTGGAGGTTGGAGGGGGAGTAGATGCGCACAGAGTGCACCTCAAAGGAAGGGAGGGTAACAGAGGGTGGCAGTGGGATTGGGGTGAAGGAGCAGGTATCTGACAGGAGAAAACCAACTCCTCCACCATGTTTGCTGCTGGGGCGGGGGGTGTGAGAAAGGTGGAAGCCGCCATACGAAAGTGCAGCAGGAGAGGCTGTGTCAGAAGGGGTGAGCCAGGTTTCGGTGATGGCGAGGAAGGAGAGTTTGGTAGTAACGAAAAGATCATGGATGTAGGAAAGCTTGTTGCAGACAGAGCGAGCGTTCCACAGAGCTCCTGTTAGTGGGACTGGGGAAGCGGGGGCTGGGTGAATGGGTATAAGGTTGGAGAGGTTACGGAAGGTTGTGATAGAGCGTGGATGGGAGGTAGAAATGACTGTGGGAATGTGGTGAGGAGGACCAGGATTTGGAGAGATATCACCAGCAGTGAGAAGGAGCAGAGAAAGTGTTACCAGGTGGGAGCAGGAGAGGGCATGAGGGGGCTGTCTGTGTTTGGAGACAGAGGATTGTATGTTAAGGAACAGTTTTGAGGTGGAGGTGAGGTGGATGGGGAGGATTGAAGAAGAGATGAACAGTTCCTTACTAGGAGTAGGGATTAGGGGAATTAGCAGAAAGTGAAGGATTATTGGGGTGAAAGTGAAAACAAACAGAAACATTGTTTACAGTGACTGTGTCCAGTTACCTTCAGTTCCCTTCTGGTTCAATTCTGGTTTTAATTCTTAAATTAATCTTCACACTTCTAGCACACACTTATAGCAATCACAATGCAGACTGAAGTCTATGCAGACTTGTACTCTGCAATATATGTACAACTAAGTGCAGTCAGGTGTGAAGCAGAGAGGAGTGGTCTCTGCTCATCTTGGCCAGACAATTAAGAGTGGACCAGATGTATATGATCAAGCCAGAGTAAACAAGGTCATAAATAACACTGGGGTAAGCTGGGGTTAGCTGAAAGGCATACCATGTGAATGCTAGGTGCAGAGGCAAGTCTATGTGCAAAGCTGGGTGACGCACTGTGTGTCCTTCATAGACAGACAGCAGGAGAGCAGGAGAGCTGGGTGGATGGACATACCATGTGAATGCTAGGTGCAGAGGCAAGTCTATGTGCAAAGCTGGGTGACGCACTGTGTGTCCTTCATAGACAGACAGCAGGAGAGCAGGAGAGCTGGGTGGATGGACATACCATGTGAATGCTAGGTGCAGAGGCAAGTCTATGTGCAAAGCTGGGTGACGCACTGTGTGTCCTTCATAGACAGACAGCAGGAGAGCAGGAGAGCTGGGTGGATGGACATACCATGTGAATGCTAGGTGCAGAGGCAAGTCTATGTGCAAAGCTGGGTGACGCACTGTGTGTCCTTCATAGACAGACAGCAGGAGAGCAGGAGAGCTGGGTGGATGGACATACCATGTGAATGCTAGGTGCAGAGGCAAGTCTATGTGCAAAGCTGGGTGACGCACTGTGTGTCCTTCATAGACAGACAGCAGGAGAGCAGGAGAGCTGGGTGGATGGACATACCATGTGAATGCTAGGTGCAGAGGCAAGTCTATGTGCAAAGCTGGGTGACGCACTGTGTGTCCTTCATAGACAGACAGCAGGAGAGCAGGAGAGCTGGGTGGATGGACATACCTGTCGGAAGAATAGAGATGCTTGTTAGAGTGCGATGGTGGCAGGTAGCAGGGCACAGTCTGTATACATCCTTCTGGTTTTAATTCTTAAATTAATCTTCACACTTCTAGCACACACTTATAGCAATCACAATGCAGACTGAAGTCTATGCAGACTTGTACTCTGCAATATATGTACAACAGGAATAAATGGCGCTATAACAATAAATAATAATAATAATAATAATAATAATAATAATAATAATAATAATAAATCAATCACAATAAACACAGAAAAGATGGCGAACATGACCCAGCGTGCACGGCAACAGTGGTGGTCAGCCACAAAACCAATTTGCAATAAAAAGAGAGAAGAGCCAGCACTGCCAGTGGTCAGAACGCATAACATGAGGTGCATATGCACATATCTTACTGCATTCAAAATGAGACCCGTGGTCTGGGTCGTAGTGGACAGGTTTAGTAAGCAGGCACATTTTGTACCTTTGGCAGCTCTACCTAATGCGGAAACATTGTCCAGATTGTTTGTGGAGCATGTGGTGCGGTTGCATGGGGTACCCCTGAATGTGGTGTCTGATAGGGGAGTGCAATTTGTGTCCAGATTTTGGAGAGCTTTTTGTAGGAGGTTGGGTATTGGTCTGTCCTTTTCATCCGCCTACCATCCAGAGACTAATGGGCAGACTGAGCGGACCAATCAGTCTCTGGAGCAAATTCTGCGTTGTTTGACCTCAGCCCGACAGGATGATTGGTGTTCTGTGTTACCATTGGCTGAGTTTGCATTTAACATCCGCACTAACCAGTCTACGGGTACATCTCCTTTTTTATGCAATTATGGGTTTCATCCTCATTTTGGAGAATTTTCCCGCTTGAATTCTGGGTGTCCTGGGGCGGACGAGACGATCCAGCGGTTGGGGGAGGTATGGCGGGAGGTCCAGAATAACATTACGAAGGCCCAGGACAAATTTAAATTTTTTTGCGGACAAAAAACGATCCGTAGGTCCAGTGTTTCAGGTCGGAGATAAGGTATGGTTATCCACCAAAAATATAAGGCTCAAGGTCCCCTCTGCGAAGCTTGGACCCAAGTTTATAGGTCCCTATGTAATTACCGAAGCAGTTAACCCGGTGGCTTTTCGGTTGAGTCTTCCGCCATCTCTAAGGATCCCTAATGTTTTCCATAAGGCCCTTTTGAAACCTGTGAGGTCCGGTGGGGAGGGATCATCATCTTTCCCGACACCGGTTCTAGTAGATGGGCAGGCTGAGTACGAGGTGGAACGAATTGTCGACTCCAGGTTGGTCCGTCGCGCCCTTCAGTATCTGATACATTGGAAGGGCTACGGTCCTGAGGAACGCTCGTGGGTTCCTGCTCGATCAGTTCATGCGGATCGGTTGATCCGAGCCTTTCACGCCAAGTACCCTGAGAGACCTGGGGGTCTGGTGGCCCCCCATTGAGAGAAGGGTACTGTCATGATCCAGGACGGGATTTCGCTTTGACCCGTCCTGATTAGACTATGGGTTAATTGTGCTGCCTCTCTCAGGCAGCAGGAGGCTATTTAGTGCTCACTGGACCTGGGTTCGGTGTCAGTTATACTCCTGCCCTCGGCTGAGTTAAGTGACCTCTAGTATACGTGTGACTTGTGCCTGATATCTTGCTTGCTTGTTCGGTTGTGATCTGGTTCTGTCCCTGTTACGATTTCTGCCTGCCCCTCTTGTACTGCGCTACCTCTCGTGTATGACTCTCCGCTTGTGACCCGACTTTTCTCTGCTTGTCCCCTTGGTACCACGTCGCCCTCTTGTGTATGACCTTTGGCTTTGTCTGACCACCCGTCTGTTTGTACCTCGTTTGCCCGTACTGCTGTGACCTCTGTTTTGCCTGACTCGGAGTTGTTGTATGGTGTCCTGTCCTATCTGAATACAGGACGCTAAGCCCTGCCCCCTTGCTGTCACATGACCATAGGTCCCGTGCCAGATTATTCAGTTTCAGTGTCCGCAGGTCCCGTGCCTCTTTACCTTCCAGCGCTGACTGGACCCTGACACTATTAGCCTGAAGCACGCATGGTCACCTCTGCTGCCCTTCTCCACAGGTATCTTTTAGCACGGCTTCTGTACTCAGGACATGTGCACTGACTCTATGAGCGAGTGCAGTGCGGTGTCTCTGACACCTGGTTTGCCTGCCGGATGCCCGGAACCTGCCGATCGCTGCCAGAGATCGTAAGCTGGATGACAGCGGCCTGATGTCCGGAGCTGATGTCCGCAGCCAGATGCCCTGATCATGTCGATCATTGCCAGCAGTCCGGAGTCCGATGCCATTGTGCCTTAACCTGTACCTAGGTGTGCCACCTGGCATGTACCATGCTATGGACTTTGTTGTGCCCCCGCTCGCACTTTGCACATTTTGCTTGTTCTCACGTTTTTAAACTGAATGTGATTCTGAAGTTATCCTAATGAAGATACCTTGCACCTACGTCTTGTCTTGCTTCTTGCTCGTCCTGTTGCCAGACACTCAATAGTGTCCCCTGAGCCGGCCGTCTGGTCCCAGCAGTCGTGGTGGCTCACCCCCTTGGTCTTGCCCCTGACACTCCCTGTACAGGGGGTGGGTTCTCACTAGGTCAGCTCGCCCTAGGTGGGTGGGTGCCATGGCCCAGAGGGCCCACTCTAAAAAGGAAGTTGGGCTCAGCAGAAGCTGAGTACGTCACAGTGACACTCCATAAATACATATACAGACATTTCCATTTCTCCATACACCGTTTTGAGCAGTCCGATTCTCAAGCAGTATCAGATATCCAGTGTTCTTATTACGGTCACATCTACACAGAGTCAGCGTGTGTGTGTGTGACACTCCATAAATACATATACGGACATTTCCATTTCTCCATACACCGTATTGAGCAGTCCGATTCTCAAACAGTATCGGATATCTGGTGTTCTTATTACGGTCACATCTACACAGAGTCAGCGTGTGTCTGTGAAACTCTGTAAATACATATACAGACATTTCCATTTCTCCATACACCGTATTGAGCTGTCCGATTATCAAACAGTATCGGATATCTGATGTTCTTATTACGGTCACATCTACACAGAGTCAGCGTGTGTGATACTCCATAAATACATATATGGACATTTCCATTTCTCCGTACACCGTATTGAGCTGTCCGATTCTCAAACAGTATCGGATATCTGGTGTTCTTATTACGGTCACATCAACACAGAGTCAGTGTGTGTGTGTGTGTGTGTGTGACATTCCGTAAATACATATACGGAGATAGACAGTTTCACCAACAACGTAGACAGCTGTACACCTCTGATACAGTACCGTATATCTGCCTGTTGGATTACGGTGAAATACATACTGGGTGAGCGTCTGTGACTCACAGAATATATACGGAGATTTCACTTCTTACATACACCTTACACAGCTGTACGCTACTCATACAGTACCATTTCTATGCTGGTATTTTTGGTACATTTTCCAAACATGAGGCAGTCTGGTGGAAGAGGCCGCAGACATGGGTGGGGGGGCGCATCTGGTACTGATGGTGGTGGTGCATCGGCTGGTTCTGGCAATAGCACAAAAGCAGCTAAGGCAGGAGGTGTTGAGCCTGCGTCATCGTCTGGCACAAGAAGGCCTTTAAGGTTTCCTTTTCTGGGAGTAGGTAAACCGCTTTTAAAGCCGGAGCATCAGGAACAGGTTTTGGCTTACATTGCCGAAACAGCCTCCAGCTCTATTGCCTCCTCTTCTGAAGTGACCAAAACTGCAAGCACAGAGTCGTCAGGGCAAGCCTCTGGTCAGGAACAACACCTTTCCTTGTGTCCTTCACCCCACTAAAAGTAAAGGATGCTGCAGCACACACTTCAGATTACTCCATGGAGCTCTTTTCACATGCCATGCCTGTATTATCAAGTGAAATTCTGAATTCCCCAGTCCAACATGAATCGGAGATCTAGTGCACAGCCACTGCACAGCCACTGCTAGATGATTCTGCTGGCACATTCACCCACAGCACTACATTCCCCTCACACTCTACAGAGCCAGAATGTGACCTGATGAAACTCAGGTGCCCCTTCCGGCATACTATACCACCTTAGACGGTGACACAGAGGAAGGTGCAGATGAAAGTGCCGGTTCCCTGAGCAGATGGGGGGTCCTACTCGTGGGCGACGGCAGTGGCACAGGGCCCCTCATAGTTCGCAAAAGTGTCTCTGCCGGTGGGAGGGCCCACTCGCTGTCAGACATACCGTCGTACTATGAGGGGACCTGTGCCAGTGCGGTTGCCCACGAGTGGGCCCCCATGCTTGCTCAGGGCCACAGCACTTGCAATACTTACCTCTCCCTGCTCCACTGCCGTGATGTCTTCCGCCTTTCCTGACAGTGACATTCAGGTTACAGAGCGCGATGACACCACGTCTGTATGCCCTCTACCGAAACAGTACAAATGCAGAGAGCTTGAAAATGGCAATGCTGAGGAGTCCAGAGTAGAGCAGTGCCCAGCGAGGAGAGGTATTTAATTTTTTTAAATGTTGTGATCATTTTTTGGGGAGCAATATACACTGGAGAATGATATATGGGGCCCATCATACACTGGAGCATCATACATTTGGCCCATCATATACTGGAGCATTCCAAATGAGGGACATCAGACACTGGAGCAGCATTTACAGGGCCCATTATACATTGGAGAATTAGAAATGGGGCTCATTATATATGGAGCATAATTTGGGCCCATAACACACTGGAGCATCGCACATGGGGACCAACATATACTGGAGCATTCCAAATGGGGGACATCAGACACTGGAGCAGCATTTATGGGACCCATTATACACTGGAGCATTAGAAATGGGGCCCATTATATATGGACTCTATGGAGCATTATTTTGGCCCATATGACAGTGGAGCATCATCCATGGGGACCAACATATACTGTAGCATTATGTGGAGCTCATCATATACTGTATGGAACATTATATGGGACCAATTATTCTGTATGGAGAAATATATGGGGCTCATTATTCTGTATGGCGAACAAGGTGGTGGCCATAATACTGTATGGAGTAATATACTGTCCATTTTTTGAGCTATTGTAGAATTTAAAATAGATATCAGTCATGTCATGTAAGCAGTGAAGTATTTTTCATTGTCCTATGCCTGTATTTCTGTGCCGTATCGGAGCATTATGAATTGTGGTATATGTTAAAAGGGCGCACTGACACTCTTTGGCCCAGGGCACCCGAAAACCTGGCGCCAGCCCTACCCCCCCACAACTTTAGCCAAATAACCCCCAGTTTTCAATGCGTAACTATTATTATAAAGTAAATTAAGGTTGACAAACTTAAGTAATAAGAATTGATGTCGTTGGCAATGAAATGGGCGCTGTAGGTGTGTTTACTGTCCTCCACTCCCTGCCGACTTTGCTTCCCCGTTGACTTGCATTGGGTTTCGTGTTTCAGTCGGACCCTGACTTTTCCCTATAGTCGGCCGATTTCGTTCGACCCGACTTTTAAGAAAGTCGGGTTTCATGAAACCCGACTCGACCCGAAAAAAGGCAAAGTCTCTCATCTCTACTAAAGATAGTAAAGATAAATGCAACCAGGGGGACACTTAGCTTGGGTAGACTCAGAGAGAAATTCCGATGTCCTCCAAACTCCAAGAGGACACCAGCAGACTGCTACAGCTCCAAGCTTCAACAGAGAAATGCAAATAGGTAAGCTATTGACTGGACAAAGGTGAGTGATTGGACATGGTATATCTTGATTTTTCCAAAGCGTTGGATTCTGTGCCTCACAAGAGGTTGGTACACAAAATGAGAATGCTGGGCCTGGAGGAGAATGTGTGTAAATGGGTAAATGACTGGCTTAGTGATAGAAAGCAAAGGGTAGTTATAAATGGTATATTCTCTAACTGGGTCGCTGTGATCAGTGGGGTACCACAGGGGTCGGTGTTGGGACCTATTCTCTTCAACATATTTATTAATGATCTTGTAGAAGGTTTACACAGTAAAATATCGATATTTGCAGATGATACAAAACTATGTAAAGCAATCAATACAAGAGAAGATAGTATTCTGCTACAGATGGATCTGGATAAGTTGGAAACTTGGGCCAAAAGGTGGCAGATGCGGTTTAACAATGATAAATGTAAGGTTATACACATGGGAAGAAGGATTCAATATCATCATTACATACTGAACCAGAATGTACTGGGTTAATCTAAAACACTGGGTTAATCTGACATGGAGAATGACTTGGGGATCCTAGTTAATTATAAACTTACCTGGAGCAACCAGTGCCAGGCAGCGGCTGCCAAAGCAAACAGGATCATGAGGTGCATTAAAAGTAGTCTGGATACACATGATGAGAGCATTATACTGCCTCTGTGCAAATCCATGGTTAGACCGCACATGGAGTACTGTGTACAGTTTTGGGCATTGGTGCTCAGGAAGGATATAATAGAACTAGAGCGAGCACAAAGGAGGTAGCAAAATTAAAAAAATGGGATGGGGGAACTACAATACCCAGAGAGATTAGCAAAATTAGGATTATTTAGTCTAGAAAAAAGATGACTGAGGGGCGATCTAATAACCATGTATAAGTATATAAGGGGACAATACAAATATCTCTTAGAGGATCTGTTTATAAAGGAATGTGACAATCCAAGTGGGCATTCTCTGTGTCTGGAGGAAAGAAGGTTTTTTCACCAACATAGAAGAGAATTCTTTACTGTTAGCGCAGTGAGAATCTGGAATTCTTTGCCTGAGCAGGTGGTGATGGTGAACTGAGCCGAGGGGTTCAAGAGAGGCCTGGATGTCTTCCTGGAGCATAACAATATTGTATTTTACAGTTATTAGGTTATTTAGAAGGACGTAGATCTGAGGATTTATTCTGACGGAATATAGGCTGAACCGGATGGACAAATGTCTTTTTTCAGCCTTGCTAACTATGTTACTACTATGTTACTATGCTAAATAGGAAATAACATCTGTACCTCTCAACAGGAAGTAGGGGAGTTATAAACCCCCAGGTCGAGATGTGGTCATTAGCACCGGGAGAGGTGGCCACTAGTCTGCAAAGCAAACAGCCAAGACACTCTGCAGACAGATGCAGTGCAATGGTCTGCAGTCTCTGACACATCTGTGACAGTTCCCACCTTCTATGAGTGGCCTCTGTATACTCAAGACCAGGTTTCTCAGGATAAGAGGTGTGGAACGAATAAACCAGCCTAGGGGCATTCACTTCTGATGCAGAAACGCACATCCTTTCCTCTGGACCATAACCCCTCCAATGCACCAAGTATTGTAGGAAACAACGACGGAGGCGAGAATCTACAATCCTCAAAACTTTAAACTCTAGTTTTCCATCAACCATAATTGGGGGAAACAATAGGGGTGGAAGCTCAAGGGGTTCCACATATCTCTTGAGCAAAGACCTTTGAAAAACATTGTAGACCTTAACAGCCTGAGGTAGCTCAAGGCGAAACGCTACTGGACCAATAACAGTGGTTATCTTATAGGGACCAATGAATCTAGGTCCTAACTTCCAAGGATTAACCCTCAACCTGAAATTCCTGGTATACAACCACACAAAGTCATTCATATTCAGGTCCGAACTTGGCATGCGTTTACCAACAGTCATACGTTTATACCTGTCTCCCATGACCCTGTTAGGAACAGGTAGTGGTGAAAAAGGACTAAATGGATGGATATGCGGTACTTTAGAATGTTCACAAACATTGCAGACAGACACTTGTTCAACCACATCCCAATGCAACCCCGGCCACCAAAAACGAAGAGAAAGGAGGTCCACGGTTGCTTGCAAGTACAGAGTTATGAAATTTTCAAATTACTTTGCGGAGCATTTTAGATGGCACAAATAACTTCCCCAAAGGGCAGGAGGCAGGGGTGTCCCTCTGAGCCTCCAACACCTTACCCTCCAGGTCAGTGTACAAGGCCGAGATGCCTACCCCCTTCTGCGAAATTGGGGCATTGTCTCCATGTCTGACAAAAATGCTGGTAAGGACCGAAAGGACCCTGTAGATACAGCAGAAGGGAAAATATTTAGGCAGTTGCCATGACCGTAATCTCCCCACTTTACAATCTCTCCGGATTGTCAATCCACAGTTGGATTATGCTTCACCAACCAGGGAAAACCCAGAACCATTGGAGTGTGGAGACTCTTCAGGACATAACAAGGAATTATTTTCTAATACAATCACCCCCACCTTCAGTTTTATGTTATGAACAATTTGTGTCAGTGTTCTCTTTGCAAGTGTTGTTGAGTCCATGGCGCAAATAGCAATAGGTTTAGTCAAGTTAGAGCAGACAAAACCATGAGTTCTAGCAAACTCAGCATCCACCATACTGACACCCCGAACCTGTCTTCATGCCTCTGATGCCTGGCTGGGGAGAGCTTGCACCCACTGACCTCTTAATGGTCGGGCCGAAGGATGATTATATGAGTGCTTTGAGTCAGACTGTTGTTCTCCCATTCTTTGCTCCATCCTGGTTAATTTATCTTGCATACTGACAAGAGACTGCAGCAAGTCATGCACTACCTGGATCAGCATCTCCTGATGATTTGCGTTCCCTCTGGTATTTGCACTCTGGACACGCATCAAACCAGACGCGTAACTGTCTTCCTTGCTTCGGGCCACTGCTTCTGCCAGTATTTGACGGAATGAAAGAGTCGGATCTACACGGACCTCTTCTGACAGCTCTCTACTCAAGGATGTGCTATGCAGTCCCGGAATGAATTGTTCCCCGAGTATTCGGTCTGTGGAGCTCATGCCACCAAACCCATCCGTCACTTTCCTTTGCACTTCTGTCAACACTTCTTGCAGTGCTGTCACATACTGAGAGATCCCTTCTTCTCCCTGCTGCAGTCTAGAGAAAAATTTGGCACGGAGGTGTCCCACGCTAGCAGTCTCGCCGTAGATCTCTTCCAGGAATTTCACTAGCTCCTTCAGGGTACTACGAGTGAGTTCTGGCTGTAGACAGACATTTTTACGGGCCTCTCCCTCCAAGGCAGTCAAAGCAATGTCCACTTCAAAGTCTGTGCTGATGTTATAAATCTTCAGGGTGCTTTGCAGCCGGGACACCCAATCAGACAGGGGCATATTATTGCCGTCAAACTTTGGAAGCACACTAAATATGATGCCCAGAGGGAGTGTCCTTGCAGGGGTTCCACTAATGCCAACAGCATCCCCACTAACACTAGCATACCTGCCATTGCCGCCTGCATCAAGATGACAATCACCTTGCTCGCAGCGCCACTTGAAGCGATGGCCGGGGGACTACCACAAAGCAGGGAGACTACGGTACACAAGATGAGGTGCAAACAACAAAGGGTTAATTTCTTTACAGGCAAGGAATGCAGTGTTAGGAAAGTGTAAACAGGGGTATGCAATGACATAAAACAATTTACAAAAGTGATATTCTCTAGCTGGGCCGTACAAATGGCACGGTGCACCAACTATTACAGATCAGTGTATTTTTCAAAAGGCAAAACAATACAGTAAATTACAGTATGCTGCTACTCTAACTATAGCCTATCTGGCCGCTGCAAAACTCTGGTTGCACGGTCTATTGCAGCCTATCCTAAGCCCTAAACATGTGCGCACACGGTGTTAACACTCACGGTAAAGTTGTCTCAGTTCCTTCCTGGGGGCCCCCTGCAGTTCTCTGCAAGATGATGTGACATCCTCCCTGGAAGCTCTGTGCAAGATTCCAAGAAGATTCCAAGCCTGCTCCTAGAAACGGTGAATTCTCTCCTCTGAATGTCTTCTTCGTATATCTTCGTGGCTCCTCGCAGCAACACGGGAAAGACACCTTCGTTATCCCCAAAAAAGTATACAAAATCCCACAAGTTCAGTCAGTTACAAGCTGCACGTTTTTCTCCTCACAGCACACCAGCTTCCTGCAGACTCCCAATTCAGAACACTCACTGGAAAAACAGCTCCTCCCCTCTCCACAGCTGGAAGAGCAAACCAAAACCAGTCTTATTGCATGGAGAGCCGAATGTCCCATTGCTCTAGCCAAGGGGGTTCTGTCTCTTAAAATGGCAGTTTGTCTGTACTGTCAATAGCAATGCCACCCCCTTACACCTACACCAAGCAAACTTGTCTGGGAAGGCAATTTTGGACCAGCCTACCTGAAACATCTACCACAATAGAAGCCTGCAGCCACAGCCGTTGCTGCTGAACCTCACAACAAAGGACAACCTCCAATGACAATCTATGCAGCTGCTCTGCCAGCACTGCAATGTAGTCAATGAACCAAGCAAAAAAAACATAATTGAACCAATTTTTTGGGATGAAAGAGAAACGATCATGTGAATCTAACCTAATAGCGGCAAGTGGAGCTGTGCTTCGTCCACTGCTGCCTTGAGCAGGTTGCGGGATGCAGTGATGGACAAGAGGCAGAGCAAGCGTTAACATTTCTATTACAGTGGAATACTCCACGCAGGGAGGTGATGGGTTAAGCAGGGAGGGGGTATGGGAGGTGAGATATAAAAAAGAACAACTGCTCATGAAACGAGTACACTTATCAGTCCGCCGGCTTCCTGGCTGCAGAGGCATGGAATCCAATGGTGGTGTCCACGCAAGTGGCACGTGAAGTCTCTGGCATGGTCTTGAAGAAGTTGAGGATCTGGTTCTCGACGAAGGCGGCGTATCCTTGCTGTCCTAAGCGAGGCATTGCATTCACGGTTCATTGTGCGGCACAGTCTGTGACACTGCCAGAGCATGACTCAGTTTGGCGGTGAAGGCAGGGGAGGAATTACCCAGTTGTGTATGAGTCACCAGGTCAGTCTTAGGCGGCAAGCTTGCAGCAATCAAAGGACTGGAACGAATCGGCTTCTCAGTCACAGAAGTCAGCGGGCACACAGCAGCTTGCTGCTCACAGTCAGTGTGCTTGTATGCAGGGGATCTAGTGCATGCCTGTGCTGTATCACATTGCTCTAAGCAGGGAGCACCAAACTTCCCCTGCAGCGTGCTCTATATTCATGCCAAGTCTCCCGCTTTCCCGCGCACAGTGCCTTTTTTTCTTGACACGCCCTCTGCTGTCGAGTGCAGAGGTCGGTCCGGGTCAGAAAGCCTTCCCCAGGGCAACAACGGTGACAGCCCTGACAGTTTCGAGACCAGTGCAAGAGAGGTACCCCAGTCCTGTCCATCTTCCTACACTGCTAACCTGTTAAATACTGCTGTTAATTTCTTTACAGCACATGGTCAGCAGACTTGCCTTTCAAAGATTCCATTGTTTTCCCAGCAAGTGGATCACAGGGGACTGATAGGCTACTATGACAGTAAAAGACCGCCATAACTGTTGTGATGGTGCTCCTATGAAAACCAAACTGTGGCTTATGTTCATATGAGACCGTGATCTTTACTGTATAGTTCAACACAACCAACTGGAAAGAAATCCACGACAAACATATCAGAAAAAAGTTTAGCATCGCCATAATAGTTATATAGACCTAGAGAATCATTTTGCCAATGTTCGTCATAAAAACAAAATCCAAAACCAATTGCAGAATTATGTTTTTTTGTGCAATTTCACTGCACGTTTTTATTTTTTCCCAGGACATTAAGTGGAAAAATTTGGATGATGTCATTCAAAGCTACGACTCGTTTTTAAACAAATCAAACTTCTGTGTAAATTGAAAATTAAAACATTTATGACTCTTTCAAGATGAGGAGGAAAAAACAATGGAAAATTGTCCAATTAGGAAGGGATTAAAATCAGGGATGATTGTTATGTATCTCAAATGTGGTTTCATTCGCTAACTTCGTTGTAATAGAAAGGAATAGTCGTTCTTCATGCATTGTATAAAAAATCATGTTCAATAATCAGTGAAGTCATGCTCAGAAGTCAATAGACATGAATATGAGGAACCTATGATTATATATTACTTTAATGCTAAAAAAGAAGGAGAATGAAGGAGTCATCTAAACTTGTGATATTACATCTAGTTTTTGGGATATTGCACTCATTTATTCGGCCCATCATGGACCAATTATCATTGATCAATCAATGGACCTTTTCACAAGCCATTTTTTTTCTGGGCCAATTGTTGGCCAAATGAAAAAAATAGATCCATGTCCTGCATTGATCAGTGCTGCAGATCAAACTTCACAGTCCAAGTCAATGGCTCTGTGAAAAAAAACGGATAAGACAGAGGTCATGTCTGCACTACATATTTTACTGCTTAATGGGAGTAAGAAAGTAAGAAATGCATTTCTTCATATGAAAAAAAGCAAATGCAACAAGGGTTGTAATAACTGACACAACGACCAAAAATGGATCCAGCACAATGGTGATGTGTCATGGTTAGGACATGGTTAATGTCTTGGTTTCTCAGGGTTAATTTTCTGGCCTCTCTTTGGATCTTGGAGGGGTATTTATACTCACTCCAGACTAGAATTCCCTGTCAGCTATACTGTTATTCTGGCTGTGTGACTGACCCCCTGGAGTGCTGGTAAACTGCATTGCTTGTTTGATTCCCGTGTATGAACCGGTCTGTCCCCTCACTCTGTTCTCTGTCTCACGTTTTGGTACTATTGTCTTCTCTGGTTCTGACCTCCTGGCTTGGCTATTGTTATTCCGTTACCGTTCTCCCCTTTTGTACCATCTATTGCCCGTCCTGGTTTTCTGTTCTATTGCTATGTACTGACTATCCGCTCTGGTTAACCCTTTGATACTGTCCTGCTATCTCATGCTTTGACCCCGGCTTGATCTGGTTTCCGTCCCTGTCTATGCCCCTTGGTAACTTGTCCCATAGTTACCTTTCTAGGAGTTTTCCTGCAGCTGCTAGCTCTGTGGTGCTTAGGCCATGCCCCCAGCAGTCACGTGCTTCAGGTCCTGATAGTCTGAAGCACACATTGTCACCACTGCTGCCCTGCTTCACAGGCATCTTTGAGCACTGTTTTTGTACTCAGGACACGCGCACTGGCTCAGTGAACAAGTGCAGTGCGGTGTTCCTGACATGATGTATGAGAAGAAAATAGATGTGTGAAGCTAGCCTTACTGGTATTTTTAGTTAAATCTAAGTCTTTGTATCCTGGTGGTAATTTTTGACCAATTTTACTCGCTATTACTAATTTGCTACCTTTGCCCAGCAATAAATGTGTGAAATCCAATAGATTATTTTATGGCAATAGATAATTTTGTATGTTTTATTATGCCATCACTTAACATCGCTTTATAAGAACCAAGAATAATGAGGCAACAAGCTTTGCAATCAGCTCAGTTTATTGAAGGCAGCATAGACAAGCACTCGCTATTACAATGCACTCGCTATTACAATGCATCCTAAAAATTCAAGTGAAACAACCAGAATAAAACACATTGGACTGTTTCTAAATATATGCTATAATGATATCCACTGGGTATTCTGGACCTCTAGTCCACCAATCCACTTCAAGAATGGTGGTTGTGGCCAGAGTGATGCTTGCTGGAGACATGGGTGTTGGATTTGTGGTGGTGAAGAGAATGGTGATGTCCACCATGGTGGCCTCCTGAATGATGTTTTCCTCCAGTACTGGAGTGTAGAACAGCTGCAGAATGATGGAAACAAATTAGTTTCACAAATTATTGGATATACAAGTTTTAATAGAAAATGAAAATGATAATGTTCAATGGCTCATAGTTTTTAAGGTGGAAAGAAATTCATTGTGTTTAACAGACAGCCTAACATGTTCATTAAGACAAAGGCAAAAACCCATGCTAAGCTCCCCATATTAGGGGAAAATGTATTTCCTGACTCCACATATGGCAGACTGGTTCCCTAGATTAACATCCCATCACAGAATCTCGTGCCCATATCCTGTAATATATTTATCAATAAAGGCATCCAGGCCTTCCTTGAACTCTTGCAGTGAGTATCCTCTATTTGCAGCTCATTCCGTCATATTAAAAAGAGTAAAGGCAAGGAGTGGCATTGGGCATGGTGCACTTTAGGGGTGGCATTAGGGGAAATTGTGTGATCGGCTCTGTTAGCCTCTTGAATGTGTGGCCAACCTGTCTCCTTCTTTCTCAAGTGTGAACAGGGAGCTGAAGAATTCCATATGTCCTAAAAGTGGAACCCACTAGGCATTTATGACAAAAATGTTTCAGATATGAATACTATGAAACTCAGGAGTAGAGGAACCTGACAAATTGTTCCTCTTGCAATATAAAGATATCAATGGAATTACGGATACTTACATATATTCACAGAGCTGTCGCCAGACATCCTGAAATAGAACAATATTTTTTTGAGTTGTATGCTGGTTCTTTAGTAACATACAGTATTTGTGTCTTGTTTTATGATTACTATGAAATACAATGACAGCATTTTACCATGTAGGCACGTTATGGCTGTACATAATTTTCCACATTAAACGCTAGTTGAGAAAGAAGACTAAAAGCTGTTATACTACATCGTCATCGGAGGTTGTTCTGTATTTACCTGCATTCTTCCCCTTCCAGCATTTTCTTGTAAGTGGCAATCTCGATATCCAGAGCCAGTTTGACGTTCATCAGCTCCTGGTATTCTCTCAGTTGGCGAGCCATGTCCTGCTTGGCCTTCTGTAGGGCAGACTCCAGTTCTGCCAGTTTTCTCTTTGCATCTCGGACAGCAGCTTCACCACGTTCTTCAGCCTCTGCAATGGCAGCTTCCAGGGCAGCCCGCTAGAAATATGTGAAGATTAGTATTGTTGTTTGGATTCTCAGGTAAAATGTGTTATTCACTGAATTTTGTTGTTTTTACCTGGGCCTTAGCACATTCAATCTCTCCTTTAAGTCTCTGGATTGTTTGAGTAAGTCCAGCAATCTCATTTCTACTGCTCTGCAGATCATCTCCATTTCTTCCAGCCGCCATACGCAACTCATCAAACTGCCGGCCCAAAGAATATTCAAGGATTAAAAAATCCTTTTATTCCAGACAGAATTGAGTTATGTGCTCATGTTTTATCTTTACCCTTGACTGGTACATGGCCTCAGCCTCAGCTCTGCTCCTGTTGGCAATCTCTTCATATTGGGCTCTGACCTCGGCGATGATGCTGTCCATGTCCAGGTCTCGGCTGTTGTCCATGGACACAACCACTGAGGTGTCTGAGATCTGAGCCTGGAGCTGACTGATCTCCTGTAAAACAAAAGTAAAATTATGTAATATTATATGATACAATACAACTAATAAAGTATTCAATGGAAATTAATCACAAGTAGCAAACTTACCGCATCATATAAAGTCCTTAAGAAGTTGATTTCATCAGAGAGAGAGTCAGCCCTGGCCTGAAGTTCAGCTTTATTCATAAAGGCAGCATCAACATCCTAAGGCACATATATAATTCATAAAATTATTTGTAATACATAAATATCATATCTACATTTTCATGTTCTCTTAAAGGGGTTGCCCTCGCTTTTTTTATTTTAAAAACCCATGTTGTCTAAGAATAAAAACCTATATTCTACCAAACAATCTCACAGCTCCTCTGTATCCTACCTGAGTTAATCTTGCAGAGGGACAGCGCATGATTGAGGCAGCCAGTCACTGACCACAGTGATGAATAATCCCTTTTACTGGTTTTTGCATACCATAGTTATTTTTACACTTTTTAGACTTACTCTCTTTATACTGACAAATTCATTCTCTGCTGCTGTGCGACGGTTCAGCTCTTCTTCATAGCTGTAGGGAACACACTTTTGGTTAATGTCTTGTGTGTGACTTTTTATTTGATAACTTATTTTTTGAAGACCATTCTACCACAAGAAGACAAAGGTAATGTTAATAGCACAAGGAAGGTGGGAGAGGGCCTTGTTAAATATGCACAAAGACTTCAACTTGCTGCTGTAAAGTTCATCCATGAATAAAAGTCACTCAGGTATCCTGTAAACTCATGATCCATAAAGCATTTAAATGGATGACTAGATGACACATCAAAAAGATCTGATCTCTTTGTTGACAATCTTATTCGGGTAAGCCCTATTTTTAATATTGAAGGTAATACAATATGGCAACAAATGCAACAACACAGCACCATAGAATTGGATGAATGGCCCAAAAATTAAAATTGAACCATATTATCACTTTTCTATGTGGCATGCAATGGAGGACCACATTGACAGCAACCAAGGCTGAAGAACAGCCATGCACCCAGACCTCTATCCACTACTATCTGAATATTTATAGGACAGCATTGTAACAGTGTCTGAATTTTCAATTAGAAAGTTTCACAAAAAATGAATGTTAAAGATTTTAGCTGCAAAATATATATTATATTCAAGATGGGAGAATGTAAAGATTAGATCATATAAATTTCATAATAATGATACTTAATGATGGGAGAAATACAAACAATTGGACAATTAGTACCTTCTTCTCAGGTCTTCAACAGTTCTTTCCATGTTGTTTCTCTCCGTGTCCAGCCGAGCTCTCTCACATGCCAGGTTCTCCAGTTGACTTCTGAGGTTGCTGATAAAAGCCTCAAACAAAGGTTCGATCTGACACCGGGCTGTCCTTTGTTCTTGCAGAAGGGACCATTTGGTTTCCAGCATCTTATTTTGCTGCTCAAGAAATCTCACCTTTGCGGGAAAAAAAACACATAAAGGTGAGTTAGTAAATATTATCTAATATTTAGATAATTGTAATCTATGTGACCTGGTAAAATATGATTGTAGTTTCTTCTGTGCCCGTTGGATTCGTTTGTACAGTATTTTGACTTGCCTGGTTTTTCACGTGACCATAAATGGATCCAAGGTACTTGCAACTATGGTTATGAATATTGGGAGATTCCATTAATTTCATTTGGTGCGTTAAGGTAACAGAACCTGAGCAGAACTGGTGAGGGTACTAAATGAGCCTTGCTTACCATCTCCACTTGAAAAAATTTTGGATCAGATTTTTAATGTCAGTCTTGGAAAATTGAAAGTTGGAGGGATTTTCACGTAATTTAAACAAATCCAAATGTAATTTAATACATTTGACACATTTGAATCTTTGAAAAATCAGGAAAATTATTTGTACCAAAGTTTACTCTGTTTTCTATCTTTCCTGTTAATAAATCTACTAAACTTAGAGTCAATGCCCACTATGTGAAACACACAATCACTTTTATTGAAACTTCAAATTTGACAAATGCCATTAAAAGTCACAATTTTTTATGTAAAATTGATGCAAGTCACGGCTTGCAACTTTTTTTCATGCAGTTTATGCTAAAAGCAGCAGTTAGAAAAGTAATTCAGTCTGCTGGTATCAATTTTTCATCTATATGAGGGGTGAGCATGGGAATGTGCAAATAATTTTATATTTTCTTTCTGTGAAAAACATACAGCAGCATATCTAAACTTCCAGTTTTTCTTACCTTGTCAATAAAGGAAGCAAACTGATTGTTGAGGCCTTTAATTTGGTTCTTTTCATCATTTCTAACTCTTTGGATGTTAGTGTCAAGCTCCAAGTTAAGTGGAGCCAGAAGACCTTCGTTCACAGTCACAGGGGTGATACCTCCACATCCTGATTGTCCTCCAAGACCACCACCCATTCCTCCAAATCCAGATCCATGTCCACTTTTATGTAGACTTCCAAATGACATCTTGTGACCCTTGGATCCAATGTTGTGGGCACTGGAGCTGCTGAAGCAATGTTTAGTCTTGTGTCCATGTCCTGTGTGTTTAGAAGAATGGGATAAGATGCTGTGAGAGCTGGAATGTTTGGGTAAAGCTACTGAACAGGAGCTGAAGTGCTTGTGTCCAGAGGAGGAGAGGATGGCGTGATGAGACATGATGGTTCTTCTTGGAAAGTTAGCTGGAAGAGGATGTGAAGTGCTCAGAAGAAGCCTCTTGACTGCTGTCTTCTACAGCTGTTACATGGAGCTTTTATACTCAAACTGGGTGTTTCCATTCTTAATGCACTATTACTATTGTAGCATCATTTACTTTTATTGAAATCATATAAGCTACACGCCTGTATTATCTAAACTAAATAAAACAGTGTCTGCAAAAAAGCTTATAAATATGTGTCATGATTTCACTTCTTAAAAGTGCACATAATGGGGGAGATATATGTATAAACTATCTAATAGCAAGACAGTCTTGGTTGCCCATAGCAACCAATCAATGCTCAGCTTTCACTTCTCAATACTAACTGTATTTAAAATATTAATAATAAAACACTTGAATTTTAACATTTCTTAGTTTAGTTGAACCCATAAAGATTCTTTTGCCGGCACTGTATAGATAGATAGCTAGATAGAGAAACTGGAGAGCGATACATAGATAAACTGAAGGTAGATAGAGATAGATATACCTAGCTTCAGTGTGCTGCGTGGCTCAGATGATTCAAATGAGCTTCTTCAACTCACAAAGAGTCCAGGTGACAGAGGAGTCATTGTTCTCCCAGCAAGCGAATTCCTGGCTTCAGTGCGGCGTGCAGCCAGCTGATTCAAAATCAAATGAGCGCACTCTTTACTAATAGAGATCTCTCTCTCTTCTCTTTCTTCATCCACTTACCCAGTCGTCGAGTGCCGATCTCCTGGAAAAATGCACAAGTCCTTCATTAACCTTCATTATGTTCGGTACTCAAGTCGGGCAGGTCCAATCTTCCGGCCTGCTCAATTTCAGTACCTTGCACTTGAACAGCTTACTGCACTCTCATCACTAATATATATGCAAGTAAGCACGATAAGGTGAGTAGCAGTAATACGGGTAATACAGTATGCTGTGACGAACAGAATTAAATGTAATATCTTATCCAACATCCAATTTATATACACCGTTCTTATTATCTATTCCTTAAAAGACTAGTATTGTCATGATCCAGGACGGGATTTCGCTTTGGCCCGTCCTGGTCAGACTGTGGATTAATTGTGCTGCCTCTCTCTGGCAGAGGGTGGCTATTTAATGCTCACTGGATCTAGGTCCGGTGTCATTTATACTCCTGCCCTCGACTGAGTTAGTTTACCTCTTATATACATGTGCCTTGTGCCTGATAACTTGTTGCTTGTTTGGTCGTGATCCGGTTCAGTCCCTGTTACGAGTTCTGCCTGCCCCTCTTGTTCCGCACTGCTCTCTCGTGTATGACTCTCTGCTTGTGACCCGACTACTCTCTGCTCGTCTCTTTGGTACCACACCGCCCTCTTGTGTATGACCTTTGGCTTTGTCTGACCTCCCGTCTGTTTATGCCTCCTGTACCTCGTTTGCCCGTATTGTGTATAACCTCCATTTTGCCTGACTGAGTTTTCTACCATCTCTGAAAGCAGGATGCTAAGCCCCGCCCCCTTGCTGTCACATGACCATAGGTCCTGTGCCTGCTTGCTAAAGCTTCAGCGTTCAGGTCCTGTGCATCTGTGCTTTCTGGCTATTCCAGTCCCCGGGGCCCCTACAGTACAGGTGAGTCCCTGCTCAGCGGAGGCTGTACGCCAGCGCTGTCAGGAACCTGATATTATAACTGACCCATACCATTTTTTTCTCTGCTCCCATTCTCCTGTGTGTGTGTGATGGATCCTATGCACACTCTTTCTGAGCAGGTAAGACACCTGACTCAGATGTCTCAGAAACTCCTTGGAGAACAACGAGTCCTGGCTCAGTCTCAGCAGCTGATCGCTGACACTGTGCAGGGGTTTTTTTTCATCGGGGGCTCGGGATGTTACATTAATTTCCCCGGAGTGCCCGGTTAAGTTTTCAAGGAGGGATGTAAGCTTTTTTTTTCCTTAAGACCACACTCTTCTGGAGATGAAAGTCAGAGAGTGGGGGTCATTATGTCTCTGTTAAGGGGAGCCCCCCAAGCTTGGGCTTTCTCCCTTCCTACCACGGCCCCTGAGCGTATGACTGTGGTTGCATTTTTTGAGGCCCTGGGGCATATTTATGATGAGCCTAATCAGATGCGTATGGCTGAGGACATGGTGATGAGAGTTTGCCAGGGGAAGCGCTCAGCCGAGTGGTTTTGCTCCGAGTTTAGATCCTGGGCCGCTGAGGTCTGCTGGAATGATGCCGCCCTCTGTGGTTTGTTCCGTAGAGGCCTGTCTGAACATCTGAAAGATGCCTTGGCTCTCCACCCCCTGCCTGATTCCCTGGAGGAGGCTATGACACAGGCCATCCGAATGGATCGTAGGCTACAGGCGAGGGGAGTGATGCAAATTGAGAGACCATTATTCTCCCAAAGAAGGGGAGCCAGCCCTACATTGAAAATCACGGAGATGGGAACCATCGACCTCAAAGAGAATGAAAGTAGACAACTGCGCGTGGGAAAATGCTGTTTTCACGGTGGCGATTCTGGACATTGGAAAAAGGATTGCCCCTCCCGTCCACTAACCAACAAGCGACTGAGCCCGGGTGATTATCGTGGAGGTCACCCAGGCTCTCAGGTACCCTTTTCTGCCTTCTCTAAAATGTTGTTGCAAGTGGAACTTTGTTGTGGGAGTATCTCCATATCCACTTCTGTCTTCGTGGATTGCAGATCGTCATTGAACTTTATTGACTCTGAATTAGTGTCCAGGTGTAAGTTAGTGACAGTTAGGTTGGAGACTCCTATTCACATTGTTGCCATTGACAAAACACCACTGGTTAAGAATGACGTTATGTTTCGCACTGAAGTGTTTCTCCTTAAAGTGAGTTCCTTGCACCAGGAACATATTTCATGTTTTGTAATGGACAACCTGCCTGCGGGACTGGTGTTGGAGTTCCCCTGGTTACAATTTCATAATCCTGTGATTAATTGGGAATCTTGGGACATTGTTAAATTGGGTCCCTATTGCTCTGAGAAATGTCTTGTTTCTGTGTCTGTGTCGTCCGTGGGTCTGGAAGGTATTCCAGAGTGCCTGAAAGACTATATGAACGTTTTCTCTGAAAAATAGGCTGAGGTTTTACCACCACACCGCCCATTTGATTGTACCATTGACCTAGTTCCAGATGCTAAATTGCCCAAAGCCCACTTGTATAACTTCTCGGGTCCGGAACGGGCGGCGATGAAGGAATGTATTTCCAAGAGTCTCCGTAAGGGACATATTCATCCTTCTGTTTCTCCTGTGGCGGCGGGGTTCTTTTTTGTAAAGAAAAAAGACGGTGGTTTACGCCCATGCCTCGATTTTCGTGAGTTAAATAAGATAACTGTGAGGAATACCTATCCCCTTCCACTTATTCCTAATTTATACAATCAGTTGTCCGGGGCTAAGTGGTTTTCGAAATTAGATCTACGGGGAGCGTATAACCTTATCCGAGTCCGGGACGGAGATGAGTGGAAAACCGCTTTTCTCACTACTGAGGGGTTGTTTGAAAATTTGGCCATGCCTTTTGGCCTGACCAATGCTTCAGCGGTCTTAAAAAAATTTCATAAATCATGTGTTCTCAGATTTTATTGGACGTTTTTTGGTGGTATATTTGGATGACATATTGGTCTACTCTCCTGATAAACAGGCTCACACTGGTCATGTTTGGGCAGTTTTCCAAAGGCTCCGGGAGAATTGTCTTTTTGCTAAACTTGAAAAATGTTTATTTTTTGTTCAGGAACTGTCCTTTCTGGGGTTCATCGTGTCTGCTGAAGGGTATCGCATGGATCCTAATAAGGTGCAGACCATTGTCGGGTGGGTTCAACATTGTGATTTCAAGGCTCTGCAGCGTTTCCTAGGATTCGCCAATTACTATCGTAAATTTATAAGGGGGTTCTCACAGGTGGTTAAACCCCTCACAGACATGACTCAAAAGGGGGCTGATATCAAGAATTGGTCAACCGCAGCGGTAGCGGCATTTCAGTTTTTGAAAAAATGTTTCATGTCTGCCCCGGTTCTTATTCAACCGCACCCATCTGAACCATTTATTGTTGAGGTAGACGCCTCAGAGGTGGGGGTGGGGGCGGTATTGTCCCAGGGACCTGCCACTTTGATCAATTTAAGACCTTGCGCCTTTTTCTCAAAGAAATTCTCCCCTGCGGAGAGAAACTATGATGTGGGGAATCGGGAACTTCTGGCCGTAAAATTGGCCTTTGAAGAATGGAGGCATTTTTTGGAGGGGGCTGTCCATCCTATAACCGTAATCATGGACCACAAAAACCTAGTTTACATTGAGTCAGCTAAAAGGTTGACTCCCAGGCAGGCTAGATGGTCACTTTTTTTTTTCCCGATTCAACTTCTCGATCACTTTTCGGCCAGGATCCAAAAATGTCAGAGCGGATGCCTTGTCACGCAGTCTAGATCCGATGTCCCCCCCGGACCTCCATCCTCCATTCTTCAGCCTGGGGTGGTGGTGGCAGGTATTTCTAATATGTTGGAACGAGAGATTCGGGAAGCTCAGTCTCTTGCACCTCCAGCTAAGCCGGTGGATAAACTTTTTGTGCCAGCTCTGTTTCGTCTCAAGGTCCTCCGGGAGTTCCATGACTCAGTTCTGGGTGGACATCCAGGGATCTCGGCCACCCATAAGGCCATTGCAAGAGTATTCTGGCGGTCTTCTTTAGCCTCTGATGTTTGATAGTATGTGTCTGCGAGTGAGGTTTGTGCCCATGCAAAAACCCCCCATAACCGGACGGCCGGGGAATTGGTACCACTGCCAATTCCTGAGAGATCATGGACGCATTTGTCCATGGATTTCAAAACCAACCTTCCCCCCTCCAAGGGTAATACCGTCGTCTGGGTTGTAGTGGACATGTTTAGTAAGCAGGCACATTTTGTACCTTTGGCAGCTCTATCTAATGCGAAAACATTGTCCAGATTGTTTGTTGAGCATGTGGTGAGGTTGCATGGGGTACCCTTGAATGTGGTGTCTGATAGGGGAGTGCAATTTGTTTCCAGATTTTAGAGAGCTTTTTGTAAGAGGTTGGGTATTGGTCTATCCTTTTCATCCGCTTACCATCCAGAGACTAATGGGCAGACTGAGTGGACCAGTCAGTCTCTGGAGCAAATTCTGCATTGCTTGACCTCAGCCCGACAGGATGATTGGTGCTCTGTGTTACCGTTGGCCGAGTTTGCATTTAACAACCGCATTAACCAGTCTACGGGTACATCTCCATTTTTCTGCAATTATGGGTTTTATCCTCATTTTGGAGACTTTTCACGCTTGAATTCTGGGTGTCCTGGGGCGGATGAGATGATCCAGCGGTTGGGGGAGGTATGGCGGGAGGTCCAGAATAACATTACGAAGGCTCAGGACAAATTTAAATTTTTTGCGGACAATAAACGATCTGCGGGTCCGGTGTTTCAGATCGGGGATAAGGTATGGTTATCCACCAAGAAAATAAGGCTCAAGGTCCCCTCTGCAAAGCTTGGACCCAAGTTTATAGGTCCCTATGAAATTACTGAAGCAGTTAACCTGGTGGTGTTTCGGTTGCGTCTCCCGCCATCTCTGCGGATCCCTAATATTTTCCATAAGGTCCTTTTGAAACCTATGAGGCCCGGTGGGGAGGGATCATCAGCTTCTCCGCCACCGGTTTTGTTAGACGGGCAGTCGGAGGACGAGGTGGAACGAATAGTTGACTCCAGGTTGGTCCGTCGTGCCCTTCAATACCTGATACATTGGAAGGGCTACTGTCCTGAAGAACGCACGTGGGTTCCTGCTCGATCGGTTCATGCAGATCAGTTGATCCGAGCCTTTCACACCAAGTACCCTGAGAGACCTGGGGGTCCAGTGGCCCCCCCATTGAGAGGAGGGTACTGTCATGATCCAGGACGGGATTTCGCTTTGGCCCGTCCTGGTAAGACGTGGGTTAATTGTGCTGCCTCTTTCTGGCAGAGGGCGGCTATTTAATGCTCACTGGACTTAGGTCCGGTGTCAGCTATACTCCTGCCCTCAGCTGAGTTAGTTGACCTCTTGTATACGTGTGCCTTGTGCCTGATAACTTGTTGCTTGTTTGGTTGTGATCCCGTTCAGTCCCTGTTACGAGTTCTGCCTGCCCCTCTTGTACCGCACCACTCTCTCGTGTATGACTCTCTGCTTGTGACCCGACTACTCTCTGCTCGTCTCTTTGGTACCGCACCGCCCTCTTATGTATGACCTTTGGCTTTGTCTGACCTCCCGTCTGTTTATCCCTCCTGTACCTTGTTTGCCCGTATTGTGTATAACCTCCGTTTTGCCCGACTTTGAGCTTTCTACCATCTCTGAAAGCAGGACGCTAAGCCCCGCCCCTTGCTATCACATGATCATAGGTCCTGTGCCTGCTTGCTAAAGCTTCAGCGTTCAGGTCCTGTGCATCTGTACTTTCCGGCTATTCCAGTCCCCGGGGCCCTGACAGTACAGGTGAGTCCCTGCTCAGCAGAGGCTGTACGCCGGCGCTGTCAGGGACCTGATAAGTATTAAGTAATGCTTAGCCTTGATGCCTTAGCTTAATAGGCACCACTTTCAAAACTAGGCCCGTCACAGTCATATTCTCTTTAATCGGCTCTGATCGTCGCATTGGCTACCTTCATTCCCTGAAGCACGGCCCTGGGTCACACGTTGAACCACACATCTATGCTGAAAGTAATGGCTCGGTTCACTCTGAGTCTTCTTGTAGGGGCGACAGGTATTTCTCTGACTGGTGATCAGCGTCTGACTTTCGAGGCATGATCTACGTAGTTGGTCATCTGTACTTGACCTATGTAGTCGAGACCTCCCCAGGATCAGACCGCTCTCAGGCAGTTCTAGGACGATGTCAGCCTTGAGCCTGATCTGTTGCTCACATATGTTTTTTCTTTCACATCCTGGCACCAACTGACTCGTGCCTCTTAGATTCTTATCAGCAGCAACTGCCATCTCTATCTCACTAATATAAAGTCTGTATTAACCAAATATAGATTTTACCTGTGAGATGAAAATTCTCAGAATAACTGATCAGTCCTGGATCAGAAAGAAGATTTCTCTGATAAAGATATAATACAAAGTTACTTATTTCTATGTGCACCACTTATTTATGAAATAAAAATAAAAATGACGGTTAAATTTAAAGCAGAGTTTTCCACCCCTCCTGTACAGTGACAACTCTTTCGAGCTTTCCGCTGTCTTTTAGGAAAACCCTAAAACAGATTCTTGGAAATAAGAGACTTGTAGAAAACTGTTATTTGAAATAATATAGATAATAGATAATATAGATAATACCACGTGCTGAACTGTTACGGTAAAGTGAGGATTAAATGTTGTTTTAAAAATTTATATATTCAAATATAGACTATACAGATAGACAGATATTAGAAAGATCGATAGAATATAACAGATACAGTAGATAGATAGACAGATAGATAGACAGATAGACATTTTGGACATGAAGAATTGTCCAAATTCTATCAGTAGATATTCTAATACCTTTTTAATTCCAATAATTGAACCTGACTTATTAATGTGTACTATAACATTTGTAAAATTTGCCTATAAGATGAAGGATACGAATCAGTTGCTAGATTATCTGATATGTAATTTCTCCAGAGATCATTTAGATACATCACGCTGTATGTGCATACAATATCTGTATCAGATTATTTTACTAGTAATTTTCAACTCAAAGGATTGTCCAAAGATGACATCTCTTATATGTCTTTGAAGTGACTACCACCACATATTGAGTCCATGATGTGATTGCTGTTGTATATCATCACTGCTTTAGCTTATAACTAGTAAATAGAGTTGAGCGAAACGGGTCAAAAAATTTCAAAAGTCGCCGACTTTTGGCAAAGTCGGGTTTCATGAAACGAAACCCGACCCTAGGATGAGGTCGGCCACGAGGTCGGCGACTTACGCGCCAAAGTCGCGTTTCAAAAGTTTGTTTTGCGCTCTTTTTCAGCCAATCAGGATCCACGGACACTGTGGGCAACGTGATGACATAGGCAGGGGTCACCACCATCTTTCAGAAGGGCATGCAAGTGATTGGCTTGCTTTGGTGGGCATCACAGGGGGTATAAAAGGGCGTGCACGCCGACCGCCATCTTACTTCTGCCGATCTCAGTATAGGGAGAGGTTGCTGCTGATTCTGTAGGGAGAGCGTTAGGCAGGGAAGAAGACAAAAAAAACTGCTTCTGCTGCTAGCGATTTGGCCTGCACAACACACCAGTCACTGTGTGTGCAGTGCAAGGGGAGGCTATATAGTGGTGTATCAGTGGTGTTGGTTGTTGGGCTGCCTTCTAAGGCTTCCTGACATTCCTGCATTGCTGTCTACCCACTGCTCCGCAAACTGCTTTTTTAAAAGTAATCCCAATTTTTTTTTTTGTCCTGCTGAGAAGAAAAAAAAACTGCTTTTGCTGCTAGCGATTTGGCCTGTACAACACACCAGTCACTGTGTGTGCAGTGCAAGGGGAGGCTATATAGTGGTGTATCAGTGGTGTTGGTTGTTGGGCTGCCTTTTAAGGCTTCCTGACATTCCTGCATTGCTGTTTACCCACTGCTCTGCAAACTGCTTTTTTAAAAGAAATCCAATCTCCCTTATCCTCTAGTCACTTTTGTCACAGCTGTGCCATCGAGCCTGTGACATAGCGCTCAGATATCAGTGGGCCTCACACAATCCAAAAGTGTCCAGTGTCCACAAGTGTGTGCAGAAATTCAAAATCTCCCTTATCCTCTCGTCACTTTTGTCACAGCTGTGCCATCGAGCCTGTGACATAGCGCTCAGATATCAGTGGCCCTCACACAATCCAAAAGTGTCCAGTGTCCACAAGTGTGTGCAGAAATTCAAAATCTCCCTTATCCTCTCGTCACTTTTGTCACAGCTGTGCCATCGAGCCTGTGACATAGCGCTCAGATATCAGTGGCCCTCACACAATCCAAAAGTGTCCAGTGTCCACAAGTGTCTGCAGAAATTCAAAATCTCCCCTGTCCTATAGACACCTTGTACCTTGTTTTACATTACTATATAGTTTGTTGGATTTTGTCTACATTTCTACCAAAAATGAGGAAGGCTGGTGGAAGAGGCCGTGGAATTGGGCGGGGGTTGGCAGCTGGTAATGATGGTGTTGGTGGTGGATCTGATGGTAGTGGTAAGAGCAAAATAGGACCGAATGCAGGAGGTGTTGAGCCTGCGTCATCGTCTGGCTACATAAGGCCTCGAACGCTTAGTTTTCTAGGAGTTGGCAAACCGCTTTTAAAGCCAGAGCATCAGGAAAAAGTTTTGATTTACATTGCTGACTCAGCCTTCAGCTCTATCGCCTCCTCTTCTTCAGTTGTAAAAAGTAAAAGCACTGAGTCGTCATTGGAGGCTCATGTTCATGAACCACACCTTTCCTTGTGTCCTTCACCCCAACCAAGATTGAAGGATGACGCAGGCCATACTACTGATTACTCCATGGAGCGGTTTTCACATACCATGCCTGGATTATCAAGTCAAATGGTGAATTACCCAGGCCAAGATGAATCTGACATGGAGTGCACTGATGCACAGCCGCTGATGGATGATTCTGCTGGTACATTCACTCAGAGCACTACATTGTCCTCGCAGTGTACAGAGCCAGATTCTGACCCTGATGAGACTCAGGTGCCCCTTCCCACACACTATACCACCATACACGGTGACACAGAGGAAGGTGCACATGACATAGAAGAGGAGGTGATGGATGACCCAGTTGATGACCCAGATTGGCATCCATTGGGGGAAGAGGGTGCTGCTTCCAATAGCTCAGATGAGGAGCATCCACAGCAGACATAGACATCGCAACAGCTGTTAACTGGCAGGCCCGGAGCACTCCAAAGACAGGTTCCAAACATCAAAAGAGTTGCTGGACAGCTTGTCCAGAGGGTCAAAACATCACAGCGTGCTAGGCCGCAAAATGTCTGCCAAAGTAGGAAGAGTGCAGTGTGGCACTTTTTTGAACAAAATCCTCATGATCAGGCCAAGGTTATCTGTAAGAAGTGCGCAAAGACCTTTAGCCGAGGGAAAAATCTGAAAAATTTGAATACCAGTTGCATGCTTAGACATTTAACCAGCATGCACTTGCAAGCGTGGACACAACACCAAACCTCAAGTGCCACATGTGCAACTGATCACAACGAAGGTAGTCAGCAACGCTACATTGTTTCCCCCACTGTAAGCCCACCGGTTAGCACAGCAGCAAATGTTGAGGTGTCGTTGCAAGACCACAGCAGTCAGGGAATCCCACTGTTATATCAACGAAAGACTGATTCTAGGCCATCAGAAAGAACACCAACTCCATCACCATCATCAACCCTCTCTCAGTCCGCCCTGTCCACCGCTACTTCCACCATATGCAGCTCTCAAGTCCAGCTCACCCTCCCAGACACTATGAGTAGGTCAAGAAAGTACTCAGTCTCTCATCCGCGTACACTGGGTTTGAACGCCCACATTGCCAAACTAATCTCGTTTGAGATGATGCCCTTTCGGTTGGTGGAAAGCACAGCTTTCCGCGAACTCATGGCCTATGCAGTACCACGCTATGACCTACCCAGTCGCCACTTCTTCTCTCGCAAAGCCATCCCAGCCCTCCACCATCATGTGAAAGACCGCATTGTCCATGCACTCAAGCAGTCAGTGAGCGGAAAGGTGCACCTCACAACTGATGCATGGCCCAGGCGGCATGGCCAGGGCCGTTACGTGTCCATCACTGCGCACTGGGTTAATGTGGTGGATGCAGGGTCCACAGGGGACAGCGGTGGTGGGACAGTGCTGCCTAGCCCACGGTATAGGAAACAGTTGGCTGTAGGCGTTCGACCCTCCTCCTCCTCCTCCAGAAGCGAAAGCTCGTCCACAGAGCGCAGTCGTACGAGCACTCCATCTGCAGCTGCCACTGTTGCACACGAGGTGTCCCCCCTATCGAGCAGCTAGTGGAAAGCGTCAGCAGGCTGTGTTGCAGATGATGTGTTTGGGCGACAGACACACCGCCGAGGTGCTGGCCGAGTACTTGAAGCGACAAACTGAGTCATGGCTGGGCAGTGTACATCTTGAGGCAGGCAAGGTAGTTAGTGATAACGGCCGTAATTTTGTGGCAGCCATAGCCCTTTCAAAACTCAGCCATATACCATGCTTGGCTCACACCTTGAACCTTGTGGTGCAGTGCTTCCTCAAAAATTATCTGGAGTTAACAGCCCTGCTCCAGAAGGTGCGAAGACTGTGCGCGCACATCCGCCGGTCGCCTGTACACTCCGTTCGTATGCAGAAGCTGCAGCGATTGCTCCACCTTCCCAACCACCGCCTCATTATCGACATTGCAACAAGGTGGAACTCCACCCTGCACATGGTGGAGCGGCTGTGCGAGCAGAGGCAGGCCATAATGCATTTGTGGGAGGATACACGGCCAGGCACTTTGAGAGCAGACATGGAGTTGACAGGTGTGCAGTGGTCGAAGCTGAAAGACCTCTGTAAAGTCCTTCAGTGTTTTGAGGAATGCACACGGCTGGTAAGCGCAGACGACGCCATCCTAAGCATGAGCATCCCACTTATGCGTCTGCTCATGTAAACTTTGACGCACCTTAAGGAGCAGGCGTCTGCAGCCAATGTTGATGAGGAGGAAGAGGAGGAGGGAATCCTTGATGACATTCAGCCATTGTCTGCTCAGGGACCTCTCCTGGACGAGGTGGAGGAAGAAGAGGAGGAGGAGGAGGAGGATGATGGGGATGATTACTTAGGGGAGGAGGATGCATCTCGTGGGGCAAGTGAAAATGTTGGCGTGGCAAGGTCTGGTACAGGGTTTGTGCATGACTGGAGGGATGTGGATTTGCCAGAAAGTGCTCCTCCACCCAGCACTCGCAGTGCATCATTGACACCGGGAACATTGGCCCACATGTCAGATTATGCCTTGCAGATCCTAAAAAGGGACCCAAGCATTGCCAAAATGATGACGACTACTGGTTGGCCAGCATCCTGGATCCACGCTATAAAGGCAAATTACAAAAACATCATGCCACAGGAGAACCTTGACCTAATATTGGCTAATAAACAAGCAACTCTGGTAAATCGGTTGCTTGAGGCATTCACAGCACACAGCAGCGGTGATGGTTCTCACACGAGCCGTACGGGCCGGGGGCAGCTTGGCAGAGGTGTTTGTGGTGCACACAGCAGAAGTGGCGTTGGAGACAGGGGTTTCATGACAATGTTGTGGACTGATTTTTCAAGTACCGCTCACACAACTGGTAATACTACATCAATGGAAAGTGACAGGAGACAGCAGTTGTCAACTATGGGTACAAACTACTTTTCCTCCCATATCGATGTTCTCCCACACAGGTCATTCCCCTTTGACTATTGGGCCGCTAAACTGGACACCTGGCCTGAATTGGCACAATATGCCTTACAGGAGCTCGCTTGCCCAGCTGCAAGTGTGCTATCGGAAAGAGTCTTCAGTGCAGCTGGATCAATCCTGACAGAAAAAAAGGACCCGTCTGTCAACCCAAAATGTGGATGATCTAACCTTCATTAAAATGAACCATGCACGGGTTTCCAAGGATTTTGTCCCACCTTCCTCTGATGACACATAGGGTGACAGAAAAATGGCTTGCTTTGGTCCACCTCTTCCTGGGACTTGACCTATTTCACCTTTTGCATCAGCTGAATGTCCAACATCAACATATGCCACTTTCTAAAACTCCCTAACTGTGCTGCCTCCCCCCCCCATGGCCGGGGTCACCACCTAGCGCACGACACCGTGCGAGTGCCGTTGCCCTGGACAGGTGGGTAGGCCGACTCTTTGGCGCGGGCACTGGTACAGGGTCCTTCATAGTGCAATCAAGTGTCTCTGACGGTGGTGGTGCACACCCGCCGTCAGACACACCGCCGTACTATGAGGGGCCCAGTGCCAGTACCGACGCCCACGAGTGGGCCCCCCTTGCTTGGGCAGGGCCCCAGCATTTGAAATCTTTACCTCTCCCTGCTCCTCCGCTGTATAGTCTGGGCCGTCAAATCCATACTGTGCCTGACACCGTCTGAGCCTGCCTCCTGATGTATAGACATATATTTTGAATGTGTACGCTATCCATACATGTTATCCGGGGAAACGGTACCCTTTCTAACCTTTGTGCAATCACGTGCAATCTATACTGGGCCTAACACCGTCTGAGCCTGCCTCCTGATGTATAGACATATTTTGAATGTGTACGCTATCCATACATGTTATCTGGGGATACGGTACCCTTTCTAACCTTTGTGCAATCACGTGCAATCCATACTGGGCCTAACACCATCTGAGCCTGCCTCCTGATGTATAGACATATATTTTGAATGTGTACGCTATCCATACATGTTATCTGGGGATACGGTACCCTTTCTAACCTTTGTGCAATCACGTGCAATCCATACTGGGCCTAACACCGTCTGAGCCTGCCTCCTGATGTATAGACATATATTTTGAATGTGTACGCTATCCATACATGTTATCTGGGGATACAGTACCCTTTCTCACCTTTGTGCAATCACGTGTAATCCATACTGGGCGTGAGAACGGCTGGCGAGCTGTTAAGCAAGCTACAGCACCTGTGGTTTGCACACGTAAGTTTTTCATTTTTTCAGGAATGACGGTTAGGCCTAATTCCGGAACTGCGGTTGACCTGCACTTACTGGGAAATCATTGTTCGCGGGTAATAATTGTAATCAGTGATCCCCATCACTAACGTTGTTCAGCGGGTTATCTGCACCTGTAAGCGACAAACGCTGGCCTTTTCAGTGTAGCGCACATGCAGCCACGGACATGTAAGGGCATGACACACCAGTTATTGGCCAATCTCATGTGCCAGAGCCTCACGTGTCCCTTTAGTAAGCCGGACTCGGACCGCGGGGCATAACGGAGTCTCGTTCGTTAACGGAATTAAGCTTGCAATGTGTGCATCTGTTCTGTAGCTGGCATGGTTGAGGTTTCCCAGGTGGAGTCGAACTTAACCATAGGCTCCACTCCTGGTGGTGCCCTTCTGGACATTCCTTTAAGGTTCAGCTTTGCAACCATACTGCCCACGTAAAACAAACACTTTGCCTTCATGAACGCTGTTTGGAGGGTCATGACTCGTGGGAATAACGCCGCCCAATCAGTTAACCTGCTAGAGAGATTGTTCATTGCTCCCAAGCATGACATCACACTCCCTAGGAAGAAGGTAATGCCACTGTGGCGACCGTACTCCTGGGGGCGACACAAGTGCACTGATGCCCAGCCACTGCTCAATGAATCTGCTGGTACATTGACCCAGACCACTACATTCCCCTCGCACGCTACACGACCTGAATCTGACCCTGATGAAACTCAGGTTACCCTTCCCATATACAGTTCCATCTTACACGGTGACAAAGAGGAAGCTGCAGAAGTGCAGGTTCGGCCCACCCGCCATCAGACACACCACCGTACTATCAGGGGCCCTGTGCCAGTGCCGTCGCCAACGAGTGGGCCCCCCCTGCTTGCTCAGGATCACAGCACTTGCAAAGTTGAAATACTGTGCAGTGAGATGGAAGATGGGGACGACGAGGAGTCCAGACAAGTACAGGGATTCCCTAGCGAGGAGACTTATTTGATTGTTTTCAATGTTGGGACAGCAATTTTTGGGGAGCACTATACTCTGGAGAATGATAGATGGGGCCCACCATACACTGGAACATTCCAAAGGTGGACATCAGACACTGGAGCAGCATTTACAGGGCCCATTATACACTAGAGCATTAGAAATGGGGCCCATTATGTTTGGAGCATTATTTGGGCCCATAAGACAGTGGAGCTTCATCCATGGGGACCAACATATACTGTAGCATTATGTGGAGCTCATCATATACTGTTTCAAACATTATATGGGACCAATGATTCTGTATGGAGAAATAGATGGGCCTCGTCATGAGATGTAAAAAGTGAGGTATTTTTCATTGTACTATACCGCTATTTCTCTGCCGTATCGGAGCATGATGAGTTGTGGTATGTGTTAAAGGGGCGCTCTTTCGCCCAGGGCACATGAAAACCTGCAGCCAGCCCTCCCCCCCACAACTTTAGCCAAATAACCCCCATTTTTCAGTGCGTAACTTGTATTATGAAGTTAATTAAGGTTGACAAGCTTAAGTAAGAAGAATTGATGCTTTTGGCATTCAAATGGGCACTGTAGGTGTGTTTCCTGTCCTCCTCTCACTGCCGACTTTTATTCCCCATTGACTTACATTGGGTTTCGTGTTTCGGGACGACCCCGACTTTTCCCTATAATCGGACGATCTTGCTCGACCCGACTTTTGGAAAAGTCGGGTTTCAAGAAACGAAACGCGACCCTAAAAAACCAAAAGTCGCTCAACTCTAACGACTGGTAATACTGCATCGATTGAAAGTGACAGGAGACAGCAGTTGTCAACTATGGTTACATACTACTTCTCGTCCCATATCGATGTTCTCCCTCACAGGTCATTCCCCTTTGACTATTGGGCATCTAAACTGGACGCCTGGCCTGAATTGGTACAATATGCCTTACAGGTGCTCCCTTGCCCTGCTGCTAGTGTGCTATCGGAAAGAGTCTTCAGTGCTGCTGGCTCGATCCTGATAGAAAAAAGGACCTGTCTGTCGACCCAAAATGTTGATGATCTAACCTTCATTAAAATGAACCATGCATGGGTTTCAAAGGATTTTGTCCCACCTTCCCCTGATGACACATAGGTTGCCAGAAAAATGGCTTGCTTTTGTCCTCCTCTTCCTCGGACTTCTCCGATTCCTCCATTTGCAGCTGCTGAATGTCCAACATCAACATTTTCAGCCTCCCTGACTGGGCTACCTCCCCCCCCATGGCCGGGGTCACCACCTAGCACACTCAACCGTGCGAGTGCCATTGCCCTGGAAAGGTGGGTGGACTCTTGGGCGCCGGCACTGGCACAGGGTCCCTCATAGTGCAATCAAGTGTCTCTGATGGTGGGGGTGCACACCCGCCATCAGACACACCGGCGTACTATGAGGGGCCCAGTGCCAGTACCGACGCCCACGAGTGGGTCCCCCTTGCTTGGGCAGGGCCCCAGCATTTGCAATATTTACCTCTCCCTGCTACTCCGCTGTGTAGTCTGGGCTGTCAAATCCTTCCCTGGGACTGCCACTACAAATTTGGTGAACTGATAGATCATGGCTAAAGGCCCTTTTACATTTAGCGATGCACCAGCGATCCAACCAGAGATCCGACCCGGTCAGGATCGCTGGTGCATCGCTAAATGATCGCTAGTGAGCTTTCATACAGAAAGATCTCACAGCGATGCAGCAGCGACGCAGCGCACGATACTTACCATTCACACACAGCGATCCTGCGTCCTCCCGCCCGCCTCCACGCGTCGCTGGACGTCACAGCAGGAAGTCTCAGCAGGAAGCGCCCGACGAGAAATGGAGCCGGACATTCTCGCGCGATCAGCGATGGACAGCGGGGGAGCCGGTCGTTGGTAAGTATCACACATAGCGATATCGCTAGCAATATCGCTATAACGTCACAAAACCAGTGACGTTTTAGCGATATTGCTAGCGATATTGCTTAGTGTAAAACCCCCTTAAGACGTAGCTATGCCCTGTCCTGCTGGCCGGGCTCTAGCTTCAGATGATCAATTGCTTCCATTTCTTATGGATGTCGACTCACAATGACATGCAGTGTTGGTTTATCATCAACTTTCACAGTTTACCTTCTCACAGACGTGTGACATTCCTGCCCACATTTTTAAATGTGCCCTCTCATGCCAATCCAATAGAATCGCCTACAGGCTGTGGCTTCTGTCTTTTGCACTCCAAAGTTACCTGACAGATCATGATAGGCAGTGAGGACCATGTCTACATCTCTCCCTGTGATCAAAATTTGATGGAGATGAGTAACGGTGATGGGATCAACGGTACTGCGATACAGCAACCATTTCTTCACAAAGAACTGTTTTCGCTGTCTCCACACGCAAAGTAATTGAGGGTCAGCATCGCCGCTGAGAATTCTCCCGGTAGTTTTTCCCGTGATTAGTAATTCCTAAATTTCTGCAATCACTCGACTTTATGTCTGTACTTTTATGCATCTCGTTTCCTCTTGCGGAGAGTCTGGACTGTCTTACTGAGACAGAAATATATATGAAGATTTAAAAATACCCCAACAGTGTATACTGGTGTACGCTTCAAAAACATTTCCTTTTTTCTACTTTTTAGATTGTTGTCTAATCCATACTGAGGCTGTGAGTGTCTTTGTCGTACTCCGGAAATAAACACGGAGATTTTGAATGTTTAAACTATGCTATATATACCTGTTATCCGGTGATACTGTACCCTTTCTCAACTTTCTGCAATCTTGTCGAATCCATACTGTGCCTGAGACCATCTGAGTCTGCCTCCTGATTACAGATGAGTGGTGTTTGAGTGGAACTGTTGGCCAAGTTCAAATTCTAGCTGTTTTGGGCGGTGTTAGATCCGTTCGTTGAACTATAACACTTTGATTAAAATTCGGCCGCTCGAGTTTCCGTTCGAGAACGTTTCGTTAAACAAAAGTGTATCTTTTTTTTCACATTAATAATGGTTTTCAATGACAATATACAGTTTTAGGGCATAGTAGCGGTGTCTGGTAGCCAGCGGTGTAGTACACATGTGAAGGAGCTACACCGTGTGTGTTTCTAATAATTTTTTACCGCATATTGTCCTGAAAATCCTTTTGGGCCTAGTAACTGTGTCTGCTACTCAGAAGAGGAGCCCACCCATGAACCGAGCTATGCCGCCTGTTTATGAAACAACCATTTTTTGACTGCATTTACACCATTTAATACTTTGGGCCTAGTAACTGTGTATGCTACTCAGCAGAGTTGGCCACCCGTGAACCAAGCTATGCCGCCTGTTTATGTAAGAACTGTGTGCTACTCAGCAGAGGAGCCCAGCTGTTAAGCAAGCTACAGCACCTGTGGTTTGGACACTTAATTTTTTCACATTCTTTCTGGAATGCCATTTAGGCCTAATTCCGGAATTACGGTTGACCTGCACTTACTGGGAAATGCTTGTTCGCGGGGAAGAATTGTAATCCCAGATCCCTATCACTAACGGGGTTCAGCGTGTTATCCACACCTGTAAGCGATACACGCTGGTCCTTTCATTGCAGCACGCATGCAGCCCCGGCCATATAAGGGCATGACAGACCTGTTATTGGCCGATCTCGCATGCCAGAGCCTCGCGTGTCCCTCTAGCAAGCTGGACGCGGACCGCGGGGGCATGCCTGAGTCTCGTTCGTTAACGGAATTAAGCTTGCAATCTGTGCAGCTTTTTTGTGGATGGCATGGTTGAGGTTGCCCGTGTTGAGTCCAATTAAGCCGCAGGCTCCACTCCTGGTGGTGCCCTTCTGGACATTCCTTTAAGATTCAGCTTTGCAGCCATACTGTCCCCGGAAACCAAACACTTTTCCTGACAGTGACATTCTGGTCAAAGAACGCGATGACATCACATCTGTACGCCCTCTGCCTAAACAGTCCAAATGCAGAGAGATGGAAGATGGGGATGACGAGGAGTCCAGAGTACAAGGATTCCCTAGCAAGGAGACTTATTTAACTGTTTTAAAGGTTGGGAGCAATTTTTTGGGAGCATGATACTCTGGAGAATGATATCTGGGGCCCACCATGCACTGGAGCATTCCAAAGGTGGACGTCAGTCACTGGAGCAGCATTTACAGGGCCCATTATACACTGGAGCATTAGAAATGGGGCCCATTATATATGGAACATTATTTGGGCCCATAAGACACTGGAGCTTCATCTATGGTGAACAACATATACTGTAGCATTATGTGGAGCTCATCATATACTGTATCGAACATTATATGGGACCAATGATTCTGTATGGAGAAATATATGGTCCTCATCACTCTGTATGACGCACTATGCGTTGGCCATAATACTGTAAGGAGGAATATACTGTCTGTTTTTGGAGCTATTGGAGAATTTAAAATGGATATCAATCATGTGATGCAAGAATTGAAGTATTTTTCATTGTACTGTACCGCTATTTCTCTGCCGTATCAAAGGATCATGAATTGTGTCATGTGCTAAAGGAGCCCAGTGAAACTCTTTAGCCCTGGGCCCACGAAAATCTGGAGCCAGCACTACCCCCCCAACTTTAGCCAAATAACCCCCAGTTTTCAATGCCTAACTATTATTATAAAGTAAATTAAGGTTGACAAGATTAAGGAATAAATATTGATGTTTTTAGCATTAAAATGGGCACTGTAGGTGTGTTTCCTGTCCTCCACTCATTGCCGACTTTTCTTCCCCATTGACTTACATTGGGTTTCGTGTTTCAGTTGTAAGGTTTCTCCTTGCGGAGAGTGACATGCCAGCTCTGGCTTGTCAAGGTAAGGAGAGTTGATTGTGACTTGTAGGATCGCTACTACCAATAGGTGGCGCTGTAGAGTAAAAGTCCTTTCTTTCTGAAGAGGCAATTTGCGTGTTTCAGTTGGACTTCGACTTTTCACAATAATCGGCCGATTTCGTTTGACCCGACTTTTGCGAAAGTCGGGTTTTGTGAAACCCGACTCGACCCGAAAAAAGGCAAAGTCGCTCATCTCTAATCTAGAGCACTGCTTCCAGAACACATTCCTCAAATTCTACACTTTGCAGCTAAATACAAATGTGCACCCACCATTAATATATAATTAGTTAATATGCAACCCACCATTTCAAATATAAATTGCAATCCCTCAGTGTGCCCCCACTAACTATACATAGCCACTTTCCCCAACAAAAAACTATATAAATTAGCTCCTGTACTCTTTCCCCAATAAATTACCAGTAACACTCCGTCATCCTGAAAGCCCCCACTCTGTATCTCCCTGATTCATGATATTTACATGTACCCCTCCGTCCCAATTCATTATGTCATGTCCTCTCTGCCTCTCTCTCCCACCCTTTATTCATCATCATTTACTCTTCCCCACCCCCAATTCATTATCATTTGTTGTTCTCCACACTCAATTCATCATTTGCTCCCCCCACCTCAAACTCTCAATTCATCATTTCCTCTCTATCCCACTTCCAATTCATCATTTGCTCTCACCACCATCCACTCCCAATTCATCATTTTCTCTCCCCACCCCCAATTTATAATTTGCTCTCAGCACCCCCACTCCCAATTCATTATTTGCTCTCTCTCTCTACCCCTCACTCACAATTCATCATTTGCTCTCCCCACCCCCAAAATCCCAATTCGCCATTTGCTCTCCCCCAACACCCAATTCATCATTTGCTCTCCTCATCCCACTCCCAATTCATCATTTGCTCTCCCACCCCCTTTCCCAAATCATAATTTGCTCTCCCCACCCCTCTCACAATTCATTGTTTGCATTCCCCACCCCCCACTCACAATCCATCATTTTCTCTCCCCATCCCACTCCCAATTCATCATTCACATATCAGACTCTCCCCTACCATGGAAACCTTCAAAAAGAACTTGAAGACCTACCTCTTCCAACAAGCCTACAACTTGCAGTAACCACCGATCCACCAAACCGCTGCACGACCAGCTCTACCCTCGCCTACTGTATCCTCACTCATTCTGTTGTAGATTGTGAGCCCTCGCGGGCAGGGTCCTCTCTCATCCTGTACCAGTTGTGACTTGTATTGTTTAAGATTACTGTACTTGTATGTATTATGTATACCCCTCCTCACATGTAAAGCGCCATGGAATAAATGGCGCTATAATAATAAATAATAATAATATTAATAATTTGCTCTCCCCACCCCCTCTCCCAATTCATCATTTGCTCTCCGCACCCCCACTCCCAATGTATCAATTGCTCTCCCCATCCTTCACTCCCTATTTATCATTTGCTCTCACCACCCCTCACTCCCAATTCATCATTTGCTCTCCCCACCCCCAAACTCCAAATTCACCATTTGCTCTCCCCCAACTCCCAATTCATCATTTGCTCTCCACACCCCCACTCCCAATTCATCATTTGCTCTCCCAACTGTCATTGGCTCTCTACCCCCCACACCCAATTTCTCATTTGTTTTCCTCCCTTCCAATTCATCATTTGCTCTCCCTTCCACTCCAAAATCATCATTTGCTCTTCCCCCACTCCCAATTTATCACTTGCTGTTCTCCAAGATCATTTAATTAATTCTATAAAATAAGTTTTCTATACTTACCTCTTATGCGATCCCCTGCAGCTCTGCTTCTGGACTGGCTTCCTGGTGCTCTTACATGACAGTGTGTACACTGTCAACAGCAGGTCAAAGAGCAAGCGGAGGGATTCCTTTGGAGCTGCACGGCCATCACAGCCATGAGAGCGCCAAAACTCCCTAAGTAGAAATGTACGCCACTGGTACATGATACCATGGAGCCTGGTTAGCAGAAGCACAAGAGAGGGGACCCGGTCTAGACCCTTGCACTTTAGTTTTGTTCACTGGGCCCCATACAGCAGTGAAGGCAGTATTGCCCTGATGGCAGCCCTGCTTGGCAACACCACTCGGTGTTCCACATGGTCCAGGTTCCTCAGCCTGGATCACTTAATCCTCACCCTGATCCTTCTTCCTCCCAAAATGTTGAATCACAAGAGACTAGTGATCCCACACTAGTGTACTTCAAGGAGCTCTTACATAATTTCTTGATTGTGGTCTCTCAACCTGCATGCTCCAAGAGGGACAGAAGAACACTGATTAGTGATGCCCAAACCTTACAGCAGCCACAGCCACAAGAACATGACAGAAGGAATGGCAACTTTTGGATAACGAGTGTCATGCCCCCTACCGGCCATACTTACCAGCGCGGCCCCGCTGCTCTCCTGCACGCCTCCCGGCGCGTTCCTGCTCCACGTCGCGTCCCCGCTCCAGACATCCGGACTCCCCGTCGTCGTTCCTGCGCACCTGCGCCGGTCTATTCCCTTGGCGCTCGGACCTCTGGGAGCAGTGACGCAGTGGCTCCGCCCCACAACATGGCGGCGCCCACCGGCTTTTTCAGCAAGGCATCTTGTCAGGTAAGATGCCTGATTATCTTCTGCGGTGACGCTGTTCCTGCTCTAGCGTTTCCGCTCCTCTCAGGTCCCTGTATCCTCTGCGCTATCCTTCTGTCCTGTTTGCGCTGCCTCCGGTAGCTTCTCTGCTCCGTGGCCCCACCTGTCTTGTCCAGTGTCTCTGTCTTGTCCTTAGTGCATCTCTGGTCCGCTACCCTCTGCTATCCGTCCAGCCTCTCTGTGTGTTGTCCGTACCTGGCTCTCCTTCCTCTCTCGCCCACAGTCACCAGCCTCCGTCTGCCTCTAATGCTCCTGGTCCTGCTTGTCTCTATTCTCCCTAGTTCCTGCAGTCCCTCCGTGCGCCTGGACTCTGTCCCTCACTCGCCACAGACCCTCATATTTTTAGCCCTGGTCGTCCCTTTGGCTCCGGCTGTTACGGTTCCATCCCTCGGGGGCCTGCTCCTAACGCTCCCTGTATAGGGGGTGGGTTTCACCTGGTTAGCTCGCCCTCGGGGGCTCTGGAGCCGTGACCCAGAGGGTCCACCTCCAGGTTCCTCCTTTATTTCCCACACTGTAACAACGAGGAAGATGGTGATGAGACACAGTTGCCACTAAATCTTGTTGTTGTTAAGTCACGAACTCAGGAGAACCAGGGTGTGGTGGTGGAAGACGAGGTGGAGGATGACAAAGTCATTGACCCAAACTGGGAATCTGGCATGCAGAGTGAGGTCTGCACCGCTGAGTGGGAGAGATCAGCAGCACAAAAAGGAGAGGCAGTTGGGTGACCAGAGGGAGAAGGTAGGACACTGTCCTGCAGAGCAACCTGTGCCATGCCAAGAAGAGCAGGGACATTACCATTAAGAACCTAACCACCACCATCATGATAAGGCACATGTCATCTAAGCACCCGAATCAGTGGTCTGAATGCAAACGCCTTGGTCTATGATTGGTGACATCGGGTAACACCAGTGCCCAGTGCCGACTCCATGATTACATTGACCTGGGGTGAAAGAATCTCAGTGAGCCCCTTTATTACATACGATTCATAATGCACAAATATGATGGAGAAATATAGGCATACAACACAAGTTCCATCCTGCCCCCTCATCCTTCACATTTGCAGACATGCACACACATACAGTATGCAGACATAAACACACATGCAGTACGCAGGCATGCACACACATACAGGATGCAGACATGTACACACTTTAGATGCATCAACCTCAGCAATAAATAGTTGAGAAATATCGGGTTGAATGAGTACAGGAGTAGTGGAAAAGCAATTCTTCAAATAATAAAATGCCTGACGGGTGCAGTTGGATCACCTTGAGAAGTCCTTTCTTTGTCATGTCATTTAGGGATTTGACAAGAAGCTTTTGATAAATTTTCTATAGTTGTTAGTAAACCCCGAAAATCATTTTTATGCTTTCATATTTTCTGGCAGAGCGCATTCCAGAACTGAACGGACCTTATCAAGGTGTCACACACAGTATAGGACAGACTAAGTGCAACATAAAGGGATAAAGGAAAGGGAACCAAACACTATGGAAGGGTGAAGTGCAGACCCCTAGACTGATCTAAGGTCACCCTGTCTGTCCTACCATCCCTATATAGGTTCCGCACCTGTCACCGAGCAGGATACCTAGTTCCTGTGTGACCCTGGCAATAAGCACTGTGCCAGGAAGGACACAATGAACACTAGTCAACCCACTAACACTAAAAATAGTAAAATAAATGCAACCAGGGGGACACTTAGTTTGGGTAGACTCAGAGAGAAATTCCAACGTCCTCCAAACTCCTAGAGGACACCAGCAGACTGCTACAGCTCCAAGCTTCAACAGAGAAATGCAAATAGGTAAGCTATAGACTGGACCAAGGTGAGTGATTGGACATGGTATATCTTGATTTTTCCAAAGCGTTTGATACCGTGCCACACAAGAGGTTGGTACACAAAATGAGATTGCTGGGTCTGGGGGAGAATGTGTGTAAATGGGTAAATAACTGGCTTAGTGATAGAAAGCAAAGGGTGGTTATAAATGGTATATTCTCTAACTGGGTCGCTGTGATCAGTGAGGTACCACAGGGGTCGGTGTTGGGACCTATTCTCTTCAACATATTTATTAATGATCTTATAGAAGGTTTACACAGTAAAATATCGATATTTGCAGATGATACAAAACTATGTAAAGCAATCAATACAAGAGAAGATAGTATTCTGCTACAGATGGATCTGGATAAGTTGGAAACTTGGTCCGAAAGGTGGCACATGCGGTTTAAAAATGATAAATGTAAGGTTATACACATGGGAAGGATTCAATATCACTATTACACACTGAACGGAAAACCATTGGGTAAATCTGACATGGAGAAGGACTTGGGGATCCTAGTTAATTATTATTATTTTTATTATTATTATTTATTTATATAGCAGCATTGATTCCATGGTGCTGTACATAAGAAGGGGTTACATATAAATTACAGATATCACTTACAGTAAACAAACTTACAATGGCATACTGATACAAAGGGGAGAGGATCCTGCCCTTTTGGGCTTACATGCTACAGGATGGTGGGCAAGGAGACAGTAGGTTAGGGGGTTGCAGCAGTTCCGGTGTTGGTTGAGGTGATATTTCCGGTAGTGGTGAGGAGGTAGTGGGGTCATTGCAGGCTGTAGGCTTTCTTGAAGAGGTAGGTTTTCAGGTTCCGTCTGAAGGATCCGAATGTGGTTGATAGTCAGACATGTTGGGGTAAAGAATTCCAGAGGATGGGGGCTATTCGGGAGAAGTCTTGAAGGTGGTTGGATGAGGAGCGAATAAGTGTGGAAGAGAGAAAGAGGTCTTGGGAGGATCGGAGATTACGTGAGGGAAAGTATCAGGAGATTAGTTCAGAGACATATGGGGGAGACAGGTTATAGATGGCCTTATAGGTCAGTATTAGTAATTTGAACTGTATACGCTGAGGGAATGGAAGCCAGTGAAGAGATTTGCAGAGGGGAGAAGCGGAGGAGTAGCGAGGACAGAGATGAATTAGTTGGGCAGCAGAGTTAAGGATGGACTGGAGAGGTGCGAGGGTGTTAGCAGGAAGACCACAGAAAAGGATGTTGCAGTAGTCGAGGCGGGAGATGATGAGGGCGTATACAAGCATTTTAGTAGATTGAGGGTTGAGGAAAGGACGGATTCCGGAAATATTTTTGAGCTGGAGGCAACAGAAGGTAGAAAGAGCTTGGATGTGTGGTTTGAAGGACAGGGCAGAGTCAAGGGTTACTCCGAGGCAGCGGACTTCCGGTACTGGGGAAAGCGTGATGTCATTAATTGTGATAGATAGGTCAGGTACGGAAGATCTGTGAGATGGAGGAAAGATGATGAGTTCAGATTTGTCCACATTGAGCTTGAGGAAGCGAGAAGAGAAGAAGGAGGATATGGCTGATAGACACTCCGGGATTATGGACAGCAAGGAGGTGACGTCTGGGCCAGAGAGGTAGATCTGAGTGTCGTCAGCATAAAGGTGGTACTGGAATCCATGATACTTTATGAGTTGACCCAGGCCAAGGGTATAAAATGAGAAGAGTAAGGGTCCTAGAACAGAGCCTTGGGGAACTCCAACAGAGAGAGGGTGGGATGAGGAGATAGTGTGGGAGTGGGAGACGCTGAATGTGTTGTTTGAGAGGTATGAGGAGATCCAGGATAGGGCGAGGTCTTTGATGCCAAAGGAGGAGAGGATCTGTAGTAGGAGGCAGTGGTCAATTGTGTTGAATGCAGAGGACAGGTCTAGAAGCAGGAGTATAGAGTATTTTCCGTTTGCTTTGGCTATTAGTAGGTTGTTCGTAATTTTGGTCAGGGCTGTCTCAGTGGAGTGATAGGGGTGGAAACCAGATTGTAGATTGTCAAAGAGCAAGTTAGATGAGAGGAGGGAGGAAAGTTCAGCGTGGACGTGCAGCTCCAGGAGTTTGGAAGCGAATGGGAGCGGTGATATTGGGCGATAGCTGGACAAAGCGGTTGGGTCGAGGGTTGGCTTTTTAAGGATAGGCGTGATTGTGGCATGTTTAAAAGCAGAAGGAAAGGTACCGGACGTTAGCGATAGGTTGAGGAGGTGGGTTAGGGATGGGTTAAGTATGGTGGGGAGGTTGGGGAGGAGGTGGGATGGGGTCAAGTGCACAGGTTTTGAGGTGCAATTTGGTGAAGAGGCGATTAAGCTCCCCTTCAGTGATGTTGGAGAGGGAGGTTATGGGGTTTGGACTAATTGGTATGGTATACAAAGGGGTTGTGATGGTTGAACAATAAAGACTTGCCTTGTTTGGTCGATCTTATTTTTGAAGTGTGTGGCAAAGTCCTCAGCAGAGATGAGGGAGGTTGGAGGAGGCAGCAGTGGGCGCAGGAAGGAGTTGAAAGTTTTGAATAACTGTTTGGGATTATAGGATAGGGAAGATACGAGGGTTGTGAAGTAGGCCTGTTTAGCAGAGGTGAGGGCAGACTTGAAAGCGAGTGTTGCCTGTTTGAATGCAGTGAAGTCGTCTTGCGAATTTGTCTTCTGCCAACACCATTATGCAGCCCTGGACACTTGCCGGAGCTTTTTAGTGGTGTTATTGTGCCAGGGTTGTCTGTTGGTACATTGCATTCTACCATGAACGAGAGGGGTGACCTTGTCAATAGCTGATGCGAGAGTAGAATTGTAGAAAGCAGTGACACTGTCTGTGTCTTGGAGTGAGGATATGGATGCCAGTGGTAGAACAGAGTCAGAAAGCGCGTGGGTGTTTAGGTGTGCAAGGTTTCTGCGGGGGTGCACATGTTGCTGGACATGGGTGCCAGGAGAGAAGGACAGGGATGAGAAAGTGAGTAGATGGTGGTCAGATAGAGGGAGAGGTGAGGTGGCGAAGTTAGAAAGAGAGCAGAGGCAGGTGAAGACCAGGACTAATGTATGCCCATCTGTGTGGGTGGCTGAGGAGGACCACTGAGGCTGCTGACTGAAGTATCAGTGGGGATGTTGAAGTCACCCATGATGATAGTGGGGATGTCAGTTGAAAGAAATGAAGAAGCCAGGTAGAGAATTGGTCAATGAAGGCAGTGGTCGGGCCTGGAGGTCGGTATATGATGGCCATTTGGAGGTTGGAGGGAGAGTAGATGCGGACAGAGTGGACTTCAAAAGAGGGGAGGATTAGGGAGGGAAGAGGTTTGATTAGGTTGAAGGTGCAGTTGGAAGAAAGGATAAGGCCCACTCCTCCACCATGTCTGTTGCCAGGGCGAGGAGTGTGGGTGAAGTGGAGGCCGCCGTAACACAGCACGGCAGGGGAGGCGGTGTCAGAGGGTGTCAGCCAGGTTTCTGTGAGGCCGAGAAAGGCAAGATTGCGAGAGAGAAAGAGGTCATGAATCACATGAAGCTTATTGCAGATGGAGCGGGCTTTCCAAAGTGCTCCAGAAAGAGGGCGCAGTGGGTTGGGTTTCAATGGCACGAGTTTTACGTTGGAAAGATTACGGTAGTTTTTATTAGATAGGGTGCAGTATGAAGGGGTAATAATGGGGGTTATGAGCTGTGGGGGTCCAGGATTGGGAGATATGTCACCAGCAGTGAGGAGAAGCAGAGAAAGGGAGAGCAGATAGAAGGAGAGTGGGCAGCTTGTTTTAGGTTTCATTCGGACAGATTTGTGTCAGAGACACCGCACTACACTTGCTCATAGAGCCAGTGCGCGTGTCCTGAGTGTCAGCGCCGGCGTGCAGCCTCTGCTGAGCAGTGACTCACCCGCAATGTAGGGGTACCGGGGTCAGGTACAGCCAGAAAGTACCGATGCACAGGACCTGTGGATGCTGAAGTTTAGGAAGCCAGCATAGGACCTATGGTCATGTGAATGGTCATGTGACTGCAAGGGGGCGGAGCTTAGCGTCCTGCACACAGAGAAGGAAGAGAACTCAGAGTCCAAGCAAAGCAGAGGTTATGCACAGTACAGACCAGCGAGGTACAGGAGAGATAAACAGATGGGAGGTCAGACAAAGCCAAAGGTCATACACAGGATCACAGTACAGTACCAGGGAGGAGACAGAGCGGATAATCAGGGCCAAGCAGAGATCAAGACCAAACAGACATATAAGGTACCAGGCAGAATCCAAAGCCATATCCAGGGAACAGACCGAGTCATACTCAGAGAATCAAGTAACCAGAACACAGCACAAACACACTCAAGGGTCACCACACAATGCCAAGGGCGAAAGTATAACTGACAGGGATGGGAGCGTCCTGAGGCTATAAGAAGCCTCCCCCAGAACCAGGGAGAGGCCACAATCATAGCCCCAGGTGTGCAGGTAAGCCTGCACCGGGATCACAACCTTTAACCCCAGAAATGCCAGTCATCAGCACTGGTTCCAAACATTAACCCCACGTGTGCGAGTCAAACCCGCACTGAGATCATGACAGTACCCCCCTCTCAACGGGGGGCCTCTGGACCCCCAGGCTTGCCCGGGTACTTAGCATGGAAAGCCCGCACCAGGCGATCAGCATGCATCAACCGGGCTGGTACCCAGGACCTGTCCTCCGGTCCATACCCCTTCCAATGAACCAGGTACTGTACCGACCGCCGAACCAACCTGGAATCTACGATATGACCAACCTCGTACTCCACCTGCCCCTCGACCAAAACCGGAGGAGCAGCAGACTCGGAGTCTCCCCGTACTGCTTCAAAAGGTTTCAGTAGAGATTTGTGGAAGACGTTAGGGATCTTGAAAGAGGGTGGAAGGCACAGCCTATACGCCACTGGATTGATTTTTTCCACAATCTTGTACGGGCCAATGAATTTGGGTCCCAACTTGGCTGACGGAATCTTTAACTTAATGTTTCGCGTGGAGAGCCAAACTTTCTCTCCCACCCGAAACATGGGACCAGGTGTTCGTTTCCTGTCCGCGAAAAACTTATACCTGCCTTGAGACCTAGATATACACCGCTGGACTTCTGCCCATGTATCTTTTAACCGCTGAACAGAATCCTCAGCCCCGGGACACCCCGAATCCAGACGAGAAAACTCACCAAAATGAGGACTGAACCCATAGTTAATCAAGAAAGGGGACCTACCAGTGGATTGACTCACCCGACTATTGAAGGCAAATTCAGCCAACGGCAGTGCATCGCACCAGTCATTCTGTCTAGCAGAGGTTAGACACCTAAGGATCTGTTCCAGGGACTGGTTAGTGCGCTCCGTCTGCCCATTGCTCTCAGGATGGTATGCAGACGAAAAGGACAGAGACATACCTAATTTTTTGCAGAAAGCACGCCAAAACTTAGCCACAAACTGCACACCACGATCAGACACCACATTCAGGGGTACCCCATGCAACCGGATCACATGCTGCACAAACAACCTGGACAACGTCTCAGCTGACGGTAGTGCGGACAGGGGTACGAAATGAGCCTGCTTAGAAAACCTGTCCACCACTACCCATACCACTGTATTACCCTTAGATGGAGGGAGATTGGTAACAAAATCCATGGATAAATGAGTCCATGGCCTTTCGGGCACTGCCAAGGGTATCAGCTCCCCTGCCGGCCGGCTATGAGAGCTTTTAGAACGAGCGCAGACCCCACAACCAGCAATGAATTTTTTTATGTCCGAACCAAGGGTAGGCCACCAAAAGATCCTAGCCACCGCCAGACGTGTGGCTGAAATACCAGGGTGAGCACTCAGCTTGGATTCATGGAACTCCTGCAAGAGTTTCAGGCGAAGTTGCTCTGGGACAAACAACTTCCCCTCCGGCTTGGCCGCCGAGGCCTTCGACTGGGCCCCCAGAATCTCCCGTTCCAATTCAGATGAGACCTCTGCTATCACAACCCCAGGGTGAAGAATGGAGGACGGTGGCTCAGGGGGCGACACCGGCTGAAAACTGCGTGATAAGGCGTCAGCCTTGACATTCTTAGACCCTGGACGAAATGTAATCGTAAACTGAAAACGGGAAAAAAAAAGTGACCAACGGGCCTGTCTGGGCGTTAGTCTTTTAGCAGCCTCAATGTACGACAGATTTTTGTGATCCGTGATCACCGTAAGCGGGTGACTGGCCCCCTCCAAAAAGTGCCTCCATTATTCAAACGCCAATTTGACCGCAAGAAGCTCTCTATTGCCTACGTCGTAATTTCTTTCCGCAGCAGAGAACTTCTTGGAAAAGAAAGCACATGGCCTGAGGTTGGTTAGAGTGGCAGGCCCTTGGGACAACACCACCCCCACCCCCACCTCAGAGGCGTCCACTTCCACGACGAATGGTTTGGACGGATTTGGCTGCACTAACACAGGAGCAGACATAAAACATTTTTTCAGCGTTGCAAAGGCCTCTTTTGCGAGCGAGAACCAATTTCTCACATCTGCACCTTTGCATGTTAGATCCGTGAGAGGTTTGACCACTTGCGAAAACCCCCGGATAAATTTGCGGTAATAATTGGCGAACCCCAAGAAGCGCTGAAGACCCTTAAGATCTCGGGGTTGCACCCAATCCGCAATGGCCTGCACCTTCTTGGGGTCCATGCGAAAACCCTCACCGGATACAATTAACCCCAAAAAGGACAACTCTTGTACACAGAATACACATTTCTCCAATTTGGCATACAAATGATTTTCTCTAAGCCTTTGGAGCACAGTTCGTACATGTTCCAAATGAGAATACTTGTCGGGGGAATATATCAAAATATCATCTAAGTAGATAATGACAAAACGACCAATGAGATCCGAGAATACCACGTTGATGAAATTCTGAAATATGGCAGGGGCGTTAGTAAGACCAAACGGCATGACTAAATTTTCAAATAGTCTCTCGGTCGTGAGGAACGCGGTTTTCCATTCATCCCCCTCCCGGACCCTTATCAAATTATATGCCCCCCGAAGGTCAAGTTTAGAAAACCACTTTGCCCCTGATAGCTGGTTACATAAATCGGGAATCAACGGAAGGGGGTACGTATTCCGTACAGTAATTTGATTAAGCTCCCGGAAGTCGAGACAGGGACGTAACCCGCCATCTTTTTTCTTTACAAAAAAGAAACCTGCCGCTACAGGTGAGACTGAAGGACGTATGTGTCCTTTGCGCAGACTTTCAGTAATGTACTCCTTCATAGCCAAGCGCTCAGGACCAGACAAATTAAACAGACGGGCTTTGGGTAATTTAGCCCCCGGGACCAGCTCAATAGCGCAGTCAAAGGGTCTATGTGGCGGTAACATCTCGGCCTCGCTTTCGGAGAATACATCTTCGAAGTCCTTCAGGCATTCCGGAATACCTTCCAGCTCGACAGATGATACAGACACAGATTTAACTGGTTCAACCAGCAGTGCGGATTTATCACATAACTCAAAATCATTAAACCCCCATTGAACAATCTCCCCTGTTTTCCAGTTAATAACTGGGTTATGGCGTTGTAACCAGGGCATGCCCAACACCAACCCTGCAGGTAGATTGTCCAGCACAAAACAACTTATGTTTTCCACATGAATAGCGCCCACTCTGAGCGAAAACACATCAGACATAAAGCGAATTCCCTCCTTAGTGAGGGGAGATGAGTCAATGGCCATCACCTTGATCGGAACCTTGAGCCTAACTGTCCCTATCTTGCAGTGTGTGACCAATTGGGAGTCAATGAGGTTAATAGATGATCCGCAGTCGACGAAGGCTGTAGAGGAAAAAGAACTACCGTCCACAAATAGTTCCACAGGCAGTAATACTTTAGAAAACGAGGAAAATGGTACCTGAGGGTCTGAGCAGCCTCCCCGTTGACTACCCAGACCTAGTCTTTTCCCGCCGACCGGGTTTGAAGACGGGCAATTTGGGCACTCCCTTTTCCAATGTCCCGTTTTACCGCAGTAAAAGCATAACTGCTTGTCCTTCCGGCGTTTCCTCTCCGTATCCTTCAGGGAGAGGGCGCCTACATCCATGGGCTCAGGGGCAGTCTATTTTCCACTGGGGAATAATGGAGTATCCACCTGCATCACCCCTCTGGCCCGCAGCCTGCGGTCCATCTGGACGGCCTGGGTCATGGCGTCCTCGAGAGAGTTAGGTGGGGGATGTAACGCCAAGGCATCCTGCAGCCGCTCGGACAAGCCTCTGCGAAAGAGTCCTCGGAAAGCGGCGTTGCTCCAAGAGACCTCTGCCGCCCAGCGGCGGAACTCAGAACAAAACCACTCAGCTGAATGTTTCCCCTGACAGACACTCGTCAACATATCCTCTGCCAATCGCACTCGGTCAGGTTCATCATAAATGTGCCCAAGGGCCTCAAAGAATGCGTTCACTGACATACGTTCAGGAGCAGAGGAAGACAGAGAGAAAGCCCATGCTTGCAGAGCCCCCCCGAAGTAGGGAAATAATGACCCCCCACCCTCTGGAACTCATCCCCGGAGGAGCGGGGCCTTAGAGAAAAAAAAAGCTTGCATCCTTCTCTGAAAGACCTGAACTCCTTTTTGTCCCCTGAGAAAAAGTCTGGCAATTTGACCGGAGATTCGGGGGACGCTAATGACACATCCCTACCCCCAGAACTAGAAGCCCCTGCATCGACAGCCTCCTGCACAGTAACTACCAACTGTTGCTGGGTCAGGGCCATCGTGCGTTGTTCCACATTGAGCTTATGGAACATTTGGGTCAGGTGCTTGACCTGATCAGACAAGGCTTGTATGGGATCCATGAGGATAACACTTTTTTTTTTTTTCTGAAGAAAAAAAAAAACTGAAATGGTCAGTTATAATGTCAGAGACACCGCACTACACTTGCTCATAGAGCCAGTGCGCGTGTCCTGAGTGTCAGCGCCAGCGTGCAGCCTCCGCTGAGCAGTGACTCACCCGCAATGTAGGGGTACCGGGGTCAGGTACAGCCAGAAAGTACCGATGCACAGGACCTGTGGATGCTGAAGTTTAGGAAGCCAGCATAGGACCTATGGTCATGTGAATGGTCATGTGACTGCAAGGGGGCGGGGCTTAGCGTCCTGCACACAGAGAAGGAAGAGAACTCAGAGTCCAAGCAAAGCAGAGGTTATGCACAGTACAGACCAGCGAGGTACAGGAGAGATAAACAGGGCCAAGCAGAGATCAAGACCAAACAGACATATAAGGTACCAGGCAGAATCCAAAGCGATATCCAGGGAACAGACCGAGTCATACACAGAGAATCAAGTAACCAGAACACAGCACAAACACACTCAGGGGTCACCACACAATGCCAAGGGCAAGAGTATAACTGACAGGGATGGGAGCGTCCTGAAGCTATAAGAAGCCTCCCCAGAACCAGGGAGAGGCCACAATCATAGCCCCAGGTGTGCAGGTAAGCCTGCACCGGGATCACAACCTTTAACCCCAGAAATGCCAGTCATCAGCACTTGTTCCAAACATTAACCCCACGTGTGCGAGTCAAACCCGCACTGAGATCATGACAATTTGAGGTTGAGGAGCATTTCAGCAGAGGAGGTCAGGTGGGGAGGAAAGAGGAAAGGGGAGATGATTATTTGGTTAGAGGGTGCTGGAGTTTGGGGATAGCGAAGGAGAGTGAGGATTAAAGGAGCAAACACTGTGAGGGCATATGTAAGCATGGTGAAGGAGTAGGAGGGTGAATAGAAAAGCTAGATACAAGTAATAAGAAGTGCTTACTTAGCTGACATACCCAAAAGAGATATATACATAGTGTGGGGTCATGACTCCTGCCGTGACTAACTGCCGTTGTAATAACTGCATCCTAACGATACTTTTGCTGCAGTGATACTTATGCTGCTTAATTATTATAAGTTAATTATAAACTTACTGAAGCAACCAGTGCCAGGCAGCAGCTGCCAAGGCAAACATGATCATGGGGTGCATTAAAAGTAGTCTGGATACTCATGATGAGAGCATTATACTGCCTCAGAGCAAATCGCTGGTTAGACCAAACATGGAGTACTGTGTACAGTTTTGGGCACCGGTGCTCAGGAAGGATATAATAGAACTAGAGCAAGCACATAGGAGGGCAACAAAATAAAAAAATGGGATGGGGGAACTTCAATACCCAGAGAGATTAGCAAAATTAGGATTATTTAGTCTAGAAAAAAGATGACTGAGGGGCAATCTAATAACCATGTATAAGTGTATAAGGGGACAATACAAATATCTCTCCGAGGATCTGTTTATACCAAGGAATGTGACTATCTCACGGGGGCATTCTTTGCGTCTGGAGGAAAGAAGGTTTTTTCACCAACATAGAAGAGGATTCTTTACTGTTAGGTCAATGAGAATCTGGAATTCCTTTCCTGAGGAGGTGGTGATGGTGAACTCAGTCTAGTGGTTCAAGAGAGGCCTTGATGTCTTCCTGGAGCATAGCAATATTGTATCTTAAGGGCCTGTCACACTAAGCGATATCACTGGTTTTTGTGACGTTATAGCGATATTGCTAGCGATATCGCTATGTCTGATACTTACCTCCGACCGGCTCCCCCGCTGGTTATCGCTGATCGCGCGAGAACGTCCTGCACCGTTTCTCGTCGTCAGCTTCCTGCTGGGCTTCCTGCTGTGATGACAAGCGACGCGTGGACACGGGCAGGAGGACGTCAGGATCGCCTCGTCTGACAGATAAGAAGCGACCCCCGACCCCTGCTATGTCGCTGGTGAGATCTGCCTGTGTGGCAGCTCACTAGCGACCACTTAGCGATGTACCAGCGATCCTGACCACATCATATTACTGGTCAGGATCGCTGGTACATCGCTAAGTGTGACAGTACCTTTAGGCTGAGTTCACACGTAGCGTTTTTTTCGCGTTTCCGCGGCAGTTTTAACCGCGCGATTTTGCCGCGAAAACGTGAAAAATAAGCATCCCATGCATTCCTATAGGATTCCGCAATGCTGTGCTAATGCTGCGGTTTTTACCGCAGCGGAATCGCTTCGCGGTAAAAACCGCAGCATGCTCATTAATTTGCGGAATCGCGGCGATCCCGCACCCATAGGAATGCATTGTTCCGCTTACTTCCCGCATGTGGCTGTGTACAACATGCGGAAAGTAAGCAGAACAATTGCGGATGGTACCCACGGTCCGGAGGAGAGGAGACTGTCCTCCGGGCTTTGGGTACCATACCCCTGTAAAAAATAGAATTTAAAAATAAAAAATATTGTTATTCTCACCCTCCGGCGTCCCGCGCACTTTCCGCTTCTCTTCACGCTCCCGTTCCCAGTTTCCTTTGCGAAAATGCCCGCGATGGCGTCCGTTCTCGCGGGATCGCGAAGTCTCGCGGTCATTTGCGCGACGTCATCGCGAATTACTGCGAGACGTCGCGATCCCGCGAGAACTGACGTCATCGCGGGCATTTTCGCAAAGGATTACTGGGAACGGATGCGCAGGACGTCGGAGGGTAAGAATAACACAATTTTTTATTTTTTTTTACATTTTATCTTTTACTACTGATGCTGCATAGGCGGCCTCAGTAGTAAAAAGTTGGTCACACTCGTCAAACACTATGTTTGACGAGTGTGACCAATCTGTCAGTCAGTTCTCCCAGCGATGCTACAGATCGCTTGGAGAACGCTAGCATTTTGCAAGCTAAATACGCTTGCAAAATGCTAGTTTTTCCGCGGGAAAATCGCAGGAATTTAAAATGCGATTTTCCCGCGGACTGGAATTCCGGAATTCTCGCGGTAATTTCCGCGAGGTTCCGGTACGTGTGCACTTAGCCTTACAGTTATTAGGTTATTTAGAAGGACATATATCTGAGGATTTATTCTGACTGAATATAAGCTGAACCGGATGGACAAATGTCTTTTTTCGGCCTTGCTAACTATGTTACTACTATGTTACTATGCTAAATAGGAAATGACATCTGTACCTCCAAACAGGAAGTAGGGGAGTTATAAACCCCCAGGTCCAGATATAGTCATTAGCACCGGGAGAGGTGGCCACTAGTCTGCAAAGCAAACAACCAAGACATTCTGCAGACAGATGCAGTGCAATGGTTTGCAGTCTCTGACACATCCATGACAGTTCCCACCTTCTACTAGTGGCCTCCGGATACTCAACACCAGGTTTCTCAGGATAAGAGGTGTGGAACGAACATACCAGCCTAGGGGCATTCACCTCTGATGCAGAAACGCACATCCTTTCCTCTGGACCATAATCCCTCCAATGCACCATGTATTGTAGGAAACAATGACGGAGGCGAGAATCTACAATCCTCAAAATTTTAAACTCTAGTTTTCCATAAACCATTACTGGGGGAAACGGTAGGAGTGAGAGCTCAAGGGGTTCCACATATCTCTTGAGCAAAGACCTTTGAAAAACATTGTAGACCTTAACAGCCTGAGGTAGCTTAAGTCGAAACGCTACTGGACCAATAACAGTGGTTATCTTATAGGGACCAATGAATCTAGGTCCCAACTTCCAAGAATTAACCAGTCAACCAGAAATTCCTGGTATACAACCACACAAAATCATTCATATTCAGGTCCGAACTTGGCATGCGTTCACCAACAGTCATTTATACCTGTCTCCCATGACCCTGTTAGGAAAAAAGGACTAGATGGATGGCTATGCGGTACTTTAGAACATTCGCAAACATTGCAGGCAGACACTTGTTCAACCACATCCCAATGCAACCACGGCCACCAAAAATGAAGAGAAAGGAGGTCCGCAGTTGCTTTACCACCTGGGCAAGCAAGTACAGAGTTATGAAATTTTCAAATTACTTTGTGGAGCAACTTAGATGGCACAAATAACTTCCTCAAAGGGCAGGAGGCAGGGGCGTCCCTCTGAGCCTCCAACACCTTACCCTCCAGGTCAGTGTACATGGCCGAGATGCCTGCCCCCTTCTGCGAAATTGGGGCATTGTCCTTCAAGTCTGACAAAAATGCCGGTAAGGACCCTGTAGATACAGCAGAAGGGAAAATGTCTAGGCAGTTGCCATGACAGTAATCTCCCCACATTACAATCTCTCCGGATTGTCAATCCACAGTTGGATTATGCTTCACCAACCAGGGCAAACCCAGAACCAATGGAGTGTGGAGACTCTTCAGGACATAACAAGGGATTATTTTCTAAAACAAAGACCCGACCTTCAGTTTCATGTTATGAACAATTTGTGTCAGTGTTCTTTTCGCAAGTGTTGTTGAGTCCATGACGCAAATAGCAATAGGTTTAGTCAAGTTAGAGCAGACAAAACCATGAGTTCTAGCAAACTCGGCATCCACCATACTGACTCCAGCTCCACTGTCTACAAACACAGAATTTTTTTCAGACCTGCTCTCTAGCACCACCTCTGCTGTCAGGAAAAAGCAAGAATTGAAGGTTGAAGATAAACACACCCCTTGATTATCAAGCTCAAGGCTCCCAGTGGTTAGTCAAATCTCTTTTTTGCTTTGGGATTGTAGGATGTGCCCCAATAAAATGTACCTTGTTCCCACAAAAAAATACACTTTTTCTTGCAAATGTTGGGGGATTTCCAACGTGAATGCACCTCTCAAGTGCATGGGTTGCTTTAACTCCTCAATCATAGGTTCACACCCGGACCTTTCCTCCAACATCGAGATCTTGTCTTGGAAAGAGGGTTCAGAAGCAGGTGGTCTTAGCCATTTGTCCCTCAGACAGCTATCCACCTGAGCCAAGGACCTGGCAGCCTCCAGTGACACAGAAGTTTCATACACTGCTAATGAGTCCTTTAACCTTTCAGTGTGGTCCTGATGGAATTGACTTTTGAGAGCCGAGCTGCGTAATTCAGAACTAGAGATGAGCGACTTTGCCATTTTTCTGGTCGAGTCGGGATTCATGAAACCCGACTTTCGCAAAAGTCGGGTCGAACTAAATCGGCCGATTTTTGTGAAAAGTAGTGTTGAGCGATACCATTCGATACCCAAAAATATCGTATCGGATGGTATCGCCCGATACGAAAAAAATATCGGGTATCGCCGATTCCGATACCGGAAGTCCCATTCAAGTCAATGGGACTTCCGGTATCGGAATTTAAAAAAGCCCTTTATTTCCTTGTTGGTTAATTCTACATAATTGAAAACAAATAAAAATCATGTAGAATGTATTGTGGGAGGTGGAGGAGACATTAAAGGCATAGTGGTTTATTCAAATCACATGGCATAGCATTAATTCCAATTTTTTTTTCAAGAGGTTCGGAGTTAAAAAGATATTGACTATGTTAACCTTTTTTATATTTTGTCAGATATGTATGTTTCACAACTTCTATGCTCTTCACCTTCTTTTGTACTTCTCCCATACTTCCTCCTTCAAGATCCGCAGCAGTAGCATTTTTTTCATCAACTTTTTCTTCACCTTTTTCATCTTCTTCTTCACCTTCCCATTATTTTTTTTTTCCATTCTTCATATTCTTCTTATTCAGCTATTATTAATTTTCATATGCTATTTCTTCATCTTATTCCTATTCTTCTTCTTCTTCATTTTCTTATGGTGACAGGTATTCCTGTAGTACTTATCTATAAAAGTTATAAGATTACACCTTACGTTCTGCCTGTCACAAAAGATTTACAACAGGATTTGTCCGCGTTCAGTTTGGCCTGCAGCAGCAGGCATTATCCAGGGGCACCACGAGGAGGAACGGACTCACCCCCATTTACTGCTTAGTCTTCTTCTGCTTATAATTCTTGATATCTTCTATGCTGATTTTTAGTCTTATGCTTAATGTTCTTCTGCTTTCTGTTCCTCTGCTTTTGCTTCTTCTGCTTCTTGTTATTCTGTCTTTTGTTCTGTATCTTGGTGGTTGTCTTCATGTTCTTTGTCCTGTTCGTCATATTATTTTGGGTCATATTTCTGGTCTTCTTTGGTGTGGTCTTCAGGGTCGTCGTCATCAGGGTCGTCGTCATGGAGATCAATAAGGATTACCAAAGACAATTTCAAAAAGCTTGATCTTGGAAATGTAACAGAAGGTACAAGAAGGCTGAGAAACTGGCGAGAACCAGCTGACAGTATTGGAACCCGTAGTGGCAGCAGAAGGAACAAGAGCCAATGGCACTACCGAGGACCAACTGACGGTGCTGGACCACGGTTACTAAGCAGAAGGTACCTGTGCTAAAAAGCATTACCAAGGACCCGCTGACGTTGCTGGACCTCGGATACCGAGATGGAGGCACCTAGGCCAAAGGCTCTGGCGAGAACCAGCTGACAGTGCTGGAACCCAGATGGGTAGCAGAAGGAACAAGAGCCAATGGCACTAACGAGGAACAGCTGACGGTGCTGGACCACGGTTACTAGGCAGGAGGTACCTGTGCTAGAAAGCACTACCAAGGACCAGCTGACGGTGCTGGACCTTCGGATACCGAGATGGAGGCACCTAGGCCAAAGGCTCTGGCGAGAACCAGCTGACAGTGCTGGAACCCGGGTGGGTAGCAGAAGGTACCCATCCAAAGCAAAGTAGCCAGGCCGCAAGCCGGCCGCAGTTACCGAAACCCACAGTCCTACAGGGGGTCCTTGTCCGATTGGCACTATGGATCCAGCCTTCAGTGCCAGTTCCCGCAGCCCACATAGGAGTCACCTAAACTGCAGGCACCGTAGAGTCGGCTAACCCGGCCGCAAAGCGACAGGACAACGGATTGGTGGCATAGTGACCTTGACACTACCCGGAAACAGCAGGCGTGCTGAAAACAGGCTGGGCAACAGGGAGTACCCGTGCCAAAGACACTGCCGAGAACCAGCTGACGGTGCTGGAACCCAGATGGGTAGCAGAAGGAACAAGAGCCAATGGCACTACCGAGGAACAGCTGACGGTGCTGGACCACGGTTACTAGGCAGGAGGTACCTGTGCTAGAAAGCACTACCAAGGACCAGCTGACGGTGCTGGACCTTCGGATACCGAGATGGAGGCACCTAGGCCAAAGGCTCTGGCGAGAACCAGCTGACAGTGCTGGAACCCGGGTGGGTAGCAGAAGGTACCCATCCAAAGCAAAGTAGCCAGGCCGCAAGCCGGCCGCAGTTACCGAAACCCACAGTCCTACAGGGGGTCCTTGTCCGATTGGCACTATGGATCCAGCCTTCAGTGCCAGTTCCCGCAGCCCACATAGGAGTCACCTAAACTGCAGGCACCGTAGAGTCGGCTAACCCGGCCGCAAAGCGACAGGACAACGGATTGGTGGCATAGTGACCTTGACACTACCCGGAAACAGCAGGCGTGCTGAAAACAGGCTGGGCAACAGTGAGTTCCCGTGCCAAAGACACTGCCGAGAACCAGCTGACGGTGCTGGAACCCAGATGGGTAGCAGAAGGAACAAGAGCCAATGGCACTACCGAGGAACAGCTGACGGTGCTGGACCACGGTTACTAGGCAGGAGGTACCTGTGCTAGAAAGCACTACCAAGGACCAGCTGACGGTGCTGGACCTTCGGATACCGAGATGGAGGCACCTAGGCCAAAGGCTCTGGCGAGAACCAGCTGACAGTGCTGGAACCCGGGTGGGTAGCAGAAGGTACCCATCCAAAGCAAAGTATCCAGGCCGCAAGCCGGCCGCAGTTACCAAAACCCACAGTCCTACAGGGGGTCCTTGTCCGATTGGCACTACGGATCCAGCCTTCAGTGCCAGTTCCCGCAGCCCACATAGGAGTCACCTAAACTGCAGGCACCGTAGAGTCGGCTAACCCGGCTGCAAGACGACAGGACAACAGATTGGTGGCAAAGTGAAATTGACACTACCTGAAAACAGCTGGCGTGCTGGAACCAGGCTGGGCAACAGGGAGTATCCTGACAAAGACACTGCCGAGCACCAACTGGCGTTGTTGGAGCCCAGGGACCATCATGGTGTAGGCTGAGGCCTACTTGGTGGCAGTTTTATATTGGTTCTGGACTACAACTGACTGTCAACGTGCTCCAATTAGGCATCTGTCTCCACTCTGTTTCCAGGATTTAACCTGACCACCAACACCGCCAGTTTATGCGCACAGTAGCCGTCAGCCCAATCCACACGTGTTCCTGTGTTACTGGGGTTCTGTAATGTAAGCAGATCCCCTGGTGTGTGTCTGGCAATGTCTCCTGCTCTGTCCACATTCCCACCACTTGTAGTGGGAAGGTGGACAGCGCAGGAGACAGTGTCAGACACACATTGGGGGATCAGCTCACGTAACAGAACACCAGGAACACAGGAACACATGTGGAATGTGTGGACGGCAACTGTGAGCAGGAACTGGCGGTGTAGGAGGTCAGAGTGGAGACAGAGGCCAAATCAGAGAATGTTTAAATCAGAAGTAGTTAGAATTTGGAGGCAGCAGCAGTTTGCCCTCCACACAGCCGTGGATCAGCTGACGTTATCGAACCCCACTTTCACATGAACGAGTGTGTTTTTCTGTGTGGACAGCACTTCCGAGCACCAACTAGCGTTGTTGGAGCCCAGGGACAATCATGGTGCAGGCCGAGGCCTACTAGGAGCCAGGTGTAAAGCTGAGGTATTTTGACTTTGGAGGCAGAAGGAGAGTTTGCCCTCCACACAGCAGGGAATCAGCTGACGTTACTGACCCCCACTTTCACATGAACAAGTGTGTTTTTCTGTGTGGACAGCACTTCCGAGCACCAACTAGCGTTGTTGGAGCCCAGGGACAATCGGGGTGCAGGCTGAGGCCTACTAGGAGCCAGGTGTAAAGCTGAGGTATTTTGACTTGGGAGGGAGCAGGACACTTTGCCCTCCACACAGCAGGGGATCAGCTGACGTTACTGACCCCCACTTTCACATGAACAAGTGTGTTTTTCTGTGTGGACAGCACTTCTGAGCACCAACTAGCATTGTTGGAGCCCAGAGACAATCAGGGTGCAGGCCGAGGCCTACTTGGTGGCAATTTTAGATTGTTTGTAGGCTACAACAGACTGTCAACGTGCTCCAATTAGGCATCTGTCTCCACTCTGTTTCCAGGATTTCACGTGACCACCAACACCGCCAGTTTATGCGTACAGCAGCCGTCTGCCCAATCCACACGTGTTCCTGGGTTACTGGGGTTCTGTAATGTCAGCAGATCCCCTGATGTGTGTCTGCCAATGTCTCGTGCTCTGTCCACATTCCCACCGCTTGCAGTGGGAAGGTGGACAGCGCAGGAGACAGTGCCGGACACACATTGGGGGATCTGCTCACGTAACAGAATACCAGGAACACAGGAACAAGTGTGGAATGCGTGGACGGCAACTGTGAGCAGGAACTGGCGGTGTTGGAGGTCAGGGGAAATACTAGAGACAGAGTGGAGACAGAGGCCAAATCACAGAATGTTTAAATCTGAAGTAGTTACAATTTGGAGGCAGCAGCACTTTGCCCTCCACACAGCAGGGGATCTGCTGACGTTACCGACCCCCACTTTCACATGAACGAGTGTTTTTTTCTGTGTGGACAGCACTTCCGAGCAACAACTGACGATGTTGGAGCCCAGGGATAGTCATTTTGTAGGCTGAGGCCTACTTGGAGGCAGTTTAAGATAAGACGTTGTTTGAATTTTGAGGCAGCAAGAGAGCTTGCCGTACACACAGCAGGGCTTCAGCTGACGTTACCGAACCCCACTTACACATGAGCGAGTGTTTTGTCTGTGCGGACAGCACTTCTGAACACCAACTGGCGGTGTCGGAGCCCAGGGAAAATCAGGTAGTAGGCCGGGGCCTACTTGGAGGCAGTTTGCGATTGTTTCTAGACTACTACTAACTGTCAACATACTCCAATTAGGCCTCTGTCTTCACTCTGTTTCGAGTATTTCCTCTGGCTTCCAACCACGCCAGTTGCTGCTCTGAAATGCCGTCTGCACAACCCACACTTGTTCCTGTGTTACTGGGGTTCTGTAACAGCAGCTTCTCCCTAGAGGTGAGTCAGGCAACGTCTCATGCTCTGTCCACATTTCCACTACAAGTAGTGGGAATGTAGACAAAGCAGGAGACATTGCCGTGCTCACCTCTGGAGATGAGCAGATGTTACAGGACCCAGGTAACACAGGAACAAGTGTGGATTGTGCAGACGGCACTTGAGAGCAGAAACAGGTGGTGTTGTAGGCCGGAGGAAATACTCATAACAGAGTGGAGACAGAGGGCAAATCAGAGAACATATTAAATCAGAGGTAGTCAGAAGTTGTAGGCAGCAGGAGAGTTTGCCGTACACATGGCAGGGAATCAGCTGACGTTACCGAACCCCACTTACACATGAGCGAGTGTTTTGTCTGTGCGGACAGCACTTCTGAGCACCAACTGGCGGTGTCGGAGCCCAGGGAAAATCAGGTAGTAGGCCGGGGCCTACTTGGAGGCAGGTGTAAATCTGAGGTTGTTTGACTGTGGAGGGAGCAGGACACTTTGCCATACACACAGCAGGAGACCAGCTGACGTTACCAAACCCCACTTACACATGAACGAGTGTTTTGTCTGTGCGGACAGCACTTCTGAGCACCAACTGGCGGTGTCGGAGCCCAGGGAAAATCAGGTAGTAGGCCGAGGCCTACTTGGAGCCAGGTGTAAATCTGAGGTTGTTTGACTGTGGAGGGAGCAGGACACTTTGCCATACACACAGCAGGGGACCAGCTGACGTTACCAAACCCCACTTACACATGAGTGAGTGTTTTGTCTGTGTGGACAGCACTTCTGAGCACCAACGGGCGTTGCTGTAGCCCAGGAAATAAAGTTCAGGTAATAGAAACATGAACACAACAGTAGACCTGGATCCTGTTGCCAGCCAATTATTTATTCTGGAAGAGGACTGGCAAATTCAGGTGAGATCCAGGCCTTGTTCATTTTCAGAAAAGTAAGCCGGTCAAAATTATCGGCGGATAGTCGAGTGCGACGGTCTGTTACCACACCACCTGCAGCACTAAAGACACGTTCCGATAATACACTGGCAGCAGGGCAAGCCAGCACCTCCAATGCATACTGGCTAAGCTCTGGCCATGTATCCAGCTTAGAGACCCAATACTTGAACGGGGAAGAGCCGTCTGGGAGTACACTCACAGGGCAAGACAAGTAGTCTGTCACCATCTGACGGAAATGTTGCCTCCTGCTGACTGGAGCCGTCTGTGATGGTGTAGCCGTTTGTGGCGGTCCCACAAAACTTTTCCACATTTGGGCCATACTGGCCTTGCCTTGTCCTGCGGCACTGCCTCTGCTACCTCTTTGTGCAGAGCTTCCTCCACTGCCTCTACCCACATGGCTGCTTTGAAAAGCACTACCAGCAACACTTGCGGGGGGGAATGGAGAACATGATGGCCTGCACAAGTGTTTCTTGGTACGCCCGCATTTTTCGCTCCCGGTTCAACTGTGGTATGAGGCTTTGTAAGTTGTCCCGGTAGCGAGGATCTAGGAGGGTGTACACCCAATAATCAGCCGTGTGGAGAATGTTGGCGATGCGGCGGTCATTTAACAAGCACTGCAGCATGAAATCAACCATGTGCTGCAGACTGCCAACTGGACCAGAAACGCTGTCCCCAGCTTGAGGCAGCATCTCTGCCTGCTCAGCATCACCCCACCCTCGCTGTACACACTGACTACTAGAGCCTTGTGTACCTCCCTCCTCTGGAGAGATGTGTTCCTCCTCCTCCATTGACGCCTCGTCATCCTCCTCACTAAGTGTCCCCTGCCTGGGCCTTTGTGTGGAAGCACGTTGCGCAGACTTGCCAGAAGCAGATGGCATTTCTGACTCCTCATCCTCGACCTCTTCAAAAACCTCCTCACTTAGTGCTTGTAAGGTTTTTTGAAGCAGACAGATAAGGGGAACAGTCATGCTGATTAGTGCATCATCTGCACTGGCCATCCGCGTGGAGTCATCGAAGGCACGCAAAACTTGGCAGATGTCCCTCATAGTGGCCCACTCAGTGGTGGTGAAGTGTGTCCGGCGCACAGTGTGACTTGTTTGCGCCTGATGCAGCTGGTACTCCATTACTGCTGCCTGCTGCTCACACAACCGCTCCAACATATGTAACGTTGAATTCCACCTGGTGGGGAGGTCACATATGATGCGATATTCTGGCAGATTTCGGCCATTGTCACTCACTACCAAACCTGGCTGGAGATTCGCTGGCACAAACCACACATCGCTCTCCTGCTTGATGGCATTCCAGAGCTCCTGTGCTGTGTGGCTCCGATTCCCCAAAGAAATTAATTTAAAGACGGCCTGTTGACGTTTGGCCACACCTGTGCTCATATCTGGCCTAACAGGCTCATGCAGTGCTGATTCCGAGGAACTAGAGTAGGAGGAGGACTCAATATGTACAGACTGCATTCCTGCAATCCTTGGAGTTGGCAGAATAAGTACCGAGCCACTCTCCAGATCTGTACCTGGCTCCACAACATTGACCCAATGGGCAGTGAGGGAAAGGTATCGTCCCTGTCCATGGCTACTGGTCCACGCATCGGTGGTCAGGTGGACCTTGCTACTGACGGCGTTTAGTAGCGCATGTTTTATGTTTGCCTCCACATGTTTCTGCAGGGCAGGGACGGCTCACCTGCTGAAATAAAAGCGGATGGGCACGGTATATTGTAGGACTGCCAATGCCATGAAGTTACGGAAGGTGTCGGTCTCCACCAGCCTGAATGACAGCATCTCAAGGGCCAGTAGTTTGGCAATGCCAGCATTCAGAGCCAGTGCTCGGGGATGGTTTGCCAAGTATGGCCGCTTTTTCTCCCATGCCTGTGCTACCGATTGCTGGTGAGTGGCCTGGGAGTGTGCTGATGACTGCGAACGTGGTTCAGTGGGTGGAATTTCACTGGGTCTCTGGACAACAGTGGCAGTGGTTCTTCCATGGCGTACCAGTGAGGAAGCCGAACCAGCTGTGTGTGATCTGGAGGAAGTGGCCCCAACACGAGCTGAAGAGGTGGTAGGTGCTGCTGAAGGTTGGCCTACATCTTCAGTGTGTCTGTGTAACTCCACCTCGTGCTTGGTATGCACATGTTTCCACAAATTTGTGGTATTGAGGTTGCTCACATTTTTCCCTCGTTTAACTTTCTGATGACACAGCTTGCATTTGACAAAGCAAATGTCATCTGCAACTGTGTCAAAAAAAGACCACGCACTGCAAGTCCTGGGAGCGCCCGTTTTGTGTTTTGGAAGAGGATTGCTCCTCACGGGTGCCAAAGTGGAGGCTACAGGCAACCAAGTCTGCCCCCGCCCTCTCCCTCCTCTTTTGGCCATTCGGGGAATCTCTTCCTCAGAGCTGCTCCCACCACCTTCCTGTGGCTGACGCCATGATGGGTCAAGGACCTCATCATCTCCACTCTCCTCTTCAAGCACCGGCTGGTCATGAGTTGTCTCGCTAGCACCGTACGCACCAGAAATTGGCAACTGAGTCTCATCATCATCAGATGAGCACTGAGGTGTGCTGACAATAGGCACTGGCCCACCCGCCTCTTCAGATTCAGAGGGACAAAGCAGTTGCACATCACTGCATACTCCCTCTTCTTCACCCTCTAGAATGCTGCTTGGCTGGCCACCTCTTTCCAAGCCAACAGATTCTGAGAACAGAAATAAAGATTGAGATGGCTCCTGTCCAGGGCTCTCAGACTGCCTGGGCAATTTGGCAGGTGGCGAAGAGACAGATGGTTGCTCTTCAGTGCTCTGGCCTTGGGAGGATGCAGAAGTCATTGAAGTGGATGCGTTAGCTGCCATTCATCCGACAACGGCTTCAATTTGTTCGTCACGCAGCAGTGGGGTACGGCGAGGTCCTACAAAGCTGCGCATAAAGGACTGTTGCCTGGTAAAAGTGGGGGATGCTGGGTCACTGGTGGCCACAGCAGACACTGAATCCCCACGTCCTCTCCCTGCTGAATCCCCCATCCTCTCCCTGCTGAAACTCCACGGCCACGACCACGTGCCTTACTCCCTGCCTTCTTCATCTTGGTAGACTGATAAAGATAGGCAGAAAAGTAAAAAAGGGGTGGCTGAGTGTTCTTATTCCTGAACACCTGCTAACCAGTATAAGAAACACTAATTTGGCTAAGAGTGTGTGTACTACACTTTAATATGATCTAATGTGGCCTACACAACTCTAAAGTGGAGTGTTTGGTGAACTTTATTTCCTTTTTTTTTGGGGGGGGGGAAAGAAAAGGATGTGACCAAAGTTTGAAAGCTATAGTATCACAAACTTTTTGGAGCAATTACAATGCAGGAAGCTAACCTACAATGCAATTGATGAGGCTCCAAAAAATAGGGTGATACTAGTCTGGCTGGCCCTGAAGGGCACAAGCCAGCAAAAAGGCTCCTCTATCTAATCCTATATAGTGTTTGCAACCAACCAATGACAATGGATGCGGATGGAAGCACACTAATATAGGAACAAAAATCTGGATAAATTAGCTGCAAAAAAAGGACTATGTATGAGGCAGTGACGCACGCTGAGCGGACTACAGCTAGCGGTGGCTGTAGAACACACTGCAACGTGAGCTGCACTTACACACAGAGAGACCTATCAGACAGCCAAAAACAGTGCAGAGAAATGGGCTATAGCACTGAAAGGCTGCTGAAAGGCTCCGCTGTCCACTCCTTTAGTGTTTGCAACCAACGTATAAGGATACGTATGGAAGCACACTATAGAGGAGAAAAAAAAAGCAGCAATTAAAGAAAAATGTGTATGAGGCAGAGACACACGCTGGGCGGCCTACAAGCAGACGTGCGTGCAGGACACACTACACAGCGTGGGTCTGCACTCACACAGCCCTTGCAGACAGCTATTAAAACAGCGCTGCTGGGCTACAAAAATGCTACAGTGGTGGATTATGTAGCCTGGGTAGAGCTATAGATATTTTAGATGATCGCTATTTCTAACTGTCCCTCACAGTCTTCAACAGCAGCCTGTCCCTAACTGACTTCACAGCAGAGTGACAAGAAATGGCGGCTGCAGCGGTTTTTATAGTGCATCATGACATCATTTCAGCAGCCAATCACAGCCATGCCAGTAGTTAACATGCCTACATGCCTAACAGGATGTGCCCACACTTCTGAGGATCCCCATTGGCTGAATCAAATCGAGCGGGCTCCTAGCATTATGGGAACTTCCGATTCCGGTATTCGATATGAAAAAAGTATCGGAACTAAGTATCGGAATTCCGATACAGCGAATATCGGCCGATACCCGATACTTGCGGTATCGGAATGCTCAACACTACTTATAACCCATGACATCATTTTAATTGTTATCATCTGTCTACATGATAGGATAATTCTGCCAGTGGTCAGTTCCAAATCTCTCTCATAATAAATGTCTAAATATGTTGAGGCCAAATCCAGTTTCTGACCAAAAGACACTAGCAGGATGTAGTTCCACGAATTGTTAAATTAATAAAAGGGAAATGCCAAAAACTCCCGTCACCTCCAATTAAATATATCTTATAATACATGATACAGTTGACATCTTGTTATATATCTATCATTCTTGCCAATTATTGTGTAAGCTCTCCGCCATTTTGTTAATTATTACACAATGTTACGGAATTGTCCATATTTGTTCATTTCCTTTTCTGATGAGCTATAAAAGATCTACCCTGACCCTCCTAATAAAGGAGATTAACTTGAAAGACAAGCTACCTGTGTCTCTCTCTTTATTCTTCCACACCTAGGATCCTAGGTAAGAGAAGCTCTAAATGAGCTTTACCCGAGGTTGGTGACTATAAGAAAAAATCCCGATGCTGACATGCCGTTGATGAAGCTGAGAGAACCCTGTTGGCATTAAACCAGGGTCAGGATCTTGCAAAGTTATACTGTCAAAAATAACAAAAGTGGGCGGTCCTTACTACATGGAATGATAGTGCATTGGCAGCCCTATTTCGGAAAGGTTTATCAGAGACAGTAAAAGATGTTATGGTGGGATTTCCTGTTCCCTCTGGTCTGGATGGCTCTATGTCATTAGCCATTCAAGTTGATCGGCGTTTATGTGAACGTAAAACTACACGGGAGGTGCTGCTACCTTTTGAACAAATGTCAGAACCTATGCAATGTGATGGGGTTTTGTCTAGGGTGCAACGTCAGGAGTTTAGAAGGTGTAATAAGCTGTGTTTTTTCTGTGGAGACACCTCTCATACTATATCTGTGCTTTGGGCAGTGTACAACCTAAGTTCCTTTTGGCAATTACTCTGATCTGCTCCTTGTCCACGTTTTCCACTAAGGCTTTTGTGGATTCAGGAGCAGCTCTGAATCTGATGGATTTGGACTTTGCTAAACATTGTGGTTTGTCCATGACACCTCTGCAGACACCTTTTCCTTTGAGGGGTATTGATGCTACTCCTTTGGCAGAGAATAAACCTCAGTTTTGGACCCAGGTGATAATGCGAGTTGCCCCAGACCACCAAGAAAATTGTACATTTTTGGTGCTGCATAATTTGCATGATACTAATGTTCTGGGTTTCCCCTGGTTGCAAAGTCATAACCCAGTTTTGGATTGGAGATCTGTGTCTGTGGTGAGTTGGGGTTGTCAGTGTGTTCTTAGGGACGCTCCTGTTTTCTCCACCTCTCCTCAGTCTCATGATATTCCTGATTATCTGGCTGAATTCTCTGATATATTTAGTGAGAGTAAGTCTGCGTCTTTGCCCCCTCATAGGAGTTATGACTGTGCAATTGAGTTGATGCTTGGGTGTAAATTTCCCAAAGGTCGGTTTTTCAACTTATCTGTACCCGAACATGATGCTATGTGATCCTATATTAAGGAGTCGTTGGAGAAGGGTCATATTAGACCATCCTCGTCACCTTTAGGTGCTGGGGTGTTTTTTGTGGCCAAGAAAGATGATTCATTAAGACCGTGTATTGATTATCGTCCCTTTAACAAGATGACGGTTAAATATCAGTACCCGTTACCTCTGATGTCTGATTTATTCTCCAGAGTTAAGAGTGCCTGCTGGTTTACCAAGCTTGACCTCAGGGGGGCGTAAAATCTTATTCGCATCAAGCACGGGGATGAATGGAAGACAGCGTTTAATTCTCCGGAGGGACATTTTGAGTAGCTGATGATGCCTTTTGGGCTCTCCAATGCCCCTTCTGTCTTCCAGTCCTTTATGAATGATATTTTCTGAGACTTTGTGGATAAGTTTTTGATCATCTATCTGGATGATATGTTGATCTTTTCTAGTGATTGGGATTCCCATGTGGAACATGTCCGGACTGTGTTCCGGATTTTGAGGGAGAATTCCCTGTTTGTTAAGGGATCGAAATGTCTCTTTGGTGTACAGAGGATTTCATTTTTGGGATTTGCCTTATCTTCATCGACTATTGAAATGGACCTGGCCAAGGTACAGGCCATTTATGATTGGGTTCAGCCTACTTCTTTGAAGGCTCTTCAGAAGTTTTTGGGTTTTGCTAATTTCTATCGTAAATTTATAGGTAATTTTTCTAGTATTGTCAAACCGCTGACTGATCTGACCAAGAAGGGCGCTAATGTGCTGAATTGGTCTCCTGAGGCTGTCTCAGTATTTCAGGAGCTTAAGCGGAGATTTACTTCAGCTCCAGTTTTGCAGCAACCTGATGTCTCCTTTCCATTTCAAGTGGAGGTAGACGCTTCTGAGATTGGTGCCGGAGCTGTTTTGTCCCAAAAAGATCCTGTGACTCCTAAGATGAATCCCTGTGCCTTCTTTTCTCGAAAGTTCTTACTATCTGAACGCAACTATGACATGTGTAATCGGGAATTGTTGGCCATGACATTGGCATTTGAGGAGTGGAGACATTGGCTGGAAGGAGCTAGACATCAATTTGTGGTCCTCACCGATCACAAGAATCTGACTTATCTGGAGTCGGCCAAATGCTTGAATCCTAGACAGGCTAGATGGGCCTTGTTTTTCACGCGTTTTAATTTTGTGGTCTCTTTTCTTCTGCGCACTAAGAATGTTAAGGCAGACACCCTTTCTAGGAGTTTCTTTGCTGATTCTCTTAATGTGACCGAGCCTACTACTATCCTAGGTGAGGGGGTAGTTCTTTCTGCCATTTCGCCCGATTTGAAATGCGCCCTGGAGGAATTTCAGGAGGATAAACCTGAGCGTTGCCCTATGGGAAGATTAGTATGTTCCTGACCAGTGGAGAAAGAGAGTGATGTCTGAAGTCCATTGCTCCACATTGGCTGGTCATCCAGGTAATTTTGGTACCAGAGATTTGGTGAGTCGGTCGTTTTGGTGGCCTGCCTTATCTGATGATGTCAGGAATTTTGTACAGTCCTGTGGGACTTGTTCTCGGTCTAAACCCTGTTCTCGTTCTAGTGGGTTGCTGATGCCCCTGCCGGTACCCAAGAGGCCATGGACCCATATTTCAATGGATTTTATTTCTGATATGCCTGTCTCTCAGAGAATGACTGTTATCTGGGTTATTTGTGATAGATTTTCGAAGATGGTCCATCTTGTACCACTCCCAAAGTTGCCATTTTCCGCTGAGTTGGTACCCTTGTTTTTACAACAGGTGGTTCGGTTACACGGGATTCCTGAGAACATTGTGTCCGATAGAGGGGTCCAGTTTGTTTCCAGATTTTGGAAAGCCTTTTGTTCCAATCTGGGAATTCAGTTATCCTTCTCCTCCGCGTTTCATCCCCAGACCAATGGGTAGACTGAGAGAACAAACCAGACCCTGGAGTCTTATTTAAGATGTTTTATATCTGCTGATCAAGATGATTGGGTCTCATTTTTGCCCTTGGTCGAATTTACGCTGAACAATAGAGCTAGTTCTGCCACTTTGATGTCACCCTTTTTCTGTAATTTTGGGTTTCATCCTCGATTCTCTTCAGGGCAAGTGGAATCTTCGTCCTGCCCAGGTGTGGACATTGTGGTTGTGAGAATGCAGCAGATATGGGACCAAGTGGTGGATAAATTGTCACTCTCTCAGGAAAAGGCCCAGCGATTTTCCAACCGGCATAGGACCATTGGTCCCCGGTTTAAAGTGGGTGATATGGTTTGGTTGTCGTCTAAGAATATTCCTATGAAGGTTGCGTCTCCAACATTTAAGCCAAGATTTATTGGACCTTATAGGATTTTGGAAATTCTTAATCCTGTTTCTTTTCGATTGGCTCTTCCAGTTACGTTCAAAATCCATAACGTATTTCACAAATCCCTGTTGAAGAGGTTTGTTGAGCCAGTAGTTCCTGTGGCGGCACCTCCTGACCATGTGTGGGTTAAAGGCAATATGGAATATGAGGTAGAGAAAATATTGGATTCTCGTTTGGTTAGACGGAGACTCCATTATTTGGTCAAATGGAAGGGTTATGGCCAGGAGGATAATTCTTGGGTCTCTGCCTCTGATATTCATGCCAATAAATTGGTTCGTGCTTTTCACCGGGCCCATCCTGATCGGCCTGGTGGCATGGATGAGGGTTCGGTGACCCCTCCTCAAGGGGGGCGTACTGTTATGAGTTCATTTTCTGCTCCACCAGTTGAGAGTTCTCCTTCCGTTCTCCCTCTGGTGGTGACAGGAGGTAGTGAGGTTGGTTTAATTGGTAGTGATCTGCCACCTGGTGAGGAAGATAACGATTGTATCTCTTGAGTATCAGACTGGATATAAGACAGCCGACGCCCTATCCTGGTGCTGGTGATTCAGTCTGCTTCTCAGGTCTTGGACTCAGCTCTGTTCCAGTCTTCTCAAGTTAAGTTTGTTTTTGCTAATGTTCACACTTGCTCTTGTTGGTCAATTCAGTTTTTTGAGTGGTCAGCCAGTCCGGCTGGGCTGTGCTGAATTTCCACTCTTATTTATCTGTATTTACCAAATTGCCTTTTTTTGTCCCTTATTAGATTGGCCTCTTTTTGCTCTGTCTCAGAATATTTCAGAGTGCTGATATAGAGGGAGAAGTCTAGTGACTTCAGGGTTAATTTTGCTATCAGTTGTGTTGGACATTTTGGTAGGGTTTTTGGCAGATTGCAGACAGTGTCTCCTTTCCTGTCCTTTCTAGTTAGTTTGGCCCTATTTTAGCCTATTTTCCTGCCTTTGTTTGTGTTTTCATCTTGTTTCACCATCAATACATGTGGGGGGCTGTCTGTCCTTTGGGGTCTGCTCTGGGGCAATTAGTTTTCCTCTTTTCCTGCATTAGGCATATTTAGCTCTCCGGTTGTGACGAGGCGTCTTGGACTACCGTAGGAACGCTTCACGACTGCTGCTAGTTGCGTGTTAGGATCAGGGGTCTGCAGTCTGCCTAGTTACCAACCTCTTTGGTTTTCTGAGACTTAGCTTGTGTTGTTTTTTATTTCCTCCTCGGCGACCCGTTCATAACAGCCCTGTTTATATTACACCGCAATATGACAGGCAGATTCTGGATGGTGTAAGAAAGGTGTATAGAGGATTGGGGAGAATTGGAATCTCTCTAGACTTCAGGACACAGTTGGATTCTGTCAGGCCCTGTTTATATTACACCGCAATGTGACAGGCAGATTCTGGATGGTGTAAGAAAGGTGTATAGAGGACTGGGGAGAATTGGTATCTCTCTAGACTTCAGGACACAGTTGGATTCTGTCAGGCCCTGTTTATATTACACCGCAATGTGACAGGCAGATTCTGGATGGTGTAAGAAAGGTGTATAGAGGACTGGGGAGAATTGGAATCTCTCTAGACTTCAAGACACAGTGGGATTCTGTCAGGTCTGTTTATATTACACCGCAATGTGACAGGCAGATTCTGGATGGTGTAAGAAAGGTGTATAGAGGACTGGGGTGAATTTGAATCTCTCTAGACTTCAGGACACAGTTGGATTCTGTCAGGCCCTGTTTATATTACACCGCAATGTGACAGGCAGATTCTGGATGGTGTAAGAAAGGTGTATAGATGGCTGTGGAGAATTGGAATCTCTCTAGACTTCAGGACACAGTTGGATTCTGTCATGCTCTGTTTATATTACACCGCAATCTGACAGGCAGATTCTGGATTTTGTAAGAAAGGTGTATAGAGGACTGGGGAGAATTGGAATCTCTCTAGACTTCAGGACACAGTTGGATTCTGTCAGGCCCTGTTTATATTACACCGCAATGTGACAGGCAGATTCTGGATGGTGTAAGAAAGGTGTATAGAGGGCTGTGGAGAATTGGAATCTCTCTAGACTTCAGGACACAGTTGGATTCTGTCAGGCCCTGTTTATATTACACCGCAATGTGTCAGGCACATTCTGGATGGTGTAAGAAAGGTGTATAGAGGACTGGGGAGAATTGGAATCTCTCTAGACTTCAGGACACAGTTGCATTCTGTCAGGCCCTGTTTATATTACACCGCAATGTGACAGGCAGATTCTGGATGGTGTAAGAAAGGTGTATAGAGGACTGGGGAGAATTGGAATCTCTCTAGACTTCAGGACACAGTTGGATTCTGTCAGGCCCTGTGTATATTACACCGCAATGTGACAGGCAGAAATTGCCTAGTGTATGACAAACTACAAGGTGTATATAGAATTATGCAGAATTGGAATCTCCTTAGAGTGTAGGTCTGTAAGAACGGACAAACTCCTCGGTTTTTCCTTACAGAGTCACACACTAAGGCTGGTTTCACATTTGCGTTTTTTAGCGCTGGAAAAAAACGCATACGTGCGCATGCGATTTTTCCCCTATATTTAACATGGGTGCGCATACCTGCGCGCTTGTAAGCGCATGTATGCGATTTTCATGTGCTGCGTTTTTTTGGGGTGTGCGTTGGTATTTTCCAGACGCTGCATGTTGCATTTTTTGGTCCTTGAAAAAATCGCATGCGCACGTATGCGCACGTTTTGCGCTAAAAATGGCCATTATAGCCTATGGATGCGCATACGTGCGCACTGGCATGCGCAGGTATGCGATTTTTTAGCGCTGCGTTTTTTGGGTGGTGTCCACTTTTTATCCTAGTTAGAATCTTCTAAAGTCAAAAAAAAAAAGTCTATATAAAGGAGGTGCCTGCCAAAACTCTGCCACTACTACACTAGACAGATTGAAGAGCAGACATTCAACCAAGAACCCATTATATCAGCGAAGAATGTGAGTATATTACATTATATGCCTGTCCTTTTAAATTATGTATGTACTAATGATTTTTATTATTTTTACATGCAGTATGTCTTCAGAATCTGAGTATTCCCCATCGCGGCAGGAATTGGCGCAAGCAGACCGTGAGGTGATTATTTTCGTGCATCTGGTAAGTATATCTGCTGCTTCTCCAAATCTCTTACGTTTTTTTCAACTTTCAGACATCGTCATCATCATCTGTGGACGGGAATAGTGAGGGCGAAGAGCAGGAGCAGCGAAGCCAAGTCCCGGTGGTGATACGGAATGTAAGTATCAAATGATTTGTAATGTTCTTTATTTTTTTTTTATCTTCTATTTTTACTCTTTTTTTTGTTTCTTTTTTTGTAACTTTTTAGTCAATTTAAATTTGATTATTCTAATGAATGTGTTTTGTCTAGGTTCCACAACGGGATGAAGACGTCTACCTGGATAATGAGCAGCTCATCAGCCTGGTCCAGGAGCGTTCGCCGTTGTGGGACAGCCGTGACCGGCTGTACAAGGACAATGTGGTGACCCGGCAGCTATGGAATGAGGTGGCCGCAGCGTTGATGGATGGCTGGGACAGCGCCACAGCATCCGCCAAAAAGGCGTTTAGTGAGTATTTCCCTGCTCTGTATTGTGCCGCAGTGACTGTTGTCCTTGACGGCACTGTTGGGTTTCGTGCTAGGCGTATTCTAGCAGGAAACCCAACAGTGTCATCGTGGTCTACAGTGACTGCTTTGAGTGTTGTATTGCTACATTGTGACGCAGTGACTGTTGTCCTTGACGGCACTGTTGGGTTTCGTGCTAGGTGTATTCTAGCAGGAAACCCAACAGTGTCATCGTGGTCTACAGTGACTGCTTTGAGTGTTGTATTGCTACATTGTGACGCAGTGACTGTTGTCCTTGACGGCACTGTTGGGTTTCGTGCTAGGTGTATTCTAGCAGGAAACCCAACAGTGTCATCGGGGTCTACAGTGACTGCTTTGAGTATTGTATTGCTACATTGTGCCGCAGTGACTGTTGTCCTTGACGGCACTGTTGGGTTTCGTGCTAGGCTTATTCTAGCAGGAAACCCAACAGTGTCATCGGGGTCTACAGTGACTGCTTTGAGTATTGTATTGCTACATTGTGCCGCAGTGACTGTTGTCCTTGACGGCACTGTTGGGTTTCGTGCTAGGCGTATTCTAGCAGGAAACCCAACAGTGTCATCGGGGTCTACAGTGACTGCTTTGAGTATTGTATTGCTACATTGTGCCGCAGTGACTGTTGTCCTTGACGGCACTGTTGGGTTTCGTGCTAGGCGTATTCTAGCAGGAAACCCAACAGTGTCATCGGGGTCTACAGTGACTGCTTTGAGTATTGTATTGCTACATTGTGCCGCAGTGACTGTTGTCCTTGACGGCACTGTTGGGTTTCGTGCTAGGTGTATTCGAGCAGGAAACCCAACAGTGTCATCGGGGTCTACAGTGACTGCTTTGAGTATTGTATTGCTACATTGTGCCGCAGTGACTGTTGTCCTTGACGGCACTGTTGGGTTTCGTGCTAGGCGTATTCTAGCAGGAAACCCAACAGTGTCGTCGGGGTCTACAGTGACTGCTTTGAGTATTGTATTGCTACATTGTGCCGCAGTGACTGTTGTCCTTGACGGCACTGTTTTTTTTTTTTATCAACAGTGGACAAAGTCCGAACACGTTGGCGTTCGATCAAGGACCGCTTCAACAGTGATGTTCGTGCTGAGGGCCAGGTTCGCAGTGGATCTGCGTCAAGGACCAGAACTAGATACCGTCACTATCACGCGTTGCAGTTCCTAAGACCGGTCCTTGCCACAAGATCGTAAGTATTATACATTTTGGGTTTTTATTTTTATTAATCTGTGTTTTTCTAATCCACAGCTGATGCTTCTTGTAAAGGCATGGTAGTAATGATTTTCCTTTCTTCCACAGCACCTGGATCAGCACCCTGCAACCTGGCCCTGGAGCGGTCCTTCCTCGGACGTCCTCTGACCCGTCCCAGCCATCCGACAGCCAGGAAGCACCTTGCAGGTCCCACACACACACAGCTGGTGACCAGGAAGCTGGGCCATCAGGTGTTCCCCTGTCCCAGGTCTCTGCCACTGGTTATGCGGGCACTACCCGCCAGCGGCAGAGGGCCTTGGACAGGAATGTCTTGCCCGAGTTTATGCATTTGAGCGAGACATTTAATTCCAGCCTCAAGTCACTGTCCGACAGAGTTGAAAGCGGTTTTGCACTGATGGAACGTGGTTTTAACCACTTTGAACACCGCTTCAATTCTGTAGAACAGCGCCTTGACCGTCTGGAGGCCGACCTCAACAGACCAGCACACCATTTTTTTAGTAAGATTGAAAAGGGCATGGCGGAACACCTTAGTCCTGATCAACAGCTGAATGTGCTGCAGGCCTGCAACAATGCTTTCTTGCAGGCTATGCAGCATAATCGGTACGGTCAGCAGTCAGTGGTGTCCTTTCCACCTGTGCCACCATTGACTCGCTTCACCTCACTACCGACTTGTGCTGCATACCACTGGACGGACACCTCTCTTCAAAGCCAGGACACCCACCGTTACACCACCACAAGTCTGAGTGCAGCTGGTCACTTCACCGACACCACCATGGCAAGCGCTGCTCCTGTCTGGAGCACCACCGCCAATCCCATGCATGCGTGGAGCTCAGCCACCACTAGGCAAACATGGAACAGCCCTGCCGCTACAACAACATGTAGTAGCCCTGCCACCACCACTCTGCAAACCTGGACCATCACTGCCGCCACCAGTCCTCCTGCAAGGACGAGCACTGACAACGAAGAGCAGCAGCAGCCACCTCAGCAGCAGCAGCCACCTCAGCAGCAGCCACCTCAGCAGCAGCCGCCACCTCAGCAGCAGCAGCAACCACCTCAGCAGCAGCAGCCACCTCAGCAGCAGCCGCAACCTCAGCAGCAGCAGCCACCTCAGCAGCAGCCGCCACCTCAGCAGCAGCCGCCACCTCAGCAGCAGCCGCCACCTCAGCAGCAGCCGCCACCTCAGCAGCAGCAGCCATACCAGCAGACGGGGGACCTGCATTCCATATTTGCCCCTAGTTCAAGGCGAAATCAATCAAGGCGGGCATTGGGCCAAAGTCGGTCCAGGCACACAAGCCTACGGCGACATGCCATTACAACTAATGTACCTGAACAGATTTCCTCTCCTACAAGTGTTCCTACTTTAATTCCCTTAACTGGACTACCTTCCCCCACAAGTTTTGTTGCCCCTTCCCCTCAAACACCGTCTTCAACTGCAAGTGTTGCATATTCCCTGCACACCCCCAAATTGAAACCATCTGCCCCCAAACGCCGTAAAAAATAATTTTTAGTTTTATTTTTGTGATAAAAAATAAATTTACATTTGTGGTTCACCATTAATAAGTTTCATTAATGTTGTTTGCGCCGCTCACACACACTGATGGGTAAATACATGTTAAAAACAAACCCAAGGGCTAGTATAGTCATATGTGAAATACCACGGCCTAGTATAGTCATTCCAAGGCCTAGTGTAATAACTCTATTTTTACCAAATAGAATCTGGTTTCATGAAAAACAAACTGTTGAAACTTGTCTAAAAAATAAGTTTCTTTCTAGTTTCACCAGTTTGTTTTTTGTGAAACAAGATGCTAGTTGTTAAAAATCGAGTTATTACAGTAGGCCTTGGTATGACTATACTAGGCCGTGGTATTTCACATATTACTATACTACTAGCCCCAAGGCCTACTATACTCATATTTGAAATACCATGGCCTAGTATAGTCATTACAAGGCCTAGTGTAATAACTCTAGTTTTACCAAATATAATCTGGTTTCATGAAAAACAAACTGTTGAAACTTGTCTAAAAAATAAGTTTATTTCTAGTTTCACCAGTTTGTTTTTTGTGAAAAAAGATGCTAGTTGTTTAAAATCGAGTTATTACAGTAGGCCTTGGTATGACTATACTAGGCCGTGGTATTTCACATATTACTATACTACTAGCACCAAGGCCTACTATACTCATATTTGAAATACCACGGCCTAGTATAGTCATTCCAAGGCCTAGTGTAATAACTCTATTTTTACCAAATAGAATCTGGTTTCATGAAAAACAAACTGTTGAAACTTGTCTAAAAAATAAGTTTCTTTCTAGTTTCACCAGTTTGTTTTTTGTGAAACAAGATGCTAGTTGTTAAAAATCGAGTTATTACAGTAGGCCTTGGTATGACTATACTAGGCCGTGGTATTTCACATATTACTATACTACTAGCCCCAAGGCCTACTATACTCATATTTGAAATACCACGGCCTAGTATAGTCATTACAAGGCCTAGTGTAATAACTCTAGTTTTACCAAACTGTTGAAACTTGTCAAGTTTTGTGAAACAAGATACTAGTTTGCCAAAATCGAGTAGGCCTTGTGGCCTTGTTATGACTATACTAGGCCGTGGTATTTCACATATGAATATACTAGTAGGCACAAGGCCTAATATACTCATATTTGAAATACCACGGCCTAGTATAGTCATTCCAAGGCCTAGTGTAACTTACTTGTATTCCCCATGGACTTTCATTGGGGTTGGGTTTTGAGGGTTGTGTTTTGAGAAAATCACATACTTTGTTTTAAACTAGTTGCACAATTTTCGATTGAAAAAAAAATTGTTTCATGATTCATGGCCTGCAGCTTTGCTCATTCCAATATATTTCACGCAGACTAGCAATGCTGAATTTTAACTCATATGTGTATTTAACTGCCCAGGTGTGTGAACATAAAAAAATTCAGTTATACATGGGAAGTTTTTTAATTAATTGGAGTTTAAAAAATATAGTGCACTCAGTAATGGTATCAAATAAGGATTTTTATTACCATAAACAACAACATTACACCATTTCATCTTGCCAGTGCACCCGTCCTACATCAGAAATAAAGTAGGCCGCAAATTTGTCCCTCATTTGGCCAACTTCAACGGATGACCTGAGAGTGTGCTGAGTGAATTCAGGCAATGGGTTAGGAGCATCATCGTCCAGTTCAAAGGTCGGGTGCTCTTTAGCCATCACAAAGTTATGTAGAACCACACAGGCCTTCACCACCTCATCGACTGTTTCAAGTTTAAGATTAATGGCCGTGCCCAGAATTCGCCATCTGGAAACAAGAATCCCAAAAGCACACTCGACAGTTCTTCTGGCCCTGGTCAGCCTGTAATTAAATATTTTTTTGGTGTGGTCCAAGTCCCGGCTGGAGTAGGGTTTCAGTAAGTTTCCGCACATTTGAAAAGCCTCATCGCCAACCATTACAAAGGGCAGTGGCGGAGCTTCGGTGTGAGGAAGAGGCCGTGGCATAGGGAAATTAAATTGGTTGCCATACAACCTCCGGCCCATGTCTGAGTTTTTAAAAGCCTGCGAGTCATTACCACGGCCAAATGCTCCAATGTCCACTGCTACAAACATACATCCGGCATCCGCAATTGCAATGAGTACTATTGAAAAGTACTTTTTGTAATTATAGTACTCAGATCCCGTTCTTTGGGGTTTGATGATCCGTATGTGTTTCCCATCAACAGCTCCCAAACAGTTGGGAAAATTGCATACTGTCCAGAATTTGTCAGCAATTTCCATCCACTTTTCAGCGGTGGGCAGGGGCATAAATTCTGGGCAAAGAACATTCCAGAGAGCCCGGCAGGTGTCAGCAACAATTCCAGACAAGGTAGAGATTCCAATACGGTACTGGAAGTGTAGTGAGGATAGGGTTTCTCCAGTCGCCAGGAATCTGTGAACAGACAAAGAAGTAAAATTAATATTTATGTATATTATTTTTAAAAACTATAAAATAAGATATTAGTACATTCACGAAAACTAATTACCCAAGGTTTTGAATACTAAATTTCCATAAAAAAACATCAGACCACACCCCTTTGTTTTTAAAACATACCGTAATGTCACCAGTAGCCGTTCCTCAGGAGGAATCGCACGACGGAGCTGTGTGTCCTGTCTCCGGATGGATTGTTGGACACGAGCAAGCAAATCCATGAAACTTTCGTGGGACATCCGGATATAATCATTAAATTTCTCCGGGTTTGCACGTAGCTCGCTGTAGAGGGTGTGGTATGCCCCACGGCTCTCCCGGAGTTCAACAATCGGATGTATCCACATACGCCGCCGTCTTCGCTGCCTCTCTCTCTTCCTTTGTTCATGGCAAGCAACTGCATACGCCTGAGCCATCGCGATGTCCAAATCCAAGTTGAAGTGAAAACTCTTCCAGCGCAGATCCATGGTCACGAGAAGAATCAAGCAAATGTGAAGAATACTGTAGACAAGGTCTATATATATTAACATACCACACCCACAATGAAGTCCCATTGGTCTTGTGTGTTGTTGAATGGTTGTATTTTCTTTTTTGTGGGGTTTTTCCAAAATCTGTAAAAAAACGCAAACGCACAAAAAACGCATACAAACGCGCAAAAACGCTGCGTTTTTTTCCTGCATGCGCATTAAAATGCTGGAAAAAAACGCAGCGTTTGTATGCATTTGTATGCGTTTTTTTAATGCGTTTTTTTGCGGGAAAAACGCGCTGCAAAAAAAAGCAAGTGTGAAACTAGCCTTAGATAGCTTCAATTTGGCCGTGATAACAGCCGTTACACGGTACTGTGAGAGGAGCGTACACCTACACCGCTGTACGGTGTATGTAAAATTGTCAAGCTCTGTGTTTTTGTATACGGACTGACACACGCTGTCTCTCTCTAGTTTTGAATGTAATCAAACAGCAGATATACTAAACTGTTTGAAAAACGGACAAAACTATAAGGTGTAGGTCTGTAAGAACGGACAAACAAACTCCTTGGCTTTTCCTTACAGAGTCGCACACCTAGATAGCTTCAATTTGGCCGTGATAACAGCCAGTACACGGTACTGTGTGAGGAGCGTACACCACTGTACGGTGTGTGAAAAAATGAACGCTCAGTACCTCACCAGGACAAAACAATAAAATTTGGATTGCTTTTAAAAAAGCAGTTTTAACACCAGTGTGCACACAGCAATGCAGCTAGCCTTAAAAGGCAGGCTAATCACCACCAGCGCTGCTGCACAAAAGCAAAAATCTTCACCTTTCACTGCACAGTAACTACAGTGAAAAGCGGAAAAGCAGAAGCAGTTTTTCTTTCTTTTTGCCTTCCTAACGCTTTCCCTACAGAATCAGCAGCAGCAGCAGCTCTCCCTATTCTGAGATCAGCATGAGTAACATGGCGGTTGGCGTGCACGCCGTTTTATACCCCCTGTGACGCCCCACAAAGCAAGCCAATCACTTGCATGCCCTTCTCCAAGATGGTGGTGACCGTTGCCTATGTCATCACGTTGCCCACAGTGTCCGTTCTTCCTGATTGGCTGAAAAAGGGCGCTAAAGCATCTTTTGAAACGCGACTTTGGTGCTAAAGTCGCTGACCTCGTGGCCAACCTCAAGCTAAGGTCGGGTTTCGTTTCATGAAGCCCGATTTTGGCGAAAGTCGGCGACTTTTGAATTTTTTCAACCTGTTTCGCTCAACTTTATTCAGAACTATAAGTCTCTGTTGGATGATTTCCTTGCTCAATGCGATACAGCCTTGATTCAGCAAAGGAAAAAAGGTCATGATCATAATAAATAATGGCTAGGGCCCTGAAAAACTCTTCCACAGACTGCAGACACATAGAATCCTATGGAAGAGAAATCGCCCAGGACTGAGGATCCCCTTGCAACAGTGAAATAGCAATTCCTACTCCTTGCTCTTCATCTCCAGAAGAGTAAGGACACAGTTTAAACTACATTTTGCATGCCTCTTTAAACACATAAAACTTGATCCTACCCCCAGCAAACCTGTCCGGGAAGGCAATTTTGGACCAGCCTACCTGCAACATCCACCACAATAGGAGCCTGCAGCCACAGCCGTTGCTGCTGAACCTCAGAACACAAGGACAATCTCCAGTGACAACCTATGCAGCTGATCTAGCACAGCAACGGGATCAATGAACCCAGCAAAAAAAACCATAATTGAGCAAATTTTTTTGGATGAAAGAGGAACGATCATGTGAATCTAACCTAATAGCGGAAAGTGGAGCTGAGCTTCGCCTTCTGCTGCTGTGAGCAGGCTGCGGGATGCAGTGACAGACAAGAGGCAGAACAAGAGTTAACATTTTTATTACAGAGGAATACTCCACGCAGGGAGGTGATGGGTTAAACAGGGGGTATTGGAGGTGAGATATAGAAAAGAACAACTGTTTATGAAACGAGTACACTTATCAGTCCGCTGGCTTTCTGGCTGCAGAGGCGTGGAATCTAATGGTGGTGCCCATGCAAGCGGTACGTGAAGTCTCTGGCGTGGTCTTGAAGAAGTTGAGGATCTGGTTCCCGACGAAGGCGGCGTATCCTTGCTTTCCTAAGCGAGGTATTGCATTCATGGTTCATTGTGCGGGATGCGGCACAGTCTGTGACACTGCCGGAGCGTGACTCACTTTGGCGGTGAAGGCAGGGGAGGAATTACCCAGTTCTGTATGGGTCACCAGGTCAGTCTTAGGCGGCACGCTTGCAGCAATCACCGGACTGGAACGAATCGGCTTCTCAGTCACAGAAGTCAGCAGGCACACAGCAGCTTGCTGCTCACATTCAGTTTGCTTGTATGCAGGGGATCTACAGCACGGGCCTGCACTATCACGTTGCTCTAAGCAGGGAGCACCAACCTTCCTCTGCAGCATGCTCTATCTTCCCGCCAAGTCTCCCGCTTTCCCGCGCACAGTGCCTTTTATTCTTGACACGCCCCCTCCTGTCAAGTGCAGAGGTCGGTCCAGGTCAGAAAGTCTTCCCCCGGGCAACAATGGTGACAGCCCCAGCAGTTTCGAGACCAGTGCAAGAGAGGTACCCCCGTTCCGGTCAATCTTCCTACACTGCTAACCTATTAAATACTGCTGTTAATTTCTTTACAGCACATGGTTAGCAGACTTGCCTTTCAAAGATTCCATTGTTTTCCCTGCAAGTGGATCACAGGGGACTGACATGTTGCTATCACAGTAGAAGACCCCTATAACTGTTGTGATGGTGCTCCTATGAAAACCAAACTGTGGCTGATGTTCATATGAGACCGTGATCTTTACTGTATAGTTCAACACAACCCACTGGAAAGAAATCTACAACAAATATATCAGAAAAAAGTTTAGCATCGCCATAATAGTTATATAGACCTGGAGAATCATTTTTCCAATGTTTGTCGTAAAAACAAAATCCAAAAACAATTGCAGAATTATGTTTTTTGTGCAATTTCACTGCACTTTTTTATTTTTTCCCAGGACATTAAGTGGAAAAATTGGATGATGTAATTCAAAGCTACGACTCGTTTTTAAACAAATCAAACTTCTGTGTAAATCTTTATATATAAATCTGAATGTGTATGTGTGTATCTTTTCAGAATTCACTGGTACACAGGAGAACTTCACTGAGCAAATTATGTTGAATTAACAGCATTTACTTCTTATGGGTAAACATGAGATAAGAATTCAGAAGCACACAGCCATGCTGCTGTAATACATAGAGTTGAGCGAAACGGGTCACTCATATTCAAAAGTCGGCGACTTTCGCTGAAGTCGGGTTTCATGAAACGAAACCCAACCATAGCGTGAGGTCGGCCACGAGGTCGGCGACCAAAGCGCCAAAGTCGCGTTTCAAAAGATGCTTCCAGCGCGCTTTTTCAGCCAATGATGGAGGATGCACACTGTGGGCAACGCGATGACATGGGCATCGGTCACCACCATCTTTGAGAAGGGCATGCAAGTGATTGGCTTGCTTTGTGTGGCGTCACAGGGGCTATAAAAGGGCATGCATGCCGACCGCCATCTTACTTCTGCCGATCTTAGCATAGGGAGAGCTGCTGCTGCTGCTGATTCTGTATGGAGAGCGTTAGGCAGGGAAGAAGAACGAAAAAAACTGCTTCTGCTGTTAGTGATTTCCACTGTACAACACAACAATTTGTGTGCAGTGACAGGAGATGCTATATTTTGTGCATCAGCTCTGTTGGTTATTAGGCTGCCTTATAAGGCTCCCTGATAGCTGCATTGCTGTTTGCAAACTGCTGTGCAAACTGCTTTTTTAAAAGCAAAAATACTTTTCTTCCTCTTTTCTGCACAGTTACCAAGCGCTAATTTTTCCACCCTTTTGTGTGTGCAGCAGTCCTGCTTATTAGGCTGCCTGCGTCCATACTTGGACTGGTAGCATCAATGTCAGCAACCTCAAATCTCTAGTGAGATCCAAATTCTCATCAATCCTATAGACACCCTCCACCTTATCATACACCATCCAATTTCAGCCTGTTACATTGAGGTGTAATCTCTACTGGGCCAGAGACAATAGTTCAGCGTCCTCAAATCTCTAGTGAGATTCAAATTCTCATCAATACTATAGACACCCTCCACCTTGTCATACACCATCCAATTTCAGCCTGTTACATTGAGGTGTAATCTCTCCTGTGCCTGAGACAATAGTTCAGCGTCCTCAAATCTCTAGTGAGATCCAAATTCTCACCAATCCTATGGTAACAAACTACTTCTCCTCCCATATCGATGTTCTCCCTCACCGGTCATTCCCCTTTGACTATTGGGCCAGTAAACTTGACATCTGGCCTGAATTGGCACAATATGCCTTACAGGAGCTCGCTTGCCCTGCTGCTAGTGTGTTATCTGAACGAGTCTTCAGTGCTGCTGGATCAATCCTGACAGAAAAAAGGACCCGTCTGTTGACCCAAAATGTTGATGATCTAACCTTCATTAAAATAAACCATGCATGGGTTTCCAAGGATTTTGTCCCACCCTCCCCTCCTGACACGTAGGTTGCCAGAAAAATGGCTTGCTTTTGTCCTCCTCTTCTGCGGACTTCTCCAATTACTCCATTTGCCGCTGCTGAATGTCCAACATCAACTTATGCCATTTTTTCCTCCCTAACTGGGCTGCCTCCCCCCACAGGGCCGGGGTCACCACCTGGCGCACGCACCTGTGTGGGAATTTCCCACGCAGCAATGGCATAAAGTGAGACTAGGGACTTTTTTTTTTTAAGTGGCGGAGGAATACAGTGCGGAAGGATACCTACCTTCCGTCATTGGATTCCTGCAGCCCGTAGAGAACGGCAGCATCAGCTGATGCTTCCGTTCTCTACCCAAGATCGTCGTGGGACACACTCGTGGACTGCTTCGGATCGTGGGTGAGTATTTTTGTGGTTTGTTATGTTAATATTTATTCCGTAAAAGACAATGGCTTCGGGGAACAATGTGACAAGTATTGGTAAGTATGTTACTCTATGTTATATGTACTGTATGTCTATGTATGTATTGTATGAATGTATTGTATGTAGTATGTATGTAGTATATATGTGGTATGTATGTAGCATGTAGTATGTATGTAGTATGTATGTAGCATGCATGTAGCATGCAGTATGTATGTAGCATGCATGTAGTATATATGTAGTATGTATGTAGCATGTAGTATGTATGTAGCATGCATGTAGTATGTATGTAGTATGTATGTAGTATGTATGTGGTATGTATGTAGCATGTAGCATGCATGTAGTATGTATGTAGTATATATGTGGTATGTATGTAGCATGCATGTAGTATGTATGTAGTATGTATGTAGTATATATGTAGTATGTATGTAGCATGTAGTATGTATGTAGCATGCATGTAGTATATATGTAGTATGTATGTAGCATGTAGTATGTATGTAGCATGCATGTAGTATGTATGTAGTATGTATGTGGTATGTATGTAGCATGTAGTATGTATGTAGCATGCATGTAGTATATATGTGTTATGTATGTAGCATGCATGTAGTATGTATGTAGTATATATGTGGTATGTATGTAGTATGTATGTAGCATGCAGTATGTATGTAGCATGCATGTAGTATATATGTAGTATGTATGTAGCATGTAGTATGTATGTAGCATGCATGTAGTATATATGTAGTATGTATGTAGCATGCATGTAGTATGTATGTAGTATGTATGTAGTATTTTTTTTTTCTTTTTTTTTTTAACATTTAACACATTAGCCGGATGATGGGACTACTACTGTCCCATCATTGGCTAATGTGTCAATCACTGTCATGGTAGCAGGCATCGCCAGATGGGACTTATAGTCCCATCGGACGATGCTTGCACAGACCCCCGGACATCAGCACAGCCCCCCGGCAGGCCGGCACAGCCCCCCGGCAGGCCGGTACAGACCCCCACAGGGTGCACAGACCACCGGCAGGCCGGCACAGCCCCCCGGCAGGCCGGTACAGACCCCCACAGGGTGCACAGACCACCGGCAGGCCGGCACAGCCCCCCGGCAGGCCGGTACAGACCCCGGGCAGTCCACACAGCCCCCCGGCAGGCCGGCACAGCCCCCCGGCAGGCCAGTACAGACCCCGGGCAGTCCACACAGCCCCCCGGCAGAGACCCCCGGAAGGCCCGAAATGACGGCGCATCATGATGCGCCCACACCGCGCATCATGATGACGTCAGGCTGTCAATCAACTTTGAACTTCCGATTCCGATGCCGACTTCCGATATTGAAAAAATATCGGAAGTCGGTATCGGAATTCCGATACAGCAAGTATCGGCCGATACCCGATACTTGCGGTATCGGAATGCTCAACACTAGTGATGGGTTCCACAGTTCTGCGATACAGCAAACCTTTCTTCACTGTTTTCGCTGTCTCTACAGACAAAGTAATTGAGAGTCAGCATCGCCTCTGAGAATTCTCCCGGGAGTTTTTACCGTGATTAGTAATTCCAAAATTTCTGCAATCAGTCAACTTTCCGTCTGTACTTGAATCCATCTTGTTTCCTCTTGCGGAGAGTCTGGACTGTCTTACTGAGACTGAAATATATATGAAGATTGAAAAATACCCCAACAGTGTATACTGGTGTACGCTTCGAATACATAACCCTTTTTCTGCTTTTTAGATTCTTGTCTAATCCATACTGAGGCTGTGAGTATCTTTGTCCAACTCAGGAAATATACACGCAGATTTTTAATGTTTAAACTATGCTATATATACCTGTTATCCGTTGATACTGTACCCTTTCTCAACTTTGTACAATCACGTCAAATCCATACTGGGCCTGAGACCCTCTGAGTCTGCCTCCTGATATATAGACATAGGTTTTTTATGTGTAAACTACGCTACATAGATACCTGTTATCCGGTGATACTGTACCCTTTCTCAACTTTCTACAATCTTGTCAAATCCATACTGGGCCTGAGAACGTCTGAGTCTGCCTCCTGATTAGAGATGAGCGGTGTTCGAGTTGACCTGTTCGCCAAGTTAAAATTCCAGCTGTTTTGGGCGGTGTTAGATCTGTTCGTCGAACTCGAACACTTTGCTTAAAATTCGGCTGTTCGAGGCTCCATTCGAGAACAGTTCGTTCACCAAAAGCGTAACTTCATTTTCACATTAATAATGGTTTTCAATGTTAATAGACTGTTTCATGGCATAGTAGCGGTGTGTGGTAGCAAGCGGTGTAGTACACCTGTCAAGGAGCTACACCATGTGTGTTTCTAATTATTTTTTACCGCATCTTGTCCAGAAAATCCTTTTGGGCCTTGTAGCACTGTCTGCTACTCAGCAGAGCAGCCCACCAGTGAACCTAGCTATGCCGCCTGTTTATGAAAGAACCAGTTTTTGACTGCATTTAGCACAGTTAATACTTTAGGCCTAGTAACTATGTCTGCTACTCATCAGAGGAGCCCACCCGTGAACCAAGCTGTGCCGCCTGATTATGTAAGAACCAATTTTAACTCCATTTAGCCCAGTGAATACTTTGGGACTAGTACTGATGTCTACTGCTCAGCAGAGGAGCCCACCTGTGAACCTAGCTATGCCGCCTGTTTATGTAAGCACTGTCTGCTACTCAGCAGAGTTGCCCACCCGTGAACCAAGCTATGCCACCTGTTTATGTAAGAACTGCGTGCTACTCAGCATAGGAGCCCAGCTGTTAAGCAAGCTACAGCACCTGTGGTTTGGACACTTAATTTTTTCATTTTTTTCTGGAATGCCGGTTAGGCCTAATTCCGGTTGACCTGCACTTACTGGGAAATCCTCGTTCGCGGGGAAGAATTGGATTCCCAGATCCCCATCACTAACGGGGTTCAGCGGGTTATCTGCACCTGTAAGCGACACACGCTGGACCTTTCAGTGTAGCGCACAAGGAGCCCCGGACATGTAAGGGCATGACAGACCTGTTATTGATCGATCTCGCGTGCCAGAGCCTCGCGTGTCCCTCTATTAAGCTTCACGCGTACTGCGGGGGCATGCCGGAGTCTCGTTCGTTAACGGAATTAAGCTGACAAATCGCTAGCACAACTAAAGACGGACATCCACCACCACCCACAGAATTGACAAAGCTTGCAATCTGTCAATCTTTTCTGTAGCTGGCATGGTTGAGGTTTCCCGGGTGGAGTCGAATTAAGCTGCAGGCTCCACTCCTGGTGGTGCGCTTCTGGACATTCCTTTAAGGTTCAGCTTTGCAGTCATACTGCCCCCGGAAGCCAAACACTTTGCCTTCATGGACGCTGTTCGGAGGTTCGTGGGAATAACGCCGCCCGATCGGCAGTTTGCCTAATTTATGGTGGGAAGTCCGAAGGTATATGATCGTCTTCGATTTCAGATTTTTACTGTTTTTTGGTATTTTACATTTTTATTCCAGCCTTTCTTGACTTCATAAGGGCATGACATGCCTATATCTGTGTCTCCTCCTCCTTTTACTCCTCCACCTCTTTTCTATATGTAGTTGCCGTTTTCCATATGTTATTTTTGTATTCTGAGCATTTTGTCTGCTTTGGGACACCTTTTAAGGTGTTTTGTAATTGTTTTCTATGTGTCTGTATGTGTTTGTGTTTGCCTGCCATTGTTTTTAATGTTGTTCGACGTTGTTCGTCGAACGCTCGACAAACATTCGACAAACTTGCATCGTTTTCGACGAACCAAAACGAACTGGAACACTAGCGGGGTGGCTCATCACTACTCCTGAATTTATAGACATACATTTTTAATGTTTAAACTATGCTATATATACCTGGTATCTGGTGATACTGTACCCTTTCTGCCAGGAAGTCCTCCTCCACCCACCACTCTAAGTGTATCATTGACACCTGGAACATTGTCCCACATGTGTGATTATTTCTTACGGATCTTCTTGTTATATTGTGGTGTGATCCATCCTGAGCGTGTGACAGTCTGTGGGTTACTCCTGCAATTTAGATGTACATTTAAAAATTACCCCAACATTAGTGTATACAGCTCTACGCTTGTGATACATTACCCATTTACTGCTTGTTATATTCTGGTCTAATCCAAACTGACCAAGTGAGAGTTATTTTCTGACTGTGGAAATAAATACTGAGATTGACAACAATGACCCCCTACACTGTGTACATCTGTACACTTCAGATCCATTACCGTTTTCCGGCTTTTTATATTGTGTTGTAATCCATACTGAGCCTGAGAGCGTCTGTGTCTGTCTCCTGAAATATCTATGAAGATTTAGAATTTTTAAACTATACTATATATACCTGCTATCTGATGATACTGTACACTTTTTCTACTTTTTATATTCTTGTCTAATCCATACTGTGCCTGTGAGCATCTCTGTGTGACTGATGGTATATATAGGGAGATTGACAATCATCCTTTGACTGTATAGAGCTGTACGCTTTTGATACAGTACCATATATCTGATGTTATTTTGTGTTCATTTTCTGCAACATTTTGAAGTTTGGTGGAAGAGGCTGCGGACGTGGGCGTGGGGGGGCCAGCTGGTGCCGATGGTGGTGGTGCATCTGCTGGTAGTGGCAAAAGCACAATAGCAGCTAAGGCAGGAGGTGTTGAGCCTGCGTCATGGTCTGGCTCCGGAATGCCTGGAAGGCTACCTTTTCTGGGAGTAGGTTAACCGCTTTTAAAGCCGGAGCATCAGGAACTGGTTTTGGCTTACATTGCCAAAACAGACTCCAGCAAATATGCCCTCCTCTTCTGAAGTTCCAAAAAATGCAAGCACTGAGTGGTCAAGTGCTGGCTCCTGGTCAGGAAGAACCCCTTCCCTTGTGTTCTTCACCCCCATCAAAAGTGAATGATGTAGCAGGCCACACTTCACATTAGTCCATGTAGCTCTTTCTATCATACCATGCCTGGGTTATCAAGTCAAATCGTGAATTCCCCAGTCCAAGATGAATCTGACATGGAGTGTGGGTGGCCAGCCAGAGCAGTGGGGTTAATCGGTACCGGGCCAGTGTCTCAGAGGGATGTGTCATGTTGGTGGTGATGATGACCCATTCCGTGGCCCTGGGCGTCCATGCAAAGGGGTGAATAATGTTTATAGGTGAATGATACGTGACGCCACCTGTGGTTTCTGATCAGATTGACCCGCGCTGCAGTGTCGCTTCTCTGGGACAGATGTTGTGGTGCAGCTAAGATGCAGAAGCCCTGCACAGGTAGGGCCGTAGTCGCAGGGCAGATGAAAGAGTTGGTAGATGGTGTGCAGTGCAGGATGTAGCAGAGCCGTGTACCAGGTGCAGGAGAAAGATGACAGACACAGTCGTTCAGTTCCTTTACCTGTACTTGGTAAGTGCCGTCCAGGACCCAGAGTACAGATGGAGAAGGAGTTGGTGAGCCTGGAAGCAAATTTGGAATTCTCTCTCTGCTGATAGGTAGTATGGCATCTGTTCTAGCGCTTATCTGAGGTACTCGCTGTACTGAGTTCACTGAAGTTCCCCCTGTTGACTCTCTTTTGGAACTTTCTCGTATGGCAGGCAGGCAGCCATAGCCTTTTCCTTCTGGCTCACACACGTCGCTGCTGGGGCCTCTGAGCCTTAGTTGGGAACAGAGCATTTGCAGATGCTACTTCCTCCGGTTTCGGCTGCAGGAACGTCAGTGTGCCTACAAACTCGGAGACCGGAATCTCGACCATGCGCTCCAGCTAGGAGTGAGCCTTAACTCTGCTCATCCTCCAGCTCCCCTTCTCATGTCCACACACTTCCCCTTCCCTTCACAGACTGCCCAAACTTACCTCCTCCCAACCACAGAGAGCAGCTCCTCAGCAGTCAGGTTCAGAGGTCTCCCTGCTGGCCTGGAGTGGGAACTGAGTTGTGTGTTGGTTTAATGTAACTGCTAGAGAGATCCTTCGTTGCTCCCAAGCATGACATCACACTCCCTAGGAGGAAGGTAATGCCACTATGGCGACCGTACTCCTGGGGGCGCCACAAGTGCACTGATGCCCAGCCATTGCTAGATGATTCTGCTGGTACATTGACCCAGACCACTACATTCCCCTCGCACTCTACATAGCCAGAATATAACCCTGATGAAACTCAGGTTCCCCTTCCCGCATACTATACCACCTTACACGGTGACAAAGAGGAAGGTACAGATGAAAGTGCAGGTTCCTTGAGCAGGTGGGGGGCCATACTCATGGGCAACGGCACTGGCACAGGGCCCCTCATAGTACGCAAGAGTGTCTCTGCCGGTGGGAGGGCCCACCACCCGCCGTCAGACACACCGCCATACTATGAGGGGCCCTGTGCCAGTGCCATCGCCAATGAGTGGGCCCCCCCTGCTTGCTCAGGATCACAGCACTTGCAAAGTTGAAATACTTACCTCTCCCTGCTCCACCGCCATGACATCTTCCGCGTTTCCTGACAGTGATATTCTGATCAGAGAGCGCAATGACATCACGTCTGTACGCCCAGACTAGTACAGGGATTCCCTAGCGAGGAGACTTATTTGAAGAGACTTATTTAATTGTTTTCAATGTTGGGACAGCAATTTTTGGGGAGCACTATACTCTGGAGAATAATATATGGGGCCCACCATTCACTGGAGCATTCCAAAGGTGGACATCAGACACTGGAGCAGCATTTACAGGGCCCATTATACACTAGAGCATTAGAAATGGGGCCCATTATATATGGAGCATTATTTGGGCCCATAAGACAGTGCAGCTTCATCCATGGGGACCAACATATACTGTAGCATTATGTGGAGCTCATCATATACTGTTTCAGACATTATATGGGACCAATGATTCTGTATGGAGAAATATATGGGCTGCATTACTCTGTATAGCGCACTATGCGGTGGCCATAATACTGTATGGAGTAATATACTGTCCGTTTTTGGAGCTATTGGAGAATTTAAAATGGATATCAGTCATGAGATGTAAAAAGTGAAGTATTTTTCACTGTACTATACCGCTATTTCTGTGCCATATCGGAGCATCATGAGTTGTGCTATGTGTTAAAGGGGTGCTCTTTGGCCCAGGGCACATGAAAACCTGGAGCCAGCCCTACCCCCCCTCAAATTTAGCCAAATAACCCCCATTTTTCAGTGCGTAACTAGTATTATGAAGTAAATTAAGGTTGAAATGCTTCAGTAATAAGAATTGATGTTTTTGGCATTCAAAAGGGCACTGTAGGTGTGTTTCCTGTCCTCCACTCCCTGCCGACTTTGCTTCCCCATTGACTTGCATTGGGTTTCGTGTTTCAGTCAGCCTTCGACTTTTCACTAGTGTTGAGCATTGCGATACCGCAAGTATCGGGTATCGGCCGATATTAGCTGGATCGGAATTCCGATTCTTAGTTCCGATACTTTTTTCATATCGAATACCGGAATCGGTAGATCCCATAATGCTAGGAGCCCGCTCGATTTGATTCAGCCAATGGGGATCCTCAGAAGTGTGGGCACATCCTGTTAGGCATGTAGGCATGTTAACTACTGGCATGGCTGTGATTGGCTGCTAAAATGATGTCATGATGCACTATAAAAACCGCAGCAGCCGCCATTTCGGGTTCACTCTCTGTGAATTCAGTTAGGGACAGGCTGCTGTTGAAGACTGTGAGGGACAGTTAGAAATAGCGATCATCAAAAATATCTGTTGCTCTACCCAGGCTACATAATCCACCACTGTAGCATTTTTGTAGCCCAGCAGCGCTGTTTTAATAGCTGTCTGCAAGGGCTGTGTGAGTGCAGACCCACGCTGTGTACTGTGTCCTGCATGCATGTCTGCTTGTAGGCCACCCAGTGTGTGTCTCTGCCTCATACACATTTTTCTTTTATTGCTGCTTTTTTTTTCTCCTGTATAGTGTGCTTCCATACGTATCCATATACGTTGGTTGCAAACACTAAAGGAGTGGACAGCGGAGCCTTTCAGCAGGCTTTCAGTGCTATAGCCCATTTCTCTGCACTGTTTTTGGCTGTCTGATAGGTCTCTCTGTGTGTAAGTGCAGCTCACGTTGCAGTGTGTTCTACAGCCACCGCTGGTTGTAGTCCGCTCAGCGTGCGTCACTGCCTCATACACAGTCCTTTTTTTTATTTATAGCAGCAAATTTGTCCAGATTTTTGCTTCTATATTAGTGTGCTTCCATCCACATCCATTGTCATTGGTTGGTTGCAAACACTATATAGGATTAGATAGAGGAGCCTTTTTGCTGGCTTGTGCCCTTCAGGGCCAGCCAGACTAGTATCACCCTATTTTTTGGAGCCTCATCGATTGCATTGTAGGTTAGCTTCCTGCATTGTAATCGCTCCAAAAAGTTTGTGATACTATAGCTTTCAAACTTTGGTCACATCCTTTTATTTTTCCCCAAAAAAAAAAAAAGGAAGTAAAGTTCACCCAACACTCACTTTAGAGTTGTGTAGGCCACATTAGATCATATTAAAGTGTAGTACACACACTCTTGTCAAAATTAGTGTTTCTTATACTGGTTAGCAGGTGTTCAGGAATAAGAACACTAAGCCCCCACTTTTTTACTTTTCTGCCTATCTTTATCAGTCTACCAAGATGAAGAAGGCAGGGAGTAAGGCACGTGGTCGTGGCCGTGGAGTTTCAGCAGGGAGAGGACGGGGGATTCAGCAGGGAGAGGACGTGGGGATTCGGTGCCTGCTGCGGCCACCAGTGACCCGGCATCCCCCACTTTTACCAGGCAACAGCCCTTCATGCGCAGCTTTGTAGGACCTCGCCGTACCCCACTGCTGTGTGACGAACAAATTGAAGCCGTTGTCGGATGGATGGCAGCTAACGCATCCACTTCAATGACGTCTGCATCCTCCCAAGGCCAGAGCACTGAAGAGCAACCATCTATCTCTTCACCACCTGCCAAATTGCCCAGGCAGTCTGAGAGCCCTGGACAGGATCCATCTCAATCTTTACTTCTATTCTCCGAATCTGTTGTCTTGGAAAGAGGTGGCCAGCCAAGCAGCATTCTAGAGCGTGAAGAAGAGGGAGTATGCAGTGATGCGCAACTGCTTTGTCCCTCTGAATCTGAAGAGGCGAGTGGGCCAGTGCCTATTGTCAGCACACCTCAGTACTCATCTGATGATGATGAGACTCAGTTGCCAATTTCTGGTGCATACGGTGCTGGCGAGACAACCCAGGACCAGCCAGTGCTTGAAGAGGGGAGTGTAGATGATGAGGTCCTTGACCCATCATGGCGACAGCCACAGGAAGGTGGTGGGAGCAGCTCTGAGGAAGAGATTCCCCGAACGGCCAAAACAGGAGGAAGAGGGCAGGGGCAGACTTGGTTGCCTGTAGCCTCCACTTTGGCACCCGTGAGGAGCAATCCTCTTCCAAAACACAAAACGGGCGCTCCCAGGACTTGCAGTGCGTGGTCTTTTTTTGACACAGTTGCAGATGACATTTGCTTTGTCAAATGCAAGCTGTGTCATCAGAAAGTTAAACGAGGGAAAAATGTGAGCAACATCAATACCACAAATATGTGGAAACATGTGCGTACCAAGCACGAGGTGGAGTTACACAGACACACTGAAGATGTAGGCCAACCTTCAGCAGCACCTACCACCTCTTCAGCTCGTGTTGGGGCCTCTTCCTCCAGATCACACATAGCTGGCTCGGCTTCTTCACTGGAACGCCATGGAAGAACCACTGCCACTGTTGTCCAGAGACCCAGTGAAATTCCACCCACTGAACCATGTTCTCAGTCATCATCACACTCCCAGGCCACTCACCAGCAATCGGTAGCACAGGCATGGGAGAAAAAGCGGCCATACTCGGCAAACCATCCCCGAGCACTGGCTCTGAATGCCGGCATTGCCAAACTACTGGCCCTTGAGATGCTGTCATTCAGGCTGGTGGAGACTGACACCTTCCGGAACTTGATGTCATTGGCAGTTCCACAATACAATGTGCCCAGCCGCTTTTATTTCAGCAGGCAAGCCGTCCCTGCGTTGCAAAAGCATGTGGAGGGAAAAATTAAAAATGCGCTACTAAACGCTGTCAGTAGCAAGGTCCACCTGACCACCGATGCGTGGACCAGTAGCCATGGACAGGGACGATACCTTTCCCTCACTGCCCATTGGGTTAATGTTGTGGAGCCGGGTACAGATCTGGAGAGTGGCTCTGTACGTATTCTGCCAACTCCAAGGATTGCGGGAATGCAGTCTGTACATATTGAGTCCTACTCTAGTTCCTCGGAATCAGCACTGCATGAGCCTGTTAGGACAGATATGAGCACAGGTGTGGCCAAACGTCAACAGGCCGTACTTAAATTAATTTCTTTGGGGAATCAGAACCACACAGCACAGGAGCTCTGGAATGCCATCAAGCAGGAGAGCGATGTGTGGTTTGTGCCTGCGAATCTCCAGCCAGGTTTGGTAGTGAGTGACAATGGCCGAAATCTAGTTTCAGCTCTGGGCCTAGGCAACCTCACTCACATACCATGTCTGGCACACGTGCTCAATTTGGTCGTGCAGAGCTTTCTGAGGGACTATCCTGATCTTGATGCACTGCTGCACAAGGTTCCCCTAGAGTGTGCTCACTTGCGGTGTTCCAGCAAGGCAAGATCTCGCATTGCAACTCTGCAACGCCGATTCCGCCTGCCCGAACATCGCATCATATGTGACCTCCCCACCAGGTGGAATTCAACGTTACATATGTTGGAGCGTTTGTGTGAGCAGCAGGCAGCAGTAATGGAGTACCAGCTGCATCAGGCGCAAACAAGTTGCACTGTGCGCCGGTCACACTCCACCACCACTGAGTGGGCCACTATGAGGGACATCTGCCAAGTTTTGCGTGCCTTTGATGACTCCACGCGGATGGCCAGTGCAGATGATGCACTAGTCAGCATGACTGTCCCCCCTATCTGTCTCCTTCAAAAAACCTTACAAGCACTAAGTGAGGAGGTTTTTGAAGAGGTCGAGGATGAGGAGTCAGAAATGCCATCTGCTTCTGGCAAGTCTGCGCAACGTGGTTCCACACAAAGGCCTAGGCAGGGGACACTTAGTGAGGAGGATGATGAGGAGTCAATGGATGAGGAGGAACACATCTCTCCAGAGGAGGGAGGTACACAAGGCTCTAGTAGTCAGTGTGTACAGCGAGGGTGGGGTGATGCTGAGCAGGCTGAGATGCTGCCTCAAGCTGGGGACAGCATTTCCGGTCCAGTTGGCAGTCTGCAGCGCATGGTTGATTTCATGCTGCAGTGCTTGTTAAATGACCGTCGCATCGCCAACATTCTCCACACGGCTGATTATTGGGTGTACACCCTCCTAGATTCTCGCTACTGGGACAACTTACAAAGCCTCATACCACAGTTGAACCGGGAGCGTAAAATGCAGGAGTACCAAGAAACACTTGTGCAGGCCATCATGTTCTCCATTCCCCCCCGCAAGTGTTGCTGGTAGTGCTTTTCAAAGCAGCCATGTGGGTAGAGGCAGTGGAGGAAGCTCTGCACAAAGAGGTAGAAGAGGTAGTGCCGCAGGACAAGGTAAGGCCAGTATGGCCCAAATGTGGAAAAGTTTTGTGGGACCGCCACAAACGGCTACACCATCAAAGACGGCTCCAGTCAGCAGGAGGCAACGTTTCCATCAGATGGTGACAGACTACTTGTCTTGCCCTGTTAGTGTACTCCCAGACGCCTCTTCCCCGTTCAAGTTTTGGGTCTCTAAGCTGGATACATGGCCAGAGCTTAGCCAGTATGCATTGGAGGTGCTGGCTTGCCCTGCTGCCAGTGTATTATCAGAACGTGTCTTTAGTGCTGCAGGTGGTGTGGTAACAGACCGACGCACGCGACTATCCGCCGATAATGTTGACAGGCTTACTTTTGTGAAAATGAACAAGGCCTGGATCTCACCTGAATTTGCCAGTCCTCTTCCAGAACAAATAATTGGCTGGCAACAGGATCCAGGTCTCCTGTTGTGTTCATGTTTCTATGACCTGAACTGTAACTCCTGGGCTACAACAACGCCCGTTGTTGCTCAGAAGTGCTGTCCACACAGGCAAAACACTCACTCATGTGTAAGTGGGGTTTGGTAACGTCAGCTGATCCCCTGCTGTGTGTACGTCAAACTCTCCTGCTGCCTACAACTTCTGACTACCTCTGATTTAATATGTTCTCTGATTTGCCCTCTGTCTCCACTCTGTTTTGAGTATTTCCTCAGGCCTCCAACACCGCCTGTTTCTGCTCTCAAGTGCCGTCTGCACAATCAACACTTGTTCCTGTGTTACCATGGTCCTGTAACATCAGCTGATCTCCAGAGGTGAGTCCGGCAATGTCTCCTGCTTTGTCTACATTCCCACTACTTGTAGTGGAAAAGTGGACAGAGCAGGAGACATTGCCTGACTCACCTCTAGGGATAAGCTGCTGTTGCCGAACCCCAGTAACACAGGAACAAGTGTTGGTTGTGCAGACGGCATTTCAGAGCAGCAACTGTCGTGTTTGGAAGCCTGAGGAAATACTCGAAACAGAGTGAAGACAGAGGCCTAATTGGAGTACGTTGACAGTTAGTAGTAGTCTAGAAACAGTAGGCCTCAGCCTACTACCTGATTTTCCCTGGGCTCCGACAATGCCAGTTGGTGCTCAGAAGTGCTGTACGCACAGAAAAAACACTCGCTCATGTGTAAGTGGGGTTCGGTAACGTCAGCTGATCCCCTGCTGTGTGTATGGCAAAGTGTCCTGCTCCCTCCAAACTCTAAGTGCCTCAGATTTACACCTGGCTCCAAGTAGGCCTCGGCCTACTACTTGATTTTCCCTGGGCTCCGACATCGCCAGTTGGTGTTCAGAAGTGCTGTACGCACAGAAAAAACACTCGCTCATGTGTAATTGGGGTTCGGTAACGTCAGCTGATCCCCTGCTGTGTGTACGTCAAACTCTCCTGCTGCCTACAACTTCTGACTACCTCTGATTTAATATGTTCTCTGATTTGCCCTCTGTCTCCACTCTGTTTTGAGTATTTCCTCAGGCCTCCAACACCGCCTGTTTCTGCTCTCAAGTGCCGTCTGCACAATCAACACTTGTTCCTGTGTTACCATGGTCCTGTAACATCAGCTGATCTCCAGAGGTGAGTCCGGCAAAGTCTCCTGCTTTGTCTACATTCCCACTACTTGTAGTGGAAAAGTAGACAGAGCAGGAGACATTGCCTGACTCACCTCTAGGGATAAGCTGCTGTTACAGAACCCCAGTAACACAAGAACAAGTGTTGGTTGTGCAGACGGCATTTCAGAGCAGCAACTGTCGTGTTTGGAAGCCTGAGGAGATACTCGAAAGAGAGTGAAGACAGAGGCCTAATTGGAGTACGTTGACAGTTAGTAGTAGTCTAGAAACAATCTAAAACTGCCACCACGTAGGCCTCAGCATACTACCTGATTTTCCCTGGGCTCCGACAACGCCAGTTGGTGTTCAGAAGTGCTGCACGCACAGAAAAAACACTCACTCATGTGTAAGTGGGGTTCGGTAATGTCAGCTGATCCCGTGCTGTGTGTATCGCAAAGTGTCCTGCTCCCTCCAAACTCTAAGTACCTCAGATTTACACCTGGCTCCAAGTAGGCCTCGGCCTACTACCTGGTTTTCCCTGGGCTCCGACAACGCCAGCTGGTGTTCAGAAGTGCTGCACACACAGAAAAAACACTCGCTCATGTGTCAGTGGGGTTCGGTAACGTCAGCTGATCCCCTGCTGTGTGGACGGCAAACTGCTGCTGCCTCCAAATTCTAACTACTTCTGATTTAAACATTCTCTGATTTGACCTCTGTCTCAAGTATTTCCCCTGACCTCCTACACCGCCAGTTCCTGCTCACAGTTGCCGTCCACACATTCCACATGTGTTCCTGTGTTCCTGGTGTTCTGTTACGTGAGCTGATCCCCCAATGTGTGTCCGACACTGTCTCCTGCGCTGTCCACCTTCCCACCACAAGTGGCGGGAATGTGGACAGAGCAGGAGCCATTGCCAGGCACACATCAGGGGATCTGCTCACATTACAGAACCCCAGTAACACAGGAACACGTGTGGATTGGGCTGACGGCTACTGTGCGCATAAACTGGCGGTGTTGGTGGTCAGGTTAAATCCTGGAAACAGAGTGGAGACAGATGCCTAATTGGAGCACGTTGACAGTCAGTTGTAGTCCAGAACCGATATAAAACTGCCACCAAGTAGGCCTCGGCCTACACCATGATGGTCCCTGGGCTCCAACAACGCCAGTTGGTGCTCGGAAGTACTGTCCACACAGAAAAAACACTTGTTCATGTGTCACTGGGGTTCGGTAACGTCAGCTGATCCCCTGCTGTGTGGACGGCAAATTGTCCTGCTCCCTCCAAAGTCAAACTACCTCCGATTTACACCTGGCTCCAAGTAGGCCTCGGCCTACACAATGATGGTCCCTGAGCTCCAACAGCGCCAGTTCACAGAGCACAGTCGCACGAGCACTGCATCCGCAGTTGACAGTGTTGCAAACGAGGTGTCCCCCTATCGATCAGCTAGTGGAAAGCGTCAGCAGGCTGTGTTGCAGATGATGTGTTTGGGCGACAGACACACCGCGGAGGTGCTGGCCGAGTACTTTCAGCGACAAACTGAGTCATGGCTGGGCAGTATACATCTTGAGGCAGGCAAGGTAGTTAGTGATAACGGCCGTAATTTTGTGGCAGCCATAGCCCTTTCAAAACTCAGCCACATACCTTGCTTGGCTCACACCTTGAACCTGGTGGTGCAGTGCTTCCTCAGCAATTATCCGGAGTTAACAGCCCTGCTCCAGAAGGTGCGAAGACTGTGCGCGCACATCCGCCGGTCGCCTGTACACTCCATTCGTATGCAGAAGCTGCAGCGATTGCTCCACCTTCCCAACCACCGCCTCATTATCGACATTGCAACAAGGTGGAACTCCACCCTGCACATGGTTGAGCGGCTGTGCGAACAGAGGCAGGCCATAATGCATTTGTGGGAGGATACACGGTCAGGCACTTTGAGAGCAGACATGGAGTTGACAGATGTGCAGTGGTCGAAGCTGAAAGACCTCTGTAAAGTCCTTCAGTGTTTTGAGGAATGCACACGGCTGGTAAGCGCAGACGACGCCATCATAAGCATGAGCATCCCACTTATGCGTCTGCTCATGCAAACTTTGACGCACATTAAGGAGCAGGCGTCTGCAGCCGAGGATGATGAGGAAGAGGAGGAGGGAAGCCTTGATGACAGTCAGCCATTGTCTGCTCCAGGAAATCTCCTTGACGAGGTGGAGGAAGAAGAGGAAGAGGAGGAGGAGGATGATGATGGGGATGATTATTTAGGGGAGGAGAATGCTTCTCGTGGGGCAAAAGAAAATGTTGGCGTGGCAAGGTCTGGTACAGAGTTTGTGCGTGACTGGAGGGATGTGGATTTGCCAGAAAGTGCTCCTCCACCCAGCACTCGCAGTGCATCATTGACACCGGGAACATTGACCCACATGTCAGATTATGCCTAGCAGATCCTAAAAAGGGACCCCCGCATTGCCAAAATGATGAACGATGACGACTACCTGGTTGGACAGCATCCTGGTTCCACGCTATAAAGGCAAATTCCAAAACATCATGCCACAGGAGAACCTTGACCTAATATTGGCTACTAAACAAGCAACTCTGGTTAACCGGTTGGTTGAGGCATTCCCAGCACACAGCAGCGGTGATGGTTCTCACACGAGCCGTACGGGCCGGGGGCAGCTTGGCAGAGGTGTTCCTGGTGCACACAGCAGAAGTGGCGTTGGAGACAGGGGTTTCATGACAATGTTGTGGACTGATTTTTCACGGACCGCTCACACAACTGGTAATACTGCATCGATGGAAAGTGACAGGAGACAGCAGTTGTCAACTATGGTTAACAACTACTTTTCCTCCCATATCGATGTTCTCCCACACAGGTCATTCCCCTTTGACTATTGGGCCGCTAAACTGGACACCTGGCCTGAATTGGCACAATATGCCTCACAGGAGCTCGCTTGCCCAGCTGCAAGTGTGCTATCGGAAAGAGTCTTCAGTGCAGCTGGATCAATCCTGACAGAAAAATGGACCCGTCTGTCAACCCAAAATGTGGATGATCTAACCTTCATTAAAATGAACCATGCATGGGTTTCCAAGGATTTTGTCCCACCTTCCCTTGATGACACATAGGTTGCCAGAAAAATGGCTTGCTTTGGTCCTCCTCCTATTCCGCGAACTTGACCTATTTCGCCTTTTGCAGCAGCTGAATGACCCACATCTACATATGCCACTTTGTAAACCTCCCTAAGTGGGCGCCCCCCCCATGGCCGGGGTCACCACCTAGCGTACAAAACCGTGCGAGTGCCGTTGCCCTGGACAGGTGGGTAGGCTGACTCGGGCGCGGGCACTAGCATAGGGTCCCTCATAGTGCAATCAAGTGTCTCTGACAGTGGTGGTGCACACCCGCCGTCAGACACACCGCCGTACTATGAGGGGCCCTGTGCCAGTGCCATCTCCAACGAGTGGGCCCCCCCCGCTTGCTCAGGATCACAGCACTTGCAAAGTTGAAATACTTACCTCTCCCTGCTCCACCGCCGTGACATCTTCCGCGTTTCCTGACAGTGACATTCTGGCCAGAGAGCACGATGACATCACATCTGTAAGCCCTCTGCCTAAACAGTCCAAGTGCAGTGAGATGGAAGATGGGGATGACGAGGAGTCCAGACTAGTACACGGATTCCCTAGCGAGGAGAATTATTTAATTGTTTTCAATGTTGGGACAGCTATTTTTGGGGGGCACTATACTCTGGAGAATGATATATGAGGCCCACCATACACTGGAGCATTGTAGGGCCATAGTCGCAGGGCAGATGAAAGAGTGGGTAGATGGTGTGCAGTGCAGGATGTAGCAGAGCCGTGCACCAGGCGCTGGAGAAAGATGACAGACACAGTCATGCAGTTCCTTTACCTGTACTTGGTAAGTGCCGTCCAGGACCCAGAGTACAGATGGAGAAGGAGTTGGTCAGCCTGGAAGCAAATTTGGAATTCTCTCTCTGCAGATAGGTAGTGTGGCATCTGTTCTAGCGCTTATCTGAGGTACTCGCTGTACTGAGTTCACTGAAGTTCCCCCTGTTGACTCTCTTTTGGAACTTTCTCGTATGGCAGGCAGGCAGCCATAGCCTTTTCCTTCTGGCTCACACATGTCACTGCTGGGGCCTCCGAGCCTTAGTTGGGAACAGAGCAATTACAGTTGCTACTTCCTCTGGTTTCGGCTGCAGGAACGTCAGTGTGCCTACAAACTCGGAGACCGGAATCCCGACCATGAGCTCCAGCTAGGAGTGAGCCTTAACTCTGCTCATCCTCCAGCTCCCCTTCTCATGTCCACACACTTCCCCTTCCCTTCACAGACTGCCCTAACTTACCTCCTCCCAACCACAGAGAGCAGCTCCTCAGCAGTCAGGTTCAGAGGTCTCCCTGCTGGCCTGGAGTGGGAACTGTGTTGTGTGTTGGTTTAATGTAACTGCTAGAGAGATCCTTCATTGCTCCCAAGCATGACATCACACTCCCTAGGAGGAAGGTAATGCCACTGTGGCGACCGTACTCCTGGGGGCGCCACAATTGCACTGATGCCCAGCCATTCCTAGATGATTCTGCTGATACATTGACCCAGACCACTACATTCCCCTCGCACTCTACATAGCCAGAATCTAACCCTGATGAAACTCAGGTTCCCCTTCCCGCATACTATACCACCTTACACAGTGACAAAGAGGAAGGTGCAGATGAAAGTGCAGGTTCCTTGAGCAGGTGGGGGGTCATACTCATGGGCAACGGCACTGGCACAGGGCCCCTCATAGCACGCAAGAGTGTCTCTGCCGGTGGGAGGGCCCATCACCCGCCGTCAGACACACCGCCATACTGAGGGGCCCTGTGCCAGTGCCGTCGCCAACGAGTGGGCCCCCCCTGCTTGCTCAGGATCACAGCACTTGCAAAGTTGAAATACTTACCTCTCCCTGCTCCACCGCCGTGACATCTTCCGCGTTTCCTGACAGTGATATTCTGATCAGAGAGCGCGATGACATCACGTCTGTATGCCCTCTGCCTAAACAGTCCAAGTGCAGTGAGATGGAAGATGGGGATGACGAGGAGTCCAGACTAGTACAGGGATTTCCTAGCAAGGAGACTTATTTAATTGTTTTCAATGATGGGACAGCTATTTTTGGGGAGCACTATACTCTGGAGAATGATATATGAGGCCCACCATACATTGGAGCATTCCAAAGGTGGACATCAGACACTGGAGCAGCATTTACAGGGCCCATTATGCACTGGAGCATTGGAAATGGGGCCCATTATATATGGAGCATTATTTGGGCCCATAAGACATTGGAGATTCATCCATGGGAACTAACATATACTGTAGCATTATGTGGAGCTCATCATATACTGTTTCAAACATTATATGGGACCAATGATTCTGCAGATTCTGTATGGAGAAATGTATGGGCCTATTACTTTGTATGGCGCACTATGCGGTGGCCATAATACTGTATGGAGTAATATACTGTCCATTTTTGGAGCTAATGGAGACTTTAAAATGGATATCAGTCATGAGATGTAAGAAGTGAAGTATTTTTCATTGTACTATACCGCTATTTCTCTGCCGTATCAGAGGGTCATGAATTGTGGTATGTGTTAAAGGAGCCCAGTGACACTCTTTTGCCCAGGACCCTTGAAAATCTGAAGCCAGCCCTACCCCCCCCCCACAACTTTAGCCAAATAACTCCCAGTTTTCAATGCCTAACTATTATTATAACGTAAATTAAGGTTGACAATCTTATGTACTAAGAATTGATGTTTTTGGCATTAAAATGGGCACTGTAGGTGTGTTTCCTGTCCTCCACTCCCTGCCGACCTTGGTTTCTCGTTGACTTGCATTGGGTTTCGTGTTTCAGTCTGCCTTCGACTTTTCACGATAATCGGCCGATTGCGTTTGACTCGACTTTTGAGAGTCGGGTTTCATGAAACCCGACTCGACCCGAAAAAAAGGCAAAGTCACTCATCTCTAGTAATACAGTCAAAAACTAAAGTAAAACTAACATCAACAGCAGAGCTTCCCTCCCAACAAAATGGCGAACATATAACTTCACACTATCGCGATCTGCTGTCAGGCTAGTGTAAAGTCCTCCTTTATATAAACAATAAGTCCATTTCTGTTGCATATGCAAACAAAAACTACGACTCATTTTTAAACAAATCAAACTTCTGTGAAAATCTCTATACATAAATCTGAATGTGTGTGTGTGTATCACCAACCAATCACGAAGCAGCAGAGTGGGACACCAACCAATCACGAAGCAGCAGAGTGGGACGTGGGTGGAGAGCAGGGCTGAGGATAGATACAGCAGGACAGTGCATGGAGAGCGGGGCTATGAGGAAGACAGTGTTCTGGACAGGGACCAAATAGTGCCAGCACCCTCCCAGCACTGTCCTGGCTCAGTCGGTGCTCCCCTTCGCCAACTGCGCTATCCCCCCTCTCCGCTGCAGCTTCCCAGCCTAAATTTAGTCCCCAGCTTCTACTGCGGCCTACTACAGTGCTAGGCCACGGCACCGCAGGCCGCCCAATCATATGCGCTGCAGCTCCGCCCACTCCGACAAGTTCCGCCAACTCCGGCCGAACGAACAATCTGCGCACCTCTCTCTCCTGGTCCCAATGTCACCGCGTGTGGTGCATGGAGAGCGGGGCTGTGGAGGAAGGAAGACAGCGGGGCTGTAGAGCAGGGGACTCAAACACGCGGCCCACGGGCCACATGCGGCCCCTGAGGCAGGCGTTTGTGGCCCGCGGTGCACTCACTCCCTGAGGCAGGGGGAAGGCACGCATTCAGGAGCAGCGATGGCATTGGCTGTTCTGTGCGCACACACTGCACAGGACCTGTGATGAGGTCACAGGAGGGAGAGGAGTCAGGGGGTCACATGATCAGGGGCCTCAGTGTGTGCAGGATGGATGCTGCTGTCTGTGTGCTGGTTGTCATGGTACTGGATGAAGGTAAGTTTATGCGTGGGGTCAGGAAAGGTTTACAGGGTGGATGGAGCAGAGCCCTGTGTGTTTGAGGTGTATGGAACGGAGCCCTGTGTGTACGAGGTGTATGGAGCGGAGCCCTGTGTGTACGAGGTGTAAGGAGCGGAGCCCTGTGTGTACGAGGTGTATGGAGCGGAGCCGTGTGTGTACGAGGTGTATGGAGCCCTGTGTGTATGAGGTGTATGGAGCGGAGCCCTGTATGTACGAGGTGTATGGAGCGGAGCCGTGTGTGTACGAGGTGTACGGAGCCCTGTGTGTATGTGTTGTATGGAGCGGAGCCCTGTGTGTTCGAGGTGTACGGAGCGGAGCCCTGTGTGTATGAGGTGTACGGAGTGGAGCCCTGTGTGTACGAGGTGTAAGGGGCAGAGCCCTGTGTGTACGAGGTGTAAGGAGCAGAGCCCTGTGTGTTATGAGCTCATTTTCTCCTTCACCTTTAATGTCCGATGAACTCCCTCTGCTGGTGAAAGGAGGTAGTGAAATTGATTTGGATGGGAAAAACCTGTCATCTGAACAGGTGTAGTGTGATTGGACATCCGGAATCTCTGAGTGGATATAAGGCCGCCGACGCCCTGCTGGGTTGCTGGTGATCCTCTCTGCTCTGAGCTCTGGCCTCCAGTTTAGTCCTGTCTACTAAAGCTAAGTTTTTGCTCTGCTATTGTTCCATGAGATTTTGTCTGTTTACTTAGTGTTTGTGTTCAGCCAGCCCTGGTTGGGACTGGCTGAACTCCATTTTTGTCTCTGATCAGTAGATCTCTTTGCTCTGTTTTCAGATTATACCTGAGTGCTGATATAGTGATTTTGAAGTCTAGTGACTTCAGGGCCTTTTCTATCAGACGTGTTCGACATTATTTTTGGCAGGGTTTTTGCGTGATTGCAGACAGTTGCTTTTCTTTCCTGTCCTATCTAGTTAGTGAGGGCCCCATCGTTTGCTTAGCCTGTCTTTCTGTCTGCGTTTGTGTTTTCATCTGTTTTCACCGTCAATACATGTTGGGGGCTGTCTATTGCTTTGGGGTCTGCTCTGGGGCAGTTTAGATTTCCCCTTTCTTTCTTTAGCATTATTTAGTTCTCCGGCTGTGAACGAGGTGTCTAGGAACACCCCACGGCTACTGTTAGTTGTTGTGAATAGGATCAGGGGTCTGCAATCCGCTAGCTACCAACCTCTCTGATTTTCTGGACTTAGCTTGTATTTTTGTTTTTTCCTCCTCCGGTGACTCATTCATAACAGAATCACCAGCCATACCGAGATTCTAGGGTACTCAATAGCAGGAAATAATTGTAAAAAAAAAAAGTGTCAGAATTTTTTTTTTTTTATGTATATTTTTTCCTCTTTTTCTCTCAGGCTGTAGGAGGAATTTTCTTAATGGAGATTAAGCAATTGTCTGATCGTGTGGAGTAGCTGGCTGCTGAAGTGCGGGGAATTTCCGCCTATCTTGCTCATTCACATGCTGCTGAACCAAAGATTCCTACTCCTGATGTGTTTTTTGGGCATCGGTCTAAATTTTTGAATTTTAAGAATAATTGTAAATTATTTCTTGCCTTGAAGCCTAACTCATCGGGGAGCTCTGCGCAGCAGGTTAAAATTGTCATCTCTTTGCTGCGCGGCGATTCCCAGGATTGGGCGTTTTCTTTGACACCTGATGATCCTATTCTAACTAATGTGGATGCATTTTTTCAAGCCTTGGGGTTGTTGTATGATGAACCTAATGCTGTTGATCAAGCTGAGAAAGCCCTGTTGGCATTGAGCCAGGGTCAGGATTCTGCAGAGTTATACTGTCAAAAATTCCAAAAGTGGGCGGTCCTTACTACATGGAATGATGGTGCCTTGGCAGCTTTCTTTCGGAAGGGTTTGTCAGAAACCGTAAAAGATACTATGGTGGGATTTCCTGTTCCCTCTGGTCTTGATGATTCTATGTCATTAGCCATTCAGGTTGATCGGCGTTTACGTGAACGTAAAAGCACACGAGAAATGTTGCCACCTGTTGAACAAATGTCTGAACCTATGCAATGTGATAGAGTTTTGTCTAGGGCGCAACGTCAGGAGTTCAGAAGACGTAATAAGCTGTGTTTTTTCTGTGGAGATGCCTCTCATATGATTTCTGTCTGCCCTAAACGAGAGAAATGTTTTGCACTCACATTTGCTGTGGGTGGTGTTCAACCTAAGTTTTTTTTTCATGGCCAAGAAAGATGGTTCATTAAGGCCTTGTATTGACTATCGTTCCCTCATCAAAATTACTGTTAAATGCCCCTTCTGTCTTCCAGTGCTTCATGGATGATATTTTCCGGGACTTTGTGGAAACAATTCAAAGAAGTGGGCTGAACCCAATCATAAATGACCTGTTCCTTGGCCGGGTCCATTTCAATAGTTGACAGAGACAAAATAAATCCCAAAAATGAAATCCTCTGTACACCAAAAAGGCATTTCGATCCCTTAACATACAGGGAATTCTCCCTCAAAATCCGGAACACAGTCCGAACATGTTCCAGATGAGAGTCCCAATCCCTGGAAAAGATCAAAATATCATCCAGAGAGATGATCAAAAATTTATCCATAAAGTCCCGGAAAATATCATTCATGAAGCACTGGAAGACAGAAGGGCCATTAGTGAGCCCAAAAGGCATCACCAGGTACTCAAAATGTCCCTCCGGAGTATTAAACACCGTCTTCCATTCATCCCCATGCTTAATGCGAATAAGATTATACGACCCCGTGGGGTCAAGCTTAGTAAACCAGCAAGCACCTTTAACTATGGAGAATAGATCAGAAATCAGGGGTAACGGATACTGATCTTTAACAGTAATTTTGTTGAGGGAACGATAGTCAGTACAAGGCCTTAATGAACCATCTTTCTTGGCCATGAAAAAAAACCCAGCACCCAAGGGTAAAGAGGATGGTCTAATATGACCCTTCTCCAACGACTCCTTAATATAAGATCGCATAGCCTCGTGCTTGGGTACAGATAAATTGAAAAGTCGACCCTTGGGAAATTTACACCCAGGGCTCAATTCAATTGCACAGTCATAACTCCTATGAGGAGGCAAAGACGCAGACCTATTCTCACTAAATACATCATAAAAATCAGCCAAATAGTCAGGAACATCATGCGACTGGGGAGAAGTGGAGAAAACAGGAGCGTCACCAAGAGCACACCGACAACCCCAACTCATCACAGACACAGATTTCCTGGATTTCCTGGATTATGGATTTTCAACCAGGGAAATTCCAGAACAATGGTATCATGCAAATTATGCAACACCAAAAATCTGCAATTTTCTTGATGGTCTGGGGTGACCCGCATTACCACCTGGGTCCAAAACTGAGGTTTATTCTTCACCAAAGGAGTAGCATCAATACCCCTCAAAGGGATAGGCGTCCACAGAGGTGTAATAGGAAACCCACAACGTTTAGCAAAATCCAAGTCCATCAGGTTCAGAGCCGCTCCCGAATCCACAAAAGCCTTAGCGGAAAATGTGGACAGGGAGCAGATCAGAGTAATTGCCAGAAGAAACTTAGGTTGAACACCACCCACAGCAAATGTGTGTGCAAAACGTTTCTCTCGTTTAGGGCAGACAGAAATAATATGAGAGGCATCTCCACAGAAAAAACGCAGCTCATTACGCCTTCTGAACTCCTGACTCTGTGCCCTAGACAAAACTCTATCACATTGCATAGGTTCAGAAATTTGTTCAACAGGTGGCAACATTTCTCGTGTAATTTTACGTTCACGTAAACTCCGATCAACCTGAATGGCTAATGACATAGAATTGTCAAGACCAGAGGGAACAGGAAATCCCACCATAGTATCTTTTACGGTTTCTGACAAACCCTTCTGAAAGAGAGCTGCCAAGGCACCATCATTCCAGGTAGTAAGGACCGCCCACTTTTGGAATTTTTGACAGTACGACTTTGCAGAATCCTGACCCTGGCTCAATGCCAACAGGGCTTTCTCAGCATGATCTATAGCATTAGGTTCATCATACAACAACCCCAAGGCTTGAAAAAATGCGTCCACATTAGTTAGAATAGGATCACCAGGTGTCAAAGAAAACGCCCAATCCTGGGGATCGCCGCGCAGCAAAGAGATGACAATTTTAACCTGCTGCGCAGAGCTCCCCGATGAGTTAGGCTTCAAGGCAAGAAATAATTTACAATTATTCTTAAAATTCAAAAATTTAGACCGATCCCCAAAAAACACATCAGGAGTAGGAGTCTTTGGTTCAGCAGCATGTGAATGAGCAAGATAGGTGGAAATTCCCCGCACTTCAGCAGTGAGCTGCTCCACACGATCAGACAATTGCTTAATCTCCATTAAGAAAAAAAAAAATTCCTCCTATGGCCCCAGAGAAAAAGAGGAAAAAATATACATAAAAAAAATTCTGACACTTTTTTTTTTACAATTCCTTCCTGCTATTGAGTACCCTAGAATCTGTGGTATGGCTGGTGATTCTGTTATGAATGAGTCACCGGAGGAGGAAAAAACAAAAATACAAGCTAAGTCCAGAAAGCCGGAGAGGTTGGTAGCTAGCGGATTGCAGACCCCTGATCCTATTCACAACAACTAACAGTAGCCGTGGAGCATTCCTACGGTGGTCCTAGATGCCTCGTCACAGCCAGAAAACTAAATAAGCCTAAAGAAAGAAAGGGGAAATCTAAACTGTCCCAGAGCAGACCCCAAAGGAATAGACAGCCCCCAACATGAATTGACGGTGAAAACAGATGAAAACACAAACACAGACAGAAAGACAGGCAGAGCAAACGATGGGGCCCAACTAACTAGATAGGAAAGGACAGAACAGACGCTGGCTGCAATCCGCAAAAACCCTACCAAAATGTCCCAACACGTCTGATAGGAAAAACAGCCCTGAAGTCACTAGACTTCAAAATCCCTATATCAGCACTCTGATATATTCTGAAGACAGAGCAAAAGAGAATTAACCGATCAGGGACAAAAATGGAAATTCAGCAAAGCCCTAGCCGGGGCTGGCTGAACACAAAACTAAGCAAATCAGTTAAAATCTCATGGAACAATAACAGAGCAAAAACTTAGCTTTAGAAGACAGGAACTGAACTGGAGGCCAGAGCTCAGAGCAGAGAAATCACCAGCAACACTACAGGGCGTCGGCTGCCTTATATCCACTCAGAGATTCCGGATGTCCAATCGCAATCCACCTGTTCAGGTGACTGGTTTCTCCCATCCAAATCAGTTTCATCACCTCCTTTCACCAGCAGAGGGAGTTCATCGGACATCAAAGGTGAACGAGAAAATGAGCTCATAACAAACGGGGCTGTGGAGGGAGAGAGCGGGAGAGCAGGGCTGTGGACGAAGAGACCGGGGCTGTGGAAGAAGAGAGCGGGGCTGTGGAGGGACATCGGGACATGGCTGCGGAGGGATATAACGGGATAGCGGGTGGAGACCGGGGACGTTAAGGAAGACATCAGGACCCATAGTTAGGTACTATGCCCGGGCAACGCCGAGCTCTTCAGCTAGTAGAAAAATAAAACATTTATAACGCTTTCAAGATGAGGAGGAAAAAATGAAAACCAAAAAATGGAATATTGTCCAATTAGGAAGGGAATAAAATCATGGATGATTGTTGTATATCTCAAATGTGGTTTCATTCGCTAACTTTGAAGTAATAGTCGTTCTTCATGTATTGTATAAAAAAACATGTTCAATAATCAGTGAAGTCATGCTCAGAAGTCAATAGGCATGAATATGAGGAACCTATGATTATATATTACTTTAATGCTAAAAAAGAAGGAGAATGAAGGAGTCATCTAAACTTGTGATATTACAGCTTGTTTTGGGGGTATTTGACTCATCATTCGGCCCATCATGGATCCATTATCAATCAATGTACCTTTCCACAAGCCATTTTTTTTCTGGACCAATTGTTGGCCAAATCAAAAAAATAGATCCATGTCCTACATTGATCAGTGCTGCAGATCAAACTTCACAGTCCAAGTCAATGGATCTGTGAAAAAAACGGATAAGACACAGAGGTCATGTCTGCACAACATATTTTACTGCTTAATGCGAGTAAGAAAGTAAGAAATGCATTTCTTCATTTGAAAAAAGCGAACGCAACAAGAGTTGTAATAACTGACACAAGGACCAAAAATGGATCCAGCACATTAGTGATGTATGAGAAGAAAATAGATGTGTGAAGCTAGCCTTACTGGTATTTTTAGTTAAATCTAAGTCTTTGTATCCTGGTGGTAATTTTTGCCCAATTTTACTCTCTATTACTAATTTGCTACCTTTGCCCAGCAATAAATGTCTGAAATCCAATAGATTATTTTATGGCAATAGATAATTTTGTATGTTTTATTATGCCATCACTTATCATCGCTTTATAAGAACCAAGAGTAATCAGGTAACGAGTTTTGCAATCAGCTCAGTTTATTGAAGGCAGCATAGACAAGCACTCGCTATTACAATGCATCTTAAAAATTCAAGTGAAACAACCAGAATAAAACACATTGAACTACTTCTAAATATATGCTATAATGATATCCACTGGGTATTCTGGACCTATAGTCCACCAATCCACTTCAACAATGGTGGCTGTGGCCAGAGTGATGCTTGCTGGAGACATGGGTGTTGGATTTGTGGTGGTGATGAGAATGGTGATGTCCACCATGGTGGCCTCCTGAATGATGTCTTCCTCCAGTGCTGGAGTGTAGAACAGCTGCAGAATGTTGGAAACAAATTAGTTTCACAAATTATTGGATATACAAGTTTTAATAGAAAGTTAAAATGATAATGTTCAATGGCTCATAGCTTTTAAGGTGGAAAGAAATTCATTGTGTTTAACCGACAGCCTAACATGTAGATTAAGATAAAGGCAAAAAACCCATGCTAAGCTCCCCATATTAGGGGAAAATTTATTTCCTGACTCCACATATGGCAATCAGACTGGTTCGATATATTAACATCCCATCACAAAATCTCGTGCCCGTATCCTGTAATATATCCATCAATAAAGACATCCAGGCCTTCCTTGAACTTTTGCAGTGAGTATCCTCTATTTGCAGCTCATTCCGTCATAATAAAAAGAGTAATGGCAAGGAGTGGCATTGGGCATGGTGCACTTTAGGGGTGGCATTAGGGGAAATTGTGTGACCGGCTCTGTTAGCCTCTTGAATGTGTGGCCAACCTGTCTCCTTCTTTCTCAAGTGTGAACTGGGAGCTGAAGAATTCCATATGTCCTAGAAGTGGAACCCACTAGGCATTTATGACAAAAATGTTTCAGATATGAATACTATGAATCTCAAGAGTAGAGGAACCTGACAAGTTGTTCCTCTTGCGATATAAAGATATCAATGGAATTACGGATACTTACATATATTCACAGAGCTGTCACCAGACATCCTGAAACAGAAGATAATTTTTTGAGTTGTATGCTGGTTCTTTACTAACATATTTGTGTCTTGTTTTAAGATTACTATGATATACAATGACAGCATTTTACCATGTAGGCACGTTATGGCTGTACATAATTTTACACATTATACGCTAGTTGAGAAAGAAGACTAAAAGCTGCTATACTACAACGTCATTGGAGATTGTACTGTATTTACCTGCATTCTTCCCCTTCCAGCATTTTCTTGTAAGTGGCGATCTCAATATCCAGAGCCAGTTTGACGTTCATCAGCTCCTGGTATTCCCTCAGTTGGCGAGCCATGTCCTGCTTGGCCTTCTGTAGGGCAGACTCCAGTTCTGCCAGTTTTCTCTTTGCATCTCGGACAGCAGCTTCGCCACGTTCTTCAGCCTCTGCAATGGCAGCTTCCAGGGCAGCCCGCTAGAAATATGTGAAGAATTAGTATTGTTGTTTGGATTCTCAGGTAAAATGTGTTTTTCACTGAATTTTGTTGTTTTTACCTGGGCCTTAGCACATTCAATCTCTCCTTTAAGTCTCTGGATTGTTTGAGTAAGTCCAGCAATCTCATTTCTGCTGCTCTGCAGATCATCTCCATTTCTTCCAGCTGCCATACGCAGCTCATCAAACTGCCGGCCCAAAGAATATGCAAGGTTTAAAAAATCCTTTTATTCCAGACAGAATTGAGTTATGTGCTCATGTTTTATCTTTACCCTTGACTGGTACATGGCTTCGGCCTCAGCTCTGCTCCTGTTGGCAATCTCTTCATATTGGGCTCTGACCTCAGCGATGATGCTGTCCATGTCCAGGTCTCGGCTGTTGTCCATGGACACAACCACTGAGGTGTCTGAGATCTGAGCCTGGAGCTGACTGATCTCCTGTAAAAAAAGAGTAAATGTATATAATATTATATGATACAATACAACTAATAAAGTATTCAATGGTAATTAATCGCAAGTAGCAAACTTACCGCATCATATAAAGTCCTTAAGAAGTTGATTTCATCAGAGAGAGAGTCAGCCCTGGCCTGAAGTTCAGCTTTGTTCATAAAGGCAGCGTCAACATCCTAAGGCACATATATAATTCATAAAATTATATATAACACATAAATATCATATCTACATTTTCATGTTCTCTTAAAGGGGTTGTCCTCGCTTTTTTATTTTAAGAACCCATGTTGTCTTAGAATAAAAACCTATATTCTACCATCCAGTCTCTCACAGCTTCTCTGCATCATACCTGAGTTCATCTTCCAGAGGGACAGCGCATGACGGAGGCAGCCAGTCACTGACTACAGTGATGAATAATCCCTTTTACTGGTTTTAGCATACCATAGTTATTTTTACACTTTTTAGACTTACTCTCTTTATACTGACAAATTCATTCTCTGCTGCTGTGCGACGGTTCAGCTCTTCTTCATAGCTGTAGGGAACACACTATTGGTTAATATCTTGTGTGTGACTTTTTATTTGATAACTTATTTTTTGAAGATCATTCTACCACAAGAAGACAAAGGTAATGAGAATGGCACAAGGAAGGTGGGAGAGGGCCTTGTTAAATATGCACAAAGACTTTAACTTGCTGCTATAAAGTTCATCCATGAATAAAAGTCACTCAGGTATTCTGTAAACTCATGATCCATAAAGCATTTAAATGGCTGACTAGACGACACATCAAAAAGATCTGATCTCTTTGTTGACAATCTTATTCGGGTAAGCCCTATTTTTAATATTGAATGTAATACAATATGGCAACAAATGCAACAACACAGCACCATAGAATTGGATGAATGGCCCAAAAATTAAAATTGAACCATATTATCACTTTTCTATGTGGTATGCAATGGAGGACCACATTGGCAGCAACCAAGGCTGAAGAACAGCCATGCACCCAGACCTCTATCCACTGCTATCTGAATATTTATAGGACAGCATTGTAACAGTGTCTGAATTTTCAATTAGAAAGTTTTACAAAAAATGAATGTTAAAGATTTTAGCTGCAAAAAAATATATTATATTCAAGATGGGAGAATGTAAAGATTAGATCATATAAATTCCATAGTAATGATACTTAATGTTGGGAGAAATACAAACAATTGGACAGTTAGTACCTTCTTCTCAGGTCTTCAACAGTTCTTTCCATGTTGTTTCTCTCTGTGTCCAGCCGAGCTCTCTCACATGCCAGGTTCTCCAGTTGACTTCTGAGGTTGCTGATAAAAGCCTCAAACAAAGGTTCGATCTGACAACGAGCTGTCCTTTGTTCTTGCAGAAGGGACCATTTGGTTTCCAGCATCTTATTTTGCTGCTCTAGAAATCTCACCTTTGCGGGAAAAAAACACATATACGTGAGTTAGTAAATATTATCTAATATTTAGATAATTGTAATCTATGTGACCTGGTAAAATATGATTGTAGTTTCTTCTGTGCCCGTTGGATTCGTTTGTACAGTATTTTGACTTGCCTGGTTTTTCACGTGACCATAAATGGATCCAAGGTACTTGCAACTATGGTTTGAATATTGGGAGATTCCATTAATTTCATTTGGTGTCTTAAGGTAACAGAAACTGAGCAGAACTGGTGTAGGCACTAAATGAGCCTTGCTTACCATCTCCATTTGAAAAAATTTTGGCTCAGATTTTTAATGCCAGTTTTGGAAAATTGAAAGTTGGAGGGATTTTCACATAATTTAAACAAATCCAAATGTGATTTAATACATATGACACATATGAATCTTTGAAAAATTCCGAATATTACTTGTACCAAAGTTTACTCTGTTTTCTATCTTTCCTGTTAATAAATCTACTAAACTTAGAGTCAATGCCCACTATGTGAAGCACACAATCACTTTTATTGAGAAAAGTCAATTTTTTATGTAAAATTGATGCAAGTCACGTCTTGCAACTTTTTTTCATGCAGTTTATGCTAAAAGCAGCAGTTAGAAAAGTAATTCAGTCTGCTGGTATCAATTTTTCATCCATATGAGGGGTGAGCATGGGAATTTGCAAATAATTTTATAATTTCTTTCTGTGAAAAACATACAGCAGCATATCTAAACTTCCAGTTTTTCTTACCTTGTCAATAAAGGAAGCAAACTGATTGTTGAGGCCTTTAATTTGGTTCTTTTCATCATTTCTAACTCTTTGGATGTTAGTGTCAAGCTCCAAGTTAAGTGGAGCCAGAAGACCTATGTTCACAGTCACAGGGGTGATACCTCCACATCCTGATTGTCCTCCAAGACCACCACCCATTCCTCCAAATCCAGATCCATGTCCACTTTTATGTAGACTTCCATATGACATCTTGTGACCCTTGGATCCAATGTTGTGGGCACTTGAGCTGCTGAAGCAATGTTTTGTCTTGTGTCCATGTCCTGTGTGTTTAGAAGAGTGGGATAAGATGCTGTGAGAGCTGGAATGTTTGGGTAAAGCTACGGAACAAGAGCTGAAGTGCTTGTGTCCAGAGGAGGAGAGGATGGAGTGATGAGACATGATGGTTCTTCTTGGAAAGTTAGCTGAAAGAGGATGTGAAGTGCTCAGAAGAAGCCTCTTGACTGCTGTCTTCTACAGCTGTTACATGGAGCTTTTATACTCAAACTGGGTGTTTCCATTCTCAATGCACTATTACTATTGTAGCATCATCAACTTTTATAGAAATCATATAAGCTACACGCCTGTATTATTTAAACTAAATAAAACAGTGTGGGCAAAAAAAGCTTATAAATATGTGTCATGATTTCACTTCTTAAAAGTGCACATAATGGTTGAGATATATATAAAAACTTTCTATTAGCAAGACAGTCTTGGTTGCCCATAGCAATCAATGAATGCTCAGCTTTCACTTCTCAATATTAATTTTATTATTAATATTTTAAATAATACAACACTTGAATTTTAACATTTCTTGGTTTAGTTGAACCTACAAAGATTCTTTTGCCGGCACTGTATAGATAGATAGCTAGATAGAGAAACTGGAGAGCGATACATAGATAAACTGAAGGTAGATATAGATACAGTTGTGGCCAATAGTATTGACACCCCTGCTTTTCTGTCAGATAATACTCAGTTTCTTCCTGAAAATGATTGTGTGGCGCCGCTGAGGCTCAGTCGCCACAGAGGTACTGCACCTTCTCCTAAGGTGTGGTGCCCCACCATCCAGTTAAGTTGGAGGCTACTGACCACGCTCCAACACTCGCACCCCACACAATAGAGTAGTTCAGCAAAACCACATTGCGGCTCCTTGCTTAGAGAGAAGCAGAGCACCTTTGGTGGTTCCCTGCTTGGAACACTAAACGTGCTGGGAGGTGGGTGTTGAGAATACATATAAAAGAGCGGGATGGTTCCAGGATTGAGGTTCTTTGAGGTTCAGTCTGACAGAGGGTCAGTTCAGGCCACTCGGAGAGGAGTGGGGATCCCTGGAAGAGGGATGGAGGAAGGAGTGCTGCGACTGCCTCAGTGAACTGAGCCAGCTGGCACGAGAAAGGAAAGGAGGAGAAAGACATTGAACCGAAGCCTGAGCTTCCATAGAAGGGAAAGACAAGTACAGAACGTAGGAGTAAAAGGGAACACAGAGGACGTGGGTTAGAGGAAGAACCCTGCCTAGAAGCTCTAAGCGCAAGGCCGGGGCCCGGTCCCCAAGGTTGTATGGACACTAATGGTTCTGCAGCAGACACCGGTGGAGTAGTGGGCTGTAAATACACTACTCCCATCAAAAACTTGGGGGCACAACAGCAGCACGGATAGAGAGCCGTGACTCAGGAGTAGAGAGTCCCCGAAGCAGGCTACAGCTGTCTGCCATACAAGTTGAGTTCTTGGGAACATCTGTCAGGAGGAACTCAAGTGTAACTCAGTACTAGGAGATCTTCACATTTAAAGGCGCTATAGAGGAGACGTTCAGAAAGGGCACATAAGTTGGCGGAGTGTTGGAAGGGAGCATTCCTTCTTGCCTGGAGGCTGACTGAGTCCCTGACCCGGAGGACACGGCACAGAAGCGGGCACTCCAGACTGTGAGTAAAGCTTTGGAACTACATGCCCTGGTGTCCTCCATTCCTTCCTGCTTCCGTCCGCCTGGCACTGCTACATCCCCTGCGCCAAACACTACACCATCTAAGTGTCTCCACATCTACACTGTCCTGGGACAACAGCCCTGCCTCTGGAGGGCTATAACATCGTTGCTGCACCACACCATTTGTCCTGGAGGATCTGCATGCAGCGTCGGCTTAACACCTCCCTTGCCGAACACCACAGGTGCCGTCACGAACTATTCATCTAACTACATTCCACCATTCACATCTTCCCCTATTAATTGGGCGCCCAGGGCCACGGACCGGGTCACCACTGACACACGTCCCACTGATACCGGCCCGGTACCGAGTACCCCACAGCCCTGGGAGGGCGACCCAACTGCAAACACAAATTCTTTGGTATTATCTTCATTTAATTTGTCTTAAGTGAAAAAACACAAAAAGAATTGTCCTAAAGCCAAATTGGATATAATTCCACACCAAACATAAAAAAGAGGGTGGACAAAAGTATTGGCACTGTTTGAAAAATCATGTGATGCTTCTCTAATTTGTGTAATTAACAGCACCTGTAACTTACCTGTGGCACCTAACAGGTGTTGGCAATAACTAAATCACACTTGCAGCCAGTTGACATGGATTAAAGTTGACTCAACCTCTGTCCTGTGTCCTTGTGTGTACCACATTGAGCATGGAGAAAAGAAAGAAGACCAAAGAACTGTCTGAGGACTTGAGAAACCAAATTGTGAGGAAGCATGAGCAATCTCAAGGCTACAAGTCCATCTCCAAAGACCTGAATGTTCCTGCGTCTACCGTGCACAGTGTCATCAAGAAGTTTAAAGCCCATGGCACTGTGGCTAACCTCCCTAGATGTGGACGGAAAAGAAAAATTGACAAGAGATTTCAATGCAAGATTTGTGCAGATGTTGGATAAAGAACCTCGACTAACATCCATACAAGTTCAAGCTCATTTGTTTTCCTACCTCCCAATTCATCATTTGCTCTTCGCCCACTCCCAATTTATCATTTGCTGTTCTCCAAGATCATTTAATTAATTCTATAAAATAAGTTTTCTATACTTACCTCTTATGCGATCCCCTGCAGCTCTGCTTCTGGACTGGCTTCCTGGTGCTCTTACATGACAGTGTGTACACTGTCAGCAGCAGGTCACAGAGGAAGCAGAGGGATTCCTTTGGAGCTGCATGGCCATCACAGCCATGAGAGCGCCAAAACTCCCTAAGTCGAAATGTACGCCACTGGTACACGATGCCATGGAGCCTGGTCAGCAGAAGCACAAGAGAGGGGACCCGGTCTAGACCCCTGCACTTTAGTTTTGTTCACTGGGCCCCATACAGCAGTGAAGGCAGTAATGCCCTGATGTCAGCCCTGCTTGGCAACACCACTAGATGTTCCACATGGTTCAGGCTCCTCAGCCTGGATCACTTAATCCTCACCCTGATCCTTCTTCCTCCCAAAATGTTGAATCACAAAAGACTAGTGATCCCACACTAGGATACTCCAAGGAGCTCTTTGCAACATAATTTCTTGATTGTGGTCTCTCAACCTGCATGCTCCAAGAGAGACAGAAGAACACTGTTTAGTGATGCCCAAACCTTACAGCAGCCACAGCCACAAGAACATGACAGAAGGAATGGCAACTTTTGGATAACGAGGAAGATGGTGATGAGACACAGTTGCCGCTAAGTCTTGTTGTTGTTAAGTCACGAGCTCAGGAGAACCAGGGTGTGGTGGTGGAAGACGAGGTGGAGGATGACAAAGTCATTGACCCAAACTGGGAATCTGGCATGCAGAGTGAGGTCAGCAGCACTGAGTGGGAGAGATCAGCAGCACAAAAAGGAGAGGCAGTTGGGTGACCAGAGGGAGAAGGTGGGACACTGTTCTGCAGAGCAACCAGTGCCATGCCAAGAAGAGCAGGGGCATTACCATTAACAACCTAACCACCACCATCATGATCAGGCACATGTCATCTAAGCACCAGAATCAGTGGTCTGAATGCAAACGCCTGTGATTGGTGACATCGGGTAACACCAGTGCCGGCTCCATGATTACATTGACCTGGGGTGAAAGAATCTCAGTGAGCCCCTTTATTACATACGATTCATAATGCACAAATATGATGGAAAAATATAGGCATACAACACAGGTTCCATCCTGCCCCCTCATCCTTCACATTTAAAGACATGCACACACATACAGTACGCAGACATACACACACATACAGTATGCAGACATAAACACACATACTGTACAGTATGCAGACATAAACACACATGCAGTACGCAGGAATGCACACACATACAGGATGCAGACATGTACACACTTTAGATGCATCAACCTCAGCAATAAATAGTTGAGAAATATCGGGTTGAATGAGTACAGGAGTAGTGAAAAAGCAATTCTTCAGATAATAAAATGCCTGATGGGTGCAGTTGGATCACCTTGAGAAGTCCTTTCTTTGTCATGTCATTGAGGGATTTGACAAGAAGTTTTTGATAAATTTTCTATAGCGGTTAGTAAACCCCGAAAATCATTGTTATGCTTTCATATTTTCTGGCAGAACGCATTCCAGAACTGAACGGACCTTATCAAGGTGTCACACACAGTATAGGACAGACTAAGTGCAGCATAAAGTGATAAAGGAAAGGGAACCAAACACTATGGAAGGGTGAAGTGCAGACCCCTAGACTGATCTAATGTCACCCTGTCTGTCCTACCATCTCGATATAGGTTTCGCACCTGTCACCAAGCAGGATACCTAGTTCCTGTGTGCCCCTAACAATAAGCCCTGTGCCAGGAAGGACACAATGAACACTAGTCAACCCACTAACACTAAAGATAGTAAGGATAAATGCAACCAGTGGGACACTTAGTTTGGGTAGACTCAGAGAGAAATTCCAACGTCCTCCAAACTCCTAGAGGACACCAGCAGACTGCTACAGCTCCAAGCTTCAACAGAGAAATGCAAACAGGTAAGCTATAGACTGGACCAAGGTGAGTGATTGGACATGGTATATCTTGATTTTTCTAAAGCGTTTGATACCGTACCACACAAGAGGTTGGTACACAAATGGAGAATGCTGGGTCTGGGGGAGAATGTGTGTAAATGGGTAAATAACTGGCTTAATGATAGAAAGCAGAGGGTGGTTATCAATGGTATATTCTCTAACTGGGTCGCTGTGATCAGTGGGGTACCACAGGGGTCGGTGTTGGGACCTATTCTCTACAACATATTTATTAATGATCTTGTAGAAGGTTTAGACAATAAAATATCGATATTTGCAGATGATACAAAACTATGTAAAGCAATCAATACAAGAGAAGATAGTATTCTGCTACAGATGGATCTGGATAAGTTGGAAACTTGTGCCGAAAGGTGGCAGATGCGGTTTAAAAGTGATAAATGTAAGGTTATACACATGGGAAGAAAGATTCAATATCACTATTACACACTGAACAGGAAACTATTGGGTAAATATGACATGGATAAGGACTTGGGGATCCTAGTTAGTTATTATTATTTTTATTATTATTATTTCTTTATATAGCACCATTGATTCCATGGTGCTGTACATAAGAAGGGTTACATACAAATTACAGATATCACTTACAGTAAACAAACTTACAATGGCAGACTGATACAGAGGGGAGAGGATCCTGCCCTTTTGGGCTTACATGCTACAGGATGGTGGGCAAGGAGACAGTAGGTTAGGGGGTTGCAGCAGTTTCAGTGTTGGTTGAGGTGATATCTCCGGTAGTGGTGAGGAGGTAGTGGGGTCATTGCAGGCTGTAGGCTTTCTTGAAGAGGTAGGTTTTTAGGTTCCATCTGAAGGATCCGAATGTGGTTGATAGTCAGACATGTTGGGGCAAAGAATTCCAGAGGATGGGGGCTATTCGGGAGAAGTCGTGAAGGTGGTTGGATGAGGAGCGAATAAGTGTGGAGGAGAGAAAGAGGTCTTGGGAGGATCGGAGATTACGTGAGGGAAGGTATCGGGAGATTAGTTCAGAGACATATGGGGGAGACAGGTTATAGATGGCCTTGTAGGTCAGTATTAGTAATTTGAACTGGACACGCTGAGGAAATGGAAGCCAGTGAAGAGATTTGCAGAGGGGAGAAGCGGAGGAGTAGCAGGGAGAGAGATGAATTAGTCGGGCAGCAGAGTTAAGGATGGACTGGAGAGGTGTGAGGGTGTTAGCAGGGAGACCACAGAAAAGGTTGTTGCAGTAGTCGAGGCGGGAGATGATGAGGGCATGCACAAGCATTTTAGTAGATTGAGGGTTGAGGAAAGGACGGATTCTGGAAATATTTTGAGCTGGAGGCAACAGGAGGTAGAAAGAGCTTGGATATGTGGTTTGAAGGACTGGGCAGAGTCAAGGGATACACCGAGGCAGCGGACTTCCGGTACTGGGGAAAGCGTGATGTCATTAATTGTGATAGATAGGTCAGGTACGGAAGATCTGTGAGATGGAGGAAAGATGATGAGTTCGGATTTGTCCACATTGAGCTTGAGGAAGCGAGAAGAAAAGAAGGAGGATATGACTGATAGACACTCCGGGATTCTGGACAGGAAAGAGGTGACGTCTGGGCCAGAGAGGTTGTGGTGCTAATAAAAATATGGATATCTTATAGCCTACATATTGTAATATATTGATTAGTCCATATTGAAATTAACCTGTAATGTCAGCATTAGAAGGCCCCATATCCAGTACCAGAGTTCATGGGGTCAGACCTGCAATGGCTATTGAAATGCAGCCTGTGTGCTGAGTATACTGAAAGACAATGCTTGTTGAAACAATATGTTTAATCTGGATTACTGGAAAGGATTAACCTTTGTGTACGCTGTTGACTTACTTGAATTTTAAGATCAGTGAATGGTGCAGTATATTGACAAGACATAATCTGATATTTGTGTCATATGGAGGTTAAAAGTGGACTAGGCATATAGACTAGAGTTGAGCGACTTTTGCTTTTTTAGGGTCGAGTTTCGTTTCATGAAACCCGACTTTTCCAAAAGTCGGATCGAGCAAAATCGGCCGACTATAGGGAAAAGTCAGGGGTCCGACCGAAATATGAAACCCAATGTAAGTCAATGGGGAATTAAAGTCGGCAGTGAGAGGAGGACAGGAAACACACCTACAGTGCCCATTTGAATGCCAAAAGCGTCAATTCTTCTTACTTAAGCTTGTCAACCTTAATTAACTTCATAAAACTAGTTACGCACTGAAAAATGGGGGTTATTTGGCTAAAGATGTGGGGGGTAGGGCTGGCTCCAGGTTTTCATGTGCCCTGGGCAAAAGAGCGCCCCTTTAACACATACCACAACTCATGATGCTCCGATACGGCAGAGAAATAGCGGTATAGTACAATGAAAAATACCTCACTTTTTACATCTCATGACGAGGCCCATCTATTTCTCCATACAGAATCATTGGTCCCATATAATGTTTGAAACAGTATATGATGAGCTCCACATAATGCTACAGTATATGTTGGTCCCCATGGATGAAGCTCCACTGTCTTATGGGCCCAAATAATGCTCCAAACACAATGGGCCCCATTTCTAATGCTCTAGTGTAGAATGGGCCCTGTAAATGCTGCTCCAGTGTCTGATGTCCACCTTTGGAATGTTCCAGTGTATGGTGGGCCCCATCTATCATTCTCCAGAGTATAGTGCTCCCCAAAAATTGCTGTCCCAACATTGAAAACAATGAAATAAGTCTCTTGTACTAGTCTGGACTCCTCGTCGTCCCCATCTTCCATCTCACTGCACAGTATTTCAACCTTGCAAGGGCTGTGATCCTGAGCAAGCACGGGGGGCCCACTCGTTGGGGACGGCACTGGCACAGGGCCCCTGATAGTACGGTGGTGTGTCTGACGGCGGGTGTGCCGAACCTGCACTTTCATCTGCAGCTTCCTCTTTGTCACCGTGTAAGATGGAACTGTATATGGGAAGGGTAACCTGAGTTTCATCAGGGTCAGATTCAGGCCAAGTAGCGTGCGATGGGAATGTAGTGGTCTGGGTCAATGTACCAGCAGATTCATCGAGCAGTGGCTGGTAGAGTTGAGCGAAATGAGTCGAAAAAATTCAAAAGTCGCCGACTTTTGGCAAAGTCGGGTTTCATGAAATGAAACCCGACCCTAGGATGAGGTCGGCCACGAGGTCGGCGACTTACGCGCCAAAATCGCGTTTCAAAAGTTTGTTTTGTGCTCTTTTTCAGCCAATCAGGATCCACGGACACTGTGGGCAACGTGATGACATAGGCACGGGTCACCACCATCTTTCAGAAGGGCATGCAAGTGATTGGCTTGCTTTGGTGGGCGTCACAGGGGGTATAAAAGGGCGTGCACGCCGACCGCCATCTTACTTCTGCCGATCTTAGTATAGGGAGAGGTTGCTGCTGATTCTGTAGGGAGAGCGTTAGGCAGGGAAGAAGACAAAAAAACTGCTTCTGCTGCTAGCGATTTGGCCTGCACAACACACCAGTCACTGTGTGTGCAGTGCAAGGGGAGGCTATATAGTGGTGTATCAGTGGTGTTGGTTGTTGGACTGCCTTCTAAGGCTTCCTGACATTCCTGCATTGCTGTTTACCCACTGCTCCGCAAACTGCTTTTTTAAAAGCAATCCCAATTTTTTTTTTTTGTCCTGCTGAGAAGACAAAAAAACTGCTTCTACTGCTAGCAATTTGGCCTGCACAACACACCAGTCGCTGTGTGTGCAGTGCAAGGGGAGGCTATATCGTGGTGCATCAGTGGTGTTGGTTGTTGGGCTGCCTTCTAAGGCTTCCTGACATTCCTGCATTGCTGTTTACCCACTGCTCCGCAAACTGCTTTTTTAAAAGCAATCCAATCTCCCTTATCCTCTAGTCACTTTTGTCACAGCTGTGCCATCGAGCCTGTCACATAGCGCTCAGATATTCATTGGGCCTCACACAATCCAAAAGTGTCCAGTGTCCAAAAGTGTGTGCAGAGATTCATATCTCCCTTATCCTCTAGTCACTTTGGTCACAGCTGTGCCATCGAGCCTGTCACATAGCGCTCAGATATCAGTGGGCCTCACACAATCCAAAAGTGTCCATCCAGTGTCCAAAAGTGTGTGCAGAGATTCAAAATCTCCCTTATCCTCTAGTCACTTTGGTCACAGCTGTGCCATCGAGCCTGTCACATAGCGCTCAGATATCAGTGGGCCTCACACAATCCAAAAGTGTCCAGTGTCCAAAAGTGTGTGCAGAGATTCAAAATCTCCCTTATCCTCTAGTCACTTTGGTCACAGCTGTGCCATCGAGCCTGTCACATAGCGCTCAGATATCAGTGGGCCTCACACAATCCAAAAGTGTCCATCCAGTGTCCAAAAGTGTGTGCAGAGATTCAAAATCTCCCTTATCCTCTAGTCACTTTGGTCACAGCTGTGCCATCGAGCCTGTCACATAGCGCTCAGATATCAGTGGGCCTCACACAATCCAAAAGTGTCCATCCAGTGTCCAAAAGTGTGTGCAGAGATTCAAAATCTCCCTTATCCTCTAGTCACTTTGGTCACAGCTGTGCCATCGAGCCTGTCACATAGCGCTCAGATATCAGTGGGCCTCACACAATCCAAAAGTGTCCATCCAGTGTCCAAAAGTGTGTGCAGAGATTCAAAATCTCCCTTATCCTCTAGTCACTTTGGTCACAGCTGTGCCATCGAGCCTGTCACATAGCGCTCAGATATCAGTGGGCCTCACACAATTCAAAAGTGTCCATCCAGTGTCCAAAAGTGTGTGCAGAGATTCAAAATCTCCCTTATCCTCTAGTCACTTTGGTCACAGCTGTGCCATCGAGCCTGTCACATAGCGCTCAGATATCAGTGGGCCTCACACAATCCAAAAGTGTCCAGTGTCCAAAAGTGTGTGCAGAGATTCAAAATCTCCCTTATCCTCTAGTCACTTTGGTCACAGCTGTGCCATCGAGCCTGTCACATAGCGCTCAGATATCAGTGGGCCTCACACAATCCAAAAGTGTCCAGTGTCCACAAGTGTCTGCAGAAATTCAAAATCTCCCCTGTCCTATAGACACCTTGTACCTTGTTTTACATTACTATATAGCTTGTTGGATTTTGTCTACATTTCTACCAAAAATGATGAAGGCTGGTGGAAGAGGCCGTGGAATTGGGCGGGGGTTGGCAGCTGGTAATGATGGTGTTGGTGGTGGATCTGATGGTAGTGGCAAGAGCAAAATAGGACCAAATGCAGGAGGTGCTGACCCTGCGTCATCGTCTGGCTACATAAGGCCTCGAACGCTTAGTTTTCTAGGAGTTGGCAAACCGCTTTTAAAGCCAGAGCATCAGGAAAAAGTTTTGTCTTACATTGCTGACTCAGCCTCCAGCTCTATCGCCTCCTCTTCTTCAGTTGTAAAAAGTAAAAGCACTGAGTCGTCATTGGAGGCTCATGTTCATGAACCACACCTTTCCTTGTGTCCTTCACCCCAACCAAGATTGAAGGATGACGCAGGCCATACTACTGATTACTCCATGGAGCTGTTTTCACATACCATGCCTGGATTATCAAGTGAAATGGTGAATTACCCAGGCCAAGATGAATCTGACATGGAGTGCACTGATGCACAGCCGCTGATGGATGATTCTGCTGGTACATTCACTCAGAGCACTACATTGTCCTCGCAGTGTACAGAGCCAGATTCTGACCCTGATGAGACTCAGGTGCCCCTTCCCGCACACTATACCACCATACACGGTGACACAGAGGAAGGTGCACATGACATAGAAGAGGAGGTGATGGATGACCCAGTTGTTGACCCAGATTGGCATCCATTGGGGGAAGAGGGTGCTGCTTCCAATAGCTCAGATGAGGAGCATCCACAGCAGACATCGACATCTCAACAGCTGTTATCTGGCAGGCCCGGAGCACTCCAAAGACAGGTTCCAAACATCAAAAGAGTTGCTGGACAGCTTGTCCAGAGGGTCAAAAGATCACAGCGTGCTAGGCCGCAAAATGTCTGCCAAAGTAGGAAGAGTGCAGTGTGGCACTTTTTTGAACAAAATCCTCATGATCAGGCCAAGGTTATCTGTAAGAAGTGCGCAAAGACCTTTAGCCGAGGGAAAAATCTGAAAAATTTGAATACCAGTTGCATGCTTAGACATTTAACCAGCATGCACTTGCAAGCGTGGACACAACACCAAACCTCAAGTGCCACATGTGCAACTGATCACAACGAAGGTAGTCAGCAACGCTACATTGTTTCCCCCACTGTAAGCCCACCGGTTAGCACAGCAGCAAATGTTGAGGTGTCGTTGCAAGACCACAGCAGTCAGGGAATCCCACTGTTATATCAAAGAAAGACTGATTCTAGGCCATCAGAAAGAACACCAACTCCATCACCATCATCAACCCTCTCTCAGTCCGCCCTGTCCACCGCTACTTCCACCATATGCAGCTCTCAAGTCCAGCTCACCCTCCCAGACACTATGAGTAGGTCAAGAAAGTACTCAGTCTCTCATCCGCATACACTGGGTTTGAACGCCCACATTGCCAAACTAATCTCGTTTGAGATGATGCCCTTTCGGTTGGTGGAAAGCACAGCTTTCCGCGAACTCATGGCCTATGCAGTACCACGCTATGACCTACCCAGTCGCCACTTCTTCTCTCGCAAAGCCATCCCAGCCCTCCACCATCATGTGAAAGACCGCATTGTCCATGCACTCAAGCAGTCAGTGAGCGGAAAGGTGCACCTCACAACTGATGCATGGTCCAGTCGGCATGGCCAGGGCCATTACGTGTCCATCACTGCGCACTGGGTTAATGTGGTGGATGCAGGGTCCACAGGGGACAGCGGTGGTGGGACAGTGCTGCCTAGCCCACGGTATAGGAAACAGTTGGCTGTAGGCGTTCGACCCTCCTCCTCCTCCTCCTCCAGAAGCGAAAGCTCGTCCACAGAGCGCTGTCGTACGAGCTGTCACGTCCGCCATGTCTGCCATGTCTGTTTGTCTCAAGAACTCCTGGAGCGATGTGCATGCGCATGTTTTGTCTGCTGTCCTGCATGTTCGCTAGAGCTGTGTGCAGACTCACCTCATGTCTGAGCTGCAGGATCCCTGCGTTTCTGCTCTGCCTTCTGTGATCTTCTCGTCATGTCTGGAGTCCTTGATCATGTGATGTTTCTTAAGATCCTGCACTGTCTGGTTCTGCAATCATCTCGTCATGTCTAGAATCCCGGATCATGTGTTCTTCCTAGGATCCTGCACTGGTTGGTTCGGTGATCATCTCGTCATGTCTGAAACCCTGATCATGTGACGTTTCCTAAGATCCTGCACTGTCTGATTCTGCTATCATCTCGTCATGTCTAGAATCCCGGAAGTGCCCCCCCTGGTCCTGACCTGGAGGAGGAGGTGCTATGCCCTATATCAGGCCGCCTCTTCCTATGCTCAGGGCCTGATTATTGTGTTGCTTCCCTGCAAGGCTCTGGGTCTGTGGGGTTGCTCCCTCTATTCTGTGCCCTTGCACTTTGCTCTGTAGTGCGTCTCTGCACACGCTCCGTGCTCGTATTCCGCCTTTTGTCTTGTGCCATGTCTTGTGTTGTCTCTCGTGCCATGTTTGTCTTTGCCTTGCTTTGCCTTGTAGTCCTTCTGCTGTTCTTTGTCTTAGTCTGTTTTGCTATGTCTCGCCTTAGCTATGCTTTGACTTGTAGTCCTTCCTGTGTTCTCTGCCTCGCCTGTTTTGCTATGTCTTGCTTTTGCTATGCTTTGACTTGTAGTCCTCCCTGTGTTCTCTGCCTTGCTATTCCTTGCTTTGTGTTCCTCCCTATGGTCTCAGTCTTTGCTTGCTCTGCCTCGCTCTCTCCTATGGTGCTCTGTAGTGCTCCCTGGCACACGCACCATTTCTCCTCTCCTTAGTGCTCGTTTCTTTGTCTAGTCCCAAGGTCTTCCCTTGGCCCGGCTCTGGGCTTCTGCCTACGCTCCGCTGCTAGACTCTGTCCTCTCTCTGACCTGGCTCTGTTTCTGCCTGTATTCCTTGCCTTGTTCCCTGCCTTGTCCTTGCATTGAACCCCGGCGTGGGTTCCCCTTGGCCGTCTCCTGTGCCGTGGTAAGTGCCACGTGTTTGTGTACAGCCGTGTGTACTGGCCAGTGTGGCGTGCCCCCTGCGTGGCTCCTAGCATGCAGCCCTTCCTTGTGCCCTGGCGTGGCTCCTAGCACGCACCCTGCCTTGAACCCTGGCGTGGCTACTAGCACGCACCCTGCCCTGAACCTGGCGTGGCTCCTAGCACGAAGGTTCCTTTGCCCCCTCCTGTGCCTTAGTCGTGCCTCGTGCTGGCGTTACAGCCGTGTGCATTGGCCAGTGAGGTGTGCGTCCCTGCGTGGCTCCTAGCACGCAGCCCTTCCTTGTGCCCTGGCGTGGTTCCCTAAACACGCACCCTGCTTGGATATCTGTCGTGCCTCCTTGCCTGAACCCTGGTTTGCCTGCCGGATGCCCGGAACCTGCCGACCGTTGCCAGAGGTCCGGAACCAGATGACTACGGCCTGATGTCCGGAGCTGACGTCCGCAGCCTGATCCCTGGACCCTGTCGGTTTGCCAGCAGTCCGGAGTCCGATGCCATCTTGCCATTACCTGTGCCTAGGCGTGCCATCTGGCACGTACCATGTTATGGACCTTGGCGTGCCCACGCGCGCACCTTGCACGTTTTGCTTGTTTTCTCTGTATGTGGTCTTGTGTTATTCTAATGAAGATACCTTGCACCTACGTCTAGTCTCGTCTTGCTTCCTGCTTGTCGTCAGACACTCGTCTAGTGTCCCCTGAGCCGGCCGTCTGGTCCCAGCAGTCGTGGTGGCTCACCCCCTTGGTCTTGCCCCTGACACTCCCTGTATAGGGGGTGGATTCTCACAAGGTCAGCTCGCCCTCGGTGGGTGGGTGCCACGACCCAGAGGGTCCACTCAAAAAATGGGCTCAGCAGGAGCTGAGTCCGTCACACGAGCACTCCATCTGCAGCTGCCACTGTTGCACACGATGTGTCCCCCTATCGAGCAGCTAGTGGAAAGCGTCAGCAGGCTGTGTTGCAGATGATGTGTTTGGGCGACAGACACACCGCCGAGGTGCTGGCCGAGTACTTGAAGCGACAAACTGAGTCATGGCTGGGCAGTGTACATCTTGAGGCAGGCAAGGTAGTTAGTGATAACGGCCGTAATTTTGTGGCAGCCATAGCCCTTTCAAAACTCAGCCACATACCTTGCTTGGCTCACACCTTGAACCTGGTGGTGCAGTGCTTCCTCAAAAATTATCCGGAGTTAACAGCTCTGCTCCAGAAGGTGCGAAGACTGTGCGCGCACATCCGCCGGTCGCCTGTACACTCCGTTCGTATGCAGAAGCTGCAGCGATTGCTCCACCTTCCCAACCACCACCTCATTATCGACATTGCAACAAGGTGGAACTCCACCCTGCACATGGTGGAGCGGCTGTGCGAGCAGAGGCAGGCCATAATGCATTTGTGGGAGGATACACGGCCAGGCACTTTGAGAGCAGACATGGAGTTGACAGGTGTGCAGTGGTCGAAGCTGAAAGACCTTTGTAAAGTCCTTCAGTGTTTTGAGGAATGCACACGGCTGGTAAGCGCAGACGACGCCATCCTAAGCATGAGCATCCCACTTATGCGTCTGCTCATGCAAACTTTGACGCACCTTAAGGAGCAGGCGTCTGCAGCCAATGTTGATGAGCAGGAAGAGGAGGAGGGAATCCTTGATGACATTCAGCCATTGTCTGCTCAGGGACCTCTCCTGGACGAGGTGGAGGAAGAAGAGGAGGAGGAGGATGATGATGGGGATGATTACTTAGGGGAGGAGGATGCATCTCGTGGGGCAAGTGAAAATGTTGGCGTGGCAAGGTCTGGTACAGGGTTTGTGCGTGACTGGAGGGATGTGGATTTGCCAGAAAGTGCTCCTCCACCCAGCACTCGCAGTGCATCATTGACATCGGGAACATTGGCCCACATGTCAGATTATGCCTTGCGGATCCTAAAAAGTGACCCCCGCATTGCCAAAATGATGAACGATGACGACTACTGGTTGGCCAGCATCCTGGATCCACGCTATAAAGGCAAATTACAAAACATCATGCCACAGGAGAACCTTGACCTAATATTGGCTAATAAACAAGCAACTCTGGTAAATCGGTTGCTTGAGGCATTCCCAGCACACAGCAGCGGTGATGGTTCTCACACGAGCCGTACGGGCCGGGGGCAGCTTGGCAGAGGTGTTCGTGGTGCACACAGCAGAAGTGGCGTTGGAGACAGGGGTTTTATGACAATGTTGTTGACTGATTTTTCAAATACCGCTCACACAACTGGTAATACTGCATCGATGGAAAGTGACAGGAGACAGCAGTTGTCAACTATGGTTACAAACTACTTTTCCTCCCATATCGATGTTCTCCCACACAGGTCATTCCCCTTTGACTATTGGGCCGCTAAACTGGACACCTGGCCTGAATTGGCCCAATATGCCTTACAGGAGCTTGCTTGCCCAGCTGCAAGTGTGCTATCGGAAAGAGTCTTCAGTGCAGCTGGATCAATCCTGACAGAAAAAAGGACCCGTCTGTCAACCCAAAATGTGGATGATCTAACCTTCATTAAAATGAACCACGCATGGGTTTCCAAGGATTTTGTCTCACCTTCCCCTGATGACACATAGGGTGACAGAAAAATGGCTTGCTTTGGTCCACCTCTTCCTGGTACTTCACCTATTTCGCCTTTTGCATCAGCTGAATGTCCAACATCAACATATGCCACTTTCTAAAACTCCCTAACTGTGCTGCCTCCCCCTCCATGGCCGGGGTCACCACCTAGCGCATGACACCGTGCGAGTGCCGTTGCCCTGGACAGGTGGGTAGGCCGACTCTTGGGCGCGGGCACTGGCACAGGGTCCCTCATAGTGCAATCAAGTGTCTCTGACGGTGGTGGTGCACACCCGCCGTCAGACACACCGCTGTACTATGAGGGGCCCAGTGCCAGTACCGACGCCCACGAGTGGGCCCCCCTTGCTTGGGCAGGGCCCCAGCATTTGCAATCTTTACCTCTCCCTGCTCCTCCGCTGTGTAATCTGGGCCGTCAAAGCTATACTGTGCCTGACACCGTCTGAGCCTGCCTCCTGATGTATAGACATATATTTTGAATGTGTACGCTATCCATACATGTTATCCGGGGATACGGTACCCTTTCTAACCTTTGTGCAATCACGTGCAATCCATACTGGGCCTAACACCGTCTGAGCCTGCCTCCTGAGACATATATTTTGAATGTGTACGCTATCCATACATGTTATCTGGGGATACGGTACCCTTTCTAACCTTTGTGCAATCACGTGCAATCCATACTGGGCCTAACACCGTCTGAGCCTGCCTCCTGAGACATATATTTTGAATGTGTACGCTATCCATACATGTTATCTGGGGATACGGTACCCTTTCTAACCTTTGTGCAATCACGTGCAATCCATACTGGGCCTAACACCGTCTGAGAATGATAGATGGGGCCCAAAATACACTGGAACATTCCAAAGGTGGACATCAGACACTGGAGCAGCATTTACAGAGCCCATTATACACTAGAGCATTAGAAATGGGGCCCATTATGTTTGGAGCATTATTTGGGCCCATAAGACAGTAGAGCTTCATCCATGGGGACCAACATATACTGTAGCATTATGTGGAGCTCATCATATACTGTTTCAAACATTATATGGGACCAATGATTCTGTATGGAGAAATAGATGGGCCTCGTCATGAGATGTAAAAAGTGAGGTATTTTTCATTGTACTATACCGCTATTTCTCTGCCGCATCGGAGCATGATGAGTTGTGGTATGTGTTAAAGGGGCGCTCTTTCGCCCAGGGCACATGAAAACCTGGAGCCAGCCCTCCCCCCCCACAGTCTGTAGCCAAATAACCCCCACTTTTCAGTGCGTAACTTGTATTATGAAGTTAATTAAGGTTGACAAGCTTAAGTAAGAAGAATTGATGCTTTTGGCATTCAAATCGGCACTGTTGGTGTGTTTCCTGTCCTCCTCTCACTGCCGACTTTTATTCCCCATTGACTTACATTGGGTTTCGTGTTTCGGGACGACCCCGACTTTTCCCTATAATCGGACGATCTTGCTCGACCCGACTTTTGGAAAAGTCGGGTTTCACGAAACGAAACGCGACCCTAAAAAACCAAAAGTCGCTCAACTCTAGTGGCTGGGCATCAGTGCACTTGTGTCGCCCCCAGGAGTACGGTCGCCACAGTGGCATTACCTTCCTCCTAGGGAGTGTGATGTCATGCTTGGGAGCAATGAAGGATCTCTCTAGCAGGTTAACTTATTGGGCGGCGTTATTCCCACGAGTCACGACCCTCCAAACAGCGTTCATGAAGGCAAAGTGTTTGTTTTACGTGGGCAGTATGGTTGAAAAGCTGAACCTTAAAGGAATATCCAGAAGGGCACCACCAGGAGTGGAGCCTATGGCGTAATTTGACTAAACATGGGCAACCTCAACCATCCAGCCACAAAAAAGATGCACACATTGCAAGCTTAATTCCGTTAACGAACGAGACTCCGTCATGCCCCGCGGTACGAGTCCGGCTTACTAGAGGGACACGCGAGGCTCTGGCACGAGAGATTGGCCAATAACTGGTGTGTCATGCCCTTACATGTCCATGGCTGCATGTACGCTACACTGAAAAGGCCAGCGTTTGTCGCTTACAGGTGCAGATAACCCGCTGAACAATGTTAGTGAGGGGGATCTGGGATTTCAATTATTACCCGCGAACGGGTAATTTTGGGTTGACAGACGGGTCCTTTTTTCTGTCAGGATTGATCCAGCTGCACTGAAGACTCTTTCCGATAGCACACTTGCAGCTGGGCAAGCGAGCTCCTGTAAGGCATATTGTGCCAATTCAGGCCAGGTGTCCAGTTTAGCGGCCCAATAGTCAAAGGGAAATGACCTGTGCGGGAGAACATCGATATGGGAGGAAAAGTAGTTTGTAACCATAGTTGACAACTGCTGTCTCCTGTCACTTTCCATCGATGCAGTATTACCAGTTGTGTGAGCGGTACTTGAAAACTCAGTCCACAACATTGTCATGAAACCCCTGTCTCCAACGCCACTTCTGCTGTGTGCACCACGAACACCTCTGCCAAGCTGCCCCCGGCCCGTACGGCTCGTGTGAGAACCATCACTGCTGCTGTATGCTGGGAATGCCTCAACCAACCGGTTTACCAGAGTTGCTTGTTTATTAGCCAATATTAGGTCAAGGTTCTCGTGTGGCATGATGTTTTGTAATTTGCCTTTATAGCATGGATCCAGGATGCTGGCCAACCAGTAGTCGTCATCGTTCATCATTTTGGCAATGCGGGGGTCCCTTTTTAGGATCTGCAAGGCATAATCTGACATGTGGGCCAATGTTCCCAGTGTCAATGATGCACTGCGAGTGCTGGTTGGAGGAGCACTTTCTGGCAAATCCACATCCCTCCAGTCACGCACAAACCCTGTACCAGACCTTGCCACGCCAACATTTTCACATGCCCCACGAGATGCATCCTCCTCCCCTAAGTAATCATCATCATCCTCCTCATCCTCTTCTTCCTCCACCTCGTCCAGGAGAGGTCCCTGAGCAGACAATGGCTGAATGTCATCAAGGATTCCCTCCTCCTCTTCCTCCTCATCAACATTGGCTGCAGACACCTGCTCCTTAAGGTGCGTCGAAGTTTGCATGAGCAGACGCATAAGTGGGATGCTCATGCTTAGGATGGCGTCGTCTGCGTTTACCAGCCGTGTGCATTCCTCAAAACACTGAAGGACTTTACAGAGGTCTTTCAGCTTCGACCACTGCACACCTGTCAACTCCATGTCTGCTCTCAAAGTGCCTGACCGTGTATCCTCCCACAAATGCATTATGGCCTGCCTCTGTTCGCACAGCCGCTCAACCATGTGCAGGGTGGAGTTCCACCTTGTTGCAATGTCGATAATGAGGCGGTGGTTGGGAAGGTGGAGCAATCGCTGCAGCTTCTGCATACGAATGGAGTTTACAGGCGACCGGCGGATGTGCGCGCACAGTCTTCGCACCTTCTGGAGCAGGGCTGTTAACTCCGGATAATTGCTGAAGAACTACTGCACCATCAGGTTCAAGGTGTGAGCCAAGCAAGGTATGTGGCTGAGTTTTGAAAGGGCTATGGCTGCCACAAAATTACGGCCGTTATCACTAACTACCTTGCCTGCCTCAAGATGTATACTGCCTAGCCATGACTCAGTTTGTTGCTGAAAGTACTCGGCCAGCACCTCCGCGGTGTGTCTGTTGCCCAAACACATCATCTGCAACACAGCCTGCTGACGCTTTCCACTAGCTGCTCAATAGGGGGGACACCTCATGTGCAACAGTGGCAGCTGCAGATGGAGTGCTCGTACGACTGCGCTCTGTGGACGAGCTTTCGCTTCTGGAGAAGGAGGAGGAGGGTCGAACGCCTACAGCCAACTGTTTCCTATACCATGGGCTACGCAGCACTGTCCCACCACCGCTGTCCCCTGTGGACCCTGCATCCACCACATTAACCCAGTGCGCAGTGATGGACACGTAACGGCCCTGGCCATGCCGACTGGACCATGCATCAGTTGTGAGGTGCACCTTTCCACTCACTGGCTGCTTGAGTGCATGGACAATGCGGTCTTTCACATGATGGTGGAGGGCTGGGATGGCTTTTCAAGAGAAGAAGTGGCGACTGGGTAGGTCATAGCGTGTTACTGCATAGGCCATGAGTTCGCGGAAAGCTGCGCTTTCCACCAACCGATAGGGCATCATCTCTAACGAGATTAGTTTGGCAAAGTGGGCGTTCAAACCCAGTGTACGCGGATGAGAGACTGAGTACTTTCTTGACCTACTCATAGTCTCTGGGAGGGTGAGCTGGACTTGAGAGCTGCATATAGTGGAACTAGCGGTGGACAGGGAGGACTGAGAGTGGGTTGATGATGGTGATGGAGTTGGTGTTCTTTATGATGGCCTAGATTCAGTCTTTCGTTGATATAACAGTGGGATTCCCTGACTGCTTTGGCCTTGCAACGACACCTCAACATTTGCTGCTGTGCTAACCGGTGGGCTTACAGTGGGGGAAACAATGTAGCGTTGCTGACTACCTTCTTTGTGATCAGTTGCACATGTGGTACTTGAGGTTTGGTGTTGTGTCCACGCTTGCAAGTGCATGCTGGTTAAATGTCTAAGCATGTAACTGGTATTCAAATTGTTCAGATTTTTCCCTTGGCTAAAGGTCTTTGCGCACTTCTTACAGATAACCTTGGCCTGATCATGAGGATTTTGTTAAAAAAGTGCCACACTGCACTCTTCCTTCTTTGGAAGACATTTTGCGGCCTAGCACGCTGTGCTATTTTGACCGTCTGGACAAGCTGTCCAGCAACTCTTTTGATTTTTGGAACCTGTCTTTGGAGTGCTCCGGGCCTGCCAGATAACAGCTGTTGCGATGTCGATGTCTGCTGTGGATGCTCCTCCTCCTCATCAGAGCTATTGGAAGCAGCACCCTCTTCCCCCAATGGATGCCAATCTGGGTCAACAACTGGGTCATCCATCACCTCCTCTTCATTGTCATGTGCACCTTCCTCTGTGTCACCGTGTATGGTGGTATAGTATGCGGGAAGGGGCACCTGAGTCTCATCAGGGTCAGAATCTGGCTCATTACACTGCGAGGACAATGTAGTGCTCTGAGTGAATATACCAGCAGAATCATCTATCAGTGGCAGTGCATCAGTGCACTCCATGTCAGATTCATCTTGGCCTGGGTAATTCACCATTTCACTAAATAACCCAGGCATGGTATGTGAAAACAGCTCCATGGAGTAATCAGTTGTATGGCCTGCGTCATCCTTCAATCTTGGTTGGGGTGAAGGACACAAGGAAAGGTGTGGTTCATGAACATGATCCTCCAATGACGACTCAGTGCTTTTATTTTCTACAACTTCAGAAGAGGAGGCGATAGAGCTGGAGGCTGAGTCAGCAATGTAAGCCAAAACTTTTTCCTGATGCTCTGGCTTTATAAGCGGTTTGCCAACTCCTAGAAAACTAAGCCTTCGAGCCAGACAATGACGCAGGCTCAACACCTCCTGCATTCGGTCCTATTTTGCTTTTGCCACTACCATCAGATCCACCACCAACACCATCATTACCAGCTGGCAACCCCCGCCCAATTCCACGGCCTCTTCCACCAGCCTTCCTCATTTTTGGTAAAAATGTACACAAAATCCCACAAGCTATATAGTAATGTAAAACAAGGTACAAGGTGAATATAGGACAGGGGAGATGTTGAATTTCTGAACACACTTGTGGACACTGTTGGATTGTGTGAGGCCCAGTTAATATCACATCGCTACGTCACAGGCTCAATGTCGCAGGTGTGAAAAATGTCACTATAGGACAGGGGAGATGTAGAATTTCTGAACACACTTGTGGACACTGTTGTGGGAGGCCCAGTTAATATCACACCGCTATGTCACAGGCTCAATGTCGAAGGTGTGAAAAATGTCACTATAGGACAGGGGAGATGTAGAATTTCTGAACACACTTGTGGACACTGTTGTGTGAGGCCCAGTTAATATCACACCGCTATGTCACAGGCTCAATGTCGCAGGTGTGAAAAATGTCACTATAGGACAGGGGAGATGTAGAATTTCTGAACACACTTGTGGACACTGTTGTGTGAGGCCCAGTCTATATCACACCGCTATGTCACAGGCTCAATGTCGCAGGTTTGAAAAATGTCACTATAGGACAGGGGAGATGTAGAATTTCTGAACACACTTGTGGACACTGTTGGATTGTGTGAGGCCCAGTTAATATCACACCACTATGTCACAGGCTCAATGTCGCAGGTGTGAAAAATGTCACTATAGGACAGGGGAGATGTAGAATTTCTGAACACACTTGTGGACACTGTTGTGTGAAGCCCAGTTAATATCACACCGCTATGTCACAGGCTCAATGTCACAGGTGTCAAAAATGTCACTATAGGACAGGGGAGATGTAGAATTTCTGAACACACTTGTGGACACTATTGGATTGTGTGAGGCCCAGTGAATATCACACTGCTATGTCACAGGCTCAATGTCGCAGGTGTGAAAAATGTCACTACAGGACAGGGGAGATGTAGAATTTCTGAACACACTTGTGGACACTGTTGGATTGTGTGAGGCCCAGTGAATATCACACCGCTATGTCACAGGCAGAAATTGGCTAGTGTATGACAAACTACAAGGTGTATATAGAATTGGGCAGAATAGGAATCTCCCTAGAGTGTAGGTCTGTAAGAACGGAACATGTCCTCAACTTATCCTTACAGAGTGACACACAGCTTCACTGTGGCCATGATAACAGCCGTTACACGGTACTGAGAGAGGAGCGTGCACGTACACCGCTGTCCGGTGTCCGTAAAATTGTCAAGCTCCGTGTTTTTTAAGTATACGGATTGACACACACTGTCTCTCTATAGTTTTGAATGTGATCAAACAGCAAATATACTTAACTGTTTGAAAAGCAGACAAAACTAGAAGGTGGAGGTCTGTAAGAACGGAACATGTCCTCGACTTATTCTTACAGAGTGACACACAGATAGCTTTGCTGTGGCCATGATAACAGCCGTTACACAGTACTGAGAGAGGAGCGTGCACATACACCGCTGTCCGGTGTCCGTAAAATTGTCAAGCTCTGTGTTTTTTAAGTATACGGACTGACACACGCTGTCTCTCTATAGTTTTGAATGTGATCAAACAGCAAATATACTTAACTGTTTGAAAAGCAGACAAAACTAGAAGGTGGAGGTCTGTAAGACCGGAACATGTCCTCGACTTATTCTTACCAAGTCACACACAGATAGCTTCACTGTGGCCGTGATAACAGCCGTTACACAGTACTGTGTGAGGAGCGTACACCGTTGTATGGTGTGAAAAAATGCACGCTCAGTACCTCACCAGGACAAAAAAAAAATTTGGATTGCTTTTAAAAAAGCAGTTTGCAGAGCAGTGGGAAAACAGCAATGCAGCTATCATGAAACCTTATGAGGCAGCCTAACAACCAACACAACTGATCCAGCAAAATATAGCCTCCACTTGCACTGCACACACAGTGACTGGTGTGTTGTACAGGCAAAATCGCTAGCAGCAGAAGCAGTTTTTGGTGTCTTCTTCCCTGCCTAACGCTCTCCCTACATAATCAGCAGCAGCAGCAGCTCTCCCTATTCTGAGATCAGCATGAGTAACATGGCGGTCGGCGTGCACGCCCTTTTATACCCCCTGTGACGCCCCCCAAAGCAAGCCAATCACTTGCATGCCCTTCTCAAAGATGGTGGTGACCCCTGCCTATGTCATCACGTTGCCCACAGTGTCCGTGGATCCTGATTGGCTGAAAAAGGGCAGAAAACAAACTTTTGAAACGCGACTTTGGCGCTAAAGTCGCCGAGCTCGTGGCCGACCTCACCCTAGGGTCGGGATTCGTTTCATGAAACCTGACTTTACCAAAAGTCGGCGACTTTTGAAATTTTTCGACCCGTTTCGCTCAACTCTAATATAGACAATTGCAGATTCTTTTACATAAAGCTATAGAAATATAGCTGGGGTAAAACCAGAAATATAGTTGGCGATCTGAAACCATTATAGTATATTCAATCTTAAAGATCTCTTTAACCGTAGTCTGAAATATATATATATTTTGTGCTCATAGCATGTTGTTGGAAACTTTGTTCTGGTGTATGATTTACTCTTATCATATGTAAATGTTAGGGCAAGAGCAAATAGTCCGAAGAGGCAAGCCTTGTTTGATGTTATTTATTCATGATAGCTGGCCACTGTCATGTGATTGGAGCATCAGACAACTAACTTGTGTATTTTCATGTTTACACAATATTATATTGTGTAAACCTTTTGTTTAAAGCATATAAAAGCTGGAGAAGCAGTCACTGAAGGCAGGAGCTTGTGGACCTGTGTGAGAGCCACAGTGTAGATCCTAGGACAGCATTCTCTGTCTTCACTGACTGCTCTTCCAGTTGAAGTATTTTCCGGACAGACGTAAATGCCCCTAGTGAAGATTCTTTTCTTTTCTTCTTTCTGATGTGAGTATGTGTACCAAAACCTTTGTAATTTGAATATATAAGTATACGCAATATCATACTATTTTCTATTTCGATATCATTGTCATACATTCCATTAATTTGGTGTTTTATAATCATTGTAGGATAAAATTGTGCTATATCCAAGTAGTAGCCTTCTTTAAAGCCGTATCCGAACCTTATTGCTGAACAGTTGGCAATACATAAATAGATCTGAGTGTCGTCAGCATAAAGGTGGTACTGGAATCCATGGGACTTTATGAGTTTACCCAGGCCAAGGGTATAAATTGAGAAGAGTAGGGGTCTTAGAACAGAACCTTGGGGGACTCCAACAGAGAGAGGGTGGGATGAGGAGGTAGTGTGGGAGTAGGAGACTCTGAATGTGTGGTTTGAGAGGTATGAGGAGATCCAGGATAGGGCGAGGTCTTTGATGCCAAAGGAGGAGAGGATCTGTAGTAGGAGGCAGTGGTCAATTGTGTTGAATGCAGAGGACAGTTCTAGAAGCAGGAGTCCGTTTGCTTTGGCTGTAAGTAGGTCGTTAGTAATTTTGGTCAGGGCTGTCTCAGTGGAGTGATGGGGGTGTAAACCAGATTGTAGATTGTCAAAGAGCAAGTTAGATGAGAGGAGGGAGGAAAGTTCAGCGTGGACGTGCAGCTCCAGGAGTTTGGAAGGGAATGGGAGCAGTGATATTGGGAGATAGCTGGACAAAGCGGTTGGGTCGAGGGTTGGCTTTTTAAGGATAGGTGTGATTATGGCATGTTTAAAAGCAGAAGGGAAGGTACCGGACGTTAGCGATAGGTTGAGGAGGTGGGTTAGGGATGGGATAAGTATGGTTGGAGGTTGGGGAGGAGGTGGGATGGGATGGAGTCAAGTGGACAGGTTGTGAGGTGCGATTTGGAGAAGAGGCGATTAAGCTCCCCTTCAGTGATGTTGGAGAGGGAGGTTATGGGATTTGGACATTGGTATGGTATACCAAGGGGTTGTGGTGGTTGAACAATAAAGACTTGCCTTGTTTGGTTGATCTTATTTTTGAAGTGTGTGGCAAAGTCCTCAGCAGAGATGAGGGAGGTTAGAGGGGGCAGCGGTGGGCGGAGGAGGGAGTTGAAAGTTTTGAATAATTGTTTGGGATTGTAGGATAGGGAAGATATGAGGGTTGTGAAGTAGGCCTGTTTAGCAGAGGTGAGGGCAGATTTGAAAGCGAGTGTTGCCTGTTTGAATGCAGTGAAGTCGTCTTGCGAATTTGTTTTGTTCCAACACCACTCTGCAGCCATGGACACTTGCCGGAGCTTTTTAGTGGTGTTATTGTGCCAGGGTAGTCTATTGGTACGTTGCATTCTGCCATGAACGAGATGGGCGACCGTGTCAATAGCTGATGCGAGAGTAGCATTGTAGAAAGCAGTGGGGATATGGATGCCAGTGGTAGAATAGAGTCAGAGAGCGTGTGGGTGTTTAGGTGTGCAAGGTTTCTGCGGGGGTGCGTGTTGCTGGACATGGTGCCAGGAGAGGAGGACAGGGATAAGAAAGTGAGTAGATGGTGGTCAGATAGAGGGAGAGGGGAGGTGGTGAAGTTAGAAAGAGAGCAGAGGCGGGTGAAGAGTAGGAATAATGTATGTCCATCTGTGTGGGTGGCTGAGGAGGACACTCATGCTCCTGCTGCAGAAACCGGAGGAAGTAGCAGATGTAAATGCTCTGTACCCAACTAAGGCTCGGAGGCCCCAGCAGCGACGTGTGGGAGCCAGAAGGAAAAGGCTACGGCTGCCTGCCATACGAGAAAGTTCCAAGAGAGTGTCAACCGATAAGCGCAAGAATGGAGGCCACACTACCTATCTGCAGAGAGAGAATTCCAAATTGGCTTCCAGGCTGACCAACGCCTTCTCCATCTGTACTCTGGGTTCTGGATGGCACTTACCAAGTACAGGTAAAGGAACTGCACGACTGTGTCTGTCATCTTTCTCCTGCGCCTGGCGCACAGCTCTGCTACATCCTGCACTGCATACCATCTACCAACTCTTTCATGTGCCCTGCGACAATGGCCATACCTGTGCAGGGCTTCTACATCTTAGCTGCACCACAACTTCTGTCCCAGAGAAGCGCCACTGCAGCGCTGGTCAATCTACTCAGAAACCACAGGTGGCGTCACGTATAATTCACCTATAAACGTAATTCACCCCTTTGCATGGACGCCCAGGGCCACGGAACGGGTCACCACCACTGTGCCCTGCCTGGCCACCCACACTCCATGTCAGATTCATCTTGGACTGGGGAATTCACGATTTGACTTGATAACCCAGGCATGGTATGATAGAAAGAGCTACATGGACTAATGTGAAGTGTGGCCTGCTGCATCATTCACTTTGGGTGGGGGTGCAGGAGACAAGGAAAGGGGTTCTTCCTGACCAGGAGCCAGCACTTGATGACTCAGTGCTTGCATTTTTTGAAACTTCATAAGAGGAGGGCATATTTGCTGGAGTCTGTTTCGGCAATGTAAGCCCAAACCAGTCCCTCATGCTCCGGCTTTAAAAACGGTTAACCTACTCCCAGAAAAGGTTGCCTTCCAGGCGTTCCATAGACAGACCATGACGCAGGCTCAACACCTCCTGCCTTAGCTGCTATTGTGCTTTTGCCACTACCAGCAGATGCACCACCACCATCAGCACCAGCTGGCCCCCTCACGCCCACGTCTGTGGTCTCTTCCACCAAACTTCCAAATTTAGCACAAAATAGACACAAAATAACATAACATATATGGTACTGTATCAGAAGCGTACAGCTCTATTCAGTCAAAGGATAATTGTCAATCTCCATATATATTCCATTAGTCACACAGAGACACTCCCAGGCTCAGTATGGATTAAACAAGAATATAAAAAGTAGACAAAATGTACAGTATCATCAGATAGCAGGTATATATAGCATAGTTTAAACATTAACAATGTACGTCTATATATCATGAGTTGTGTTGAGCCACCCCGTTAGTGTTTTGGTTCGTCGCACAGGAGGCAAGTTTGTCGAATGTTCGTCAAACCACACTGAAAACAATGGCAGGCAAACACATACTAACACATACAAAACAATTACAAAACATCTTAAAAGGTGTCCCAAAGCCGACAAAATGCTCAGAAGCCAAAAATAACATATGGAAAAGGGCAACTACATTTACAAAAGAGGTGGAGGAGTAAAAGGTGGAGGTGGAGGAGACACAGATCTAGGCTTGTCATGCCCTTATGAAGTCAAGAAAGTCTGGAGTAAAAATGTAAAAACCCAAATCTGAAAACGAACACGATCATATACCATCCTACTTCCCACCAATAAATTATGCAACTGGTGATCGGGCGGTGTTATTCCCATGAACCTCCAAACAGCGTCCATGAAGCCAAAGTGTTTGTTTTCCGGGGGCAGTATGATTGCAAAGCTGAACCTTAAAGGAATGTCCAAAAGGGCACCACCAGGAGTGGAGCCTGCGGCTTAATTGGACTCCACCCGGGAAACCACAACCATGCCACCTCAAAAAAAATGCACACATTGAAAGCTTTGTCGATTGTGAGTGTGTGGTGTGGTATGTCTGTTTGTAGTTGTGCTATCGATTTGTCAGCTTTATTCCGTTAACGAACGAGACTCCGGCATACCCATGCGGTACGCGTAAAGCTTACTAGAGGGATACGCGAGGATCTGGCACGCGCGATCGAGCAATAACAGGGCTATCATGGCCTTCCATGTCCGGGGCTACATGCGCGCTACACTGAAAGGACCATGTTTTGTCGCTTACAGGTGCAGATAGCGCGCTGAACACCGTTAGTGATGGGGATCTGGGATTCCAATAATTCGCCGTGAACGATGATTTCCCAGTAAGTGCAGGTCAACAGCAATTCCTGATTTCGGCCTAACCGCCATTCCAGAAAAAATGCAAAACATTACGTGCCCAAACCACAAGTGCTGTAGCTTGCTTAACAGCACTGCAGCCGTTCTCAGGCCCAGTATGGATTCTACAAGATTCGAGAAAGTTAATAAAGGGTACAGTTTCACCGGATAACACGTATATATGTTGCATAGTTTACACATTAAAAACCTATGTGTATCGATCAGGAGGCAGGCTCAGACGGTCTCAGGCCCAGTATGGATTAGACCAGATTGTACAAAGTTGAGATAGGGTACATTATCACTGGATAGCAGGTATATAGGGCATAGTTTAAACATTTAAAATCTCCGTGTTCTCTGCATGGATTACACAACAATCTAAAAACTAGAAAAAAGGAAATGTATTTCAAGCGTACACCATGGTACACTTTTGGTGGTATTTTTAAATCTTCATTTATATTTCTGTCTCAGTAAGACAGCCCAGACTCTCTGCAATAGGAAATTAGATGCATACAATTATTTACCTAAAGTCTAGTGACTGCAGAAATCTACAAATTGCTATTCACGGGAACAACTTCCATCACAATTCTCAGAGGCGATGCTGACCCTCAATTAATTAGTGTGTGGACACAGCAAAAACCTTTCTTTGTGAAGAAAGTGTTGCTGTATCGCAGTACCGTTGATCCCATCGCCGTTACTCATATCCATCCAATTTTGATCACAGGGAGAGATGTAAACATGGTGCTCACTGCCTATCATGATCTGTCACGTAACTTTGGAGTGCAAAACACAGAAGCCACAGGCAGTAGGCGATTCAATTGGATTGGCATGAGAGGGAGGGCACATTTTAAAATGTGCACTAGAATGTCACACGTCTGTGGGTAGGAAAACTGTTAAAGCTGATGAGAAACCACCACTGCATCTCATTGTGAGTCGACGTCCAGATGAAATGGAAGCCACTGATCATCTGAAGCTGGATCCCGGCCAGCGGGACAGGGCATAGCTACGTCTTAACCATCATCTTCTATCAGTTCACCAAATTTGAAGTGCCAGTCCCAGTGATGGAATTGACAGCCCAGACTACACAGCGGAGGAGCAGGGAGAGGTAAACATTGCAAATGCTGGGGCCCTGCCCAAGCAAGGGGGGCCCACTCGTGTGCGTCGGCACTGGCACTGGGCCCCTCATAGTACGGCGGTGTGTCTGACGGTGGGTTTGCACCACCACTGTCAGAGACACTTGATTGCACTATGATTGCACTATGAGGGACCCTGTGCCAGTGCCCGCGCCCATGAGTTGGCCCACCCACCTGTCCAGGGCAATGGCACTCGCACGGTTGCGTGCGCTCGGTGGTGACCCCGGCCATTGGGGGGAGGAGGCTGCCCAGTTAGGGAGGTTTAAAAAATGCCATATGTTGATGTGGGACATTCACCTGCTGCTAAAGGCGGGAAAGTCCCAGGAACAGGCGGACCAAAGAAAACAATTTTTCTGGCAACCTATGTGTCATCAGGGTAAGGTGGGACAAAATCCTTGGAAACCCATGCATGGTTCATTTTAATGAAGGTTAGATCATCCACATTTTGGGTCGACAGACGGGTCCTTTTTTCTGTCAGGATTGAGCCAGGAGCACTGAAGACTCTTTCCGATAGCACGCTTGCAGCTGGGCATGCGAGCTCTTGTAAGGCATATTGTGTCAATTCAGGCCAGTTGTCCAGTTTTGCTGCCCAATAGTCAAATGGGAATGACCTGTGAGGGAGAACATTGATATGGGAGGAAAAGTAGTTTGTAACCATACTTGACAAGTGCTGTCTCCTGTCACTTTCAATCGATGCAGTATTACCAGTCGTGTGAGCGGGACTTGAAAAATCAGTCCACAACATGGTCATGAAACCCCTGTCTCCAACGCCACTTCTGATGTGTCCACCACCAACACCGCTTCCAAGTTGCCCCCGGCCCCAACGGCTCATGTGAGATCCATCACCGCTGCTGTGTGCTGGGAATGCCTCAACCAACCGGTTTACCAGAGTAGCTTGTTTGTTAGCCAATATTAGGTCAAGGTTCTCCTGTGGCATGATGTTTTGGAATTTGCCTTTATAGCGTGGATCCAGGATGCTGGCCAACCAGTAGTCATCATCGTTCATCATTTTGGCAATGCGGGGGTCCCTTTTTAGGATCTGCAAGGCATAATCTGACATGTCAGTCAATGATGCCCTGCGAGTCCTGGGTGGAGGAGCACTTTCTGGCAAATCCACATCCCTCCAGTCACGCACAAACCCTGTACCAGACCTTGCAAAGCCAACATTTTCTCTTGCCCCACGAGAAGCATCCTCCTCCCCTAAATAATCATCCCCATCATCATCCTCCTCCTCTTCCTCTTCTTCCTCCACCTCGTCCACGACAGTTCCCTGACCAGACAATGGCTGACTGTCATCAAAGCTTCCCTCCTCCTCTTCCTCCTCATCAACCTCGGCTGCAGACGCCTGCTCCTTAATGTGCGTCACAGTTTGCATGAGCAGACGCATAAGTGGAATGCTCATGCTTAGGATGGCGTCGTCTGTGCTTACCAGCCGTGTGCATTCCTCAAAACACTGAAGGACTTTACAGAGGTCTTTCAGCTTCGACCACTGCACACCTGTCAACTCCATGTCTGCCCTCATAGTGCCTGCCCGTGTATCCTCCCACAAATGCATTATGGCCTGCCTTTGTTCGCACAGCCGCTCAACCATGTGCAGGGTGGAGTTCCACCTTGTTGCAACGTCGATAATTAGGCGGTGCTTGGGAAGGTGGAGCAATCGCTGCAGCTTCTGCATACGACTGGAGTGTACCGGCGACCGGCGGATGTGCGAGCACACAGTCTTCAAACCTTAAGGAACAGGCCTGTTAAATCTGGATAATTAGTGAGGAAGCACTGCACCACCAGGTTCAAGGTGTGAGCCAAGCAAGGAATGTGGCTGCGTTTTGAAAGGGCTATGGCTGCCACAAAATTCCGGCCGTTATCACTAACTACCTTGCCTGCCTCAAGATGTAGACTGCCCAGCCATGACTCAGTTTGTCGCTGAAAGTAGTCGGCCAGTACCTCTGCGGTGTGTCTGTCGCCCAAACACATCATCTGCAACACAGCCTGCTGACGCTTTCCACTAGCTGCTCAATAGGGGGGACACCTCGTGTGCAACAGTGGCAGCTGCAGATGGAGTGCTCGTACGACTGCGCTCTGTGGACGACCTTTCGCTTCTGGAGGAGGAGGAGGAGGGTCGAACGCCTATAGCCAACTGTTTCCTATACCATGGGCTACGCAGCACTGTCCCACCACCGCTGTCCCCTGTGGACCCTGCTTCCACCACATTAACCCAGTGCGCAGTGATGGACACGTAACGGCCCTGGCCATGCCTACTGGACCTTGCATCAGTTGTGAGGTGCACCTTTCCATTCACTGACTGCTTGAGTGCATGGACAATGCGGTCTTTCACATGAAGGTGGAGGGCTGGGATGGCTTTGCGAGAAAAGAAGTGGCGACTGAGTAGTTCATAGCGTGGAACTGCATAGGCTATTAGTTCGCGGAAAGCTGCGCTTTCAACCAACCGATAGGGCATCATCTCTAGCGAGATTAGTTTGGTAATGTGGGTGTTCAAAGCCAGTGTACGCGGATGAGAGGATGAGTACTTTTTTGTCCTACTCATAGTCTCTGGTAGGGTGAGCTGGACTTGAGAGCTGGATATGGTGAAGGAGGGGTGGACATGGCGGACTGAGAGAGGGTTGATGATGGTGATGGAGTTGGTGTTCTTTCTGATGGCCTAGATTCAGTCTTTCGTTGCAATAACAGTGTGATTCCCTGAATGATTTGCCCTTGCGACAACTCAACATTTGCTGCTGGTGGTGTGCTAACCGGTGGACTTACAGTGGGGGAAACAATGTTGCGTTGCTGACTACCTTCTTTGGGAGCAGTAGCACACGTGGTACGTGAGTTTTGGTAGTCCATCCACGCTTGCAAGTGCATGGTGGTTAAATGTCTTAGCATGCAACTGGTATTCAAATTTCTCAGATTTTCCCTCGGCTAAAGGTCTTTGAGCACTTCTTACACTTCTTACAGATCACCTTTGCCTGATCATTAGGATTTTGTTAAAAAAAGTGCCACACTGCACTCTTCCTACTAGGGAAAACAGTTTGAGGCCTTGCATGCTGTGCTATTTTGACCGTCTGGCCAAGTTGTCCTGCAATTTTTGGGGTTTTTGTAACCCGTTTTTGGACTGCTCCGGGCCTGCCTGATAACAACTGTCGTGATGTCGATGCCTGCTGCGGATGCTCCTCCTCCTCTTCTGAGCTATTGGCAGCGGCACACTCTACCCCCAATGGATGCCAATCTTGGTCAACAACTGGGTCATCCATCACCTCCTCTTCAATGTCATGTGCACCTTCCTCAGTGTCACCGTGTATGGTGGTATAGTATGCGGGAGGGGGCAACTGAGTTTCATCAGGGTCAGATTCTGGTTCAGTACACTGCGAGGACAATGTTGTGCTCTGAGTGAATGTACCAGCAGATAAATCTAGCAGTGGCTGTGCATCAGTGCACTCCATGTCAGATTCATCTTGGCCTGGGTAATTCACGATTTGACTTGATAACCCAGGCATGGTATGTGAAAACAGCTCCATGGAGTAATCTGTAGTGTGGCCTACCGCATCCTTCAATTTTGGTAGGGGTGAAGGACACAAGGAAAGGTGTGGTTCATGACCATGAGCCTCCAATGACGACTCAGTGCTTTTATTATTTAAAACTTCAGAAGAGGAGGCGATAGAGCTGGAGGCTGAGTCAGCAATGTAAGCCAAAACTTGTTCTTGAAGCTCCGGCTTTAGAAGCGGTTTACCTACTCCCAGAAAAGGGAGCCTTCGAGGCCTTGTGGAGCCAGACGATGATGCAGCCTCAGCACCTCCAGTATTAGGTGCTATTTTGCTTTTGCCACTACCAGCAGATCCACCACCAACACCATCATTACCAGCTGACAACCCCCGCCCACTTCCACGGACTCTTCCACCACACTTCCTCATTTTTTGGAAAAATTTACCCAAATTTACACCAACTCTCTGGTACTGTAAAACAAGGTACAAGGTGTATATAGTACTGGGGAGAATTGGAATGTCTCTACACTTCAAGACACTGTGGGATTCAGTCAGGCCCTGTTTATTTAACACCGCAATATGACAGGCAGATTCTCTATGCTGTTAGAAAGGTGTATAGAGGACTGTTTAGAATTGGAATGTCTCTACACTTAAGGACACTGTAGGATTCAGTCAGGCCCTGTTTATTTAACACCGCATTATGACAGGCAGATTCTCTATGCTGTTAGAAAGGTGTATAGAGGACTGTGTAGAATTGGAATGTCTCTACACTTCAGGACACTGTGGGATTCAGTCATGCCCTGTTTATTTAACACCGCAATATGAGAGGCAGATTCTCTATGCTGTTAGAAGGGTATATAGAGGACTGAGGTGAATTGGAATGTCTCTACACTTCAGGACACTGTGGGATTCAGTCAGGCCCTGTTTATTTAACACCGCAATATGACAGGCAGATTCTCTATGCTGTTAGAAGGGTGTATAGAGGACTGTGTAGAATTGGAATGTCTCTACACTTCAGGACACTGTGGGATTCAGTCAGGCACTGTTTATTTAACACCGCAATATGACAGGCAGATTCTCTATGCTGTTAGAAGGGTGTATAGAGGACTGTGTAGAATTGGAATGTCTGTACACTTCAGGACACTGTGGGATTCAGTCAGGCCCTGTTTATTTAACACCGCAATATGACAGGCAGATTCTCTATGCTGTTAGAAGGGTGTATAGAGGACTGTGGAGAATTGGAATGTCTCTACACTTCAGGACAATGTGGGATTCAGTCAGGCCCTGTTTATTTAACACTGCAATGTGACCAGCAGAAATTGCCTAGTGAATGACAAACTACACGGTGTATATAGAATTGGGCAAAACTGGAATCTCCCTACAGTGTAGGTCTGTAAGAACGGACCAACTCCTCGACTTATCCTTACAGAGTCACACACAGATAGCTTCATTGTGGCCGTAATAACAGCCGTTACACGGTACTGAGAGAGGAGCGTGCACGTACTCCGCTGTCCAGTGTATGTAAAATTGTCAAGCTCCGTGTTTTAGTATATGGACTGACACACGCTGTCTCTCTATAGTTTTGAATGTAATCAAACAGCAAATATACTAAACTGTTTGAAAACCAGACAAAACTATAAGGTGGAGGTCTGTAAGAACGGAACAACTCCTCGACTTATCCTTACAGAGTCACACACAGATAGCTTCACTGTGGCCGTGATAACAGCCGTTACACGGTACTGAGAGAGGAGCATACACCGCTGTATGGTGTGTGAAAAATGAATGCTCAGTAACTCACAAGGACAAAACAATAAAATCTGGATTGCTTTGAAAAAAGCAGTTTGCTCAGCAGTGGGCACACAGCAATGCAGCTACCAGGTAGCCTTAAAAGGCAGCCTAATAACCAACAGAGCTGATGCACCAAAATATAGCCTCCCCTTGCACTGCACAGTGACTGGTGTGTTGTACAGGCAAAATCGCTAGCAGCAGAATCAGTTTTTGGTATCTTCTTCCCTGCCTAACACTCTCCCTACAGAATCAGCAGCAGCTCTCCCTATTCTGAGATCAGCATGAGTAACATGGTGGTCGACATCCCCGCCCTTTTATACCCCCTGTGACGCCCCACAAAGCAAGCCAATCACTTGCATGCCCTTCTCCAAGATGGTGGTGACCGCTGCCTATGTCATCACGTTGCCCACATTGTCCGTTCTTCCTGATTGGCTGCAAAAAGGGTGCTCAAGCATCTTTTGAAACGCGACTTTGGCGCTAAAGTCGCCGACCTCGTGGCCGACCTCATGCTAAGGTCTGGTTTCGTTTCATGAAACCCGACTTTGGCGAAAGTTGGCGACTTTTCAGTTTTTTCGACCCATTTCACTCAACTCTAGTGTCAGTGTTCTTTTCGCAAGTGTTGTTGAGTCCTTGGCGCAAATAGCAATAGGTTTAGTCAAGTTAAAGCAGACAAAACCATGAGTTCTAGCAAACTCGGCATCCACCATACTGACTCCAGCTCCACTGTCTACAAACACAGAATTTTTTTCAGACCTGCTCTCTAGCACCACCTCTGCTGTCAGGACAAAGCAAGAATTGAAGGTTGAAGATAAACACACCCCTTGATTATCAAGCTCAAGGCTCCCAATGGTTAGTCGAATCTCTTTTTGCTTTGGGATTGTAGGACGTGCCCCAATAAAATGTACCTTGTTCCCACAAAAAAATACACTTTTTCTTGCAAATGGGGGGAAAAATGCAACGTGAATGCACCTCTCAAGTTCATGGGTTGCTTTAACTCCACAAGTATAGGTTCACACACGGACCTTTCCTCCAACATCTGGATCTTGACCAGGAAAGAGGGTTCAGAAGCAGGTGGTCTTAGCCATTTGTCCCTCAGACGTCTATCCACCTGTATAGCCAAGGACCTGGCAGCCTCCAGTGACACAGGAGTTTCATACACTGCTAATGAATGAGTCCTTTAACCTTTCAGTGAGGTCCTGAAGGAATTGGCTTTTGAGAGCCGGGCTGCGTAATTCAGAACTATAAGTCTCTGTTGGATGATTTCCTTGCTCAATGCGATGCAGCCTTGATTCAGCCAAAGAAAAATGGTCAGGTTCATAATAAATAAGGGCTAAGGCCCTGAAAAACTCTTCCACAGACTGCAGACACATAGAATCCTATGGAAGAGAAAACACCTAGGACTGAAGTTCCCCTTGAAACAGTGAAATAACAATTCCTACTCCTTGCTCCTCGTCTCCAGAAGAGTAAGGACACAGTTTAAACTACATTTTGCATGCCTCTTTAAACACATAAAACTTGTCCCTACCTCCAGCAAACCTGTCCGGGAAGGCAATTTTGGACCAGCCTACCTGCAACATCCACCACAATAGGAGCCTGCAGCCACAGCCATTTCTGCTGAACCTCACAACAAAGGATAACCTCCAGTGACAACCTATGCAGCTGCTCTGCCAGCACAGCAACGGGATCAATGAACCCAGCAAAAAAACCCATAATTGAACCAATTTTATTGGTTGAAAGAGAAACGATCATGTGAATCTAACCTAATAGCGGCAAGTGGAGCTGAGCTTTGCCCACTGCTGCTGTGAGCAGGTTGCAGTGACAGACAAGAGGCAGAGCAAGAGTTAACATTTTTATTACAGAGGAATACTCCGCTCAGGGAGGTGATGGGTTTAGCAGGGGGTGTTGGAGGTGAGATATAGAAAAAAACAACTGTTCATGAAATGAGTACACTTATCAGTCCGCTGGCTTCCTGGCTGCAGAGGTGTGGAATCTAACGGTGGTACCCACGCAAGCGGCTCGCGAAGTCTCTGGCGTTGTCTTGAAGAAGTTGAGGATCTGGTTCCTGACGAAGGCGGCTTATCCTTGCTGTCCTAAGCAAGGTATTGCATTCACGGTTCATTGTACGGGATGCTGCACAATCTGTGACACTGCCGGAGCGTGACTCAGTTTGGCGGTGAAGGCAGGGGAGGAATTACCCAGTTCTGTATGAGTCACTAGGTCAGTCTTAGGCGGCACGCTTGCAGCAATCACCGGACTGGAACGAATCAGCTTCTCAGTCACGGAAGTCAGCAGGCACACAGCAGCTTGCTTACATTCATACTACGACTCATTTTTAAATAAATCAAACTTCTGTGAAAATCTGCATGTGTGTTTGTGTGTGTATCACTAACCAATCACGAAGCAGCAGAGTGGGACACCAACCAATCACGAAGCAGCAGAGTGAGATGCGGGTGGAGAGCAGGGCTGAGGACAGATACAGCAGGACAGTGCATTGAGAGAGGAGCTATGAGGAAGACAGTCTTCAGGACAGGGGCCGAATAGTGCTAGCACCCACCCAGCCCTGTCTTGGCTCAGTCGGCACTCCCCGTCGCCAACTGCACTATCCCCCCTCTTCCCTGCAGCTTCCCGGCCTAAATTTAGTCCCCGGCTTCTACTGCGGCCTACTACAGCGCTAGGCCACGCCCCTGCAGGCCGCCCAATCACACGAGCTGCAGCTTGTTCTAGCTCCGCCCACTCCAACAAGCTCCACCCACTCTGACCGAACGAACAATCTGCACACCTCTCTCTCCTGGTCCCGGCGTCACCGCGTGTGGTGCATGGAGAGCGGGGCTGTGGAGGAAGGAAGACAGCGGGGCTGTAGAGCAGGGGTCTCAAACACGCAGGCCGAGGCAGGCATCAGTGGCCCGCGGTGCACCACATGTCTCACTCCCTGAGGCAGGGGGAAGGCATGCATTCAGGAGCGGCAATGGCATTGGCTGTTCTGTGTGCACACTGCACAGGACCTGTGATGAGGTCACAGGAGGGGGAGGACTCAGGGGGTCACATGATCAGGGGCCTCAGTGTGTGCAGGATGGACACTGCTGTCTGTGTGCTGGCTGTCATGGTACTGGATGAAGGTAAGTTTATGCGTGGGGTCAGGAGGGGTTTACAGGGTGGATGGAGCAGAGTCCTGTGTGTTTGAGGTGTATGGAGCGGAGACCTGTGTGTACGAGGTGTATGGAGCCCTGTGTGTATGAGGTGTACGGAGCGGAGCCCTGTGTGTATGAGGTGCATGGAGCAGAGCCATGTGTGTACGAGGTGTACGGAGCCCTGTGTGTATGTGGTGTAAGGAGCGGAGCCCTGTGTGTACGAGGTGTATGGAGCGGAGCCCTGTTTTATCGAGGTGTACGGAGCAGAGCCCTGTGTGTACGAGGTGTAAAGAGCGGAGCCCTGTGTGTACGAGGTGTATGGAGCGGAGCCGTGTGTGTACGAGGTGTACGGAGACCTGTGTGTATGAGGTGTATGGAGCAGAGCCCTGTGTGTTCAAGGTGTACGGAGAGGAGCCCTGTGTGTACGAGGTGTACTGAGAGGAGCCGCATGTGTATGAGGTGTGCGGAGCTGCGTGTGTACGGGGTGTATTAAGTTTGAAAGGAATGCGGCCCCCCAGCTCAAATTTTTTTTATGTGCGGCTCATTTACTCTGCCGAGTTTGAGACCCCTGCTGTAGAGGGAGAGCAGGGCTGTGAAGGAAGAGAACGGGGCTGTGGACGCAGAGAGCGGGAGAGCAGGGCTGTGAAGGAAGAGAACGGGGCTGTGGAGGGAGAGAGCGGAAGAGCAGGGCTGTGGACGAAGAGACCGGGGCTGTGGAAGAAAAGAGTGGGGCTGTGGAGGGACGCCGGGACATGGATGTAGAGCACGGCTGTGGAGGGATAGAACGGGACAGCGGGTGGAGAGTGGGGACGTTAAGGAAGACATCGGGACCCACAGTTAGGTACTATGCCCGGGCAATGCCGGGCTCTTCAGCTAGTAGAAAAATAAAACATTTATAACTAGTGTTGAGCTTTCCGATACCGCAAGTATCGGCCGATATTTGCTGTATCGGAATTCCAATACGGACTTCCGATACTTTTTTCATATCGGATATCGGAATCGGAAGTTCCCATAATGCTATCAGCCCGCTCGCTTTGATTCAGCCAATGGGATTCCTCAGAAGTGTGGGCACATCCTGTTAGGCATGTAGGCATGTTAACTATTGGCATGGCTGTGATTGGCTGCTGAAATGATGTCATGATGCACTATAAAAGCCACTGCCGCCGCCATTTCTGGTCACTCTGCTGTGAATTCAGTTAGAGACAGGCTGCTGTTGAAGACTGTGAGGGACAGTTAGAAATAGCGATTCTCAAAACAATATTGTGCTTTACCCAGGCTACATAAACCACCACTGTAGCTTGCTTTTCCCTAGCAGCAGTGTTCACAGCTGTCTGCAAGGGCTGTGTGAGTGCAGCTCACGCTGTGGAGTGGGTCCTGCAGCCATGTCTGGTTGTAGGCCGCCCAGCGTGCCTCACTGCTGCCTCATACATATTTTTCTTTTTGAGCTGCTTATTTTTAAAAAATTCTATCTAGTGTGCTTCCATTCCATATCCATATACGTTGGTTGCAAACACTCTAGGAGTACACAGCAGAGCCTTTCTGCAGCCTGTCAGTGCTAGTGCCCACTTAGCTGCACTGTTCACGGCTTTCTGAGAGGTCTCTGACTGTGTGTGAGTGCTCACGCTGAGTAGTGTGTCCTGCAGCTACGTCTGGTTGTAGCCTGCTCAGCGTGCGTCACTGCCTCACACATACAGTTGTGGCCAAAAGTATTGACACCCCTGCAATTCTGTCAGATAATACTCAGTTTCTTCCTGAAAATGATTACAAGCACAAATTCTTTGGTATTATTATCTTCATTTAATTTGTCTTAAATGAAAAAACACAAAAAGAATTGTCCTAAAGCCAAATTGGATATAATTCCACACCAAACATAAAAATGAGGGTGGACAAAAGTATTGGCACTGTTGGAAAAATCATGTGATGCTTCTCTAATTTGTGTAATTAACAGCACCTGTAACTTACCTGTGGCACCTAAAAGGTGTTGGCAATAACTAAATCACACTTGCAGCCAGTTGACATGGATTAAAGTTGACTCAACCTCTGTCCTGTGTCCTTGTGTGTACCACATTGAGTATGGAGAAAAGAAAGAAGACCAAAGAACTGTCTGAGGACTTGAGAAACCAAATTGTGAGGAAGCATGAGCAATCTCAAGGCTACAAGTCCATCTCCAAAGACCTGAATGTTCCTGTGTCTACCGTGCGCAGTGTCATCAAGAAGTTTAAAGCCCATGGCACTGTGGCTAACCTCCTTAGATGTGGACGGAAAAGAAAAATTGACAAGAGATTTCAACGCAAGATTGTGCGGATGTTGGATAAAGAACCTCGACTAACATCCAAACAAGTTCAAGCTGCCCTGCAGTCCGATGGTACAACAGTGTCAACCCGTACTATCCGTCGGCGTCTGAATGAAAAGGGACTGTATGGTAGGAGACCCAGGAAGACCCCACTTCTTACCCCGAGACATAAAAAAGCCAGGCTGGAGTTTGCCAAAATTTACCTGAAAAAGCCTAAAACATTTTGGAAGAATGTTCTCTGGTCAGATGAGACAAAAGTAGAGCTTTTTGGGCAAAGGCATCAACATAGAGTTTACAGGAGAAAAAAAGAGGCATTCAAAGAAAAGAACACGGTCTCTACAGTCAAACATGGCGGAGGTTCCCTGATGTTTTGGGGTTGCTGTGCTGCCTCTGGCACTGGACTGCTTGACCGTGTGCATGGCATTATGAAGTCTGAAGACTACCAACAAATGTTGCAGCATAATGTAGGGCCCAGTGTGAGAAAGCTGGGTCTCCCTCAGAGGTCATGGGTCTTCCAGCAGGACAATGACCCAAAACACACTTCAAAAAGCACTAGAAAATGGTTTGAAAGAAAGCACTGGAGACTTCTAAGGTGGCCAGCAATGAGTCCTGACCTGAATCCCATAGAACTCCTGTGGAGAGATCTAAAAATGGCAGTTTGGAGAAGGCACCCTTCAAATATCAGGGACCTGGAGCAGTTTGCCAAAGAAGAATGGTCTAAAATTCCAGCAGAGCATTGTAAGAAACTCATTGATGGTTACCGGAAGCGGTTGGTCGCAGTTATTTTGGCTAAAGGTTGTGCAACCAAGTATTAGGCTGAGGGTGCCAATACATTTGTCTGGCCCATTTTTGGAGTTTTGTGTGAAATGATCAATGTTTTGCTTTTTGCTTCATTCTCTTTTGTGTTTTTTCATTTAAGACAAATTAAATGAAGATAATAATACCAAAGAATTTGTGTTTGCAATCATTTTCAGGAAGAAACTGAGTATTATCTGACAGAATTGCAGGGGTGTCAATACTTTTGGCCACAACTGTATATTTCTTTAATTGCAGCTCATTTTTTCTTCTCCTATTAGTGTGCATCCATCCATATCCATCTACCTTGGTTGGTTGCAAACACTATATAGGAGTAGATAGAGGAGACTTTTTTCTGGCTTGTGCCCTTCAGCTGCATCCAGATTAGTATTACCCAATTTTTTTTGGAGCCTCATCTTTTGCATTGTAGGTTACCTGCCTGCATTGTAATAGCTCCAGAAAGTTGGTGATACTCTGACTTTCACATCTTTGGTCGCATCCTTTTAGTTTTTTTTCCCCAAAAAAAAGCAACAAAGTTCAACAAACACTACATTTGAAAGTTGTGTAGGCCACATTAGCTCCCATTAAAGTGTAGTCGACACACACACTTCATAAAATTAGTGTTTCTTATACCTGTAACCAGCTGTTCAAGAATAAGCACACTAGCGCCCCCCTTTGTACTTTTCTGCCTATCTTTCTCAGTCTAGCAAGATGAAGAAGGCAGGGAGTAAGGCACGTGGCCGTGGAGTTTCAGCAGGGAGAGGACGTGGGGATTCTGCAGGGAGAGGACGTGGGGATTCTGCAGGAAGAGGACGTGGGGATTCTGTGCCTGCTGTTGGCACCATTGAGTCAGCATCCCCCAGTTTTAGCAGGCAACAGTCCTTTATGTGCAGCTTTGTAGGACCTCACCGTACCCCACTGCTGCGGGATGAACAAATTGAAGCCGTTATCGGATGGATGGCAGCTAACGCATCGACTTCAATTACTTCCACATCCTCTCAGGGCCAGAGCACCGAAGAGCAACCATCTGTCTCTTCACCACCTGCCAAAGTGCCCAGGCAGTCAGAGACCCATGGACAGGAGCCATCACAGTCTCTACTTCTGTTCTCGGAATCTGTTGGTTTGGAAAGAGGGGGCCAGCCAAGCAGCATTCCAGAATGTGAAGAAGAGGGAGTATGCAGTGATGCGCAACTTCTTTGTCCCTCTGAATCTGAAGAGGTGGGTGGGCCAAAGCCTATGGTCAGCACACCTCAGTACGCATCAGATGATGACGAGACTCAGTTACCACTTTCTGGTGCGTACGGTGCTGGCGAGACAACCCAGGAGAAGCAGGTGTTTAAAGAGGGGAGTGTAGATGATGAGGTCCTTGACCCATCATGGCATGAGGAACAGGAAGGTGGTGGGAGCAGCTCTGAGGAAGAGATTCCCCGAACGGCCAAAACCGGAGGGAGAGGGAGGGGGCAGACTTGGTTGCCTGTAGCCTCCACTTCGGCACCCGTTAGGAGCATTCCACTTTCAAAAGGCAAAAAGGGCGCTCCCAAGACTTGCAGTGCGTGGTCCTTTTTTGACACAGTTGCAGATGACATTTGCTTTGTCAAATGCAAGCTGTGTCATCAGAGAGTCAAAAGAGGGAAAAATGTCAGCAACCTCAATACCACTAATATGTGGAAACGTGCGGACCAAGCACAAGCTGGAGTTACACAGACACACTGAAGATGTAGACCAACGTACAGCACCACCTACCACCTCTTCAGCTCGTGTTGGGGCCTCTTCCTCCAGCTAACACACAGCTGGTTCGGCTTCCTCACAGGATCGCCAAGGTAGAACCTCTGGCACTGTTGTCCGGAGACCCTGTGACATTCCACCCACAGCACCACGTTCCCAGTCATCCTCACACTCCCAGGACACTCGGCAGCCATCGGTAGCACAGGCATGGGAGAAAAGGCGGCCATACTCGGCAAACCATCCCCGAGCACAGGCTCTGAATGCTGGCATTGCCAAACTACTGGCCCTTGAAATGCTGTCATTCAGGCTGGTGGAGACTGACACCTTCCGGGACTTCATAGCATTGGCAGTCCCACAATACACTGTGCTCAGCCGCTTTTATTTCAGCAGGCGAGCTGTCCCTGCCCTGCAGAAACATGTGGAGGCAAACATAAAACATGCGCTACTAAACGCCATCAGTAGCAAGGTCCACCTGACCACCGATGCGTGGACCAGTAACCATGGACAGGGACGATACCTTTCCCTCACTGCCCATTGGGTCAATGTTGTGGAGCCGGGTACAGATCTGGAGAGTGGCGCTCTACGTGTTCTGCCAACTCCACAGATTGCAGGAATCCAGTCTGTACACATTGACTCCTCCTCCTACTCCATTTCCTCTGAAACAGCGCAGCAGGAGCCTGTTATGACCGATATGAGCACAGCCGTGGCCAAACGTCAACAGGCCGTAATGAAGTTAATTTCATTGGGGAATCAAAGCCACACAGCTCAGGAGCTCTGGAATGCCATCAAGCAGGAGAGCGACGTGTGGTTTCTGCCAGCGAATCTCCAGCCGGGCTTGGTAGTGTGTGACAATGGCTGAAATCTGGTGGCAGCTCTTGGCCTTGGCAACCTCACTCACATCCCATGTCTGGCACATGTGCTCAACTTGGTCGTGCAGAGCTTTCTGAGGGACTATCCGGATCTTGATGCACTGCTGCACAACGTCCGCATAGAGTGCGCTCACTTGCGGCGTTCCAGCACGGCAAGATCGCGCCTTGCTGCTCTGCAGTGCCGATTACGCCTTCCGGAACATCGCACCTACCCACCAGGTGGAATTCAACGTTACATATGTTGGAGCGGTTGTGTGAGCAGCAGGCAGCAGTCATGGAGCACCAGCTGCATCAGGCGCAAACAAGTCGCAATGTGCGCCGGTCACACTTCAGCACCACTGAGTGGGCCTCTATGAAGGACATCTGCCTCGTTTTGCGTGCCTTCGATGATTCCACGCACATGGCGAGTGCAGATGATGCACTAGTCAGCATGACTGTCCCCCTTATCTGCATTCTTCAAAAAACACTGCAAGCACTAAGGCATGAGGTTTTGGAAGAGATGGAGGATGAGGAGTCCCAAATGCCATCTGCTTCTGGACAGTCTGCACTACGTGCTTCCTCACAAAGGCCTAGGCAGGGGACACTTTGTGAGGAGGATGAGGAGGAGTCGATGGAGGAGGAAGACATCTCTCCACAGGAGGGAGGCACACAAAGCTCTAGTCAGTATGTACCGCGAGGGTGGGGTGATGCAGAGCAGGCAGAGATCACGCCTCAAGCAGGGGACAGCGGTTCTTTGGCAGTTGGGAGGTTGCAGCACATGGTTGACTTCATGCTGCAGTGCCTGAGAAACGACCGCCGCATCGCCCACATTCTCTACATGGCTGATTATTGGGTGTACACCCTCCTAGATCCTCGCTACCGGGACAACTTGCAAACCCTCATACCAACGTTGAACCGGGAGCGTAAACTGCGGGAGTACCAAGACACACTGGTTCAGTCCATCATGTTTTCCATTCCACCCGACAGCAGTGGTGCTAGTGCTTTACAAAGCACCTCTGTTCGTCGACCCAGTGGAGGAAACTCGGCACAAAGAGGGAGCAGAGACAGCGCCTCAGCACAAGGCAAAACCACTATGGCCCAAATGTGGCAAAGTTTTGTGTGTCCGCCACAATTGTCTACACCATCACAGACGGCTCCAGTCAGCAGGAGGCAACGTTTCCGTCAGATGGTGACAGACTACATGTCTTGCCCTGTGAGTGTACTCCCAGATGGCTCTTCCCCCTTCAAGTTTTGGGTCTCTAAGCTGGATACATGGCCAGAGCTTAGCCAGTATGCATTGGAGGTGCTGGCTTGCCCTGCTGCCAGTGTATTATCGGAACGCGTCTTTAGTGCCGCAGGTGGTGTACTAACAGACCGTCGCACGTGACTTTCTTCCGATAACGTCGACCGGCTTACTTTTCTGAAAATGAACAAGGCCTGGATCTCCACAGAATTTGCCAGTCCTCTTCCAGACTAAGTAATTGGTTGGCATCTGTATCCGGGTCTCCTGTTGTGTTCATGTTTCTACCACCTGAACTATAATCCCTGGGCTTCAACACAGCCAGTTGTTGCTCAGATGTGTCGTCTGCACAGAGAAAAACACTAGCTCCTGTGTTAGTGGGGTTCAGTAACGCCAGCTGCTCCCCTGCTGTGTGGACGGCAAAGTCTCCTGCTCCATCCACATTCAAACTACTACTTTTAACCCTGCTCCACTTAGGCCTCTGGCTCCACCGTCTCTAGTATTTCCCCTGGCCTCCAACCCCACCAGTGACAGTTCTTAAGTGGCGTCTGCATAATCCACACTTGTTCCAGTGTTACTTGGCCTCAGTCATGTCAGTTGATCCCCTGATGTGTGTCCGGCAAGGTCTCCTGGTCTGTCCACATTCCCAGTACTAGTAGTGTGAATGAGGACAGAGCAGGAGACCTTGCCGGACACACATCAGGGGATCAACTGACGGGACTGAGCCCAAGTAACACAGGAACAAGTGTGGATTGTGCTGACGCCACTTCAGAGCTGTCACTGGCGGGGTTGGAGGCCAGGGGAAATACTAGAGACGGTGGAGCCGGAGGCCATAGTGGAGCACGGTTACAATCAGTTGTAGTCTCCTACCTCTATAAAACGTGCTGCAAGTTGGCCTCAGCCAGCTCCATGCCTCATCCTGGGCTCCAACAACGTCAGTTGGTGTTCAGAAGTGCCGTCTTCACAGAGAAAAACACACTAGCTCCTGTGTTAGTGGGGTTCAGTAATGCCAGCTGTTCCCCTGCTGTGTAGACAGCAAAGTCTCCTGCTGCCTCCACATGCCAACACCATCAGGCCTCAGCCTGCTCCATGCCTCATCCTGGGCTCCAACAACGCCAGTTGGTGTTCAGAAGTGCCGTCTCCACAGAGAAAAACACTCTAGCTCCAGTGTCAATGGGGTTCAGTAATGCCTGCTGTTCCCCTGCTGTGTAGACGGCAATGTCTCCTGCTCCATACACATGCCAACACCATCAGGCCTCAGCCTGCCCCATGCCTCATCCTGGGCTCCAACAACGCCAGTTGGTGTTCAGAAGTGCCGTCTTCACAGAGAAAAACACACTAGCTCCTGTGTTAGTGGGGTTCAGTAATGCCAGCTGTTCCCCTGCTGTGTAGACGGCAAAGTCTCCTGCTGCCTCCACATGCCAACACCATCAGGCCTCAGCCTGCTCCATGCCTCATCCTGGGCTCCAACAACGTCAGTTGGTGTTCAGAAGTGCCGTCTTCGCAGAGAAAAACACACTAACTCCTGTGTTAGTGGGGTTCAGTAATGCCAGCTGTTCCCCTGCTGTGTAGACGGCAAAGTCTCCTGCTGCCTCCACATGCCAACACCATCAGGCCTCAGCCTGCTCCATGCCTCATCCTGGGCTCCAACAACGTCAGTTGGTGTTCAGAAGTGCCGTCTTCACAGAGAAAAACACACTAGCTCCTGTGTTAGTGGGGTTCAGTAATACCAGCTGTTCCCCTGCTGTGTAGATGGCAAAGTCTCCTGCTGCCTCCACATGCAAACTACTACAGATTTGTAACTTTGGTCAACTTAGGCCTCTGGCTCCACTGTCTCTAGTATTTCCCCTGGCCAACAACCACGCCAGTTACAGCTGTGAAGTGGCGTCTGGACAATCCACACTTGTTCCTGAGTTACTGTGGCTCAGTCCCGTCAGTTGATCCCCTGATGTGTGTCCGGCAAGGTCTCTTGCTCTGTCCACATTCACATTACTAGTAGTGTGAATGAGGACTGAGCAGGAGAGCTTGCCAGACACACATCAGGGGATCAACAGACAGGACTGAGCCACAGTTACACAGGAACAAGTGTGGATTGTGCAGACCTCACTTCACAGCTGTAACTGGCGGGGTTGTTGGCCTGGGGAAATACTAGAGACAGTGGAGCCGGAGGCTATAGTGGAGCACGGCGACAATCAGTAGTAGTCTACAACCTCTATAAAACCAGCTGCAAGTTGTCCTCCGCCTGCTGCATGCTTCATCCTGGGCTACAACACAGCCAGTTGTAGCCTGGAAGTGCCGTCCGCACAGATAGAAACACTCGCTCCTGTGTCTGTGGGGTTCAGTAATGCCAGCTGCTCCCCTGCTGTGTGGACGGCAAAGTCTCCTGCTCCATCCACATTCAAACTACAACTGATTTTTAACCATGCTCCACTTTGGCCTCTGGCTCCACTGTCTCTAGTATTTCCCCTGGCCTCCAACCCCACGAGTGACAGCTCTGAAGTGGCGTCAGCACAATCCACACTTGTTCCTGTGTTACTTGGCCTCAGTCACGTCAGTTGATCCCCTGATGTGTGTCCGTAAAGGTCTCCTGCTCTGTCCACATTCCCATTACTAGTAGTGTGAATGAGGACAGAGCAGGAGTCCTTGCTGGACACACATCGGGGGATCAACTGACGGGACTGAGGCCAAGTAACACAGGAACAAGTGTGGATCATGCTGACGCCACTTCAGAGCTGTCACTCGTGGGGTTGGAGGCCAGGGGAAATACTAGAGACAGTGGAGCCAGAGGCCTAAGTGGAGCATGGTTACAATCAGTAGTAGTCTACAACCTCTATAAAACGTGCTGGAAGTTGGCCTCAGCCAACTCCATGCCTCATCCTGGGCTCCAACAATGTCAGTTGGTGTTCAGAAGTGCCGTCTTAACAGAGAAACACACACTAGCTCCTGTGTTAGTGGGGTTCGGTAACGCCAGCTGTTCCCCTGCTGTGCGGATGGCAAAGTCTACTGCTGCCTCCAACATCACACTACATGTTATTTTCCACTTGCTCCAAGTAGGCCTCAGCCTGCTCGGAGCATTGATCCTGGGCTTCAACACAGCCAGTTGTAGCTTGGAAGTGCCGTCTGCACAGATAGAAACTGTCAGGAACACCGCACTGCACTTGCTCACTGAGCCAGTGCGGGTGTCCTGAGTACAAAGACAGTACTCAAAGATACCTGTGGAGCAGGGCAGCAGCGGTGACGATGCAAGCTTCAGAGTATCAGGACCTGAAGCACATGACTGCTGGGGGCATGGCCTAAGCTCCACAGATCTAGGAGCTGCAGGGAAACTCCTAGAAAGGTAACTACGGGACAATGTTACCAAGGGGCATAGACAGAGACAGAAACCAGACGAAGCCAGGGTCAAAGCACCAGATAGCAATACAGTACCACGGGGTTAAGACAGAAAGGATAGTCAGGACGTAGCAATAGGTCAGAAAACCAGAACGGGCAATAGACGGTACAATAGGGACAAACTGTAACGGAGTAATGATAGCCAAGCCAGGAGGTCAGAACCGGAGAAGACAGTAGTACCAAAGCGAGAGACGGAGTACAGAGTGAGGGAACAGGCCGGGTCATACACGGGAAGCAAACAAGCAATGCAGAATACACGCACACCAGGGGTCAGACGCATCAGAACAACAGTATAGCTGACAGAGAACCCTGGTAAAGAGTGAGTATAAATACCCCTCCCAGATCCAGAAAGAGGCCACGAACACTTAACCCTGTGAGTGCAGGGCAAGAACCCTGTTCAAACTATGACAGTACCCCCCTCTTAATGGGGGCCACTGGACCCCCAGGCTTGTCTGGGTATCTGGCGTGGAAAGCCCGCACCAGACGATCGGCATGCACCGAACTGGCCGGAACCCATGACCTATCCTCCATAGAGTACCCCTTCCAGTGTATCAGATACTGGAGTCTCCGGTGCACCCACCGGGAGTCAACAATGCGCCCTACTTCATACTCAAGCTGCCCCTCTACCAGCACTGGCGGAGCATTTGATGAGGGATCCTCTCTCACCGTCCCCACAGGCTTTAACATGGACCTGTGGAAGACATTAGAAATTTTAAAGGAGGTGGGCAGCTGCAGTCGGTAGGCTACTGGGTTAACAACCTCCACAACTTTGTATGGGCCAATAAACTTGGGGCCCAGATTTATAGAAGGTATCTTAAGCTTGATATTGCGGGTGGATAGCCACACCTTCTCCCCTACTGCAAATGCTGGACCTGGCCCCCTCCTCCTGTCAGCAAACCGCTTATAGTTTTCCTGGGCCTTGGAAATATTCCTCTGAACCTCCCTCCAAAGAATTCTAAGACGTTGTGTCACATCCTCAGCACCAGGACAACCTGAATCCATACGGGAAAACTCTCCAAAATGTTGGTTAAAGCCATAGTTGACCTGAAAAGGAGACTTCCCAGTAGACTGACTCACACGACCGTTGAATGCAAACTCTGCCATGGGCAATACCTCACACCAGTCCTCCGGCCTGGAAGAGGCCAAGCATCTCAGAATCTGCTCCAACGACTGGTTCGTGCGCTCCGTCTGTCCATTAGACTCTGGGTGGTAGGCAGAGGAGAAGGACAACGAAATCCCCAGCTTTTTGCAAAAAGCCCTCCAGAACCTGGCTACAAACTGTACCCCTCTGTCTGACTAAATAAGCGGGCCAGGGTTTCAGCAGATGGTAACGCGGGGAGAGGTACAAAGTGAGCTTGTTTTGAAAACCTATCCACCACCACCCATATCACCGAGTTGCCCCTAGAAGGAAGATTTGTGATAAAATCCATGGACAAATGTGTCCATGGTCTATCCGGAATTGGCAAAGGCACCAATTCCCCGGCCGGCCGGACCTGAGAACTTTTAGAACGAGCGCACACCCCACATGCAGTCACAAAATTTTTTATATCTGTTACCATAGAGGGCCACCAGAAATCCCTCTCAATTGCCCCCTGGGTAGCTGCAATCCCAGGATGAGCACTCAACACAGAATCGTGAAATTCCTGCATAAGTCCGAGACGGAAACGTTCCGGTACAAACAATTTACCCGGGGGTTTACCACCAGGAGCCCGAGCCTGGGCCTCCAAAATCCCTCTCTGTAACTCAGATAAGATTTCGGCCACCACTACTCCTGGCTGAAGAATGGAGGAGGGAGGTTCTGGAGGGGACACCGAATCAAAGCTTCGGGATAAGGCATCAGCCTTGATGTTTTTAGATCCCGGGCGGAATGTGATGGTAAACTGAAAACGAGAAAAAAAAAGCGCCCACCGAGCCTGTCTGGGGGTCAATCTCTTGGCAGACTCGATATAGGCCAAATTTTTGTGATCAGTGATGACTGTAATGGGATGAACAGACCCCTCCAGGAAATGCCTCCATTCTTCAAAAGCCAACTTTACCGCCAACAACTCTCTATTGCCGACATCGTAATTTCTCTCGGCAGAGGAAAATTTTTTAGAGAAGAAGGCGCAAGGCCTCAGGTTAGTAAGGGTAGGAGGGCCCTGAGACAAAACTGCCCCCACCCCCACTTCCGAGGCGTCAACCTCCACGACAAAAGGTCTTGACGGGTCGGGTTGTACCAATACAGGGGCTGAAGAAAAGCACTTTTTTAATGTCATGAAAGAGTTTTTTGCAGTTTCAGACCAATTTTTTACATCAGCTCCCTTGAGAGTGAGGTCCGTTAGAGGCTTTACCACCTGCGAAAAGCCCTTAATAAATTTCCTATAAAAGTTGGCAAAGCCCAAAAATCGTTGCACCCCTTTCAAGTCATGAGGTTGCACCCACTCCGTAACAGCCTGGACTTTCTTAGGATCCATGCGGAACCCCTCCCCTGACACAATCAACCCCAGAAAGGATACTTCTTGCATGAAAAATGAGCATTTTTCCAGCTTGGCATACAAATGATTCTCCCTCAGTCTCATGAGAACCATCCGCAAATGGTGCAAGTGAGATTGACTGTCCACCGAGTACACCAGAATGTCATCCAAATAGATAACCACAAAACAACCGATTAAATCAGAGAAAATTACATTAATAAAATTCTAAAAAACAGCAGGAGCGTTGGTGAGACCAAAGGGCATAACCAAGTTTTCGAACAGCCCTTCAGTCGTCAGGAATGCTGTTTTCCATTCGTCCCCTTCACGGACTCTTATAAGGTTATATGCCCCACGTAAATCCAGTTTAGAGAACCACTTGGCCCCGGTGAGTTGGTTACATAGATCAGGAATTAGGGGGAGAGGGTATGTATTTTTCACAGTAATTTTGTTTAATTCCCGAAAGTCGAGGCACGGCCGCAAACCACCATCTTTTTTCTTAACAAAAAAGAAGCCCGCTGCCACAGGTGAAACAGAAGGCCTAATATGCCCTTTGCGGAGACTCTCAGTAATGTACTCCTTCATGGCTAGACGTTCGGGCCCGGACAAATTGAACAGGCGAGCCTTGGGTAACTTGGCTCCAGGGACTAGATTAATGGCACAATCAAAGGGTCTATGTGGTGGTAGCGCCTCAGCCTCACTTTCAGAAAATATGTCTTCAAAATCTTTCAGGCACTCCGGAATACCTTGCAGATCGACAGACGACACTGACACAGATTTTACTGGGGTGACAAGGGTTGTCAAGTTACAACATAGACCATTAGCCATACAACCCCACTGAATGATCTCCCCTGTGACCCAGTCAATAGTAGGATTGTGACATTGAAGCCAAGGCATACCCAGTATCAGTCCAGCCGGCAGATTATTTATGACAAAACATCTTAATTTTTCCACGTGAGTGGAACCCACTTTCAGAGAAAAGGTATCAGTCATGAAACAAATTCCCTCCTGGGTGATAGGAGAAGAATCAATTGCCACGATTTTAACAGGATCTTTTAACCTGACTGTCCCTATCTTATGAAAAGTCACAACTTTGGCATAGATCAGATTAATAGAAGAACCACAGTCAACAAAGGCGGTAGTCCCAACCGGACCGCCTGTAAGTTCCAGTTCCACCGGAAGCAGAATTTTAGTAAGCGAGTAAAAGGGTACCTGGGAGTCTGGGCAACCTCCTCGATTGTTACCCAGACTCAGTCGTTTTCCTGACGGCTTCACTGAAGAAGGGCAAGAAGGACAGTTCCTTCTCCAATGTCCAGCGGATCCACAGTAAAAGCACAATTGGTTGTTTCTTCGGTGTCTCCTCTCTTTTTCCTCCAATGACGTGGCACCAACCTCAATGGGCTCAGGACTAGATGCAGCGTCTCTCAGATTGGAGAATAAAGGGGTCTCCTGCAGCATGACCCCTCTTGCCCGCAGCCTACGGTCCATGCCGACAGCCTGGATCATAGCGTCCTCCAAAGAATCCGGTGGAGGATGAAGGGCTAGGGCATCTTTCAAACGTTCGGACAGGCCTCTACAGAACAAACCCCGGAGGGCAGCGTCATCCCAGGAGACCTCCGCTGCCCAGCGCCTGAACTCAGAGCAGAACCATTCAGCAGAGTTCCTTCCCTGTGTCACACTCATCACCATATCCTCTGCCAGATGCACTCTATCAGGCTCATCATAAATGTGCCCCAGAGCCTCAAAGAACAAATTCACAGACATGCGTTCAGGAGCAGAGGAAGAGAGAGAGAAAGCCCATGCCTGTGGAGCCCCCCGAAGTAGGGAAATGACGACCCCCACCCTCTGGAACTCATCCCCGGAAGAGCGGGGCCTCAGAGAAAAAAACAGCTTGCATCCTTCTCTGAAAGACCTGAACTCCTTTTTATCCCCTGAGAAAAGGTCTGGCAATTTGACCGGAGATTCTGGGAATGCCAATGACACATCTCTATCCCCAGCACAAGAATCCCCTGTAGCGGCAGCCCCCTGTACCGTATCCACGAACTGTTGCTGGGTCTGGACCATCGTGCGCTGTTCCACATTAAGTTTGTGGAACATTTGGGTCAGGTGCTTGACCTGACCAGCCAAAGCTTGTATGGGATCCATGAGGATAACACACATTTTTTTTTTTTTTTCCCCAGAGGGGGAAAAAAAACCCTGAAATGGTCAGCTATAATGTCAGGAACACCGCACTGCACTTGCTCACTGAGCCAGTGCGGGTGTCCTGAGTACAAAGACAGTACTCAAAGATACCTGTGGAGCAGGGCAGCAGCGGTGACGATGCGTGCTTCAGAGTATCAGGACCTCAAGCACATGACTGCTGGGGGCGTGGCCTAAGCTCCACAGATCTAGAAGCTGCAGGGAAACTCCTAGAAAGGTAACTACGGGACAATGTTACCAAGGGGCATAGACAGAGACAGAAACCAGACGAAGGCAGGGTCAAAGCACCAGATAGCAATACAGTATCACGGGGTTAAGACAGAAAGGATAGTCAGGACGTAGCAATAGGTCAGAAAACCAGAACTGGCAATAGATGGTACAATAGGGACAAACTGTAACGGAGTAACGATAGCCAAGCCAGGAGGTCAGAACCGGAGAAGACAGTAGTACCAAAGCGAGAGACGGAGTACAGAGTGAGGGAACAGGCCGGGTCATACACGGGAAGCAAACAAGCAATGCAGAATACACGCACACCAGGGGTCAGACACACCAGAACAACAGTATAGCTGACAGAGAACCCTGGTAAAGAGTGAGTATAAATACCCCTCCCAGATCCAGAAAGAGGCCACGAACACTTAACCCTGTGAGTGCAGGGCAAGAACCCTGTTCAAACTATGACAGAAACACTCGCTCCTGTGTCTGTGGGGTTCAGTAACGCCAGCTGTTCCCCTGCTGTGCGGATGGCAAAGTCTCCTGCTGCCTCCAACATCACACTACTACTGACTTTTAACCGTGGTCCACTTAGGCTTCTGGCTGTACTGTCTCTAGTATTTCCCCTGGCCTCCAACCCCGCCAGTCGCTGCTCTGATGTGCCATCTGCACAATCCACACTTGTTCCTGTGTTACTGGGGCTCAGTCACGTCAGTTGATCCCCTGTGATGTGTCCGGCAATGTCTCCTGCTCTGTCCCCATTCCCATTAATAGTTGTGGGAATATGGACAGAGCAGGACACCTTGCCGGACACACATCAGGGGATCAACTGACGTGACTGAGCCCCAGTAACTCAGAAACAAGTGTGGATTTTGCAGACAACTCTGCAGAGCAGCAACTGCCGTGGTTGGAGGCCAGGGGAAATACTAGAGACAGTAGAGCCAGAGGACAAAGTGGATAACGGTTACAATCAGTAGTTGTGTACAACCAATATAAAACTCGCTCCAAGTTGGCCACAGCCTGCTGCCTGATTGACCCCTGGTCTTCAACATCGCATGTTGCTGCTCAGAAGAGTGTTTGCCACAGGTACTCCCTCCTGCCCAGCCAAGTTCCAGCAATGTCTGCTGGTCCTTGGTAGTGCTTTTTAGCACAGGTGCCTCCTGCTTAGAAACTGTGTTCTAGCACCGTCAGCTGGTCCACGGTTGTCCCATTGGCTCTTGTTCCTTCTGCTGCCCCTCCTGGTTCCAGCACCGTCAGCTGGTCCTCGCTAGTGTCATTTGCTCTTGCAGCTTCTGCTACCCATCCGGGTTCCAGCACCGTCAGCTGGCTCTCAGCAGATCCTTTGGCCTAAGTGCCTCCTTCTCGGTATCTGAGTTCCAGCAACGTCTGCTGGTCCTTGGTAGTGCTTTTTAGCACAGGTACCTCCTGCTTAGAAACCGTGTTCTAGCACCGTCAGCTGGTCCACGGTTGTCACATTGGCTCTTGTTCCTTCTGCTGCCCCTCCGGGTTCCAGCACCGTCAGCTGGTCCTCGCTAGTGTCATTTGCTCTTGCAGCTTCTGCTACCCATCCGGGTTCCAGCACCGTCAGCTGGCTTTCAGCAGAGCCTTTGGCCTAGGTGCCTCCTTCTCTGTATCCGAGTTCCAGCAACGTCTGCTGGTCCTTGGTAGTGCTTTTTAGCACAGGTACCTCCTGCTTAGTAACCGTGTTCCAGCACCATCAGCTGGTCCACGGTTGTGCCATTGGCTGTTGTTCCTTCTGCTGCCACTCTGGGTTCCAGCACCGTCAGCTGGTTCCCGGTAGTTCCATTGACTCTTGTAGCTAATGCTACCCCTCCGGGTTCCAGCACCGTCAGCTGGTTCTCGGAAGTGTCTTTGGCACGAGCACTCCCTCCTGCCCAGCCTGGTTCCTGCACGCCTGCTGTTTCCGGGTAGTGTCAACGTCACTTTGCCACCGATACGTTGTCCTGTCGTGTTGCGGTTGGGTTAGCCGAGTCTATGGTGCCTGTAGTTTTCGTGCTTCCTATGTGGGCTGCGGGTTCTGGTAATAAAGGCTAGTTCCGTAGTGCCAATAGGACATGCACCCTCTGTTGGACTGTGGGTTTCGGTAACTGCGGCCGGCTCACGGCCTTGCAACTTTGCTTTTTCCTGGGTACCTTCTGCTACCCATCCGGGTTCCAGCACCGTCAGCTGGTTCTTGGCAGTGCCTTTGGCCTAGGTGCCTCCTTCTTGGTATCCGAGTTCCAGCAACGTCTGCTGGTCTTTGGTAGTGCTTTTTAGCACAGGTACCTCCTGCTTAGTAACCGTGTTCCAGCACCGTCAGCTGGTCCACGGTTGTTCCATTGGCTGTTGTTCCTTCTGCAGCCACTCTGGGTTCCCGCACCGTCAGCTGGTTCCTGGTAGTTCCATTGACTCTTGTAGCTAATGCTACCCCTCCGGGTTCCAGCACCGTCAGCTGGTTCTCGGAAGTGTCTTTGGCACGGGCACTCCCTCCTGCCCAGCCTGGTTCCAGCACGCCTGCTGTTTCCGGATAGTGTCAACGTCACTTTGCCACCGATACGTTGTCCTGTCCTGTTGCGGTTGGGTTAGCCGAGTCTATGGTGCCTGCAGTTTTGGTGCTTCCTATGTGGGCTGCGGGTTCTGGTAATAAAGGCTGGTTCCGTAGTGCCAATAGGACAAGCACCCCCTGTTGGACTGTGGGTTTCGGTAACTGCGGCCGGCTCACGGCCTTGCAACTTTGCTTTTTCCTGGGTACCTTCTGCTACCCATCCGGGTTCCAGCACCGTCAGCTGGTTCTCGGCAGTGCCTTTGGCCTAGGTGCCTCCTTCTTGGTATCCGAGTTCCAGCAACGTCTGCTGGTCCTTGGTAGTGCTTTTTAGCACAGGTACCTCCAGCTTAGTAACCGTGTTCCAGCACCGTCAGCTGGTCCACGGTTGTGCCATTGGCTGTTGTTCCTTCTGCTGCCACTCTGGGTTCCAGCACCGTCAGCTGGTTCTCGGTAGTTCCATTGACTCTTGTAGCTAATGCTACCCCTCCGGGTTCCAGCACCGTCAGCTGGTTCTCGGAAGTTTCTTTGGCACGGGCACTCCCTCCTGCCCAGTCTGGTTACAGCACGCCTGCTGTTTCCGGGTAGTGTTAACGTCACTTTGCCACTGATACGTTGTCCTGTCGTGTTGCGGTCGGGTTAGCCGAGTCTATGGTGCCTGCAGTGCTTCCTATGTGGACTGCGGGTTCTGGTAACAAAGGCTGGTTCCATAGTGCCAATAGGAAAATCACCCCCTGTAGGACTGTGGGTTTCGGTAAATGCGGCCTTCTCGCGGACGCGACACTTTGTTAATCATGGGTACCTTCTGCTACCCATCTGGGTTCCAGCAACGTCAGCTGGTTCCCGGCAGAGCCTTTGGCCTAGGTGCCTCCTTGTCGGTATCCGAGTTCCAGGAACGTCTGCTGGTCCTTGGTAGTGCTTTGGAGCACAGGTACCGCCTGCTTGGTAACCGTGTTCCAGCACCGTCAGCTGTTCCACGGTTGTCCCATTGGCTCTTGTTCCTTCTGCTGCCCCTCCGGGTTCCAGCACTGTCAGCTGGTCCTCGCTAGTTTCATTTGCTCTTGCAGCTTCTGCTGCCCATCTGGGTTCCTGCACCGTCAGCTGGTTCTCGGCAGTGCCTTTGGCCTAGGTGCCTCCTTGTCGGTATTCGAGTTCCACCAACGTCTGCTGGTCCTTGGCAGTGCTTTGGAGCACAGGTACCTCCTGCTTAGTAACCATGTTCCAGCACCGTCAGCTCGTCCACGGTTGTGCCATTGGCTCTTGTTCATTCTTGTTCATTCTGCTGCCACTCCGGGTTCCAGTACCATCAGCTGGTTCTCGCCAGTTCCTCAGCCTTCTTGTAACTTCTGCTACTTTTCAAAGTTCAAGCTTGTGGAAATGGTTTTTGATTCTCACTCTGGATCTCCCTGACAATGACCCTGAAGACGACGACCCTGAAGACCACACAGAACAATACCTAAAAGATGACCCTGAAGAAGATGACCAAGAGGACAAAGAACAGGAAGACAACCACCAAGATGCAGAACAACAAGAGACAGAAGACCAAGAAGCATAAAAACCAAAAGCAGAAGAACATTAAGCATAAGACTAAAAATCTGAGCAAATGAGATTATGAAATTTATAAGCAGAAGAAGACTAAGCAGTGTATGGGGGTGAGTCCGTTCCTCCTCGTGGTGCCCCTGGAAAAGGCCTGCTGCTGCAGGCCAAACTGAACGCAGACAAATCCTGTTGTAAATCTTTTGTGACAGGCTGAACGGAAGGTGTAATCTTCAAACTTTTAGAGATAACAACTACAGGGAATGCCTGACACAAATAAGAATATGATGAAGAAGAATAGGAAGAAGAAGAAGAATAGGAAGAAGAAGAAGAATAGGAGGAAGAAGAAGAAGAAGAATAGGAAGAAAAAGAAGAATAGGAAGAAGAAGAAGAAGAAGAAGAAGAAGAAGAAGAAGAAGAAGAAGAAGAAGAAGAAGAAGATACTGCTGCTGAAGATGATGAAGGAGAAAGTGTGGGAGAAGTAAAAAAGAAGGTGAAGAGCATGGAAGTAGTGAAACATACATATCTGGCAAAAAATTAAAGACTTTAACATAGTCAATATCTTTGTAACTACGAACGTCTTTAAAAAAAGAAAAAATTCCTGCTATTCCATTTCATTGGGCTAAACCTCTATGGCTTTAATGTCTCCTACACCTCCAACAATACATTCTACATTATTATTAGTTGCTTTTCTCCATGTAGAATTAACCAACAGGGAAAGAAAGGGTTTTTTAATTCCGATATTTCTGTTCCATTGACTTGAATGGGACTTCCGGGATCGGAATCGGCGATACCCGATACTTTTTTAGATCGGCCGATCCATTCCGATACGATATTTTTCAGTATCGGGTGGTATCGCTCAACACTATTTATAACTCTTTCAAGATGAGGAGGAAAAAATGAAATCCAAAAAATGGAAAATTGTCCAATTAGTAAGAGAATAAAATCGTGGATGATTGTTGTATATCTCAAATGTGGTTTCATTCGCTAACTTTGATGTAATAGAAAGGAATAGTCGTTCTTCATGTATTGTATAAAAAATCATGTTCAATAATCAGTGAAGTCATGCTCAGAAGTCAATAGGCATGAATATGAGGAACCTATGATTATATATTACTTTAATGCTAAAAAAAGAGAATGAAGGAGTCATCTAAACTTGTGATATTACAGCTTGCTTTTGGGGGTATTTGACTCATCATTCGGCCCATTATGGATCCATTATCAATCAATGTACCTTTCCACAAGCCATTTTTTTTCTGGACTAATTGTTAGCCAAATCAAGAAAATAGATCCATGTCCTACATTGATCAGTGCTGCAGACCAAACTTCACAGTCCAAGTCAATGGATTTGTGAAAAAAACGGATAAGACACAGAGGTCATGTCTGCACTACATATTTTACTGCTTAATGGGAGTAAGAAAGTAAGAAATGCATTTCTTCATTTGAAAAAAACGAATGCAACAAGGGTTGTAATAACTGAAATGAGGACCAAAAATGGATCCAGCACATTAGTGATGTATGAGAAGAAAATAGATGTGTGAAGCTAGCCTTACTGGTATTTTAAGTAAATTTAAGTCTTTGTATCCTGGTGGTAATTTTGCCCAATTTTACTCTCTATTACTAATTTGCTACCTTTGCCCAGCAATAAATGTGTGAAATCCAAAAGATTATTTTATGGCAATAGATAATTTTGTATGTTTTATTATGCCATCACTTATCATCGCTTTATAAGAACCAAGAGTAATCAGGTAACGAGTTTTGCAATCAGCTCAGTTTATTGAAGGCAGCATAGACAAGCACTCGCTATTACAATGCATCTTAAAAATTCAAGTGAAACAACCAGAATAAAACACATTGGACTATTTCTAAATATATGCTATAATGATATCCACTGGGTATTCTGGACCTATAGTCCACCAATCCACTTCAACAATGGTGACTGTGGCCAGAATGATGCTTGCTGGAGACATGGGTGTTGGATTTGTGGTGGTGATGAGAATGGTGATGTCCACCATGGTGGCCTCCTGAATGATGTTTTCCTCCAGTGCTGGAGTGTAGAACAGCTGCAGAATGTTGGAAACAAATTAGTTTCACAAATTATTGGATAAACAAGTTTTAATAGAAAGTTAAAATGATAATGTTCAATGGCTAATAGCTTTTAAGGTGGAAAGAAATTCATTGTGTTTAACCGACAGCCTAATATGTTGATTAAGATAAAGGCAAAAAACCCATGCTAAGCTCCCCATATTAGGGGAAAATTTATTTCCTGACTCCACATATGGCAATCAGACCGGTTCGATATATTAACATCCCATCACAAAATCTCGTGCCCATATCCTGTTATATATCTATCAATAAAGGCATCCAGGCCTTCCTTGAACTTTTGCAGTGAGTATCCTCTATTTTCAGCTCATTCCATCATATTAAAAAGAGTAATGGCAAGGAGTGGCATTGGGCATGGTGCACTTTAGGGGTGGCATTAGGGGAAATTATGTGAAGACCGGCTCTGTTAGCCTCTTGAATGTGTGGCCAACCTGTCTCCTTCTTTGTCAAGTGTGAACTGGGAGCTGAAGAATTCCATATGTCTTAGAAGTTGAACCCACTAGGCATTTATGACAAAAATGTTTCAGATATGAATACTATGAATCTCAAGAGTAGAGGAACCTGACAAGTTGTTCCTCTTGCGGTATAAAGATATCAATGGAATTACGGATACTTACATATATTCACAGAGCTGTCACCAGACATCCTGAAACAGAACATAATTTTTTGAGTTGTATGCTGGTTCTTTACTAACATATTTGTGTCTCGTTTTATGATTACTATGAAATACAATGACAGCATTTTACCATGTAGGCACATTATGGCTGTACATAATTTTACACATTATACCCTAGTTGAGAAAGAAGACTAAAAGCTGCTATACTACAACGTCATCGGAGATTGTACTGTATTTACCTGCATTCTTCCCCTTCCAGCATTTTCTTGTAAGTGGCAATCTCGATATCCAGAGCCAGTTTGACGTTCATCAACTCCTGGTATTCCCTCAGTTGGCGAGCCATGTCCTGCTTGGCCTTCTGTAGGGCAGACTCCAGTTCTGCCAGTTTTCTCTTTGCATCTCGGACAGCAGCTTCGCCATGTTCTTCAGCCTCTGCAATGGCAGCTTCCAGGGCAGCCCGCTAGAAATATGTGAAGATTAGTATTGTTGTTTGGATTCTCAGGTAAAATGTGTTATTCACTGAATTTTGTTGTTTTTACCTGGGCCTTAGCACATTCAATCTCTCCTTTAAGTCTCTGGATTGTTTGAGTAAGTCCAGCAATCTCATTTCTGCTGCTCTGCAGATCATCTCCATTTCTTCCTGCTGCCATACGCAGCTCATCAAACTGCCAGCCCAAAGAATATTCAAGGATTAAAACAAATCCTGTTATTCCAGACAGAATTGAGTTATGTGCTCATGTTTTATCTTTACCCTTGACTGGTACATGGCTTCGGCCTCAGCTCTGCTCCTGTTGGCAATCTCTTCATATTGGGCTCTGACCTCGGCGATGATGCTGTCCATGTCCAGGTCTCGGCTGTTGTCCATGGACACAACTACTGAGGTGTCTGAGATCTGAGCCTGGAGCTGACTGATCTCCTGTAAAACAAGAGTTAATGTATATAATATTATATTATACAATGCAACTAATAAAGTATTCAATGGAAATTAATCGCAAGTAGCAAAATTACCGCATCATATAAAGTCCTTAAGAAGTTGATTTCATCAGAGAGAGAGTCAGCCCTGGCCTGAAGTTCAGCTTTGTTCATAAAGGCAGCGTCAACATCCTAAGGCACATATATAATTCATAAAATTATATGTAATACATACATATCATATCTACATTTTCATGTTCTCTTAAAGGGGTTGCCCTCGCTTTTTTTATTTTAAAAACCCATGTTGTCTAAGAATAAAAACCTATATTCTACCAACCAATCTCTCACAGCTCCTGTGCATCATACCTGAGTTCATCTTCCAGAGGGACAGCGCATGACGGAGGCAGCCAGTCACTGACCACAGTGATGAATAATCCCTTTTACTGGTTTTAGCATACCATAGTTATTTTTACACTTTTTAGACTTACTCTCTTTAAACTGACAAATTCATTCTCTGCTGCTGTGCGACGGTTCAGCTCTTCTTCATAGCTGTAGGGAACACACTATTGGTTAATATCTTGTGTGTGACTTTTTATTTGATAACTTATTTTTTGAAGACCATTCTACCACAAGAAGACAAAGGTAATGTGAATGGCACAAGGAAGGTGGGAGAGGGCCTTGTTAAATATGCACAAAGACTTCAACTTGCTGCTATAAAGTTCATCCATGAATAAAAGTCACTCAGGTATTCTGTAAACTCATGATCCATAAAGCATTTAAATGGCTGACTAGACGACACATCAAAAAGATCTGATCTCTTTGTTGACAATCTTATTCGGGTAAGCCCTATTTTTAATATTGAATGTAATACAATATGGCAACAAATGCAACAACACAGCACCATAGAATTGGATGAATGGCCCAAAAATTAAAATGGAACCCTATTATCACTTTTTCATGCGGTATGCAATGGAGGACCACATTGGCAGCAACCAAGGCTGAAGAACAGCCATGCACCCAGACCTCTATCCACTACTATCTGAATATAGGACAGCATTGCAACAGTGTCTGAATTTTCAATTAGAAAGTTTCCAAAAAATGAATGTTAAAGATTTTAGCTGCAAAAAAATATATTATATTCAAGATGGGAGAATGTAAGGATTAGATCATATAAATTCCATAGTAATGATACTTAATGTTGGGAGAAATACAAACAATTGGACAGTTAGTACCTTCTTCTCAGGTCTTCAACAGTTCTTTCCATGTTGTTTCTCTCTGTGTCCAGCCGAGCTCTCTCACATGCCAGGTTCTCCAGTTGACTTCTGAGGTTGCTGATAAAAGCCTCAAACAAAGGTTCGATCTGAAAACGGGCTGTCCTTTTTTCTTGCAGAAGGGACCATTTGGTTTCCAGCATCTTATTTTGCTGCTCCAGAAATCTCACCTTTGTGGGAAAAAAATATCCATAAAGATGAGTTAGTAAATAGTGATTTTTTTCTTAGTTCTACTAATATTTAGATAATTGTCATCTATGTGACCTGGTAAAATACGATTGTAGTTTCTTCTGTGCCTGTTGGATTCTATTTTTTACAGTATTTTGAATTGGTAGCTTTTTCACGTGACCATAAATATATCCAAGCTACTTGCAACTATGGTTATGAATATTGGGAGATTCCATTAATTTCATTTGGTGCCTTAAGGTAACAGAACCTGAGCAGAACTGGTGTAGGCACTAAATGAGCCTTGCTTACCATCTCCATTTGAAAAAGTTTGGGCTCAGATTTTTAATGCTAGTCTTGGAAAATTGAAAGTTGGAGGGATTTGCACCTAATTTACAAAAATACAAATGTGATTTAATACATTTGGCACATTTGAATATTTGAAAAATCCTGAAGGTACTTGTACCGAAGTTTACTATGTTTTCTGTCTTTCCTGTTAATAAATCACTAGTAAACTTGGAGTCAATGCCCACTATGTGAAACACACAGTCACTTTTCTTGAAACTTCAAATTTGACAAATGCCAAGAAAAGTCACAATTTTTTATGTAAAATTGATGCAAGTCACAGCTTGCAACTTTTTTCATGCAGTTTATGCTAAAAGCAGCAGTTAGAAAAGTAATTCAGTCTGCTGGTATCAACTTAATTTTTCATGTATATGAGGGGTGAGCATGGGAATGTACAAATAATTTTATATTTTCTTTCTGTGAAAAACATACAGCAGCATATCTAAACTTCCAGTTTTCTTACCTTGTCAATAAAGGAAGCAAACTGATTGTTGAGGCCTTTAATTTGGTTCTTTTCATCATTTCTAACACTTTGGATGTTAGTGTCAAGCTCCAAGTTAAGTGGAGCCAGAAGACTTTCGTTCACAGTCACAGGGGTGATACCTCCACATCCTGATTGTCCTCCAAGACCACCACCCATTCCTCCAAATCCAGATCCATGTCCACTTTTATGTAGACTTCCATATGACATCTTGTGACCCTTGGATCCTATGTTGTGAGCACTTGAGCTGCTGAAGCAATGTTTAGTCTTGTGTCCATGTCCTATGTGTTTAGAAGAGTGGGATAAGATGCTGTGAGAGCTGGAATGTTTGGGTAAAGCTACTGAACAAGAGCTGAAGTGCTTGTGTCCAGAGGAGGAGAGGATGGAGTGATGAGACATGATGGTTCTTCTTGGAAAGTTAGCTGGAAGAGGATGTGAAGTGCTCAGAAGAAGCCTCTCGACTGCTGTCTTCTACAGCTGTTACATGGAACTTTTATACTCAAACTGGGTGTTTCCATTCTTAATGCACTATTACTATTGTAGCATCATCAACTTTTATAGAAATCATATAAGCTACACGCCTGTATTATCTAAACTAAATAAAACAGTGTCGGCAAAAAAAAGCTTTTAAATATGTGTCATGATTTCACTTCTTAAAAGTGCACATAATGGTTGAGATATATGTAAAAACTTTCTAATAGCAAGACAGTCTTGGTTGTCCATAGCAACCAATCAATGCTCAGCTTTCACTTCTCAATACTAATTGTATTATTTAAAATATTAATAATAAAACACTTGAATTTTAACATTTCTCGGTTTAGTTGAACCTATAAAGATTTTTTTGCCGGCACTGTATAGATAGATAGCCGTATTTTTAGCTTTGTAAGACGCACTTTTTTCCCCAAAATTTGGGGGGAAAATAGGGGTGTGTCTTACAATGCGAATATACCTTTTTTGTGCTGCCGCTGCAGTTGTCCGGTGCTTGCTGCCACCGCGCTGTGTCCCCCAGAGCTGCCGCCGCGCTGTGTCTTCCGGTGCTGCCGCCCCCGCGCTGTGTCCCCCGGTGCTTGCCGCCACCGCCGCGCTCTGTCGCGTGCTGCATGGGGGGCTCTTGCGTTCCATCCATGCTTGCAATGCCCTGTGTGGTAGATTGCTTCCGGGAAAATGGCCACCACGCAAGCGCAGATGGAGACCTCGCCACTGAAATCTCGTGAGATGAGATTTCAGGGCTGAAATTACATCTCCCGAGATTTCAGTGCCAAGATCTCCATCTGCGCTTGCGCAGCGGCCATTTTCCCGGCAGCATTGAGGCGACAGAGAGCAGCGGCATCACCGGGGGACAGAGCGGGTGGCAGAACCGGGGGACAGAGCGGGCGGCAGCACTGGGCGACAGAGCGAGCGGCAGCACCAGGTACAGAGCGCAGCGGCAGCACGGGGGACAGAGCGGGTGGCAGCACCCGGCAACACCAGGTACAGAACGCGGTGACGGCAAGACTGGGGACATAGCACAGCGGCAGCATCGGACACCCGCACATCAAAACACCCCTTCATCCTGGCAGCAACATTCCTCTCCTGCCTCTTCCAGCAGCAACCCTGGGACCCCACTTCCCGCCACCCCCAGTAAGCAATAAGATGCCTGGATTATAAGAAGCAGCACCATTTCATTAAAAAAAAATGTCCTATTTTTCCCCTCAAAACTTGGGGTGTGTCTTATAATCCAGGCGAATTCCTGGCTTCAGTGCGGCGTGCAGCCTGCTGATTCAAAATAAAATGAGCGCTCTCTTTACTAATAGAGATCTCTCTCTCTACTCTTTCTTCATCCACTTACCCAGTCGTCGAGTGCCGATCTCCTGGAAAAATGCTCAAGTCCTTCATTGACTTACATTATGTTTGGTACTCAAGTCGGGCAGGTCCAATCATCCGACCTGCTCAATTTCAGTTTGTCATCCCCTGAGGAAGAAGTAGTCCTTACTTCGAAACGCGTTGGGAATAAATGATTTATCTTTCACCATAAGTGGGATTCTGTATTTTGTCAAGCAGCGCATGGAAGTCCACAAATTATTTCCATAAGAATTGATGTATCAGCAGTCACTCGGTTTGACCTTTGGACGTGCAGCAGCTGACTATGAATCCTATGTGCTTGATCTCTCCTACAAATAGGTGAGTGAATTTCTTTTAATCTTTTAATATTAACTCGGATAAGACCCTATTGCGCTTTTCTGTTCCTTTAGTATATTGCAATTTCAGTTCCGAGCACTTGAGCAGCTTACTGCACGCTCATCACTAATATATATGCAAATAAGCACGATATGGTGAGTAGCAGTAATACGGGTAATACAGTATGCTGCGACGAACAGAATAAAATGTAATATCTTATCCAACATCCTATTTATATGCACCGTCCTTATTATCTAGTCGTTAAAGGACTAGCATTAAGTAATGCTTAGTCTTGATGCCTTGGCTTAATGGGCAACACTTTCAAAACTAGGCCCATCACAGTCATATTCTCTTTAAGCGGCTCTGATCGTCACATTGGCCACCTTCATTCCCTGAAGCATGGCCCCAGGTCACACGTTGAACCATACGTCTATGCTGAAAGTAATGGCTCGGTTCACTCTGAGTCTTCTTGTAGGGGCGACAGGTATTTCTCTCTGACTGGTGATCAGCGTCTGACTTTCGAGGCATGATCTACGTAGTTGGTCATCTGTACTTGACCTATGTAGTCGAGACCGCCCCAGGATCAGACCGCTCTCAAGTAGTTCTAGGACAATGTCAGCCTTGAGCCTGATCTGTTGCTCACATATGTTTTTTCTTTCACATCCTGGCACCAACTGACTCGTGCCTCTTAGATTCTTGTCAGCAGCAACTGCCATCTCTATCTCACTAATATAAAGTCCGTATTAACCAAATAGAGATTTTACCTGTGAGATGATAATTCTCAGAATAACTGATCAGTCCTGGATCAGAAAGAAGATTTCTTATTTCCATGTGTACCACTGATTTATGAAATAAAAATGAAATTGACGGTTACATTTAAAGCAGAGTTTTCCACCCCTCCTGTAAAGTGACAACTCTTTCTAGCTTTCTGCTGTCTTTTAGGGAACCCATAAAACAGATTCTAAGAAATAAGAGACTTGTAGAAAGCTGTTATTTGAAATAATATAGATAATACCACGTGCTGAATTGTTACGGTAATTTTATTTGTCATTTACAGCTTCTCATCTAATCTTAAACTTAATATAGTTATCCAAGTGGGAAATTCCAATGGTTATAAACATCCATGGTAAAATAATATAGGTTGTGAGAGGTTGAATGTCTAGATCTCCTGCCACTGGAACAATTAATGAAAAAATTGGTAGGATAAAGATAAAGTTGGATTTGTAAAGTGAAGATTAAATGTTGTTTTAAATATTTATATATTTAAATAAAGACTGTACAGATAGACAGATATTAGAAAGATCGATAGAATATAGACAGATACAGTGGATAGATAGATAGATAGATAGATAGATAGATAGATAGATAGATAGATAGATAGATAGATAGATAGAGACAGACTGACATTTTGGACATGAAGAATTGTCTAATACCTTTTTAATTCCAATAATTGAACCTGACTTATTAATGTGTACTATAACATTTGTAAAATTTGCTTATAAGATGAAGGATACTAATGAGGTGCTAGATTATCTGATATGAAATTTCACCAAAGATCATTTGGATACAGATATTGTATGCACATACAGCGTGATTTATCAGATTATTTTACTAGTAATTTTCAACTCAAAGGGTTGTCCAAAGATGACATCTATTCTATGTCTTTGAAGTGACTACCACCACATATTGAGTCCTGATGTGCTTACTGTTGTATATCATCACTGCTTTGGTTTATAACTAGTACATTTTCACTGTTTCTTGTATGCCAATAAAGTTGCTCAGCTGAAAATATCTGATTGTAATGGAATTATTTATTTCAAAGTTACTCTGAGTCCAAATCCTTCCAAGACATTGAAGGGGTTGGGCGAGTTATACAGAAAGCCACACACTGGCAGCAATACTGTTAAGTTAATGAATATGGATGAGCGAACGTGCTCGCTGATACTCAGTTATCACCCGAGTATCACGGTGCTCGGATGTGCTTGTTACTTGGCAAGCAACATTTTTTCTAAGCTATATTTCTCAGTCATACACTTTTCCGTAGTGTGTGGAGTAAATTCATGTGATCTCTAAAACTGAGAAAAAGCTTTTAACAATGTTGCAGCATTCCATTTTTCAGTCATACAGTGTTACGTGGTCTGGAAACATTTCTAAGGCTGGTTTCACATTTGCGTTTTTTAGCGCTGGAAAAAAACGCATACCTGCGCATGCGTTTTTTCCCCTATATTTAACATGGGTGCGCATACCTGCACGCTGGTAAGCGCATGTATGCGATTTTCATGCGCTGCGTTTTTTTGGGGTGTGCGTTGGTATTTTCCAGACGCAGCATGTTGCATTTTTTGGCCCTGCAAAAAAGCGCATGCGCACATATGCGCACGTTTTGCGCTAAAAATGGCCATTATAGCCTATGGATGCGCATATGTGCGCACTGGCATGCTCATGTATGCGTTTTTTTGCATATGCGTTTTTTTTTTTTAACCATGGAATTTAGGGGTTTGGGTTAGAGTTAGGGTTAGTTAAGGGGGTTTAGGGTTAGGGTTAGGGTCAGGGTCAGGGTTAGGGTTGGGGTTTGGGTCAGGGTTAGGGTTAAGTATGGTTTGGTTAAGGGTTAGGGTCAGGGTTAGGGTCAGGATTAGGGTTAAGTATGGTTTTGTTAAGGGTTAGGGTCAGGGTTAGGGTTAGGGTTAGGGTTAGGGTCAGGGTTAGGGTTAGGGTTAGGGTCAGGGTTAGGGTTAGGGTCAGGGTTAGGGTTAAGTATGGTTTTGTTAAGGATTAGGGTCAGGGTTAGGGTCAGGATTAGGGTTAAGTATGGTTTTGTTAAGGGTTAGGGTCAGGGTTAGGGTTAGGGTTAGGGTCAGGGTTAGGGTTAGGGTTAGGGTCAGGGTTAGGGTTAGGGTCAGGGTTAGGGTTAAGTATGGTTTTGTTAAGGATTAGGGTCAGGGTTAGGGTCAGGATTAGGGTTAAGTATGGTTTTGTTAAGGGTTAGGGTCAGGGTTAGGGTTAGGGTTAGGGTCAGGGTTAGGGTTAGGGTTAGGGTTAGGGTTAGGGTCAGGGTTAGGGTTAGGGTTAGGGTTAGGGTTAGGGTTAGTTAGGGTTTAGGGTTTGGGTTAGGGTTAAGTATGATTTGGTTAAGGGTTAGGGTCAGGATTAGGGTTAAGTATGGTTTTGTTAAGGGTTAGGGTCAGGGTTACGGTTAGGGTTAGGGTCAGGGTTAGGGTTAGGGTTAGGGTCAGGGTTAGGGTTAGGGTCAGGGTTAGGGTTAAGTATGGTTTTGTTAAGGATTAGGGTCAGGGTTAGGGTCAGGATTAGGGTTAAGTATGGTTTTGTTAAGGGTTAGGGTCAGGGTTATGGTTAGGGTTAGGGTCAGGGTTAGGGTTAGGGTTAGGGTTAGGGTCAGGGTTAGGGTCAGGGTTAGGGTTAAGTATGGTTTTGTTAAGGATTAGGGTCAGGATTAGGGTTAAGTATGGTTTTGTTAAGGGTTAGGGTCAGGGTTAGGGTTAGGGTTAGGGTCAGGGTTAGGGTTAGGGTTAGGGTTAGGGTCAGGGTTAGGGTTAGGGTTAGGGTCAGGGTTAGGGTTAGGGTTAGGGTTAGTTAGGGTTTAGGGTTTGGGTTAGGGTTAAGTATGATTTGGTTAAGGGTTAGGGTCAGGGTTAGGGTTAGGGTCAGGGTTAGGGTTAGGGTTAGGGTCAGGGTTAGGGTTAGTAAAGTCATGGTTTGGGTAGTGTGAGGGGCCACCTAAAAATGTTGGAAAAAAACGCAAACGCGGTAAAAACGCACTAAAAACGCGTACAAACGCTTAAAAACGCTGCGTTTTTTTCATGCATGCTCATAAAAATGCTTGAAAAAAACGCAGCAGTTGTATGCTTATGTATGCGTTTTTTCAATGCGTTTTTTTGCGGGAAAAACACGCTGCAAAAAAAAGCAAGTGTGAAACTAGCCTATGATCTGTAAAACTGACAAAATGCTCTAAAACATTTTGTTGGATTCCATTTCTCAGCCATACAGTGTTACATAGTCTGGGGACCTTTCTGTGATCAATAAAACAGAGAAACAACTTTTAAAAATGTTGAAGGGTTCTAATTCTCAGCCATACAGTATTACGTGGTCTGTGAACATTTCTGTGATCTTTAAAATTGAGAAAAAGCTTTTAAAATTTTTCCATGGTTCCATTTCTCAGACATACTGTCCGACGTGGTCTGGGAACATTTCTGCCACACTCTAAAATAGAGAAAAACTTTAAAAAGTGTTGTTGGGTTACATTTCTCAGCCGTATAGTGTTTTGTGGTCTGGGAACATTTATGTGATCTCTAAAACTGAGAAAAATCATTTAAAAATTTTGTAGGGATCCATTTCTCAGTCATTCAGTGTTACATGGTGTGGGAAAATTTCTGTGATATCTAAAAATGAGAAAAGCTTTTAAAATGTGTTTAGGGTATCATTTCTCTGTATACAGTAACATTGTTCTGGCAATACAGGGATCACCAGTGACATTATACACAGAAGCTGTAGGTAGTGTATAGTGTGCAGGTAATACAGTAATCAAGCGTGACATAATAGGAGCTCTGTATATAGTATCAGTGTACAGGTAATACAGGGATCACCAGTGACATTATGCACAGGAGCTCTGTATATAGTGTCGGTGTAATGGTAATACAGGGATCACCAATGACATTATACACAGCTGCTCTGTATATAGTTATATATAGTATACAGGTAACAAATTTATGATCACGAGTGATATTATACATATGGGCTTTGTATATAGTGTAGAGGTAATGCAAGGATCACCAGTGACATTATACACAGGAGCTCTATATCTAGTGTATAGTTTACAAGTTTACAAGTAATAACATGATCACCAGTTACATTATACACAGGAGCTCTGTATATGCTATATAATGTATAGTGTCAGTGTATAGGTGACAAACTGACTCACCGATGACTTCTCTAGCTGAAGTCCTTCATTTTCGCTTTTTTACTTCATCCAGCGCAGACGTTCCTCACATCTTCCAGACAGGATTCGTTTCTACATAAAATAACACACAGTTATCTGGAGCACTGCTTCCAGAACACATTCCTCAACTGCTACACTTTGCAGCTGAATATAGAAGTGCACCCACCATTAATATATAGTTAGTTAATATGCAACCCATCATTCCAAATATTATTATTATACATTTATATAATGCCATTTATTCCATGGCGCTGTACATGTGAAAAGGGGAAATATAGACAAGTACAATAAACATGTGCAAGACAAGGGACACACAAGTACAGAAGGAGAGAGGACTCTGCACAGTCTACAAATAACAAATATAAATTGCAATCCACCAGTGTGCCTCCACTAACTATACATAGCCACTCTCCCCAACAAATAAATATATAAATTAGCTCCTGTACTCTTTCCCCAATAAATTACCAGTCACACTCCATCATCCTGAAAGCCCCCACTCTGTACCTCCCCGATTCATTATATTTACGTGTACCCCTCAGTCCCAATTCATTATGTCATGTCCTCTCTGCCTCTCACTCCTACCCTTTATTTATCATCATTTACTCTTCCCCACCCCCAATTCATTATCATTTGTTGTTCTCCACACTCAGTTCATCATTTGCTGCCCCCCACCCTCAATTCATTATCATTTGCTCTCCCCAACTTCAATTAATCATTTACTGTCACCCACCCTCAATTCATTATTTGCTCTCAACTGTCCCACCACCCTCAATTCATAATTTGCCATCTCCACCTCAAACTCCCAATTTGCCATTTCCTCTCCCTACCACTCCCAATTCATCATTTGCTCTCCCCACCATCTGCTTCCAATTCATCATTTTCTCTCCCCATCCCCACTCCCAATTTATTATTTGCTCTCACCACCCACCACTCCCAATTCATTATTTGCTCTCCCTACCTCTCACTCCCAACTCTTCATTTGCTCTCCCCACCCCCTCTCCCAATTCATTATTTGCATTCCCTACCCCTCACTCCCAATCCCTCATTTGCTCTCCCAAACCCCATTCTCAATTCATCAATTGCTCTCCCCACACCCTCTTCCAATTCATCATTTGCGCTCCCCACCCCCTACTCCCAAATTAATCATTTGCTCTCCCATTCTCCACTTCCAATTCATCATTGGCTCTCTACCCCCACCCAATTTGTTATTTGTTTTCCTCCCTCCCAATTCATCATTTGCTCTACCTCCCACTCCCAATTTGTAATTTGCTCTAAACCACCCCCACTCCCAATTCATCATATGCTCTCCCCACCCCCCACCCCCAATTCATCATTTGCTCTCCCCACCCCCACGCCCAATTCATTATTTGCACTCCCCACCCCTCACTCCCAAATTCACAATTTGCTCTCCCCACCCCCCACTCCCATTTTATCAATTTCTCTCTCCACCCCCCCTCTCAATTTATCATTTGCTCTCACCACCCCCACTCCCAATTAATTATTTCCTCTCCCCACCTCTCACTCTCAATTCATCATTTGCTCTCTCCACCCCCAAACTCTCAATTCGCCATTTGCTCTCCCCCAACCCCCAATTCATCATTTGCTCTCTACCCACCACACCCAATTTATCATTTATTTTCCTCCCTCCCAATTCATCATTTGCTCTCCCTCCCACTCCCAATTCATCATTTGCCCTCCCCCACTCCCAAATCATCATTTGCTCTTCCCCCACTCCCAATTCATAACTTGCTGTTCTCCAAGACCATTTAATTAATTCTATAAAAAAGTTTTCTATACTTACCTCTCATACAATCCCCTGCAGCTCCGCTTCTGGACTGGCATCCTGGTGCTCTTACATGACAGCATGTACACTGTCAGCAGCGGGTCACAGAGGAAGCAGAGGGATTCCTTTTGAGATGCACGGCCTTCACAGCCGTGAGAGCGCCAGAAATCCCTAAGCCGAAATGTATGCCACTGGTACACGATACCCTGGAGCCTGGCGACCAGAAGCACAAGAGAGGGGACCCCTGCACTTTACTTCTGTTCACTGGGCCCCATACAGCAGTGAAGGCAGTAATGCCCTGATGGCATCCCTGCTTGGCAGCACCACTCAGTGTTCCACATGGTCCAGGCTCATCAGCTTAATCCTCACCCTGATCCTCCTTCCTCCCACTATGTTGAATCACAAGAGACTAGTGATCCCACACTAGAATACTCCAAGGAGCTCTTTACAGCATAATTTCATGATTGTGGCCTCTCAACCTGCATGCTCCAAGAGGGAAAGAGGAACACTGTTTAGTGATACACAAACCTTACAGCAGCCACAGCCACAAGAACATGACAGATGGAATGCCAACTTTTGGATAGCGATAAAGATGGTGACGAGACACAGTTGCCGCTAAGTCTTGTTGGTGTTAAGTCACGAACTCAGGAGAACCATGGTGCGGTGGTGGAAGACGAGGTGGAGGATGACAAAGTCATTGACCCAGCCTGGGAATCTGGCATGCAGAATGAGTTCAGCAGTGCTGAGTGGGAGAGATCAGCAGCACAAAAAGGAGAGGCAGTGGGGTGACCAGAGGGAGAAGGTGGGACAATGTTCTGCAGAGCAACCTGTGCCATGCCAAGAAGAGCAGGAGCATTACCACTAAGAACCTAACCACCACTATCAAGATCAGGTACATGTCATCTAAGCACCCGAATCGGAGGTCTGAACGCAACCGCCTGGGTCTATGATTGGTGCCATCGGGTAACACCAGTGCCCAGTGTCGGCTCCAGGATTACATGGGCCTGGAGTGAAAGAGTCTCAGTGAGCCCTTTTAACACATACAACGATTCATAATGCACAAATATGGTGGAGAAATATAGGCATACAACACAACACATATGAATCAAAAAATGTCAACTTACCAGTGAACTTACTGTGATTATTGCTTATGGCAAACTCAGCTAATGGCAGAAAACACCTGAGGTTTGTCTCCAGACTTTGGTTTAAACATTCAAACGCCAAATAAAAAGATAGATGCATCCCCAGGCAAAAACAAAATGCCCTCCAGAATTTAGAAACATGCTGGGTACCTCAATCTGACACCAAATTGGAGGGAACCTTGTGTAGCTTCACAATCTCGTTGACAAACACCTGAGCCGGGGTTTTAGCATTAGGTAGATCAGGTAAAGCAGTGAAGTGTAACATTTCTCTGCACCAATCCACAACAACTAAGATAACAGAAATATCAAAAGGGAAAGGAAGATCTGTTATAAAAACCATGTATAAGTGTGTCCATGGCTGGTTGGGTTTGGTTAATGGTAGAAGAGCCCCAAATGGACGAGTATGCGAGGTCTTAGAATGCGCAGACATTACAGGAAAGACACAAAGTCGACTACATCCAAATGCGACCTTGGCCACCAAAAACGATGAGTAAGGAACTCTAAGGCTGCTTTACTATCTGGATGACCAGCTAGAGCAAAGTTATGACGTGCCCCTAAACCCTAAAAATTTGCGATGCAGATGCAATGGTACAAATAATTTCCCTGAAGGACAAGCATGGGCATCTCTTTGAGCCTTCAATACTTCTCTCTCCAGCTCAGAACACACATCAGAAATGACCACCCCTTCCTTTACAATAGGGACTGCGTCATCCGAACAGCCACCCCCCCCAGGGAAACTTCAAGAGAAACTGCAATAAAGTGCAGGAGCTGAGTATGTCACCACGGAACAGACGGACCAACAGTTAAGGGGAGGTTTATTTACAGGGGATAATACTGACAAAATAACAGTGTAGATATTAATATTGTGAAAGCAAGTTCTGAAAGCAGTCGGGAAATAAATAACAGTATTAAACAGTATTAAGAGAGATTTTCTATGAAGGAACTTATCAGTCTGAGGAGGGTCTTGATTAAAGGGTCAAACTTCTACCACGTTGGCGCCGAATCACCAGCAGTGCTTGTCGTCTGCAGTCACTCTGCATTCTGTGTCTTTAGATGTGTCGAGCCGAAATATGAGGGAATTGCTGCGGGAGCAAGAAGGGTACGAGGCAAATGAGATCCCCTCTGCTCTGAGTCCTTCTCTCCAACTCTACAGCGATACCCTTTCACCGGAATCAGGGGCTCTGCTCTAACACCGCGTTTAACGGGACTTCGTACATGGGACAGTCTCTCTAAACAGGTAACAGCCTTGTCAAAGGGCACAGTCTCTTGCACGGCACAGTATTATCACAGGGCGCAGTCTCTTTGCAGTCTTATCACAGGGATGAGAGCGCAACTTTGCTGACACTGCAGTACCCAGCTTCACGTACTCACGGTCTGCAGTCTTTGTGCACGGTCCTTCGGTCTCTGACTGTGAACGGGAGATCTATCTCTCTCCCTGTCTGTGTCATCCTTCCAGATTAACCAAAAGGGACTGAGAGTCTCCCTCATCTTCGTCTTCAGCAGTGGTCATTGGTTCAGCTGGCGGGGGCACTGGGGCCGATGGTACTACTTGAGGGTCCTGAGACAAGCATGGACGCAACATATTCCGATGCAGTGTACGGGTGGGAAACTCTTCACCCGATTCAGGCTGAATCTCATAGACGGGACCCTTGCCACCGAGCCGTCGGTTCACCCTATACGGCCTCTTCTCCCACCAGTACTCCAACTTGTTGTGGGTAGAGTTGAGCGAAACGGGTGGTCATATTCAAAAGTCGCCAACTTTCGCTGAAGTCGGGTTTCATGAAACGAAACCTGACCATAGCGTGAGGTCGGCCACGATGTTGGCGACCAAAGCGCCAAAGTCGCGTTTCAAAAGATGCTTCCAGCGCCCTTTTTCAGCCAATGATGGAGGACGCACACTGTGGGCAACGCGATGACATAGGCATCGGTCACCACCATCTTTGAGAAGGGCATGAAAGTGATTGTCTGGCTTTGTGTGGTGTCACAGGGGCTATAAAAGGGCGTGAACGCCGACCGCCATCTTACTTATGCCGATCTTAGCATAGGGAGAGCTGCTGCTGCTGCTGATTCTGTAGGGAGAGCGTTAGGCAGGGAAGAAGAGCCAAAAAACTGCTTCTGCTGTTAGCGATTTCCACTTACAACACAACACTTTGTGTGCAGTGACAGGGGAGGCTCAATTTTTGTGCATCAGCTCTGTTGGTTATTAGGCTGCCTTCTAAGGCTCCCTGATAGCTGCATTGCTATTTGCACACTGCTGCGCAAACTGCTTTTTTTAAAAGCAAAAATACTTTTCTTCCTCTTTTCTGCACAGTTACCAAGGGTTCATTTTTCCACCCTTTTGTGTGCGCACTGTGCAGCAGTCCTGCTTATTAGGCTGCCTGCATTCATACTACCACTGAGAGCACCATTGTCAGCGTCCTCAAATATCTAGTGAGATCCAAAATCTCACCAATCCTATAGACACCCTCCACCTTGTCATACACCATCCAATTTCAGCCTGTTACATTGAGGTGTAATCTCTACTGAGCCAGAGACAATAGTTCTGCATCCTCAAATCTATAGTGAGATTCAAATTCCCACCAATCCTATAGACGCCCTCCACCTTGTCATTCACCATCCAATTTCAGCCTGTTACATTGAGGTGTAATCTATACTGGGCCAGAGACAATAGTTCTGTGCCCTCAAATCTATAGTGAGATTCAAAATCTCACCAATCCTATAGACACACTACACCTTGTCATACACCATCCAATTTCAGCCTGTTACATTGAGGTGTAATCTCTACTGGGCCAGAGACAATAGTTCTGCATCCTCAAATCTATAGTGAGATTCAAATTCTCACCAATCCTATAGACACCCTCCACCTTGTCATTCACCATCCAATTTCAGCCTGTTACATTGAGGTGTGATCTATACTGGGCCTGAGACAATAGTTCTGCGTCCTCAAATTTATAGTGAGATTCAAATTCTCACCAATCCTATAGACACCCTCCACCTTGTCATACACCATCCAACTTCAGTCCGTTACATTGAGGTGTAATCTCTACTGGGCCAGAGACAATAGTTCTGCGTCCTGAAACCTATAGTGAGATTCAAATTCTCACCAATCCTATAGACACCCTCCACCTTGTCTTCACCATACAATTTCAGTCTGTTACACTGAGGCGTAATCTCTACTGGGCCAGAGACAATCCTATGGACACCCTCCACATTGTCTGCACCATCCAATTTCAGCCTGTTACATTGAGGTGTAATCTCTACTGGGCCAGAGACAATAGTTCTGCGTCCTCAAATCTATAGTGAGATTCAAATTCTCACCAATCCTATAGACACCCTCCACCTTGTCTTCACCATACAATTTCAGCCTGTTACATTGAGGTGTAATCTCTACTGGGCCAGAGACAATAGTTCTGCGTCCTGAAACCTATAGTGAGATTCAAATTATGACCAATCCTATAGACACCCTCCACCTTGTCTTCACCATACAATTTCAGTCTGTTACACTGAGGCGTAATCTCTACTGGGCCAGAGACAATAATTCAGCGTCCTCAAATCTCTAGTGAGATTCAAATTCTCACCAATAGTAGATACACCTTCTACTTTGTTTTACAGTACCATATAGCTGGTGGTATTTTGGGTACATTTTCCCCAAAAATGAGCAAGTATGGTGGAAGACGCCATGGAAGTGGGCGGGGTTTGCCAGCTGGTCCCGATGGTGGTGGTGGTGGTGTTGCATCTGTTGGTAGTGGCAAAAGCACAATAGCACCTAAGGCAGGAGGTAATGAGCCTGCGTCATCGTCTGGCTTCACAAGGCCTCGAAGGCTCTCTTTTCTTGGAGTAGGTAAACCACTTTTAAAGCCGGAGCTTCAGGAACAAGTTTTGGCTTACATTGCTGACACAGCCTCCAGCTCTATCGCCTCCTCTTCTGAAGTTTAAAAAATAAAAGCACAGTCGTCATTGGAGGCTCCTGGTCCGGAACAACACCATTCCTTGTGTCCTTCACCCCTACCAAAAGTAAAGGATGTGGCAGGCCACACTACTGATTACTCCATGGAGCTCTTTTCACATACCATGCCTGGGTTAGCAAGTCAAATCTTGAATTCCCCAGTCCAAGATGAATCTGACATGGAGTCCACTGATGCACAGCCACTGCTAGATTTTTCTGCTGGTACATTCACTCAGAGCACTACATTGTCCTCGCAGTGTACTGAGGCAGAATCAGACTCTGATGAGACTCAGGTGCCCCTTCCCGCACACTATACCACCATACACTGTGACACAGAGGAAGCTGCACATGAAATTGAAGAGGAGGTGATGGATGACCCAGTTGTTGACCCAGATTGGCATCCATTGGGGGAAGAGGGTGCCGCTGCCAATAGCTCAGAAGAGGAGGAGGAGGATCCGCAGCAGGCATCGACATCGCAACAGCTGTTAACTGGCAGGACAGTAGCAGTCCAAAAATGTGTTACAAAAACCAAAAGAGTTGCAGGACAGCTTGGCCAGACGGTCAAATTAGCACAGCGTGCAAGGTTTCAAAATGTCTTCCATAGTAGGAAGAGTGCACATGGTTCAGATGCTGTGCGAACAGAGGCAGGCTGTAATTCATTTGTGGGAGGATACACGGGCAGGCAGTTTGCAGGCAGACATGGAGTTGTCTAGTGTGCAGTGGTCGAAGCTGAAAGACCTCTGTAAAGTACTTCAGTGTTTTGAGGAATGCACACGGCTGGTAAGCGCAGACGACGTCATCATAAGCAAGAGCATCCCACATATGCATCTGCTCATGCAAACTTTGACGCACATTAAGGAGCAGGCGTCTGCAGCCGAGGAGGAGGAGGAGGGAAGCCTTGATGACAGTCAGCCATTGTCTGCTCAGGGAAGTCTCGTGGACGAGGTGGAGGAAGAAGAGGAAGAGGAGGAGGAGGAGGATTATGGGGATGATTATTTTGGGGAGGAGAATGCTTCTCAGGGGGCAAGAAAAAATGTTGGCGTGGCAAGGTCAGGTACAGGGTTTGTGCGTGACGGGAGGGATGTGGATTGGCCTGAAAGTGCTCCTCCACCCAGCACTCGCAGTGCATCATTGACACCTGGAACATTTTCTCACATGTCTGATTATGCCTTGCAGATCCTAAAAAGGGACACCCGCATTGCCAAAATGATAAACGATGATGAATACTGGTTGACCAGCATCCTGGATCCACGCTATAAAGGCAAATTCCAAAACATCATGCCACAGGAGAACCTAGAGCTAATATTGGCTAACAAACAAGCAACTCTGGTAAACCGTTTGTTTGAGGCATTCCCAGCACACAGTGGCGGTGATGTTTTTCCAACAAGCCGTAGGGGGCAACATGAAAGAGGTGTTCGTGGTGCACACCGCCAAAGTGGCATTAGACACAGGGGTTTCATGACCATGTTGTGGACTGATTTTTCAAGTACCGCTCACACGACTGGTAATACTGCATTGATAGAAGTGACAGGAGACAGCAGTTGTCAACTATAGTAACAAACTACTTCTCCTCCCATATCGATGTTCTCCCTCACCGGTCATTCCCCTTTGACTAATGGGCCAGTAAACTTGACACCTGGCCTGAATTGGCACAATATGCCTTTCAGGAGCTCGCTTGCCCTGCTGCTAGTGTGTTATCTGAATGAGTCATCAGTGCTGCTGGATCAATCCTGACAGAAAAAAGGACCCGTCTGTCGACTCAAAATGTTGATGATCTAACCTTCATTAAAATGAACCATGCATAGGTTTCAAAGGATTTTGTCCCACCCTCCCATGGTGACACGTAGGTTGCCAGAAAAATGGCTTGCTTTTGTCCTCCTCTTCCGCGGACTTCTCCAATTACTCCATTTGCAGCTGCTGAATGTCCAACATCAACATATGCCAATTTTTCCACCTCCCTAACTGGGCTGCCTCCCCCCACAGGGCCGGGGTCACCACCTGGCGCACGCACCCGTGCGAGTGCCGTTGCCCTGGACAGGTGGGTGGGCACACTGTTTGGCAACGTCACGGGCACAAGGTCCCTCATAGTACAATCAAGTGTCTCGGACGGTGGGGGTGCACACCCGCCGTCAGACACACCGGCGTACTATGAGGGGCCCTGTGCCAGTGCCATCGCCAATGAGTGGTCCCCCCATGCTTGCTCAGGATCACAGCACTTGCAAAGTTGAAATACTTACCTCTCCCTGCTCCACCGCCGTGACGTCTTCCGCATTTCCTGACAGTGACATTATGGTCAGAGAGCGAGATGACATCACGTCTGTATGCCCTCTGCCTAAACAGTCCAAGTGCAGTGAGATGGAAGATGGGGACGACGAGGAGTCCAGACTCGTACAGGGATTCCCTAGCGAGGAGACTTATTTAATTGTTTTCAATGTTGGGACAGCTATTTTTGGGGAGCACTATACTCTGGAGAATGATATATGAGGCCCACCATACACTGGAGCATTCCAAAGGTGGACATCAGATACTGGAGCAGCATTTACAGGGCCCATTATGCACTAGAGCATTAGAAATGGGGCACATTATATATGGAGCATTATTTGGGCCCATAACACAGTGGAGCTTCATCCATGGGGACCAACATATACTGTAGCATTATGTGGAGCTCATCATATACTGTTTCAAACATTATATTGGACCAAAGATTCTGTATGGAGAAATATATGGGCCTCATTACTCTGTATAGCGCACTATGAGGTGGCCATAATACTGAATGGAGTAATATACTGTCCATTTTTGGAGCTATTGGAGAATTTAAAATGGATATCAGTAATGAGATGTAAGAAGTGAAGTATTTTTCATTGTACTATACCGCTATTTCTCTGCCGTATCAGAAGATCATGAATTGTGGCATGTGTTAAAGGAGCCCATTGACACTCTTTGGCCCTGGGCCCACAAAAATCTGGAGCCAGCCCTACCCCCCCCACAACTTTAGCCAAATAACCCCCAGTTTTCAATACATAACTATTATTATAAAGTAAATTAAGGTTGTCAAGCTTAAGTAATAAGAATTGATGCTTTTGGCATTAAAATGGGCACTGTAGGTGTGTTTCCTGTCCTACTGTCATGATCTCAGTGCGGGTTTGACTCGCACACGTGGGGTTAATGTCTGGAACCAGTGCTGATGACTGGCATTTCTGGGGTTAAAGGTTGTGATCCCAGTGCAGGCTTACCTGCACACCTGGGGCTGTGAGAGGCTGGTTCTGGGAGAGGCTTCTTACAGCCTCAGGACGCTCCCATCCCACGTCAGTTATACTTTCGCCCTTGGCAATGTGTGTGACCCCTGAGTGTGTTTGTGCTGTGTTCTGATTGCTTGATTCTCTGTGTACGACTCGGTCTGTTCTCTGGATATTGCTTTGGATTCTGCTTGGTACCTTCTATGTCTGTTTGGTTTTGACTTTTGCTTGGCCCTGACTATCCGTTCTGTCTCATCCCTGGTACTTTACTGATATCTCTTTGTGTAACCTCCGTTTTGCCTGACTCTGAGTATTTCTGTATAGTGTCCTGCCATCTCTGAAAGCAGGACGCTAAGCCCCACCCTGTGTATCTGTACTTTCCGGCTGTACCTGACCCCGGGCCCCCCTCCAGTGCGGGTGAGTCCCTACTCAGTGGAGGTTGCACGCCGGCGCTGACAGGATCCTGACTTTATAACTGACCGGTAAATTTTTTTTTTTTTTCTCTTTCTCTGCTGAGAAATATGGATCCCATACAATCTCTTGCTGAGCAAATGAAAAATCTGAGTCAGATGTTTCAGGATTTATCTCTGGAGCAGCAAGCTCTGGCTTGCTCTCAGCAGCATGTTTCTGAGACAGTGCTGGGGCTTTAGCTGCTGGGTCTCTGGGGGCTGGGGCGAGTGATGTTGTTTTGGTGTCCCCAGAACCACCTGTTAAACTGCCTGATTTATTTTCTGGGAACAAAAAGGAGTTCAGGGTCTTCATGGAGGGGTGCAAACTCTTCTTTAGTTTGAGGCCACGTTCCTCTGGGGACGAAAGTCAGAAGGTTGGGGTCATTATGTCTCTGTTAAGAGGGTCCCCACAAGCTTGGGCTTTCTCCCTTCCTCCCACTGCCCCTGAGAGAGTGTCTGTGAATGCGTTCTTTGAGGCCCTCAGGCACATATATGATGAGCCGGACCAAGTGCGATTGGCAGAGGACATGGTGATGAGTGTCTGTCAGGGGAAACACTTGGCTGAGTGGTTTTGTACAGAATTGTGCCGCTGGGCCGCAGAGGTCTATTGGGACGACGACGCACTCCGAGGACTCTTTCACAGAGCCATGTCCGAGCGGTTACAGGAAGCCTTGGCATTACATCCCCCACCTAACTCACTCGAGGACGCCATGACCCAGGCCGTCCAGATGAACCGCAGGCTGCGGGCCAGGGGGGTGATGCAGGCGGAGACTCCATTGTTCCCTAGTGGAAAAGAGACTGTTTCTGTGCCCATGGATGTAGGGGCTCTCTCCCTGAAGGAAAAGGAGAGACAATGCCGGAGAGAAAAGCAGTTATGCTTCTACTGTGGTAAAACGGGACATTGGAAAAGGGAGTGTCCTGATTGTCCATCCTTAACCCGGTCGACGGGAAATGACTAGGTCTGGGTAGTCAGTGGGGAGACTACTCAGACCCTCAGGTACCCTTTTCCTCATTTTCTAAGGTATTGCTTCATGTGGAACTGTTAGTGGACAATTGTTGTTTTCCCTCTACAGCTTTCGTGGCCTGCGAATCATAAATCAATCTCATTGACTCCCAATTGGTCACACGCTGTAAGATAGGGACAGTTAGACTTAAGGTTCCGATCAAAGTGGTGGCCATTGACTCCTCCCCCCTCACTAAATAGGGAATTCTCTTTATGTCTGATTGTTTTCGCTCAAAGTGGGCGCTACCCATGTGGAAAAATTAAGTTGTTTGGTTCTGGACAATCTACCAGCAGGATTGGTGTTGGGCATGCCCTGGTTACAATGCCATAACCCAGTCATTAACTGGAAAACAGGGGAGATTGTTCAGTGGGGGTTTAATGATTCGATGTTATGTGATAAGTCTGCACTATTGGTTGAACCTGTTAAATCTGTATCTGTGTCATCTGTCGAGCTGAAAGGTATTCCGGAGTACCTGAAAGAATTTGAAGATGTGTTCTCTGAAAGCGAGGCCGAGACGTTGCCGCCATATAGACCCTTTGACTGCGATATTGAGTTAGTCCCGGGGGCTAAATTGCCTAAAGCCCGTTTGTTTAATTTATCTGGCCCTGAGCGCTTGGCCATGAAAGATTACATTGCTGAGAGTCTTCGCAAAGGACACATACGTCCCTCAGTCTCACCTGTGGCGGCAGGGGGGTTTTTTGTAAAGAAAAAAGATGGTGGTTTATGTCCCTGCCTCGATTTTCGTGAGCTCAACAAGATTACTGTACGAAATACGTACCCCCTTCCGCTGATTCCAGATTTGTGTAACCAACTTTCAGGGGCCAAAATGATTCTCCAAACTGGATCTTCGGGGGGCATATAATTTGATAAGGGTCCGGGAGGGGGATGAATGGGAAACCGCGATTCTCACGACCGAGGGACTGTTTGAAAATTTAGTCATGCCATTTGGTCTTACCAATGCCCCAGCCATAGTTCAGAATTTCATCAACGTGGTATTCTCGGATCTCATTGGTCATTTTGTTGTTATTTACTTAGATGATATTCTGATATACTCTCCCAACAGTCAATCTCATCTGAATCATTTACGAACTGTTCTCCAAAGACAGAGGGAAAATCATCTGTATGCCAAATTGGAGAAATGTGTGTTTTTTGTTCAAGAATTGTCTTTTTTGGAATTAATGGTGTCCTGTGAGGGTTTTCGCATGGACCCCAAGAAGGTGCAGGCCATTGCGGATTGGGTGCAACCCTGAGACCTTAAGAGTCTTCAGCGCTTCTTGGGGTTCACCAATTATTACCGCAAATTTATTTGGGGGTTTTCACAGGTGGTCAAACCACTCACAGATCTTACTTGTAAAGGTGCGGATGTGAGAAACTGGTCCTCGCTCACAAAAGAGGCCTTTGCGACCCTGAAAAGAAGCTTTATGTCTGCTCCCGTGTTAGTACAGCCAGATCCGTCCAAACCATTCGTCTTGGAAGTGGACGCCTCTGAGGTGGGGGTGGGCGCGGTGTTGTCCCAAGGGCCTGCCACTGTAACCAAACCTCAGGCCATGTGCTTTCATTTACAAGAAGTTCTCTGCTGCGGAAAGAAATTACGACGTAGGCAATAGAGAGCTTCTTGCGGTCAAATTGGCGTTTGAAGAATGGAGACACTTTTTGGAGGGGGTCAGTCACCCAGTCACGGTGATCACGGATCACAAAAATTTGTCATACATTGAGTCTGCTAAAAGACTAACGCCCAGACAGGCCCGTTGGTCACTTTTTTTTTCCCGTTTTCAGTTTACGATTACATTTCATCCAGGGTCTAAGAATGTCAAGGCTGACGCCTTATCGTGCAGTTTTCAGCCGGTATCGCCCCCTAAGCCACCGTCCTCCATTCTTCACCCTGGGATTGTGATAGCAGAGGTCTCGTCTGAATTGGAACGGGAGATTCAGGGGGCCCAGTCACAGGCCTCGGCGGCCAAGCCAGAGGGGAAGTTGTTTGTCCCAGAACAACTTCGCCTGAAACTCTTGCTGGAGTTCCATGAATCCAAGCTGAGTGCTCACCCTGGTATTTCAGCCATGCGTCTGGCAGTGGCTAGGATCTTTTGGTGGCCTACCCTTGGTTCGGACATAAAAAAATTCATTGCTGGTTGTGGGGTCTGCGCTCGTTCTAAAAGCTCTCATAGCCGGCCAGCAGGGGAACTGATGCCCTTGGCAGTGCCCGAAAGACCATGGACTCACTTATCCATGGATTTTGCTACCAATCTCCCTCCATCTAAGGGTAATACAGTGGTATGGGTAGTAGTGGACAGGTTTTCTAAGCAGGCTCATTTTGTACCCCTGTCCGCACTACCGTCAGCTGAGATGTTGTCCAGGTTGTTTGTGCAGCATGTGATCCGGTTGCATTGGGTACCCCTGAATGTGGTGTCTGATCATGGTGTGCAGTTTGTGGCTAAGTTTTGGTGTGCTTTCTGCAAAAAATTAGGGATGTCTCTGTCCTTTTCATCTGCATACCATCCTGAGAGCAATGGTCAGACGGAGCGCACTAACCAGTCCCTGGAACAGATCCTCAGGTGTCTAACCTCTGCTAGACAGAATGACTGGTGCGATGCACTGCCGTTGGCTGAATTTGCCTTCAATAGTCGGGTGATTCAATCCACGGGTATGACTCCTTTTTTGATGAATTATGAGTTCAGTCCTCATTTTGGTGAGTTTTCTCGTCTGGACTCGGGGTGTCCCGGGGCTGAGGGCTCTGTTCAGCGATTACAGAATACATGGGCAGAAGTTCAGCGGAGTATATCTAGGTCTCAGGGCAGGTATAAGTTTTTCGCGGACAGGAAACGAACACCAGGGCCCACGTTTCTGGTTGGAGACAAGGTTTGGCTCTCCATGCGAAACATTAAGTTGAAGCTTCAGCCAAGTTGGGGCCCAAATTCATTGGCCCATACAAGATTGTGGAAAAAATCAATCCAGTGGCGTATAGGCTGTGCCTTCCACCCTCTTTCAAGATCCCTAACGTCTTCCACAAATCTCTACTGAAACCTTTTGAAGAAGTCCGGGGAGACTCCAAGTCTGGTGCTCCTCTTGTTTTGGTCGAGGGGCAGGTGGAGTACGAGGTTGGTCATATCGTAGATTCCAGGTTGGTACGGCGGTCGGTACAGTACCTGGTTCATTGGAAGGGGTATGGACCGGAAGACAGGTCCTGGGTACCGGCCCAGTTGATGCATGCTGATCGCCTGGTTCGGGCTTTCCATGCTAAGTACCCGGGCAAGCCTAGGGGTCCAGAGGCCCCCCGTTGAGAGGGGAGTACTGTCATGATCTCAGTGCAGGTTTGACTCGCACACGTGGGGTTAATGTTTGGAACCAGTGCTGATGACTGGCATTTCTGGGGATAAAGGTTGTGATCCCAGTGCAGGCTTACCTGCACACCTGGGGCTATGATTGTGGCCTCTCCCTGGTTCTGGGAGAGGCTTCTTATAGCCTCTGGACGCTCCCATCCCCGTCAGTTATACTTTCGCCCTTGGCATGGTGTGGTGACCCCTGAGTGTGTTTGAGCTGTGTTCTGGTTGCTTGATTTTCTGTGTACGACTCGGTCTGTTCTCTGGATATTGCTTTGGATTCTGCTTGGTACCTTCTATGTCTGTTTGGTTTTGACTTCTGCTTGGCCCTGACTATCCGTTCTGTCTCATCCCAGGTACTTTACTGATATCTCTGTGTATGACCTCCATTTTGCCTGACTCTGAGTATTTCTGTATAGTGTCCTGCCATCTCTGAAAGCAGGATGCTAAGCCCCGCCCCCTTGCAGTCACAAGACTGTAGGTCCTGTGACTGCTTGCTAAACTTCAGCATCCACAGGTCCTGTGTATCTGTACTTTCCGGCTGTACCTGACCCCGGGCCCCCTTCCAGTGCTGGTGAGTCCCTGCTCAGCGGAGGCTGCACGCCGGCGCTGACAGGATCCTGACACCTCCACTCCATGCCGACCTTGGCTCCCCATTGACTTGCATTGGGTTTCGTGTTTCAGTCGGCCTTCGACTTTTCACGATAATCGGCCGATTTCGTTCGACCCGACTTCTGAGAAAGTCGGGTTTCATAAAACCCGACTCGACCCGAAAAAAGGCAAAGTCGCTCATCTCTAGTTGTGGGGGTGCTTCTCCCTTACCAAGACTTGATCCCCAGGTCATAGAGCTGTCCCTTCTTGAGGAGTTACCTGGGAGTGTTCCAATTCCTGGACTCGGTACTGCATCAGCCGTTGAATGTTCCGCAGCCGATGACGATGTTCTCGAACCAAGGAGTACACCCCCGTCTGCGGGTAGTTCTCCTCAGGCTCAGCGCCAATTCTGTCAGTCCCTTCCTGGGCCGGCTGTAGAACAGTGAGTAAGGCGTGAATCCTGTTGTACTGTGTTTACGATTATTGTACGCCCACACCAATTCGGGGACAGACTCAGTCCAGCGTGCTTTCTGGTCCTCTTCCAGTGTCCTCAGCATCTGAATCAGGGTGCGGTTAAATGTTTCACAAGCCCCGTTCCCCTGTTGATGGTAAGGGGTGGTCCAGGACTTATCGATTTTGTACATCTGATGCAACTCTTCCATCACCTTCCCAAGGAAGCAGGTTCCTTGATCAGAATGGATGCGCTTGGGACACCCGTATTGCCTGGATGAAGTGTTTGCAGATTGCATATGCTGCAGACTGGGCAGTCTGATCCCGAGTGGGCATCACCACGGCAAATTTAGAAAAGTGGTCTATCATTACCAGGCAATGCTCGTAGCCCTGATGCGCTGGTTCAATCGTCAAGTAATCTATGGCCAGTAGTTCCATGGGGCCAGAAGACCTCACCATCTCTGTGGGAGCTCGTTGCTCCGGTGGCTTGACTAGTTCACAATTCTGGCACTGTTGACATACTCTCTTCATGATGTTTCTCAAGTGGGGATGGTAAAATAAACACTGCAGCCACTGGAACTTTTTTTCTTGCCCGAAGTGTGCTCCTTTCTCATGCGCCTCCTTAGCCACCTGTTCTACTAAGGACGAGGGGATGATCATCTGCCAAACAAGATTAAGTTCAGATTGAAGGTACAGTACAGGATACCATCCCGCAACTGCTGTAGCCTTTCCCACTGACGCAGCATCCGTAGCATCTCAGGAGACGTAGATCTCCTCTCGCACTGACTGAGTACCTGTCTGGATACGAGCCACTGTCTCAACTGGGCTATCTCCCGATCCTCCTGCTGCATTCTGACTGACTCATCGCGGGGTTGCTCCAACAAACTCTCCTGCGTGTCTTCCTGAACTGTTTCCCGCGTTGCTGCCATCGTCCTGGCAGTCTCTCCACAGCCTCCAACTCTTCATCCCAACTGGGCGCTGGTTTATGATAGATCACTCGAGAAAGGGTATCAGCATGAGCATTCTCCACTCCCCTCTTATAGGAGATCCTGTACCAGAACTTTGCCATTCGGGTTTCTCAACGTTCTAGGGCCCCTAGTTTTGCTGTCTCAAGATGAGCCAACGGATTTTTTTCCGTACGCACGCAAACCTAAGAGCCGGCCAGATACTCTGCAAACTTCTCAGTCATTGCCCACACCAGCGCCAACAACTCCTGCTTAATTGAACTGTAATTATCCAGATTTTTTTCCGAGTCATGTAAGGAATAGCTGGCATACGCTATGACGTGTTCTTTCCCATCCTGCATCTGCAAAAGCACTGCCCCGAGTCCCTGTAGACTTCCATCGCTATGCAAGATAAACGGCTGTGTGAAGTCAGCATAAGCCAACACAGGGGCCTCCGTCAAGGCTTTCTTCAAGGCTTGAAATGCTTTCTCCTGGTGCTCTCCCCATTGTATGTTCCTGTTTTTCACATAAGAGGGCACTCCTTTCAACAATTAGAGGAGGGGATTGGCGATGCGGGTAAAGTCTTTTACAAAACGCCGGAAGTACCCTGTGAGCCCCAGGAATGCTCGCACATCCTTCACGGTTTTAGAAGTCGGCCACTCCTGCACCGCAGCGATTTTCTCCTGAGATGGCCTTACTCCTTCAGCAGAGACAACGTGCCCCAGATAGTCAATCAGGGTATGAAAGAGGTGGAACTTCTTGGGCTTCACTTTCAGCCAGTACTTTTGAAGCCGACTCCGGACTTGCTCCAGTCTCTGTAGATGTTCATCAATGGTGGGAGCAAAGATGATAATATCGTCCAGATAAATCAGAGTGGCTTCAAAGTTCAAGTCTCCCAGACATCTCCCCATGAGGCATTGAAATGTTCCGGGGCGTTGGCTAGCCCGAATGGCATGTGGTCGAACTCACATAAACCCATCGGATGAATGAAAGCTGTCTTGGCCCGATCTTGTTCAGGCATTAGTACTTGCCAGTAACCGCTGGCCAGGTCTAGCGTGGAGAAGTATCGGGCATTTCCTAGTGCCGAAAGGGACTCTCCTATTCTCGCACTGTACAGGCGTTTAGCCAGCGGTAATCCACACAGAAGCGTAAGGATCCATCCTTCTTTTGCACCAAGGTGATGGGGGCAGCTCACGGATTACTCCTTTTTTCAACATCTGCAACAGCATACCCTTTACTTCCGGATACATCTGTGGGGGTATCTGACGATACCATTCCCATATTGGTGCCGCATCCCCGGTGGGTATCTCGTGGGTGATGGTCGTTGTGCGCCCAAAATCGCCTTAGTTTTTTACAAACACTTCCTGGTATTTTCCTAACAAGGCTTCCACCCGAGGAACCTGCTGAAAGGGCAATTCTGAGAGTTCTGCCCGCATGTGCTCTAGTATCCGCCATCCTTCTTGCAGCAACCTGGCATCTGGGGCGGCCTCTGCCTTTACAGTCACCAGCCACGGGTCTTCTGACTTTGCAGACAGCTGTACTGTCTCAGATGGAACCAGCTCGACTGGCATGCCCAGGATATGGGCAATGTCACTCCTGGGTGGGCAGAGTTACGTCAGTCTCTCCCAAATTCACACAGCGTACGAGGACGGTGCCATCCCGCACAGTGGCCAAGGTCCGTGCGACCAATATTCCTGATGGTGGCTGATCGGCTCCACTAGGTTCCACTTGTACCTCCACCCCCTCCAGGGGGATACCCGTTCGGACAGGAAGGGGGAGCACGGTCTGTCAGGGGGGCAACACTTGAAATAAGCGGGGGCGATAATTTTGCCTAATTCCTTCCCGTTGCTGCATATTTCCCGGACATGAGCTGTCCGTATCAGGTGCTGGAAGATCTTCCTCTGAGGGGTCTGGTCGCTCCATTGTTGCAGGAACTGGTCTGGGGACTCATTGAAAAGAATACTCCCGAGGTCTTTAAGCACGTTCATGACCAGGGTTACGGTATGATCCTTAGAGGCTTCTCCATCTACTAGCACTACTCCTTTTCTCCCCACATCTTTTCCACAGACTTCTATGTTCAGCCATACCACCCCTGCGACCAGGATGGGTAACTGGTTGGCCGCCGTAAGCTTGATGATCAGGCCCCATTCAAGCCACAACACCTCCGTGAAGTGTCTGCGAAAAAAATTTCAGGCATGGTGGTCACTTGCGAGCCGGTGTCTCTCCCATTGATTTTGGCTCAGACCAGGGGGCACATGGAAACAAGGCTGGTGGGTCTTTTATTACTCCTCCTTTGCTCTTCACGCTCTAGGCGGTGTCCCTCGTGCTCAGAGTCACCTAGCTTAACGGCGGCCACGGGGATGGTCGGCTCCGCTGGGGACACCACCGGGCAATGTGGCCGGGCTCTCCACAGGTATAGCATGTGAGGGAACGTCTCCTCTGGGTACCTGCAACTTCTCTTCAGGGAACAGCTCCTCTAAGCCTCTCTGCCTGGGTTCTCCTTGAAGCCATCATTTCTTCACGGAACTGGCTGATCTCCAATCTCAGGTCTTCTACCCATCTGGGGACTTTGTCTGTGGTGGTGATTGCCTCCCCGCTCTGCACCCTTCTCGCCGGCCCTGTCGCGTCCTGTTCGCGCGTGCGTGCCTCACTACCAACTTCAAAGAAGGTCATGTCTGGCTTTAACCGCAGGCGCTCTCGCATAGCCCTGCTTCATCATTCCATCATGCAGCCTCATCACCATCTGATCCCTGAGCACCACGTCTACTGACCCTACGCCTACACCGTCCTTCCATTTAATAGTAGTATGGAGCTCTTGTAGGGCGTTCATGAACTGAGTCACGGTCTCCCCCTCGCTTTGCACCTGGTAAAACAGTCACATACGGAGTTCCCCTTTGTCAATGGAATCTCCATGTGTCTCCTCAAGTATGCGCAGCACCTTGTCCAGAGTGTTCCTATCTCAGCACCTTGTCCAGAGTGTTCCTATCACAGGGTGCAGTCTCTTTGCAGGGCACAGTCTTATCCCAGGGATGAGAGCGCAACTTTATTGACACTGCAGTACCCGGCTTCACATACTCACGGTCTGCAGTCTTTGTGCGTGGTCCCTTGGTCTCTGACTGGTGAACGGGAGATCTATCTCTCTCCCTGTCTGTGTCAGCGTCCACTCGTGTCTGCTGCCCAGGCTGCTCTGAGGAAAGTGCACACACTTTTCCCGCTCTTTGCTCTGCTCTCTTCCTGTTTCCAGCTCCTTTACTGTCCCCCGGGGAACCTGCTGTCCTGCTCAATGGTTCCGGGCACGGAGCAGAGGAGGCAACCCTCCCCCGGCTCTTCCTGCACTTCACCCCCTTACAAAAGCATTGGCTTTGACATTCTTAATCCCATGATGGTAAATGACAATAAAATGAATCCTGGTAAAAAGCAAAGACCATCTAGCTTGTCTAGGATTAAGATGTTTAGTGGATTCAAGGTATAACAACAGATTTTTATAATCAGTAATGACAGTGACAGGATGGACTTCCCTTTCAGAAAAGTGACGCCACTCCTGAAAAGAAAAACTGGATGGCCAAAAGTTCTCTATTGCCTACATCATAGTTCCTTTCAGCTGATAATAATTTTTTAGAGAAGGAGGCACATGGATGCCACTTACCAGGGGATGACCTTTGAGACAACACAGCCCTGACCCCACTTTAAAAGCATCAACCTCAGCAATAAATGGTTGAGGAATATTGGGTTGAATGAGTACAGGAGTAGTGGAAAAGCAATTCTTCAAAGAATAAAATGCCTGACGGGTGCAATTGGATCACCTTGAGACGTCCGTACCTTTCTTTGTCATGGCATTGAGGGATTTGACGAGAAGTTTTTGATAAATTTTCGATAGTGGTTAGCAAACCCCAAAAATCATTGTAACGCTTTCAGATTTTCTGGCAGAACCCATTCCAGAACTGCACGGACCTTATCAGGGTGTCACGCACAGTATAGGACAGACTAAGAACAACACAAACAGATAAAGGAAGGGGAACCAAACACTACGGAAGGGGGAAGTGGAGACCCCTAGACTGATCTAATGTCACCCTGTCTGTCCTACCATCCCAATATAGGTTTCGCACCTATCACCGAGCAGGATAACTAGTTCCTGTGTGACCCTGGCAATAAGCCCTGGGCCAAGAAGGACACAAAGAACACTAGTCAATCCCACTAACACTAAAGATAGCAAGGATAAATACAACCAGGGGGACACTTAGCTTGAGTAGACTAAGAGAGAAATGCCAACGCCTTCCAAACTCCAAGAGGACACCAGCAGACTGCTACAGCTCCAAGCTTCAACAGAGAAATGCAAATAGGCAAGCTATAGACTGGACCAAGGTGAGTGATTGGACATTGTATATCTTGATTTTTCCAAAGCGTTTGATACCGTGCCACACTAGAGGTTGGTACACAAAATGAAAATGCTTGATCTGGGAAAAAATGTGTGTAAATGGGTAAGTAACTGGCTTAGTGATAGAAAGCAGAGGGTGGTTATTAATGGTATATTCTCTAACTAGGTCGCTGTGACCAGTGGGGTACCGCAGGGTCGTTGTTGGGACCTATTCTCTTCAACATATTTATTAGTGATCTGGTAGAATGTTTACACAGTAAAATATCGTTATTTGCAGATGATACAAAACTATGTAAAGCAATCAATACAAGAGGAGATAGTATTCTGCTACAGATGGATCTGAATAAGTTGGAAACTTGGGCCGAAAGGTGGCAGATGCGGTTTAACAATGATAAATGTAAGGCTATATACATGGGAAGAAGGATTCAATATCACCATTACACACTGAACAGGAAACCACTGGGTAAATCTGACAAGGAGAAGGACTTAGGGATCCTAATTAATGATAAACTTACCTGGAGCCACCAGTGCCAGGCAGCAGCTGCCAAGGCAAACAGGATCATGGGGTGCATTAAAAGAGGCCTGGATACACATGATGAGAGCATTATACTGCCTCAGGAAGGATATAATAGAACTAGAGCGAGTACAAAGGAGGGCAATAAAATAAAAAAAATGGGATGGGGGAGCTACAATACCCAGAGATTACCAAAATTAGGATTATTTAGTCTAGAAAAAAGACGACTGAGGGGCGAACTAATAACCATGTATAAGTACATAAGGGGACCATACAAATATCTCTCAGAGGATCTGTTTATACCAAGCAATGTGACTGTCACAAAGGGGGCATTCTCTGAGTCTGGAGGGGAGAAGGTTTTTCACCAACATAGAAGAGGATTCTTTACTGTTAGGGCAATGAGAATCTGGAATTCCTTTCCTGAGGAGGTGGTGATGGTCAACTCAGTCGAGGGGTTCAAGAGAGGCCTGGATGTCTTCCTGGAGCGTAACTCTGCCTCAACCCATCGACCTCCGGGCCGGGGATCGGGTACTCATACGAGATCAGTGCCCTCAGAACAAGCTGGAACCCCACTGGGAAGAGAGTCCATATCGAGTGTTGCACCGAGTAAGCCCCGACGGGCCAGTGTACGAAATACAACCTGAGAAAGACGGGGATCTCCCTACCTGTACCGTGCACCATAATATGTTACGGCCCTGTAGTTCCACCGATCACACATGACCCGAGACCATGCCTCAGGTCTCAGAACCCCTGCCAGCAGTATGGGATGAGGATGACGAGGAAGACCTCCCAGCTGTACAAATGGACACTTCAAGGAATAATATCCCAGCAGACACAGTCGACCCACCAGGCCTAACTGACCTGACACCTTCCACCACCCCAGAAGACTCTACCACAGTCGAACCAAGATGCTCTGAGCGGTCAACAGCTGGCAAAACCCCCCCGAATGCTACAAACAGGATTAGTTCATATGGCAAAGGAAACTTTCGTCTCGAGACACCGACCCAGGCCTCCCCAAGCCCTCGCCCGAGGACTGGCGAGCATACAGGATGGAGGAGTGTAGGAGGAGGAGTCCCCGCTGTGTATCCGGGCCGGAACTAAGGGGGCAGGCACCAAGGTTCCAAGGGAGACTGTTTTCAGAGGACACAATTGGGGGATGGACCACAGAGACTTCTAGAAGGGTTGGGGAGGAGCTACTATAAAAGGGGCTGAAGACGCCAGCAGGAGTTAGTCGACGCAGCAGGAGAGGAGAAGCGAGGAAGCTAGAGGGCACCAGGGAGCCAGAGCGAGAGCCAGAACCAGAGCAAGGAGAGCAGAGCAGCAACGGGAGAGACTGAAGGGAGACTCACCACTGACAGAAGGGAGGCGGCACTGAGCCGTCCAATGGAGAGACATCGCTCGACTCCACCCCGCAGGTGCGGCCTGTCCGCTCCCACCCACAGCAGCCGCTGCCTGACTCCACCCCACTGGCGCGGCCCACCCGCTGCCACCCACGGCTGACGCCCAGCTCCAGCCCGTGGGTGCAGCTCACCCGCTGCCATCCGCAGCCGCTGCCACCTCAGTCCAGCCTGCGGCTGCGGCCTGCCCGCTGCCAGCCGTGGTCCCCGCAGCACAGTTCTGGGCTGTGCCTATGGCTTGTCTGCAGCCGCTCAAGGCCGTCACTGCCCGCTTCCTTCCCGGGGCTGCGGCCTCCATTCTCCAGCCCCCAAGCGGCAACAAACCGCCTCCGCCGGGGTATGCCACGTCGCGGAACTCTTCAGGGGCCTGTTGTGCCCCCACCTCGCCTGGGCATAGGAATGCCGAAGTCTTCGCCAGATACGGACATCAGAGAGGATAAGTGACACTTTTGTAACTAAGGACCAGTAGTCAGCCATACCGCGGCCCTGTAGTGACTGGCCTTCACCGGGTTAGTCGCGTTCTCATTACCGTGTATTCTTGTGTTGATCCCCTGCGTCAACAGTTATTGTTAGCTTGTTTGGTTGCTTAGGATAGCCCTAAAGGCATCCTTATACATTAAAGTTACACTTTAAAGTTCACCCCGTCTCCCGCCTCGTCACTGCATCCCGTGGGCCTGCGAGTTCTACATTTGCACAAATAACATCCCCGAAGGGCAGGAGGCAGGGGCATCCCACTGAGTCTCCAACACCTTACTCTCCAGGTCAGTGTACAAGGCCAAGATGCCTACTCCCTTCTGTGAAATTGGGGCAGGGTCCTCCAAGCCTGACAAAAATGCCGGTAAGGACCCTGTAGATACAGCAGAAGGGAAAACGTTTGGGCAGTTACCATGACAGTAATCTCCCCACTAGAGATTAGCGAAACGGGTTGAAAAAATTCAAAAGTCGCCGACTTTCGCCAAAGTCGGGTTTCATGAAACGAAACCCGACCTTAGCGTAAGGTCGGCCACGAGGTCAGCGACCATCACGCCAAAGTCGCGTTTCAAAAGATGCTTTTGCGCCCTTTTTCAGTCAATCAGGAAGAACGGACACTGTGGGCAACGTGATGACATAGGCAGCGGTTACCACCATGTTTGTGAAGGGCATGCAAGTGATTGGCTTGCTTTGTGTGGCGTCACAGGGGGTATAAAAGGGCGTGCACGCCGACCGCCATGTTACTTATGCTGATCTCAGAATAGGGAGAGCTGCTGCTGCTGCTGATTCTGTAGGGAGAGCGTTAGGCAGGGAAGAAGATACTAAAAACTACTTCTGCTGCTAGCGATTTTGCCTGTACAACACACCAGTTACTGTGCAGTGCAAGGGGAGGCTATATTTCGGTGCATCAGCTCTGTTGGTTACTAGGCTCCCTGATAGCTGCATTGCTGTTTTCACACTGCTGAGGAAACTGCTTTTTTCAAAGCAATCCAAATGTTATTGTTTTGTCCTGGTGAGTTACTGAGCGTTCATTTGTTCACACACCGTACAGCGGTGTATGCTCCTCACACAGTACCGTGTACCGGCTGTTATCACGGCCAAATTGAAGCTATCTACGTGTGTGACTCTGTAAGGAAAAGTCGAGGAGTTTGTCCGTTCTTACAGACCTACACCTTATAGTTTTGTCCGTTTTTCAAACAGTTTAGTATATTTGCTGTTTGATTACATTCAAAACTAGAGAGAGACAGCGTGTGTCAGTCCATATACAAAAACACGGAGTTTGACAATTTTACATACACCGTACAGCGGTGTACGTGCACGCTCCTCTCTCAGTACCGTGTAACGGCTCTTATCATGGCCAAATTGAAGCTATCTACGTGTGTGACTCTGTAAGGAAAAGTCGAGGAGTTTGTCCGTTCTTACAGACCTACACTCTAGGGAGATTCCAATTCTGCCCAATTCTATATACACCTTGTAGTTAGTCATACACTAGGCAATTTCTGCCTGTCACATTGCGGTGTAATCTGTCCTGGGCCTGAGACAATAGTTCAGCAGCCAAATTGAAGCTATCTGTGTGTAATTCTGTAAGAAAAAGCCGAGGAGTTTGTCCATTCTTACAGACCTACCCTCTAGGGAGATTCCAATTCTGCCCAATTCCATATACACCTTGCAGTTAGTCATACACTAGGCAATTTGTCACATTGCGGTGTAATCTGTCCTGGGCCAGAGACAATAGTTCAGCGTCCTCCAATCTACATTGAGATTCAAATTCTCACCAATACTCTATACAGCTTTTGCCTTCTCATACACCAGCCAATTTCTGCCTGTCACATTGCGGTGTAATCTATACTGGGCCTGACAGAATCCAACTGTGTCCTGAAGTCTAGAGAGATTCCAATTCTCCCCAGTCCTCTATACACCTTTCTTACACCATCCATAATCTGCCTGTCACATTGCGGTGTAATATCAACAGGGCCTGACAGAATCCATCTGTGTCCTGAAGTCTAGAGAGATTCCAATTCTCCCCAGTCCTCTATACACCTTTCTTACACCATCAAGAATCTGCCTGTCACATTGCGGTGTAATATAAACATTGCCTGACAGAATTCAACTGTGTCCTGAAGTCTAGAGAGATTCAAATTCTCCCCAGTCCTCTATACACCTTTCTTACACCATCCTGTTGTGAGTTCATTTTCCCCTTCACCATTGAGGTCTGATGAACTCCCTCTTCTCGTGAAGGAAGGTAGTGAGGCTGATTACCAAGCATCTGGGCAGGATGATGATGACTGGGTGATGGGAATTGCTGACTGGATATAAGGCAGCCGACGCCCTTCTGCCTTGCTGGTGATCTCTCTGAGGGATTCTAGGAGACCAGTCTGATTCCTGCTCCTCAAAAGCTAAGTTTTCTGCTCTGTTTTTTGCATTTGTGTTTTGGTTTTGTTTTTCCTTGTTTTTCTGGATTTCTGCCATTCCCTGCCTGGGTGTGCTGAATTCCTTTTTGCTCTGTCTTCAGAAAATACCTGAGTACTGATATAGTCTTTTTGAAGCCTAGCGTCTTCAGGGCTTTTTTCCCTATCAGCTGTTGGCTCTTGTTTTGATAGGGTTTTGGTGGATTACAGACAGCAGCTTTTCTATCCTGTCCTATGTAGTTAGCTTTGGCCCCATCGTTTGCTCAGCCTATCTTTCTATCTGTGTGAGTGTTTTTTCATCTTGCTTCACCGTCATTATATGTTGGGGGCTGCCTATTGCTTTGGGGTCTGCTCTGGGGCAGTTTAGATTTCCCTTTCTGTCTTTAGGCTATGTAGTTCTCCGGCTGTGATCGAGGGGTCTAGGGCACCGTAGGAACCCCCCACGGCTACTGCTAGTTGTTGTTGATAGGTTCAGGGGTCTGTAATCCGATAGCTGCCAACTTCTCTGGTTTTCTGGACTTAGCTAGTATTTCTGTTTTTGCCTCCTACGGTGACTCATTCATAACAGAATCACCAGCCCTACCGCAGATCCTAGGGTACTCAATGGCAGGAAAGAATTGTGTAAAAAAAAAAAAAGTGTGTATATTTTTTCCTCTATATCTCTGAGGCCGTAGGGGGAATTTTTTTTTTCTCTCAATGGAGATAAAGCAATTGTCTGATCGTGTGGAGTAGCTCGCTGTGGAAGTGCGGGGAATTTCCGCCTACCTTGCTCATTCACATGCTGCTGAACCAAAGATCCCTACTCCTGATGTGTTTTTTGGGGACCGGTCTAAATTTTTGAATTTCAAAAATAATTGTAAATTATTTTTTGCCTTGAAGCCTAACGCGTCAGGGAGCTCCACGCAGCAGGTTAAAATTGTCATCTCTTTGCTGCGTGGCGATCCCCAGGATTGGGCATTTTCTTTGAAACCAGATGATCCTATTCTGACTAATGTGAACACATTTTTTCAAGCCTTGGGGTTGTTGTATGACGAACCTAATGCTATTGATCAGGCTGAAAAGACCCTGTTGGCATTGAGCCAGGGTCGAGATTCTGCAGAATTGTACTGTCAAAAATTCCAAAAGTGGGCGGTCCTTACTACCTAGAATGACAATGCCTTGGCAGCTCTCTTTCGGAAGGGTTTGTCAGAAGCCGTAAAAGATACTATGGTGGGATTTCCTGTTCCCTCTGGTCTTGACGATTCTATGTCATTAGCCATTCAGGTTGATCGGCGTTTACGTGAACGCAGGACTGCACGAGAGGTGTTGCCACCTGTTGAACAAGTGTCTGAACCTATGCAATGTGATAGAGTTTTGTCCAGGGAGCAACGTCAGGAGTTCAGAAGGCGTAATAAGCTGTGTTTTTTTTGTGGAGATGCCTCGCATATTATTTCTGTCTGTCCTAAATGAGAGAAACGTTTTGCACACACGTTTTCTGTGGGTGGTGTTCAACCTAAGTTTCTTCTGGCAATTACTCTGATCTGCTCCCTGTCCACATTTTCCGCCAAGGCTTTTGTGGATTCGGGAGCAGCCCTGAACCTAATGGACTTGGATTTTGCTAAACGTTGTGGATTTCCGATGACACCTCTGAGGACGCCTATACCTTTGAGGGGGATTGATGCTACTCCTTTGATGAAAAATAAATCTCAGTTTTGGACCCAGGTGGTAATGCGGGTCGCCCCAGACCATCAAGAAAATTGCAGATTTTTGGTGTTGCATAATTTGCATGATACCATTGTTCTGGGGTTTCCCTGGTTGCAAATTCATAATCCAGTTTTGGATTGGAAATCTGTGTCTGTGGTGAGTTGGGGTTGTCGGTGTGGCCTTAGTGATGCTCCGGTTTTTTCCACCTCACCTCAGTCGCATGATGTTCCTGACTATTTGGCGGATTTTTATGATGTGTTTAGTGAGAATGAGTCTGCATCTTTGCCTCCTCATAGGAGTTATGACTGTGCAATTGAACTGAGCATGGGGTATAAATTTCCCAAGGGTCGGCTCTTCAATTTATCTGTACCCGAGCACGAGGCTATGCGATCCTATATTAAGGAGGCGTTGGAGAAGGGTCATATTAGACCATCCTCTTCACCCTTAGGTGCTGGGTTTTTTTTCGTGGCCAAAAAGGATGGTTCATTAAGGCCTTGTATTGATTATCGTGCCCTCAACAAAATTGCTATTAAATATCAGTATCCGTTACCCCTGATTTCGGATCTATTCTCCAGAGTTAAAGGTGCTTGCTGGTTTACCAAGCTTGACCTCAGGGGGGCGTATAATCTTATCCGCATTAAGCATGGAGATGAATGGAAGACGGCGTTTAATACTCCGGAGGGACATTTTGAGTACCTGGTGATGCCTTTTGGGCTCACTAATGCCCCTTCTGTCTTCCAGTGCTTCATGAACTATATTTTCCGAGACTTTGTGGATAAATTTTTGATTATCTATCTGGATGATATTTTGATCTTCTCCAGGGATTGGGATTCTCATGTGGAACATGTTCGGACTGTGTTCCGGATCTTGAGGGAGAATTCCCTGTATGTCAAAGGATCGAAATGCCTTTTTGGGGTACAGAGGATTTCTTTTTTGGGATTTATTTTGTCTCCATCAACTATTGAAATGGACCCGGCCAAGGTAAAGGCCATTTATGATTGGGTTCAGCCCACTTCTTTGAAGGCCCTCCAGAAGTTTTTGGGTTTTGCTAATTTTTATCGGAAATTTATAGCAAAATTTTCTAGTATTGCCAAGCCATTGACTGATCTGACTAAGAAGGGTGCTGATGTGTTGAATTGGTCTCCGGAGGCTGTTTCTTCCTTTCAGGAGCTGAAGCAAAGATTCACTTCTGCCCCGGTTTTGCGGCAACCTGATGTCTCACTCCCGTTCCAGGTAGAGGTGGACGCTTCTGAGATTGGTGCAGGAGCTGTTTTGTCCCAAAAGGATCCTGTAACATCTAAAATGAATCCCTGTGCTTTCTTTTCCCGAAAGTTCTCTCCATCTGAACGTAACTATGATGTGGGGAATCGGGAACTGTTAGCCATGAAATGGGCATTTGAGGAGTGGAGACATTGGTTGGAGGGAGCTAAACATCAAGTCGTGGTCCTCACTGACCACAAGAATTTGATTTACCTGGAGTCGGCCAAACGCTTGAACCCTAGACAGGCTAGGTGGGCCTTGTTTTTTACTCATTTTTTTTTGTGGTCTCTTTTCTTCCTGGCACTAAGAATGTCAAGGCTGACGCTCTCTCTAGGAGCTTCTTTGCTGATTCTCCTGTGGTGACCAAGCCTGCTACCATCTTAGGCGAAGGGGTAGTTCTTTCTGCCATCTCACCCAATTTGAGACGTGCTCTGGAAGAGTTCCAGGAGGACAAACCTGAGCGTTGTCCCAGTGGAAAGTTGTATGTTCCTGACCAGTGGAAGAAGAGAGTGATGTCTGAAGTTCATTGCTCTGCATTGGCTGGTCATCCAGGTATTTTTGGTACTAGAGATCTGGTGAGTCGGTCTTTTTGGTGGCCCGCCTTGTCTCGTGATGTCAGGAATTTTGTGCAGTCCTGTGGGACTTGCTCCCGGTCTAAACCTTGTTCTCGCTCTAGTGGGTTGTTGATGCCTTTGCCGGTCCCCAGGAGGCCATGGACCCATATTTCAATGGATTTCATCTCTGATATGCCTGTCTCTCAGAGAATGACTGTTATTTGGGTGATTTGTGATAGGTTCTCTAAGGCTACTTTCACACATCAGGTTTTCGTCGTCAGGCGCGATCCGGCGTCGTGCCGGAATGCCGGATCCGGCAAATGTTTTGTAAAACCTGATGTGCCGGATCCGGTTTTCTGCCGGATCCGTCTTGTTCTTGACAGACAAAACCGGATCTGTCTCATCCGGTTCATCCGTTTTTCTATCCGTTTTTCGACGGATTACGCCGGATCTGGTTTTTAAAATTGACCCTTGTGGCCTTCCGAACGGGATTGGCTACTGGAAAACTATATATAGCATGTTCCTACAGCCCTTCTTTGACAGGTTGTAGAGGAGAAAGTACAGGTTGGAGAGAAGAGCAAGTTACTGGCGAAGATGGATGTTGTCATTGGAAATATTACCACTAGAAGTTCTGTGACGGTTTCAGTAATGAGGGACAATTTTGCACTATACTTTATGTCACCTCAAGGCAGAGTACACTGGCAGGATGACAGAGTGTGAAAGATTTGTGCCCTAACCAAACTTGTGTACCTTCTGGACCAACAGTATATACCTTTGCCAACCAAAGTTGGCTATCTTGTCATGGTCTTACTATTTTTAGCTTTAGGCCACAGGTGTGTACCTGGTTGTGTTTTATGCAAAGTATTTCACCTTTTAACAAAAGTTGTGTACATTGTTAGGAAATCACCAACAATAAACACAACTTTTCAGGTGAAATACTTTGCTTCAAACACAACCAGGAACACAATTGTGGCAAAAAGCTAAAATTTACCCACAGTTATATACCTGGTTTTGAATACCTTTTTACCTTTTAAATACCCTGTATTTAACCTTTTTTTTAAACATATTTCGCCGCAGAAAGAAATGACAGACAACCAGTGTAAACAATAATTTAACTTTTATTTAAAATATTTTTTTTTTGTAAACTGTTTTTAAAGTTAAAAAAACTTTTTTAATAAAGGTTTGAAACCAACAGGGCATTTTTATTACAAAACACATCATAAATCTGTGTAGTGTGGGGTGGAAATACTGCTGGAGGGGCTGCGGGACACTTCGACAATGGGAGTGTGGAGAGAGGACTGGGATCGTGGTGGGGAAGGAACAGTTAGAGGTGATGGTGTGGAAAAAGCTACAGAATGGGTGGACATGTGGGAGGCAGAAGAGGTGGTGGGCGGTGGAGTGGAGGGTTGGGCAGGGACTGTAGGAGCAGATGATGTTGATGGAAAGTTGTATGGGGAAGGAGTTTGGTACGGGGAAGGAGTTTGGTACGGGGAAGGAGTTTGGTACGGGGCAGTTTGCTGGAAGTGGGGAGATGTCTGGTAATGGGGAGGTTGCTGGTACTGGGAAGGTTGCTGGTACTGGTGAGGTTGCTGGTATGTAATAGGAGGGGGAGGATGGAAAGTGGCTGGAGGGGGTGCAGATGTAATAGGAGGGGGAGGATGGAAAGTGGCTGGAGGGGGTGCAGATGTAATAGGAGGGGGAGGATGGAAAGTGGCTGGAGGGGGTGCAGGTGGAGGAACTACTGGGGTGGGAGGAGGAGGTTGGGAGGTAACCTGCTGTAGAGCACCGTGGCACGAATGCATTACATGCATCTGCTGGGTAGGAGATAGTTTTGCCATGCGCTCCACAACAGACCTGAAAAAGGTGTGGTTTGGCGAAGTTCTTGCTTCTGAATGCATGGTTTGCAGAAGTGTCTTCACCTCCAGAATGCTGGAGTTGATCTGCTGAAAGCCTGCGGAGATTTGCTCTGACAAGACTTTTAGACAGTTCTGGAAAGATGCATTGAGATGCAAGAACTCTGGCGCATAACTCTTTTCCTGACCCCTCTGCCGCTGCCGCCCAGTACCCGCAGGTGTACTAGAGGTGGCAGGGGCAGAAGGGTGGGGTAAAGGGAAAGCGATCTCCTCACCAGCAGCTTCATGTAATGTGGACGGCCACGATGCTCCTGTGCTGGTGGATGGGACAGATGGGTCGAATGTGTGGGAAGGCTGGGAAGGTGCAGATGTACCAGGGCGGTCGAAGTGTCCCTCGGTGCCGGTCTCCTCAGGGATCGCCTCAGAAGGGTCCAATCGTGCAGGCTCCCGAGTGCTGCTCACCGTGCTGTGGAATAAAGAGAAAAAAAAAACAATTAAAATACTGACATGGTATGGCCCTGGCTGAAAAAAAAAAGTTACATCTAACATTTTTTTTCACATGTGGTGTGTAATATTTACCTTCTAGTGACCATTGTTTCCCGGAGGAACGACAGGGCTTGTGCGTACTTGTACTTGCTCCTGCGTCCTCCAGATCCACTCGGGGCCCGCATCTCTTTATTGAACTCCTTCTTGAAACGATCCCTCACAGACCGCCACCGATTCACAATTCTGTTCCCTGAAACGAGAAAGGAGTGGTTAGTATACAACATCAGTGTTTCACAAACTCCAGTCCTCATGGTCCCCAGGGGTCATGTTTTCAGGATTTCCATAGTAAATAGAAATCCTGAACACATGATCCGTGGGGACCACGAGGACTGGAGTTCGGGAAACACTGGTTTACATCAAGCAACCGGTACTGTATATACTTACGCTCTTTAATCTGGCCCCGAACATCGAGGTCCTCCCAGCGGCCCACAAGGAGCGAACAGATTTCCTCCCAGAGTCGTCGGGTAACGATAAGGTCAGCGTGGCGGCGGTCAGCCATATTCCAGAGCGGCTCCCTTTCTCTGACGAGATCGATGAGGTGGTCCACATCGAGTCCTCCATCCTCACCATCAGAGTCGGGAGCACGCTGTGAAGGCTGTTAAAGAAAAAGACAAAAATAACATAATTAACCTCCACAAAAGAAATGAAATAAAAAGTGCAAAAAAACAAAGCAAAAATATTTATACTTACACGCTGGTGACCGCCGCGTTGCTGTCGCCGACGACCCTGGGAGGCACTGCGAGGACCTCTTGGCCGAGCACCAGATTGGGAAGACTAGAGAAGAAAACAAAAAATGTTATGTCTTTGGATGTAGGCATTTGTTTGCTGTGTGTGGTCTGCAGAACATTGTTTTCTATGTGTTGTGTGTAGTGTGATGTTGTGTTTCTGCGTTTGATGCAAAAAACTTACCAATTGTGAGCCCACTCCAAGTGTCTGTCCACCCCTTCCTTCTTCTTCTGGGAGCTCCTCTTCATCTTGTGAATCCTGTTTTGAAATAAAAGGCAATGAATAGACATATATTACAGAGATGATGGATTTTGGAAATAAAAACTTACCGTCAAACGCTGACGATGCGAGGGAGGGCTCCCAGAAGATGATGTGCTGTCTTCCTGGTGGCCACACTCCATGCCTATGGGTGGTGTTCCAGCTGCTGCCATTGCTGCTGCTGCTGCTGCTGCTGCATCTATTGGGCAGCTGTTGAATAAAGAGAAACAAAGGGCCAATGAATATCTTGATATTCAATAGCCCTAGTTGGGAGGAATGGGGGATTTGATAATTACCGTCTCTCATCTGCTGCTGGCCTCCCCTCCTCAGCATGTTCCATTTGCTGCTCCATTTGGGGTGGTGGTGGTGCTGATGGTGCTGCAGTGGTCTCCTGCCTTCTCCTGCTGCGCTTGGTTGCTTTCTTGGGTGGCATGTTGGGTGTGGCTGTGGGTCCCACTGTCTTGCTTTTATATATGTCTTGTGGGCAGAGCTACTGAGCATGCTCAGACCAAAAAAACCGGATCCGGCCACCGGATCCGGCTTTCGCCGGATCAGGCGCATTGCGGCGCTCATAGGCTTTCATTGTGTGAAAAAGCCGGACGCGCCGGCGTGTCCGGCTTTTTCGCCGGAGACAAAAAACGTTACAGTAGCCGTTTTTTCCAGACGCCGGATCGCGACACATTGCCGGATCCGGCGAAAACCGGATGAAACGCATGGCTATCCGGCGCGATCCGGCGCAAATGCAAGTCAATGGGGGGGGAACCGGATCCGGCATTGCATTTCGCCGGATCCGGTTTCTGTCAAAAGCGCCGGATCGCGCCTGACGGCGAAAACCTGATGTGTGAAAGAGGCCTAAGATGGTTCATCTTGTACCACTCCCTAAGTTGCCATCTTCCTCTGAGTTGGTGCCCATATTTTTGCAACAGGTGGTTCGCTTGCACGGGATTCCTGAGAACATTGTATCTGACAGAGGAGTTCAGTTTGTGTCTAGATTTTGGAGGACTTTCTGTTTCAAGCTGGGAATTCAGTTGTCCTTCTCCTCTGCTTTTCACCCTCAGACCAATGGGCAGACGGAGAGAACAATCCAGACCTTGGAGTCGTATTTGAGATGTTTTATTTCCGCTGATCAGGATGATTGGGTTTCATTTTTGCCCTTGGCCGAATTTGCTTTAAATAATAGAGCTAGTTCTGCCACTTTGATGTCACCTTTTTTTGTAACTTTGGGTTTTATCCTTGATTTTCTTCAGGGCAGGTGGAGCCTTCTGCCTGCCCAGGTGTTGACACTGTGGTGGAGAGAATGCACCAGATCTGGGACCAAGTGGTGGATAAGTTATCTCTCTCCCATTAAAAGGCCCAGCAGTTTTCCAACCGACATAGGACCATTGGTCCCCAGTTTAAGGTTGGTGATATGGTTTGGTTATCATCAAAAAATATCGCTATGAAGGTGGCTTCTCCTAAGTTTAAGCCTAGATTTATTGGACCTTACAAGATTTTGGAGATTATTAATCCGGTCTCTTTTCGTTTGGCTCTTCCTGTCACATTTAAAATCCATAATGTGTTTCATAAGCCCTTGTTGAAGAGGTTTGTTGAACCAGTAGTTCCTGGGGTGGCACCTCCGCACCCTCTATTGGTTGAAGGTAACATGGAATATGAGGTAGAGAAGATACTGGATTCCCGTCTGGCTAGACGGAGACTCCAGTATTTGGTTAAGTGGAAGGGTTATGGTCAGGAGGATAATTCCTGGGTCTCTGCCTCTGATATTCATGCCAAAAGATTGGTGCGTGCCTTTCATCGGGCTCACCCTGATCGCCCTGGTGGCGTGGATGAGGGTTCGGTGACCCCTCCTCAAGGGGGAAGTACTGTTGTGAGTTCATTTTCCCCTTCATCATTGAGGTCTGATGAACTCCCTCTTCTGGTGAAGGAAGGTAGTGAGGCTGATTACCAAGCATCTGGGCAGGATGATGATGACTGGCTGATGGGAATTGCTGACTGGATATAAGGCAGCCGACGCCCTTCTGCCTTGCTGGTGATCTCTCTGAGGGATTCTAGGAGACCAGTCTGATTCCTGCTCCTCAAAAGCTAAGTTTTCTGCTCTGTTTTTTGCATTTGTGTTTTGGTTTTGTTTTTCCTTGTTTTTCTGGATTTCTGCCATTCCCTGCCTGGGTGTGCTGAATTCCTTTTTGCTCTGTCTTCAGAAAATACCTGAGTACTGATATAGTCTTTTTGAAGCCTAGCGTCTTCAGGGCTTTTTTCCCTATCAGCTGTTGGCTCTTGTTTTGATAGGGTTTTGGTGGATTACAGACTGCAGCTTTTCTATCCTGTCCTATGTAGTTAGCTTGGGCCCCTTCGTTTGCTCAGCCTATCTTTCTATCTGTGTGAGTGTTTTTTCATCTTGCTTCACCGTCATTATATGTTGGGGGCTGCCTATTGCTTTGGGGTCTGCTCTGTGGCAGTTTAGATTTCCCTTTCTGTCTTTAGGCTATGTAGTTCTCCGGCTGTGATCGAGGGGTCTAGGGCACCGTAGGAACCCCCCACGGCTACTGCTAGTTGTTGTTGATAGGTTCAGGGGTCTGTATTCCGATAGCTGCCAACTTCTCTGGTTTTCTGGACTTAGCTAGTATTTCTGTTTTTGCCTCCTACGGTGACTCATTCATAACACCATCCAGAATCTGCCTGTCACATTGCGGTGTAATATAAACAGGGCCTGACAGAATCCAACTGTGTCCTGAAGTCTAGAGAGATTCCAATTCTCCCCAGTCCTCTATACACCTTTCTTATACCATCGAGAATCTGCCTGTCACAATGCGGTGTAATATAAACAGGGCCTGACAGAATCCAACTGTGTACTGAAGTCTAGAGAGATTCAAATTCTCCCCACTACTATATACACCTTGTACCTTGTTTTACAGTACCATATAGTTGGTGTTTTTTTGGGTACATTTTCCCCAAAAATGAGGAAGTGTGGTGGAAGAGTCCGTGGAAGTGGGTGGGGGTTGGCAGCTGGTAATGATGGTATTGGTGTTGGTGATGGATCTGCTGGTAGTGGCAAAAGCAAAATAGCACCTAATGCAGGAGGTGTTGAGCCTGCGTCATCGTCTGCCTCCACAAGGCCTCGAAGGCTCCCTTTTCTGGGAGTAGGTAAACCGCTTTTAAAGCCGGAGCTTCAAGAACAAGTTTTGGCTTACATTGCTGACTCAGCCTCCAGCTCTATAGCCTCCTCTTCTGAAGTTTTAAAAAATAAAAGCACTGAGCCGTCATTGGAGGCTCATGGTCATGAACCACACCTTTCCTTGTGTCCTTCACCCCTACCAAAATTGAAGGATGCGGCAGGCCACACTACAGATTACTCCATGGAACTGTTTTCACATACCATGCCTGGGTTATCAAGTCAAATCGTGAACTACCCAGGCCAAGATGAATCTGACATGGAGTGCACTGATGCACAGCCACTGATAGATGATTCTGTTGGTACATTCACTCAGAGCACTACATTGTCCTCGCAGTGTAATGATGCAGAATCTGACCCTGATGAAACTCAGGTGCCCCTTCCCGCATACTATACCACCATACACGTTGACACAGAGGAAGGTGCACATGACATTGAAGAGGAGGTGATGGATGACCCAGTTGTTGACCCAGATTGGCATCCATTGGGGGAAGAGGGTGCCGCTGCCAATAGCTCAGAAGAGGAGGAGGAGCATCCGCAGCGGGCATCGACATCACAGCTGTTATCTGGCAGGCCTGAGCAGTCCAAAAACAGGTTACAAAAACCAAAAGAGTTGCAGGACAGCTTGGCCAGACGGTCAAAATAGCACAGCGTGCAAGGCCTCAAAATGTCTTCCATAGTAGGAAGAGTGCAGTGTGACACTTTTTTGAACAAAATCCTAATGATCAGGCAAAGGTTATCTGTAAGAAGTGCACAAAGACCTTTAGCCGAGGGAAAAATCTGAGAAATTTGAATACCAGTTGCATGCTAAGACATTTAACCACCATGCACTTGCAAGCGTGGACGGACTACCAAAACTCACGTACCACATGTGCAACTGCTCCCAAAGAAGTTAGTCAGCAACGCTACATTGTTTCCCCCACTGTAAGCCCAACGGTTAGCACACCACCAGCAGCAAATATTGAGTTGTCGTCGCAAGGAAAAATCAGTCAGGGAATCACACTGTTATTGCAACGAAAGACTGAATCTAGGCCATCAGAAAGAACACCAACTCCATCACCATCATCAACCCTCTCTCAGTCCGCCATGTCCACCGCTAATTCGACCATATGCAGCTCTCAAGTCCAGCTCACCCTACCAGAGACTATGAGTAGGACAAGAAAGTACTCATCCTCTCATCCGCGTACACATGTACTGGGTTTGAACGCCCACATTGCCAAACTAATCTCGTTAGAGATGATTCCCTATCGGTTGGTTGAAAGCGCAGCTTTCCGCGAACTCATGGCCTACGCAGTACCACGCTATAACCTACCCAGTCGCCACTTCTTTTCTCGCAAAGCCATCCCAGCCGTCCACCTTCATGTGAAAGACTGCATTGTACATGCACTCAAGCAATCAGTGAGTGGAAAGGTGCACCTCACAACTGATGCATGGTCCAGTAGGCATGGCCAGGGCTGTTACATGTCCATCACTGCGCACTGAGTTAATGTGGTGGATGCAGGGTCCACAGGGGACAGCGGTGGTGGGACAGTGCTGCCTAGCCCACGGTATAGGAAACAGTTGGCTGTAGGCGTTCGACCCTCCTCCTCCTCCTCCCCAAGAAGCAATAGGTCGTCCACAGAACACAGTCGCACGAGCACTCCATCCGTAGCTGCCAGTGTTGCACACGAGGTGTCCCCCTATCGATCAGCTAGTGGAAAGCATCAGCAGGCTGTGTTGAAGATGATGTGTTTTGGCAACAGACACACCGCGGAGGTACTGGCCGGCTACTTTCAGCGACAAACTGAGTCATGGCTGGGCAGTCTACATCTTGAGGCAGGCAAGGTAGTTAGTGATAACGGCCGGAATTTTGTGGCAGCCATAGCCCTTTCAAAACTCAGACACATACCTTGCCTGGCTCACACCTTGAACCTGGTGGTGCAGTGCTTCCTCAATAATTATCCGGAGTTAACAGGCCTGCTCCAGAAGGTCCGAAGACTGTGCTCGCACATCCGCCGGTCGCCGATACACTCCAGTCGTATACAGAAGCTGCATCGATTGCTCCACCTTCCCAAGCACCGCCTAATTATCAACGTTGCAACAAGGTGGAACTCCACCCTGCACATGGTTGAGTGGCTATGCGAACAGAGGCAGGCCGTAATGCATTTGTGGGAGGATACACGGGCAGGCACTTTGAGAGCAGACATGGAGTTGACAGGTGTGCAGTGGTCGAAGGTGAAAGACCTCTGTAAAGTCCTTCAGTGTTTAGAGGAATGCACGCCGCTGGTAAGCGCAGACGACGCCATCATAAGCATGAGCATCACACTTATGCGTCTGCTCATGCAAACTTTGACGCACATTAAGGAGCAAGCATCTGCAGCCGAGGAAGATGAGGAAGAGGAGGAGGGAAGCCATGACGATAGTCAGCCATTGTCTGCTCCGGGAAATCTCCTGGACGAGGTGGAGGAAGAAGAGGAAGAGGAGGAGGAGGATGATGATGTTCATTTAGGGGAGGAGGATGCTTCTCGTGGGGCAAGAGAAAATGTTGGCGTGGCAAGGTCTGGTACAGGGTTTGTGCGTGACTGGAGGGATGTGGATTTGCCAAAAAGTGCTCCTCCACCCAGCACTCGCAGTGCATCATTGACATCGGGAACATTGGCCCACATGTCAGATTATGCCTTGCAGATCCTAAAAAGGGACCCCCACATTGTCAAAATGATGAACGATGACGACTACTGGTTGGCCAGCATCCTGGATCCAAGCTATAAAGGCAAATTCCAAAGCATCATGCCACAGGAGAACCTTGACCTAATATTGGCTAGCAAACAAGCAACTTTGGTAAACCGGTTGGTTGAGGCATTCCCAGCACACAGCAGCGGTGATGGTTCTCTCACGAGCCGTAGGGGCCGGGGGCAACTTGGAAGAGGTGTTGGTGGTGCACACATCAGAAGTGGCTTTGGAGACAGGGGTTTCATGACCATGTTGTGGACTGATTTTTCATGTCCCGCTCACACGACTGGTAATACTGCATCGATTGAAAGTGACAGGAGACAGCACTTGTCAACCATGGTTACAAACTACTTCTCATCCCATATCGATGTTCTCCCTCACAGGTCATTCCCATTTGACTATTGGGCCGCTATACTGGACACCTGGCCTGATTTGGCACAATATGCCTTACAGGAGCTCGCTTGCCCTGCTGCAATTGTGCTATCGGAAAGAGTCTTCAGTGCTGCTGGATCAATCCTGACAGAAAAAAGGACCCGTCTCTTGATCCAAAATGTGGATGATCTAACCTTCATTAAAATGAACCATGCATGGGTTTCCAAGGATTTTGTCACACGTTACCCTGATGACACATAGGTTGCCAGAAAAATGGCTTTCTTTGGTCCTCCTCTTCCTGGGACTTGACCAATTTCGCCTTTAGCAGCAGGTGAATGTCCCACATCAACATATGCCATTTTGTAAACCTCCCTAACTGGGCTGCCTCCTCCCCCCATGGCCGGGGTCACCACCTAGCGCACGCAACAGTGCGAGTGCCGTTGCCCTGGACAGGTGGGTGGGCCGACTCTTGAGCACAGGCACTGGCACAGGGTCCCTCATAGTGCAATCAAGTGTCTCTGATGGTGGGGGTGCACACCCGCCGTCAGACACACCGCCGTACTATGAGGGGCCCAGTGCCAGTACCGACGCCTACGAGTGGGCCCCCCTTGCTTGGGCAGGGCCCCAGCATTTGCAATGTTTACCTCTCACTGCTCCTCCGCTGTGTAGTCTGGGCTGTCAAATCCTTCACTGGGACTGCCACTACAAATTTGGTGAACTGATAGAAGATGATGGTTAAGACGCAGCTATGCCCTGTCCCGCTGGCCGGGCTCTAGCTTCAGATGATCAATGGCTTCCATTTCTTATGGACGTCAACTCACAATGAGATGCAGTGGTGGTTTCTCATCAGCTTTCACAGTTTTCCTACCCACAGACGTGTGACATTCCAGCGCACATTTTTAAATGTGCCGTCTCATGCCAATCCAATTGAATCGCCTACTGCCTGTGGCTTCTGTGTTTTTCACTCCAAAGTTTCGTGACAGATCATGATAGGCAGTGAGCACCATGTTTACATCTCTCGCTGTGATGAAAATTGGATGGATATGAGTAACGGCGATGGGACCAATGGTACTGCGATACAGCAACACTTTCTTCACAAAGAAAGGTTTTTGCTGTCTCCACACACTAATTAATTGAGGGTCAGCATCGCCTCTGAGAATTGCGACGGAAGTTTTTCCCGTGAATAATAATTCCTAGATTTCTGCAATCACTAGACTTTATGTCAGTAATTGTATGCATCTCATTTCCTATTGCGGAGAGTCTGGACTGTGTTACTGAGACAGAAATATATATATGAAGATTAAAAAATACCACCAAAAGTGTATACTGGTGTACTCTTCAAATACATTTCCTTTTTTCGACTTTTTAGATTGTTGTCTAATCCATACTGAGAACACGGAGATTTTAAATGTTTAAACTATGCTATATATACCTGCTATCCAGTGATAATGTACCCTTTCTCAACTTTGTACAATCTGGTCAAATCCATACTGGACCTGAGAACGTCTGAGTCTGCCTCCTGATCTATAGACATATATTTTTAATGTGTAAACTATGCTATACATACCTGTTATCCAGTGATACGGTAACCTTTGTCAAATTTGTCCAATGACGTCTAATCCATACTGGGCCTGAGACCGTCTGAGCCTGCCTCCTGATCTATAGACATAGGTTTTTAATGTGTAAACTATGGTATACATACCTGTTATCCAGTGATACGGTACCCTTTCTCACCTTTGTCCAATCATGTCTAATCCATACTGGGCCTGAGAACGGCTGCTGAGCTGTTAAGCAAGCTACAGTACCTGTGGTTTGGACACGTAATTTTTTGCATTTTTTCAGGAATGCCAGTTAGGTCTAATTCAGGAATTGCAGTTGACCTGCACTTACTGGGAAATCATCGTTCGCGGGGAATAATTGGAATCACAGATCCCCATCACTAACGGTGTTCAGCGGGTTATCTGCACCTGTAAGCGACAAAGCTGGTCCTTTCAGGGTAGCACGCATGCAGCCGCGGACATGTAAGGCCATGATAGACCTGTTATTGCTCGATCTCGCATGCCAGGGCCTCGCGTATCCCTCTAGTAAGCTTGACGCGTACCACGGGGGCATGCCGGAGTCTCGTTTGTTAATGGAATAAAGCTGACAAATCACTAGCACAACTACAAACGGACATACCACACCACACACAGAATCAACAAATCTTTCAATGTGTGCATCTTTTCTTGAGGTGGCATGGTTGTGGTTTCCCGGGTGGAGTCCAATTAAGCCGCAGGCTCCACTCCTGGTGGTGCCCTTTTGGACATTCCTTTAAGGTTCAGCTTTGCAATCATACTGCCCCCGGAAAGCAAACACTTTGCCTTCATGGACGCTGTTTGGAGGTTCGTGGGAATAACGCCGCCCGATCGCCAGTTGGCATAATTTATTGGTGGGAAGTCAGACGGTATATGATCGTGTTCGATTTCAGAATTTTTTTTTTTGGTTTGTATTTTACATTTTTATTCCAGCCTTTCTTGACTTCATAAGGGCATGACAAGCCTATATCTGTGTCTCCTCCACCTCCTCCTTTTACTCCTCCACCTCTTTTCTAAATGTAGTTGCCCTTTTCCATATGTTAACTTTTGTCTTCTGAGCATTTTTTCGGCTTTGGGAAACCTTTTAAGGTGTTTTGTAATTGTTTTCTATGTGTTTGTATGTGTTTGTGTTTGCCTGCCATTGTTTTTAATGTGGTTCGACGAACATTCAACGAACTTGCCTCCTGTGCGACGAACCAAAACACTAGCGGGGTGGCTCAACACTACTCCTGTTATATAGACGTACATTGTTAATGTTTAAACTATGTTATATATACCTGCTATCTGATGATACTGTACACTTTGTCTACTTTTTAGATTCTTGTCTAATCCATACTGAGCCTGTGAGCGTCTCTGTGTGACTGATGGAATATATATGGAGATTGACAATTATCCTTTGACTGAATAGAGCTGTACGCTTCTGATACAGTGCCATATATCTGATGTTATTTTGTGTCTATTTTGTGCTAAATTTTGAAGTTTGGTGGAAGAGGCCACGGACGTGGGCATGGGGGGGCCAGCTGGTGCTGATGGTGGTGGTGCATCTGCTGGTAGTGGCAAAAGCACAATAGCAGCTAAGGCAGGAGGTGTTGAGCCTGCTTCATGGTCTGGCTCCGGAACGCCTGGAAGGCTACCTTTTCTGGGAGTAGGTTAACCGCTTTTAAAGCCGGAGCATGAGAAACTGGTTTTGGCTTACATTGCCGAAACAGACTCCAGCAAATATGCCCTCCTCTTCTGAAGTTTCAAAAAATGCAAGCACTGAGTCGTCAAGTGCTGGCTCCTGGTCAGAAAGAACCCCTTTCCTTGTGTCCTGCACCCCCACCCAAAGTGAATGATGCAGCAGGCCATACTTCACAATAGTCCATGTAGCTCTTTCTATCATACCATGCCTGGGTTATCAAGTCAAATCGTGAATTCCACAGTCCAAGATGAATCTGTCATGGAATGTGGGTGGCCAGCCAGGGCAGTGGGGTTAATCGGTACCGGGCTGGTGTCTCACAGGGATGCGTCACGGTGGTGGTGACCCGTTCCGTGGCCCTGGGCGTCCATGCAAAGGGGTGAATTACGTTTATAGGTGAATGATACGTGATGCCACCCGTGGTTTCTGATTAGATTGACCAGCGCTGCAGTGTTGCTTCTCTGGGACAGATGTTGTGGTGCAGCTAAGATGTAGAAGCCCTGCACAGGTAGGGCCGTAGTCGCAGGGTAGATGAAATAGTTGGTAGATGGTGTGCAGTGCAGGATGTAGCAGAGCCGTGTGCCAGGCGCAGGAGAAAGATGACAGACATAGTCATGCAGTTCCTTTACCTGTACTTGGTAAGTGCCGTCCAGGACCCAGAGTACAAATGGAGAAGGAGTTGGTCAGCCTGGAAGCCAATTTGAAATTCTCTCTCTGCAGATAGGTAGGGTAGCCTCCGTTCTAGCGCTTATCTGAGATACTCGCAGTGCTGAGTTCAATGAAGTTCCCCCTGTTGACTCTCTTTTGGAACTTTCTCGTATGGCAGGCAGCCGTAGCCTTTTCCTTCTGGCTCCCACACGTCGCTACTGGGGCCTCCGAGCCTTAGTTGGGTACAGAGCATTTACAACTGCCACTTCCTCCGGTTTGTGTCCCTACAAACTCGAAGACCGGAATCTGGACCATGCGCTCCAGCTAGGAGTGAGCCTTAACTTTGCTCATCCTCCAGCTCCCCTTCTCACGTCCACACACTTCCCCTTCCCTTCACAGACTGCCCTAACTTACCTCCTCCTGACCACAGAGAGCAGCTCCTCAGCAGTCAGGTTCAGAGGCCTCCCTGCTGGCCTGGAGTGGGAAATGTGTTGTGTGTTGGTTTAACTGCTAGAGAGATCCTCGTTGCTCCCAAGCATGACATCACACCCCCTAGGAGGAAGGTAATGCCACTGTGGCGACCGTACTCCTGGGGGCGCCACAAGTGCACTGATGCCCAGCCACTGCTAGATGATTCTGCTGGTACATTGACCGAGACCACTACATTCCCCTCGCACTCTACACAGCCAGAATCTGACCCTGATGAAACTCAGGTTACCCTTCCCATATACTGTACCATCTTACACGGTGACAAAGAGGAAGGTGCAGATGAAAGTGCAGGTTCGGCCCACCCGCCGTCAGACACACCGCCGTACTATGAGGGGCGCTGTGCCAGTGCCGTCGCCAACGAGTGGGCCCCCCCTGCTTGCTCAGGATCACAGCACTTGCAAAGTTGAAATACATACCTCTCCCTGCTCCACTGCCATGACGTCTTCCGCGTTTTCTGACAGTGATATTCTGATCAGAGAGCGCAATGACATCATGTCTGTACGCCAGGCTAGTACAGGGATTCCCTAGCAAGGAGACTTATTTGAGGAGACTTATTTAATTGTTTTCAATGTTGGGACAGCAATTTTTGGGGAGCACTAAACTCTGGAGAATGATATATGGGGCCCACCATACACTGGAGCATTCCAAAGGTGGACATCAGACACTGGAGCAGCATTTACAGGGCCCATTATACACTAGAGCATTAGAAATGGGTCCCATTATATATGGAGCATTATTTGGGCCCATAAGACAGTGCAGCTTCATCCATGGGGACCAACATATACTGTAGCATTATGTGGAGCTCATCATATACTGTTTCAAACATTATACGGGACCAATGATTCTATATGGAGAAATATATGGGCCTCATTACTCCGTATAGCGCACTATGCGGTGGCCATAATACTGTATGGAGTAATATACTGTCCGTTTTTGGAGCTATTGGAGAATTTAAAATGGATATCAGTCATGAGATGTAAAAAGTGAAGTATTTTTCATTGTACTATACCGCTATTTCTCTGCCGTATTGGAGCATCATGAGTTGTGCTATGTGTTAAAGGGGTGCTCTTTGGCCCAGGGCACATGAAAACCTGGAGCCAGCCCTACCCCCCACAAATTTAGCCAAATAACCCCCATTTTTCAGTGCGTAACTAGTATTATGAAGTAAATTAAGGTTGAAATGTTTCAGTAATAAGAATTGATGTTTTTGGCATTCCAAAGGGCACTGTAGGTGTGTTTCCTGTCCTCCACTCCCTGCCGACTTTGCTTCCCCATTTACTTGCATTGGGTTTCGTGTTTCAGTCGGCATTCGACTTTTTTTACAAAAATCGGCCGATTTCGTTCGACCCGACTTTTGCGAAAGTAGGGTTTCATGAAACCCGACTCGACCCGAAAAAAGGCAAAGTCGCTCATCTCTATTGAGAAGTATAAAAATAATCAAATGATACCCAGAGGACTCAGGGTTAAAGTTATCCCATCTTTCCTGATAGATGATGTACTCTTCATTAATAAATGGGAAGAGGCATGCAATAATTGTTCTTTCCTGTTGATGCAGCTCTTGATTGACTTTAATACTACTCCCATTGGTAATTTGGATGGTTTGATAGACACCGCACAAACAGAGCCACGCTCTGGCTGTCCAATAGACAAGATACAGAAATTTGAGTCTGATCTGGATAAGTCTACTGATATATTGGTGAAGAAAATTCAAGATACACAGGTCACTAAATATAACAGAGACCTTAGGGACTATCAGTCCAAACATGTCTACTTATGCAGAAAACACTCTTCCAATAATTCTAATCTTCGCAAGGCCTCATCTACTTTTTCCATCTCATCTTTGAGTGGACGGTCTGATCTTTCCTCTGCCTCTACAGCAACAACTGCGATGAATGAAAGCACAAGACTTCGGGATCACTCTTACCATCCGTATAAACGTAATGTGGTGTCTGCGGCTGTTAACCGTGATAATAAGGTGATTAATCTAAACCAATTTGAGCTTACTGATGTTGATCTGCAGCTGCTCAGCAGAGGTCTCTCATTTTCACCTGCATCCAGCTTTAATCTATTTGATATTATTAAGGATTTGCACTTGTTTGCGAGGTCACTTTTGTTCAAAAGATACTTTTTTAATAATGACCTTCATTCCTTATTCCCTACAGAGGAGGAAAAAGAGGCATTGAATATCTTGGAGGAGTTGGCATCTGAGAATATCTATGATGGAGGTAAGATTCCTCCCTCTATCCACCAGCTGTCATGTCCGCCATGTCTGTCATGTCTGCCATGTCTGTTTTGTCTCAAGAACTCCTGGAGCGATGTGCATGCGAATATCTTGTCTGCTATCCTGCTTGTTCCCTAGAGCAGTGTGCACACTCACCTCATGTCTGCTTAGCTGCAAGATGCCTGCGTTTCTGCTTTGCCTTCTGTGATCTTCTCGTCATGTCTAGAATCCCTGATCATGTGTCTTTCCTAGGATCCTGCACTGTCTGGTTCTGCAATCATCTCGTCATGTCTGAAACCTTGATCATGTGACGTTTCCTAAGATCCTGCACTCTCTGGTTCTGCAATCATCTCGTCATGTCTGAAACTCTGATCATGTGACCTTTCCTAGGATCCTGCACTGTCTGGTTCTGCAATCATCTCGTCATGTCTGAAACCTTGATCATGTGACATTTCTTAAGATCCTGCACTGTCTGGTTCTGTGATCATCTCGTCATGTCTGAAACCCTGATCATGTGACTACACTTTGTGATCCTGGAGCATCTGAACTAGGAAGTTCTCCCCTGGTCCTGACCCAGAAGAGGAGGTGCTATGCCCTATATTAGACCGCCCCTTCCTATGCTCAGGGCCTGAATATTGTGTTGTGTCCCTGCATGGCTGCTTGGTCTATGGGGCGCTCCCTCTATTCTGTGGCCTTGCACTTTGCTCTGTCGTGCATCTCTGCACACGCTCCGTGTTCGTACTCCGTCTCTTGTCCCGTGTCTTGTCTTATGTTTGTCCGTTGTGCCATGTTCGTCCTTGTCCTGCTTGGACTTGTAGTCCTTCTGTTATTCTCTGCCTTGCCTGTTTTCGCTATGCCTTGTTTCGTACCTTGCCTTGCTCTGCCTTGTACCTCCCTATGGTCTCAGTCTTTGCTTGCTCTGCCTCACTCTCTCCTATGGTGCTCTGTAGTGCTCCCTGGCACAGGCACCATCCCTCCTTTCTTTCCTTTTGTGCTCTTTTCCATGTCTAGTCCCAAGGCTCTGCCTTGGCCCTGCTCTGGGCTTCGGCCTATGCTCCGCTGCTAGACTCTGTCCTATTGTGCTCTCTTGCATGTTTCTAGGCTAGTCCCAAGGCTCTCCCTTTGCCTGGCTCTGGGGTTCGGCCTACGCTCCGCTGCTAGTTCTGGTCTTGCTCTGTTCCTGTTCCGTGTTTCTGCCTATGCTTCTGTTCCTGGTTCTGTACTCTGCTTAAGCCCTGCCTGGTTTCTTGTCTTGTCTTCCCTTGCTGCTTCGTATGCTCTTTGCATGCGCCTGGCCTTCCTAGCCTCCTGTTTGTGCCTCAGCGGTGCCCGCCCTAGCCGTGCCCGCCTGCTTGTGCCTCAGCCATGCTCGTCGGTCAGTGACAGCTGTGTCGCCTGCCATGCCTCAGCCGGGTTCGCTGGAGTCTTGCCCGACTGTCAGTGCCACAGCCCGATCAGCTAGCCAGTGCCCCAGCCGTGCCCTCTGTGCTCCCTTGCACTTCACGCTGTTTCCGCACTGTGCTCTGCGTGCTCTCTAAAGCACGCGCAGGCCCTTGCCAGCCCATGGTATACCTCCCCGTGCTTCTTTAAAAGTGCGCGCAGACTTTGCCATGTCCCCTGTCGTGCCCTCTTGCACGCACAGGCCCTAACCCTGTCCTGGAACCCTGACCCTGGCGTGCCTCTCTGCACGCGCAGGACTCTGCCTCGCCTGACCCTGGTGTGTCTCTCTGCACGTGCAGGACTCTGCCTCGCCTGACCCTGGCGTGCCTCTTTGCACACGCAGGACTCTGCTTTGTTACCTTGTGCCTTGGCGTGTCTCTACACACACACTCTGTCTTACCTTGTGCTTTGGCGTGTCTCTACACACGCACCCTGTCTCGTTTTGTGAACCCTGGCGTGTCCCCTACACACGCACCTAGCCTTGAACCCTGGCGTGTCCACTACACACGCACCTAGCCTTGAACCCTGGCGTGTCCCCTAAACACGCACCTAGCCTTGGACCTCGGCGTGTTCCCTAACATGCACCATGCCTGGATATCTGACGTGCCTCCTTGCCTGAACCCTGGTTTGCCTGCCGGATGCCCGGAACATGCCGATCGCTGCCAGAGATCGTAAGATGGATGACTGCGGCCTGATGTCCGGAGCTGATGTCCGCAGCCTGATGCCTTGATCATGTCGATCGTTGCCAGCGGTCCGGAGTACGATGCCATTGTGCCTTTACCTGTACCCAGGTGTGCCACCTGGCACGTACTATGCTATGGACCTTGGCATGCCTACGCGCGCACCTTGCACGTTTTGCTTGTTTTCATGTTTGCACTGAATGTGATCCTGTAGATCTTAATGAAGATACCTTGCACTTACCTCTTGTCTTGTCTTGTTTCCTGCCTGTCCCTGGTCGTTACACACTCCCGTAGTGTCCCCCTGAGCCGGCCGTCTGGTCCCAGCAGTCGTGGTGGCTCACCCCCTTGGTCTTGCCCCTGACACTCCCTGTACAGGGGGTGGGTTCTCACTAGGTCAGCTCGCCCTAGGTGGGTGGGTGCCACGGCCCAGAGGGTCCACTCTAAAAAGGAAAATGGACTCAGCAGAAGCTGAGTCCATCACACCAGCGCTCTGGTAAGTTCCCTCCTTTGTCATCCTGTGCCAATATAGACTTGTTCGACCAGGTGGCTACGGAGGAATTATATAAGATACCCAAATTTATCATTAACGATAATTTGACCAAGGATGAGAGGTGCAGGTTGATATTTCTTCAGGGGATGCCAGATATTATTATAAAACCTGCAGACAAGGGTGGTAACGTCGTCCTGTGGCCTGTCAATATGTATGAGAGAGAGGTGTTTCGACAACTTAGCAATACCATCTGTTATAGGAAACTCACTTATAACCCTCTCTCTGCATATTGTTCTCAATTGGATATCATTCTTAAACGATCTCTACAGGATGGCGTTATCACCAAAGACTTGTTTAATGCCCTGGTAGTCCCTGAACCGACAGTCTCAACCTTGTACCTCCTTCAAAAAATTCATAAGAATCCCTCCTTGCCACCTGGTAGACCAATTGTGTCTGGCAGAGGGAACTTCCTGGAGAACGTTAACAGGTGGATCGACTGCCATTTACAACCTCTGGTGGCTAATCTCACCTCCTTTCTTAGGGACGCGAGTGATCTGCTGCGCAAGGTCGACGGTGTCAGAGACACCACACTGAACTTGCTCACTGAGCCAGTGCGCGTGTCCTGAGTAAAGCGAACTGTGCTCAAAGCTACCTGTGGAGCGGGCAGCAACCAAGTAGATGTGTACTTCACACCCGCAGGACCTGAAGCACGTGACTGCTAGAGGCGTGGCCTAAACTCCACAGAGCTCGGAGCTGCAAGACAATTCCTAGCCGTGTAACTGCGAGACAAAGTTACCAAGGGGCATAGACAGTGAGAATAGTCAGGACGTAGCCAATGAGTCACACACAGAGATAGCTGTAGGGTACCAAAGGGGGCGAGCAGAGAGTAGTAAGGTCACATGCAATGAGTCATACACAGATAGTCGCAAGGTACAAGAGGGGCGAGCAGAGAGTAGTCAGGTCACATGCAATGAGTCATACACAGATAATAACGCAGTACAAAATCAACAGGCAAACTCACAACGGGAAACAGAATCGGGTCAGAACCATATAAACAAGCTATAGCAACAAACAGGCACACGGGGGTCAGCACACTAGGCCAATGGCAAAAGTATAACTGGCAGGGATTGAAGCTACCCAGGGGTTTATGAAGCTCTCCCAGAACCAGAAAGAGGCCACAATCATTAACTCCAAGTGTGCAGGTCAAAACCTGCACAGAGCTCCAGACATTAACCCCCGGTGTGCAGCTCAAAAACCCGCACTGGGATCATGACAGTACCCCCCTCTCAACGGGGGGCCTCCGGACCCCCAGGCTTCCCCGGGTACTTGGCATGGAACGCCTGAACCAGGCGATCTGCATGTACCCAGCGAGCAGGGACCCATGAGCGCTCTTCTGGTCCATATCCCTTTCAGTAGACCAGGTACTGCAAAGAGCGGCGCACCCGCCGAGAGTCCACAATATGTCCGACCTCATACTCCAATTGACCCTCCACCAGCACTGGAGGAACAACAGTCTCAGAGTTCTCTTTGACAGATCCTGCTGGTTTCAACAGAGACTTATGGAACACATTAGATATTTTTAAGGAGGCGGGGAGACGCAACCTATATGCCACAGGGTTGACTATCTCCATAATCTCGTACGGACCAATGAACTTTGGTCCCAACTTAACTGATGGTACCTTTAAGTTGATGTTACGCGTGGAGAGCCAAACCTTCTCTCCCACCTGAAACATGTCTCCCGAGGCTCTCTTTTTGTCCGCAAAATATTTGTATCTCCCCTGGGCTCGAGAGATATTACGCTGGACCTCAGCCCAGAGGTCTTTTAACCGTTGAACGGACCCCTCTGCTCCTGGACAACCGGAATCCACCAGAGAAAACTCCCCAAAATGCGGATTAAAGCCATAGTTAATCAGGAATGGGGACATGTTGGTGGACTGACTCACCCGGTTGTTAAAAGCGAATTCAGCCAACGGTAAAGCATCACACCAATCCTCCTGTCTGGCGGAGGTCAGACACCTGAGAATTTGCTCCAGGGATTGATTGGTGCGTTCAGTCTGACCATTACTCTCCGGGTGATATGCCGACGAGAAGGAGAGTGAGATGCCCAATTTCATACAGAACGCCCTCCAAAATTTGGCCACAAACTGCACACCTCTGTCAGACACAACATTCAGGGTTACCCCATGCAATCGGACCACATGCTGCACAAACAATCTTGACAACGTTTCTGCTGAAGGTAATGCTGCCAAGGGAATGAAATGGGCCTGTTTAGAAAACCTATCCACCACCACCCAGATCACGGTATTGCCCCTGGAAGGTGGAAGGCCGGTAATAAAATCCATGGAAAGATGAGTCCATGGCCTATCAGGAACCGGTAAAGGTATGAGTTCCCCAGCCGGTCGGTTATGCGAGCTTTTGGAACGGGCACATATGCCACAAGCAGAAACAAATTCCATGACATCGGACCTTAACGAAGGCCACCAAAAACCCCTGGCTACTGCCTCTCTAGTGGCCGTGATACCTGGATGAGCACTCAGCCTAGAATCGTGAAACTCCTGCAGAAGTCTAGGCCGCAATGAATCTGGAACAAACAGTTTATCGCTTGGCCTGGTTGCTGGGGCCTGAGCCCTTAGGATTTCTTGTTCCAACTCAGTTGAGACCCCCGCCACTACTACCCCTGGGGGAAGAATGGAGGACGGCGGCTCAGGGGGAGACAAAGGATCAAAACTTCTGGACAGGGCATCCGCTTTAACATTTTTGGACCCCGGTCGAAAAGTAATTGAGAACTGAAATCGTGAAAAAAAAAAGTGACCAACGGGCCTGTCTAGGAGTAAGCCTCTTAGCAGATTCAAGGTATGCCAAATTTTTGTGATCCGTGACAACTGTGATAGGGTGAGCCGCCCCTTCCAAAAAGTGCCTCCATTCCTCAAACGCCAGCTTGACCGCAAGAAGTTCTCTATTGCCTACATCATAGTTTTTCTCAGCTGAAGAGAACTTCTTGGAGAAGAAGGCACAGGGTTTGAGATTGGTAAGGGTGGCCGGACCCTGGGACAGCACAGCCCCCACCCCCACTTCAGAAGCATCCACCTCCACAATGAATGGTTTGGACGGGTCAGGTTGCACCAACACCGGGGCAGACATAAAACATTTCTTAATCGCTGAGAAGGATTCCTTAGCGAGTACAGACCAATTTTTACATCAGCTCCCTTCTGGGTAAGATCCGTGAGTGGTTTCACCACTTGTGAGAAACCTTTAATGAATCTCCGGTAATAGTTCGCAAATCCTAAGAAGCGCTGGAGCCCCTTGAGATCTCGAGGCTGAACCCAGTCAGCGATCGCCAGCACCTTCTTAGGATCCATACGAAACCCCTCACAGGACACAATCAACCCCAAAAAAGACAGCTCCTGTACAAAAAATGAACATTTTTCCAATTTGGCGAACAATTGGTTCTCCCTGAGTCTCTGGAGAACTGTCTTTAGATGTTGCAAGTGAGATTGACTGTCCGGGGAATACACCAAAATATCATCCAAATAAATAATAACAAAATGGCCTATCAGATCAGAAAACACAACATTGATGAAATTTTGGAAAATAGCGGGTGCATTAGTTAACCCAAACGGCATTACCAGGTTCTCAAAGAGTCCTTCTGATGTGAGGAATGCCGTTTTCCACTCGTCCCCTTCCCGAACCCTTATCAGATTGTAGGCCCCCCGCAGATCTAACTTGGAGAACCATTGGGCCCCAGCTAACTGGTTACATAAGTCTGGGATGAGGGGAAGCGGGTAAGAGTTCCTAACCGTTATCTTGTTCAGTTCCCGAAAGTCGAGGCACGGCCGCAAACCACCATCTTTTTTTTTCACAAAGAAGAACCCTGCTGCCACAGGTGACACAGAAGGCCTGATATGCCCTTTGCGGAGACTCTCAGCTATGTACTCCTTCATGGCTTGGCGCTCAGGCCCAGACAAATTGAACAATCGAGCCTTAGGTAACTTGGCTCCGGGTACTAAATCAATGGCACAATCATAGGGTCTATGTGGTGGCAGCGCCTCAGTCTCACTTTCGGAAAAAACGTCTTCGAAATCTTTCAGGTACTCCGGAATACCTTCCAGATCGACAGACGACACAGACACGGATTTAACAGCGTTAACAAGATGTCCCCGGTTACCACATTTATTATTGCATCCCCATTGAGTGATTTCCCCTGTAACCCAATCAATGGTAGGATTATGGCATTGAAGCCAAGGCATCCCCAGTACCAGTCCTGCAGGCAAGTTATCTAGCACCAGACAACTTAGTTTCTCCACATGAGTGGAACCCACTTTTAGAGAAAAATGTTCAGACCTGCAACAGATACCGTCTTGGTTAAGAGGAGATGAGTCAATTGCCACAAGTTTAACAGGATCATGAAGCCTGACTGTCCCTATCTTATTAAGAGTCATAACCTTGGTATCAATCAGGTTCACAGCCGAACCACAGTCAATAAAAGCAGTAGTCTGAACAGGACCATAACCAAGTTCCAGTTCCACCTGCAGCACCATTTTTGCACATGAGGAAAATTGTACCTGAAGGTCTGGGTAGCCTCCTCGATTACTACCCAGACCTAGTCGTTTCCCGCCATCTTGGAGGATGACGGACAGGAGGGGCAGTCCTTCTTCCAATGTCCAGATTTCCCACAATAGAAGCACAACTGCTTTTCCCGGCGGTGTCTTCTTTCTTTTCCCTCACAGGTGACAGCGCTCACCTCCATAGCCATAGGAAGAGTCTGGGTCTCATCTCCACTGAAGAATAAGGGCGATTACCGTTGCATAATGCCTCTAGCCCGCAGCCTACGATCCATGCGAACCGCTTGGACCATGGCATCCTCCAGGGAGTCAGGCGGAGGATGGAGTGCCAAAGCATCCTTCAGACGTTCACACAGGCCTCTGTGGAACAGCCCCCGAAGGGCGGCATCACTCCAGGAAATCTCCGCTGCCCAACGTCTGAATTCAGTACAGAACCATTCGGCCGAGTGCTCCCCCTGACAGACACTCATTACTTTGTCCTCAGCCAACCGCACTCTATCATGCTCATCATAAATAAGCCCTAAGGCTTCAAAAAATGCATCCGCAGACATTCTCTCAGGGGCAGAAGAGGAAAGCGAGAATGCCCAGGCTTGTGGGGACCCCCTAAGCAGGGACATCACCACCCCCACCCTCTGTTTCTCATCCCCAGAGGAGCGGGGTCTCAAAGAAAAAAAAAGCTTACAGCCCTCCTTAAATGCCCTGAAGTCATCCTTGTTACCAGAAAATATATCTGGCAATTTAACCGGGGATTCAGGTGGGATTAAAATGACATCTCTATTCCCCACCTGCTGGAAGCCTGCGGAAAGTACCCCCTGAACTGAGTCCTCAACCCGCCGTTGGGACTGGGCCAGAGCTTGGTGTTCCAAGCAAAGCTTCTGCAGTGACTGAGTCAAGCTTTTCACCTGCTCAGATAAAGCACACATTGGGTCCATGCAGCAGCAGTGAGGAGAGAAAAAAAAAAAAAAATTGTAGGCCAGTTATAATGTCAGAGACACCGCACTGAACTTGCTCACTGAGCCAGTGCGCGTGTCCTGAGTAAAGCGAACTGTGCTCAAAGCTACCTGTGGAGCGGGCAGCAGCCAAGTAGATGTGTACTTCACACCCTCAGGACCTGAAGCACGTGACTGCTAGAGGCGTGGCCTAAACTCCACAGAGCTCGGAGCTGCAAGACAATTCCTAGCCGTGTAACTGCGAGACAAAGTTACCAAGGGGCATAGACAGTGAGAATAGTCAGGACGTAGCCAATGAGTCACACACATAGATAGCTGTAGGGTACCAAAGGGGGCGAGCAGAGAGTAGTAAGGTCACATGCAATGAGTCATACACAGATAGTTGCAAGGTACAAGAGGGGCGAGCAGAGAGTAGTCAGGTCACATGCAATGAGTCATACACAGATAATAACGCAGTACAAAATCAACAGGCAAACTCACAACGGGAAACAGAATCGGGTCAGAACCATATAAACAAGCTATAGCAACAAACAGGCACACGGGGGTCAGCACACTAGGCCAATGGCAAAAGTATAACTGGCAGGGATTGAAGCTACCCACGGGTTTATGAAGCTCTCCCAGAACCAGAAAGAGGCCACAATCATTAACCCCAAGTGTGCAGGTCAAAACCTGCACAGAGCTCCAGACATTAACCCCCGGTGTGCAGCTCAAAAACCCGCACTGGGATCACGACAGACGGGTTGTACCTGGTGGGTGACACTCTACTGGTTTCAAGAGATGTGGAGTCCCTCTACACCAATATAAGACACAGCGACGGTCTGAGAGCTGTGAGATACTTTCTTGATACGTCTACATAGTCTACAGATGTGAGGGACCTCCTGCTGGAATTACTAGAGTTCACCCTCACACATAATTTTTTTTTTTCTGTGTTCAAGGGGTCCTTCTACCTGCAGCTCCAGGGGACCGCAATGGGAGCAGTGTTATGATTGGGTCACCAAGGAGGAAAGCAAGACCAAGCTAAGCCACAGAAAACCAGAGAGGTTGGTAACTAAGCGGATTGCAGACCCCTTATCCTATCCACAACAACTAGCAGTAGCCGTGGAGCGTACCTACGATGATTCTAGATGCCTCGACACAGCCGGAGAATTAAATAAGCCTAAAGGAAGAAACGAGAAATCTAAACTGCCCCAGAGCAGACCCCAAAGGAATAGATAGCCCCCAAACATATATTGTCGGTGAGACAAGATGATAACACAAACGCAGGTAGGAATATAGGCTGAGCAAACGATGGAGCCCACACTAACTAGACAGGACAGGAAAGGAAAGACACTGTCTGCAATCACGCAAAAAACCTGCAAAACATGTCCAACACGTCTGATAGAAAAATACTGAAGTCACTAGGCTTCGCCCACTATATCAGCACTCTGGCATATTCTGAAAGCAGAGCAAAAAGAGGCCAATCTAATAAGGGACAAAAACAAACTTGCCAAGCAGTAACATAAGGATGGAAATTCAGCACAGCCCCAGCCGGGGTTGGCTGACCACACAAAACTGAATAGACAAAACCAAATCAAATGTGAACAATAGCAAAAAACACTTAGCTTGAGCAGGCAGGGACTGAACTGGAAACTAAGACCTCAGGAGGCAGGAAAAAATCACCAGCAAGGATAGAGGGAGTCGGCTGTCTTAAATCAAATCAGAAACTCCAGATGCCCAATCATCCTCCTCATTATCAGGTGGCAGGCCTCTGTTAATTAGATCAGCTCCATTACCTCCTGTAACCACCAGAGGGAGCCTGGAAAGAGAATTTGCGACCCCTCTGTCAATATAACCAGCTGCACTACCTTCACTAGTAACAAGAGGTAGGCCAGAAAGTGAATTCACAACAGGGCGGCTTTTGCACCCTCATATGCTAATCTCTACCTGGGGCTGTGGGAGAGGGACCTCTTCCTGTCAGATGAGGGGGTGTCGATGTGCCATGTCCCCTTTTGGATGCGATACATCGACGACATCTTTTTCGTCTGGCAGGGTACCCCCGTCGACCTTGAGCAGCTGATATCCTTGTTGAATAACAATGACCTTAACATCCATTTGACTTTTGTGCATGATGCCAATTCTTTGGATTTCCTGGATTTTACCATCAGGAGGGACTCTGCTGGGTTGCTGCAGACTGACATCTATAGGATGTCAACTGCTACTAACTCGTTACTCCATGCATCATCTGGACATCCTGACCATATGATCAGAGCTGACCCTGTGGGACAATTTTTACGGTTGTGCCATATTTGTTCCACGGACAGTGACTTCCTATTTAGAGTGGCTGAACTTCACCAGCGGTTTCTGGCATGTGGTTACAGCCGTAGATCGATCAAGAGGGCATTCTACAGGGCTAAGCATGCATCTCGCCATGATTTCCACTAAGGATTCAACAGTGAGGTTTGTTATGACCTTCAACTCTAGGTCCAATAGGGTACGGGAGATCTTGCAAAAAGCATGGCCCATCCTTTGTGTTGATCCCATAATTGGGAAATTTATTACTGAAGGACCATCAATGTCTTTCAGACGAGCCAAAAATCTTAGAGACCATCTGGTCTCGAGCCACTTCTCTAACCAGCAGCCATCCACATTTTTGGATAATTTTTCTGCTAGGTGTGGGTGCGTCCCATGTGGCCGTTGTGTCACCTGCCCTAATGTGTTCCACTGCGATTCTTTTACTAATTAGGATGGTAGCAAGACTTTAAAAATTAGACAACGTATCACCTGCACGACCAGATACGTTGTCTATTATGCTACCTGCCCCTGCGGGTTAATTTATGTAGGTATGACTACATGTCAATTAAAATTCAGAATAAGAGAACACGTTTTGGGTATCCAGGCGGCCGGTGGCCAGATGGACTCAGCCACCCTTAAGACTATACCGCGCCATGTTATGAATTTCCTTAATAGCGATGCTACCCTTCTGAAGGTGTGTGGCATAGATGCCTTGAAGATTAATATCTGTGGTGGCCAGCTGACCAAGAGACCGGATGGATCTGGCAATTGAGGACTACACAACCGTGTGGTCTCAATGAATGCCTCTCATTCGCTCCATTTCTCTAAATTATTCACCGGTTGCTCTATATCATGTGTGGCATCAATTCTGTTATGTTTTATTATTTTTTTTGTATTTTAATATTATGTATTTTATTACAGTGACGATATTTTCTATATTCTTGCTGATTACTGAACATGTGGTGAGATCCGATAGTTTGACATCTTCTTCTATCAAGAGCGGACGCATCAAGTGCCATCACTATAACTATGCTGAAGCATCTATAACCCCCTCTTTATTTGTGTATATATATATATATATTTTTTTTATGTGTATGTATATATGTACACATGAACTTTTTCCATCTTTGGTCAGGAATAACTGCTGTTAAGTCTAGTACTATTATCTACTATGATGCAATTGCTAGTAGTCTATTCAGATACCTTATACCGTTTGTGATTTGTATTACTATGATGGCTTTTTATACATTTTTTGCCTTCCATACAGCTATATATGGTTTATATACACACACATATATATATATATATATATATATATATATATATATATATATACTATTATCCTGACCTTTCTAAAGTATATGTTTCTGGGGGTTTAAGAGTAATATTCCTTACTAGATTATGGCCCGATGCTATCGCATCGGGAGGATGCGATAGCATCACACCTCTTGCCATGTTAACCCTCAACACACACACTCCTCTCACCTTTCACCATCTCCACTCACTCTTTCACTCCACATACGACCCCTTCTCTCACTCCGTCTCTCATACTCACGCCGTCATCGCCGCTGCTCCACGATCCCCGACATCTTCTTCCGCCGGCGCCATCCTAGATCCAGACGTTGTCCACGCTGGCGACATGTTCTTGCGGCGACACCATATTGAGTATCGTGAAATCCCGCGATAATCAAGATGGCGTCGCCGGAAGAACATGTCGCCGGTGTGGACGACATCGGAATCCAAAATGGCGTCGGCGAAATCTCGCGAGTTTTCGCCGACGCCATTTTGGATCCCGACGTCGTCCTCGCCGGCGACATGTTCTTGTGGCGACGCCATCTTGAGTATCACGGGATTTCGCCGATCCAAAATAGCGTCGCCGCAGGAACATGTCGCCGGCGTGGATGCGGTCGGGATCCAAAATGGCGTCGGCGAAATCTCGCGAGATTTTGCCGACGCCATTTTGGATCCCGACGTCCTCCACGCCGGCGACATGTTCTTGCGGCGACGCCATCTTGACTATCGCGGGATTTCGTCGATCCAAAATGGCGTCACCGCAAGAACATGTCGCCGGCGTGGAGGACGTCTGGATCCAGGATGGCGCCGGCGGAATAAGATGTCGGGGATCGTGGATCAGCGGCGATGACGGCGTGAGTATGAGAGACGGAGTGAGAGAAAGGGTCGTATGTGGAGTGAAAGAGTGAGTGGACGTGAGTGGAGATGGTGAAAGGTGAGAGGAGTGTGTGTGTTGAGGAGGAGTGGTGTGTTGAGGGTTAACATGGAAAGAGGTGTGCGGTGACGTCACCGGTTACAACTGGACGGAAGTTGTTACAACCGGAAGCTGCTTAGGGCATTTATTATTATAGATTTGCCTTCCTCTATTTTGCTTTTTGTTCCCCCGTCTGACTATTTCTGACAGCACATGCAGTTTACATCCTGTAACACTTGCCAGGCATTGTTTACGTGTTTTGATTTCTTTACCACGCATTGGCATATAATCTCTATGTATTTCATTCATTCACCCTTATCCAATATGGCCGCTACGTGTTGTTGCGCTACTGCGCATGCGCGGTCTTTTGCCTTGCTTCCGCCTCCTTCACTTCCGCCCGCAGTCTGTTGTCTGACCTCACGAGGCCCCGTTCTGTGTCAGCAACAGCTGCTGAGGTGGTAATTGATAGGTGGGCGGGCTCTTGGCGCAGCGCTGAGTGGATGGTTTTGTTGCATGCCTGTTATAAATAGCCACAACGGGGTTTACACCTGACGCCCCCTGAGGAAGGAATTTTTCCGAAACGCGCGTTGGGGTTAGCGGTGGGCTATGTGGAGTCTCCAATCCTGGTATGTGACCTTTCTTTTGCAGCAGTGACCATGGCCATTTATTAAACATTTGTTTCTAATATTTGTATAGGTCCTGTGTGGCCATTTTTTCCATAGGGTCCATTCATCTACTATGGTAACAGGTCTGTTTGAGCTACATACTGTGATGACTGGCAGTCTGGATATTAGCTATACATCCATCTGTCACTTAATGCTGGTATATTTGACCATAATTAACAGCCTGCTAGTCACCATTTAATTATTTCTTAATGCATTCGCTATGTTGTATATGGGCCCTAGTGCAAGTGATCTGGGTCATTGCTGTATATACCTTATATAAACTCATCTGTTGGCCATGTATATAGGCTTTTGCATACAATTGCGATATTATAAACTTTTGGAACTATCCCCCTCTTCTCCACTGCTATTTTTACAGACATTGTCACTTTTTAGCCTGTTTATGCTGTTTACCTGTTTGTCCTAAATAAAGACTTTTTCACTTTTTTACAAAAATACTATTTTTGGACTTTTTTGCATTGCGTTTCTTTTGTGGTTGTTTTAGTCTTGGTTTAAGTGCAGACGTGATAAGGCAAATTGGCAGGTGGAGTTCAGATTGTTATTTAACGTATGTGCGTCATTAATTACAGTTGTAGAATGTTAGGGATTGGTTTGAAATTGCTTGTTGTTATGTATTTTCAGGTGGTGACTCATTGTTAGCCTGGATCGTCGGACATTCGTTCGTGCATTGGGGGGCGCTGCGAGCTGACTTAAGGCCAGACGGTAGGCAACTGGGTTTCAGTAGGAAGCAGGTGGTGATTCGATGGTTGGGATTTCGAGGAATGGTATGAAGTAGGGTCCTATCCCAGTTTTCCAGAGCCACTCGTTTGGATAGATCACCCGACATTCTGGTTATGCATATAGGTGGGAATGAACTGGGGGTTAGGCCGGTTAGGGAATTAATTAGGGACATACGTTTTGACTCTCTACGGCTGTGGACATGCTTTCCTGGCATGATGACTGTGTGGTTGGATATTGTACCTAGACAAAAAAGGAGGGCAGCTAGATCTTTGAAAGGGATTAATAGGGCCAGTGGTAAATTAAATAGGGCAGTATAGAGTTTTGCAGCCAGAAATGGGGGTTTACGCGTTAGGCATTTTGAATTGGAATCAGGGGTTGAAAATTTTTTGTTGGAGGATGGGGTTCTTTTAAACGTGACAGGTATCGATTTGTGGGTTTTGGCGTTGCAGGAAGGAATTTGAGAGAGCATTAGTGGCATTGGGGCCCTCACGAGCCTGAGGATGGTCAGGGCTGTTCGTGGTTGGCAGGGTTCTTGGAGTAGACGCTGACTGGTCCGGGGAAGGAATTGTAAGCAAATTCCAGGCAGTTTGAAATTGTGTGGGGTTGATCTGGCATTTGGCTATGGGCTCTGGATGGGGTTTCACACCGGAAGCTTTTGGTGGTTAATCTTCCCAGAACGCGATGCATGATGCCCTCTAGCTGGTGATGGACGGCTGAGGGTAACATGGTGGTAGAGGTTCATTTGTTTTGCCAGATATTAAGTCAGATCTTTTAGCTCCAAGAAGCCTCCCCTCATATTTACATACCGATTGTATGTATATTTATGGTTATATGTTACTGTTTTTTTAATAAACTTGGCCACTGTGGCCAAAATTTATCCAAAGAAATTAAATTGTAGTGTTTTTATTTAAAAGGGGGGAACGCTGGTACGGTTGGGTGCAGAATGGAGGTTGCAAGGTAAGAAGCCGTATTTGCCATACGCGGTCATGAAGGAGTCATCTAAACTTGTGATATTACAGCTAGTTTTTGGGATATTTGACTCATCATTCGGCCCATCATGGACCCATTATCAATCAATGTACCTTTCCACAAGCCATTTTTTTTCTGGACCAATTATTGGCCAAATCAAAAATTAAATCCATGTCCTACATTGATCAGTGCTGCAGATCAAACTTCACAGTCCAAGTCAATGGCTCTGTGAAAAAAAACAGATAAGGCACAGAGGTCATGTCTGCACTACATATTTTACTGCTTAATGGGAGCAAGAAAGTAAGAAATGCATTTCTTCATATGAAAAAAACGAATGCAACAAGGGTTGTAATAACTGACAGAAGGACTAAAACTGGATCCAGCACATTGGTGATGTATGAGAAGAAAATAGATGTGTGAAGCTAGCCTTACTGGTATTTTTAGTTAAATCTAAGTTTTGTATCCTGGTGGTAATTTTGCCCAATTTTACTCGCTATTACTAATTTGCTACCTTTGCCCAGCAATGAATGTGTGAAATCCAATAGATTATTTTATGGCAATAGATAATTTTGTATGTTTTATTATGCCATCACTTAACATCGCTTTATAAGAACCAAGAATAATGAGGTAGCGAGTTTTGCACTCAGCTCAGTTTATTGAAGGCAGCATAGACAAGCACTCGCTATTACAATGCATCCTAAAAATTCAAGTGAAACAACCAGAATAAAACACATTGGACTATTTCTAAATATATGCTATAATGATATCCACTGGGTATTCTGGACCTCTAGTCCACCTATCCACTTCAACAATGGTGGCTGTGGCCAGAGTGATGCTTGCTGGAGACATGGGTGTTGGATTTGTGGTGGTGATGAGAATGGTGATGTCCACCATGGTGGCCTCCTGAATGATGTTTTCCTCCAGTGCTGGAGTGTAGAACAGCTGCAGAATGTTGGAAACAAATTAGTTTCACAAATTATTGGATATACAAGTTTTAATAGAAAATGAAAATGATAATGTTCAATGGCTCATAGGTTTTAAGGTGGAAAGAAATCTGTTGTGTTTAACCAACAACCTAACATGTTGATTAAGATAAAGGCAAAAACCTCATGCTAAGTTCCCCATATTAGGGGAAAATTTATTTCCAGACTCCACATCTGTCAATCAGCTGGTTCCCTAGATTAACGTCCCATCACAGAATCTCGTGCCCATATCCTGTAATATATTTATCAATAAAGACATCCAGGCCTTCCTTGAACTTTTGCAGTGAGTATCCTCTATTTGCAGCTCATTCCATCATGTTAAAAAGAGTAAAGGCAAGGAGTGGCATTGGACATGGTGCACTTTAGGGGTGGCATTAGGGGAAATTGTGTGACCGGCTCTGTTAGTCTCTTGAATGTGTGGCCAACCTGTCTCCTTCTTTCTCATGTGTGAACTGGGAGCTGAAGAATTCTATATATCCTAAAAGTGGAACCAATACGCATTTATGACAAAAATGTTTCAGATATGAATATTATGAAACTCAAGAGTAGAGGAACCTGACAAGTTGTTCCTCTTGCGATATAAAGATATCAATGGAATTACGGATACTTACATATATTCACAGAGCTGTCACCAGACATCCTGAAACAGAAGATAATTTTTTGAGTTGTATGCTGGTTCTTTATTAACATATTTTTGTCTCGTTTTATGATTACTATGAAATACAATGACAGCATTTTACCATGTAGGCACGTTATGCCTGTACATAATTTTCCACATTATATGCTAGTTGAGAAAGAAGCCTAAAAGCTGTTATACTACATCGTCATCGGAGGTTGTACTGTATATACCTGCATTCTTCCCCTTCCAGCATTTTCTTGTAAGTGGCGATCTCAATATCCAGAGCCAGTTTGACGTTCATCAGCTCCTGGTATTCTCTCAGTTGGCGAGCCATGTCCTGCTTGGCCTTCTGTAGGGCAGACTCCAGTTCTTCCAGTTTTCTCTTTGCATCTCGGACAGCAGCTTCGCCACGTTCTTCAGCCTCTGCAATGGCAGCTTCCAGGGCAGCCCGCTGGAAATATGTGAATAATTAGTATTGTTGTTTGGATTCTCAGGTAAAATGTGTTATTCACTGAATTTTGTTGTTTTTACCTGGGCCTTAGCACATTCAATCTCTCCTTTAAGTCTCTGGATTGTTTGAGTAAGTCCAGCGATCTGATTTCTACTGCTCTGCAGATCATCTCCATTTCTTCCAGCTGCCATACGCAGCTCATCAAACTGCCGGCCCAAAGAATATTCAAGGATTAAAAAATACTGTTATTCCAGATAGAACTGAGTTATGTGCTCACGTTTTATCTTTACCCTTGACTGGTACATGGCTTCGGCCTCAGCTCTGCTCCTGTTGGCAATCTCTTCATATTGGGCTCTGACCTCGGCGATGATGCTGTCCATGTCCAGGTCTCGGCTGTTGTCCATGGACACAACTACTGAGGTGTCTGAGATCTGAGCCTGGAGCTGACTGATCTCCTGTAAAAAAAAGAGTAACATTATATTATATATATATATATATATATATATTATAATATTATATGATACAATACAACTAATAAAGTATTCAATGGAAATTAATCACAAAGTAACAACATTACCGCATCATATAAAGTCCTTAAGAAGTTGATTTCATCAGAGAGAGAGTCAGCCCTGGCCTGAAGTTCAGCTTTGTTCATAAAGGCAGCGTCAACATCCTAAGGCACATATATAATTCATAATATTATACATAACACATACATATCATATCTACATTTTCATGTTCTCTTAAAGGGGTTGTCCTCGCTTTTTTTGTTTTAAAAACCCATGTTGTCTAAGAATAAAAACCTATATTCTACCAACCAATCTCTCACAACTCCTCCGTATCATACCTGAGTTAATCTTCCAGAGGGACAGTGCATGACGGAGGCAGCCAATCACTGATCACAGTGATGAATAATCCCTTTTACTGGTTTTAGCATACCATAGTTATTTTTACACTTTTTAGACTTACTCTCTTTATACTGACAAATTCATTCTCTGCTGCTGTGCGACGGTTCAGCTCTTCTTCATAGCTGTAGGGAACACACTATTGGTTAATATCTTGTGTGTGACTTTTTATTTGATAACTTATTTTTTGAAGATCATTCTACCACAAGAAGACAAAGGTAATGAGAATGGCACAAGGAAGGTGGGAGAGGGCCTTGTTAAATATGCACAAAGACTTCAACTTGCTGCTATAAAGTTCATCCATGAATAAAAGTCACTCAGGTATCCTGTAAACTCATGATCCATAAAGCATTTAAATGGATGACTAGACGACACATCAAAAAGATCTGATCTCTTTGTTGGCAATCTTATTCAGGTAAGCCCTAATTTTAATACTGAATGTAAAATGATATGGCAACAAATGCAACAACACAGCACCATAGAATTGGATGAATGGCCCAAAAATTAAAATGGAACCCTTTTCAATGTGGTATGCAATGGAGGACCACATTGGCAGCAACCAAGGCTGAAGAACAGCCATGCACCCAGACCTCTATCCACTACTACCTGAATATTTATAGGACAGCATTGTAACAGTGTCTGAATTTTCAATTAGAAAGTTTCACAAAAAATGAATGTTAAAGATTTTAGCTGCAAAAAAATATATTATATTCAAGATGGGAGAATGTAAAGATTAGATCATATAAATTCCATAGTAATGATACTTAATGTTGGGAGAAATACAAACAATTGGACAGTTAGTACCTTCTTCTCAGGTCTTCAACAGTTCTTTCCATGTTGTTTCTCTCTGTGTCCAGCCGAGCTCTCTCACATGCCAGGTTCTCCAGTTGACTTCTGAGGTTGCTGATAAAAGCCTCAAACAAAGGTTCGATCTGACACTGGGCTGTCCTTTGTTCTTGCAGAAGGGACCATTTGGTTTCCAGCATCTTATTTTGCTGCTCCAGAAATCTTACCTTTGCGGGAAAAAATATCCATAAAGATGAGTTAGTAAATAATTATTTTTTTTTTTATCTCTACTAATATTTAGATAATTGTAATCTATGTGACCTGGTAAAATACGATTGTAGTATCTTCTGTGCCTGTTGGATTCTTTTTTTTTTACAGTATTTTGAATTGGTAGCTTTTTCACGTGACCATAAATAGATCCAAGCTACTTGCAACTACGGTTATGAATAGTGGGAGATTCCATAAATTTCATATAGAGAATGGAATCTCCAGCGCTGGACTTCAGTTAAAAATACATCATTTATTGTAAATTCTTAAAATAGAACAGAAAAAAGTATGGATAAGGACATACAGGCAGATGGGGTCTCTGGTGGTCTCCAACCAACGCGTTTCGACCTAGAGGGTCTTACTCATGGTTGAGTACCATGAGTACTATTTCTGTTCTATTTTAAGAATTTACAATAAATGATGTATTTTTAACTGAAGTCCAGCGCTGGAGATTCCATTCTTTATTTTGCTTCAGTCAACACCCCTGATCAAGGTGACTCCGTGCGCAGGAGGATTATGGATCGCAACCGAGACTGGTGAGCTGACCTCCCTTCATTTTCCCTATCCTTCTATAATTATAAATTTCATATGGTGCCTTAAGGTAACAGAACCTGAGCAGAACTGGTGAGGGTACTAAATGAGCCTTGCTTACCATCTCCATTTCAAAAAAATTTTTGCTCAGATTTTTAATGCTAGTCTTGGAAAATTGAAAGTTGGAGGGATTTGTACCTAATTTACAAAAATACAAATGCGATTTAATACATTTGGTACATTTGAATCTTTGAAAATCCTGAAAGTACTTGTACCAAAGTTTACTATGTTTTCTGTCATTCCTGTTAATAAATCACTACTAAACTTGGAGTCAATGCCCACTATGTGAAACACACAATCGCTTTTCTTGAAACTTCAAATTTGACAAATGCCAAGAAAAGTCACAATTTTTTATGTAAAATTGATGCAAGTCACGGCTTGCAACTTTTTTTCATGCAGTTTATGCTAAAAGCAGCAGTTAGAAAAGTAATTCAGTCTGCTGGTATCAATTTTTCATCTATATGAGAGGTGAGCATGGGAATGTGCAAATAATTTTATCTTTTCTTTCTGTGAAAAACATACAGCAGCATATCTAAACGTCCAGTTTTTCTTACCTTGTCAATAAAGGAAGCAAACTGATTGTTGAGGCCTTTAATTTGGTTCTTTTCATCATTTCTAACTCTTTGGATGTTAGTGTCAAGCTCCAAGTTAAGTGGAGCCAGAAGACCTTCGTTCACAGTCACAGGGGTGATACCTCCACATCCTGATTGTCCTCCAAGACCACCACCCATTCCTCCAAATCCAGATCCATGTCCACTTTTATGTAGACTTCCAAATGACATCTTGTGACCCTTGGATCCAATGTTGTGAGCACTTAAGCTGCTGAAGCAATGTTGAGTCTTGTGTCCATGTCCTGTGTGTTTAGAAGAGTGGGATAAGATGCTGTGAGAGCTGGAATGTTTGGGTAAAGCTACGGAACAAGAGCTGAAGTGCTTGTGTCCAGAGGAGGAGAGGATGGCGTGATGAGACATGATGGTTCTTCTTGGAAAGTTAGCTGGAAGAGGATGTGAAGTGCTCAGAAGAAGCCTCTCGACTGCTGTCTTCTACAGCTGTTACATGGAGCTTTTATACTCAAACTGGGTGTTTCCATTCTTAATGCACTATTACTATTGTAGCATCATCAACTTTTATAGAAATCATATAAGCTACACACCTGTATTATCTAAACTAAATAAAACAGTGTTGGCAAAAAAAACTTATAAATATGTGTCATGATTTCACTTCTTAAAAGTGCACATAATGGTTGAGATATATGTAAAAGCTATCTAATAGAAAGACAGTCTTGGCTGCCCATAACAACCAATCAATGCTCAGCTTTCACTTCTCAAAACCAATTGTATTATTTAAAATATTAATAATAAAACACTTGAAATTTAACATTTCTTGGTTTAGTTGAACCTATTCAATATTTTTTTGCCAGCACTGTATAGATAGATAGCTAGATAGAGAAACTGGAGAGCAAAACATAGATAAACTGAAGGTAGATAGAAATAAATATATCTGGCTTCAGTGTGCTGCGTGGCTCAGAGACCTGGAGCTCTTCAACTCATAAAGAGTCCAGCTGTCAGAGGAGTCCTTGCTCTCCCAGCAGGCGAATTCCTGGCTTCATTGCGGTGCATGGCTCAGCTGATTCAAAATCAAATGAGCTGGGGCGTGGCCTGAGCTGGCGATGGTGTAACACGCACGGCTCAGGATCTCTGAGGAGGCATCTCCTAAAGCGACAAATAAAGCAAAAGAAAATCGCTCTCTTCGATAACCCGCGGAAGGATTATTTTCTCGTTACTCAGAGGTACATTCTGATACCCCTTGTCTGAGCTTTGGACATTAAAAAAGACATTTTTGAAATCTGAGGCCTTTTCCCGCCATTTTACTGCAAGGTGACACCATTTTGAACCGTGAGTGAAAAAATCCTTTCCATGCTCCCTCCACCGGCTGTCCTTTTCCTCAGAAAAGTATCTCCACGCTTGTCTACCACATTTTAAAGATTTTTAATGTCTTTTGAAGATATTCTTTTACAAAAATCCTGTCATATACCAGCTGATTGGCGGAAGGATACAAAATATTCCCCACCCTGTACCTAATCTGACAGGATTTCTCTCGTTGCATAATTAAAAGACATTGACTTTTCTTTGGGAATCTCCTCTTGTCTGTTTTAGACCCTTTAGAAGTCCCAGGGTGTCCTAATTTAGCTATATTCCCCTGCTTTGTGCGATGCTGCGGGAGCTATAACGGCTGCAGAGGGATCTCTTTCATCTCAATGTCCTATCTCAAGTATGCCATTTTCCTGTCATAACAGATCTGTGAGGCGGAAGGACACAAAATAGTCCGTGATTTGTGCCTCTTTCTATGTTACCTCCGCTCCCCACCGCTCCTGTGCAGCGCCACTGGGGTGATCTGCCTTTCTTCAGCGGTGCCGTGTGTCAGCTGCCGGCTCCCCTGTTGCATATTTTATGAGCGGGGACTGACGTCACTGAGCCCTGTATGAAGACTAGCCGCCTGTCACGGCTGCATTTAAAGTCACAGGGAGCGCGTCTATATCGACGCGCAGTTAATAAAGGATTTTATTGTATGCATCATACAATACTAAAAGAGCCATCTGATTCTGTGGTGTATCTCATTCCTCACGGTCCCTTTTATAAAAAGGCATAGGAAGACACAAGAATTTTCTATATTTTTAACGTTTATTCAGTATAAACATCACCAATAATATAGGATTTAAAAAAGGGCACAAGATGAGTCACAAGGCTACTCCAGTGTCCAAATCAACGAAAGTGTCTAATACGACTCCTCAAAAAGCACAAAAATGTGTGCGCCGAACGCAGCATGTTGCATTTCGGCGCACTCGGCGCACCTTCAAAAGTGCGCAGCGCACGCCAAAATCCTACTAGCGCACAGCCAGCGCACGATCTGCGCACCCTATGCTAAAGATAGGGTGCGCAGATTGCAAGCGTCCATGTGTAGGGAAGGTGACCTGACGGACGGACGGACTAGTCAGAGTGAAGAAAGATAGGTTTGCACAGTGTAGGTAGGAGTCAGTGATTACAGTGGGGAAACAGCTAGGAAAGTGTAGTGAACGTGCAGTACCTTGGGATGACCATTAGATGGCAGGGTGGAGTGTGAGCAAAGGACTTTACAGCAGCTTAGGGCTTTAGAAACCGTTGGTCATGGGGGGCGTGGTGACAGTTAGAGTGACAGTTTCAAAGAACCGGGGGAGTTATAAATACTGAGGGAGGGTTCCAGAAAGTTCCAGTCCCCAGGGGGAGCTCCAGTGACAGGAGGACTGCGACAGTCTGTGCGCTGTGAGGAGAATCCAGACCAGGGGGACTGAGGAGAGGGAACGTCAGGGGGGTGGTCCTGACAGGAAAGTACCGCAGAAAGGACGAGACAGAGGCGAAACACACCGTGTGAAAGGAGACGTCTGACCAGTATAATTACTGTTGGTGTACGGGCCTAAGGCGGCCACAGTGACGGACCTGTCAGCAGCGTCGACGAAGTGAAGTAGGGACGGTACGTGCATGAACGTCCCTGGTGCTAAGGTACGGTGTGTAAAGCGGGCCTTGAAACGGAGGCTCAGGAAAGTGAAGTGTGTTGAAGTGAAGTGCGGTGTACTTCAGAGGCCGTCAGGCGGACGGCCAGCGAATAAACCTGGACCTGTTGTACCCGAATGTTGCCTCCAATTGTCTCTGTACGTCTCTGCGTGGTATAAAGAGGGACCACTCCCCCCAGCTCGGCACCCCACCACCGACCCTACATTTGGCGTAGTCGGCAGGATAGACGCCGCTAATACATCATCTTCTGCGGCAGGCCTGCCTCAAAGACTGGAAAAGGACTTGGACTACTCTGTTTGGATTACAATTACCTGCGGATTACAAATGACCTACCTGTGGAATACAAATGGGAAGCGCTGTGGCGGATCTGTGTGGCCAGCAGAGGATCCGGGGCGGTACCAGGTACTGTGCAGTATGGCGGTGTTGCTTCAGCGCAGAGGAGAGGTCCGGGTGTTTGCAGTCATGTTGAATGGACTGGGACCCCCTCCAACGTATCCCAAAAGGAAGCAGTATGTGCCTGGAGATCGACGCTTCCATATATTGGACCCTGACAGGAGGGTGGAGAGGCCTGCCGACACCTCACCTCACAGAGGGAGTGGCACAGAAGAAAAACTTGGCTGCGGCTGTCTGATGCCATTCGAGTGCTGCTCAACGGACGGTATGAGACTCTGCAGGTGTCGGGGCATCGGCCGCCTAGAGTGGCAGTGGCGGCAGGGGATGGAGCTGTGCCAGAAGTCGCCCTCAGAGCCACGGGAGAGCAGCGGGATGCTGAGCTGGGGAGCGGAGCCTGAGTGGAGTCAGCAAGAACGGCCACCACCAATACCAGCAGAGGACTTCTCAGCGGAGCCCCCGAGTTTGAGGGAAAGACCCGCGGGACAGTGGAGCGAGGGACGGAGGCTGCGGGTGAAGCCGCGTATTGATGTGATGGAGGCCGCAGCGCCGGGGAAGGTGAGAGTACCCCCGGCACCACCAGTGCCTCCGCCAGCGGCCCTCATCATTCCGCCGCAGCACGCTGCCCCCTGCGACCGGAAGGCCTGGGTACATCGGGCCCAGTGGTGTATGCAGAGTTGTGCGAGGCCCCTGCTCAAGTCCCTGAGGTACCCCGTCTGGAGCCGCCAGTGCGGAAGTCATCCAAAGAAGACGCTGCTGCGTTCCCCCTGCTGATAGCAGCTGCGTCGTTGGAACCGGCCGTTACTCCGGCTCCATTGGGAGTAGTGGATGCGGCCTGTCCTGAGGCCGCGGTTATGCCGCTGCTGAAGTCGACTGCGGCCGACTTAGTGGGCCTTGTGATTCCAGCCTCCAAGGACCCGGTTGTCCCCATTTGCCACCTGGCCCCAGCGGCTGTTGAGCCGCAGGAATCATCGGCCGCCTCTGATCCACGTCCTTCCTCGGTTAAGTCCCGCCCACCGGACTCCAGGGCTCATGCCGGACCCTCTGTTTGGGTCGCAGGAGTTATAGAGAAGAAGAGGGCCAGGGGGCAGGAAGTCTGGAACCTGCTCCATGAGAGGGGAGAGGCTGGCATAGCGGCTGCACGACCCCCGGGACGGCACGTTTATACTATCTTGCAGAAAGGGACACTTCTTTCATCCTGGGAGCTCCACGGTTGTGGGGTCCCATACTACTGACCACCGGAAGGAGGATTGAACTGTCAGGAGTTCGTTGCACCGTTGTGCAGGTCAAAAGGACAGTTCGCGGTCAGCTTTTAAAAAAAAGAAATGTTTATCTGTGATTTTTATGTCTGTTTTTCTATGTTCCTCTTACAGGATAGTTTGTGTTTACTTGTTAGACTGACAGAGCGGGAATACTTAGAAGAGAGGGAGTGTCCATGTCCAAGGAAGGGGGGAGAAAGAAGACATGCAATGTTATGTTGTTATATGTTGGTTTTAAAATGAGCAAAAGAAAACGGAAAAAAAAAAAATTATAAAAAATGGGGTACTTGTGCTACTATAAAGTTGTTTGATGTATAATATGCCAAGGTAATATGCAACAGGTCCGGGTAAGGGAAGGTCTGCGGGACCAAAGGAAAGTGTGAGATCCGGTAGGGATCTAAGAGTTGTGGAGGTCTGGGAGACCGGGACGCCGACCATGACATGTAATTGAAAGAAGGAAAATGAGTTGGAAGACGTGAGAAAGACAGCCGTCCTAGGTCAGGTCCCCAACACCACGGACACCCCTGAAGAAGGAAAGGCGGGCGCCGGCAATGATCTGGTAGGTGAGTGGCCTCGATCATGGCGTACCGGATAGTGAAAGGTAACAGTAGGGGAGAGTAGGGGAAAGATACACGCCGTAGAGAGAATACGGGTGTACCTTGCCCAATTTGGAAGACGTTGTCATGTGGCGTGCGCGCTGGTGAGTAGCAGTAGGCTGCTCAGAGCATAGTGCTCCCAGTATGGTTCGGCCCCCGCAGATAGTGGGTTTGGCTCAACTTCTGGTCCGACAACAGAATGTAGGTGTAGATTCAGAACGACGAAGGCAGGGATGACGATTGTCGAGGACGACAATGGACAAAGGAAGGGGGAGTGTAGGGAAGGTGACCTGATGGACGGACGGACTAGTCAGAGTGAAGAAAGATAGGTTTGCACAGTGTAGGTAGGAGTCAGTGATTACAGTGGGGAAACAGCTAGGAAAGTGTAGTGGACGTGCAGTACCTTGGGATGACCATTAGATGGCAGGGTGGAGTGTGAGCAAAGGACTTTACAGCAGCTTAGGGCTTTAGAAACCGTTGGTCATGGGGGGCGTGGTGACAGTTAGAGTGACAGTTTCAAGGAACCGGGGGAGTTATAAATACTGAGGGAGGGTTCCAGAAAGTTCCAGTCCCCAGGGGGAGCTCCAGTGACAGGAGGACTGCGACAGTCTGTGCGCTGTGAGGAGAATCCAGACCAGGGGGACTGAGGAGAGGGAACGTCAGGGGGGTGGTCCTGACAGGAAAGTACCGCAGAAAGGACGAGACAGAGGGAAACACACCGTGTGAAAGGAGACGTCTGACCAGTATAATTACTGTTGGTGTACGGGCCTAAGGCGGCCACAGTGACGGACCTGTCAGCAGCGTCGACGAAGTGAAGTAGGGACGGTACGTGCATGAACGTCCCTGGTGCTAAGGTACGGTGTGTAAAGCGGGCCTTGAAACGGAGGCTCAGGAAAGTGAAGTGTATTGAAGTGAAGTTCGGTGTACTTCAGAGGCCGTCAGGCGGACGGCCAGCGAATAAACCTGGACCTGTTGTACCCGAATGTTGCCTCCAATTGTCTCTGTACGTCTCTGCGCGGTATAAAGAGGGACCACCCCCCCAGCTCGGCACCCCACCACCGACCCTACACATGTGCGATAGTAGGCTGCGATGACCGGATGGGGCGGGCAGGGAGTCGGCAGGGGGCGGGGCTTAGCGGCGCCATGTGCTGCGTGGAATAAACGCTAGTGTGAAACTAGCCTTAAGGGTCCACTTCTTCAAGATCAAGGAAAAAATTCAAAAATCGGTTAAAGATCTAGGAGGTTTTCCAGAACCCTATGCTCACCTTCAGCTATTCACGGATCTTTCAAAGGAAACGATTGAAGGAAGAAAGTTTTTTAAGCCAGTCACCTCCACCTTGAGGGAAAATAATATCCCCTATAAATGGGGCTTTCCACTTAAACTTTTGGTATTCTACAAAGGAAAGACGACCGTCCAATTCTCGCCTAAGGAAGGAAGAGATTTCCTGTCCTACTGCAGGATACCTGATCGCCATAGAAACTCTAGCTCTCAAGACCCCAGGCCCTCTTCAGAGACAGGATGATCCAACGGAAAGACCCTGCCTACATAATTCCTCTCCTGGTTAAAAGGCCTCTCTATACTTTTTGATTATTTGTTCAGTGTATTACTCTGCTTATTATTCTTCTTTCCACAGGTTTTCTTACTTCTCTACTTCATTATGGACTCATATATCACATGAGATTATTTTCCTTCTAGGAACAGTGCAGTTATGATTGACAGTTAAAGGATGCCTCTAATGGGATCCTTACATAAACTTTCCCCACTAAGGAATTAGAGCCTAACGGCTAGGCTCTTTCTGTTTTGTGTTTTTCTGTTTTCGGTTTTAAACAGGTCTTCAGTTTTAGGTTTTCTTTTTTGTTAACTAAGTTCTTCAAACGTGGGTGCCCTCTGGTTTCCTTATTTCATCTACCCCACTTCATACGGTCCTTGCCACTCTTGTAACATGAAAATAAAAGTTGTGTCTTATAATGTCAGGGGGCTAAATAGCCCTTGGAAGAGATTTTCCATTGGTAAAGAAATTAATGGGTTACATCTTGAGTAGAGTTGAGCGAAACGGGTCGAAAAAATTCAAAAGTCGCCGACTTTTGGCAAAGTCGGGTTTCATGAAACGAAACCCGACCCTAGGATGAGGTCGGCCACGAGGTCGGCGACTTACGCGCCAAAATCGCGTTTCAAAAGTTTGTTTTGCGCTCTTTTTCAGCCAATCAGGATCCACGGACACTGTGGGCAACGTGATGACATAGGCACGGGTCACCACCATCTTTCAGAAGGGCATGCAAGTGATTGACTTGCTTTGGTGGGCGTCACAGGGGGTATAAAAGGGCGTGCACGCCGACCGCCATCTTACTTCTGCCGATCTTAGTATAGGGAGAGGTTGCTGCTGATTCTAGGGAGAGCGTTAGGCAGGGAAGAAGACAAAAAAACTGCTTCTGCTGCTAGCGATTTGGCCTGCACAACACACCAGTCACTGTGTGTGCAGTGCAAGGGGAGGCTATATAGTGGTGTATCAGTGGTGTTGGTTGTTGGGCGGCCTTTTAAGGCTTCCTGACAGGCTGGCATTGCTGTTTACCCACTGCTCCGCAAACTGCTTTTTTAAAAGCAATCGCAATTTTTTTTTTTTGTCCTGCTGAGAAGAAAAAAAAACTGCTTCTGCTGCTAGCAATTTGGCCTGCACAACACACCAGTCACTGTGTGTGCAGTGCAAGGGGAGGCTATATAGTGGTGTATCAGTGGTGTTGGTTGTTGGGCTGCCTTTTAAGGCTTCCTGACAGGCTGGCATTGCTGTTTACCCACTGCTCCGCAAACTGCTTTTTTAAAAGCAATCCAATCTCCCTTATCCTCTAGTCACTTTTGTCACAGCTGTGCCATCGAGCCTGTCACATAGCGCTCAGATATTCATTGGGCCTCACACAATCCAAAAGTGTCCAGTGTCCAAAAGTGTGTGCAGAGATTCAAAATCTCCCTTATCCTCTAGTCACTTTTGTCACAGCTGTGCCATCGAGCCTGTCACATAGCGCTCAGATATCAGTGGGCCTCACACAATCCAAAAGTGTCCACTGTCCACAAGTGTGTGCAGAAATTCAAAATCTCCCTTATCCTCTAGTCACTTTTGTCACAGCTGTGCCATCGAGCCTGTCACATAGCGCTCAGATATCAGTGGGGCTCACACAATCCAAAAGTGTCCAGTGTCCAAAAGTGTGTGCAGAGATTCAAAATCTCCCTTATCCTCTAGTCACTTTGGTCACAGCTGTGCCATCGAGCCTGTCACATAGCGCTCAGATATCAGTGGGCCTCACACAATCCAAAAGTGTCCAGTGTCCAAAAGTGTGTGCAGAGATTCAAAATCTCCCTTATCCTCTAGTCACTTTTGTCACAGCTGTGCCATCGAGCCTGTCACATAGCGCTCAGATATCAGTGGGCCTCACACAATCCAAAAGTGTCCACTGTCCACAAGTGTGTGCAAAAATTCAAAATCTCCCTTATCCTCTAGTCACTTTTGTCACAGCTGTGCCATCGAGCCTGTCACATAGCGCTCAGATATCAGTGGGCCTCACACAATCCAAAAGTGTCCACTGTCCACAAGTGTGTGCAAAAATTCAAAATCTCCCTTATCCTCTAGTCACTTTTGTCACAGCTGTGCCATCGAGCCTGTCACATAGCGCTCAGATATCAGTGGGCCTCACACAATCCAAAAGTGTCCAGTGTCCAAAAGTGTGTGCAGAGATTCAAAATCTCCCTTATCCTCTAGTCACTTTGGTCACAGCTGTGCCATCGAGCCTGTCACATAGCGCTCAGATATCAGTGGGCCTCACACAATCCAAAAGTGTCCAGTGTCCAAAAGTGTGTGCAGAGATTCAAAATCTCCCTTATCCTCTAGTCACTTTTGTCACAGCTGTGCCATCGAGCCTGTCACATAGCGCTCAGATATCAGTGGGCCTCACACAATCCAAAAGTGTCCACTGTCCACAAGTGTGTGCAGAAATTCAAAATCTCCCTTATCCTCTAGTCACTTTTGTCACAGCAGTGCCATCGAGCCTGTCACATAGCGCTCAGATATCAGTGGGCCTCACACAATCCAAAAGTGTCCACTGTCCACAAGTGTGTGCAGAAATTCAAAATCTCCCTTATCCTCTAGTCACTTTTGTCACAGCACTGCCATCGAGCCTGTCACATAGCGCTCAGATATCAGTGGGCCTCACACAATCCAAAAGTGTCCAGTGTCCAAAAGTGTGTGCAGAGATTCAAAATCTCCCTTATCCTCTAGTCACTTTTGTCACAGCTGTGCCATCGAGCCTGTCACATAGCGCTCAGATATTCATTGGGCCTCACACAATCCAAAAGTGTCCAGTGTCCAAAAGTGTGTGCAGAGATTCAAAATCTCCCTTATTCTCTAGTCACTTTTGTCACAGCTGTGCCATCGAGCCTGTCACATAGCGCTCAGATATCAGTGGGCCTCACACAATCCAAAAGTGTCCACTGTCCACAAGTGTGTGCAGAAATTCAAAATCTCCCTTATCCTCTAGTCACTTTTGTCACAGCTGTGCCATCGAGCCTGTCACATAGCGCTCAGATATCAGTGGGCCTCACACAATCCAAAAGTGTCCAGTGTCCAAAAGTGTGTGCAGAAATTCAAAATCTCCCCTGTCCTATAGACACCTTGTACCTTGTTTTACATTACTATATAGTTTGTTGGATTTTGTCTACATTTCTACCAAAAATGAGGAAGGCTGGTGGAAGAGGCCGTGGAATTGGGCGGGGGTTGGCAGCTGGTAATGATGGTGTTGGTGGTGGATCTGATGGTAGTGGCAAGAGCAAAATAGGACCGAATGCAGGAGGTGCTGACCCTGCATCATCGTCTGGCTACATAAGGCCTCGAACGCTTAGTTTTCTAGGAGTTGGCAAACCGCTTTTAAAGGCAGAGCATCAGGAAAAAGTTTTGTCTTACATTGCTGACTCAGCCTCCAGCTCTATCGCCTCCTCTTCTTCAGTTGTAAAAAGTAAAAGCACTGAGTCGTCATTGGAGGCTCATGTTCATGAACCACACCTTTCCTTGTGTCCTTCACCCCAACCAAGATTGAAGGATGATGCAGGCCATACTACTGATTACTCCATGGAGCTGTTTTCACATACCATGCCTGGATTAACAAGTGAAATGGTGAATTACCCAGGCCAAGATGAATCTGACATGGAGTGCACTGATGCACAGCCGCTGATGGATGATTCTGCTGGTACATTCACTCAGAGCACTACATTGTCCTCGCAGTGTACAGAGCCAGATTCTGACCCTGATGAGACTCAGGTGCCCCTTCCCGCACACTATACCACCATACACGGTGACACAGAGGAAGGTGCACATGACATAGAAGAGGAGGTGATGGATGACCCAGTTGTTGACCCAGATTGGCATCGATTGGGGGAAGAGGGTGCTGCTTCCAATAGCTCAGATGAGGAGCATCCACAGCAGACATCGACATCGCAACAGCTGTTATCTGGCAGGCCCGGAGCACTCCAAAGACAGGTTCCAAACATCAAAAGAGTTGCTGGACAGCTTGTCCAGAGGGTCAAAAGATCACAGCGTGCTAGGCCGCAAAATGTCTGCCAAAGTAGGAAGAGTGCAGTGTGGCACTTTTTTGAACAAAATCCTCATGATCAGGCCAAGGTTATCTGTAAGAAGTGCGCAAAGACCTTTAGCCGAGGGAAAAATGTGAAAAATTTGAATACCAGTTGCATGCTTTGACATTTAACCAGCATGCACTTGCAAGCGTGGACACAACACCAAACCTCAAGTGCCACATGTGCAACTGATCACAACGAAGGTAGTCAGCAACGCTACATTGTTTCCCCCACTGTAAGCCCACCGGTTAGCACAGCAGCAAATGTTGAGGTGTCGTTGCAAGACCACAGCAGTCAGGGAATCCCACTGTTATATCAGCGAAAGACTGATTCTAGGCCATCAGATAGAACAGCAACTCCATCACCATCATCAACCCTCTCTCAGTCCGCCCTGTCCACCGCTACTTCCACCAAATGCAGCTCTCAAGTCCAGCTCACCCTCCCAGACACTATGAGTAGGTCAAGAAAGTACTCAGTCTCTCATCCGCGTACACTGGGTTTGAACGCCCACATTGCCAAACTAATCTCGTTTGAGATGATGCCCTTTCGGTTGGTGGAAAGCACTGCTATGACCTACCCAGTCGCCACTTCTTCTCTCGCAAAGCCATCCCAGCCCTCCACCATCATGTGAAAGACCGCATTGTCCATGCACTCAAGCAGTCAGTGAGCGGAAAGGTGCACCTCACAACTGATGCATGGTCCAGTCGGCATGGCCAGGGCCGTTACGTGTCCATCACTGCGCACTGGGTTAATGTGGTGGATGCAGGGTCCACAGGGGACAGCGGTGGTGGGACAGTGCTGCCTAGCCCACGGTATAGGAAACAGTTGGCTGTAGGCGTTCGACCCTCCTCCTCCTCCTCCTCCAGAAGCGAAAGCTCGTCCACAGAGCGCAGTCGTACGAGCACTCCATCTGCAGCTGCCACTGTTGCACACGATGTGTCCCCCTATCGAGCAGCTAGTGGAAAGCGTCAGCAGGCTGTGTTGCAGATGATGTGTTTGGGCGACAGACACACCGCCGAGGTGCTGGCCGAGTACTTGAAGCGACAAACTGAGTCATGGCTGGGCAGTGTACATCTTGAGGCAGGCAAGGTAGTTAGTGATAACGGCCGTAATTTTGTGGCAGCCATAGCCCTTTCAAAACTCAGCCACATACCTTGCTTGGCTCACACCTTGAACCTGGTGGTGCAGTGCTTCCTCAAAAATTATCCGGAGTTAACAGCCCTGCTCCAGAAGGTGCGAAGACTGTGCGCGCACATCCGCCGGTCGCCTGTACACTCCGTTCATATGCAGAAGCTGCAGCGATTGCTCCACCTTCCCAACCACCGCCTCATTATCGACATTGCAACAAGGTGGAACTCCACCCTGCACATGGTGGAGCGGCTGTGCGAGCAGAGGCAGGCCATAATGCATTTGTGGGAGGATACACGGCCAGGCACTTTGAGAGCAGACATGGAGTTGACAGGTGTGCAGTGGTCGAAGCTGAAAGACCTTTGTAAAGTCCTTCAGTGTTTTGAGGAATGCACACGGCTGGTAAGCGCAGACGACGCCATCCTAAGCATGAGCATCCCACTTATGCGTCTGCTCATGCAAACTTTGACGCACCTTAAGGAGCAGGCGTCTGCAGCCAATGTTGATGAGGAGGAAGAGGAGGAGGGAATCCTTGATGACATTCAGCCATTGTCTGCTCAGGGACCTCTCCTGGACGAGCTGGAGGAAGAAGAGGAGGAGGAGGATGATGGGGATGATTACTTAGGGGAGGAGGATGCATCTCGTGGGGCAAGTGAAAATGTTGCCGTGGCAAGGTCTGGTACAGGGTTTGTGCGTGACTGGAGGGATGTGGATTTGTCAGAAAGTGCTCCTCCACCCAGCACTCGCAGTGCATCATTGACACCGGGAACATTGGCCCACATGTCAGATTATGCCTTGCGGATCCTAAAAAGGGACCCCCGCATTGCCAAAATGATGAACGATGACGACTACTGGTTGGCCAGCATCCTGGATCCACGCTATAAAGGCAAATTACAAAACATCATGCCACAGGAGAACCTTGACCTAATATTGGCTAATAAACAAGCAACTCTGGTAAATCGGTTGCTTGAGGCATTCCCAGCACACAGCAGCGGTGATGGTTCTCACACGAGCCGTACGGGCCGGGGGCAGCTTGGCAGAGGTGTTCGTGGTGCACACAGCAGAAGTGGCGTTGGAGACAGGGGTTTCATGACAATGTTGTGGACTGATTTTTCAAATACCGCTCACACAACTGGTAATACTGCATCGATGGAAAGTGACAGGAGACAGCAGTTGTCAACTATGGTTACAAACTACTTTTCCTCCCATATCGATGTTCTCCCACACATGTCATTCCCCTTTGACTATTGGGCCGCTAAACTGGACACCTGGCCTGAATTGGCCCAATATGCCTTACAGGAGCTCGCTTGCCCAGCTGCAAGTGTGCTATCGGAAAGAGTCTTCAGTGCAGCTGGATCAATCCTGACAGAAAAAAGGACCCGTCTGTCAACCAAAAATGTGGATGATCTAACCTTCATTAAAATGAACCACGCATGGGTTTCCAAGGATTTTGTCCCACCTTCCCCTGATGACACATAGGGTGACAGAAAAATGGCTTGCTTTGGTCCACCTCTTCCTGGTACTTCACCTATTTCGCCTTTTGCATCAGCTGAATGTCCAACATCAACATATGCCACTTTCTAAAACTCCCTAACTGTGCTGCCTCCCCCCCCATGGCCGGGGTCACCACCTACCGCACGACACCGTGCGAGTGCCGTTGCCCTGGACAGGTGGGTAGGCCGACTCTTGGGCGCGGGCACTGGCACAGGGTCCCTCATAGTGCAATCAAGTGTCTCTGACGGTGGTGGTGCACACCCGCCGTCAGACACACCGCTGTACTATGAGGGGCCCAGTGCCAGTACCGACGCCCACGAGTGGGCCCCCCTTGCTTGGGCAGGGCCCCAGCATTTGCAATCTTTACCTCTCCCTGCTCCTCCGCTGTGTAATCTGGGCCGTCAAATCCATACTGTGCCTGACGCCGTCTGAGCCTGCCTCCTGAGACATATATTTTGAATGTGTACGCTATCCATACATGTTATCCAGGGATACGGTACCCTTTTTAACCTTTGTGCAATCACGTGCAATCCATACTGGGCCTAACACCATCTGAGCCTGCCTCCTGAGACATATATTTTGAATGTGTACGCTATCCATACATGTTATCCGGGGATCCGGTACCCTTTCTAACCTTTGTGAAATCACGTGCAATCCATACTGGGCCTAACACCGTCTGAGCCTGCCTCATGCTTTATAGACATATATTTTGAATGTGTACGCTATCCATACATGTTATCCGGGGATACGGTACCCTTTCTAACCTTTGTGCAATCACGTGCAATCCATACTGGGCCTAACACCGTCTGAGCCTGCCTCATGCTGTATAGACATATATTTTGAATGTGTACGCTATCCATACATGTTATCCGGGGATACGGTACCCTTTCTAACCTTTGTGCAATGATGTGCAATCCATACTGGGCCTAACACCGTCTGAGCCTGCCTCATGCTGTATAGACATATATTTTGAATGTGTACGCTATCCATACATGTTATCCAGGGATACGGTACCCTTTCTAACCTTTGTGCAATCACGTGCAATCCATACTGGGCCTAAAACCGTCTGAGCCTGCCTCCTGAGACATATATTTTGAACGTGTACGCTATCCATACATGTTATCCGGGGATACGGTACCCTTTCTAACCTTTGTGCAATCACGTGCAATCCATACTGGGCCTAACACCGTCTGAGCCTGCCTCCTGAGACATATATTTTGAATGTGTACGCTATCCATACATGTTATCCGGGGATACGGTACCCTTTCTAACCTTTGTGCAATCACTTGCAATCCATACTGGGCCTAACACCGTCTGAGCCTGCCTCATGCTGTATAGACATATATTTTGAATGTGTACGCTATCCATACATGTTATCCGGGGATACGGTACCCTTTCTAACCTTTGTGCAATCACGTGCAATCCATACTGGGCCTAACACCGTCTGAGCCTGCCTCATGCTGTATAGACATATATTTTGAATGTGTACGCTAGCCATACATGTTATCCAGGGATACGGTACCCTTTCTAACCTTTGTGCAATCACGTGCAATCCATACTGGGCCTAACACCGTCTGAGCCTGCCTCCTGAGACATATATTTTAAATGTGTACGCTATCCATACATGTTATCCGGGGATACGGTACCCTTTCTAACCTTTGTGCAATCACGTGCAATCCATACTGGGCCTAACACCGTCTGAGCCTGCCTCATGCTGTATAAACATATATTTTGAATGTGTACGCTATCCATACATGTTATCCAGGGATACGGTACCCTTTCTAACCTTTGTGCAATCACGTGCAATCCATACTGGGCCTAACACCGTCTGAGCCTGCCTCCTGAGACATATATTTTGAATGTGTATGCTATCCATACATGTTATCTGGGGATACGGTACCCTTTCTCACCTTTGTGCAATCACGTGTAATCCATACTGGGCGTGAGAACGGCTGGCGAGCTGTTAAGCAAGCTACAGCACCTGTCCAGACAAGTACAGGGATTCCCTAGCGAGGAGACTTATTTGATTGTTTTCAATGTTGGGACAGCAATTTTTGGGGAGCACTATACTCTGGAGAATGATAGATGGGGCCCACCATACACTGGAACATTACAAAGGTGGACATCAGACACTGGAGCAGCATTTACAGGGCCCATTATACACTAGAGCATTAGAAATGGGGCCCATTATGTTTGGAGCATTATTTGGGCCCATAAGACAGTGGAGCTTCATCCATGGGGACCAACATATACTGTAGCATTATGTGGAGCTCATCATATACTGTTTCAAACATTATATGGGACCAATGATTCTGTATGGAGAAATAGATGGGCCTCGTCATGAGATGTAAAAAGTGAGGTATTTTTCATTGTACTATACCGCTATTTCTCTGCCGTATCGGAGCATGATGAGTTGTGGTATGTGTTAAAGGGGCGCTCTTTCGCCCAGGGCACATGAAAACCTGCAGCCAGCCTTCCCCCCCACAACTTTAGCCAAATAACCCCCATTTTTCAGTGCGTAACTTGTATTATGAAGTTAATTAAGGTTGACAAGCTTAAGAAAGAAGAAATTATGCTTTTGGCATTCAAATGGGCACTGTAGGTGTGTTTCCTGTCCTCCTCTCACTGCCGACTTTTATTCCCCATTGACTTACATTGGGTTTCGTGTTTCGGGACGACCCCGACTTTTCCCTATAATCGGACGATCTTGCTCGACCCGACTTTTGGAAAAGTCGGGTTTCACGAAACGAAACGCGACCCTAAAAAACCAAAAGTCGCTCAACTCTAATCTTGAGGTTGTATGCCTCCAAGAAACTAAGTTCAAAAAGGACAACCACCCTTCTATAAATCTCAAAAATTTCCCATTTGTATTTGAGTCTTGTGGCCCACGAAAGAAAGCTGGGGTTTTAACCCTGATTGGTAATTCAATTTCCTTTGAATTCCTCTCTGAAGTCAAGGACGTAAAAGGTCACTATCATATTCTTCTATGCAAATTGAACGGCCACACCTTCACAATAGTTAATACTTATGTTCCCACCATAAGACAATTTAGCTTCCTAAATAAGCTAATGAAAAAAATCGACGCCTTACGCTCAGGAACTCTACTTTTATTAGGTGACTTTAATATGGTGCCAGATAATACACTAGACTCCACCTCCCCCAGCAGACAAAGATCGCAATCATTGAACAGCTGGATTTATAATCACGAGCTATTCGACTCATTCCGCTGTTTGAACACCACATCTAGAGAATTTACTCATTTTTCTGATGGCCATCAGTCGGCCTCTAGAATAGACTTGATTCTCACAGATGTCTTCTCCTTGCCAAGATTCTCCTCCGTCTCCATACTTAATAAATCTATTTCAGATCATTCTCCGGTAACTGCAGAATTGACAATAGGGCCTCCAACTCACCCCCAATTCATGTGGAAATTCAACTCCTCTTTGCTTCATAACCCCTCCACCAAATCTGAAATCAGCTCAGCCTTACAGAATTATTTTAGTGAAAACGACTCCGTCCTCCTAAATCCATTTTTCTGTTGGAACGCTCACAAGGCGGTATTGAGGGGAGCTTTAATCCAAATTTCCTCCAGACAAAAAAAAGTTAACACAGATAAAATCCTTTCCCTACAACAGTCAATTAAATCTAAAGAATTGGAACTTTGTCGATCCTCTGTTTCCTCTAGCAAACAAGCTGTTTTATCAGAACTTACCGATCTTAGAATGCAATTAAGGAAACTCATATTCAATTTTTACGACTCAGCTATTAGATCGGCAAAATGCAAGCATTACTTATCTATGAATCGCCCTTCAAAATACATGTCAGACAGAATTAAGAATATACGGAAACGGAATAGAATTGACACTATAACTTCCTCTAATGGTACATCTCTGGTCCACCCTAAAGATATTGTAAAGATATTGCCGATTATTACAAAAATCTGTATAATATTAATCAGGATAACCCTAATTTGAAGCCAACTACCTCAGAGATTGGATAATTCCTTTCCAGCATGAACCTTCCAAAACTCAACTCTGAAGACTTATCTTTTTTGTCTTCTCCCTTCACTGAACAAGAAGTCCTGGAAACTATAAAAAAACTTAAAACATTTGAATCACCTGGACCAGACGGGTTTAGTAATGATTATTTCAAGTCTTTTAGTAATTTATTGGCCCCTCATCTTGTAAAAGTATTTAATTCAGATTTCCACTCAGGTCAATTTCCCAAAGAGATGCTGGAAGCGACCATTGTCGTAATCCCTAAACCAAATTCTGACACTAGCCAAGTTTTTAATTATAGACCTATATCCCCCATCAACACAGACGTAAAAATTTACGCAAAAATCTTGGCTAATAGACTAAATCAATTTCTCCCGACACTAATTTCCAACGATCAGATAGGCTTCATTAAAGGAAGACAATCCATAGATGGAAGGAGAAGGCTCATTAACATAATTAAGCTCATTTCCTCGAAAAACCTCAAAGCCACTGTTATCTCTCTTGATGCTGAGAAAGCGTTTGACCTCCTTAATTGGTCTTATCTTGAAGAGACTCTCAAAAAATTTGGAATGAATTCTCGACTCACGGGAGGTATTATGGCTTTGTGCTCCAGCCCTGGGACGAGGGAATATTCCAACAATCATCTTTCCCCTACGTTTAATATAGCTAATGGGACTAGACAGGGCTGCCCCTTGTCACCATTGCTTTTCGCATTGGCCATTGAACCTCTGGCCCAATTAATCAGGAATAGTACAAAGATCTCAGGAATTAAAACCTTGCATAGAGATTTTAAAATAGCGTTATATGCAGATGATATCATTCTTACCCTTACCGATCCAAGCAACTCTATCACTGCCTTAAGGTACTGTCACACTTAGCGATGCACCAGCGATCCCGACCAGCGATATGACGCGGTCAGGATCACTGGTGCATCGCTAAGTGGTCGCTAGTGAGCTGCCACACAGGCAGATCTCACCAGTGACATCGCAGGGGTCGGGGGTCGCTACTTACCTGTCACACTAGGGGATCCTGACGTCCTCCCGCCCGGCTCCACGCTCGTCTCTCCACAGGAAGCGCCGCAGGAAGCTGACGACGAGAAATGGTCCAGGATGTTCTCGCGCGATCAGCGATAACCAGCGGGGGAGCAGGTCATAGGTAAGTATCACACACAGCGATATCGCTCGCAATATCGCTATAACGTCACAAGTTATAGCGATATTGCTAGCGATATCGCTTAGTGTGACAGGCCCTTTACAAACTCTAATCCAGACTTTTTCCAAGGTCTCTTATTTTAAAATAAATGACTCTAAATCCAAAATACTTGGCTTTAACCTGGGAATTGACCAAGGAAAAATTGAGGGCCTCTCGCCTTGGGGTTGGGCTACTGATGGGCTGACATACCTAGGCCTAAAATTTGTCAAAAATATAAACTCTGTATTAAATTAAACTTAGAGCTGCTTACTAAAAAGCTTTTTAATGAATTTCGTACATCTAGAGATGATGGACTCTCTTGGTGGGGAAGAATCATGATGGTTAAATCATACATCTTCCCAAAAATCCTATATCTACTTCGCTCTCTTCCTTTAAAAGTTCCCACTTCTTCTCTTACAAATCTCCAAGCCTCATTGAATTCCTTTATATGGAATAACAAAAGACCCAGAATAGCAAAAAACATTCTCTACAGTCATAAATCTTGTGGTGGAGCTGGTTCCCCAAATATCACGGCTTATTCCACTGCAAATTTAGTCAAAGCGCATTCTGGTGGCCACATGATAAGACATCAGCTTGGCATGAACTAGAATTGTCTTTTAACAATTATAAACCTCTTCACCTACTAATTCTGAACCAACTCCTTCATAAAAAATTAATTGAAAACTCTCATCCAATTTTCAAGCTATTTCTGAAGCTTGGAAAAAAATTTCTGTTCCAGAAAGAGGCTCTAATAAAGAAGTCACATTAAAAAATTTGACATTATCAGTTATTTTTCAAGCATCCAATCAGACTATTGACCCCGTTTGGTCTGCACTTGGTCTAAAAAGACTCAAAGATTTATACGATGGTGCTCTTTGTACACCTTATAACAAACTCAAGAATAGATTTCAATCATCTACTCCTGCTTTCTTACAATATGTCATCCTTAAAGACAAACTCCATGAGTTCCTTGGTATTTCACCAAGAATTTCTGAACCAGCAGTTAATCTTATTTGCAATATAGACCATAATATTTTCTGGAGTTTTGAGTATACTTACAAGTGGTGTAATAATAGCTTTGCAGTGGTCAAGACTCAAAATATTATCAAATGGGAAAACGAATTACATACAATAATTCACCCTCCTGACCTTGAACAGGCATGCTCCCTCTCGTACTCCTCTACCATTTCCTTATCACTACAAGAGACCCACTTCAAACTTTTAACGAGATGGTATTATACCCCTGTAAGACTCCATAGAATCAACCCTGACAATTCTCCGCTCTGTTGGAGGGGTTGTGGAAGGTCAGGAAATATTTTGGATATATTTTGACAATGTCCCAAAATTGTTCCCTTTTGGAGAAAGGTTTCAAATCTTATCGATTTTATCTTAGGAACGCGACTGTTGATTATGCACATTTTACTAGTTTCCAAACACAATATCGCTTTCCTTTGGAAAAATCCAAAACCTCCACAAATTAACGATGTTATAGACAAAATTCGCCTTCATCATTCCTTTGAACTGAAATTTGCACATATGCATGATCAATTTGCCAAACATGCTAGGAAATGGTCTAGATGGCTGGAGCTGTTCTCTTAAGGTCTTCAACCAGAGTGCGCCTGCCTAGGCCCCTTTGGGGTTAGGTCTTTGGCTTGGAACAAATTTAATATATTATATGCTTAAATACTTACCTTTGTAATAGTTCATTGTATAATATGCTTCTGCATTAACATTAACCACAATGTCCCAAAACCTAGTGAGAAGGGCACTTCACACAATCATATAACACAAATCCCATAAATGTAACATGGAACAAAGAAGAGATCCCAATAATGTTAAAAAATCATTTTATTCAAAAAAATTCTAAAATGACAAAAGCATAATGCCGTATAGGGGACGCCGTAAACACTCAAAAAATCATCATGAGGAGAAAATGTTCATGACCCGGACTAAAACATGTGTGAACCAATCACATAACAATACATGTCAATTATCCTGATTCCATACTATAAAAGACCATGGGTGATGTCCAAAATAGATGAATATATTCAAAAGATGTCCCTCCCCAAAAGTAAGGAAAGTCACTCTGTGAACTAAAGGCATAAGTGCTGCAAGGCCGTGTATAATAACACAGTCACCATGTAAGCCAAAAATCCTAATCATAAAAATGCCACGGTGCACAGAGCAAAAAAGATGTATAATTACCTCTATGGGAGAGTGTAGTCCAGCGTCCCCTCACCCCGACGCGCGTTTCGCCACCTGCTTCTTCCGGGGGCGTGTCCAGGGTGAGGGGCGGCAGAGTTTGTATTATATTATATATTGTATTTTTATTATTATTTATTATTTTTGACAGCACAATTTGAATATTGATTCTCTATGTTATTGTTCACGAAATGTGTTTTTGTGATATATGCATTTGATAGGGTTAATATGATAGCACTATGTCACTTCCATCATATTTGTCTATGTATAGTAGAGTCACTTGATGTTGCGGGGACATTAAGTTTTGAGTCCCAATTTTGTGGTATACACAGCACTAATGCACTTTATTTTTGTCATGTGAGTATTATTATGTCTTCACACATGACAACGTTTCACGTAAAGCCACGATTTATCATGATCTATAATAATAAATGCCCTAAGCAGCTTCCGGTTGTATCAACTTCCGTCCAGATGTAACCGGTGACGTCACCGCACACCTCTTTCCATGTTAATCCTCAACACACACACTCCTCTCACCTTTCACCATCTCCACTCACTCTTTCACTCCACATACGACCCTTTCTCTCACTCCGTCTCTCATACTCACGCCGTCGTCGCCGCTGATCCACGATCCCCGACATCTTCTTCCGCCGGCGCCATCCTGGATCCAGACGTCCTCCAAGCCGGCGACATGTTCTTGCGGCGACGCCATTTTGGATCGGCGAAATCCCGCGATAGTCAAGATGGCGTCGCCACAAGAACATGTCGCCGGCGTGGAGGACGTCGGGATCCAAAATGTCGTCGGCGAAATCTCACGATCCCGACGTCGTCCACACCGGCGACATGTTCTTCCGGCGACGCCATCTTGAGTATCGCGGGATTTCACGATACTCAAGATGGCGTCGCCGCAAGAACATGTCGCCGGCGTGGACAACGTCTGGATCCAGGATGGCGCCGGCGGAAGAAGATGTCGGGGATCGTGGAGCAGTGGCGATGACGGCGTGAGTATGAGAGACGGAGTGAGAGAAGGGGTCGTATGTGGAGTGAAAGAGTGAGTGGAGATGGTGAAAGGTGAGAGGAGTGTGTGTGTTGAGGGTTAACATGGCAAGAGGTGTGATGCTATCGCATCCTCCCGATGCGATAGCATCGGGCCATAATCTAGTCATAAATAGTGTTGAGCATTCCGATACCGCAAGTATCGGGTATCGGCCGATACTTGCTGTATCGGAATTCCGATACCGACTTCCGATATTTTTTCAATATCGGAATTCGGCATCGGAATCGGAAGTTCCAAGTTGATTGACAGACTGACGTCATCATGATGCGCGGTGTGTGCGCATCATGATGCGCCGTCATTTCGGGCCTTCCGGGGGTCTCTGCCGGCCTGCCGGGGGGCTGTGCCGGCCTGCCGGGGGGCTGTGTGGACTGCCCGGGGTCTGTACCGGCCTGCCGGGGGGCTGTGCCGGCCTGCCGGGGGGCTGTGCCGGCCTGCCGGTGGTCTGTGCACCCTGTGGGGGTCTGTACCGGCCTGCCGGGGGGCTGTGCCGGCCTGCCGGGGGGCTGTGCTGATGTCCGGGGGTCTGTGCAAGCATCGTCCGATGGGACTACAAGTCCCATCGGGCGATGCCTGCTACCACGACAGTGATTGACACATTAGCCAATGATGGGACAGTAGTAGTCCCATCATCCGGCTAATGTGTTAAATGTTAAAAAAAAAAAAAAAAAAAAATAATACTACATACATACTACATGCTACATACATACTACATATATACTACATACATACTACATACATGCTACATACATACTACATGCATGCTACATACATACTACATATATACTACATACATACTACATACATACTGCATGCTACATACATACTACATACATACTACATGCATGCTACATATATACTACATGCTACATACATACCACATACATACTACATGCATGCTACATATATACTACATGCTACATACATACCACATACATACTACATACATGCTACATACATACTACATACATACTACATACATACTACATGCATGCTACATACATACTACATATATACTACATGCATGCTACATACATACTACATGCTACATACATACTACATATATACTACATACATACTACATACATACCACATATATACTACATACATACTACATGCATGCTACATACATACTACATATATACTACATACATGCTACATACATACTACATGCTACATACATACTACATATATACTACATACATACTACATATATACTACATACATACTACATACATACCACATATATACTACATACATACTACATGCATGCTACATACATACTACATGCTACATACATACCACATACATACTACATACATGCTACATATATACTACATGCATGCTACATACATACTACATATATACTACATGCATGCTACATACATACTACATATATACTACATGCATGCTACATACATACTACATGCTACATGCATGCTACATACATACTACATACATACTACATGCTACATACATACCACATATATACTACATACATACAATACATTCATACAATACATACATAGACATACAGTACATATAACATAGAGTAACATACTTACCAATACTTGTCACATTGTTCCCCGAAGCCATTGTCGTCTACGGAATAAATATTAACATAACAAACCACAAAAATACTCACCCACGATCCGAAGCAGTCCACGAGTGTGTCCCACGACGATCTTGGGTAGAGAACTGCAGCATCAGATGATGCTGCCGTTCTCTACGGGCTGCAGGAATCCAATGACGGAAGGTTGGTATCCTTCCGCACTGTATTCCTCCGCCACTTAAAAAAAAAAAGTCCCTAGTCTCACTTTATGCCATTGCTGTGTGGGAAATTCCCACACAGCAATGGCATAAAGTGAGACTAGGGACTTTTTTTTTTTTTTAAGTGGCGGAGGAATACAGTGCGGAAGGATACCTACCTTCCGTCATTGGATTCCTGCAGCCCGTAGAGAACGGCAGCATCATCTGATGCTGCAGTTCTCTACCCAAGATCGTCGTGGGACACACTCGTGGACTGCTTCGGATCGTGGGTGAGTATTTTTGTGGTTTGTTATGTTAATATTTATTCCGTAGACGACAATGGCTTCGGGGAACAATGTGACAAGTATTGGTAAGTATGTTACTCTATGTTATATGTACTGTATGTCTATGTATGTATTGTATGAATGTATTGTATGTATGTAGTATATATGTGGTATGTATGTAGCATGTAGTATGTATGTAGTATGTATGTAGCATGCATGTAGCATGCAGTATGTATGTAGCATGCATGTAGTATATATGTAGTATGTATGTAGCATGCATGTAGTATATATGTAGCATGTATGTGGTATGTATGTAGCATGTAGTATGTATGTAGCATGTATGTAGTATATATGTAGTATGTATGTAGTATGTATGTAGCATGCATGTAGTATATATGTAGTATGTATGTAGCATGCATGTAGTATATATGTAGCATGTATGTGGTATGTATGTAGCATGTAGTATGTATGTAGCATGCATGTAGTATATATGTAGTATGTATGTAGCATGCATGTAGTATATATGTAGTATGTATGTGGTATGTATGTAGCATGTAGTATGTATGTAGCATGCATGTAGTATATATGTAGTATGTATGTAGCATGTAGTATGTATGTAGCATGCATGTAGTATATATGTAGTATGTATGTAGCATGTAGTATGCAGTATGTATGTAGCATGCATGTAGTATATATGTAGTATGTATGTTGCATGTAGTATGAATGTAGCAAGTATGTAGTATGAATGTAGCATGTATGTAGTATGCATGTTGTATGTATGTAGCATGTAATTTTTTTTTTTTTTTTTTTTTTTACATTTAACACATTAGCCGGATGATGGGACTACTACTGTCCCATCATTGGCTAATGTGTCAATCACTGTCATGGTAGCAGGCATCGCCCGATGGGACTTGTAGTCCCATCGGACGATGCCTGCACAGACCCCCGGAGCCTGCACAGCCCCCCGGCAGGCCGGCACAGCCCCCCGGCAGGCCGGCACAGCCCCCCGGAGCCTGCACAGTCCCCCGGCAGGCCGGCACAGCCCCCCGGAGCCTGCACAGCCCCCCGGCAGGCCGGCACAGCCCCCCGGCAGGCCGGCACAGCCCCCCGGAGCCTGCACAGACCACCGGCAGGCCGGCACAGACCACCGGAGCCTGCACAGACCCCCTGGCAGGCCGGCACAGCCCCCCGAAAGGCCCGTACAGACCCCAGAGAGGCTGTACAAGGGCAGGAAAGGGTTTTTCTTATTCCGATACCGGAAGTCCCATAGACTTGAATGGGACTTCCGGTATCGGAATCGGCGATACCGATACTTTTTTTAAAGATCGGCCGATACCATCCGATACGATACTTTGAAGTATCGGATGGTATCGCTCAACTCTAGTCATAAATAATAATGTATTATATATACATCTCGATTAAGGTTCCTGGGCACTAGTCACTTTAAATTATATTGATTGATATTGGCATAAACATCAGATTCTCTTTGTTATTCCCGGTATGTTATTTGGCCTTCAGACTGTGCGCATGCGCTGCTCATCACGGCCTCTGGCGCTTCCTTGTGACGCTCTGATATTGACACGCATAGCTTTTAGCTTGCGGTTCATTGAGCGCTGGGGGAAGTACGTCATAGGGGCGTGTTTAGCGGCGTCATGCGCCGCTTCATCTGATTGTCAATGGAGGCGTGTATTACAACATTATGCGCTGACCATTTTTATTGGTCACGTCCTGATTTCTACTCTCATTTAAACTCTGCCACCCCTCACCCTGGACACGCCCCCGGAAGAAGCAGGCGGCGAAACATGCGTCGGGGTGAGGGGACGCTGGACTACACTCTCCCATAGAGGTAATTATACATCTTTTTTGCTCTGTGCACCGTGGCATTTTTATGATTAGGATTTTTGCCTTACATGGTGACTGTGTTATTATACATGGCCTTGCAGCACTTATGCCTTTAGTTCACAGAGTGACTTTCCTTACTTTTGGGGAGGGACATCTTTTGAATATATTCATCTATTTTGGACATCACCCATGGTCTTTTATAGTATGGAATCAGGATAATTGACATGTATTGTTATGTGATTGGTTCACACATGTTTTAGTCCGGGTCATGTACATTTTCTCCTCATGATGATTTTTTGAGTGTTTACGGCGTCCCCTATACGGCATTATGCTTTTGTCATTTTAGAATTTTTTTGAATAAAATGATAATTTTAACATTATTGGGATCTCTTCTTTGTTCCATGTTACATTTATGGGATTTGTGTTATATTCTGCATTAACATGTTACTTTTTATGTATTCTTTACATTTGGACATTGTTGTCCTTCCTCTTTTCCTTCTTTTCCTTTTCATCTTTCCTTCGCTCCCCTACAGCTTCTTTCCCATTTATTAAAACTCCAATAAAACGTTTGGAAAACAAAATCAAATGAGCTCACTCTTTACTAATAGAGATCTCTCTCTTCTCTTTCTTCATCCGCTTACCTATTCATCGAGTGCCGATCTCCTGGAAAAATGCTCAAGTCCTTTATTGACTTACATTTAGTGTTGAGCATTCCGATACCGCAAGTATCGGGTATCGGCCGATATTCACTGTATCGGAGTTCCAATACTGAGTTCCGATACTTTTTCCATATCGAATACCGGAATCGGAAGTTCCCATAATGCTATGAGCCCGCTCGATTTGATTTAACCAATGGGAATCCTCAGAAGTGTGGGCACATCCTGTTAGGCATGTAGGCATGTTAACTAATGGCATGGCTATGATTGGCTGCTGAAATTATGTCATGATGCACTATAAAAGCCGCCGCCGCCGCCATTTCTGTTCACTCTGCTGTGAATTCAGTTAGGGACAGGCTGCTGTTGAAGACTGTGAGGGACAGTTAGAAATAGCGATTATCAAAAAAATATTGTGCTTTACCCAGGCTACATAAACCACCACTGTAGCTTTCTTTTGCCTAGCAGCAGTGTTCACAGCTGTCTGCAAGGGCTGTGTGAGTGCAGCTCACGCTGTGTAGTGGGTCCTTCAGCCACGTCTGGTTGTAGGCCGCCCATCGTGCGTCACTGCTGCCTCACACATATTTTTCTTTTATTGCTGCTTATTTTTCATAAATTCTATCTAGTGTGCTTCCATCCGTATCCATATTCGTTGGTTACAAACACTAGTAGCAGACAGCGGAGCCTTTCTGCAGCCTTTCAGTGCTAGTGCCCACTTATCTGCACTGTTCACGGCTGTCTAAGAGGTCTCTGACTGTGTGAGTGCAGCTCACATTGAGTAGTGTGTCCTGCAGCTACGTCTGGTTGTAGGCCGCTCAGTGTGCGTCACTGCCTCACACATATTTTTCTTTTATAGCAGCTCATTTTTTATTCTCCTATTAGTGTGCATCCATCCGTATCCATATACGGTGGTTGCAAACACTAAAGGAGTAGACAGCGGAGCCTTTCTGCAGCCCTTCAGTGCTAGTGCCCACTTATCTGCACTGTTCACGGCTGTCTGAGAGGTCTCTGTGTGTGAGTGCAGCTCATGCTGAGTAGTGTGTCCTGCAGCTACGTCTGGTGGTAGGCCGCTCAGCATGCGTCACTGCCTCACACATATTTTTCTTTTATTGCAGCTCATTGTTTATTCACCTATTAGTGTGCATCCATCCGTATCCATCTACATTGGTTGGTTGCAAACACTATATAGGAGTAGACACAGGAGACTTTTTTTCTGGCTTGTGCCCTTCAGCTGCAGATAGATTAGTATTACCCAATTTTTTTGGAGTCTCATCTTTTGCATTGTAGGTTACCTGCCTGCATTGTAATAGCTCCAAAAAGTTTGTGATACTATCACTTTCAAATCTTTGGTCACATCCTTTTAGTTTTTTTAAAAAAACAAAAAAACAAAATAAAGTTCACCAAACACTACATTTGACAGTTGTGTAGGCCACATTAGCTCCTATTAAAGTGTAGTCCACACACACTTCATAAAATTAGTGTTTCTTATACCTGTTACCAGCTGTTCAGGAATAAGCACACTAAGCCCCCACTTTGTACTTTTCTGCCTATCTTTATCAGTCTAGCAAGATGAAGAAGGCAGGGAGTAAGGCACGGGGGCGTGGGCGTGGAGTTTCAGCAGGGAGAGGACGTGGGGACTCTGCAGGGAGAGGACGTGGGGATTCTGTGCCTGCTGCGGGCACCAGTGAGTCAGCATCCCCCAGGACCTCGCCGTACCCCACTGCTGTGGGAGGAACAAATTGAAGCCGTTGTCGGATGGATGGCAGCTAACGCATTGACTTCAATGACTTCCACATCCTCTCAGGGCCCGAGCACCGAAGAGCAACCATCTGTCTCTTCACCACCTGCCAAAGTGCCCAGGCAGTCAGAGAGCCCTGGACAGGAGCCATCACAGTCTCTACTTCTGTTCTCTGAATCTGTTGGCTTGGAAAGAAGGGGCCAGCCAAGCAGCATTCAAGAATGTGAAGAAGAGGGAGTATGCAGTGATGCGCAACTTCTTTGTCCCTTGGAATCTGAAGAGGCGGGTGGGCCAGAGCCTATGGTCAGCACACCTCAGTACGCATCAGATGATGACGAGACTCAGGTGCCACTTTCTGATGCATACGGTGCTGGCGAGACAACCCAGGAGAAGCAGGTGTTTGAAGAGGGGAGTGTAGATGATGAGGTCCTTGACCCATCATGGCATGAGCAACAGGAAGGTGGTGGGAGCAGCTCTGAGGAACAGATTACCCGAACGGCCAAAACAGGAGGGAGAGGGAGGGGCAGACTTGGTTGCCTGTAGCCTCCACTTCGGCACCCGTTAGGAGCTTTCCTCTTTCAAAAGGCAAAACGGGCGCTCCCAAGACTTGCAGTGCGTGGTCCTTTTTTGACACACTTGCAGATGACATTTGCTTTGTCAAATGCAAGCTGTGTCATCAGAGAGTCAAAAGAGGGAAAAATGTCAGCAACCTCAATACCACAAATATGTGGAAACATGTGCGGACCAAGCACGAGCTGGAGTTACACAGACACACTGAAGACGTAGGCCAATGTACAGCACCACCTACCACCTCTTCTGCTCGTGTTGGTGCCTCTTCCTCCAGCTCACACACAGCTGGTTCGGCTTCCTCACAGGAAAGCCAAGGAAGAACCTCTGGCACTGTTGTCGGGAGACCCAGTGACATTTCACCCACAGCACCAAGTTCCCAGTCATCCTCACACTCCCAGACGACTCTACAGCCATCGGTAGCACAGGCATGGGATAAAAGGCGGCCATGCTCGGCAAACCATCCCCGAGCACAGGCTCTGAATGCTGGCATTGCCAAGCTACTGGCACTTGAAATGCTCTCATTCAGGCTGGTGGAGACTGACACCTTCCGGGACTTCATGGCATTGGCAGTCCCACAATACACCGTGCCCAGCCGCTTTTATTTCAGCAGACGAGCCGTCCCTGCCCTGCAAAAACATGTGGAGGGAAAAATAAAACATGCACTACTAAATGCCGTCAGTAGCAAGGTCCACCTGACCACCGATGCGTGGAGCAGTAACCATGGACAGGGATGATACCTTTCCCTCACTGCCCATTGGGTCAATGTTGTGGAGCCGGGTACAGATCTGGAGAGTGGCGCTGTACGTGTTCTGCCAACTCCACGGATTGCAGGAATCCAGTCTGTACACATTGACTCCTCCTACTACTCAAGTTCCTCTGAAACAGTGCAGCAGGAGCCTGTTACGACCGATATGAGCACAGCCGTGGCCAAACGTCAACAGGCCGCACTCAAATTAATTTCTTTGGGGAATAGAAGCCACACAGCGCAGGAGCTCTGGAATGCCATCAAGCAGGAGAGCGACGTGTGGTTTGTGCCAGCGACTCTCCAGCCGGGCTTGGTAGTGTGTGACAATGGCCGAAATCTGGTGGCAGCTCTTGGCCTAGGCAACCTCACTCACATCCCATGTCTGGCACATGTGCTCAACTTGGTCGTGCAGAGCTTTCTGAGGGACTATCCGGATCTTGATGCACTGCTGCACAAGGTCCGCATAGAGTGCGCTCACTTGCGGCATTCCAGAACGGCAAGATCGCGCCTTGCTGCTCTGCAGTGCCGATTACGCCTTCCGGAACATTGCATCATATGTGACCTACCCACCAGGTGGAATTCAACGTTACATATGTTGGAGCGGTTGTGTGGGCAGCAGGCAGCAGGCATGGAGTGCCAGCTGCATCAGGCGCAAACAAGTCGCACTGTGCGCCGGTCACACTTCAGCACCACTGAGTGGGCCTCTATGAAGGACATCTGCCTCGTTTTGCGTGCCTTCGATGATTCCACGCGGATGGCGAGTGCAGATGATGCACTAGTCAGCATGACTGTCCCCCTTATCTGCCTGCTTCAAAAAACACTGCAAGCACTAAGGGAGGAGGTTTTGGAAGAGGTGGAGGATGAGGAGTCCCAAATGCCATCTGCTTCTGGACAGTCTGCGCTACGTGGTTCCTCACAAAGGCCAAGGCAGGGGACACTTTGTGAGGAGGATGAGGAGCAATCGATGGAGGATTAAGACATCTCTCCAGAGGAGGGAGGTACACAATGCTCTAGTCAGTATGTACAGCGAGGGTGGGGTGATGCAGAGCAGGCAGAGATGATGCCTCAAGCAGGGGACAGCATTTCTTTGGCAGTTGGGAGTCTGCAGCACATGGTTGATTTCATGCTGCAGTGCCTGAGAATCAACCGCCGCATCGCCCACATTCTCAACACGACCGATTATTGGGTGTACACCCTCCTAGATCCTCGCCACCGGGACAACTTACAAAGCCTTATACCACCGTTGAACCGGGAGCGTAAACTGCAGTAGTACCAAGACACACTGGTGCAGTCCATCATGTTTTCCATTCCATCCGACAGCAGTGGTGCTAGTGCTTTACAAAGCAGCTCTGTGCGTCGAGGCAGTGGAGGAAACTCGGCACAAAGAGGGAGTAGAGGCAACGCCTCAGCACAAGGCAAGACCACTATGGCCCAAATGTGGCAAAGTTTTGTGTGTCCGCCACAATTGTCTACACCATCACAGACGGCTCCAGTCAGCAGGAGGCAACGTTTCCCTAAGATGGTGACAGACTACATGTCTTGCCCTGTCAGTGTACTCCCAGATGGCTCTTCCCCCTTCAAGTTTTGGGTCTCTAAGCTGGATACATGGCCAGAGCTTAGCCAGTATGCATTGGAGGTGCTGGCTTGCCCTGCTGCCAGTGTATTATCGGAACGCGTCTTTAGTGCCGCAGGTGGTGTACTAACAGACCGTCACACGCGACTATCTTCCAATAACGTTGACCGGCTTACTTTTCTCAAAATGAACAAGGCCTGGATCTCCCCAGAATTTGCCAGTCCTCTTCCCGAATAAATAATTGGTTGGCAATAGTATCCAGGTCTCCTGTTGTGTTCATGTTTCTACCTCCTGAACTATAATCCCTGGGCTTCAACACAGCCAGTTGTCGCTCAGAAGTGTCGTCTGCACATAGAAAAACACTAGCTCCTGTGTTAGTGGGGTTCAGTAACGCCAGCTGCTCCCCTGCTGTGTGGACGGCAAAGTCTCCTGCTCCATCCACATTCAAACTACTACTGATTTTTAACCCTGCTCCACTTAGGCCTCTGGCTCCACTGTCTCTAGTTTTTCCCCTGGCCTCCAACCCCGCCAGTTGCTGCTCTGAAGTGGCGTCTGCACTATCCACACTTGTTCCTGTGTTACTGGTGCTCAGTCATGTCAGTTGATCCCCTGATGTGTGTCCGGCAATGTCTGCTGCTCTGTCCACATTACCATTACTAGTAGTGTGAATGAGGACAGAGCAGGAGACCTTGTCGGACACACATCAGGGGATCAACTGACGTGACTGAGCCCCAGTAACACAGAAACAAGTGTGGATTGTGCAGACGCCAGTTCAGAGCTGTAACTGGCGGGGTTGGAGGCCAGGGGAAATACTAGAGACAGTGGAGCTAGAGGCCACAGTGGAGCACGGTTACAATCAGTAGTAGTCTACAACCTATACAAAACCTGCTGCAACTTGGCCTCCGCCTGCTGCATGATTGATCCTGGGCTCCAACAACGCCAGTTGGTGTTCAGAAGTGCCGTCTTCACAGAGCAAAACACACTAGCTCCTGTGTTAGTGGGGTTCAGTAATGTCAGCTGTTCCCCTGCTGTGTGGACGGCAATGACTCCTGCTGCCTCCACATGCCAAAACCATCAGGCCTCAGCCTGCTCCGTGCTTCATCCTGGGCTCCAACAACGCCAGTTGGTGTTCAGAAGTGCCGTCTTCACAGAGCAAAACACACTAGCTCCAGTGTTAGTGGGGTTCAGTAACGTCAGCTGTTCCCCTGCTGTGTGGACGGCAATGTCTCCTGCTGCCTCCCACATGCCAAAACCATCAGGCCTCAGCCTGCTCCATGCTTCATCCTGGGCTCCAACAATGCCAGTTGGTGTTCAGAAGTGCCGTCTTCACAGAGCAAAACACACTAGCTCCGGTGTTAGTGGGGTTCAGTAACGTCAGCTGTTCCCCTGCTGTGTGGATGGCAAAGTCTCCTGCTGCCTACACAGTCACACTACTACTGATTTTTAACCATGCTCCACTTAGGCCTCTGGCTCCACTGTCTCTAGTATTTCCCCTGGCCTCCAACCCTGCCAGTTGCTGCTCTGAAGTGGCATCTGCACTATCCACACTTGTTCCTGTTTTACTGGTGCTCAGTCACATCTGTGGATCCCCTGATGTTTGTCCGGCAAGGTCTCCAGCTCTGTCCACATTCCCATTACTAGTAATGGGAATGTGGACAGAGCAGGAGGCCTTGCCGGACACACATCAGGGGATCCACTGACGTGACAGAGCCCCTGTAACCCAGGAACCAGTGTGGATTGTGCAGATGCCTCTTCAGTGCAGCAACTGGCGGGGTTGGAGGCCAGGGGAAATACTAGAGACAGTAGAGCCAGAGGCCTAAGTGGAGGACAGTTACAATCAGTAGTAGTGTACAACCGATATAAAACTTGCTTCAAGTAGGCCTCAGCCTGCTCCATGATTGATCCTGGGCCTCAACACAGCCAGATGTTGCTTGGAAGTGCCATCTGCACAGATAGGTACACTCGCTCCTGTGTCATTGGGGTTCAGTAACGCCAGCTGCTCCCCTGCTGTGTGGATGGCAAAGTCTCCTGCTGCCTCCAAAATCACACTACATCTTATTTTCTACTTGCTCCAAGTAGGCCTCAGCCTGCTCCGTGATTGATCCTGGGCTTCAACACAGCCAGTTGTTGCTTGGAAGTGCTGTCCGCACAGATAGAAACACTCGCTCTTGTGTCAGTGGGGTTCAGTAACGCCAGCTGCTCCCCTGCTGTGTGGATGGCAAAGTCTCCTGCTGCCTCCAAAATCACACTACATCTTATTTTCTACTTGCTCCAAGTAGGCCTCTGCCTGCTCCGTGATTGATCCTGGGCTTCAACACAGCTAGTTGTTGCTTGGAAGTGCCGCCCGCACAGATAGAAACACTTGCTCCTGTGTCAGTGGGGTTCAGTAACGCCAGCTGCTCCCCTGCTGTGTGGATGGCAAAGTCTCCTGCTGCCTCCAAAATCACACTACATCTTATTTTCTACTTGCTCCAAGTAGGCCTTAGCCTGCTCCGTGATTGATCCTGGGCTTCAACACAGCCAGTTGTTGCTTGGAAGTGCCGTCCGCACAGATAGAAAAACTCGCTCCTGTGTCAGTGGGGTTCAGTAATGCCAGCTGCTCCACGCTGTGTGGATGGCAAAGTCTCCTGCTGCCTCCAAAATTCCAAAATCACAATACATCTTATTTTCTACTTGCTCCAAGTAGGCCTCAGCCTGCTCCGTGATTGATCCTGGGCTTCAACACAGCCAGTTGTTGCTTGGAAGTGCTGTCCGCACAGATAGAAACACTCGCTCCTGTGTCAGTGGGGTTCAGTAACGCCAGCTGCTCCCCTGCTGTGTGGATGGCAAAGTCTCCTGCTGCCTCCAAAATCACACTACATCTTATTTTCTACTTGCTCCAAGTAGGCCTCAGCCTGCTCCGTGATTGATCCTGGGCTTCAACACAGCTAGTTGTTGCTTGGAAGTGCCATCCGCACAGATAGAAACACTTGCTCCTGTGTCAGTGGGGTTCAGTAACGCCAGCTGCTCCCCTGCTGTGTGGATGGAAAAGTCTCCTGCTGCCTCCAAAATCACACTACATCTTATTTTCTACTTGCTCCAAGTAGGCCTCAGCCTGCTCCGTGATTGATCCTGGGCTTCAACACAGCCAGTTATTGCTTGGAAGTGCCGTCCGCACAGATAGAAACACTCGCTCCAGTGTTAGTGGGGTTCAGTAACGCCAGCTGCTCCCCTGCTGTGTGGATGGCAAAGTCTCCTGCTGCCTCCAAAATCACACTACATCTTATTTTCTACTTGCTCCAAGTAGGCCTCAGCCTGCTCTGTGATTGATCCTGAGCTTCAACACAGCTAGTTGTTGCTTGGAAGTGCCATCCGCACAGATAGAAACACTCGCTCCAGTGTTAGTGGGGTTCAGTAACGCCAGCTGCTCCCCTGCTGTGTGGATGGCAAAGTCTCCTGCTGCCTCCAAAATCACACTACATCTTATTTTCTACTTGCTCCAAGTAGGCCTCAGCCTGCTGCATGATTGACCCTGGGCTCCAACATCGCCAGTTGCTGCTCAGAAGTGTCTTTGGCACGGGTACTCCCTCCTGCCCAGCCTGGTTCCAGCGCGCCTGCTGTTTCCGGGTAGTGTCAATGTCACTTTGCCACCAATACGTTGTCCTGTCGTGTTGCGGTCGGGTTAGCTGAGTCTATGGTGTCTGCAGTTTAGGTGCTTCCTATGTGGGCTGCGGGTTCTGGTAATAAAGGCTGGTTCCGTAGTGCCAATAGGACAAGCACCCCCTGTTGGACTGTGGGTTTCGGTAACTGCGTCCTGCTCGTGGCCTTGCAACTTTGTTGATTATGGGTACCTTGTGCTACCCAGCCGGGTTTCCAGCACCGTCAGCCGGTTCTCGGCAGAGCCTTTGGCCTAGGTGCCTCCTTCTTGGTATCCAAGTTCAAGCAACATCTGCTGGTCCTTGGTAGTGCTTTGGAGCACAGGTACCTCCTGCTTAGTAACCGTGTTCCAACACCGTTAGCTGGTCCACGGTTGTGCCATTGGCTCTTGTTCCTTCTGCTACCCATCCGGGTTCTAGTACCGTCAGCTGGTTCTCGGCAGTTCCTCAGCCTTCTTGTACCTACTGCTACTTTTCCAAGTTCAAGCTTGTGGAAATGGTTTTTGATTCTCACTCTGGATCTCCCTGACGATGACCCTGAAGACGACGACCCTGAAGACCACACCGAAGAGTACCAAAAAGGTTACCCTGAAGAAGATGACCAAGAGGACAAAGAGCATGAAGACAACCACCAAGATGCAGAACAACAAGAGGCAGAAGACCAAGAAGCATAACAACCAAAAGCAGAAAAACATTAAGCATAAGACTAAAAATCTGAGCAAATGTTATTATCTAAATTATAAGCAGAAGAAGACTAAGCAGTGTATGGGGGTGAGTACGTTCCTCCTCGTGGTGCCCCTGGAAAATGCCTGCTGCTGCAGGCCAAACCGAACGTGGACAAATCCTGTTGTAAATCTTTTGTGACAGGCAGAACGGAAGGTGTAATCTTCAAACTTTTATAGATAACAACTACAGGAATGCCTGTCACAAATAAGAACATGATGAAGAAGAAGAATAGGAAGAAGATGAAGAAGTAGAATATGAAGAAGAATAATAGTTGAATAAGAAGAATATGAAGAATGTAAAAAAATGAATAATAGGAAGAAGGTGAAGAAGAAGAAGAAGAAGGTGAAGAAGAAGTTGATGAAAAAGATGCTGCTGCTGAGGATGATGAAGGAGAAAGTGTGGGAGAAGTAAAAAAGAAGGTGAAGAGCATGGAAGTAGTGAAACATACATATCTGACAAAATATAAAAGAGGTTAACATAGTCAATATCTTTGTAACTCCGAACGTCTTTAAAAAAAAAAAATAATTCCTGCTATTCCATTTGATTGGGCTAAAGCTCTATGGCTTTAATGTCCTTTACACCTCCCACAATACAATCTACATTATTATTAGTTGTTTTTCTTCATGGAGAATTAACCTACAAGGAAAGAAAGGGTTTTTTTCAATTCCGATATTTCTGTTCCATGGACTTAGAATCATAGAATCATAGAATCATAGAATCGTAGAGTTGGAAGGGACCTCCTGGGCCATCTGGTCCAACCCCCTGCTCAAAGCAGGATTCGCTAAATCATCCCAGTCAGATGTCTGTCCAGCCTCTGTTTGAAGACTTCCATTGAAGGAGAACTCACCACTTCTCGTGGCAGCCTGTTCCACTCATTAATCACTCTAACTGTCAAAAAGTTTTTTCTAATATCTAATCTGTGTCTCTTCCCATTCAGTTTCATCCCATTGCTTCTAGTCTTTCCTTGTGCAAATGAGAATAAAGTTGATCCTTCTACAATGTGACAGCCCTTTAGATATTTGTAGACAGCTATTAAGTCTCCTCTCAGTCTTCTCTTTTGCAAACTAAACATTCCCAAATCCTGCAACCTTTCCTCATAAGACAGGGTTTGCAGACCGGTCACCATTCTGGTCGCTCTTTTCTGAACTTGCTCCAGTTTGTTGATGTCTTTTTTAAAATGTGGTGCCCAAAACTGGACACAATATTCCAGATGAGGTCTGACCAAAGAGGAGTAGAGGGAAATAATGACTTCACGTGATCTAGACTGTACGCTTCTGTTAATACATCCTAGAATTGCATTTGCCTTTTTTGCTGCTGCATCACACTGTTGACTCATATTCAGTCTGTGATCTATTAGTATACCCAAGTCTTTTTCACATGTGCTGTCACTTAGCCCTATTCCTCCCATTCTATATATGCTTTTTTCATTTTTATTGCCCAGATGTAGTACTTTGCATTTCTCCCTGTTAAAAACCATTCTGTTAGTTGCTGCCCACTTCTCCAGTTTATTTAAATCTTTTTGAATCCTCTCTCTCTCTTCTCTAGTATTAGCTATCCCTCCTAGCTTTGTGTCATCAGCAAATTTAATCAGTTTACCCTCAATTCCTTCATCTAAATCGTTGATAAAGATGTTGAACAATACAGGGCCCAGGACAGAGCCCTGTGGTACCCCACTTGAGACATTCTTCCAACTGGATGTGCAGCCATTTACGACCACTCTTTGGGTCCGATCACTAAGCCAGTTATGAATCCACCTAACAGTTGCCTTGTCCATTCCATACTTAGTCATTTTTTCAATAAGGATTGTATGAAAGACTTTGTCAAATGCTTTGCTGAAGTAAAGATATACTATATCTACAGCATTTCCTTGATCCACCCAATCAGTGATACCGTCATAGAAGGAAATTAAGTTAGTCTGACATGACTTATTAGTTACAAACCCATGCTGACTCTGTTTAATCACTTCATTCTTATCCAGGTATTGACATACATGTTGTTTAATAATTTGTTCAAAGATCTTTCCTGGTATAGAAGTCAGACTCACCGGCCTATATTTGCCTGGGTCCACCTGCTTCCCCTTTTTGAAGATAGGAACAACATTTGCTCTTCTCCAGTCTTCTGGCACTTCTCCTGTTCTCCAAGAATTTTCAAAGATTATGGAGAGGGGTTCAAAAATTTCTTCTGCTATCTCCTTCAGTACTCTGGGGTGTAATTCATCTGGACCTGGAGACTTGAATTCATTTAGGTTAGCTAAGTGTTTCCTGACTATCTTTCTGTTTATAGATATCCTGGATTCTTCTATTCCCTTAATAGGACAGTGAAAAACAGTTGATGTTGCATTTCCTTTCTGAGAGAAAACAGATGCAAAATAGGAATTTAAAAGTTCAGCCTTCTCAACATCCTGTCTTACCATTTCATCATTTTCATCCTGTAAAAATCCTATAGCATCTTTGACTTTTCTTTTACTTTTGACATATCCCCAAAATCCTTTATTATAGCTTTTGACATCTCTTGCAAGCCTCAGTTCATTTTCAGCTTTAGTAATCTGATTTGTGCCCTGCAGGTTCTGCAGACAGAACTTGAATGGGACTTCCGGGATCGGAATCGGCGATACCCGATACTTTTTTTTAGATCGGCCGATCCAATCTGATCCGATATTTTTCAATATCGGGTGGTATCACTCAACACTACTTACATTATGTTCGGTACTCAAGTCGTGCAGGTCCAATCTTCCGACCTGCTCAATTTGAGTTCCGAGCACTTGAGCAGCTTACTGCACACTCATCACAAATATATATGCAGATAAGCACGATATGGTGAGTTACAGTAATACGGGTAATACAGTATGCTGCGATGAACACAATTAAATGTACTATCTTATCCAGCATCCTATTTATATACACCGTCTTTATTATCTAGCGGTTAAACGACTAGTAATAATTAATGCTTAGCCTTGATGCCTCAGCTTAATAGGCATTATTTTCAAAATTAGAAAACTAGGCCGGTCACAGGCGTATTCTCTTTAAGCGGCTCTGATCGTCACATTGGCCACCTTCATTCCCTGAAGCATGGACCCGGCTTACTTCCATCATATACGTATGGTTCAGGGTGTAACAGCTCAGTTCACTTTGAGTCTTCTTGTAGGGGCAACAGGTATTTCTCTCTGGCTCAGCGTCTGACTTTCGGGGCATGATCTATGAAATTTGTCTTCTGTACTTGACCTATGTAGTCGAGACCTCCCCAGTATCATACCGCTCTCAGGTAGTTCTAGGACGATAATGGACTTGAGCCTGTTCTTCCCTCCAGGTAACACTCTCTCTGACCTTTAGTTCCTGCCTATCCAGTGCAATTAGCAGATGGTGACATTCACTTGCAGGTGCTGTGCAATGTTGAATGAATGCATTTTCTATTCATAACCCTCTTATAGTAGTGTAACCATTAGGATATGTCACAAAGTGCTGCAGAAGACAGGGCACAGATTATCTATCGACAGGGTGAGAGTGGTCACAATATTGTACAGACTGCCAAATAAGCTGGTGCTGTAAAGCACACCATACACATTAAACACATTAAAATAAGCCAGACTCTACCATATCAATGTTTTCAGGTGATACTCTAATGTGTGTTTGAGTATTGGACAATTTATTGTTGGGGAAGATATTATTCAGTCTTGCTCAATTTCAGACTGAAGATTTTTTTGCTCTTCCAAACATAAGCAGACATCAGACATAACTTTCTCACAGAGAGCACAGAAGATCTTGTCTTGATGAAAGCTCTCGTGTATGGAAGAGCTTGCCAAGATGGCTGCCGTACGAACCAACATTCGACCAGCCATCTCATGTGCATTAGAAACTTAAGGCTCTGATGGGCTGCAAAGATAGTGACTATGCTTGATTAGAAGAGGATCTGGTGAAGTCTGTGATAACTGAAAGTAAAATTTTGCAAGTATCAGCCCACCATTGATGTTACCAAACTGACCACCTTTATTCAACTCAAGTACTGACAGTGAGGATGAGAGACCCCTGAGCATTTACACATTACACACGCATATGCATATTCATATACATAGTAAAAACAAACAAATAACTCACACATACTGTACATATAATACATGCATATACACAATGACACTTTTGTGATGCACTTGTTCAGGCGGCTTTTTATTTGGACATTCATTCATAGCTGTTGCATCCATAGCCTTGATATTTTTATGCAAGCTTCCCTACATGAGATCTTGCTTTTTGAAGTGCCATTTTGGCAAACAGGTCTGTAAAAGTTACAATTGTATGAATTTAATGGAAAAAAAAAATAGTCACACAACTTTTAACGCTATTTACACATCAGCATAAATAATCTGTTAACTGTGATTGCTTACAATTACAAAGATACCAAAAATATCCATGTTATTTACTGGTTTGCGACCTTTATTTATAGTGTATAAATAATGTGATTATTATAATCCTTTACTTCATAAGATTAAAATCCAAAAGGATCAAAAAAAATGATGTAAAAAAAGAGCAACCTTATGAGTCTATGCGTTTCAAAACAATATTATGAAATGGTTGTTAGTCATGGCTAAAGATATTTGCTAAAGAAATATCTTTAGCCATGACAAAAAAACCTTTTAGTAATATTGCTTTAAAATGCATGTGGACCAGAGCCTTTAGCTTATCTGCCTGCCACGCTTCTTTTACTATTATTTGGTTAGATTCCTTATATTACACCATCATATTCCGCAGCGTTTACAGTCATTGTCATCTTCACTTTCCTCATCGGGGCTCACAATCTAATCTCCTATCAGTATGGTTTCGGAGTTTTGAAGGAAGCCAGAATACCCAGAGGAAACCCACGCGAACATGGAAAAAATGTATAAATTACTTGTAAGTGTTGTCCTTAGTGAGATTTGAACCTAGGACCCCCGTTGCAACAGCATCAACCACTAATTCATCCTGCTGCCTAAGGAACTCACCCCCAAACGCAACAAGATCTCCAATGTCTACAGATTTAGCTATAGAGAGGGCAAGGTTCTGCAGAGGCTGGTGCAGTACCTTGGGATAAGTTGCCGCCTTCCCTTTAAGATCTACATCAAGAGTTTTCTTGACATACACCTTCAACAAAAGGCTCACAACTACTGTAGATGTGAAAAGAACCTTATTGGCATTGACAATCTTAGTTCAGCAATTCCAAAGGATGCAAATAGCTATAAGAGAAAGTAACATTGAGGATCCTTGTGTGCTGTCTAGACAACAGTAATTATATGTTTCATTTCTTAGTGACACATTTGTCATTTTAATAAATGTCTGTATTCATGTATTCAAAGCATTCACCTCGTAATAACCAAACAACAAATAAACTTGACAGCTACAGCACATCTGACATTTATACGTTTCTTTTGTGCACAGTGGTGTATTAAATGGTCAATAGGGAGGCAACCGTGCAGGCCAAGTTCAAACAGCTGTACTAAAACTTGGACCAGTCACGTCCATAATCTGCGGAAGCAACTGACTCGGTGTTATTGACATGCACTAGTTTGCTCTATAAATATGACCAGTTTAATGCATCCTGTGGTATTTCACACAGGGCACCGATCCACGTGAAAAACTGTTGGTGTGCAATGGCACAATGGTTATTATTGGATCAACATTCTGTGTGTTGGGCACATGGACAGAACACTAATCACAAATACAGTATATTTTTTAACAATTAACTAAATATAATAATGCACACAACAAGAGATAAGCAAATTGTCCAAGGTTCAGTTCAGTTTACCGAATGTCCCGATGTTTGACGGATGTTCGCCGAGCAGTTCGCCGAACATACCCGAACCTTGATAAAATCAATGGGAGGCCAAACCAAATGTATACACAAAACCTTAAGGGATGACAAAAAGATTCCCAAACAGCTAAAATTAGGGGCAGACACCATGAAAAGTGGCATCAATTGACCCACAATAGAAATTTACTAACGTCACAGTAGCAGTCAGCCGTGGGCCATGCATGAGATATCAAAGTCTGGATCAGTATTTAGAGCTTTGAATGGAAGTTTTAATTAAGACCTGGTGGTTAATGGAGCAGTGTAAGCCTTCTTTGCTGGGAGTCCTGATACCTCTTGCAACAGCGTTGTTTTCCCCAGCCACACTCAGATGGCAAAAACATCAGTTTCATACAGTACTATTAGTGGAAAAATGTAAGGAAAGTAATATAGATAGTTGACTGATCAATTGATCCACAGTAGAACATTTTATACTGGTACAGATCCAGTCAGCCATGGACCATGCATTAGGTATCAGGGTCAGGGCCAGCATTTAGAGTTTTGAATTCGAGTTTCAATTAAGACTAGGTGTTGTAAACCTTCTTTGCTAGGAGACCTCATACCTCAGGCAACAGTTTTTTTCCAAGCCATACTCAAATGGCACAAACATCAGTTTCATAAAGTACTACACACGAAGAAGACACAACTTGGAATCTCCACATTTCAAAAAAATATTGTCACTAACCACTAAAGTGGCATCAATTTTCACAGACTACAAACAGTGTAATAGGCCTCTGACACACCTACCACTGCAAGCAAGCCACAGATTGAGATGAAAAAGGTAACATGGCACTAGTGACTACTGTGCTTATGCCCTAGAAGGACAGCCAGATATGAGAACTGCAATTCGGCTACTTGACAGGTGCATGGTGCTCAGCTAAGGACCAGTCATAAAATACTGGGGACAGAGATCCATGACTTGTTCATATTGATAAAAGTTAGGCAGTCTACACTTTCAGGGGACAGCCAGATGCGCTTATCAAGCAGGACACCACCAGCAGCACTGAAGACACGTTCTGAGAGAAAGATGGCTTCCAGAATCACAAAACCACAAAGGCGTGACAGGTAAGCTCAGGGCACTCTTTCATATTTGAAGACCAAAATGCTAAGGGGTCCAAATTCCCACTGTTAGCTTTGATATTGAGCTCGAGATACACCTGCACCATCCTCTCAAGTCATTCACAATGTGTCAGACTAATACTCTGTTCTGCTGGTGCATGGGCTGGTCTAAACAATGTGTGAAATGACTCACAGAAATTGCTTATGCCACTTACGCTGCTGCTGCTGCTAATGTTTTTGCAGTGATGCCTTGACATTCCTGGGGTTGGAAGTGTAGAACTGCTATGCACAGTTTGTGCCTCCTTGCTGTCTTGGGAAAAACCACTCTCAAGATTGTCTACAACCATGTTTTGATACTCCAGGATGCACGCATCCTCTTCCATGGGGGGCAGGCATCTGGCAAAATTTACTCTTATACCATGGATCTAACAAAGTGGCAACCCAGTAGTCAGCACGATTTTTAACCAAAAGATTACAGGCATCATGTTGAAGATGCAGAGAGATGGTGCTCATATGTCGGGCACTTCCATGAGATCCAAGTCCATGGTGTGTTGCTGGTAACACTGTTAACACTCAAGGTTGCTTACTCTATCCCCTTCCGCCAACCATGAACAACAGAGAGGGGATCATTATCCTCTTCATCTCCTGACTGGTGAGCATCCATCACCTCTTTGACCTCATCCTCCTCAATTTGTTCCTCGGCTCCTGCACCTTCACTAACAGTTTGTCTGGTGCCATGAGTCCACCTCGATCGATCACTGTAAGCCACCCTCCCATGGCACTCGCCTGCGCAAAAACAGTCCGAAACGTAGAGTTATTGTTATACCTTCCGCATCCTCCTCTGCTTCCTACTCTTCCTCTGGGACCACCACCTCCTCTCGCACACTAGTCAAAGTGTGCTCCAGCATGTAGATGACTGGAATAGTGATGCTGATGATGGCATTGTCAGCGCTAACCATCTTAGTAGCTATTTCAAAACTGTACAGTAGCATGCAGAGGTCTTTCATTTGTGCCAACCCTGCAAATGTGATTTCCACCACATACTTACTGGATTGGTCCAGGCTATGCAAAAGGGCATACTGCTCTAAAGCTCGTCGCTGCTGCCATAGTCGCTGCAACAAGTGCAGAGTGGAATTCCACTGTGTCAAAACATCGCAATTCAAATGGTTAATCAGTAGGCTGCAAGACCTTTGTAGTGATGAAAGTCGATGACCTGTGGAAGTGCACACACAGCGACCGTGCTTTCTGCAGCAGTGCATCCAGGCCAGGATAGTAGTGGAGAAATTGCTGCAACACCAGGTTGAGGATGTGAGCCATACAAGGCCCGTTTGTTAGGTTTCCCCAGCATAGGGCCGCCACAAGGTTTACACCGTTATCGTACAGGGTCTCCCTTTCTTCAGGTTCAGTGGAGACAGCCATAGCTCTAACTCGGTTTGGATAGCTGTCCACAACTCAGGAGCTGTGTGACTGCGATCTCCAAGGCATATTAATTTTAGCATTGCGTGATTGCAGTGAGCCCTGGCTATGCATTACAGAGGTAGGGGGATTCTCTCTGTACTGTTGGAACTATCTCATTAAGCGAGAAGTTGAGGGTGGAGGTGGAGGAGCCAGAAGCAGTGGAGAAAGTGTTATATACAGAGGTTTGTCCCACAAGCTTTGGGAATTCCAAGACTTGTGGAGCAGCCCCTTTATCCACAGCCACCAGAGTAACCCAGAACCCAGTGAGATGTAACGCCCTTGCCCATGTTTGCTCATCCAGGTGTTAGTGGTAAAATGCACCCTGGCAGACATAGATTTTTTCAGGGAACGTGTGATATTGTCTGTGTGACACCTCAGAGTTCAATTGGAAACAAAACAGCTGTGAGCTGTGAGGAAAAAGGACAGTTAAACGTGAGGATGTGAGGTAAAGGGATCTTTCTGGAAGATCCTGTCAGATGAAGACAGGGAGCTGATCTGTGAAGAGGGAAAGGACAAGAGCAGAGACTGAGAGACTCATAGAAGCTAAAATATTGCATATAGCAGACCCCTGAGTGAAGTGCTAATAAAGAGAAAAGGGACATCAGAGTCCTAGGCTGACAGGAATTATATGCCCTGATAGCCGAATCTGAAAGTACAGGGGATTGTAAATTCCTGTGCACATTGAACACCTGAGGGCGCGTCAGCGGATAAGGAGCCCAGGGCCGACGGTGAAAAGAACTGTACCCATGGAATAGGCTCACGCAGACAGCCGTACAGGTTAGTGAAACCATCACGAATAGAGGGTCGCAGCATAGTTATATACAGCAGAGACCCACACACTTAGTGCAGAAAGGAATGTCCTAAATCCCCACCTGGCAAGGTGGATCCCCTGAATGCCTCCAGGCGAGCCGGACTCATTCCATCACCTGTATGTGGTACTCCGGACTGCAACCTATTACCAGTAAAAGGTAAAGAAACTGCACCTCTCTGTGTCTTTCTCTCATTTATCTGCACCCCAACGTTCACAGCCACTTTTACTATTTATTTAACATCTTTGCCCTAGGACTACAGCCCTACCTGTGGACGGCTACAACATCATAGCTGCACCCAACATCCATCCCAGAGAAACAACACAGCAGCGCTGGTCACCTCTGACTAGAATACCACAGGTGGCGTCACGTATTTCACCATCTAATAACTTTATTTTTATTTTTTTTACCACATAAATACCACACAACTTTCCCCTATTTTATTACCTGGACACCTCTGGGACGCGGACCGGGTTGCCGCCGCCGTGACACCATCCTCCATGGAAGTCGATGGGCCCGGTACCGAGTACCCCCAAGCCCCGCTGGGCGCTCCATCTGTGACATACAGGCACAGCTTTCTTAGAGAAGTAATGGCGACTGGGAAACTGGTACTGGGGTACTACGACGGCCTTCAACTTTCTGAAACCGTCTATATCCACCAGGAAAAAATACAGCATTTCTGTGGCCAATAGATTGGAGATGGTGGAGTTCAAGCTTTTAGCTTTGGCAAGTGTAGGAGGAAACATTCTTTTATGTGACCACACCTGTGAGACCAAGGGCTGGCTACTATGCTTAGAGAGGAAAAAACACAAAAATTGAGCTTGGTTTGAGATGATACACATGCAGCGTATAAATGCATGTTGACATTGGCCATAAAACATAAAACCCGCAAAAGACAAAGTGAGCAAAAACCCTGCTGTAACTAAATAAGTAAAAGCAAAAGTGCATCTAAATAATACAGAGTTTTTAGTAATACTGTTTTTGATCAAAAGTAGCATGAAAGCCATCCCACCACGACAAGGTAACTCTGTTCGGGATAGTCCTACACTGTCTAATATTAAAAACCTTGCTTTGTGTCAAAGTTGACCTCAATGTGTGAACAAGGGCAGACAAAAGGACTGGGTCCCAAACAGTAGACACCAGTCTGGGGAAGCCTTATATACAATTTCCAGCTCAGGAGAGGGAGGCCACACCCCAGCTTGCACAGAATGCAAAAAATACAAAGAAAAAACACAAAAATTGAGCTTGGTTTGAGATGATACACATGCAGCGTATAAATGCATGTTGACATTGGCCATAAAACCCGCAAAAGACAAAGTGAGCAAAAACCCTGCTGTAACTAAATAAGTAAAAGCAAAAGTGCATCTAAATAATACAGAGTTTTTAGTAATACTGTTTTTGATCAAAAGTAGCATGAAAGCCATCCCACCACGACAAGGTAACTCTGTTCGGGATAGTCCTACACTGTCTAATATTAAAAACCTTGCTTTGTGTCAAAGTTGACCTCAATGTGTGAACAAGGGCAGACAAAAGGACTGGGTCCCAAACAGTAAACACCAGTCTGGGGAAGCTTTATATATAATTTCCAGCTAAGGAGAGGGAGGCCACACCCCAGCTTGCACAGAATGCAAAAAATACAAAGAAAAAACACAAAAATTGAGCTTGGTTTGAGATGATACACATGCAGCGTATAAATGCATGTTGACATTGGCCATAAAACATAAAACCCGCAAAAGACAAAGTGAGCAAAAACCCTGCTGTAACTAAATAAGTAAAAGCAAAAGTGCATCTAAATAATACAGAGTTTTTAGTAATACTGTTTTTGATCAAAAGTAGCATGAAAGCCATCCCACCACGACAAGGTAACTCTGTTCGGGATAGTCCTACACTGTCTAATATTAAAAACCTTGCTTTGTGTCAAAGTTGACCTCAATGTGTGAACAAGGGCAGACAAAAGGACTGGGTCCCAAACAGTAGACACCAGTCTGGGGAAGCCTTATATACAATTTCCAGCTCAGGAGAGGGAGGCCACACCCCAGCTTGCACAGAATGCAAAAAATACAAAGAAAAAACACAAAAATTGAGCTTGGTTTGAGATGATACACATGCAGCGTATAAATGCATGTTGACATTGGCCATAAAACATAAAACCCGCAAAAGACAAAGTGAGCAAAAACCCTGCTGTAACTAAATAAGTAAAAGCAAAAGTGCATCTAAATAATACAGAGTTTTTAGTAATACTGTTTTTGATCAAAAGTAGCATGAAAGCCATCCCACCACGACAAGGTAACTCTGTTCGGGATAGTCCTACACTGTCTAATATTAAAAACCTTGCTTTGTGTCAAAGTTGACCTCAATGTGTGAACAAGGGCAGACAAAAGGACTGGGTCCCAAACAGTAGACACCAGTCTGGGGAAGCCTTATATACAATTTCCAGCTCAGGAGAGGGAGGCCACACCCCAGCTTGCACAGAATGCAAAAAATACAAAGAAAAAACACAAAAATTGAGCTTGGTTTGAGATGATACACATGCAGCGTATAAATGCATGTTGACATTGGCCATAAAACATAAAACCCGCAAAAGACAAAGTGAGCAAAAACCCTGCTGTAACTAAATAAGTAAAAGCAAAAGTGCATCTAAATAATACAGAGTTTTTAGTAATACTGTTTTTGATCAAAAGTAGCATGAAAGCCATCCCACCACGACAAGGTAACTCTGTTCGGGATAGTCCTACACTGTCTAATATTAAAAACCTTGCTTTGTGTCAAAGTTGACCTCAATGTGTGAACAAGGGCAGACAAAAGGACTGGGTCCCAAACAGTAGACACCAGTCTGGGGAAGCCTTATATACAATTTCCAGCTCAGGAGAGGGAGGCCACACCCCAGCTTGCACAGAATGCAAAAAATACAAAGAAAAAACACAAAAATTGAGCTTGGTTTGAGATGATACACATGCAGCGTATAAATGCATGTTGACATTGGCCATAAAACATAAAACCCGCAAAAGACAAAGTGAGCAAAAACCCTGCTGTAACTAAATAAGTAAAAGAAAAAGTGCATCTAAATAATACAGAGTTTTTAGTAATACTGTTTTTGATCAAAAGTAGCATGAAAGCCATCCCACCACGACAAGGTAACTCTGTTCGGGATAGTCCTACACTGTCTAATATTAAAAACCTTGCTTTGTGTCAAAGTTGACCTCAATGTGTGAACAAGGGCAGACAAAAGGACTGGGTCCCAAACAGTAGACACCAGTCTGGGGAAGCCTTATATACAATTTCCAGCTCAGGAGAGGAAGGCCACACCCCAGCTTGCACAGAATGCAAAAAAATACAAAGAAAAAACACAAAAATTGAGCTTGGTTTGAGATGATACACATGCAGCGTATAAATGCATGTTGACATTGGCCATAAAACATAAAACCCGCAAAAGACAAAGTGAGCAAAAACCCTGCTGTAACTAAATAAGTAAAAGCAAAAGTGCATCTAAATAATACAGAGTTTTTAGTAATACTGTTTTTGATCAAAAGTAGCATGAAAGCCATCCCACCACGACAAGGTAACTCTGTTCGGGATAGTCCTACACTGTCTAATATTAAAAACCTTGCTTTGTGTCAAAGTTGACCTCAATGTGTGAACAAGGGCAGACAAAAGGACTGGGTCCCAAACAGTAGACACCAGTCTGGGGAAGCCTTATATACAATTTCCAGCTCAGGAGAGGGAGGCCACACCCCAGCTTGCACAGAATGCAAAAAATACAAAGAAAAAACACAAAAATTGAGCTTGGTTTGAGATGATACACATGCAGCGTATAAATGCATGTTGACATTGGCCATAAAACATAAAACCCGCAAAAGACAAAGTGAGCAAAAACCCTGCTGTAACTAAATAAGTAAAAGCAAAAGTGCATCTAAATAATACAGAGTTTTTAGTAATACTGTTTTTGATCAAAAGTAGCATGAAAGCCATCCCACCACGACAAGGTAACTCTGTTCGGGATAGTCCTACACTGTCTAATATTAAAAACCTTGCTTTGTGTCAAAGTTGACCTCAATGTGTGAACAAGGGCAGACAAAAGGACTGGGTCCCAAACAGTAGACACCAGTCTGGGGAAGCCTTATATACAATTTCCAGCTCAGGAGAGGGAGGCCACACCCCAGCTTGCACAGAATGCAAAAAATGCAAAGAAAAAACACAAAAATTGAGCTTGGTTTGAGATGATACACATGCAGCGTATAAATGCATGTTGACATTGGCCATAAAACATAAAACCCGCAAAAGACAAAGTGAGCAAAAACCCTGCTGTAACTAAATAAGTAAAAGCAAAAGTGCATCTAAATAATACAGAGTTTTTAGTAATACTGTTTTTGATCAAAAGTAGCATGAAAGCCATCCCACCACGACAAGGTAACTCTGTTCGGGATAGTCCTACACTGTCTAATATTAAAAACCTTGCTTTGTGTCAAAGTTGACCTCAATGTGTGAACAAGGGCAGACAAAAGGACTGGGTCCCAAACAGTAGACACCAGTCTGGGGAAGCCTTATATACAATTTCCAGCTCAGGAGAGGGAGGCCACACCCCAGCTTGCGCAGAATGCAAAAAATACAAAGAAAAAACACAAAAATTGAGCTTGGTTTGAGATGATACACATGCAGCGTATAAATGCATGTTGACATTGGCCATAAAACATAAAACCCGCAAAAGACAAAGTGAGCAAAAACCCTGCTGTAACTAAATAAGTAAAAGCAAAAGTGCATCTAAATAATACAGAGTTTTTAATAATACTGTTTTTGATCAAAAGTAGCATGAAAGCCATCCCACCACGACAAGGTAACTCTGTTCGGGATAGTCCTACACTGTCTAATATTAAAAACCTTGCTTTGTGTCAAAGTTGACCTCAATGTGTGAACAAGGGCAGACAAAAGGACTGGGTCACAAACAGTAGACACCAGTCTGGGGAAGCCTTATATACAATTTCCAGCTCAGGAGAGGGAGGCCACACCCCAGCTTGCACAGAATGCAAAAAATACAAAGAAAAAACACAAAAATTGAGCTTGGTTTGAGATGATACACATGCAGCGTATAAATGCATGTTGACATTGGCCATAAAACATAAAACCCGCAAAAGACAAAGTGAGCAAAAACCCTGCTGTAACTAAATAAGTAAAAGCAAAAGTGCATCTAAATAATACAGAGTTTTTAGTAATACTGTTTTTGATCAAAAGTAGCATGAAAGCCATCCCACCACGACAAGGTAACTCTGTTCGGGATAGTCCTACACTGTCTAATATTAAAAACCTTGCTTTGTGTCAAAGTTGACCTCAATGTGTGAACAAGGGCAGACAAAAGGACTGGGTCCCAAACAGTAGACACCAGTCTGGGGAAGCCTTATATACAATTTCCAGCTCAGGAGAGGGAGGCCACACCCCAGCTTGCACAGAATGCAAAAAATACAAAGAAAAAACACAAAAATTGAGCTTGGTTTGAGATGATACACATGCAGCGTATAAATGCATGTTGACATTGGCCATAAAACATAAAACCCGCAAAAGACAAAGTGAGCAAAAACCCTGCTGTAACTAAATAAGTAAAAGCAAAAGTGCATCTAAATAATACAGAGTTTTTAGTAATACTGTTTTTGATCAAAAGTAGCATGAAAGCCATCCCACCACGACAAGGTAACTCTGTTCGGGATAGTCCTACACTGTCTAATATTAAAAACCTTGCTTTGTGTCAAAGTTGACCTCAATGTGTGAACAAGGGCAGACAAAAGGACTGGGTCCCAAACAGTAGACACCAGTCTGGGGAAGCCTTATATACAATTTCCAGCTCAGGAGAGGGAGGCCACACCCCAGCTTGCACAGAATGCAAAAAATACAAAGAAAAAACACAAAAATTGAGCTTGGTTTGAGATGATACACATGCAGCGTATAAATGCATGTTGACATTGGCCATAAAACATAAAACCCGCAAAAGACAAAGTGAGCAAAAACCCTGCTGTAACTAAATAAGTAAAAGCAAAAGTGCATCTAAATAATACAGAGTTTTTAGTAATACTGTTTTTGATCAAAAGTAGCATGAAAGCCATCCCACCACGACAAGGTAACTCTGTTCGGGATAGTCCTACACTGTCTAATATTAAAAACCTTGTTTGTGTCAAAGTTGACCTCAATGTGTGAACAAGGGCAGACAAAAGGACTGGGTCCCAAACAGTAGACACCAGTCTGGGGAAGCCTTATATACAATTTCCAGCTCAGGAGAGGGAGGCCACACCCCAGCTTGCACAGAATGCAAAAAATACAAAGAAAAAACACAAAAATTGAGCTTGGTTTGAGATGATACACATGCAGCGTATAAATGCATGTTGACATTGGCCATAAAACATAAAACCCGCAAAAGACAAAGTGAGCAAAAACCCTGCTGTAACTAAATAAGTAAAAGCAAAAGTGCATCTAAATAATACAGAGTTTTTAGTAATACTGTTTTTGATCAAAAGTAGCATGAAAGCCATCCCACCACGACAAGGTAACTCTGTTCGGGATAGTCCTACACTGTCTAATATTAAAAACCTTGCTTTGTGTCAAAGTTGACCTCAATGTGTGAACAAGGGCAGACAAAAGGACTGGGTCCCAAACAGTAGACACCAGTCTGGGGAAGCCTTATATACAATTTCCAGCTCAGGAGAGGGAGGCCACACCCCAGCTTGCACAGAATGCAAAAAATACAAAGAAAAAACACAAAAATTGAGCTTGGTTTGAGATGATACACATGCAGCGTATAAATGCATGTTGACATTGGCCATAAAACATAAAACCCGCAAAAGACAAAGTGAGCAAAAACCCTGCTGTAACTAAATAAGTAAAAGCAAAAGTGCATCTAAATAATACAGAGTTTTTAGTAATACTGTTTTTGATCAAAAGTAGCATGAAAGCCATCCCACCACGACAAGGTAACTCTGTTCGGGATAGTCCTACACTGTCTAATATTAAAAACCTTGCTTTGTGTCAAAGTTGACCTCAATGTGTGAACAAGGGCAGACAAAAGGACTGGGTCCCAAACAGTAGACACCAGTCTGGGGAAGCCTTATATACAATTTCCAGCTCAGGAGAGGGAGGCCACACGCCAGCTTGCACAGAATGCAAAAAATACAAAGAAAAAACACAAAAATTGAGCTTGGTTTGAGATGATACACATGCAGCGTATAAATGCATGTTGACATTGGCCATAAAACATAAAACCCGCAAAAGACAAAGTGAGCAAAAACCCTGCTGTAACTAAATAAGTAAAAGCAAAAGTGCATCTAAATAATACAGAGTTTTTAGTAATACTGTTTTTGATCAAAAGTAGCATGAAAGCCATCCCACCACGACAAGGTAACTCTGTTCGGGATAGTCCTACACTGTCTAATATTAAAAACCTTGCTTTGTGTCAAAGTTGACCTCAATGTGTGAACAAGGGCAGAGAAAAGGACTGGGTCCCAAACAGTAGACACCAGTCTGGGGAAGCCTTATATACAATTTCCAGCTCAGGAGAGGGAGGCCACACCCCAGCTTGCACAGAATGCAAAAAATACAAAGAAAAAACACAAAAATTGAGCTTGGTTTGAGATGATACACATGTAGCGTATAAATGCATGTTGACATTGGCCATAAAACATAAAACCCGCAAAAGACAAAGTGAGCAAAAACCCTGCTGTAACTAAATAAGTAAAAGCAAAAGTGCATCTAAATAATACAGAGTTTTTAGTAGTACTGTTTTTGGTCAAAAGTAGCATGAAAGCCATCCCACCACGACAAGGTAACTCTGTTCGGGATAGTCCTACACTGTCTAATATTAAAAACCTTGCTTTGTGTCAAAGTTGACCTCAATGTGTGAACAAGGGCAGACAAAAGGACTGGGTCCCAAACAGTAGACACCAGTCTGGGGAAGCCTTATATACAATTTCCAGCTCAGGAGAGGGAGGCCACACCCCAGCTTGCACAGAATGCAAAAAATACAAAGAAAAAACACAAAAATTGAGCTTGGTTTGAGATGATACACATGCAGCGTATAAATGCATGTTGACATTGGCCATCAAACATAAAACCCGCAAAAGACAAAGTGAGCAAAAACCCTGCTGTAACTAAATAAGTAAAAGCAAAAGTGCATCTATATAATACAGAGTTTTTAGTAATACTGTTTTTGATCAAAAGTAGCATTAAAGCCATCCCACCATGACAAGGTAACTCTGTTCGGGATAGTCCTACACTGTCTAATATTAAAAACCTTGCTTTGTGTCAAAGTTGACCTCAATGTGTGAACAAGGGCAGACAAAAGGACTGGGTCCCAAACAGTAGACACCAGTCTGGGGAAGCCTTATATACAATTTCCAGCTCAGGAGAGGGAGGCCACACCCCAGCTTGCACAGAATGCAAAAAATACAAAGAAAAAACACAAAAATTGAGCTTGGTTTTTAATATTAGACAGTGTAGGACTATCCCGAACAGAGTTACCTTGTCGTGGTGGGATGGCTTTCATGCTACTTTTGATCAAAAACAGTATTACTAAAAACTCTGTATTATTTAGATGCACTTTTGCTTTTACTTATTTAGTTACAGCAGGGTTTTTGCTCACTTTGTCTTTTGCGGGTTTTATGTTTTATGGCCAATGTCAACATGCATTTATACGCTGCATGTGTATCATCTCAAACCAAGCTCAATTTTTGTGTTTTTTCTTTGTATTTTTTGCATTCTGTGCAAGCTGGGGTGTGGCCTCCCTCTCCTGAGCTGGAAATTGTATATAAGGCTTCCCCAGACTGGTGTCTACTGTTTGGGACCCAGTCCTTTTTTCTGCCCTTGTTCACACATTGAGGTCAACTTTGACACAAAGCAAGGTTTTTAACCCTCCATCAGGCGCAATAGATCTGACAGGCACACAGTAATTAGTTTCACTTCTCTCTCCTTGCCCACTTATCAGAAAACCCCACCCCTCCTAGTTATCTCCTGACTCTACAGGCTCTGTGAAACCTGATATCACAGTGACTCAGCAGACCTTCTAGTGAGCAGATATCAACACTTTGGCTTCTTAGGCACATTGCGCCTGATTTCAACACAAATTGAAAGGTTAGTATTTTCTTTTTTTATTCATCACGATTGTGTATTTAGCTTGTTTTATGAAGGATTAATGCTAAGTTAGTGTACTGATAAGAACTGAATGAGTTAAATGAATTCTGCTGAACTTTATCTTTTCTTCGAGGAGATGTCTCAGACATCTCCCTTGTGAACCAAGGTCAAATATTTCCTGCTTACATGGCAAAGCTGTTGTAGAAGTAACTATTTTTCTTTTCTTTATTGCGCATGTCTGTAAATGTCTAAATTCTTTGCTATAAAAGATGGAAGCCTAACTGATAAGGAGAGGCGCGCAGCAGGCATCCCGAGTTGTATTATACAGCTTGTGTCTGTGTTATTCTTCTCGACGGAGCAATTAATTAGAGACATATGGTGCCTTACACCCAAGAACATCGGTCCATCAGATGAAAGAGATATCTGAGGGATCCCGACAGTTTCCTGGCGCCCGAAACAGGGACCTGATATAGGCACCTCTCCAAGACTACCCGATCTACAGACCACTCCAGTTACTGATGAAATTGTCAACAGCAGACCTAAACACCTGGCCAGGTAAGAGATCAATTTTTCTCTTCTCTGCTCTTCATAATGTATCATTATAACTAAGGTCCGTATAAAGGGGAATCTAGTAGAGGAGGGGGCCGTAAGATCAGGTCCATATAAGAACTCTGAGGAAATCGGGTGTGACACGCATATGTAATTTCTGCTCGAATGAGAGGTTACTGTAGGTTCTGTCTGTGCACAGCTATTTTTAGAAAAAGAGCTGATGCAAATCGAAATGGGAGAGGTCTGACATTACGGAATATAAGGCTGGGTGAACAGTTCATGCTGCAAAGCCCCGATGGACAAGTTCTCCACAATAGAAGATTCCGTGTTAGGAATCATGGAGGTTGTTGAATGGCTACTTTGATTTGAAAGGTTGTGGAAAGTAGAAAAATAAGCTGCACAGTAGGTATTCGTTCAAAGAGTGGTGATATTGCCTAACTGGGTTATGTGACAGCGTCCTTTCGGGGAGGTCACCGCCTAAGCTTAAATCAACACCCTTTACGAATAAACCTTGTGACAGATAAGAGTGTGATCGAATGAGCACAGGACCGCAAAATGAGCCTGTGACAAGATATGACTGAAGAACCCCGATAGATGGATACTTTGTTTACAATCCTGTGTGTTGTGGGAGTGTTTCTGTTCGGATGTTACATAGCATATAAGTACACGAAACACGTAGTACAACGAGGAACAGACACCCCATTTAGCCTGTTAGCACCTTAGGAAGAAGGTAACGAGGTATAGTAGAGCCTAGTCTTGAGCTTACCCAATACACCACCTAAGGAAGGGAGGATTAACAGGAAGGAACAAGAGAAACAGGATAAAGAAATGGGGAACAGTCAGGGAAAGACACCTGAGGAGGGAAATTGGTTATGTGATATAATTGAAGATAGATATGGAAAAAGTGCAGCAAGAGACCTAGAAAAGGTATTAAAAAAATTCAAGGTAGAAGGGAAAGAGGCTTTGAATGAGGATAAATGGAAAGAAATAAAAGACACGAAGTCAGGAAAAATTGCAGATGCGGGATGGGGAGAACAGGTTGAAGCATGTTTAAAATGTTCACAAGTTGCTCAGAGGGAAAAGTGGGCATATAACGAGAAGACAGGGAAATGGATACGTCCAAAGAAGGTCAGAATGACAGATGACCCAGTGGAGAAAATGCATGAGCCTCCACCCTATCCAACCCCTTTGTCAGTGCCACCACCAGTACCTATGGCTCCTGCCACAACTCCCAGTTCACCTCCACCACCGGCTAAGCTGTACCCAGAGACGCAAATAGCTGTTAAGCCACCTAGTGGCAGTGATGAACCTGGATGGGTCTGCAGTAATTGTGGTCAACAAAACCCCAATTGGAGGGAGAATTGTCTTGCCTGTGGTGCACCCCGATACCATGCGCCCAACCTATTAGCCCCTGTCAGATCACAAAGCAGACCCTTCAGGGAGATTACAGCACAGGGGGATTACGTCACTAGACATATAATTACTAATCATTACCAGCCTTGGACTGCAACTGAATGTATGGCTTTGTTGTCTAACGCCCCTGACCCGATTATCAATCCAGCCCGATTTGCTGCTTACTTAAGACAGGTGTTGATGGTACACAGAGGTACCTGGAATGACGGGGAAGATATGCTCAGATTAAAACTACCTCTGCCACTCCAACACGAGCTCTGGCAGGCTTTGACAATTAGAAAGCCAGCGGAGGATGCAGCAGACAACCCTCGCACACAGGCATCAGCAGGAATATTCCTAGAAGTCCTTGACACGTTCATGGGAGACAAACAGAGACAGCGAGGTTCACAGACAGCTGTTTCACAACAACCTGGACAAACAGTAGCTGATTTTTACCAGACATTAGAGATGGGATTTAGCGATGAGGGACTAGACCTTACCAACCCGGGGGTACAGAGACTGCTTGCTAAGTCCTTCATAGATGGGTTAACGCCAGAAATGACATTGAAGTTGAAAAATTGTACTCCCGATTGGAGGTCAGCAGACAATGCCCATGGTCTAAAGCAGAGAGCCATGGGAATTGAGATGGACTTAAGGGAAAACAAAAGAGAAAAAGGGAAAGTGTTTCTTACATTAGATTTGGAAGACCCGGTAGGGAGACCAAGGAGAAAGACTTTTACTTGCCATTACTGTAAGAAACCTGGTCACTTTCAAAGAGATTGCCGAAAGAGAAAAGCAGATAGGGAACATCAATCTAGAAAGGAGGACACAACCGACTGACTAAATGCCACTAGAATGACACTCGATTCTAGGGAGCCAGTAATTAAAATTCAGGTGAATGGTAAAAAGGTACCCTTTCTATTAGATACTGGAGCAACCTCTTCGGTGGTTAATGACAAAGTAATAACTCCAGACCTCCTTTCAGAGTATTCGACTTTTGTCTCAGGATTCAGTGGACAATCTAGCCTAATTCCTTTTAGCAAACCTTTACCAGTTAAGATAGGACCTAAAATGTTCCTGAATAAATTTTTGTTTGTCAAAAGAGCACCAATTTGCCTATTGGGAGTAGATGTACTAAAGAAACTGCAGGCAGATATCAAATTTGCTGAAGATGGTACAGTACATCTTACTATCCCAGATGAGGATGAGGATGCTCTTGAGGCTTGCATGATAATTCAAGCTCTCGAGTCACAAAATCCTGATGACACCACATCACAACCATGGGACCCAGCCCTAGACAAATTACCTGATACCTTATGGGCAAAAGGGAATGCGGATATTGGCTTACTTCCCGTATCCCCAGTTGTGGTGGAGGTGCCAGCAGACACAAGATTGCCACAGCTGCGGCAGTACCCTATCAGTGCCCAACAAGAGGCTGCTATTGAGGCACAAGTCACTGATCTTGTAAACAATGGAGCATTGGTGTCAATTAAATCACAAGCTAATACGCCATTGTTTCCTGTCAAAAAGAAAGGAGGACCAGGTGATGCCCCGAAATATCGCATGGTACATGATCTGAGAGAGATAAATAAGGTCCTTGTTCCTTTGACACCAGTAGTACCTAACCCACACACGCTATTGGCAAAAATCCCTAGTCAATCGAAATGATTTTCAGTGATTGATTTGTCAAACGCATTTTTCTCAGTGCCCCTCCACAAAAGCTGTTGGCATCTGTTCGCTTTTACATTTAAGGGCAAACAATATGCCTGGACCAGACTGCCACAGGGCATGCAGCATTCACCCACATTGTACACGCAAGCATTGCAGTCTGTGTTGGCCGGCTGGCCACACCCACCTGATATTGTGCTCTTACAATATGTGGATGACCTGTTGCTTTGTGCACCTGATGAGGCTAACTGTAGAATCTATACACTTTCACTACTGATGTTTTTATCAGACAATGGATGTAAGGTCAACAGAGAAAAATTACAGTTTTGCCAACCAAAAGTCGTATTCTTAGGACATTGTCTATCACATGGTACCCGACACTTAACCAATGACAGAATCACAATTGTACAACAAATGAAGGAACCGACAACCCATAAGCAGTTGAGAGCATTTTTGGGTTTAGTTTCGTCTTGCCGCCAATGGGTCATACATGCTAGTGAACACATGCAGCCACTGTATGATTGCATCAACACAATACCTTTCCAACTGACTGACATTGCACGAGACTCATTTCAGTATCTGAAGAAGGCCATAATAATAATAATAATAATAATCTTTATTTATATAGCGCCAACATATTCCGCAGCGCTTTACAGTTGAACAGTTTCAAACACAACAGTCATAAGTAACAACGTTAACAATACAATAATTAAAGCGAAATAAGACGACCCTGCTCGTGGAGCTTACAATCTACAATGAGGTGGGGGGGATACAAAGCACAGGTTTGTATTTACAATGATGTATTTACAATGACGGTCCAGCCATCTTCAGGGGGTGGGGGTTAGATGGAGATAGTGAATGGGCTACACACACACAAACATGACTTTGATTACTGAATGTGATAGGCCGCTCTGAACAAATGTGTTTTGAGCGAGCGCCTAAAACTATGCAAATTGTGGATGGTCCTAATATTTTGGGGTAGAGCATTCCAGAGGATTGGCGCAGCACGGGAGAAGTCTTGGAGTCGGGAGTGGGAGGTACGGATTAGGGCAGAGGTTAGTCGAAAGTCATTTGCAGAGCGCAGCGGTCGGTTAGGCCGATAGACAGAAATGAGGGAGGATAGTGTCAGCCCCAGCATTAGGTATACCTAACTATGATATACCCTTTCAACTGATGGCCGCTGAAATTAGAGGGCATGCTACTGGCATTTTGACACAGAAACATGACAAAAAGAATAGACCCCTTGCATACTATTCTGCCAAATTAGACTCTGTGGCACAGGGAACACCATCCTGTGTTAGAGCAGTCTCTGCAATCGCATTGCTACTTGACAAAGTTTCTGATATTGTACTGGATAACCCACAAACTGTCTGTACCACACATGATATATACGGTATCCTGAATCAGGTTTCTTCTAAACATATTTCTATGGCAAGACAACTCAGATTGCAATGTGCCTTGCTTATGCCTCCTAATGTTACGTTTACCAAAACTCAGAATCTGAATCTGGCTACATTGTTGCCAATTGCAGATTCTGAAGGGGGGATATAGATGAGAACACATTATCGCTTTCTTTTGAGTCCCCACACGAGGTTGAACATGATTGCATAGAACTGATGCAGCAAGAAGTTGTTGGCTTGCCCAATGTCACAGACACACCATTGTCAAATCCAGACTTTGTACTTTTTGTGGATGGCAGCAGATATGCCGATGAAAGTGGAAAATTCCACACAGGATATGCTGTAGTGTCACCACATGAGACTATTGTAGCAAAGGCATTTCCACCCCACATGTCCGCACAAGAGGCTGAGCTGACAGCTCTGAATGAGGCATTAAAACTTTCCAAAGGAAAAACAGCAAATATCTACACTGACTCAAGATATGCCTTTGGGATAGTACATGATTTTGGGGTTTTGTGGCGCACAAGGGGTTTCATGACAGCAGCAGGAACACCCATAAAACATGCCACACTGATCAGAGACATCCTCGAGAATGTGGCCCAGACACAGGGGGTGGCCGTTATGAGGGTGCCAGCACACACCAGAAAAGACAACATGGAAGCAAAAGGCAACGAAAAAGCAGACCAGGCGGTGAAGCAAGCTGCCTTGGGGACTCCAGAAAAAGTAAACATAGTGCACAAGGATGCATCAGAATTGTTTACAGACTTACAAAAGTTCCATGAAGACTCCGCTCAGACGGACAAGGAAACTTGGGAAAAGATGGGAGCTGAGAAGACGAACGGAATATGGAAGAAAGATCAGAAGTACTGCTTGCCTAGGGTTTTGTACCCAAGGATGGCAGAAGCAGTTCACCTTCCAACTCACATGTCCGCCAATGGAATGACGCGCCTAGTCACGAAGGTTTGGATTGCTCCTGGGTTTGGGAAGGTGGCGCAGCTACACTGTACCTCCTGTCCCATATGCCTAGCACACAACCCCGGACAGGTAGTGAAAACTCCACGGAAACACAGTCCTAGGCCGTTATATCCCTTCCAGAGACTACAGATCGACTACATTCAACCCCCCAGAAGTGGACCATATGAATATGTTCTGGTGTGTGTTGACATGTTCTCTGGATGGCCAGAAGCCTACCCGGTGAAAACGGCTACAGCTCGAGCCACTGCAAAGAAACTAGTGATGGAACTAGTACCACGATTCGGTGTCCCTGAAACAATTGAATCAGACAGAGGTACACACTTTACTGCTGAGGTAATGCAAAATGTAATGCAAATGATAGGTGTAGAACAAGCATTTCATACACCCTACCACCCACAGAGTTCAGGGAAGGTAGAAAGAATGAACGGGACACTAAAATTAAAAATACAGAAAACCATGGAGCAGACCCATAGACCATGGCCAGAGTGTCTCCCATTAGCATTATTCTCAGTAAGGTACACACCCACGGGGAAAACTAAACTGTCACCCTTCGAGATATTGTTTGGAAGACCACCAAACACAGGGTTGTACTACCCACAGGTCTTAACACTTAATGTGGATAATTTGACAAGTTATGTAATCAAGTTGCAAAAGCATTTAACTCAAATGCATTCTCTAGTTTTCTCTTCCATTCCAGATCCAGATAGTGTGGAAGGAACTCACTGTCTACAACCTGGTGATTACGTATATGTCAAGAAACACTCCAGAAAGACCCTTGAACCCCGATACCAAGGACCTTACCAAGTACTCCTAACGACGCCTACTTCTGTTAAGTTGGAAGGACGACCAACCTGGATCCACGCATCGCATTGCAAACTAGCCACAGGAATTAACAAAGCATAAGAGTGCATAATGTTTTGGTTTGGTTTTGTTGCATTATCTGTAATAATGGTAGCTGCGTGGGACAGTCTAAATTCTCCAATGTCCTTGAATAATAAGTTTATACAACATCATAAAAAATTACTGAATGATTGGTCAAATGACACTCAGTCTCCAGCAGATTGCTGGATCTGCACACATTCACCAGTATCAGCCACTAGTATTCCGTTCCTTGTTATTCCTGTGCCACCCGAGGAATTATTTGCCTGGACCAGTTGTTCTGATACACTTGCTAATAATGCCACAAATAATGTGAAGTTATGGAACACAACTGTTGGAATACCTATTGTGGGATGGGTAGGATACCCTTGGTGGCAGGGTAACCTTTCAGGAAGTAATACACACCTTCAATATCTGGCATATAAAGGGGGGGCTTGGGTACCCAGGAAAAGGACTCGGTTAACCTACTTGGGGCAAGTTCCAACGTATGGTTTACAAGTTAGCTTTGATGTAACTTCTCATTCTACTGATGCCTTCAAACCAATGTTGCTAGAAAGAAAGTTACATAATATGTCATGGGAGTACTCCAATTTATTTCCCCAGGGCACTAACGAAACTTGTATTAATATTCCTGGTAATATGCCTTGTAACGAGTCCTCGGAATATAAGAAGGGAACCTCCCCTTGTGGAAACCCTGATGCAGGTTATTGTAGTCCTTTAGGACAATTTTCACCTTGGTGCATGCTCCAGAATGCATCTGCGTTCATAGATTTAGTTCATAGACTGGTACTACAACATTCAGCCCTATGGGACCTACCTAGTGACATGTACTGGGTATGTGGAGACAATGCATATAAATGGCTGCCAGTAGGGGTAAGAGGTGCTTGTACTCTGGGTCGTTTGACTCCAGCTACCTTTGTTATTCCGAATGACCAGTTGAATACTCAGAGCATACCTAAACACACGTTGTACAAAAGAGCTGCTGACAATACACCTCGCCTCTCTGGGAGACCACATATAGTGCAGATGAGTGTGGCTAATAAAATTGTCAGCTCTATTTTTATTTATCCTATGATTACTCAAATGTGGGATAAATTAGTCAGGGCTACAGATTACTTAGATGACCAAATATGGGATATATTGGATATATTGAACACCACTGTTGCTGTCCAAAATCAGCTTATCATAGTCACCAATCAGCATACCATAGTACTAGATTATTTAACTGCAGCGCAAGGAGGTATGTGTCAAGTCATCGGACCCGCTTGCTGTCATTATATAGATCCCAACAGTAGTTTAAAGTTAAGATCAAAAATAGAGGATGTTCAAAGACTTAGAGATCAGTACGATAAAGACAATAATCGTACTAAGGACAGTTGGTGGTCAACACCTTCTCTTTTCTTAATCCAGCTAATTGGTTTAAGGGTATTGGAGGCTGGATAGCTGGGATTATACTAAGTTTATTACGTATTGCCATTTGTCTCCTTATAATATATGTGTTACTGAAACTTGTTTTTTGGTGTATCTCTATATGCAAGAAAAGATGCAGAAATAGATAAGGAAGTTTGACTGTAAACAACAAGAATTGAACTATTATTCCTTTAAATCCTAGGTTGACATCTCATTTCTGGCATGAAGGAGCGTACTCTTGCAATGATGGACGTGGCTTCAGTATCTGGGGGATGGAGAAGGTAGAAGACCTGTCTCCCTTGGGCAACCCGTCAGCCTGGGATAGTACCTGGTGAACGAGCCACTATCCGCTGTTGTTGCAGGATCCAGTGTTCCAGATTGTGGAAAATGAAGATGTCAAAGGGGGGAATGATAAGAACTGAATGAGTTAACTGAATTCTGCTGAACTTTATCTTTTCTTCGAGATGTCTCAGACATCTCCCTTGTGAACCAAGGTCAAATATTTCCTGCTTACATGGCAAAGCTGTTGTAGAAGTAACTATTTTTCTTTTCTTTATTGCGCATGTCTGTAAATGTCTAAATTCTTTGCTATAAAAGATGGAAGCCTAACTGATAAGGAGAGGCGCGCAGCAGGCATCCCGAGTTGTATTATACAGCTTGTGTCTGTGTTATTCTTCTCGACAGAGCAATCAATTAGAGACATATGGTGCCTTACACCCAAGAACATCGGTCCTTCAGATGAAAGAGATATCTGAGGGATCCCGACAGTTTATAAGTACTGTTTTCTTAGACAAAAGGAGGGTGGCTTCTAAGGCACATTGCGCCCTAACACATACTCTTTCTCTCTTGCTTCAGATTTTCTGCTGCAATGGCCAGAAAACAGTATGATTCATCTAAACCCCTTCATTTAGAAGAAATGAAGATTTTTTTTGTTAGAAGATGATGAGGAAGAACCAGCAGTAACTGAGGATTTAGAGGAATCTAGTGACATTTCATCTGAAGATGAGGTAGCAGAATGTAACACTGATTCTGGAACAGAGCAGGATGGTGATGACACTGACACAGAGGAAACAGACACAGATCTAGCTTATTATTTGGGCAAAGATAAAAATACAAAGGACGTCCCAAGGACGTTCCAGAACAAACACCGACTCTACCACCTTCTAAAAGACGCAGTTGTACTACCTGCTCATTTGTATCTGGTTTCAGAAGGCTTTCTAAATATGACTGCAAAATATGTAAAGAATCAATCTGCCTTTCCCATGCAACTTTCGTCTGCCAGCCTTGCTTTTCTAAGTGTACCTGTGCTGCTTCTGCTGCAATTGAAACCACTGAAGATGAGTAGAAAATAATTAAGTAACATCTAAGTGCAATATCCTTTAAGTTTTTTTCCATAATTTTATATTTAAGCAATAGTTAAGTAAAGATAACTGGAGCCTATTTGGCGGTACTACCGAAAAGTGGTACTTTTAGTTTTAATAAGTTTATGGTTAATAAATGTTTTTTTTTGCATCTGATTTGGTGTAATCTCTTTTAATACATTCCTATGAAGGTCACTGACTACTTCTATAGTCCTGAAATTGAAATATGTAGCTACTATAGGTGGTTTTCTGACCTGTGCTTGTCAGGCACATTGCGCATGAACTGAGGAGAATCTATATTGCACCTGACGGAGGGTTAATATTAGACAGTGTAGGACTATCCCGAACAGAGTTACCTTGTCGTGGTGGGATGGCTTTCATGCTACTTTTGATCAAAAACAGTATTACTAAAAACTCTGTATTATTTAGATGCACTTTTGCTTTTACTTATTTAGTTACAGCAGGGTTTTTGCTCACTTTGTCTTTTGCGGGTTTTATGTTTTAAGGCCAATGTCAACATGCATTTATACGCTGCAAGTGTATCATCTCAAACCAAGCTCAATTTTTGTGTTTTTTCTTTGTATTTTTTGCATTCTGTGCAAGCTGGGGTGTGGCCTCCCTCTCCTGAGCTGGAAATTGCATATAAGGCTTCCCCAGACTGGTGTCTACTGTTTGGGACCCAGTCCTTTTGTCTGCCCTTGTTCACACATTGAGGTCAACTTTGACACAAAGCAAGGTTTTTAATATTAGACAGTGTAGGACTATCCCGAACAGAGTTACCTTGTCGTGGTGGGATGGCTTTCATGCTACTTTTGATCAAAAACAGTATTACTAAAAACTCTGTATTATTTAGATGCACTTTTGCTTTTACTTATTTAGTTACAGCAGGGTTTTTGCTCACTTTGTCTTTTGCAGGTTTTATGTTTTATGGCCAATGTCAACATGCATTTATACGCTGCATGTGTATCATCTCAAACCAAGCTCAATTTTTGTGTTTTTTCTTTGTATTTTTTGCATTCTGTGCAAGCTGGGGTGTGGCCTCCCTCTCCTGAGCTGGAAATTGTATATAAGGCTTCCCCAGACTGGTGTCTACTGTTTGGGACCCAGTCCTTTTGTCTGCCCTTGTTCACACATTGAGGTCAACTTTGACACAAAGCAAGGTTTTTAATATTGGACAGTGTAGGACTATCCCGAACAGAGTTACCTTGTCGTGGTGGGATGGCTTTCATGCTACTTTTGATCAAAAACAGTATTACTAAAAACTCTGTATTATTTAGATGCACTTTTGCTTTTACTTATTTAGTTACAGCAGGGTTTTTGCTCACTTTGTCTTTTGCGGGTTTTATGTTTTATGGCCAATGTCAACATGCATTTATACGCTGCATGTGTATCATCTCAAACCAAGCTCAATTTTTGTGTTTTTTCTTTGTATTTTTTGCATTCTGTGCAAGCTGGGGTGTGGCCTCCCTCTCCTGAGCTGGAAATTGTATATAAGGCTTCCCCAGACTGGTGTCTACTGTTTGGGACCCAGTCCTTTTGTCTGCCCTTGTTCACACATTGAGGTCAACTTTGACACAAAGCAAGGTTTTTAATATTAGACAGTGTAGGACTATCCCGAACAGAGTTACCTTGTCGTGGTGGGATGGCTTTCATGCTACTTTTGATCAAAAACAGTATTACTAAAAACTCTGTATTATTTAGATGCACTTTTGCTTTTACTTATTTAGTTACAGCAGGGTTTTTGCTCACTTTGTCTTTTGCGGGTTTTATGTTTTATGGCCAATGTCAACATGCATTTATACGCTGCATGTGTATCATCTCAAACCAAGCTCAATTTTTGTGTTTTTTCTTTGTATTTTTTGCATTCTGTGCAAGCTGGGGTGTGGCCTCCCTCTCCTGAGCTGGAAATTGTATATAAGGCTTCCCCAGACTGGTGTCTACTGTTTGGGACCCAGTCCTTTTGTCTGCCCTTGTTCACACATTGAGGTCAACTTTGACACAAAGCAAGGTTTTTAATATTAGACAGTGTAGGACTATCCCGAACAGAGTTACCTTGTCGTGGTGGGATGGCTTTCATGCTACTTTTGATCAAAAACAGTATTACTAAAAACTCTGTATTATTTAGATGCACTTTTGCTTTTACTTATTTAGTTACAGCAGGGTTTTTGCTCACTTTGTCTTTTGTGGGTTTTATGCTTAGAGAGGGTGGAGTAGGATGAACATGACAAGCTGCTGGATTGTGAGTGAGGTGCAAGTGGAGATGTTATGATGGATTAAGAAAGATGTTTTGTATTCAGTGAAACAAAAACAGCAGCTATCATCACTTCAGAAACAGCTGACAGGCTCTCACTCACCCTGACGGTAGAGGGTAAACAAGTAAAATTTCTGCAGCCGGAGTTTTCTGTGTGAGGCACGGTGATGGAGGAGGAAGAAGCAGCATATGTGGTTGATGGGACGGCCAGTGGTGGAGCAAGGCCCGCTAGTCTGCATTTAAGTCCATTGAGTTTCCCAGACTAAGGAGTGTTGATCACGCATGTGCCGGTTCATGCATACAGTAGTCAAATTATTGCAATTTTTGCCTCTATTGAGTTTTTTTTGCAAATTTGGCAGATAATGTGTTGGTTCATCCTTTGCAGTCTCAAAAAAGGCCCAAGCTAGGCAACTTGCCATCCCTGTGAACTACATACTCGCGAACAGTGCTGACCAAAGCCACAGTTGTGACTAAGGATGCAGTGCTTGGAGTGGTTGCATCACTCCATGTCTTCCTTCTCCTCCACCTCCTCTGCTGAGCTACTCAGCTCCATTCCTCTGTGTCTCTGGGTTCACACCAAGTAGGATCTACATCATCATCATCCTTTCTGTTCTCCCACTCATTGCACTGGGAGTCACTCTAATTCTCTGCCCTGACACCACAGTACAGTCCACATGCGTCTCTGGTATTTGAGTCTTATCAGGATCACCTCCAATCCTTGTGGTTAACATCTGGTGATCTAGTTCTATATTCTGCTCTGATCCTACTTCATCCAGCTGTGGGGAGGAGGACTCCCATTCAGTGACCGGGCAGGTACCCAGGGGACCGCCATCAGGGTTCCTGAGGGAACGATACTGGGAGAACAGTAAAGGGAGAGACTTGACTGAAGTTGTCAGGGATACAGGGGGCGGGGCAAGGGTAAAAGTCGCAGGGGGTGCGTTGAAGTGGCAGTTGGCAGAGAGCCTGACAGGAGACAGGAAGGTGAGTGACATAGAGGGAGCTGAGGTAACGGGCGGTGTGTCTGTGAGGAAAAAGCTACGCGCTCACCGACAATTTAGACGTGAGAGACTGTCACCGGAGGCCGCTCCCCGCACACGGTCACACACAACCACACCAGCTGTTTTCTGCCCTGCTGTGACGGGTCCGCGACCTCAAGCGGCCGCTGCATCTGGACTTCAAACCGCTACAGCGGTAATGACACTGCCACCCCTGTCTACACCCACAGCTGCGGCTCTGTCATCATCGGCCTCAGGGGACGTCTCCTCGTCATAGACGGCCATAGAGGCTCCCGTCCCATTTACTGAGGGACTCTGAGCAGGGGCCCGCCAACTGTCAGTATTACAAACTGCGCCATATTTACGCTGTGAGTCGGGAGCCGGAGGAGATTTCCAGAAAGCCTTACCCCGTTTCTTCAGGGCCTCTTGCGCCCCACCAGCATCGCTTCTTCAGGGCCTGTTGCGCCCCACCAGCATCATTTCTTCAGGGCCTGTTACGACCCAACAGCACCGTTTCTTCAGGGCCTGTTACGCCCCAACAGCACCGTTTCTTCAGGGCCTGTTGCGCCCCAACAGCACCGTTTCTTCAGGGCTTGTTACGCCCCAACAGCATCGTTTCTTCAGGGCCTGTTGTGCCCCACCGGCATCGTTTCTTCAGGGCCTGTTGCGCCCCATCGGCACCACTTCTTCAGGGCCTATTGCGCCCCACCGGCACTGTTCTTCAAGGCCTGTTGCGCCCCAACATCACCGTTTCTTCAGGGCCTGTCGAGCCCAAATCTTCCCAGAATATCGAGGTGTCAAGTCGCTTCAGCGACCCCTAAGCAGCCACTTCTGCGATCCCGAGTGACGCAAGGAAAGATAAGTGTACCATAGAAAATTATTGTTTGTTTTGTTGAGCCCCTGTGAGGGCAGATTGTTTGTTATCCTTTTTTGTCTGTTCAGCATAGCCCTAGTGGCTCCAATTTATAAAAGTTATTATACAAGTCATACCCTGTCTCGTGTCTCGGCATTGCATCCTGAGAATCTGCTAGACCCTACACAGCCATAGATCCAACATGAAAAAATTTTGGGCATCAGCGCAGATGCTTTCCTCTTATGGATTCTGTGAATCTTTGGAGCAGACCTCTGATTCCCATTGAAAAGAATGTGTGAACAGCTCTGCAGAATGGCCCATCTGTGGTTCCCCACCGTCATTTGGAAATTTGTGATGCGGGGGAAACAAGGGTGATTGGGGTGCCACATCTGAGGATTGTACTGTGTGTGATGTTAAGGTGGAGGAATTGGTGGAGAGGCCTATTGATGCAGCACTTGCCATCCACTGGAGCACGTGATCTTTCTAAGCCTCATCTACAAGGCGTACCACTGTGTGGCTGCAAAAGAAAGGGAGTTGCACTAACAGATGTTGCAGGTGGTCTTTGGATTGGACGAGACGGTGTGTGTTCAGTTGAGCTTTCATTAATATTAACACCTAACCCACGTACACGTCGAACACCAAGCATATTCCCCCTTCCACCACGACCTCTCTTTTTTTCACTTATGTTGTATGTACTCTTCTCCTCTTTTAAACCGCTGTTTTACAACCTTAAGCTCATAGTTGTCAGTCACCTGTCACTAAATGAACAATCACTATTTATTTTCTTAGATAGTGTTCTTGAACAACACTCTTAAGGCCCCATCTCACATAACGAGATCGTTAGGGAGATCGCTGAAACGTCACAGGTTTTGTGACGCAACAGCGACCTCGCCAGCGATCTTGCTACGTGTGACACATAGCAGTGACCGCCCCCCCCCGCTGGATATCACTGATCGTGCTCGAATGTCCTAGGCCATGTTTTGATCACTGGCATCCCGCTGGCCAGCATGCATCGCTGTGTTTGACGTTGACGAGCGACCTTGTTGGCGACGCAGAACTCAGGGACGCAGGCGTGAGTCATCAGAATAGCTGCTGTATGACAAGGTCCCAACGACCGCCGAGGTCGTTATACGGAAAGCCGTATCGTTGCTGCGTCGCTGAATAGATCTGCCTGTTTGACAGCTTACTAGCGACCATGTAGCAAGCTATCAGCGATCCTTACAAGGTCGTATCGTTGTCGGGATCACTGGAGCGTCGCTATGTGTAACGGGACCATTAGACCTAACAATTTTGATGAGCAAATGAGGCCTCCTGATTCCTCACTGCAACAAAGTTTTATCCAAATCAATTTGGATAAGCAAATAGGGCCTCCTGGCTGAACCCCGGTATTAGGACTAATGATTTTTAAGAACACATGGGCCTCTTGATTTCTCACTGAAACACAGTTTTTCATAAATGATTTGAATAAGCAAATAGGGCTTCCGGGCTGAATACCAATATAAGGACTAACATTTTTTAAGAGGAAATGGGGCCTCTTGTTTCCTCACTGCAAAACAATTTTTGCCCAAATGAATTTGAATGGGCAAAATGGGGCCTTCTGACTGCAACACAATTTTAGCACAATCTAGTTAGATACTGGAATATCAATTTCACACAGTACAGAATTCTATCTAGCTAACTGACAAGTTCACTTTCAGCAGCAGCAGGAGTAGCCTCTCTGCGATGTTACACTGAGAAAATGGCACCAACAAAACAAGATGTCCTCTTTTTATATAGACAGGGACATGTGACTTAAGCAGCCAATCACATCCTCATGTGATGACGTCCTGGATGGTTTATGTGCCCTGATTGGCTGCCACAATGTACACGCATTAAGTTATTACAGAACAAAAGAAAAAAATCACACTCCGCCGCTCCTGTGACCTAGACACACACCCTTCATGACCCCTGCTCATCATACAGCACCACTATCCTAGACAAAGTCAAATAAAAGCATTAGTGAAAACATGATAATTTATTGATCTGTGACCAAATTTTGCTGACTTTGAGGAAAAATGCTCAAGAAACCAAACACAAATCCGAATGTTCTGCTTCCGTGCCGAATTTGAGATTGGTGAACATTTTCTGAACAAGTTTGCTCATCTCTACACACAACAACATATTATGTTTTTCATGAGCAAGCGTTGGCCACAGCTTAAATTAACATTATTTATGCAAAAATTTAATTTTTTATGATGAGCCCAAACTTTGATGTTGTAAGATCTCAATTTGCAGAGCGAGACCCCAAAATTTTCTCTGTCCCCATCACTGGCCTTTAAATATTACAGTGCAGCCACAATAGGTAACTGCAGTTACTAATTGGTAACTACTGTGTACATAATGTGCACCTCTCTTTTAGGTAAATATGTAAGATCTCTCAATAAAGGTAGAGAAACACTAGAGCATGGACCGTGAAGGACGGATTTCCCATTGTTTTCCTGACCCAAACTTAACTGCATCATGTGCATTTTTGAGGCTGCTGAATTTGGGTCAGGAGACTCACGGCTGCTCCATTTATCGTGATCCATGCCTGGACCATGATACACAGATAAATGAATTTGGCCTAATACTTACAAAATTGGTGATTTGCCATTTAGGGGGGCATAGAGAATTGTAGGATCCATCTCTGTATGCTGGGATCTCACAACCTGGAAACTTGGACCCAAGTTTTGCTAGAAAGTCCAGTCCTTTAGATGCTATTAGGGCCACTTCTGGCCATTTTTTTCTGATTAATGCTGTTTAGCACCTGTCTGCGGCAGACCACTGTATTCTTAACGGTCACAAGGAACCTAATGCTCCCCTAAATGTCTAGTCTTTACCTTTGTTTTGTTTTTTTTTTTTAAACTTTTTTAAAAAACTGAATAAGATAGCAAGTCTGTACTTTTTAATGCAATGACTCATAAAAGTGCCTGTAGCCCTACAGATGCACTAAAAAAAGCATAAATCCATGTATTATTTTGACTATCTACAAGCAGTAGGTCTGGTAGCTACATGGTCCATGATGCCTTTCCCAAGCAAATTAGAGACAAATGTGGACAGTTCACATCTGTCAGAATCTATTGTTTAATTGAATATTTCAAATTTTGAGCAGAATGCTGGGAGTCACTGATGAAGATGTAAAGCACAGGACAGGCTGCAGAATGTGCACTGTACAGCAGCATGCATGTCACAGGCAGTGTGCACACTCCAGCCCACTGCAGGAAGAGACAAAGATGACTGGTTGTAAATAGCCTTAGATGAGGACTACACGGCGACATGTTACCTGACGCTGGAATGACTGTGACATTAATACAGCAGTGGATGTAATGATTTCTTATGGTGTCACATCACAACCTGCGATATGCTGTAACTGTGACACAGAGTTGCTTATGTTTCCAAATATGTTGGATTTTCTGTCGCTGGCCGCAAGTCGAAAGCAACACACTAGCCAGAGACTTGAAAACAAGTCACACGCGACACGCGACTTGCATGCAATTTGTACATGACTTATAAAGCAAAATCAAAACTCTAAAATAGTTGAGTGACAGCAAGTCACAGACAAAATGCTCAAATGTTTTTGGTCCCGCAACTTGTCATAGTATTGCTGTGACACCTAAGCTTCAATTCAGTGATTTTGGCAACGAAAAGTGGCAGTCGGGCAGATTTTGTTATATGTGAGTGCTACAGTGCAGCACAATACAAGTGAATTGGGGACTGTAACTATGACAAGCAAAAAAAACCATACCTGGATAGATTTTTTGTGACTTGTTTGTCATGGTCGAAGTGCCATCAGGGTTGCAATGTGACCCCATTCACTTGTATTACAATGCTAGGCAGCAGAGACATCGAGCAATCTTTGGCCACGTAACAAGTGTCGAGGCCAAAGTAGCCATACAGCCCCAGCCTCCGTGACAGTAGCTGAATAATCAAGACTAGACGCTTGTGACCAAGTATACTCCCAGGATTTTCCCAAAGGGTCAGAGACATGTTCTTCCTGATACTGTGTTTTATTACTCATAGACCTGCAAGAAATAGAAGCCGTATGCAAAATGATTGCATAAGATAATGCATGCATATGAAAAAGTGAGCATTTTTCAAATGAGCTTCATCATAATTTGTACTGTGTTTGTAATGTATTCTTTGACCTACACTGTTCTAGAACTCCTGACAGAGGTGGTCATACCTTACCACCTGTGTACACGGGTCTAGCTAAAGGTCCATGGCATCTGGGGCAAAAGTTCAGCTTGGACAACCCCCCACTTTCACTATTTTTCTTTATTCATAACTTATCATGTCAGTCACCCTCCCCAATCCAACCGCTACCTTAACTAACTACCTCAATACCCTTTACACAGTAATACTGCCTCCTCTGGTGCACACCAAAATAATAGTACCCCCTCTTTGTGCCACAGACAACATTAATGCTCCCCACATAGTAGTAATTCCCAACCACAAAATAATAGTGCTTCGTTTTTAATTTTCAAATGTTTTTTTGTTAATTTTCCTTTTTAAATGTGCAATAGAACATGAGATAACAAAGAACATTTTCAGTAACATATTGTTATAAGATATGTATATATAAGTGCACACAAACGCAAATTTGTATATGAATATATCAGTATTCTGTCTGATGCTAAAATTTGACAGAGAAGAGAGATTTTGTTCTTCAGGATTCCTTTTGGGAAAAGATTAAGCAGTCAGATTTCTGGGGTTGCAGGTGAACAGATTTTAAGAATTTGTGAGATGGATTTAAGAACTCTTGTCCAATATTTTTTCATCTTAGTACAGGTCCACCATAAATGGAAGTAGGTGACAGGTTCCATTTGGCATCTCCAGCACCTTGTGTCATATCAACTTTTACAGTTATGAAGCTTAATTGAAGTTATATGCCACCTAGTAAGCGTCATGTATCCGCTTTCTTGCACATTTAGAGGAAAGTTTGGGGGCAAGATAATAGTGCTTCCTGATTACTGTGAGCTGTCATGGCCCATTGTAGAAATCTTATGTATGTGCAGGTAAAATAGCCACCCACTCAAGAATGAAAAGTGTGTGAGTAGCGGCTCATCAATATGCTGTACCTTTGCAAACTCAGCCATATAACTTCTTGGCTCCTGAATTATGAAGTTGGTGCGGGAACCTGCTCATGCATCTGTAAGGGGGTGGAATGATACTATTGACTTACTCTTCCTCCTTTAGTGTTCTCAATGTTTTTATAATAATCCGGTGGTACTGCTATATGTCGCCATGTATTACCACCAAGAATCAATGGTATTGCCACACCGTTATATGTGTTACCATTTGCTGTAAATATGTTGTGTTCCCTTGTATAATGCTATGTTTTAGATAGGGAAAGTGTAGTGCACCCTTTGGGCACTAGAGGGGGGCACTTTAGCATATAGAGCTCTTAGTAGGATAGGGTTAAGTGTAGGAGGAGCTGCCGGGAGTTAAGGTTAGGTGAGAAGGAAGTTAGTTTAGATGGAGCCAGGGTGTCCGAAGTGTCCACATGGGCTATAAGCCCAGGACGGCTTGGCAGTCACACAACGTTAAACAGTGACAGTCCAAGTTATCCATGGCTATTGGACATCAGTATAGTGGGTCAAAGCAGTAGAGAAGATATAACGACTCGTAGCCTGGGCGGACACTCTTAATGTGGGAGTTGGACGGAGTGAGGAACAGAAGGATGCTGTAGCTTCACAGGGAGCAGCACAGATGAGTCGGATGCTTTTCCAGAGTCAACTAAACCAGGTGGCGGATGATTTCAAGTCTGGGGTGAAACAGGCAGAAGGAATTGTCATCATGGCAAGGTTAGGCCAGAAAGAAACTGAGAAGCAGTCTAAGACGGTTTGGTCCGGGTATGTGCATTTGTCTGGAGGCCTGTACGGGTAAATCTTTTTGCTCTTTTGCTGTTTTCTATTATTGGTGGATTTTCAAGTCCTCTTTCTGTGCTGTATCAGTGTTAGGATTTAGTGTTAGGTACCCGTAAACGTGGAGATCTTTAACGCAGGTTACGGGCTCACGTTTTTAGGCCAAAATATCAGCTAATACTCCACATTTTTTAATTTTTTTTTTTTTTTTTGCACTTTTTATTCAGGGTGCAGTTGGGCCCATTTGGTCTTGTAAACTGCGGTGTCTGTTCACGTGGTATGAATTTTGATAGCACTGGGCCAGCCCGCCTGAGCTAATAGAAGGGTGTCACTACTAGGTTGGCCTGGATGCTGTGCATGGCCATAGTGTGAACAGCGCCACTTACAAGTGTTTTGTTGTGCATTAACATACCAGACAACCGCCCCCTCCATGTATTGGTAGGCTGCGAGCGGTTGTTTCATCGGTATTCTTGCACCTGTGTTGCCATCTTAATTATATGGGTCCACTCCATCCTGATAGTGCATTTGTCTGGAGGCCTGTACGGGTAAACCTTTTTTCTCTTTTGCTGTTTTCCACCTTTCTAAAAGTCAAAAAACAAATGATGTGGGTCCAGCACCAAAACGCATTGACGCTCAAAAAAACTTTTCTGAAGCTCCAAGGCTCCTCATTTCACACAGCAGAGCTCGCATCATCTACAATGCGCACTGTTTGATTATCAAAGCACATTTATTGATAGTATTAGAGGCCATTTTGCATGGGTGGATGCAAACTATATTAGGACCAAATGATCGTTACTATGATTGACCAGTCCACATGGAGTTTACATTTGGTCCCCAAAAATCTCCTGTTTACACAAAAAGATATGCCGCCAACAGTTGAATAAAACAGAAAATGGACAACATTTGTCAGTTGCTGACATTTGATTGATACTATGCTTTTACCTGCCATTAATTGGAAACGCTTAACAATTATCATCCCATATAACTGGGAATTGAGAATGCTGCCCCTTGTGTTCAGTTCTGAAGATTCCATGAACAGCAGCATACCCCAAAAATTGTTCAAGCTAACAGAATATACAACATAAATTACTGTTACTTTTACTGCTATAGGAACTATTTATATACATATCAAAACATCCTTCTAGCATCCATTGGGTAGGTATAGGTCGTTACCCTGCATAAAAAAGGTATGAAATACTGTAGGCTCCATACAAGATTAAACAATGAAATATATATGACATGCTATAATTTTTTTATAATGGGATGCTATAGGTGACAAATCACACTGGATGCTACTTCCGTGGGATACGATGCATAAATATGCCAGCATTCATTTTTCACAGCCTTTCCAGTGTATAGGTCAAATAGAGGATGTTAACATATGTACATGGCCTAAGATGTTGACTTATACCACACATTCCAGCGTCTATTCTTATTTAGCAAACTATTTATTGTTTTATTCCATTTCAGCTCTCAAAGTCACATTTCAAATGAAAGATACACATGAATAAAACATCAATATAGAAGTTAATAAAATGAAATAACTAGCTTGTGGTGAGAGGATACCTTTCATCATCAAATAGTAAAACGATACTTCAGTTTTGATAACACAGGCGTGTAGCTTATATGATTTCCATAAAAGTAGATGATGCTACAATAGTAATAGTACATTGAGAATGGAAACACCCAGTTTGAGTATAAAAGCTTCACATATCTGCTGTAGAAGACAGCAGTCGAGAGGCATCTTCTGAGCACTTCACATCATCTTCCAGCTAACCTTGTGAGAAGAACCATCATGTCTCATCACTCCATCCTTTCCTCCTCTGGACACAAGCACTTCAGCTCTTGCTCCGTAGCTTTACCCAAACATTCCAGCTCTCACAGCATCTTATCCCACTCTTCTAAACACACAGGACATGGACACAAGACTCAACATTGCTTCAGCAGCTCAAGTGCTCACAACATTGGATCCAAGGGTCACAAGATGTCATTTGGAAGTCTACATAAAAGTGGACATGGATCTGGATTTGGAGGAATGGGTGGTGGTCTTGGAGGACAATCAGGATGTGGAGGTATCACCCCTGTGACTGTGAACGAAGGTCTTCTGGCTCCACTTAACTTGGAGCTTGACACTAACATCCAACGAGTTAGAAATGATGAGAAGAACCAAATTAAAGGCCTCAACAATCAGTTTGCTTCCTTTATTGACAAGGTAAGAAAAACTGGATGTTTAGATATGCTGCTGTATGTTTTTCACAGAAAGAAAGGATAAAATTATTTGCACATTCCCATGCTCAGCCCTCATATAGATGAAAAATTAAGTTGATACCAGTAGATTGAATTACTTTTCTAACTGCTGCTTTTAACTGCACCAAAAAGGTTGCAAGCCGTGACTTCCATCAATTTTGCATTAAAAAACGTGACTTTTCTTGGCACTTGTCAAATTTTGAATTTTCAAGAAAAGTGATCGTGTGTTTCATATAGTGGGTATTGACTCCAAGTTTAGCAGTGATTTATTAACAGGAAACACAAAAAAACGAGTAAACTTTGGTACAAGTGCTTTTTTATATTTTATAAAGGTTCAAATGTACCAAATATATTAAATCACATTTGGATTTTTGTAAATTAGGTGCAAATCCCTCCAACTTTCAATTTTCCAAGACTGGCATTAAAATTCTGAACCATAGTTTTTGTAAATGGAGATGGCAAGCAAGGCTCATTTAGTGCCTACACCAGTTCTGCTCCGGTTCGATTATCTTACAGCACTAGACGAAATTGATGGAATTTCCCAATATTCATAATCATAGTTGCAAGTAGGTTGGATCCATTTATGGTCATGTGTAAAAGCAGGTGAGGCAAACTACTGCACAAAAAAAGAATCCAACAGGCACAGAAGATACTACAATCGTATTTTACCAGGTCATGCAGATTACAATTATCTAAATATTAGAAGAAATAAGAAAAAAAATCACTACTTTACTAACTCATCTTCATGGATATTTTTTCCCACAAAGGTGAGATTTCTGGAGCAGCAAAATAAGATGCTGGAAACCAAATGGTCCTTTCTGCAAGATCAAAGGACAGCCCGGTGTCAGATCGAACCTTTGTTTGAGGCTTTCATCAGCAACCTCAGAAGTCAACTGGAGAACCTGACATGTGAGAGAGCTCGTCTGGACGCAGAGAGAAACAACATGGAAAGAACTGTTGAAGAACTGAGACGAAGGTACTAATTGTCCAATGGCTGAAACTGTAGTTAGGGCCTTCCTGAATAAGATTGCCGACAAGGACATGAGATCTTGTTTATGTGTCGTCTAGTCAGAAATTTAAATGCTTTATGGATCATGAGTTTACAGAATACCTGAGTGACTTTTATTCATGAGATGAACTTTTTAGCAGCAAGTTGAAGTCTTTGTGCATATTTAACAAAGCCCCCTCCCACCTTCCTTGTGCCATTCACATTACCTTTGTTTTCATGTGGTAGAATGGTCTTCAAAAAATCATGATATGCAAAGTCACACAGAAGATATTAACCAATAAGTGTGTTCCCTACAGCTATGAAGAAGAGCTGAACCGTCGCACAGCAGCAGAGAATGAATTTGTCAGTATAAAGAGAGTAAGTCTAAAAAGTGTAAAAATAACTATTGTAAGCTAAAACCAGTAAAAGAGATAGTTCACCTTTTTAATCATCACTGTGGTCAGTGACTGGCTGCCTCAATCATGCGCTGTCCCTCTGGAGGAGGAACTCAGGTATGATACGGAGGAGCTGTGAAAGATTGGTTGGTAAAATATAGGTTTTTTATTCTTAGACAACATGAGTTTTTAAAGCAAAAAAGCGAGGACAACCCCCGTTAAGGTAACATGAAAATGTATATATAATGTGTTTGTATTATATATAATTTTATGAATTATATTTGTGCCTTAGGATGTTGACGCTGCCTTTATGAACAAAGCTGAACTTCAGGCCAGGGCTGACTCTCTCTCTGATGAAATCAACTTCCTAAGGACTTTATATGATGCGGTAATTTAGCTACTTTTGATTCATTTCCATTGAATACTTTATTAGTTGTATCATATCATATAATATTATATCATTTTACTTTTTTTTACAGGAGATCAGTCAGCTCCAGGCTCAGATCTCAGACACCTCAGTGGTTGTGTCCATGGACAACAGCCGAGACCTGGACATGGACAGCATCATCGCTGAGGTCAGAGCCCAATATGAAGAGATTGCCAACAGGAGCAGAGCTGAGGCTGAGGCCATGTACCAGTCAAGGGTAAAGATAAAACATGAGCACATAACTCAAATCTGTCTGGATTATCATTATTTTTTTAATCCTTGAATATTCTTTTGGCTGGCAGTTTGATGAGCTCCGTATGGCAGCTGGAAGAAATGGAGATGATCTGCAGAGCAGCAGAAATGAGATCGCTGGACTTAATCAAACAATCCAGAGACTTAAAGGAGAGATTGAATGTGCTAAGGCCCAGGTAAAAACATCAAAGTTCAGTGAATGACAAATTTTACCTGAAGATGCAAAAAAACAATACTAATTCTTGAGATATTTCTAGCGTGCTGCCCTGGAAGCTGCCATCACAGAGGCTGAAGAACGTGGTGAAGCTGCTGTCCGAGATGCCAAGAACAAACTGGCAGAACTGGAGGCTGCCCTACAGAAGGCCAAGCAGGACATGGCTCGCCAACTGAGAGAATACCAGGAGTTGATGAACGTCAAACTGGCTCTGGATATTGAGATCGCCACTTACAAGAAAATGCTGGAAGGAGAAGAATGCAGGTAAACACCATTCAACTTGCTGAAAACAAAACCATTACCAATGTGCAAATCATTACAAGAAGATGTAGTATAACAGCTTTTAGCCTTCCTCCTCAACTAGCCTACAATGTGGAAAATTATGTATAGGCACAATGTGTCTACATGGTAAAATGACCTCATTGTATATCATGGTAATAATCATAAAACGAGACACAAATATGTTAAGAAAGAACCAGCATACTGTTACAGCAATAAAGCTCAAAAAATGTATGTTCTGTTTCAGGATGTCTGGTGACAACTCTGTGAATATATGTAAGTATCCATAATTTAATTGTTATCTTTATATAAGTACGCAAGGGCCACAACGTGTCAGATTGCTTTACTCCTGAGGTACATAGAAGTCAAATCTGGAAAATTTTTGGCACATTTGCATGATGTTGGGGGTTCCAGTTCTGGGACATATGGAATTCTTCAACTCCCAGTTCACCCTTAAGAAAGGAGGAGACAGATTGGCAACACAAACAAGTGGCTAGCAGAGTCGGTCACACAATTGCCCCTAACAGTGCCACCCCTAAAGTGCACAGCACACAATGCCACTCCTTGCCATTCCTCTGGTTGCATATCATGGAAGTGAGCTGCAAATAGAGTATACTCACTGCAAAAGTTCAAGGAAGGCCTGGATGCCTTTCTTGATAAATATGTTATAGGATATGGGCACGAGATTCTGTGATGGGACGTTGATCCAGGGAACTAGTCTGATTGCTGTATGTGAAGTCAGAAAATCAGTTTTCCCCTAATACGGGGAACTTAGCATCTGACTCATGGGGTTTTTGCCTTCCTCTGGATCAACATGTTAGGTTATAGATTGAGTACTATGGATTTTTTTCAACCTTAAAAACTGTGGACCTTTGAACATTATCATTTTAACTTTGAATTAAAACTTGTGTATCAAATAATTTGTGTAACTAATTTGTTTCCAACACTCTGCAGCTGTTCTACACTCCAGCACTGGAGGAAAACATCATTCAGGAGGCCACCATGGTGGACATCACCATTCTCATCACCACCATGCATCCAACACCCATGTCTCCAGCAAGCATCACTCTGGCCACAGCCACCATTGTTGAAGTGGACTGGTGGATTAGACATCCAGTGGATATTATTATAGCGTATATTTAGAAATATGCTTTGTTGCTATTCTTGTAGGAAAGTGAGAGTCCATTATGCTTTATTCTGGTTGTTTCACTTGAATTTTAGGATGCATTGTAATAGTGACTGCTTGTCTATGCTGCCTTCAATAAACTGAGCTGATTGCAAAACTTGTTATCTCATTATTCTTGGTCCTTATATACATATCAGCAAACAGTGGATCAAAAAGTTCACTTTTAGAAATATCTTTCAAAACTGTTTAAAGGTAACCAGCAATTGAGAAGAACAAATATAACTTTTAATATAGTATTAATAATAACAACGCTACCTAAAGGGAGAAAACAGGGGCTCCAAAACACAGTGTGGTAACTGAGATAGATAGGGGGCCCAGCTTCTCTAATAAAAGTCAGATTTACTCAAAGAAGTTCGCTATACTCGTAGCAAGTAATTTGTAAAAATCGTGTATTTGTTCCGAATACTGTAGATAGTACAATGCATGTCAATGGGAAATGCGAATAATTTTCTGCTGGACCCTACAAAGGGGTCTGGGGGCCTGAGGAAAAAGCTGAAATGGATAAGAAAGTGAATGGGAAGAGCCTGGAGAATATGCCTGCATGCATTTCTGACTCACATATGGTTACTGGGAATAAGTTTGTCTAAATTGCATTTAACACACCAAAAAGGGTAAGAAACAGTTTTTCCTGCATAATCAATTGTATATAAGGCTAAATAAAGTAGAGAAACAAAATATATCCCTTTTAGCGTTTGTTAACACATACTGTTGTGTTTTTTTTTCGCCTTTTACAATTGAGAGGGCCCTGACTTATAGATTTGTAGGTCCCTCTGCAATACATTATTTTTAGAAGAAAAAATATGTATGTGGTCAACTTAGCGCTCCTCTATGGCTATAGAGCACATTGCAATAGGTTAGTGGTGAACAAACCTTTTATTAGACCACTATGCGTTTCTGCAGAGGACCACTACCTTCCTCAGGTGAATTTACAGACAGTGGAGGAAGTGACACATTAAATACGGGTAGTGACCAATAAGATGGAAGCATTCAATAATGTCAGTTAACTCTTTGTATACCCGCGGTGAGCTATCAGAAATGCAGCAATTAAAACCAAAAACTAAAATTAATATAAAAACTATAACTAAAACTAAAAGAAAAAATATATAAAACCAAAAGAGAAAAAAATAAATGACACTGTATTTTTATTTTTTAAAAACTAAGAAAATACAAAGGAAATATAAATTCATCCCTTATATCTTTTCTCTCCTTATTTAAATCCCAATCAGGGATTCCCAGCCTGTCTCCACAGTGCACATGTACCGATGAAGGGGACTTCAAGTAGTTTTTATCCCCAACCTATACCATAAAGGTGCTCATGTTGAAACCTTCCATCAATTAGTATTAAAAAAAATGTGCTTTATTGAACATTGTAAAAAAGTGGATAACCTTAAAGTAGAAGAAAGGAAAGCAACAACATCCCTGAGGGAGAACAAAGAGATTATAATAAAGAGTGCAGATAAGGGGGGTGGGGTCATGATAATGGATAGGACCAGGTATTTGAATGAGAGCAAACGAATTTTAGGTGATAAGGATTGCTATCAAAATTTAGATTCAGACCCTTCCTTATCAATTTATTAATATTATAATACTCTGGTAAAAAAAAGCTTGGCAAAAAGGAATTCTGAATAAAAATGAGAACTTTTTTTTAGATATCCCCCCGTTATAGAACAGCCTTCTTTTATTTCCTCCCTAAATTGCATAAAAATGCAACCAACCCCCCTGGTCGCCCATTAATTTTGGGTATAAACTCGATAACTGCCAACTTATCACATTATCTAGATTTATTTCTTCAAAAGTTTGTATTGAATTTGGACTCCCATTTGAAAGATTCTTCTGAATTGATCAACTTAGTGAGAGATCTACCCCTCAGAGTAATTGTTTATTGCTAACTTTAGATGTGGCATCACTATATAGCAATATCACCCATGAATTGGGTATGCAAGCAGTTAATCATTTTATAAGTACTGACATATCCATGCCGGAGGAACAAAAGAATTTTATTGTAACAGCTATTAGTTTTATCTTAAACAATAATGTCTTCACTTTTGATGGCACAGTATACAAGCAGGTCAGGGGCTGCGCGATGGGGATGAGATTCGCCCCAAGTTACACCAACCTGTATATGGGCTTTTTTGAGTCCGTTTTCATCGCGCAATCTCCCCTGGCATTGGGCCGTATTAATTTCTATCGTCGTTTCATTGACGATTTGATTTTGATTTGGAATGGCTCCAAAATTACGGGCCTTGATTTCGTTGATGAACTAAATAGGAATCCATGGGGCTTATCATTTACAGTGTCCATGTCCAACACATCCATTCAATTTCTTGACCTTCTCATAAAATTGGATGATCTGGGGAGGTTGTCCACATCAACACATTTCAAACCTGTTGATGTGAACAGCTATCTCAGGCTTGATAGTGGGCACCTCTCCAGATGGATTAAGAATATTCCATATGACCAGTATTGGAGGAGTCATAAAAATTGTGTAGATGATCAGGATTTTGTGAAAGAATCGAGAATTCTTAAGCAGAGGTTCCTACAGAAAGGATATTCTAAGGCCTGTTTCACACATCAGTTTTTGTGTTCAGTCAAAATCCGCTAAAATGGTGGATAGCGGATCCGTTTCCGAACTGACCACAATGTTTGTCACCGGACCGTTATTTTAACGGATCCGTGAAAGGAAGAATTTTAAAGGAACCGCTGCCTGGGGAAGGAGAGAGAGAGAGAGTCATTTTCCAGCCGCCAGAACAGAGTTTAGGGTTAAATTTCAGGCTCAGTGAAGTCTTTCAGCCATGCGCAGTGAGAAGTGCGGATCCTGCCGCCCGAAAAAACGTTACATGCTCCGTTCGGGCATGTCGGCGGACGTCAAAATTTTGGCGGATCCGCAAAAAAACGGATCCAACGGATGGTCATCCGTCAAGATCCGCAGGTAATGCAACTCAATGGGAAAAAAACTGATCTGCCAAAAAAAATGGCGGATCCGTTTTTTTTGCAAAACGGCGGATTTTGACTGATGGACAAAAACTGATGTGTGAAACAGGCCTAAGAAGTTATTAATAGATGCCATTAAGAGAACTCAACTTTTCATACAAGATTCTTGCATTGCAAAAATCCTTTCTGCTAATAAGATCAATGAAACAAAATCTAGGGAATGGAGTATGGTAATCACTTACAACCAATCTCAAGCAAGTATTCAAAGGTTGTTAAGTAAATATTGGTTCATTTTACAGGCTGACCCAATTCTTTCAAACCATTTTCCCAACAAGCCGATTACTGTTTATAGAAGAAACTGCAATCTACGGAGTATGGTGTCACCTAGTAACATATCTTTTGAATTAAAAAATACAAAGGAGAAACCCATGAATTACAATTTGGGGTTTTATACTTGTAACACCCCAAAATGTCTGTGCTGTAGCACAATTGTTAGTGGAGCCACCTCTTTCAGATCACAAACAACTGGAGAGAGCTTCACCATTAATTGTAGGGTGGACTGTCAGCCCACTTATGTTGTATATCTTCTGCAATGCACGCGCGGCCTAGAATATGTGGGTCGCACTATTCAGATGATGCCTGCTAGATTAAACAAGCATCGTCATAATATACGTAATTGGTTTCAACAACATAGTGTGTCCAAACATTTTTTCACTTTCCATGAAAAAGATCCAAAATTTCTAAAACTTATAATTATAGATCAAGTAGCTGTTACTGCCCTGAATTGTTATAGCAACTTGATAAAGAAAGTTTTTTGGATCTTCAAATTGGGTACTTTGAGGGTTTGAATTTAACCATTGAGAATGTGTCTAAGTAACAGTCGTAAGGATATAAAATAAGTGCATTGTATGGCAATGATTAGCAAAGGATAGGAGGAAAGGACTGAATGTGTATTTCCTCGTCAGATTACAGATGCTAAGAAGGTTGAGGTTGAGTTAGCACCAGCATGGGAGGACTGACTGGGAATCCTTGTTTGGGATAAAAATAAAGAGAGAAAAGATAAAAGGGATGAATTTATATTTCCTTTGTGTTTTCTTAGTTTTTAAAAAAATACAGTGCAATTAGTTTTTTAGTATTTTTAGATTTTTATTATTACATTGCTATATTTTATTTCATATAATTAATTTTATATCTATATATTGTACATTTTATATTTTATATTATTTTTTAAATATTTTAAAATTATTTGTTGAATATATATATATATATATTTTTTTTTTTTTGTTTTAGTTTTTTGTATACATTTTAATTTTGGGTTTTAATTGCTGCATTTCTGCTGGCTCACTGCCAGTACACAAAGGGTTAACTGACATTATTGAATGCTTCCATCTAATTGCTCACTATTCATATTTGATGTGTCACTTCCTCCACTGTCTGTAAATCCACCTGAGGAAGGTAGAGGTCCGCTGCCGAAATGCGTAGTGATCTAATAAAAGGTTTGTTCACCACTAACCTATTGCAATGTGCTCTATAGCCATTGCGCTCCTTAAATTGACCACATACATTTTTTTTCTTCAAAAAACGTTGATATTCCCCTTGGGGGATTGAGTCGCCCTCCCAGGGCTGTGGGGTAGTCGGTACCGGGCCGGTCCTTCAGAGGGGAATGTCTCAGCAGCAGAGACCCAGTCCATGGCCCTGTGCGCCCATGTAAAAGAGGATTGAGTAATGAAATAAAGTTTTTGAGTGATTTGTGACACCACCGGTGGTGTTCGGCAAGGGAGGTGTTAAGCCGACGCTGCAGACAGATCCTCTGGAACAGATGGTGGGGTGCAACAGTGATGTTATAGCTCTCCACAGGCAGGGCTGTAGTCCCAGGGCAGAGTAGATGAAGAGGATAGGTGTTGAGGAAGAGGGTGCAGTGTCTGGCACAGAGATGTAGCAGTGCTGAAGGAGTTGCAGGAAGAAGGCAAGGACACAGCAAAGTGTAGTTTCTTTACCTTTACTTTGTAAGTGCAGTCCAGAGTTCAGCTTACAGATGGCGCAGGAGCTGATTAGCCTGGAAACAACAAAGGAATCTCTCTATCAGATGGGTAATGTAGTCTCCTCTCTAGCGCTTACTTGAGGTACATGCAGTACTGCTGTGAGTTCATTTTCTGGTCCACCAGTTGTGAGTTCTCCTGCCAGGCTCCCTCTGGTGGTAACAGGAGGTAGTGAGGCTGATTTAATCAGTAGAGATCTGCCACCTGATAATGAGGATTGGACCTCAGGAATCTCAGACTGGATTTAAGACAGCCAACTCCCTATTCTGGTGCTGGTGATTCCTTCTGGCTTGTCAGGTCTAGGTTTTCAGCTCTGTTCCAGTCATCTAAAGCTAAGTTTTTCTGCTAATGTTGACACTTGATTTTGTTGGTCTATTCAGCTTTTTGTGTGGTCAGCCAGCCACGGCTAGGGCTGTGCTGAATTTCCACTCTTATTTACCTGTATTTGCCAATTTGCTTTTTGTCCCTTATTAGATTGGCCTCTTTTTGCTCTGTCTCAGAATATTTCAGAGTGCTGATATAGTGGGAGAAGTCTAGTGACTTCAGGGTTAATTTTGCTATCAGAAGTGTTGGACATTATTTTTGTAGGGTTTTTTGCAGATTGCAGACATTGTCTTTCCTTTCCTATCCTTTCTAGTTAGTTTGGGCCCCATCGTTTGCTCAGCCTATTTTCCTGCCTGTGTTTGTGCTTTCATCTTGTTTCACCATCAATACATATGTGGGGGGTGTCTTTCCTTTGGGGTCTGCTCTGGGGCAGTTAGTTTTCCCCTTTTCTTGCTTCAGGCTTATGTAGTTCTCCGGCTGTGATGAAGCGTCTAGGATCATTGTAGGTACGCTCCACGACTGCTGCTAGTTGTGTGGTTAGGATCAGGTATCTGCAATCTGCATAGTTACCAACCTCTCTGGTTTTCTGTGACTTAGCTTGTTTTGTTTTTTTTCTCCTCGGTGACCCATTCATAACAGAATCACCAGCCATACCACAGATTCTAGGGTTCTCAAAAGCAGGAAAAAGTTGTTAAAAAAAAAAGTGTCAGAATTTTTTTTTAATATTTTTTCCTCTTTTTCTCTGGGGCCGTAGGAGGATTTTTTTTTCCTAATGAAGATTAAGCAATTGTCTGATCATGTGGAGTACTTGCTGCTGAAGTACAGGGAATTTCCACCTACCTCATTCAGTCACATGCTGCTGAACCTAAGATCCCTACTCCTGATGTGTTTTCTGGGGATCGGTCTAAATTTCTGACTTTTAAGAATAATTGTAAATTATTTCTTGCCTTGAAACCTAACTCTTCAGGGAGCTCTGTGCAGCAGGTTAAAATTTGTCATCTCCTTGCTGCACGGCGATCCCAAGGATTGGGCTTTTTCTCTAACACCTGAAAATCGTATTCTGACTAATGTGGATGCATTTTTTCAAGCCTTGGGGTTGTTGTATGATGAACCTAATGCTGTTGATCAAGCTGAGAGAACCTTGTTGGCATTAAACCAGGGTCAGGATTCTGCAGAGTTACACTGTCAAAAAATTCTGAAATTGGGCGGTCCTTACTACATGGAATGATAGTGCATTGGCAGCTCTCTTTCGGAATGGTTTATCAGAGACCGTAAAAGATGTTATGGTGGGATTTACTGCTCCCTCTGGTCTGGATGATTCTATGTCATTAGCCATTCAAGTTGATCGGCGTTTACGTGAACGTAAAACTACACGGGAGGCTCTGCAATCTTTTGAACAAACGTCTGAACCTATGCAATGTGATGGGGTTTTGTCTAGGACGCAACGTCAGGAGTTTAGAAGGCGTAATAAGCTGTGTTTTTTCTGTGGAGACGTCTCTCATACTATTTCTGTCTGCCCTAAACGAGAGAAACATTTTGCACACACATTTGCTATGGGCAGAGTACAACCTAAGTTTCTTTTGGCAATTACACTGATCTGCTCCTTATCCACGTTTTCCACGAAGGCTTTTGTGGATTCAGGAGCAGCGTTGAATCTGATGGATTTGGACTTTGCTAAACATTGTGGTATTTCCATGACGCCTCTGTGGACGCCTATTCCTTTGAGGGGTATTGATGCAACTCCTTTGGTGGAGAATAAACCTCAGTTTTGGACACAGGTGACAATGCGATTTACCCCAGACCACCAAGAAAATTGTAAATTTTTGGTGCTGCATAATTTGCATGATACTATTGTTCTGAGTTTTCCTTGGTTGCAAACTCATAATCCAGTTTTGGATTGGAAATCTGGGTCTGTGGTGAGTTGGGGTTGTCAGTGTGCTCTTAGGGACGCTCCTGTTTTCTCTACCTCTCCTCAGTCTCATGATATTCCTGATTATCTAGCCGATTTTTCTGATGTATTTAGTGAGAGCAAATCTGCGTCTTTGCGTCCTCATAGGAGTTACGACTGTGCAATTGAGTTGATGCCTGGGTGTAAATTTCCCAAGGGTCGGCTTTTCAACTTACCAGTACCCGAACATGATGCTATGCGATCCTATATTAAAGAGTCGTTGGAGAAGGGTCATATTAGACCATCCTCGTCACCTTTAGATGCTGTTTTTTTTGTGGCCAAGAAAGATGGTTCATTAAGACCGTGTATTGATTATCGTTCCCTTAACAAGATAACGGTTAAATATCAGTACCCGTTACGTCTGATGTCTGATTTATTCTCCAGAGTTAAGAGTGCCTGCTGGTTTACTAAGCTTGACCTCAGGGGGCGTATAATCTTATTCGCATCAAGCACGGGGATGAATGGAAGACGGCGTTTAATACTCCAGAGGGACATTTTGAGTACCTGGTGATGCCTTTTGGGCTCACTAATGCCCCTTATGTCTTCCAGTCCTTTATGAATTTTATTTTCCGTGACTTTGTGGATAAGTTTTTGATCATCTATCTGGATGATATTTTGATCTTTTCTAGTGATTGGGATTCTCATGTGGAACACGTCTGGACTGTGTTCCGGATTTTGAGGGAGAATTCCCTGTTTGTTAAGGGATCGAAATGCCTCTTTGGTGTACAGAGGATTTCATTTTTGGGATTTATCTTGTCTCCATCGACTATTGAAATGGACCAGGCCAAGGTACAGGCCACTTATGATTGGGTTCAGCCTACTTCTTTGAAGGCCCTCCAGAAGTTTTTGGGTTTTGCTAATTTCTATCGTAAATTTATAGGTAATCTTTCTGGTATTGTCAAACCACTGACTGATCTGACCAAGAAGTGCGCTGATGTGCTGAATTGGTCTCCTGAGGTTGTCTCTGCATTTCAGGAGCTTAAGCAGAGATTTACTTCAGCTCCAGTTTTACGGTAACCTGATGTCTCACTTCTATTTCAGGTGGAGGTAGATGGTTCTGAGATTGGTGCAGGAGCTGTTTTGTCCCAAAAAGATCATGTGACTTCTAAGATGAATCCCTGTGCCTTCTTTTCACGAAAGTTCTTCCCATCTGAACGCAACTATGATGTGGGGAATCGGGAATTGTTGGCCATGAAATGGGCATTTGAGGAGTGGAGACATTGGTTGGAGGGAGCTAGACATCAAGTTGTGGTCCTCACCGATCACAAGAATTTGATTTATCTGGAGTCGGCCAAACGCTTGAATCCTAGACAGGCTAGATGGGCCTTGTTTTTCGCGCGTTTTAATTTTGTGGTCTCTTTTCTTCCGGGCACTAAGAATGTTAAGGCAGATGCCCTTTCTAGGAGTTTCTTTGTCAATTCCCTTAGTGTGACTGAGCTTACTACCATCCTAGGTGAGGGGGTAGTTCTTTCTGCCATTTCGCCTGATTTGAGACGCGCCCTGGAGGAATTTCAGGAGGATAAACCTGAGCATTGCCCTATGGGAAAATTTTATGATCCTGACCAGTGGAGAAAGAGAGTGATGTCTGAAATTCATTGCTCCGCATTGGCTGGTCATCCAGGTATTTTTGGTACCAAAGATTTAGTGAGTCGGTCTTTTTGGTGGCCTGCCTTTTCTCGTGACGTCAGGTATTTTGTACAGTCCTGTGGGACTTGTTCTCGGTCTAAACCCTGTTCTCATTCTAATGGGTTGCTGATGCCCCTGCCGGTGCCCAAGAGGCCATGGACCCATATCTCAATGGATTTTATTTCTGATCTTCCTGTGTCTCAAAGGATGACTGTTATCTGGGTGATTTGTGATAGATTTTCTAAGATGATCCATCTTGTACCACTCCCAAAGTTGCCATCTTCCGTGAGTTGGTGCCCTTGTTTTTACAACAGGTGGTTCGGTTACATGGGATTCCTGAGAACATTGTGTCCGACAGAGGAGTCCAGTTTGTTTCCAGATTCTGGAAAGCCTTTTGTTCCAATCTGGGAATTCAGTTATCCTTCTCCTCCGCGTTTCATCCCCAGACGAATTAACAGACTGAGAGAACAAACCAGGCCTTGGAGTCTTATTTGAGATGTTTTATATCTGCTGATCAGGATGATTGGGTCTCATTTTTGCCCTTGGCCGAATTCGCACTGAACAATAGAGCTAGTTCTGCCACTTTGATGTCACCCTTTTCCTGTAATTTTGGGTTTCATTCTCGATTCTCTTCAGGGCAAGTGGAATCTTCGTCCTGCCCCGGTGTGGACACTGTGGTTGAGAGAATGCAGCAGATATGGGACCAAGTGGTGGATAAGTTGTCACTCTCTCAGGAAAAGGCCCAGCGATTTTCCAACCGGCATAGGACCATTGGTCCCCGGTTTAAAGTGGGTGATATGGTTTGGTTGTCGTCTAAGAATATTCCTATGAAGGTTGCATCTCCAAAATTTAAGCCAAGATTTTCACTATTGTGAGTTCATTTTCTGGTCCACCAGTTGTGAGTTCTCCTGCCAGGCTCCCTCTGGTGGTAACAGGAGGTAGTGAGGCTGATTTAATCAGTAGAGATCTGCCACCTGATAATGAGGATGATGATTGGACCTCAGGAATCTCAGACTGGATTTAAGACAGCCGACTCCCTATTCTGGTGCTGGCGATTCCTTCTGGCTTGTCAGGTCTTGGTTTTCAGCTCTGCTCCAGTCATCTAAAGCTAAGTTTTTCTGCTAATGTTCACACTTGATTTTGTTGGTCTATTCAGTTTTTTTGTGTGGTCAGCCAGCCCCGGCTGGGGCTGTGCTGAATTTCCACTCTTATTTACCTGTATTTGCCAATTTGCTTTTTGTCCCTTATTAGATTGGCCTCTTTTTGCTCTGTTTCAGAATATTTCAGAGTGCTGATATAGTGGGAGAAGTCTAGTGACTTCAGGGTTAATTTTTTTCTATTAGAAGTGTTGGACATTATTTTTGTAGGGTTTTTTGCAGATTGCAGACAGTGTCTTTCCTTTCCTATCCTTTCTAGTTAGTTTGGGCCCCATCGTTTGCTCAGTCTATTTTCCTGCCTGTGTTTGCGCTTTCATCTTGTTTCACCGTCAATACATGTGCGGGGGCTGTCTTTCCTTTGGGGTCTGCTCTGGGGCAGTTAGTTTTCCCCTTTTCTTGCTTCAGGCTTATGTAGTTCTCCGGCTGTGACGAAGCGTCTGGGATCATCGTAGGTACGCTCCATGGCTGCTGCTAGTTGTGTGGTTAGGATCAGGGATCTGCAATCTGCATAGTTACCAACCTCTCTGGTTTTCTGTGACTTAGCTTGTTTTGTTTTTTTCCCCTCGATGACCCATTCATAGCACAGTACTGTGTTACACTGACGTTCCTCCTTCTTCCCTTTTGGATCTACCTCATATGTCAGACAGCTGTAGCCTTCTATCTCCTTTGGTTCACACGTCGCTGTTGTACCTCCGAGTCTTAGATGGGAATAGAGCATTTACAGCTTCCTATTCCTCTGGTTTCTGTTGCAGGACCGTCAGTATCCATACAACCTTGGAGACCAGGCTCCAGATCATGCGCTCCAGCTGGGATTGAGCCTCAACTCTCTGCTCAATCCCCCAGCTCCTCTCTCCACGTCCACACACTTCGCCCTCCTCCATGAACTGACTGATTTCCCCTCCTGGCCCCCAGAGAGAAACTCTTCCCTTTAGCATTGGTTCAGAACTCCCTCTGCTGGCCTGGAGAGGGAACTGTGTTTTATGTAGAGATTATCTGTCAGAGAGACCCTTCATTGCTTCCAGGCATGACATCACACTTCCTAGGAGGAAGGTAATGCCATTGTGGCGACCATACTCCTGGGGGCGCCACAGGATTGTGGCTGGAGCAGCTTGGATCTAGATAGGGCATCTCCAGGTAGTAGGACCTGAAGCAACGTCACAGTGGTATCACGTGACTGCATCTTGTGTCCACGTGACCAGACCAGGAAGCACAGCACAGGATCGGTCCTGGAGCAACACAGCAGGATTGCACAGAGATACCCACTGCTGAGGTTGTGCAGGGGTACACAACCCTTCTAGGTGAGAGGCTAATCCCCCCCACCTTCCATTGAAATATCCCCAATAAACCACCAGGTGCTTCTAATGCTGCTCTTTTCCATGTTCATTGTTTTACATACATCATTTTTAGTTAGATATTCCCCATCACTTTACAAGGCCAGCTACAACGTACCAGTAGGTATGTTGATCTTTGACCTGAGAGGCCTCAGGTGGCCCTGTAACATGCGTTTTGGTGGGACTGCTGTTACTTATACATTTGGGTGGTCCCTCTCCCATTGAACCTCAGATAGTGAAATACATATTCCATAGCGGTTTACAATGTGTCTATTGTAGCATTGAGCTTCACCCTCCCCCCCCCCCTTCCTCCACCTCCACGTGATTCTGCGGCCCTAAATTCAAATGTTCAAAGGGCCTGTGTGGCACCCCTGAGGCTCAGTCACCACAGAGGTACTGCACCTTCTCCTAAGGTGTGGTGCCCCACCATCCAGGTAAGGTGGGAACTCCTGACCACTCTCCAACACTCGCACCCCACACAATAGAGTAGTTCAGCATAACCACATTGCGGCTCCTTGCTTAGAGAGAAGCAGAGCACCTTTGGTGGTTCCCTGCTTGGAACACTAAACATGCAGGGATGCGGGTGGAGTTTAGGATACATAAAAGAGAGTGATGGTTTAGGATTACAGGTCAGTCTGACAGGAGGTCAGTCGGAGGGAGGAAGTCACTCAGAGAGGAGTGAGGAAAGGAGATCCCTGGAAGAAGGGATGGAGGAAGGAGTGTTGCAGCTGCCTCAGTGACCTGAGCCAGCTGGCATGGGAAAGGAAAGGAGAGAAGGAGAAAGACGCAGAACTGAAGCCTGAGCTTCCATAGAAGGGAAAGACAAGTACGGAATGTTGGAGTAAAAGGGAACACAGAGGACGTGGGTTAGAGGAAGAACCCTGCCTAGAAGTTCTAAGCGCAAGGCCGGGGCCCAGTCCCCGAGGTTGTACAAACACTAATGGTTCTGCAGCAGACACCGGTGGAGTAGTGGGCTGTAAATGCACTACCCCCATCTAAGACTTGAGGGCACAACAGCAATACGGATAGAGAGCCGGGACTTAGGAGTAGAGAGTCCCCGAAGCAGGCTACAGCTGTCTGCCGTGCAAGTGGAGTTCTTGGGAACATCTGTCAGGAGGAACTCCAGTATAACTCAGTACTAGGAGATCTTCACACTAAAAGGCGCTATAGTGGAGACGTTCAGAAAAGGCACATAAGTTGACGGAGTGTGGAAGGGAGCTTTCCATCTTGCCTGGAGGTTGACTGAGTCCCTGACTCGGAGGACACGGCACAGAAGCGGGCACTACAGACTGTGAGTAAATCTTTGGAACTACATGGCCTGGTGCCCTCCATTCCTTCCTGCGTCTGCCCGCCTGACACTGCTACATCCCCTGCGCCGGACACTACGCCATCTAAGTGTCCCCACATCTACACTGCCCTGGGACATCAGTCCTGCCTGTGGAGGGCTATACCATCACTGCTGCACCACACCATCTGTCCCAGAGGATCTGTCTGCAGCGTCGGCTTAACACCTCCCTTGCCGAACACCACAGGTGGTGTGACGAACTATTCACCATTCACATATCGCCATTACTTGGGCGCCCATGGCCACGGTCCGGGTCACCGCTGCTGTGACACATCCCACCGACACCGGCCCGGTACCGAGTACCCCCCCGCAGCCCTGGGAGAGCGACCCAACTTGGCGTCACGAACAGGATGACGAGACCCGATGCCATCGGGTTCTGTGTGCCTAAGATTTGTTGGACTTAAAACTTTGAGAATGTGTAGAAGACCCAATTTAATAGACTGTGAAATGAACATTAAAAATGGCCGTTGGCGTGGAGAAGAAGGGCATGAAGAGATGGGAGGTCCTAGGAAAAGACCACGAAGAGTCTTGGGCCTCCCTTGCCTGAATTACTATGTGACAGCAACATGGCCCACCCCCCCGAGGGGTTCGTATACTGGCTTGATATGGAGGCGCTGGAAGAAGACACTGCCCTCGGAAGGAGGGGCAGAAGCCAGTGGCGGGAAAGGGGCCGAGAGAGGAGGGAGAAAAATGCCAGAATGCCATCTTGGAGAGAGAGGGAAGGAGGCCTGCGGAGCACGGGGAAGCGGATCTCCCTGGCGCCATGGCTGAAGGCTCCAACCTTGTAGCAGAAATGAACCGTCAGCAGCTGGAGGATGAAATCGCCCGGCTGACCCAATGTTTGCGGCTGAGGCAGGAGGCCTTGTGGCGGATGAATTGGCAGCGCCCCCAGGAGGGGCCTACATCTGCGGTGACCGCCGCCACTGCACCGAAGCTTCCTCAGGCAGATTCAGTGGAGCTTGCCGCCGCCATCACACCACCGGCAGCATCCGAAGCCCCTTTGCTGCCACCACAGGAGGAGTTATATGTGGCCCTGGGAGCTGAAGCAGAGGAAAAGGAGCTCCCACCTGGACCTGACGCGGCTGTGCAGGTCCCATCAGAGGCCCCCGTGGACCTGTAACCACCACCCACTACCACCGGCCCGCTTCCACCGGCACCGGAGCAGAGACCGCACTGCCAGGAGGCCCCAGGTACGTCCGATGCCCCGACACCGGGGAAGGCCCTGGGGTGCACCACGGTCGCAGCGGCTGGCCAGGTCGCGCTAGATCTGGTCTGGGACCGGAATACCATTCCCCAGGGGAGAACACCGGAACCCCTGAAGGTGGCGCCGCAGTACTAAACCAGCCTGGACCGGTCACGGGAAGAGCAGGAGGATGATGAGCACTGGGCCCATTGTCAAGCCACCATCCGGCAGCTGGCAGCTGAACACCGGGAGAGAGAGCAGCGCCGGCAAGCGGTACTAGGCCCAGATTTGGACCGGAAGGAGCGGGTCCGTGCCGGTCATTATGGTCCCAGGAATGCAGCAGGTTGGGGCCACGTCTTGAATGTGAACCATGAGAGGGGGTTCGGCTTTATCCCTGACCCTAGCCGAATCTCTAACCTATTCTTCAGTAGGAGGAACGTGGAACCTCACCTAAGGAAAGGATACCCTGCCAGGAACCTGAGCCCGGGAGACAAGGTGACATTTACTAGGCATGAAGGTCTCCGAGGCTGGTATGCTCTGAACATTAGGCGAGTCCCAGAAGATCTCCTCCAGACATGCAGGCAGAGACCACCTACTGCCCCTATGTGCCAAGATGTACCCAAGGTACAGAAAGCCACAGGTTTTACCCCGATGGAAGAGGAGTAATTGAGGACTGCTAATGTGATCCTTTCATCTGGTAGCAGTACCCCATCAACAGCTTCCAGATCCCCAGGAGGGGACCAGCACTAAAAAAAAATTTTGCACTAACTCTCGTTGCCCAGGAGGGTTTATTTGCACCGTTGTGCCTTTTTGTTCCATTTTTGACCATCATGGTTATTTTTGTTTTCCCTGTGTTGCCCTGTGTTGTTGGCAGCTTCCCTAGTGAACTAGCGATCATGAACTTGGAGTGATCCAAAAACTTTTACTTGTAAATAGTTGCACCTCTTTAGGTGCCCTCTCTTGGTTTTACATATGGACACTTTGCGAAGATTACGTCTACCTCAAAGGACACTGCAAGAGATCCCGGCTGGGAGTGGTGTCCAGCACTTACAAGAATTATTGTTGAAAGTTTTAAAGTTTGAAAGTATTTGATAATGTGTCTTATGATAGCTTTTATAAAGAATGAGAAATGTTTTGATACAGAGATGGGAGATTTGAATAAAGAGTTGAAAATGTATATGGTGAACCAGGTATCACGGTTGTCACTTGAAAGAAAGAAGAAAATGTGCACTAGGGATAGAAAAGAAATATGTACTAGAGATAGAAAGATGAAGAATACTGAAGTGATAGTGAGTAACAGATAATAGCACTTGGAATTGAAAAATTGCACTTTTTGACTTAGAATTTTAGATAGTTAATTAATAACTGTTTGCAACGTTCAAGAATGAGTGCCTCTCATAATGGGAAGTTTAGTATAGGCAATGTTTATTCAGCATTATAAAAATTTTGTATGTTCCTGTACTGTCAACTTTGTTTGCCTTGTAGCCCGCGGACGTGCTGTGCCAGGAAGCCTTTGTTTAGTGAGAGCCCTCATGTGGCCCTGTAACATACTTTTGGAAGTGCCCTCCTCTAGAAATTTTGGAGGGCCCTCTTGTGTACATTTGAGAGTGCCCTCACTTATTCATATTTTACGTCCCTCACTCTATTCTTTAACTCATTTAACCCCTTACCTACAAGGGACGTAATATTCCGTTCATGTGACCCTGGACCTAATTTCCATGGACGGAATATTACATCCCATCGATCAGCGGCGCCCACGTGGTGAGCGCCGCTGATCGCGGCCGGGTGTCAGCTGATTATCACAGCTGACACCCGGCACAATGTGTCAGGGGTGGTCACGGACCGCCCCCGACATGTTAACCCCTTGTACACCGCGATCAAATGCGATCGCGGTGTACCGGGGGTTAAAGGGAAACATCGGCAGGGAGGGGGCTCCCTCCTTGCTCCCCTGAGCCCCCCACGGCAGCGCAATGTGCAGCGCTGCTGCGGGGGGTCTCTTTCCCTACAGGCCCCCGGATCCAAGATGGCAACGGGAGCCTTCGGGGGCCTGTAGGGTGCTGACTTCCTCACTGCCTGCAAAGCGCAGGCATGAGGAAGTCTGCAGAACTGCCTGTGACAGATTGCTGATCTGTCACAGTGATCTGTGATGTCCCACCTGGGACAAGGTAATAAAGTAAAAAAAAAAAAGTGTTAAAAATAATTTAAAAAAAAAATCGCTAAATAAATTAGTAAAAAAAAAAATATATATTCCCCAATAAATCCATTTTTTCAAAATAAAAAAAACAAAAAAAACAATAAAAGTACACATATTTGGTATCGCCGCGTCCGTACCGACCCGCCCTATAAAACTGTCCCATTAGTTAAACCCTTTAGCGAACCCCTTAAAAAATAAAAATAAAAAACGAAGCAAAAAATAATGATTTATTATCATTCCACCGAACAAAAAGTGCAATAATGCGCGATCAAAAAAACGCATATAAATATCCATGGTACCGCTGAAAACGTCATCTTATCCCACAAAAAATGAGCTGTCATACAGCGTCATCTGCAAAAAAATAAAAAAGTTATAGCTCGCAGAATAAAGCGATACAAAATAATTATTTTTTATATAAAATTGTTTTCATTGCAAAAAACCGACAAAACATAAAAAAACGACCTAAATGAGGTAACACTGTAACCGTACTGACCCGAAGAATAAAACCGCTTTATCAATTTTATCGCATGCGGAACGGCGTAAACGCACCACCCAAAAGAAATTCATTAAACGCTGGTTTTTGTTCATTCTGCGTCCCAAAAATCAGAATAAAAAACGATCAAAAAATGTCACGTGCCCGAAAATGGTACCAATGAAAATGTCAACTCGTCCCGCAAAAAATAAGACCTCACATGACTCGGTGGGTCAAAATACGGAAAAATTATAGCTCACAATATGTGGTCATGCAAAAACTATTTTTACAATAGAAAGCATCTTTTAGCGTCTGACAGCCGCCAAACATAAAAATCCGCCATAAATAGTAAATCAAACCCCCCGTTATCACCTCCTTAGTTAGGGAAAAATAATAAAACTAAAAGAAAATGTATTTATTTCCATTTTCCCATTAGGGTTAGGGTTAGGGTTAGGGCTAGGGTTAGGGCTAGGGTTAGGGTTAGGGCTAGGGCTAGGGTTAGGGCTAGGGTTTGGGCTCAGATTAGGGTTATATAATTGGGGGGTTTCCACTGTTTGGGCACATCAGGTGCTCTCCAAAGGCAACATGGCATCTGATCTCAATTCCAGCCAATTCTGCGTTGAAAAAGTCAAATGGTGCTCCTTCCCTTCCAAGCTCTGCCATGCGCCCAAACAGTGTTTTACCCCCACATATGGGGTATCAGCCTACTCAGGACAAATTACAAAACAACTTTTGGGGTCCAATTTCTCCTGTTACCCTTAGGAAAATAAAAAATTGGGGGCAAAAATATCATTTTTGCGGAAAAAAATGATTTTTTTACTTTCACGCCCAGGCGTTATAAACTTCTGTGAAGCACTTGGGGGTTCAAAGTGCTCACCACACATCTAGATAAGTTCCGTGGGGGGTCTAGTTTCCAAAATGGGGTCACTTGTGGGGAGTTTCAATAGTTTAGGTACATCAGGGGCTCTCCAAAAGCACATGACACCCGCAGACCAATCCATCAAAGTCTGCATTCCAAAGCGTCACTACTTCCCTTCCGAGCCCTGACGTGTGTCCATACAGTAGTTTTCTCCCACATATGAGGTATCAGCGTACTCAGGACAAATTGGACAACAATTTTTGGGGTCCAATTTCTCCTGTTACCCTTGGGAAAATAAAAAAAATGGGGACTAAAAGATGATGTTTGTTGAAAAAATAAGATATTTTTATTTTCACGCCCGGTCGTTATAAACTTCTGTGAAGCACTGGGGGGTTCAAAGTGCTCACCACATATCTAGATAAGTTCATTAGGGGGTCTAGTTTCCAAAATGGGGTCACTTGTGGGGGGTTTCCACTGTTTAGGTACATCAGGGGCTCTCCAAAAGCAACATGACACCCGCAGACCATGCCATCAAAGTCTGCATTCCAAAACGTCACTACTTCCCTTCCGAGCCCCGACGTGTGCCCATACAGTAGTTTTCTCCCACATATGAGGTATCAGCGTACTCAGGACAAATTGGACAACAAATTTTGGGGTCCAATTTCTCCTGTTACCCTTGGGAAAATAAAAAAATTGGAGACTAATTGATCATGTTTGTGGAAAAAATACGATTTTTTTATTTTCATGCCTGGGCATAATAAACTTCTGTGAAGCCCTTTGGGGTTCAAAGTGCTCACCACACATCTAGATAAGTTCCTCAGGGGGTCTAGTTTCCAAAATAGGGTCATTTGTGGGGGGTTTCCACTGTTTAGGTACATTAGGGGCTCTTCAAAGGCAACATGACACCCGCAGACCATTCCATAAAAGTCTGCATTCCAAAACGTCACTACTTCCCTTCCGAGCCCTGACGTGTGTCCATACAGTAGTTTTCTCCCACATATGGGGTGTCAGCGTACTCAGGACAAATTGGACAACAACTTTTGGGGTCCAATTTCTCCTGCTACCCTTGGGAAAATAAAAAAAATGGGGACTAAAAGATGATGTTTGTGGAAAAAATACGATTTTTTTATTTTCACGCCCGGGTGTTATAAACTTCTGTGAAGCGATGGGGGGTTCAAAGTGCTCACTACACATCTAGATAAGTTCCTTGGGGGGTCTAGTTTCCAAAATGGTGTCATTTGTGGGGGTTTCTACTGTTTTGGTACATCAGGGGCTTTCCAAACGCGACATGGTGTCCGATCTCATTTCCAGCCAAAAACGTCAAATGGTGCTGCTTCCCTTCCGAGCTCTGCCATGCGCCCAAATAGTGGTTTATCCCCACATGTGGGGTATCAGCGCACTCAGGATAAATTGCACAATATCTTTTAGGGTCCTGTTACTCTTGGAAAAATAAGAATTGAGTGTGAAAAGATCATTTTTGTGGAAAAAATATGATTTTTAAATTGTACGGCTGTATGTTATAAACTTCTGTGAAGCCCTTGGGGGTTCAAAGTTCTCACCACACATCTAGATAAGTTCCTTGGGGGGGGTCTAGATTCCAAAATGGTGTCATTTGTGGGGGGTTTCCACTGTTTTGGTACATCAGGGGTTTTCCAATCGCGACATGGTGTCCGATCTCAATTCTAGCCAAAAACGTCAAATGGCGCTGCTTCCCTTCCGAGCTCTGCTAAGCGCCCAAATAGTCATTTACACCCACATATGGGGTATCAGCGTAATCAGGACAAATTGCACAATAACTTTTAGGGTCCTGTTACCCTTGGAAAAATAAAAATTGGGGGTGAAAAGATCATTTTTGTGGAAAAAATATGATTTTTTTAATTGTACGGCTGTACGTTATAAACTTCTGTGAAGCCCTTGTGGGTTCAAAGTTCTCACCACATATCTAGATAAGTTCCTTGGGGGGTCTAGTTTCCAAAATGGGGTCACTTGGGGGGTTTCCACTGTTTAGGTACATCAGGGGCTCTCCAAACGCGACATGGCGTCCAATCTGAATTCCAGCCAATTTTGCATTGAAAAAGTCAAACGGTGCTCCTTCCCTACTGAGGTCTGCTATGCGCCGAAACAGTGGTTCCCCCCCACATATCAGGTATCAGCATACTCAGGACAAATTGCACAATAACTTTTGCAGTCCAATTTCTCCTGTTACCCTTGGTAAAATAAAGAAAATTGAACCTGAAGTATTTTTTTTGTGAAAAAAAGTTAAATGTTCAATTCTTTTTTAAATATTCAAAAAATTCCTGTGACGCACCTAAAGGGTTAATAAACTTCTTGAATGTGGTTTTAAGCACCTTAAGGGGTGCAGTTTTTAGAATGGTGTCTCTTTTGGGTATTTTCTATCATATAGACCCCTCAAAGTGGCTTCAAATGTGATGTGGTCCCTAAAAATAAAATGGTGTTGCAAAAATGAGAAATCGCTGGTCAATTTTTAACCCTTATAACTTCCTAACAAAAAAAAAATTTTGGTTCCAAAATTGTGCTGATGTAAAGTAAACATGTGGGAAATGTTACTTATTAAGTTTTTTGTGTGCCGTATCGCTGTGATTTAAGGGCATAAAAATTCAAAGTTGGAAAATTGCGAAATTTTCAAAATTTTCGCCAAATTTCCGTTTTTTTCACAAATAAACGCAAATTATTTGAATGAAATTTTACCACTAACATGAAGTACAATATGTCACGAGAAAACTATGTCAGAATCATCGGGATCCATGGAAGCGTTTCAGAGTTATGACCTCATAAAGGGACAGTGGTCAGAATTGTAAAAATTGGCCCGGGAGTTAACGTGCAAACCACCCTTGGTAGTGAAGGGGTTAAGGGCAGAGACTACATGGAAAAAGGGCAAGAGACATGGAGTATTAGAAGGTAGCAGTGAGTGTGGCCTGCAATCCTCATGTTTGGGTGAATTCTGTAAACCGGAAAAATAAATCTGCACTAGTCAGCTGGATGACGAGCTCAATTATATCTCCTGGTCAAGTCAATGGACAACGAATATACAGTTGTGGCCAAAAGTATTGACACCCCTGCAATTCTGTCAGATAATACTCAGTTTCTTCCTGAAAATGATTGCAAACAAAAATTCTTTGGTATTATTATCTTCATTTAATTTGTCTTAAATGAAAAAACACAAAAAGAATTGTCCTAAAGCCAAAATGGATATAATTCCACACCAAACATAAAAAAGAGGGTGGACAAAAGTATTGGCACTGTTCGAAAAATCATGTGATGCTTCTCTAATTTGTGTAATTAACAGCACCTGTAACTTACCTGTGGCACCTAACAGGTGTTGGCAATAACTAAATCACACTTGCAGCCAGTTGACATGGATTAAAGTTGACTCAACCTCTGTCCTGTGTCCTTGTGTGTACCACATTGAGCATGGAGAAAAGAGAAAGAAGACCAAAGAACTGTCTGAGGACTTGAGAAACCAAATTGTGAGGAAGCATGAGCAATCTCAAGGCTACAAGTCCATCTCCAAAGACCTGAATGTTCCTGTGTCTATCGTGCGCAGTGTCATCAAGAAGTTTAAAGCCCATGGCACTGTGGCTAACCTCCCTAGATGTGGACGGAAAAGAAAAATTAACAAGAGATTTCAACGCAAGATTGTGTAAATGTTGGATAAAGAACCTCGACTAACATCCAAACAAGTTCAAGCTGCCCTGCAGTCCGAGGGTACAACAGTGTCAACCCCTACTATCCATCGGCGTCTGAATGAAAAGGGACTATATGGTAGGAGACCCAGGAAGACCCCACTTCTTACCCCGAGAGATAAAAAAGCCAGGCTGGAGTTTGCCAAAACTTACCTGAAAAAGCCTAAAATGTTTTGGAAGAATGTTCTCTGGTCAGATGAGACAAAAGTAGAGCTTTTTGGGCAAAGGCATCAACATAGGGTTTATAGGAGAAAAAAAGAGGCATTCAAAGAAAAGAACACGGTCCCTACAGTCAAACATGGCGGAGGTTCCCTGATGTTTTGGGGTTGCTTTGCTGCCTCTGGCACTGGACTGCTTGACCGTGTGCATGGCAATATGAAGTCTGAAGGCTACCAACAAATTTTGCAGCATAATGTAGGGCCCAGTGTGAGAAAGCTGGGTCTCCCTCAGAGGTCATGGGTCGTCCAGCAGGACAATGACCCAAAACACACTTCAAAAAGCACTAGAAAATGGTTTGAGCGAAAGCACTGGAGACTTCTAAGGTGGCCAGTAATGAGTCCAGACATGTATCCCATAGAACACCTGTGGAGAGATCTAAAAATGGCTGTTTGGAGAAGGCACCCTTCAAGTATCAGGGACCTGGAGCAGTTTGCCAAAGAAGAATGGTCTAAAATTCCAGCAGAGCATTGTAAGAAACTCATTGATGGTTGCCGGAAGCGGTTGGTCGCAGTTATTTTGGCTGAAGGTTGTGCAACCAAGTATTAGGCTGAGGGTGCCAATACTTTTGTCTGGCCCATTTTAGGAGTTTTGTGTGAAATGATCAATGTTTTGCTTTTTGCTTCATTCTCTTTTGTGTTTTTTCATTTAAGACAAATTAAATGAAGATAATAATACCAAAGAATTTGTGTTTGCAATCATTTTCAAGAAGAAACTGAGTATTATCTGACAGAATTGCAGGGGTGTCAATACTTTTGGCCACAACTGTATGGTGTCCCCCCCAGGATGGGATGGAGTATTGACAATATTCCCCAAATTATATCGGAAGAGAAGACCTTGATACTGAACTACTTGTTCAAGTGCAGAATGCGCATCGTATTTCAAAAAATTACTCCTGGGGGCTGTGTCATAGATGCAGGAAGATACCAAGACAAGTGCCTCCCTTAACAAACATTATCTACGCTGGCCTACTGTAGTAGTTGTGGGCCTCAATTCAAGTTTTCAGAGGGCCATCACTTGGTCATCAACAGTCAGTGTACATTTCTATTGAATATGTATCCCATATCTCAGTCACAATGTTGCACAACCCAGCAATTTTTTTTGACAGATGGGGTGACTGACTGTAGATTTTTATTGAATATTTATCCCCTATCTCAGTCACAATGTGGGACAACCTGTCACAAGAGCCTCCAATGACAAATATTAGTTTGGTAGGACCACTCAACATTCAAGATTTGTCCACTGCACAATGTGCATAGGGTTTGTAAAAATTAGCCCTATGGGCTGAATCATGGTTCACGCAGGAAGCCACCATGCCAAGGGCCTCCAATCACAAATAAGAGTGAGACTGGAGTAGGAATACTGTTCTGGTTTGTCAACTGCACAACGCACAAAAGGTTTGTAAAAATTAGCCCTATGGGCTGAGTCATGGTTGATACAGGTAGCCACCATCCCAAGGGCCTCCAATTACAAATAGTAATTAGGCTGGAGTAGTTATACTGTCCTGGTTTGTCCACTGCACAATCTACATAGGGTTTGTAAAAATTAGCTCTATGTGCTGAGTCATGGTTGACCTAGGAAGCCACCATCCCGAGGGCCTCCAATAGCAAATAGTCGTTAGGCTGGAGTAGGAATACTGTCCTGGTTTGTCCACTGCACAATGTGCATAGGGTTTGCATAAATTAGCCCTATGGGCTGAGTCATGGTTGATGAAGGAAACAGGTTTTTATGGGAAGGGGTTGACGTTATCAGCAGTAGCATGAATCAGCATTTTTGGTGAATTTAGGTTGGCTTGCTGTCATCTGGAGGGATTGTAAACTGTGGAGATATCCAGTCCTTGTTGAATTTAATCAGAATAAGTCTGTCTGCATTTTCCGTGGAGAGGCGTGTGTGCCTATCTGATGATTGACCCAGCGGAACTGAAAACACGCTCTGACATCACATTGCAGCTGGGCAGGCCAGCATCTCCAAGGCGTATAAGGAGAGGTTGTGCCAAGTGTTCAGCTTGGACATCCAATAATTAAAGGGAACTGAAGTGTCAGAAAGGATGCATGTATGGTCACTTATGTCCCCCTTGACCATGTTCTGCAACTGTTCCCTCCTTAGCATTGTTACAGGCACAGATAGCACTTGCTGTTGTGCTAGTTTATTGAAAATTGCCCAATTTGTGCACATCTTCCCCCCACCTTTGTTGGACCTGGTGTTCGTGTCTCTCCTCATTATCCCTTGCTGTTGAAAACAGCCGCTACCTCTGCCACCAGCCTTGTCTGAGGGTGATGTTTTCAGCAACTGATCTACAATGGCCCTCTTGAACGATTCCTTTGTAAAACTCTTTGGTGACTCCAAAAGGAGAGAAGGAAATTCCTCCTTGTATCATGGATCGAGAAAAATGGCCAACCAGTATTGGTTGTTGGATAAAATTCGTATCACGCAAAGGTCTTGCCACAGACACTAACACATGAACTGTGTCATGTCAGACAAGCTGCAAAAAGGCAAATGTTCTGTATCCCCAACAGTAGGAACAGTACCCATCCTCTCCTCACGCTGACTCGCCTCCTCCTCCTCCACCTCCTTCTCTCCAGCCCATCCAGGCTGCATAGACATGAAACTTTGGTTGAGTGTCCCCTCTATAGCATTAGGAGTCCCCTCGGTAGCACAGAAAAACAAGTCTTCTCCTTCCTCATCCTGCTCATCTCCTCCTCATCACCCAATGTTGCCTCAGAATATTGGCTGGGCTGGGTAGTATTACCCATTGTGAAATCTGGCTCCATACCAACATGCTGGGCACTCAAAGCTTCCTCTTTGAGATTAATCAATGATTGTTTCAAGAGACACAACAGCGGGATGGTTATGCTGATAATAGCCTTATCACCTATAATACTTATGTATGGTATAAGGACTTCAATGGCGTAGGGCAATGACGGCAGAGACACGCTTAGTGAAGCAAGTGATTTATATACAATTGTGCACAACAAACGTGGAAATACGTAACGGGTTCAGAGCACAGACATACAGCAGCACATAGCAAAAGGTTCAGCAAGGATGGTAAGTTATTAAGAGTCACTGAGTACGGAATATAACTGGGTATTGCAGGCAAAGTCCAGAGTATAACAAATGTCCAGCAGGATAATGTTCAGCGGGCACTGGGTAACAACTACTAACCAGTATAGCAAACAGAAGTCCAGTTGTAGCGAGCCTCTGGTATGATGAGTCCGGTGGAGATCCAGTAAGGGGACCTTCAGTGGGCACAAACACTAACCGGGTACGGTAGCCAGAAGTCCAGCGGTATCCAGAGGTCCAGAGAGGTGAAGTCTCAAGCAGGAAGCAGGGTTGTTCCAGAGTCACAAGATCTGGGAGAGTGGCAGGGCAGGAGCACACCAGGAATCAATATACTCAAGCGATTTGCTTGTGCTTAGGGGCGGGTTTTTAGGCAGCTGGGGAGGAAGTGATGTAAACGAAAACTCCATCTTAACTAAGGGCAGCTAAGAGGAAGTGATGCGACAGGACCGAAAACTCCATCTTAACCAAGGGCAAAAGTTCATTCAAAACAGACCGGAAAGTCCTAGGATCCTGACAGTACATCCCTCCCAAAAAACGGCCTCAGGACGGAACAGGACCGGGCTTGTCCGGGTACCTCCGATGGAACTGAGCAATTTTCCTAGATGCGTTGATGTTGTCAACGGGTTCCCAGGAGTCGTCCTCGGGTGAATAGCCTTGCCAGCGAACCAGGTATTGCAGCCGTCGCCGATGGAGACGGGAGTCGAGAATGGCCTCAACGACATATTCTACTTGGCCATCTACCATCACCGGGGGAGGAGGTGGTACAACACGTCCCTGAAAGGTATTAGGAGTTACCGGTTTGAGCAGAGAAACATGAAAGACCGGGTGTACCTTCATAGTCCGTGGTAACTTCAGCCGACAGGCCACGGAGTTCACAATCCCGGAGATCCTGAATGGGCCGATGTATTTTTGCCCCAGCTTCTGTGAAGGGACACCAAGCTTCAGGTTTTTGGTGGACAACCAAACAGAGTCCCCTACCTGGTACGAGGGTGCCGGTCGCCTATGAGCGTCTGCCGAGTCCTTGTAACGTCGCTGAGCAGTTGTCAAGGTGTCTTTCAGGACCTCCTGAACTCGTTGCAACTCCGTCACCCTGTCTCCAACCGCGGGTATAGGGACTGCGACCGGTGACCTAGGCAGAATACTTGGATGGTAACCCAGGTTTGCAAAAAAGGGTGTTACCTTCGTGGAACTACTCTGGGTGTTGTTGTAGGAGAATTCTGCCAGAGGAAGGAGCTTCACCCAATCGTCCTGTAGATGGCTCACGTAACATCTCAGGTATTGTTCCAGGGTCTGGTTGGTCCGTTCCGTCTGTCCATTCGTCTGAGGATGGTAGGCAGAAGATAGACACACATTAATTTGGAGTGCAGAACAAAACCCCTTCCAGAACCTAGAGGTGAATTGAACACCTCGGTCAGAGATGATCTTATCCGGGACCCCGTGTAAACGAAATACGTTCCGTACTACCAGGTCAACAGTCTCTGCGGCCGAGGGGAGGCCAGTACAGGGGATGAAATGGGCGGCTTTGGTCAACCGGTCTACCACTACAAGGATAGTAGTGCTGCCACTTGATGGAGGCAGATCCACAATAAAATCCATGGAGATGGACCCCAGGGGCGAGACGGCACGGGTAAAGGCTGGAGGAGGCCTGTAGGAGCCATACGAGGGACCTTGCACCGGGCACAGATCACACATGATGTGACGTAGTCTTTCACGTCTTTCATACAGGTAGGCCACCAGAAGAACTGGGTCAAGAACTCCTGAGTTTTTTGTACCCCCCTATGTCCTGCCACCATGGAGTCATGAACCAATTTAAGGACTCGAAGTCTTACAGCCTCCGGGACATACAGGCGACGTTCTCGTAACCACACACCATTCCGAAGAACAAGTGCCACGTCGCTCAGGGGGGCAGCAAGGAATACATCACCATCATAGGCCTGCTTGATGTCCTTCCATAAGTCCTGGTCCTGGATCACTCCGATGAAGTTGGAATCAGACAACACGGTTTGAGATGATGAAGGCACAGGGTCCAAGGTGTGGAGACGGGATAAGGCATCAGCCTTTCCGTTACGGGAACCTGGTCGATATGTGACAACAAAATTAAATTGATTAAGAAAAAGGCTCCACCTGGCTTGCCGTGGGGACAGACATCTGGCAGATTTCAGAAATTCCAGGTTGCGGTGATCTGTGAGTACCACCACTTGTTGTGCCACTCCATGTAAGTGGTGCCGCCATTCTTTGAAAGCAGACACGATCGCCAGCAACTCCTTGTCTGCAACATCATAATTCCTCTCCGCAGGGGACAACCGTCGAGAAAAGAAAGCACATGGGTGCAGTAAAGCTTTGTCCCCAGTTCTCTGGGACAGAACTGCTCCCAGAGCATAATCAGAGGCATCGACTTCTACAAGGAACGGAAGGGAGGGGTCTGGGTGAATCAGAATTGGTGCTGATGTAAAACAAACCTTGAGATGGTCAAAAGCCTCCTGAGCCTGGACGGACCACACAAACCTCTGACCCTTCTTGGTTAATGCGGTAATAGGGCGGACAATTTCTGAGAAATTACGGATGAAACGCCTGTAGAAGTTGGCAAATCCGACGAATCGTTGCACCTCTTTGATGGTACCCGGTACCGGCCATTCCAGTATTGCTTTTATCTTGCTGGTTTCCATATTTAGACCCTGTGGAGAAATGACATACCCTAGAAATTGAATATTAGTACAATGAAATTCACATTTCTCAAGCTTGATGTACAGGCGGTTATCACGTAGGCGAGCAAGGACCGTCTTGACATGCTCTTGATGTTCCTGTAAAGAATTAGAATAAATCAAAATATCGTCCAGGTAGATGACCATGAACTGGTCCATAATGTCCCTGAATATATCGTTCACCAAGTGTTGGAATGTTGCGGGGGCGTTGCAAAGGCCGAAGGGCATGACTAAATACTCAAAATGTCCGTATCTACACCTGAATGCTGTCTTCCATTCGTCCCCTGGACGGATACGGAGCAGGTTATACGCCCCTCGGAGATCTAACTTGGTGAAAATTGTAGCCTGTTGGACCCTTTCTAATAATTCGGGGATCAGGGGCAATGGGTACCGGTTCCGGATGGTGATCTTGTTGAGCTCCCGGTAATTTATGCAAGGGCGCAGAGTTCCGTCCTTCTTCTTTACAAAGAAGATGGGTGCCCCTGCGGGTGAGGTAGAGGGACGAATGAAACCCTTGGCAAGATTCTCATCAGTATATTCTTTTAGGGCGTGTAGTTCAGGGGCCGCCAACGGGTACACATGTCCAAACGGTATCTCCGCTCCGGGTAATAAGTCTATAGGACAATCGTAAGGTCTATGTGGGGGGAGCTGATCAGCATTCTGTTTATTGCAGATGTCGAGAAAGTCATGATAGACCGGGGGCAGAACGGGTACCTGTACATTGTCCTCCATAGCATGCATTGTTGGAGCCGGTTCAGTTGGTTTTACGGCAGGAGCAGTCTGGGATGGGAAGGAAATCTCTTTTGTCTCCCAGTTGATGACTGGATTGGTAGCCCGTAGCCAGGGGATTCCTAAAATGACTGGAAAATGTGGAGATGAAATTAACATAAAGACAAGGGTCTGCTGCTGACCTGGTATGATCATACATTCGAGGGGTACAGTCTCTTTATCCACGGGTCCGGAAGTCAATGGGGACCCGTCCACGGTTTCCATGGTAACTGGTGATGCTCTCTGTTGAGACGGGATACCGTGTTTCCTAGCAAAAGAGAGATCCATGAAATTCCCCCCAGCCCCAGAGTCAATCATTGCAGCCGTAGGAATTAGCTGTTTCTTCCATTTTATTTGTATATGGAGCGAGCAGTGGGTGGATCTCCCTTCAGAGTCCTTAGCTGCAGTGGATAATACTGTGGAGGGAAATACCGCATCCAGGTGGGAACTAGCTTCGGAGGCTTCAGATTCTATGTCGGTATTATCATATTCGGCTACAGCTGCCAAGATCTTATTGGAACGTTTAGGACGCCTTGGACAGTCAATAAGGAAATGGTCTGATTTGCCGCAATAAAAACATAGCCGTTCACGGAGCCGATGTTCGCGGCGATCCTGGTTCTATCGGTTTTGTACAGAGTCCACTTGCATGGGAACCTCTGCAGGCTCTCGTGGTGTCTTAGGAACAGGTTCCCTGGTAGGTGACGGAAAGTCAGGTACCCGGTTAAGTGCTGCCCATCTTTCCTGTCTGCGCTCTGTTAAACGGGTATCAATGCGCACACAGTGTTGAAGGAACAGGTCAAGATCATCGGGTGATTCAGCACGGGCTAACTCGTCCTTGATGGCACCGGACAGTCCCTTTTTAAATACCGACAACAACGCATTGTTACCCCAGTCAGTGTCCACCACCAGTCTTTTGAAGTTGGTGACATATTCAATCACTGGCCGCTTGCCTGGCCGTAAAGAAAGGAGAGCCGTTTCAGCAGTATTACGGCGGTTCGGATCGTCGAACATCAGTGCCATAGCTGTTAGAAAATCCTCTAAGCAGTTCAACCGCACGTCCCTGGTCTCAATCATCGGGTTAGCCCAGGCCAGGGCACGTGAAGTCAGCAGCATGATTATGCATAATACTTTAGATCGATCCGATCGGTAATAGTCAGTATTCACATCAAAGAATAGCATGCACTGATTAATGAAGCGACGAAACTGACTGCGCTCACCATTAAAGCGGAAGGGAGGTAATTTAGGCATACTGGGAGCAAATCCGGGCGAGGTACGGTCGGTCACCTGAGCCTCCACCTTGCCTTGTAGCTCCTGCATAGCTGTACCCAGGAACTGGTGGTCATGATTCAGCCGTCCCTCGATATCTCCAAGCCTGGCGTGCACAGCATCCATGTCCTGCTGTAAGGAGTGGATCATGGAGTATAGCTGATCTAATCGTGCCTCTGACATTGCCCCAGCGAAGTCCTCTAAAAAGGGCTTGAGTATAATATAATACTTATGTATGGTATAAGGACTTCAATGGCGTAGGGCAATGACGGCAGAGACACGCTTAGTGAAGCAAGTGATTTATATACAATTGTGCACAACAAACGTGGAAATACGTAACGGGTTCAGAGCACAGACATACAGCAGCACATAGCAAAAGGTTCAGCAAGGAAGGTAAGTTATTAAGAGTCACTGAGTACGGAATATAACTGGGTATTGCAGGCAAAGTCCAGAGTATAACAAATGTCCAGCAGGATAATGTTCAGCGGGCACCGGGTAACAACTACTAACCAGTATAGAAAACAGAAGTCCAGTTGTAGCGAGCCTCTGGTATGATGAGTCCGGTGGAGATCCAGCAAGGGGACCTTCAGTGGGCACAAACACTAACCGGGTACGGTAGCCAGAAGTCCAGCGGTATCCAGAGGTCCAGAGAGGTGAAGTCTCAAGCAGGAAGCAGGGTTGTTCCAGAGTCACAAGATCTGGGAGAGTGGCAGGGCAGGAGCACACCAGGAATCAATATACTCAAGCGATTTGCTTGTGCTTAGGGGCGGGTTTTTATGCAGCTGGGGAGGAAGTGATGTAAACGAAAACTCCATCTTAACTAAGGGCAGCTAAGAGGAAGTGATGCGACAGGACCGAAAACTCCATCTTAACCAAGGGAAAAAGTTCATTCAAACAGACCGGAAAGTCCTAGGATCCTGACATCACCGCTCACGAGGTTGGTGCAGTACTCAAAGTTCTCAAGAGCCTCACAAATGTCAGCGATACACACCCAGTTGACTGTTATTTGTGGTGGCTGACTCGCAGTCTGATGGGCATGTTGAAGTTGGTATTCAGCTACTGCCCTCTGCTGCTCACTAATCCTCGCCAACATATGATAGGTTGAGTCCCATTGAGTGAACTAATGTGGACAGCAGAAGGCAAGCTGTGACCACAAAATCAGTGGGGAAAATGGTCCGGTGCATGCTTGGTAGCAGGCAGTAGGAAATATTTGGACTACTGCTTGCATAGGGCACTAAACGCCTTTTTAAGTGGACTAATGTGGACAGCAGAAGCTAGGCTCAGACCCCCAAAACAGCGGGGTAAATAGATCAGTGCTTTAAAAAAAGGCAGCACAAAAACTAGTACTCTGTGCGCTGGAAAAATATTGCTTTGCCTCTAACAAGAGCTGTTTTAAGATGGACCAAGGAAGAACACTTTAACGTCTCGCTACCCAAAACACAATCTCTCCTTCTCTGAACTCGTACTTTGTTGTGTGTCTTCAGCTCTGAAAAGAGCTATTTTTGGTGGTATTATGGAGCTAGTGACCGTCTCCTTTAAACTGTCCCTTCTCGAGTATCTCTCTCTCCCTACTCTACACTGACCTAGTATACACTGCAGGTAGCCCTGAAAAATATTTTGTGTTATCAAGAGGCCTAAAGACTCTCCCTAGCAGCTGAGCGATCTCTCCCTATGCTTTTTAATGCAGGATCTGGATGCATTATGCGCAAAATGGCCACAACAGGGCTTAAATAGACCCTAAGATGCTGAGCAGCCAGCCAATCAGAGTAATGCCACAACCAAGATGTCTGTAGCATTACAGTGATTGGTTAAGAAGCCCAGCATGTTTAGTGGCTGCAAAGGCAGCGCCAAAACTGCAGGGTCGGACATCCGAATATAGCAAGGCGAGTAAACAAATACTCGCAATGTAACGAGTAACCCGAATACAGTACTATCTGTGCAAATAGCGAATAGTAACGAATACACTCGCTCATCACTAGTTCTGACATAAAGATAATAGACCCTACACAGAAGAAATAACGGACACACACCTATGAAATAACAAATATAGCATACATCAGGTATCTACGTATAACCAAATATATAAAAAGTATCTCCAGTTCTGCGATAATGAAGTGACTGGATATATCCCCAAATACCTGCCCAATATGACAAATAAACCAATTTTAAATAGCCTAGATAGGATACTGTATAGCGATATCATAAATATCTCTAACAAGTGGTCAAAAAGAAATCAGCAATACAAAAACCCTATTTTAACAGCTATAAGCTGTAGAATGTGCATACGCAAGCACAGGAAAACTATAGAGATGGGAAAGCAGCCACTCCACATATATCATAAATGAAAAAAGAAAATGAAGTGGTCTCACCCATTCATTCGTAGTCAGAAGTCAGGTCTAGGAAGTACATCTGGAACCAATAAATACTTCCAGGGAAATGGCGATGGTAGTCTCACCCTATTGATCCCTATTAAGGCTAACAAATCCTAGATCCCCAAACTCCCGCCCTGACAAGGGCAGTCCACATCGGACCCTATAGCGGAGGCCTCGCACTCTCCCTGACAATAATGAAAATAAGATCCTTTATTCACCAACACCATCTATGTTTGAGCTCTTTCTATGGAGCCTTTCTCAAGCAGAATTTTTTTGTATGTGTTAGGCCTCTTTCACACATCAGGTTTTCGCCGTCAGGCGCGATCCGGCGCTTTTGACAGAAACCGGATCCGGCGAAATGCAATGCCGGATCCGGTTTCCCCCCCATTGACTTGCATTTGCGCCGGATCGCGCCGGATGGCCATGCGTTTCATCCGGTTTTCGCCGGATCCGGCAATGTGTCGCGATCCGGCGTCTGGAAAAAACAGTGACTGTAACGTTTTTTGTCTCCGGCGAAAAAGCCGGACACGCCGGATCCGGCGCGTCCGGCTTTTTCACACAATGAAAGCCTATGAGCGCCGCAATGCGCCGGATCCGGTTTTTTGGTCTGAGCATGCTCAGTAGCTCTGCCCACAAGACATATATAAAAGCAAGACAGTGGGACCCACAGCCACACCCAACATGCCACCCAAGACAGCAACCAGGCGCAGGAGAAGGCAGGAGACCACTGCAGCACCATCCGCACCACCACCACCCCAAATGTAGCAGCAAATAGAACATGCTGAGGAGGGGAGGCCAGCAGCAGATGAGAGACGGTAATTATCAAATAACCCATTCCTCCAAACTAGGGCTATTGAATATCAAGATATTCATTGGCCCTTTGTTTCTCTTTATTCAACAGCCGCCCAATAGATGCAGCAGCAGCAGCAGCAATGGCAGCAGCTGGAACACCACCCACAGGCATGGAGTGTGGCCACCAGGAAGACAGCACATCATCTTCTGGGAGCCCTCCCTCGCATCGTCAGCGTTTGACGGTAAGTTTTTATTTCCAAAATCCATCTTCTCTGTAATATATGTCTATTCATTGCCTTTTATTTCAAAACAGGAATCACAAGATGAAGAGGAGCTCCCAGAAGAAGAAGGAAGGGGTGGACAGACACCTGGAGTGGGCTCACAATTGGTAAGTTTTTTGCATCAAACGCAGAAACACAACATCACACTACACACAACACATAGAAAACAATGTTCTGCAGACCACACACAGCAAACAAATGCCTACATCCAAAGACATAACATTTTTTGTTTTCTTCTCTAGTCTTCCCAATCTGGTGCTTGGCCAAGAGGTCCTCGCAGTGCCTCCCAGGGTCGTCGGCGACAGCAACGCGGCGGTCACCAGCGTGTAAGTATAAATATTTTTGCTTTGTTTTTTTGCACTTTTTATTTCATTTCTTTTGTGGAGGCTAATTATGTTATTTTTGTCTTTTTCTTTAACAGCCTTCACAGCGTGCTCCCGACTCTGACGGTGAGGATGGAGGGATTGATGTGGACCGCCTCATCGATCTCATCAGAGAAAGGGAGCCACTCTGGAATATGGCTGACCGCCGCCACGCTGACCTGATCGTTACCCGACGACTCTGGGAGGAAATCTGTTCGCTCCTTGTTGGCCGCTGGGAGGACCTCGAAGCTCGGGACCAGATTAAAGAGCGTAAGTATATACAGTACCGGTTGCTTGATGTAAATCAGTGTTTCCCGAACTCCAGTCCTCGTGGTCCCCACGGATCATGTGTTCAGGATTTCGATTTACTATAGAAATCCTGAAAACCTGACCCCTGGGGACCATGAGGACTGGAGTTTGGGAAACACTGATGTTGTATACTAACCACTCCTTTCTCGTTTTAGGGAACAGTATTGTGAATCGGTGGCGGTCTGTGAGAGATCGTTTCAAGAAGGAGTTCAATAAAGAGATGCGGGCCCCGAGTGGATCTGGAGGACGCAGGAGCAAGTACAAGCACGCAGAAGCCCTGTCGTTCCTCCGGGAAACAATGGTCACCAGAAGGTAAATATTACACACCACATGTGAAAAAAAATGTTATATGTAAATTTTTTTTTCAGCCAGGGCCATACCATTGCAGTATTTTAATTGTTTTTTTTTCTCTTTATTCCACAGCACGGTGAGCAGCACTCGGGAGCTGGCACGATTGGACCCTTCTGAGGCGATCCCTGAGGAGACCGGCACCGAGGGACACTTCGACCGCCCCGGTACATCTGCACCTTCCCAGCCTTCCCACACTTTCGACCCATCTGTCCCATCCACCAGCACAGGAGCATCGTGGCTGCCTACATTACATGAAGCTGCTGGTGAGGAGATCGCTTTCCCTTTACCCCACCCTTCTGCCCCTGCCACCTCTAGTACACCTGCGGGTACTGGGCGGCAGCGGCAGAGGGGTCAGGAAAAGACTTATGCGCCAGAGTTCTTGCATCTGAATGCATCTTTCCAGAACTGTCTAAAAGTCTTGTCAGAGCAAATCTCCGCAGGCTATCAGCAGATCAACTCCAGCATTCTGGAGGTGAAGACACTTCTGCAAACCATGCATTCAGAAGCAAGATCTTCGCCAAACCACACCTTTTTCAGGTCTGTTGTGGAGCGCATGGAAACGCTCTCTCCTGCCCAGCAGATGCATGTAATGCATTCATGCCACGCTGCTCTCCAGCAAGTTACCTCCCAACCTCCTCCTCCTCCCACCACAGTAGTTCCTCCACCTGCACCCCCTCCAGCCACTTTCCATCCTCCCCCTCCTATTACATCTACACCCCCTCCAGCCACTTTCCATCCTCCCCCTCCTATTACATCTACACCCCCTCCAGCCACTTTCCATCCTCCCCATCCTATTACATACCATCCACCTCCAGCCACTTTCCATCCTCCCCCTCCTATTACATACCATCCACCTCCCCAGCACCATCCACCTCCCCAGCACCATCCACCTCCCCTGCACCAGCAACCTCCCCAGCACCAGCAACCTCACCAGTACCAGCAACCTCCACAGTACCTGCAAACTCCCCAGTACCAGCAACCTCCCCAGTACCAGACATCTCCCCACTTCCAGCAACCTGCCCCGTACCAGACATCTCCCCACTTCCAGCAACCTGCCCCGTACCAGACATCTCCCCACTTCCAGCAACCTGCCCCGTACCAAACTCCTTCCCCATACAACTTGCCATCAACATCATCTGCTCCTACAGTCCCTGCCCAACCCTCCACTCCACCACCCACCACCTCTTCTGCTTCCCACATGTCCACCCATTCTGTAGTTTTTTCCACACCTTCACCTCTAACTGTTCCTTCCCCACCACGATCCCAGTCCTCTCTCCACACTCCCAGTGTCGAAGTGTCCCGCAGCCCCTACAGCAGTATTTCCACCACACACTACACAGAATTATAATGTGTGTATTTAAATAAAAATGACCAGTTTTATGGTTTCAGTTTTATAGTTTCAAAGTTTTATTAAACAAGTTTATTAAAATTTTAAAAAAGTTTACTAAAAAAAACATTTTTCAATAAAAGTTAAATTATTTTACACTGGTTGTCTGTCATTTCTTTCTGCGGCGAAAAAGGTTAAATACAGGGTATTTAAAAGGTGAAATGGTATTCAAAACTAGGTATATAACTGTGGGTAAATTTTAGCTTTTTGCCACAGTTGTGTTCCTGGTTGTGTTTGAAGCAAAGTATTTCACCTAAAAAGTTGTGTTTATTGTTGGTGATTTCCTAACAATGTACACAACTTTTGTTAAAAGGTGAAATACTTTGCATAAAACACAACCAGGTACACACCTGTGGCCTAAAGCTAAAAATAGAGACCATGACAAGATAGCCAACTTTGGTTGGCAAAGGTATATACTGTTGGTACAGAAGGTACACAAGTTTGGTTAGGGCACAAATCTTTCACACTCTGTCATCCTGCCAGTGTACTCTGCCTTGAGGTGACATAAAGTATAGTGCAAAATTGTCCCTCATTACTGAAACCGTCACAGAACTTCTAGTGGTAATGTCATGGTAATCTTGCAAGGTGGTTTCTTCAGAGGTGTCCTCAATGGAAATGGGTTCCTTGCAGATAACAAAATTGTGGAGTACCACGCACGCTTTGATCACCTCGTCCACAGTTTCTGTCTTGAGGTTGATCGCAGTCAATAGGACCCGTCATTTGGCTGTCAGAATACCAAAGGTACATTCAACCATTCTTCTTGCTCTTGTGAGGCGGTAATTAAAAATGCGTTTTGGTCTTGTCAATCCTCTGCTAGAGTACGGTTTCAAAAGGTGTTCTGACAGCTGGAAGGCTTCATCCCCTACACAGACAAATGGCATAGGTGGACCAGATGTTTGCGGCAGCGGTCTAGGTGGTGGGAACTGGAAGGTGTTTCCATACAGTTTACGCCCCATGGCAGACAGTTTGAAAACTTGAGAGTCATTGGAGCGGCCATAGGCCCCAATATCAACCGCAATAAATTTGTATTCCGCGTCAGCGATGGCCATGAGGACAATTGAAAAATATTTCTTGTAATTGAAATATTCCGATCCCGATCCAGCTGGCTTTACAATGCGGATATGTTTCCCGTCCACAGCGCCCAAGCAGTTTGGAAACTGACATATCTGTTGAAACTTGTCAGCAATTTCAATCCACCTCTCTGTTGTGGGCTCTGGTAAAAACTCTTCAGCTAAGGAGTCCCACAGTGCACGGCATGTGTACTTCACAATTCCAGATATGGTGGAAATCCCGAGTCTGTACTGGAAATGCAGTGACGAAAGGGATTCTCCAGTTGCAAGAAATCTGTGGGGAATTAAAAAACAATAAATTAGTTTTAAATCACAGCATTACATACCAAAACTGACCTATAACACTTGGAGATGCAAATTACCACCAACAAGATTGCAGTGAAAGTGTGCTCTGATGCGATCATATCCAATAAATGTGGCTTACCTTAAAGTCACCATCAGACGCTCTGCGGGTGAAACAGAGAAGCGGCAATAGGTGTCCGCTTTTCTTATGAGGTGTGCAATGCGCTCCACCAAGTAATCAAAATTCTCCATTTTCATCCTAACATATCCAAAAAATTTATCCGGGTTTCGTCGAAGGTCCATGCATAGTGTAGAATAGACCCCACGCGTCATTCTCTTGGCTGTGATGGGGTGGATCCACAAACGTCGTCTACGATGCCTGATGCACTGCTGTCTCGCTCTCTCCTTCTCCAGAACAATCACCCTCAAACGATTTGCCTCCGCTGTAAAATCCGCCAAATTCTTCAAAATATTTCCAATGACAACATCCATCTTCGCCAGTAACTTGCTCTTCTCTCCAACCTGCACTTTCTCCTCTACAACCTGTCAAAGAAGGGCTGTAGGAACATGCTATATATAGTTTTCCAGTAGCCAATCCCGTTCGGAAGGCCACAAGGGTCAATTTTAAAAACCGGATCCGGCGTAATCCGTCGAAAAACGGATAGAAAAACGGATGAACCGGATGAGACGGATCCGGTTTTGTCTGTCCAGAAAAAGACGGATCCGCCAGAAAACCGGATCCGTCACATCCGGTTTTACGAAACATTTGCCGGATCCGGCGTTCCGGCACGACGCCGGATCGCGCCTGACGCCGAAAACCTGATGTGTGAAAGTAGCCTAAGCAGGTAGAGAAATGCAGTGACAGACAGAAGGCAGAGCAAGGGTTAACAAATTGAACAGTTTAATGGAACAAGGGGTTAGTGTGGTGCCCCTGAGGGTTCAGTTGCCACAGAGGTACTGCACCTCCTCCTGAGGTGTGGTACCCGACCATCCAGGTACGTTGGAGGCTCCTAACCACGCTACAAAACTTGCATCCCACACAACACAGTAGTTCAGCAAAGCCACATTGCGGCTCCCTGCTTGGAGTGTAGTAGAGCACCTTTGGTGGCTCCCTGCTTGGAACACGAAACGTGCTGGGAGGCGGGTGGAGTTAGAATACATAAAAGAGCGGGAAGGTTTAGAATTTCAGTCAGTCAGTTAGTCAGTCAGTCAGTGGACAGAGAGCGAGGAGAGAAGATCCCTGGGAGAGGGATGGAGGGAGGAGGTGCTGCAGCAGATCTCAGTGACCTGGGTCTGCTGGCACGGGAAAGGAAAAAAGGAGAAAGACACTGAACAGAAACCAGATCTTCCATAAGAAGGAAAGACGAGTACGGAATGTAGGAGAAAAAGGGAACAGAGGACGCGGGTTAGGAGAGAACCCTGCCTAAAAGTTCTAAGCGCAAGGGCGGGGCCCGGTCCCCGAGGTTGTATGGACACTAATGGTTCTGGAGCAGACACCGGTGTGGAGTAGTGGGCTGTAAATGCACTACTCCCATCTCAGACTTGGGGGCACAACAGCAACATTGATAGTGAGCCGGGACTTAAGAAGCAAGGAGTCCCCGAAGCAGGCTACAGCTGTCTGCTGTACAAGGAAAGTTCATAAGAACATCTGTCAGGTGGAACTCCAGTGTAACTCAGTACTAGGAGTACTTCACTTAAAGGCGCTATAGAGGAGACGTTCAGAAAGGCACATGTTGGCGGAGTGTTGGAAGGGAGCATCTTATCTTGCCTGGAGATTGACTGGGTCCCTGACCCGGAGGACACAGCATGGAGACAGGCACCTGTGTGTACTATAGACTGTGAGTAAAGCTTTGGAACTACAAGCCCTGGTGTCCTCCATTTATGCCTGCGCCAACACACCTGGTACCACTACATCTGGGTACCAGCTTCTACACTGCCTGTGCCTCTCCTCTACCCCTACATCTACACTGCCCTGGGAATACAGCTCCACCTGTGGGGAGCTTCGCCATCTTGGCTGCAACACACCACCAGTCCCAGAGGATCTGCATGCAGCGTCGGCTTAACATCTCACTTGCCGAACACCACAGGTGGCGTCACAAACCATTCAATTAACTACATTTCCACCATTTCATCTCCCTATTACTTGGGCGCCCAGGGCCACGGACTGGGTCACTGCTGCTGTGACATTCCCTTCTGGGAGACCGGCCCGGTACCGAGTACCCCACAGCCCTGGGAGGGCGACCCATTAGCTTCTCACAGGGAGACAAATGGTTAAGGGAAAAAATGTGCAAAACAATAAATGGAGAATGAGAACAGTCTTTTTTTAAAAAGAACTTATAGTGTCCTTTGTGCTCCTTCACATGGAGGTCCTTCTTCAGGTGCAGCGGTCGGTCTCCGGTACCTTCCACTGAGCCCCTAGTCCATAAGTTGCTACGGCCAAAACAGACAAGGCCACAGCTCTTGCTTGAGTGAACGGGGAACAGACAGTCTTCACTGGCAGGGAGGGCCACAGGTATGCGTCCAGTACCCAGCCTTCTCTATTTTGCCTTTGTACTGTCCCAACAAGCACAGAGCACTCAGCACCTCTGTCTCTCACAGTATCTCTGTCGATGGCTCAGCACTGGTGCTCAGGGGATGGAGCATGCTGTTTGCCCTGCCACACGCTGCTTGTTCGCGCCACTACTGACCTTTTCCACAAGCGCTGTTGCTTAGCCATGCCCCCAGCATCCGGGTCACGAGGTTGGTCCAGTCCCTTATTCTGTCCCCCGGACAACGGGGGAGACAGCCTCAACAGTTCTGGACCCGGGACAGGACAGGTACCAGCGGCCCGGTCTTTCTCCTTAGATATGCAGTGCTCCATAGACAGAGAAGAAACTTAGCTGGAGTTGGTAAATAAAGGATCCTTATTTTGTCACTATTTTGGATGTGCTGCCTTCTTTTTTGAATTTTTATATCCTTGATAGGAAACTTTACAAGTTTCCTAGGGAGAGTATTGCACACAAATATGCCTTTAATATTCTATGTACTGTATGTATGTCTTTTATTGCTCACTAGAGTTGAGCGATACGGGTCGGCCAAATTCAGAATCCGCCGACTTTTGCTAAAGTCGGGTTTCGCCTATCGAAACCCAACCATAGCGTGAGGTCGGCCATGAGGTCGCCGACTTGCGTGCCAAAGTCGCGTTTCCCACAATCCTTCCAGCGCCTATTTTCAGCCAATTATGAAGGATGCACATTGTGGGCAACGCGATTACGTCGGCAGCGGCCCCCACCATGTTAGAGAAGGGCATGAAAGTGATTGGCTGGCTTTGTGTGGCGTCACAGTGCTTATAAAAGGCCGTGACCGCCGACCGCCATCTTACTTCTGCCGATCTTAGCATAGGGAGAGGTTGCTACTGATCATTCTCAATAGGGAGAGTGTTTAGGCAGGGAAAAAGAAAAAAAAATTGCTTGTGCTGATAGTGAATGTCACTGTAAAACACAACTGTATAGTGTGCAGTGACAGGGGGTATATATTTGAGTGCAGCAGCTCTGTTGGTTATTAGGCTGCCTTATAAGGCTCCCTGATAGCTGCATTTGTTATGAATGAGTCACCGGAGGAGGAAAAAACAAAAATACAAGTTAAGTCCAGAAAACAGGAGAGGTTGGTAGCTATCGGATTGCAGACCCCTGATCCTATTCACCACAACTAACAGTAGCCGTGGGGGGTTCCTACGGTGCCCTAGACCCCTCGTCACAGCCGGAGAATGGTATCTTTGTGGAATCTTCTATCCTCTTGGTTACTGCCGACGTGGAGAGCCTCAATACCTGCATAGACCATAGACAAGGACTTGAGGCGGTTCGCCGCTTCCTGGGGACCTCCGACCTGGATGGCCCCTTGTGTGAGTTTATCCTCGATCTGGTCGGCTTTATCCTTACCCACAATTTTTTTGTTTTTAAGGACAATTTCTATCTGCAGAAGCGGGGCACAGCCATGGGGGCGGCCTGCGCGCCCTCGTATGCTAATCTTTTCCTTGGTGCCTGGGAGAGAATGATCTTTGGCGACGAGGGCACGCGGGACGTCTCCCATGTGCTGTGCTGGCATCACTATATAGATGACATCATATTTTTGTGGGATGGGACAGCCGACCAGCTCGGGGATTTCATGGGCGCTTTAAGTGATAACATCTTTAATATTCATTTGACGTATGTGTTTGACGTTAAAACTGTGGACTTCCTGGACGTGCGTCTGGAGGTTGATACCAGCTGGCGCATCCAGACGGACGTCTTCAGGAAGCCCACATCTGTCAACGCATTATTACATGCTACATCCGCCCATGATTCTGCCACCATTAGGGCCATCCCGGTCGGACAGTTTCTTAGGATGCGGCGAATCTGTTCCACCGATACCAAATTTGAGGAACAAGCCACAGATTTGAAAAATCGATTCTTGATACGAGGTTATAGCCGGAGGAGTAAAAAAGCTGGCTATGACAGGGCTAGACTCACTCCACGCGGCAGTCTATTACACTCCACCAAGAGGAATAGAAGTGTTGAGGATGGCGGACCAATTTGTTTCATTTCGACTCATGAGTGGCAAAATATGCGTGCCATATTAAATAGGCACTGGTCCGTCTTGGGTACTGATCCAACTCTGGGGACCATTTTGGGTTTTTCTCCCTCCATGACGCCTCGAAGGTCAAAAAACCTTAATGATTTGCTAGCACAGAGCCACTATGTTCCTGCTCCTAGTAATTTCTTTGCCACTAGAGGCCCTTTTCAGGGATCAGTTTCATGCGGCCACTGTCTTGCCTGCGCCAATGTCCTGCGCTGCTCTAGTTTTAGTTCATCAGATGGGACAAGGGAGCTTCAGATCAGACAGAGAATTTCCTATGGAACTTCAAACGTGCCACGTGCCCTTGTCCCAAAATATATGTGGGCCTGACAACAAGAGAACTCAGGATTCGAGTGCATGAGCATGTGCGGGACATTGGCGCAGCCAAGACAGTGTCTGATATTGGGGATCTGAAAACTATTCCCCGACATTTTAGATCATGTCATAACAGTGATGCGACCTTATTGAAGATCAGAGGGATTGATGCTCTTCATATGGGGATTAGGGGTGGTGACAACAAAATTTTTTTGTCACAAATGGAAGTCAGGTGGATTGTCCAACTGGACACCATGACCCCTAACAGACTCAATGAATCTTTGAGCTTCGCTCCATTCTTATAGTTTCCATGGATCTAATGACTACACACTAATAGGTCCCTGATATTAATTTCTCTTTCGCTATTCGATTCCCATTATATGGGATGATTGTTTGGCGTATTCTTCTATAGTACATTCCATACATATTATAGGTATATTTACATGTGTATACATATATACAGTGGGGAAAAAAAGTATTTAGTCAGTCAGCAATAGTGCAAGTTCCACCACTTAAAAAGATGAGAGGCGTCTGTAATTTACATCATAGGTAGACCTCAACTATGGGAGACAAACTGAGAAAAAAAAATCCAGAAAATCACATTGTCTGTTTTTTTTTCATTTTATTTGCATATTATGGTGGAAAATAAGTATTTGGTCAGAAACAAGCAATCAAGATTTCTGGCTCTCACAGACCTGTAACTTCTTCTTTAAGAGTCTCCTCTTTCCTCCACTCACTACCTGTAGTAATGGCACCTGTTTAAACTTGTTATCAGTATAAAAAGACACATGTGCACACCCTCAAACAGTCTGCCTCCAAACTCCACTATGGTGAAGACCAAAGAGCTGTCAAAGGACACCAGAAACAAAATTGTAGCCCTGCACCAGGCTGGGAAGACTGAATCTGCAATAGCCAACCAGCTTGGAGTAAAGAAATCAACTGTGGGAGCAATAATTAGAAAATGGAAGACATACAAGACCACTGATAATCTCCCTCGATCTGGTGTTCCACGCAAAATCCCACCCCGTGGGGTCAGAATGATCACAAGAACACTGAGCAAAAATCCCAGAACCACGCGGGGGGACCTAGTGAATGAACTGCAGAGAGCTGGGACCAATGTAACAAGGCCTACCATAAGTAACACACTACGCCACCATGGACTCAGATCCTGCAGTGCCAGACGTGTCCCACTGCTTAAGCCTGTACATGTCCGGGCCCGTCTGAAGTTTGCTAGAGAGCATTTGGATGATCCAGAGGAGTTTTGGGAGAATGTCCTATGGTCTGATGAAACCAAACTGGAACTGTTTGGTAGAAACACAACTTGTCGTGTTTGGAGGAAAAAGAATACTGAGTTGCATCCATCAAACACCATACCTACTGTAAAGCATGGTGGTGGAAACATCATGCTTTGGGGCTGTTTCTCTGCAAAGGGGCCAGGACGACTGATCCGGGTACATGAAAGAATGAATGGGGCCATGTATCGTGAGATTTTGAGTGCAAACCTCCTTCCATCAGCAAGGGCATTTCAACATGACAATGATCCAAAGCACACCGCCAGGGCAACGAAGGAGTGGCTTCGTAAGAAGCATTTCAAGGTCCTGGAGTGGCCTAGCCAGTCTCCAGATCTCAACCCTATAGAAAACCTTTGGAGGGAGTTGAAAGTCCGTGTTGCCAAGCGAAAAGCCAAAAACATCACTGCTCTAGAGGAGATCTGCATGGAGGAATGGGCCAACATACCAACAACAGTGTGTGGCAACCTTGTGAAGACTTACAGAAAACGATTGACCTCTGTCTTTGCCAACAAAGGATATATCACAAAGTATTGAGATGAAATTTTGTTTCTGACCAAATACTTATTTTCCACCATAATATGCAAATAAAATGAAAAAAAAAACAGACAATGTGATTTTCTGGATTTTTTTTTCTCAGTTTGTCTCCCATAGTTGAGGTCTACCTATGATGTAAATTACAGACGCCTCTCATCTTTTTAAGTGGTGGAACTTGCACTATTGCTGACTGACTAAATACTTTTTTTCCCCACTGTATGTAATGAGGATTTCTCCTGTCCTTTTTCCTCTGCATGTCCATGCCACACTCCCTCTTTTTTCTGGCAGTGTGCTGATTTTATATTGTTTTTAATCTTATTTTATCTTTTCACTAATTCTTGTTATATATCAATAATTTATATCTAGTGACCTTGAGGACACCACGTTTCTCCATGGACCCTCGCCCTGTACCATACCTATGTGAACCGGATCCAGCAGTTTTTATAATTGTGGGAACCATGACCATATATTGCTGTCTTATACATTTGATGTATTTATTTCATTTATTGTGTATGTCATATATGATGTGCATTTATGTATATATGATGATATTTTGTATGGCCATGACCCTTCTTAAAATGATGGATTTCTGTCTATATGGATCTTAGGGATCCCTACTTTTCCCATGTATGATATACACTCACTGGCCACTTTATTAGGTACACCATGCTAGTAAGGTGTTGGACCCCCTTTTGCCTTCAGAACTGGCTCAATTCTTCGTGGCAGAGATTCAACAAGGTGCTGGAAGCATTCCTCAGAGATTTTGGACCATATTGACATGATGGCATCACACAGTTGGCGCAGATTTGTCGGCTGCACATCCCTGATGCGAATCTCCCGTTCCACCACATCCCAAAGATGCTCTATTGGATTGAGATCTGGTGACTGAGGAGGCCATTTGAGTACAGTGAACTCATTGTCATGTTCAAGAAACCAATCTGAGATGATTCGAGCTTTATGACATGGCGCATTATCCTGCTGAAAGTAGCCATCAGATGTTGGGGACATTGTGGTCATAAAGGGATGGACATGGTCAGCAACAATACTCAGGTAGGCTGTGGCGTTGCAACGATGCTCAATTGGTACCAAGGGGCCCAAAGAGTGCCAAGAAAAAATTCCCCACACCATGACACCACCACCACCAGCCTGAACCGTTGATACAAGGCAGGATGGATCCATGCTTTCATGTTGTTTACGCCAAATTCTGACCCTACCATCCGAATGTCGCAGCAGAAATCGAGACTCATCAGACCAGGCAACGTTTTTCCAATCTTCTACTGTCCAATTTCGATGAGCTTGTGCAAATTGTAGCCTCAGTTTCCTGTTCTTAGCTGAGAGGAGTGGTACCCAGTGTGGTCTTCTGCTGCTGTAGCCCATCTGCCTCAAAGTTCGACGCACTGTGCGTTCAGAGATGCTCTTCTGCCTACCTTGGTTGTAACGGGTGGCAATTTGAGTCACTGTTGCCTTTCTATCAGCTCGAACCAGTCTGCCCATTCTCCTCTGACCTCTGGCATCAACAAGGCATTTCCGGCCACAGAACTGCCGCTCACTGGATTTTTTTTCTTTTTCGGACCATTCTCTGTAAACCCTAGAGATGGTTGTGCGTGAAAATCCCAGTAGATCAGCAGTTTCTGAAATACTCAGACCAGCCCTTCTGGCACCAACAATCATGCCACGTTCAAAGGCACTCAAATCACCTTTCTTCCCCATACTGATGCTCGGTTTGAACTGCAGGAGATTGTCTTGACCATGTCTACATGCCTAAATGCACTGAGTTGCCGCCATGTGATTGGCTGATTAGAAATTAAGTCTTAACACACAGTTGGACAGGTGTACCTAATAAAGTGGCCAGTGAGTGTATATTATAAGTATATTCATGTGAGTTGGAATTAGCGGCTTTTATAGCCGAGGGTGTTATGACCATATTTAGTTAATACATCTGCTATATTTCATATGGGAGGCCTGTTTATTGCCCATGTTATATGGGATGTCTATTTGTATATACAGTATATATATATATATATTATGATTGCTTTTGTATGGCCATGACCCCTCTAAAATTATTGATCTTTCCTGTAATGATTTTAGGGATTCCCCCTTACTCCATATATGGGACGTAATCACAGGTGGCTGCGCGCATCTCTGTGTGGTGGTATGTGCGCTGCTGACAGATGGGTGTCTTGATGCTGCAGACGGGCGGTTTGGTCTTGTGACTAGCATGATGCCTGCTCTGTGCAGCAGGGCCTGCCGACCTCAGAGTGCATGCGCCAATGACGCCACGCTGATTGGGTGATCCCGGTCACGTGACCGCGGTCACAGGGTATTTGAAGGTCCTGTGGAGACCTGGTTAATATTTCCTTGACAAAGCGGCCTTTTTGCGCCACGAAACGCGCGTCAGGTGTCACTGCCAGACGCTTCCCCTCCTCCCGCATCCTCGGGTAAGATTTGGTACTGACGTTAACCTCTCTCTTTTATTATGGTCACCCCTGTCTATACTTAGACATATTGCACCCTAGGACAGTACATGTCCTGTTTCCTACTTTGAGCTATGCTCAGGGAATCCATTTAGGAGCAATTTGGATCACATGATCATTGATTTTCATGGGGTGACTGTTAGGAATCTGGTTTCTGACACGTCTAGACAGAAATCCAGATTCTCACATGCTGCAGTCTCTTGCCCATCTGCTGCAGCAGAAGGGATTGCTGAGGAGATTGTCTCACAACTGTCTCCAGAGGCTAAGTCCTTTATTCCATCTATTGGGCATGCTCACGGAACGAGCTCCTATTGGACTTCGGGAGTCAGGTGTTCAGGTCCCGCTCCGGATCCTATTGGCTCTTCCTGGACTCTTGGAGATTTTCAGAAGGTCCCGTGCGCTATAAAAAGTGCGCATGGCCGTTCCGCCATGCGCTAGTGTAGCCATACTGCTGCTGATGGCCATCAAGCAGGTTTTCCTCGGTCCACGGGTCACGCACGACACCTCCCTGTAGCTACTCGCACTCACTCAGGGATCTCTCTCGGTGAGCCAGTATGCCGTACGTTTTCGCACACTGGCGTCCGAGTTGGAGTGGACTGATAGGGCCCTTATCCCTGTCTTTTGGAAAGGGTTAGCGGAGCATGTGAAAGACGCTCTTTCTACCAGAGAGATTCCTACCACCTTGGAAGAGTTAATTTCCATCTCCTCGCGCATTGACCTCCGTTTTTCGGAGCGCGGCTTAGAGCGTGCTCACTCAAAACAGAAGGGTACTCCGCTCCCCAAATTTTTCGAGCCGCTGGAGCCACCTGAGCCTGAGGTCCTACCTCCTGAGCCCATGGAGGTGTCTCGTACCGATTTTAATACGGACTCAGACCAGGAATCTGTTTGCGGTTGTCACCACGTATGTGCGGTTTCTCCGGAAGCCAGCTCCCCGCGATGGTCTGAATCTGAGCCGGTTGTCGAGACCTTTGACCCTCCTCATCTTAGGGCTCAGGTACTCACTTGGGCGCATGCGTCCAATGCGTCTCACCAACGAGGCTACATGCAGGTCTCGAAGCTCTTGGCCGGAGCATATTGGTGGCCTCATAGACTCGGGATGTTAAGAGGTTTATTCAGGCATGTACCTCTTGTGCTCAGCATAGCCTCTCTAGGCGGAGTGGGGCGACGACCGTCGATACACGGCGGCGTGCCACGGCCACTCCCGCTCCTGCCATTTCCCAGATTTCCCTCCTGAAACCGGGCGACCTTGCCTCTGCTGGTACCTTCCATGTGTCCCGGGTTACCATGTCACCTACCAGGACACCAAGCTCGTCTATAGGCGAGTTTGAGCCCTGTGCCACTGCTAGGCACAGGGTGATGGATCGGAAGGATCAGGGAGGGGGGGGCCCTAGGAGGGGGGGTAATGTTAGGAATCTGGTTTCTGACACGTCTAGACAGAAATCCAGATTCTCACATGCTGCAGTCTCTTGCCCATCTGCTGCAGCAGAAGGGATTGCTGAGGAGATTGTCTCACAACAACTGTCTCCAGAGGCTAAGTCCTTTATTCCATCTATTGGGCATGCTCACAGGACGAGCTCCTATTGAACTTCGGTAGTCAGGTGTTCAGGTCCCGCTCCGGATCCTATTGGCTCTTCCTGGACTCTTGGAGATTTCCGGAAGGTCCCGTGCGCTATAAAAAGTGCGCATGGCCGTTCCACCATGCGCTAGTGTAGCCATACTGCTGCTGTACATTTGTTGTTGGATGCATGGACTGGTGACTTGAATCATTGGAAACCCCTACCCTCTGATACTACGCACGTGTGAGTGTTTGTGCTAGTGCCAGTATCCAGCGCCAAGCGCCAGCGCGTTATGCTCCATACTACAGCTGCCTAAGTGTCAGCATTGCGCCTGCTAGTCAGCAGTGTCTTTGCAGCGGCTCTGCTATAGCCGCGCTGCAGTTGCAACTCCTAGTGGCGTTCGCGGTTGCGACGCTTTGCACACGTTTCTGGTAGGTCCTTACGGACTTAGTATCGCTACCTTGTGTTTCTCCGGTGACCGCATACCGCGTGTGTTGCGCTGAGATTCTGTGTCCTGAACAGACTCAGCGTCTTTTTGTGTTACCATTTATAATTACAGCTCTGTGAGCTCAACAGAGTTTGTTCAGTGCACTTGGTGACGCACTTAAATCTGTGCACTCTACCACCATATAGCTCTGCCACCACCTAGCAGCGGTCATTCCATCTACCACATGGTGGACCCCGAGTGGCAAAGGCACTTTATTTATATTTTTATTGTAGTGTTTTCCGCCACTCCTAACGTGGCATTATACATCCGTCCACTCTTTAGGCATGATGTTTTGAATACCTATATGAGGATATTACTTTCCATCTCAGATGGACGAGGGGTCTGTCGGGTGTGTGTTTCATCTGCTTTATATTGGCACCTCATTCAGATTTTTGTGCACTTTTTGTATGATATTTAAAAATAAAAATCATTGGTATTTTTGCAATCATCGTTTTGCTCCCTTTTTCTCCAGTGTTCTAGTGTCCATCACTGCGCACTGGGTTAATATGGTGGATGCAGGCTCCACAGGAGACAGCGGCGCTGAACAGTGCTGCCTAGCCCATGGTATAGAAAACTGTTGGCTGTAGGCGTTCGACCCTTCTCCTCCAGAAGCGAAAGCTCATCGACAGAGCGCAGTCGCACGAGCACTCCATCCACATCTGTCAGTGGTGCACACGAGGTGTCCAACTATCGAACTGCTAGTGCTAAGCGGCAGCAGGCTGTTTTAAAAATGATGTCTTTGCATCGACAAACTGAGTCATGGCTGGGCAGTATACATCTTGAGCCAGGCAAGGTAGTCAGTGATAATGGGTGGAATTTTGTGGCAGCCATAGCCCTTTCAAAACTCACACACATACCTTGCCTGGCTCTTACCTTGAGCCTGGTGGTGCAGTGCTTCCTAAATAATTATCCAGAGTTAACAGACCTGCTCCATAAGGTGCGAAGACTGTGCTCGCACATCCTTTGCTCAAACGTCCACTCCAGTCGTATGCAAAAGCTGCAGCGATCACTCAACCTCCCCAAGCACCGCCTAATCATAGACATTGCTACAAGATGGAACTCCACCATGCACATGATTGAGAGCCTGTGCGAACAGAGGCTGGCTGTAATGCATTTGTGGGAGGATACACGGGCAGGCAGTTTGAGGGCAGACATGGAATTGTCAGGTGTGCAGTGGTCAAAGCTGAAAGACCTCTGTAAAGTCCTTCAGTGTTTTGAGGAATGTACACGGCTGGTAAGCGCAGACGATGCCATCATAAGCATGAGCATACCACTTATGCGGCTGCTCATGCAAACCTTGATGCACATTAAGGAGCAGGCGTCTGCAGCTTAGGAGCAACAGGAGGAGGAGGGAAGCCTTGATGACAGTCATCCATTGTCTGGTCTGGGAACTGGCATGGACGAGGTGGAGGAAGATGAGGAGGAGGATGAGGGGGATGATTATTTTGGGCAGAAGGATGCTTCTCAGGGGGCAAGAGAACATGTGGGCGTGCCAAGGTCAGTTACAGGGTTTGTGCGTGACTGTAGGGATGTGGATTTGCCAGAAAGTGCTCCTCCACCCACCACTGGCAAGGCAGCATTGACACCTGGAACATTGGCCCACATGTGTAACTATGCCTTGCGGATCCTAAAAATGGACCCCCGCATTGCCAAAATGATTAGGAATTACGACTACTGGTTGGCCAGCATCCTCGATCCATGCTATAAAGGCAAATTACACAACATCATGCCACAGGAGAACCTAAAGCTAATATTGGCTAACAAACAAGCAACTCTGGTAAACAGGTTGTTTGAGGCATTCCCAGCACACAGCAGTGGAGCTGGTTCTCCCACGAGCTGTAGTGGGCAAAATGGAAGAGGTGTTCGTGGTGCACACAGCCGAACTGACGTTGAAGACAGTGGTTTCCTGACTATGTTGTGGTCTGATTTCTCAAGTCCCGCGCACACGACAGCTAAGGCCTCTTTCACACATCAGGTTTTCGCCGTCAGGCGCGATCCGGCGCTTTTGACAGAAACCGGATCCGGCGAAATGCAATGCCGGATCCGGTTTCCCCCCCATTGACTTGCATTTGCGCCGGATCGCGCCGGATGGCCATGTGTTTCATCCGGTTTTCGCCGGATCCGGCAATGTGTCGCGATCCGGCGTCTGGAAAAAACGGCTACTGTAACGTTTTTTGTCTCCGGCGAAAAAGCCGGACACGCCGGATCCGGCGCATCTGTCTTTTTCACACAATGAAAGCCTATGAGCGCCGCAATGCGCCTGATCCGGTGGCCGGATCCGGTTTTTTTGGTCTGAGCATGCTCAGTAGCTCTGCCCACAAGACATATATAAAAGCAAGACAGTGGGACCCACAGCCACACCCAACATGCCACCCAAGAAAGCAACCAAGCGCAGCAGGAGAAGGCAGGAGACCACTGCAGCACCATCAGCACCACCACCACCCCAAATTGAGCAGCAAATGGAAAATGCTGAGGAGGGGAGGCCAGCAGCAGATGAGAGACGGTAATTATCAAATCCCCCATTCCTCCAAACTAGGGCTATTGAATATCAAGATATTCATTGGCCCTTTGTTTCTCTTTATTCAACAGCCGCCCAATAGATGCAGCAGCAGCAGCAGCAATGGCAGCAGCTGGAACACCACCCACAGGCATGGAGTGTGGCCACCAGGAAGACAGCACATCATCTTCTGGGAGCCCTCCCTCGCATCGTCAGCGTTTGACGGTAAGTTTTTATTTCCAAAATCCATCATCTCTGTAATATATGTCTATTCATTGCCTTTTATTTCAAAACAGGATTCACAAGATGAAGAGGAGCTCCCAGAAGAAGAAGGAAGGGGTGGACAGACACCTGGAGTGGGCTCACAATTGGTAAGTTTTTTGCATCAAACGCAGAAACACAACATCACACTACACACAACACATAGAAAACAATGTTCTGCAGACCACACACAGCAAACAAATGCCTACATCCAAAGACATAACATTTTTTGTTTTCTTCTCTAGTCTTCCCAATCTGGTGCTCGGCCAAGAGGTCCTCGCAGTGCCTCCCAGGGTCGTCGGCGACAGCAACGCGGCGGTCACCAGCGTGTAAGTATAAATATTTTTGCTTTGTTTTTTTGCACTTTTTATTTCATTTCTTTTGTGGAGGCTAATTATGTTATTTTTGTCTTTTTCTTTAACAGCCTTCACAGCGTGCTCCCGACTCTGACGGTGAGGATGGAGGACTCGATGTGGACCACCTCATCGATCTCGTCAGAGAAAGGGAGCCGCTCTGGAATATGGCTGACCGCCGCCACGCTGACCTTATTGTTACCCGAAGACTCTGGGAGGAAATCTGTTCGCTCCTTGTGGGCCGCTGGGAGGACCTCGATGTTCGGGCCCAGATTAAAGAGCGTAAGTATATACAGTACCGGTTGCTTGATGTAAACCAGTGTTTCCCGAACTCCAGTCCTCGTGGTCCCCACGGATCATGTGTTCAGGATTTCTATTTACTATGGAAATCCTGAAAACATGACCCCTGGGGACCATGAGGACTGGAGTTTGTGAAACACTGATGTTGTATACTAACCACTCCTTTCTCGTTTCAGGGAACAGAATTGTGAATCGGTGGCGGTCTGTGAGGGATCGTTTCAAGAAGGAGTTCAATAAAGAGATGCGGGCCCCGAGTGGATCTGGAGGACGCAGGAGCAAGTACAAGTACGCACAAGCCCTGTCGTTCCTCCGGGAAACAATGGTCACTAGAAGGTAAATATTACACACCACGTGTGAAAAAAAATGTTAGATGTAACTTTTTTTTTTCAGCCAGGGCCATACCATGTCAGTATTTTAATTGTTTTTTTTTTCTCTTTATTCCACAGCACGGTGAGCAGCACTCGGGAGCCTGCACGATTGGACCCTTCTGAGGCGATCCCTGAGGAGACCGGCACCGAGGGACACTTCGACCGCCCCGGTACATCTGCACCTTCCCAGCCTTCCCACACATTCGACCCATCTGTCCCATCCACCAGCACAGGAGCATCGTGGCCACCTACATTACATGAAGCTGCTGGTGAGGAGATCGCTTTCCCTTTACCCCACCCTTCTGCCCCTGCCACCTCTAGTACACCTGCGGGTACTGGGCGGCAGCGGCAGAGGGGTCAGGAAAAGAGTTATGCGCCAGAGTTCTTGCATCTGAATGCATCTTTCCAGAACTGTCTAAAAGTCTTGTCAGAGCAAATCTCCGCAGGCTTTCAGCAGATCAACTCCAGCATTCTGGAGGTGAAGACACTTCTGCAAACCATGCATTCAGAAGCAAGATCTTTGCCAAACCACACCTTTTTCAGGTCTGTTGTGGAGCGCATGGCAACACTATCTCCTACCCATCAGATGCATGTAATGCATTCGTGCCACGGTGCTCTACAGCAGGTTACCTCCCAACCTCCACCTCCCACCACTGTAGTTCCTCCACCTGCACCCCCTCCAGCCACTTTCCATCCTCCCCCTCCTATTACATCTGCACCCCCTCCAGCCACTTTCCATCCTCCCCCTCCTATTACATCTGCACCCCCTCCAGCCACTTTCCATCCTCCCCCTCCTATTACATACCAGCAACCTCACCAGTACCAGCAACCTTCCCAGTACCAGCAACCTCCCCAGTACCAGACATCTCCCCACTTCCAGCAACCTGCCCCGTACCAAACTCCTTCCCCGTACCAAACTCCTTCCCCGTACCAAACTCCTTCCCCATACAACTTTCCATCAACATCATCTGCTCCTACAGTCCCTGCCCAACCCTCCACTCCACCGCCCACCACCTCTTCTGCCTCCCACATGTCCACCCATTCTGTAGCTTTTTCCACACCATCACCTCTAACTGTTCCTTCCCCACCACGATCCCAGTCCTCTCTCCACATTCCCATTGTCGAAGTGTCCCGCAGCCCCTCCAGCAGTATTTCCACCCCACACTACACCGAGTTATAATGTTTTTTTTGTAATAAAAATGCCCATTTGGTTGGTTTCAAACCTTTATTAAAAAAGTTTTTTTAACTTTAAAAACAGTTTACACAAAAAAAAATATTTTAAATAAAAGTTAAATTATTGTTTACACTGGTTGTCTGTCATTTCTTTCTGCGGCGAAATATGTTTAAAAAAAAGGTTAAATACAGGGTATTTAAAAGGTAAAAAGGTATTCAAAACCAGGTATATAACTGTGGGTAAATTTTAGCTTTTTGCCACAGTTGTGTTCCTGGTTGTGTTTGAAGCAAAGTATTTCACCTGAAAAGTTGTGTTTATTGTTGGTGATTTCCTAACAATGTACACAACTTTTGTTAAAAGGTGAAATACTTTGCATAAAACACAACCAGGTACACACCTGTGGCCTAAAGCTAAAAATAGTAAGACCATGACAAGATAGCCAACTTTGGTTGGCAAAGGTATATACTGTTGGTCCAGAAGGTACACAAGTTTGGTTAGGGCACAAATCTTTCACACTCTGTCATCCTGCCAGTGTACTCTGCCTTGAGGTGACATAAAGTATAGTGCAAAATTGTCCCTCATTACTGACACCGTCACAGAACTTCTAGTGGTAATATTTCCAATGACAACATCCATCTTCGCCAGTAACTTGCTCTTCTCTCCAACCTGCACTTTCTCCTCTACAACCTGTCAAAGAAGGGCTGTAGGAACATGCTATATATAGTTTTCCAGTAGCCAATCCCGTTCGGAAGGCCACAAGGGTCAATTTTAAAAACCAGATCCGGCGTAATCCGTCGAAAAACGGATAGAAAAACGGATGAACCGGATGAGACGGATCCGGTTTTGTCTGTCAAGAACAAGACGGATCCGGCAGAAAACCGGATCCGGCACATCAGGTTTTACAAAACATTTGCCGGATCCGGCATTCCGGCACGACGCCGGATCGCGCCTGACGCCGAAAACCTGATGTGTGAAAGTAGCCTAATACAGAATCGATTGCAAGTGACAGGAGACAGCAGTTGTCAAGTTTGGTTACAAACTACTTTTCTTCCCGTATCGAGGTTCTCCCTCACAAGTCATTCCCCTTTGATTATTGGGCCTCAAAACTGGACACATGGCCTGAATTGGCACAATATGCCTTACAGGAGCTCGCTTGCCCTGCTGCTAGTGTGCTATCTGAAAGAGTCATCAGTGCTGCTGGATCAATCCTGACAGAAAAAAGGACCCATCTGTCGACCCAAAATGTTGATGATCTAACCTTCATTAAAATGAACCATGCATGGGTTTCCAAAGACTTTGTCCCACCCTCCCCTGATAACACATAGGTTGCCAGAAAAAAGGCTCGCTTTTGTCCTCCTCATCCTCTGACTTCTCCAATTCCTCCATTTGCAGCAGCTGAAAATCCAGCCTACACATCAACATCTGCCATTTTTTAAACCACCCTAAATGGGCTGCCCCCCCCACCCCAGGCCCGGGGTCAACACCTCCTGCACCCGGGCAAGTGCTGTTGCCCTGAACAGGTGTGTGGGCCCACCCTTGGGCGACAGCACTGGCACAGGGCCTCTCATATACAATAAAAGTGTCTCTGACGATGGGGGGGCCCACTCGCCGTCAGACACACTGGCGTACTATGAGGGGCCCTGTGCCAGTACCGGCGCCCATGAGTGGGTCCCCCCTGCTTGCTCAGGGACACAGCACTTGCAATACTTACCTCTCCCTGCTCCACCGCTGTGTTGTCTGGCCAGTTAAATCCGTCACAGGGATGGCCAATACAAATTTGGTGTACTGATCAATGATGGCTAAGATGTAGCTATGTCCTGTCCTGCTGGCCTCTACCTTCTCCCTACCAATGGCTAACATTTGTAATGGACATCAACTCCCAATTGGATGCAGTGGTGCTTTATGATCACCTTTCACATTTTTCATATTCACAGAAGTGTGACATTCCTGCCACCATTTTTCAATGTCTCCTCTCATGCCAATCCAATAGAATCCCCTACGGCCTGTGGCTTGTGTGTTTTGCACTCCACAGTGACCAGACAGATCATGATAGGCAGTCAGGACCATGTCTACAGCTCTCCCTGTGATCACAATTTAATGGAGATGAGTTACGGTGATGGGATCAATGCTACTGCGATACAGCAACCCTTTCTTCACTAATTTGCGTTTTAGCTGTATCCACAGTTAAAGTTATTGAGGGTCAGCATCGCTTCTGCGAATTCTCCCGGGAGGTTTTCCCGTGATTACTAATTCCAAAACATCTAAAATCACTCGACTTTACGTCTGTACTTTTATCCATCTACCTTCCTCTAGAGGAGAGTCTGGACTGGCTGACTGACACTGAAATATAAACAAAGATTTCAAAGTACTCCAACACTGTATACTGGTGTACGTTTCAAATACATTTCCCATTTTTGTCATTTTTATATTCGGGTGTAATCCATACTGAGCCAGTGAGAGTCTGTTTCTGACTCTGGAAATATATACTGAGATTTACAATGTCCCCAACACTGTATACAGCTGTATGCTTCTGATTCATTCCCCTTTTACTGCCTTTTATATTGTTCTGTAATCCATACTGGGCCTCAGAGCGTCTGTGTCTGCCTCCTGAAATAAATATGGAGATTTTGAATGTTGAAACTATACTATATATACCTTGTATATTGTGATACTGTACCCTTTTTCTACTTTTTAGATTGTTGTCGAATCCATACTGGCCATGACAGCGTCTGTGTCTGCCTCCTCAAATATATACGTAGATTTATAATGTTGAAACTATACAATATATCCCTGTTATCTGGTGTTAAAATGAAATGCCACGCAGGGCCGGGGGTTACTCAGTACCGGGCCTTTCCGGCTCTTTTAAGGGGGAAGTATGTCATGGTGGTGATTGGGACCCGGTCTGTGGCCCTGGGTGTCCAATAAAGAAGATGACAGTTCAGATGAGGGGGAAGATGGTATGATAATTAATATGGAAAAGGGGGATCACGATGCCACCTGTGGTACTCGGCTAGGGTAGCCGACGCTGCAATGCAGATCCTCTGGGCCGGTGTTAACCCCTTAAGCCCCAAGGATGGTTTGCACGTTAATGACCAAGCCAATTTTTACAATTCTGACCACTGTCCCTTTATGAGGTAATAACGCTGAAACGCTTCCATGGATCCCGGTGATTCCGACATTATTTTCTCGTGACATATTGTACTTCATGATAGTGGTAAAATTTCATTCAAATAACTTGCGTTTATTTGTGAAAAAAATGGAAATTTGGCTAAAATTTTGAAAATTTTGCAATTTTCCAACCTTGAATTTTTATGCCCTTAATTCACAGAGATACGGCACACAAAAAACTTGATAAGTAACATTTCCCACATGTTTACTTTACATCAGCACAATTTTGAAACCAAAATTTTTTTGTTAGGAAGTTATAAGGGTTAAAAATTGACCAGCGATTTCTCATTTTTGCAACACCATTTTATTTTTACGGCCCACATCACATTTGAAGCCACTTTGAGGGGTCTATACGATAGAAAATACCCAAAAGTGACACCATTCTAAAAACTGCACCCCTTAAGGTGCCTAAAACCACATTCAAGAAGTTTATTAACCCTTTAGGTGCGTCACAGGAATTTTTTGAATATTTAAAAAAAAATGAACATTTAACTTTTTTTCACTAAAAAAATACTTCAGGTTCAATTTTTTTATTTTACCAAGGGTAACAGGAGAAATTGGACTGCAAAAGTTATTGTGCAATTTGTCCTGAGTACGCTGATACCTGATATGTCGGGGGGAACCACTGTTTCGGCGCATGGCAGACCTCAGCAGGGAAGGAGCACCGTTTTACTTTTTCAATGCAAAATTGGCTGGAATTCAGATCTGACGCCATGTCGTGTTTGGAGAGCCCCTGATGTACCTAAACAGTGGAAACCCCCCCAAGTGACCCCATTTTGGAAACTAGATCCCCCAAGGAACTTATCTAGATATGTGGTGAGAACTTTGAACCAACAAGGGCTTCACAGAAGTTTATAACGTACAGCGGTACAATTAAAAAATCATATTTTTTCCACAAAAATGATCTTTTCACCCTCAATTCTTATTTTTCCAAGGGTAACAGGACCCTAAAAGATATTGTGCAATTTGTCCTGAGTGCGATGATACCCCACATGTGGGGGTAAACCACTATTTGGGCGCATGGCAGAGCTCGGAAGGGAAGCAGCGCCATTTGACGTTTTCGGCTGGAATTGAGATCGGACACCATGTCGCGTTTGGAAAGCCCCTGATGTACCAAAACAGTAGAAACCCCCCACAAATGACACCATTTTGGAAACTAGACCCCCCAAGGAACTTATCTAGATGTGTGGTGAGCACTTTGAACCCCCCAGTGCTTCACAGAAGTTTATAACGCCCAGGCGTGAAAATAAAAAAATTGTATTTTTTCCACAAACATGATCTTTTAGCCACCAATTTTTTCATTTTCCCAAGGGTATAAGGAGAAATTGGACCCCAAAAGTTGTTGTCCAATTTGTCCTGAGTACGTTGATACCTCATATGTGGGAGAAAACTACTGTATGGGCACACGTCGGGGCTCGGAAGGGAAGTAGTGACGTTTTGGAATGCAGACTTTGATGGAATGGTCTGCGGGTGTCATGTTGCTTTTGGAGAGCCCCTGATGTACCTAAACAGTGGAAACCCCCCACAAGTGACCCCATTTTGGAAACTAAACCCCCTAAGAAACTTATCTAGATGTGTGTTGAGCACTTTGAACCCCCAAGGGCTTCACAGAAGTTTATAATGCCCAAACATGAAAATAAAAAAATCGTATTTTTTCCACAAACATGATCAATTAGTCTCCAATTTTTTATTTTCCCAAGGGTACAAGGAGAAATTGGACCCCAAAAGTTGTTGTCCAATTTGTCCTGAGTATGCTGATACCTCATATGTGGGAGAAAACTACTGTATGGGCACACGTCGGGGCTCGGAAGAGAAGTAGTGACGTTTTGGAATGCAGACTTTGATGGATTGGTCTGCGGGTGTCATGTGCGTTTGGCGAGCCCCTGATGTACCTAAATTATTGAAACTCCCCACAAGTGACCCCATTTTGGAAACTAGACCCCCCACGGAACTTATCTAGATGTGTGGTGAGCACTTTGAACCCCCAAGTGCTTCACAGAAGTTTATAACGCCTGGGCGTGAAAATAAAAAAATAATTTTTTTCCACAAAAATGATATTTTTACCCCCAATTTTTTATTTTCCTAAGGGTAACAGGAGAATGTGGACCCCAAAAGTTGTTTTGCAATTTGTCCTGAGCATGCTGATACCCTATATGTGGGGGTAAAACACTGTTTGGGAGCATGGCAGAGCTTGGAAGGGAAGGAGCACCATTTGACCTTTTCAACGCAGAATTGATTGGAATTGAGATCAGACGCCATGTTGCATTTGGAGAGCACCTGATGTGCCCAAACAGTGGAAACCCCCCAATTATAACTCCAACCCTAACCCCAACACACCCCTAACCCTAGCCCTAACCCTAGCCCTAACCCTAACCCTAATGGGAAAATGGAAATAAATATTTTTTTTTATTTTATTATTTTTCCCTAACTAAGGGGGTGATAACGGGGGGTTTGATTTACTATTTATGGCGGTTTTTATGTTTGGCGGCTGTCGCACACAAAAAGACGCTTTTTATTGTAAAAATAGTTTTTGCATCACCACATATTGAGAGCTATAATTTTTCCGTATTTTGACCCACCAAGTCATGTGAGGTCTTATTCTTTGCGGGATGAGTTGATGTTTTTATTGATACCATTTTCGGGCACGTGACATTTTTTGATCGCTTTTTATTCCGATTTTTGGGACGCAGAATGAGCAAAAACCAGCGTTTCATGAATTTCTTTTGGGGGGATGCGTTTACACCGTTCCGCGTGCAGTAAAATTGATAAAGCCCTTTTATTCTTCGGGTCAGTACGGTTACAGCAATACCTCATTTAGGTCGTTTTTTAATGTTTTGTCGGTTTTTTGCAATGAAAACAATTTTATATAAAAAATAATTATTTTTGCATCGCTTTATTCTGCGAGCTATAACTTTTTTATTTTTTTGCGGATGATGCTGTATGGTGGCTCGTTTTTTGCGGGACAAGATGACGTTTTAAGTGGTACCATGGATATTTATATGCATCTTTTTGATCGCGCGTTATTGCACTTTTTGTTCGGTGGTATGATAATAAATCATTATCGTTTGCTTCGTTTTTTATTTTTATTTTTTAAGGGGTTCGCTAAAGGGGTTAACTAATGGGACAGTTTTATAGGGCGGGTCGCTACGGACATGGCGATACCAAATTTGTGTACTTTTATTGTTTTTTTTTTTTTTCAAAAAATGAATTTATTGGGGAATATTTTTTTTTTTTTACTAATTTATTTAGCGATTTTTTAAAAATTATTTTTACACTTTTTTTTTTTTTTTACTTTATTACATAGTCCCAGGTGAGACATCACTGTCCTGTGACAGATCGCTGATCTGTCACATCACAGATCACTGTGACAGATCAGCAATCTGTCACAGGCAGTTCTGCAGACTTCCTCATGCCTGCGCTTTGCAGGCAGTGAGGAAGTCAGCTCCCTACAGGCCCCCGAAGGCCCCTTTGCCATCTTGGATCCGGGGGCCTGTAGGGAAGGAGTCCCCCGCAGCAGCGCTGCACATTGCACTGCCGTGGGGGGCTCAGGGAAGCACGGAGGGAGCCCCCTCCCTGCCGATGCTTCCCTTTGACCCCCGGTACACCGCTATCGAGTTTGATCGCGGTGTACAAGGGGTTAACATGTCGGGAGCGGTCCGTGACCGCCCCTGACACATCGTGCCGGGTGTCAGCTATGATAATCAGCTGACACCCGGCCGCGATCAGCGGCGCTCACCACGTGGGCGCCGCTGATCGCATTAGACGTACTATCCCGTCCTTTGGAATTAAGTCCCAGGGCACATGGACGGGATAGTACGTCTAATGGCAGAAAGGGGTTAAAGCAGCCAAGATGATGAAGCTCTCCATGGACAGAGCTGTATCCCAGGGCAGTTGAGATGGTGTTTGTGAGCCGTTGACGGTGATGGTGAGTGTAGCGTGTGTAGCAGGCGAGTTGGAAAACCCACGAAGGACACACTTGGGTGCATTTTCTGAGTTTTTCCTCAAAAGTTTTGTGCACCAGATAACCCGATTGGTACTGTGTCATCTGAGGGAGGGGTCTGGCAAACTCCAAGGTAGATCAGGAACACCTGTTCAAGACTCCTCCTTGTGTATCCTTTCTAGGCCGTGTCTCTGCGCACATCTCTCCCGTCCTTCCTGCTGTGCGCCTTCGCAAAGTGTCCCAAGCCAGCAGCCACGGATCACACCGGGTGACATGGGTTAGGCTCCGGGGTCCTTTATTGCAACTGCTGCCTTTTTGAGTATTGAATGCGGCTGCGACTGAGGCACTTAAAGTTACCTCAGCCTCCGTCTTTCTAGCTGAGCCCTGTATTTCACCACTACCTTCAGGAGCCACCTTCCCCAATGAGGCCTGGTCCTTCCTTCTCCAGAAATGGGCTTCACAGGTGGCTTATTGCACTTCCCGTGCCCCAAGGACTACTTCCTTCCAGTCTAGGAGCTTGGACAAGATTTTTATCTATTCTCTGACCCTCAGCCCTCTCACAGCAATCCTGTTCTTACTCTGTCTTGTCACTGACTGACAACTCTCTAGAAAGGATCCATTTATCTCAGACTAGCTCCACCCATCAACTGTCAGCTTGCTCTCTCTGATTGGATGCCCACAATCACTCCACTACCTAAGCTCCTCCCATGGTAACTACCTTCCACACTAACCCCCAACACCCTTTCCTAGTCAGTCTGGGATGAGGCCATCCTTCCGCCGGGTACACCCAGAAAGCACTGACTAACTAGTGTGCGTGTTCAGAGCAGGTTTAAGAGTCCTGAGTGGTGATCCCTCCTTACCTGAGGGTGGGATACCACACCTTTGGATGAGGTGCAGTACCTCTGTGGCGACCGTACCCTCATGGGCGCCAAAGTACCCTTTCTCAACTTTATATATTGTTGTCGGATCCATACTGGGCCTGAGAGCGTCTGTGTTTGCCTCCTGAAATGTATATGGAGATTCAGTATGTTTAAACTATACTATATATGACTTGTATCTAGTGATACTGTACCCTTTTGCAAATTATTATATTATTGTCTAATCCATACTCAGCGTGTGACCATCTGTGTCTGACTCATGAAATATATATGGAGATTTACAATTATCCCTAGACTGTATAGAGCTGTCCGCTTCTGAAACAGTACCATATATCTGCTGGCATTTTGAGTCCATTTTCACAAAAAATATTACGTATGGTGGAAGAGGCGGCGGACGTGGGTGTGGGGGGCCAGCTGGTACTGATGGTGGTAGTGGTGCATCTGCTGGTAGTGCCAAAAGCACAATAGCAGATAAGGCTGGAGGTGTTGAGCCTGCGTCATCATCTGGCACAAGAAGGCCTTTAAGGCTCCCTTTTCTGTGAGTAGGTAAACTGCTTTTAAAGCCAGAGCATCGGGAACTGGTTTTGCCTTACATTGCCGAAAAAGCCGAAAAAGCCTCCAGCTCTATCGCCTCCTCTTCTGAAGTTTAAAAAAATGCAAGCACTGAGTCGTGCAGGCTTCTGGTCAGAAACCACCCCTTTCCTTGTCTCCTTCACCCCCACTAAAAGTGAAGGATGCGGCAGCCCACACTTCAGATTACTCCATGGAGCTCTTTTCACAGGCCATGCCTGTGTTATCAAGTGAAATTCTGATTTCTCCAGTCCAACATGAATCGGAGATGGAGTGCACTGATGCACAGCCACTGCTAGATGATTCTGCTGGTACATTGACCCACAGCACTACATTCCCCTTGCACTCTACAGAGCCAGAATGTGACACTGATGAAACTCAGGTGCCCCTTCACGCATACTATATCACCTTACACGGTGACACAGAGGAAGGTGCAGATGAAAGTGCCGGTTCCCTGAGCAGGTGGGGGGTCCTACTCGTGGGCGACAGCAGTGGCACAGTGCCCCTCATAGTACACAAAAGCGTCTCTGCCGGTGGGAGGGCCCACTCGCCATCAGACATACCATCGTACTATGAAGGGCCCTATGCCAGAGCCGTCGCCCACGAGTGGGCCCCCCATGCTTGCTCAGGGCCACAGCACTTGAAATACTTACCTCTCCCTGCTCCACCGCCATGACATCTTCTGCCTTTCCTGACAGTGACATTCAGGTTACAGAGCGCGATGACATCACGTCTGTATGCCCTCTACCGAAACAGTACAAATGCAGAGAGCTTTAAAATGGCAATGCTGAGGAGTCCAGAGTAGAGCAGTGCACAGCGAGGAGAGGTATTTAATATTTTTAAATTTTGGGAGCATTTTTTAGAGAGCAATATACACTGGAGAATGAGATATGGGGCCCATCATACACTTCAGCATCATCCATTTGGCCCATCATATACTGGAGCATTCCAAATGGGGACATCAGACACTGGAGCAGCATTTATGGGGCCTATTATATACTGGATCATTAGAAATGGGGCCCATTATATATGGAGCATAATTTGGGCACATAACACACTGGAGCATCGTCCATGGGGATCAACATATACTGGAGCATTCCAAATGGGGACATTAGACACTAGAGGAGCATTTACGGGGCCCATTATACACTGGAGCATTAGAAATGGGGCCCATTATATATGGAGCATTATTTGGGCCCATAAGACAGTGGAGCATCATCCATGGGGACCAATATATACTGTAGCATTATGTGGAGCTCATCATATACTTTATGGAACATTATATGGGACCAATTATTTTGTATGGAGAAATATATGGGGCTCATTATTATGTATGGCGCACTAGGTGGTGGCCATAATACTGTATGGAGTAATATACTGTCCATTTTTTGAGCTATTGTAGAATTTAAAATAGATATCAGTCATGCCATGTAAGCTGTGAAGTATTTTTCATTGTACTATACCTATATTTCTGTCCCGTATCGGAGCATTATGAATTGTGGTATGTGTTAAAAGGGCGCACTGACACTCTTTGGCCAAGGGCACACGAAAACCTGGCGCCAGCCCTACCCCCCCACAACTTAAGCCAAATAACCCCCAGTTTTCAATGCGTAACTATTATTATAAAGTAAATTAAGGTTGCCAAGCTTAAGTAATAAGAATTGATGTGTTAGGGTCAGCGGAACGCACCAGATATAAATAATAGGAGGTGCGCTCGCCGCCCGGGGTCCACCGTGCGGTAGATGGTAAGACCGCTGCTGGACAATGGCAGATGCACAAGGTAAAGTACTGCGCTCGGGTTAACGTCATCCGAACGCTAAGAGCGGCTCTGTTAAGACACAGAGTCGCCTTACAATAAAGGATGCTGGCCCTGTTAGCCTCACAGCCTCACAGGATGACCAGCGAGTGGCGTTGCAACCGCAACCGCCAATGGACGCTGCTACCACAGCGCGGCAGTAACTATAGCCGCTGCACGACGGCGCCGGAAGGCCGGACACCGTCGGATGCTAGTGTGCAGTGCAGGAGGCACAGTGGCGTGTAGCTTGCCACAATCTGGCGCTGACTAACCAACACTCTGTCACCATTCATATTATCAGAGGGAAGGGGTTCCTTAATAAGTCAGTCACCAGTCCATGCATCCATCACCAAACACACACAGCATAATATGCTACACTAGCACATGGCCGAGGCGCCATGCAAGCTTTTTATAGCCGTGCGCTTCCGGGACCTTCCAGTACTTTGGGAAGGACCAATCAGATCCGACGCAGGACCTGAGCATGTGACCCCTGCTTTCCAGTTAGAGGTCAAGTTGCGGGCATGCCCAGTAGCACGGCACGTGGACTTAGCCTCTGGAGCGGCTCCCTGCTGAACAGGTTGCGCTACCATTGCTGCACCAGAGGTGGCAGCAACATCCTGGCTCACAGAACAAGTCTGAGCAGCATGCCTGGCTCACCGTGATCGCTAAGCAGAGCCCTGAGTGGTCAGAGTGAAATGGGAGACTGCTGAATGTATGTCTCTGGATTCCTGCTGTGCAGAGCCAGAAATCTGATGCCTAACTGTAGGTGTGTTTACTGTCCTCCACTCCCAAAAGGGCGCATGCGCCGGCAAAAGGAGGCCAGCATACCCAATGCTAAATATAGGGTATGCCGGTCGCATGCAGCGTTATGTTCTCATAGGAGCTGACCGAAGGAGGTGTGGCTGGGGGCGGAGCTTAGTGGCAGCCCTGCACCTCATAATGCAAGTCTGAAAGTAGCCAAAGACCATTTTTAAATTAATGGATTCTTTGAAGAGCTCAGATAATTGAGTCTTCATTTTACAGCCCATGATGTCACTCTCAGAAATCACTTGTTTCTGTCTGTCACTTTTTGTCATTTATCTTTTTGAAGAGATCAGAACCTTGAATTTTTAAATCATTCTGTGATGTTCTTTCTGAGGACTTTTGGATCATTTGAAAGGGCTTATAATAACAAATATTTAATTTTCTATGTATTTCATAGATTTGATTACGGGGATAATTCAATTTAGGAGATTTTAATACTGGCTTTTGAAAAGATTTTACCCTGTCTTATTTTATAGAATTACCATATATACTCGAATATAAGCTGAGATTTTCAGCTCTTTTTTTGGGCAGAAAGTCCCCCTCTCAGCTTATATTCGAGTCATATACACCAGGGGGTCGGAGGGGGAGGGGGGGCGGGGGTGTCAGGTCATACTTACCCGTCCTGGCACAGTCTCTGCAGCCCCCAGCTTTTCCATGATCTCCCTTCCTTCCTTCAGCGGTCACATGGTACAGCTCATTAAATCATGAATATGCGCATACTCATGAGTTTAATGAGCGGTACCACGTGACCGCAGGAAGGGAGATCGCGGAGAAGCTGGGGGCTGCAGAGACCGTGCCAGGATGGGTAAGTATAGCAATATTCACCTGTTCCCGTTCCATCGCTGCTTGCTGCTGTCTGGCATATCATCTGTCAGTGACATTCAGACAGCAAAGGGCACGGTGACATGGTTAGTGCGCGCCGCGCCCCCTGCATTCTGAACGTCATTGACAGATGACGTGCCAGACAGCAGCAAGCAGCGATGGACTGGGGGACGGGTGAATATCTCAGGTGTCAGCAGTGACACCGGCACCTGGCCCCAGCGATGGAGAGGTGAGTATGTCATTTTTTTATTTTTAAATGCAGCAGCAGCGTCAGCACATGGGGCATAATCTATGGAGCATCTTATGGGTGCAGCATATGGGGGCATAATCTATGGAGCATCTTATGGGGCAGCATATGAGGGCATAATCTATGGAGCATCTTATGGGGGGCAGCATATGGGGGCATAATCTATGGAGCATCTTATGGGGTCAGAAAATGGGGGCATAATCTATGGAGCATTTTATGGGGGCAGCATATGGGGCATAATCTATGGAGCATCTTATGGGGGCAGCATATGGGGGCATAATCTATGGAGCATCTTATGGGGCAGCATATGGGGCATAATCTATGGAGCATCTTATGGGGGCAGCATATGGGGTCATAATCTATGGAACATCTTATGGGGCCATAACCTTTATGGAGCAGCATATGGGGCATATTATTCTATGGAGCATCTTATCGGAGCATTATTAACCTTTGTGCAGCATTGCATGGGGTGAAATTTTGTATGGAGCATCTTATGGGGCTATCATGAACTGTATGGAGCATTATGTGGGGTTCCTGATTCAATATGGATATTCAAAAACATTTAACCTACTGATGTCTCAATTAAGTTTACTTTTATTGGTATCTATTTTTATTTTTTAAATTTACCAGTAGCTGCTGCATTTTCCACCCTAGGCTTATATTCGAGTCAATACGTTTTCCCAGTTTTTTGTGGTAAAATTAGGAGGGTTGGCTAATACTCGGGTCAACTTATACTCGAGTATATACGGTAGCTTAATTTATTTTCCTTTCATGATTCTCATGTTTTGTAGCAAAATCAAGGGAATGTGCACATTCAAATAAAGACACAATAACGCAAGATACATTTGACATTTTTGATGAAAGTTCCGTACAACCGTTCAAAAATGGATATGAATGTATATGAACATTCTTTCTGACAATCCTTAATTTTTGAAGAATATCAATTTCTGGACAACTCTCTTTCTTTACACACCAGATCAGATTTTTCAGTCTGTCCGTATTGTCTAACCATTTATGTGACTCGTTATCACAAAACATTTTTAACATTAAGCATCTGGAAAAAGTTACAGGAAGCCACATTTTGATTTTTCTCCTCATTGGTTAAATCAAACTATGTAAAATCAAAACGCTCAAATATCTGAATTTATACACATATGGATTTTGATATCATATGCAGGCATGATTTTGCATTATGTTAACACATTTTTCCTAGCTTTAATTTGGAGATGGGGCTCTGAGACATCTAAGTTGTCTTCTATTTTTAGTGGCCTTTCTACACCAATTCCTGCATCACCTACGTCAGTTCTCATGTCTCCTCCCATACTCACGGCATCTTTTCCTAAGTCATGAGACACAAGGTCCCCATCAGTAGCTGTTGCAAACATGTGTCTTCAATTTCTTGTTCTTGTTCAATTTCCACATTAGAGTCAAACTCAATAACATCACTAGTATCATTTGACACTATTTCTACACAGTCAATTTGGGATTTTTCTGACACAAACTTGTGAAATACATAAAGCAACTGTAAAATATTTTTCAATTTCTCTTTTTCTCTATTAAAGGACACCAATTTAGAAGGTAACATTAGATTGTCGTTTTTACATACTGCATATAAGCTCAGCGATAAAACTTCTACGTTAGAATCGTCTAAAGAAAGAAATCTCAGTCTATTTTGCATAGAAAAATACGTAATTAGAGCTGAGCGAAACGGGTCGATCAGTTTCAAAAGTCGCCGACTTTCGCAAAAGTCGGGTTTCATGAAACGAAAACCGACCATAGCGTGAGGTTGGCCACGACGTCTGCGACCAAAGCGCCAAACTCGCGTTTCAAAAGATGCTTCTAGCTCCCTTTTTCAGCCAATGATGGAGGACGCACACTGTGGGCAACGCGATAACATAGGCAGCGGTCACCACCATCTTTGAGAAGGGCATGCAAGTGATTGGCTTACTTTGTGTGGCGTCACAGGGGCTACGCCGACCGCCATCTTACTTCTGCTGATCTCAGAATAGGGAGAGCTGCTGCTGCTGCTGATTCTGTAGGGAGAGCGTTAGGCAGGGAAGAAGATACAAAAAACTGCTTCTGCTGCTAGTGATTTTGCCTATACAACACACCAGTTAGTATGCAGTGCAAGGGGAGGCTATATTTTGGTGCATCAGCTCTGTTGGTTATTAGGCTGCTTTATAAGGCCCCCTGATAGCTGCATTGCTGTTTTCACACAGCTGTGCAAACTGCTTTTTTAAAAGCAAAAATACTTTTCATCCTCTTTTTTGCCCAGTTACCAAGCGTTCATTTTTCCACACTTTTGTGTGCAGCAGTCCTGCTTATTAGGCTGCCTGCTGCCATACTTGGGACTGAGAGCATCATTGTCAGCTTGCTAAAATCTCTAGGGAGATTCAAATTCTCCCCAGTCCTATATAGACATTTTATACACCATCCAATTTCAGCCTGTTATATTGAGGTGTAATCTACGCTGGGCCTGAGATAATAGTTCAGTGTTCTCAAGTCTGTAGGGAGATTCAAATTCTCCCCAGTCCTATATAGACATTTTATACACCATCCAATTTCAGCCTGTTATATTGAGCTGTAATCTACACTGGGCCTGAGATAATAGTTCAGTGTCCTCAAGTCTGTAGGGAGATTCAAATTCTCCCCAATACTATATACACCTTGCACTTTGTTTTACACTACCATATTGCTGGTGGTATTTTGGGTACATTTTCCCAAAAATGAGGAAGTGTGTTGGAAGAGGCCAAGGAAGTGGGCGGGGGTTGCCAGCTGATAATGATGGTGTTGGTGGTGGTGGTGGATCTGCTGGTAGTGGCAAAAGCACAACAGCACTTAATGCAGAAGGTGTTGAGCCTGCATCATCGTCTGGCTCCACAAGGCTTCGAAGGCTCCCTTTTCTGGGAGTAGGTAAACCGCTTTTGAAGCCGGAGCTTCAGGAACACGTTTTGGCTTACATTGCTGTCACAGCCTCCAGCTCTATCGCCTCCTCTTCTGAAGTTTCAAAAAATAAAAGCACTGAGTCGTCATTGGAGGCTCATGGTCAGGAACCACACCTTTCCTTGTGTCCTTCACCCCGACCAAAAGTAAAGGATGCGGCAGGCCACACTACAGATTACTCCATGGAGCTCTTTTCACATACCATGCCAGGGTTATCAAGTCAAATCGTGAATTACCCAGTCCAAGAAGAATCTGACATGGAGTGCACTGATGCACAGCCACTGCTAGATTTATCTGCTGGTACATTCACTCAGAGCACTACATTGTCCTCGCAGTGTACTGAGCCAGAATCTGACCCTGATGAAACTCAGGTGCCCCTTCCCGCATACTATACCACCTTACATGGTGACACAGTGGAAGGTGCACATGACATTGAAGAGGAGGTGATGGATGACCCAGTTGTTGACCCAGATTGGAATCCATTGGGGGAAGAGGGTGCCGCTGCCAACAGCTCAGAAGAGGAGGAGGAGCATCCGCAGCAGGCATCGACATCGCAACAGCTGTTATCTGGCAGGGCCGGAGCAGTCCAAAAACGGGTTACAAAAACCAAAAGAGTTGCAGGACAGGTAGGCCAGACGGTCAAATTAGCACAGCGTGCAAGGCCTCAAAATGTCTTCCATAGTAGGAAGAGTGCAGCGTGGCACTTTTTTGAACAAAATCCTAATGATCAGGCAAAGGTTATCTGTAAGAAGTGCGCAAAGATCTTTAGCAGAGGGAAAATTTGAATAAAAGTTGCTTGCTTAGACATTTAACCACCATGCACTTGCAAGCGTGGACGGATTACCAAACCTCACATACCACATGTGCAACTGCTCCCAATGAAGGAAGTCAGCAACGCTACATCGTTTCCTCCACTGTAAGCCCACCGGTTAGCACACCACCAGCAGCAAATGTTGAGGTGTCGTCGCAAGGCCAAAGCAGTCAGGGAATCACAATGTTATTGCTACGAAAGACTGAATCTAGGCCATCAGAAAGAAGACCAACTCCATCACCATCATCAACCCTTTCTCAGTCCGCCATATCCACTGCTAGTTCCACCATATGCAGCTCTCAAGTCCAGCTCACCATACCAGAGACTATGAGTAGGGCAAGAAAGTATTCATCCTCTCATCCGCGTACACTGGGTTTGAACGCCCACATTGCCAAACTAATTTCGATAGAGATGATGTCCTACCGGTTGGTTGAAAGCAAAGTTTTCCGCGAACACATGGCCTACGCAGTACCAACGGTATGACCTACCCAGTCTGCACTTCTTTTCTCGCAAAGCCATCCCAGCCCTCCACCTTCATGTGAAAGACCGCATTGTCCATGCACTCAAGCAATCAGTGAGTGGAAAGGTGCACCTCACAACAGATGCATGGTCCAGTAGGCATGACCAGGGCCGTTACGTGTCCATCACTGCTCACTGGGTAAATGTGGTGGATCCAGGGTCCACAGGGGACAGCGGCGGTGGGACAGTGCTGCCTAGCCCACGGTATAGGAAACAGTTGGGTGTAGGCGTTCGACCCTCCTCCTCCTCCTCCAGAACCGAAAGCTTATCCACAGAGCCCAGTCGCACGAGCACTCCATCCGCAGCTGCCAGTGTTGCACACTCGGTGTCCCACTATCGAACAGCTAGTGGTAAGCGTCAGCAGGCTGTATTGAAGATGATGTGTTTGGGAGGCAACAGACACACCGTGGAGGTACTGGCCGACTACTTGCAGCAACAAACTGAGTCATGGCTGGGCAGTTTACATCTTGAGGCAGGCAAGGTAGTTAGTGATAACGGCTGGAATTTTGAGGCAGCCATAGCCCTTTCAAAACTCCGACACATACCTTGCCTGGCTCACACCTTGAACCTGGTGCAGTGCTTCCTCAATAATTATCTGGAGTTAACAGCCCTGCTCCAGAAGGTCCGAAGACTGTGCTCGCACATCCGCCGGTCGCCCGTACACGCCAGTCGTATGCGGAAACTGCAGCGATTGCTCCAATTTCCCAAGCACTGCCTAATTATCGACGTTGCAACAAGGTGGAACTCCACCCTGCACATGTTTGAGAGGCTGTGCAAACAGAGGCAGGCTGTAATGCATTTGTGGGAGGATACGCGTCCAGGCACTTTGAGGGCAGACATGAAGTTGTCGGGTGTGCAGTGGTCGAAGATGAAAGACCTCTGTAAAGTCCTTCAGTGCTTTGAGGAATGTACACGACTGTTAAGCGCAGACGACACCATACTAAGCATGAGCATCCCACTTATGCGTCTGCTCATGCAAACTTTGACGCACATTAAGGAGCAGGTGTCTGCAGCCGAGGAGGATGAGGAAGAGGAGGAGGGAAGCCTTGATGATAGTCAGCCATTGTCTGCTCCTTCACCTCTCCTGGACGAGGTGGAGGAAGAAGAGGAAGAGGAGGAGGATGATGATGGGGATGATTATTTAGGGGAGGAGGATGCTTCTCGAGGGGCAAGAGAAAATGTTGGCGTGGCAAGGTCTGGTACAGGGTTTGTGCGTGTCTGGAGGGATGTGGATTTGCCAGAAAGTGCTCCTCCACCCAGCACTCGCAGAGCATCATTGACACCTGGAACATTGTCCCACATGTCAGATTATGCCTTGCAGATCCTAAAAAGGGACCCCCACATTGCCAAAATAATGAACGATGACGACTACTGGTTGGCCAGCATCCTGGGTCCTCGCTATAAAAGCAAATTCCAAAACATCATGCCACAGGAGAACCTTGACCTAATATTGGCTAACAAACAAGCAACTCTGGTAAACTGTTTGTTTGAGGCATTCCCAGCACACAGCAGCAGTGATGGTTCTCCAACGAGCTGTAGGGGGCAAAATGGAAGAGGTGTTTGTGGTGCACACATCAGAAGTGGCGTTGGAGACAGGGGTTTCATGACCATGTTGTGGACTGATTTTTCAAGTCCCGCTCACACGACTGCTAATACTGCATCGATTGAAAGTGACAGGAGACAGCAGTTGTCAACTATGGTTACAAACTACTTCTCGTCCCATATTGATGTTCTCCCTCACAGGTCATTCCCCTTTGACTATTGGGCCTCTAAACTGGACGCCTGGCCTGAATTGGCATAATATGCCTTACAGGAGCTTTCTTGGCCTGCTGCTAGTTTGCTATGGGAAAGTCTTCAGTGCTGTTGGCTCAATCCTGACAGAAAGAAGGACCCTTCTGTCGACCCAAAATGTTGATGATCTAACATTCATTAAAATGAACCATGCATGGGTTTCAAAGGATTTTGTCCCACCTTCCCCTGATGACACATAGGTTGCCAGAAAAATGGCTTGCTTTTGTCCTCCTCTTCCTCGGACTTCTCCAATTCCTCCATTTGCAGCTGCTGAATGTCCAACATCAACATAGGCCATTTTTTAAAACTCCCTAACTGGGTTGCCCCCCCATGGCTGGGGTCACCACCTTGAGCACGCAACCGTGCGAGTGCCATTGCCCTGGTCAGGTGGGTGGGCAGAATCTTGGGCGCCGCACTGACACAGGGTCCCTCATAGTGCAATCAAGTGTCTCTGACGGTGGGGGTGCACACCCGCCGTCAGACACACCGGCGTACTATGAAGGGCCCAGTGTCAGTACCGATGCCCACGAGATGCCCCCAGCATTTGCAATATTTACCTCTCCCTGCTCCTCTGCTGTGTAGTCTGGGCTGTCATATCCTTCCCTGGGACTGCCACTACAAATTTGGTGAACTGATAGAAGATGGTTAAGACGTAGCTATGCCCTGTCCTGCTGGCCGGCTCTAGCTTCAGATGATCAATGGCTTCCATTTCTTATGGACGTCGACTCACAATGAGATGCAGTGGTGGTTTATCATCAGCTTTCACAGTTTTCCTACTCACAGACGTTTGACATTCCTGCCCACATTTTTAAATGTGCCCTCTCATGCCAATCCAATAGAATCGCCTACGGCCTGTGGCTTCTGTCTTTTGCACTCCAAAGTTACCTGACAGATCATGATAGGCAGTGAACACCATGTTTACATCTCTCCCTGTGATCAAAATTTGATGGAGATGAGAACGGTGATGGGATCAACAGTACTGCGATACAGCAACCCTTTCTTCACAAAGAACTGTTTTCGCTGTCTCCACACACAAAGTAATTGAGGGTCAGCATCGCCTCTGAGAATTCTCCCTTGAGTTTTTCCCCTGATTAGTAATTCCTAAATTTCTGCCATCACCCGACTTTATGTCTGTACTTTTATCCATCTCGTTTCCTCTTGCGGAGAGTCTGGACTGTCTTACTGAGACAGAAATATATCTGAAGATTTAAAAATACCCCAACAGAGTATACTGGTGTACGCTTCAAAAATATTTCCTTTTTTCTACTTTTTAGATTGTTGTCTAATCCATACTGAGGCTGTGAGTGTCTTTGTCGGACTCTGGAAATAAACACGGAGATTTTAAATGTTTAAACTATGCTATATATACGTGTATACGTGTTATCCGGTGATACTGTTCCCATTCTCAACTTTCTGCAATCTTGTCGAATCCATACTGTGCCTGAGACCATCTGAGTCTGCCTTCTGATTACAGATGAGTGGAACTCTTGGACAAGTTCAAATTCTAACTGTTTTGGGTGGTGTTAGATCCGTTCGTCGAACTACAACACTTTGATTAAAATTCGGCCGTTCGAGTTTCCGTTCGAGAACGTTTTGTTAAACTAAAGCGTCTTTTTTTCACATTAATATTGGTTTTCAATGATAATATACAGTTTTAGGGCATAGTAGCGGTGTCTGGTAGTCAGCGGTGTAGTACACCTGTGAAGGAGCTACACCGTGTGTGTTTCTAATAATTTTTTACCGCATATTGTCCTGAAAATCCTTTTGGGCCTAGTAACTGTGTCTGCTACTCAGAAGAGGAGCCCACCCGTGAACCAAGCTAAGCCGCCTGTTTATGTAAGAACTGCTACTCAGCAGAGGAGCCCAGCTGTTAAGCAAGCTACAGCACCTGTGGTTTGGACACTTAATTTTTTCACATTCTTTATGGAATGCCGTTTAGGCCTAATTCCGGAATTACGGTTGACCTGCACTTACTGGGAAATGCTTGTTCGTGGGGAAGAATTGTATTCCCAGATCCCCATCACTAACAGGGTTCAGCGTGTTATCCGCACCTGTAAGCGATACACGCTGGTCCTTTCATTGTAGCACGCGTGCAGCCCCGGACATGTAAGGGCATGACAGACCTGTTATTGGCCGATCTCACATGCCAGAGCCTCGCGTGTCCCTCTAGTAAGCTGGAGGCAGACCGCGGGGGCATGCCTGAGTCTCGTTCGTTAACGGAATTAAGCTTGCAATCTGTGCAGCTTTTTTGTGGAAGGTTGCCCGTGTTGAGTCCAATTAAGCTGCAGGCTCCACTCCTGGTGGTGCCCTTCTGGACATTCCTTTAAGGTTCAGCTTTGCAACCATACTGCCCCCGGAAACCAAACACTTTTCCTGACAGTGACATTCTGGTCAAAGAGCGCGATGACATCACGTCTGTACGCCCTCTGCCTAAACAGTCCAAGTCCAGAGAGATGAAAGATGGGGACGACGAGGAGTCCAGAGTACAGGGATTCCCTAGCGAGGAGACTTATTTAATTGTTTTAAAGGTTGGGAGCAATTTTTGGGGAGCACGATACTCTGCAGAATGATATCTGGGGCCCACCATACACTGGAGCATTCCAAAGGTGGACATCAGTCATTGGAGCAGCATTTACAGGGCCCATTATACACTGGAGCATTAGAAATGGGGCCCATTATATATGGAGCATTATTTGGGCCCATAAGACACTGGAGCTTCATCCATGGTGAACAACATATACTGTAGCATTATGTGGAGCTCATCATATACTGTATCGAACATTATATGGGACCAATGATTCTGTATGGAGAAATATGAGGGCCTCATTACTCTGTATGGTGGACTATGCGGTGGCCATAATACTGTATGGAGGAATATACTGTCTATTTTTGGAGCTATTGGAGAATTTAAAATGGATATCAGTCATGTGATGTAAGAATTGAAGTATTTTTCATTGTACTATACCGCTATTTCTCTGCCGTATCAAAGGATCATGAATTGTGGCATGTGTTAAAGGAGCCCAGTGACACTCTTTGGCCCTGGGCCCACGAAAATCTGGAGCCAGCACTACCCCCCCACAACTTTAGCCAAATAACCCCCAGTTTTCAAAGCCTAACTATTATTATACAGTAAATTAAGGTTGACAAGCTTAAAGAATAAGAATTGATGTTTTTGGCATTAAAATGGGCACTGTAGGTGTGTTTCCTGTCCTCCACTCACTCCAGACTTTTCTTCCCCATTGACTTACATTGGGTTTCATGTTTCAGTCGGCCTTCCACTTTTCACGATAATCGGCCGATTTCGTTCGCCCGACTTTTGCGAAAATCGGGTTTCGTGAACCCCGACTCGATCCGAAAAAAAGCAAAGTCACTCATCTCTATACGTAATTACTTCCATTGTCCTGACCTTGAAATAACTCAAGTTCCTTTGTTATATTATAATAATAAATAAACCTTATATAAACTTGCGCTAATTGAATGTGTCTTGGTTGAAAAAGAGATATCTCATGAAGAGATCCATTACCTTTACTGAAGCTAAAAACTGGCGAGGCAGGGAGAGAAGTCTTCAGAATGCAGATGGATTTCCAGGTCCTTTCCCAAAGATACTCCCCGACACAAATGTATAAAAGGTTACTGGAGCTAAAGGGTACTACCTCCTAGCATGCCGCCGTCCCGGCCGGTGACTGGCGTGCAGCTGGAGGTGTATATCGGCCGGCTGTGAGAGTGCCAGCCGCCGCTTGCAAAAGCAGGCCTTCAAGGTCCGAGAACGCTGAAGGACCTTGCGTGACGTCACAGTCACGTGAGAGATCACGTGACAGGCAAAAAGCGCTATGGGGCGCTGATGGGGCCAAAAAGCAAATAGCAAATCCTACGCGTTGCGGAATTCACTGATTCCTTCTTCAGGGATGGCCCCCTAGGACAAGAGGAACCCTTATATAGCCTCCAGTATATAGCCTCCAGTGATACAACATTATGTTTATACATTAAAAGCGAATAGCTCAATTTCGCTATTTAAACCGTTTGGGATCAGAGTATTCAATTCAAATATCCATTTACTTTCTACCCTGGACATCTGATGGATGAAGTTACCTTTCCTAATACTTCTTTTAACTATTTGATTCCCAGTCACCTTAGTGTCCCTTAGGGAGCTCCCATGATGTGTAAGGTAATGGTTAGACCTGTGAATTTCTTACAAATATTTCGTAGATGTTCCCCAATTCTGACATTTAGGGGACGTATCGTTCGACCTATATATAATTTATCACATGGACATGTGATACAATATATAACCCCCTTCGTGTCACAGGTGATAAAGTCACGAATCTGAAACTCCATGGATTTATTCATAATAGAGAGTTGTTTCTTACTACCTAATTTTCTGCAAGATACACATTTTTTGCAGGGAAAAAAACCTTTTAATTGCTGATTGGGGCCTGATTTAGATAGTGAAATAGAAGGGGCTACTAAATTGTTTGCCCTTCCTAAGACAAACCTAGGGCGGGCTGGTAGAACTTCCCCTATGGTTTTATCATTCTTCAAAATACCCCAGTGTTTATTTACAATTTTTACAATTTTTCTAAGAATTTGTCTATTTGAATTATACTGAGTGATGATTGGAATCTCGTCTATCCTGAAATTTTCTTTATTTTTTTATTTTATGTCTGAGGAATTGTTCCCTCGGTATATTCCCAATATGTTCCCTGGTGGCTAGCAGGGATTGAGTATCATAACCTTTTTGACAGAATTTTTTAATTAGAGTTTCAGCCTCAGTTAAATAGTCCTGTGACTTGGAACAATTTCTATGATCCCGTATGAATTGGCTCTTTGGAATATTAAGAAGCCAACTTGGGAGATGACAGCTTTCTAGCGAGATATAATTGTTTGAGTCAGTGGGTTTGTGAAATAGTTGTGTCTGAATAGTGTTATCCTCAATAAACATTTTTAAGTCTAAAAAGTTGATCTCCGTGAGACTAGTAGTTGCAGTGAATTTTAAAAAATAACAATATTTATTCAATTCATCAATAAAATCAGTTAAAAGAGTAGGCCCCCCAGACCAAATAAAAATAATATCGTCTATGAAGCGATGCCAGAGTACCAGATTCGCGCGCAGTCTGCCCTCAGGAAAGATGGTTTCATGTTCCCACTTACCAACATACAGATTTGCATAACTGGGCGCGAATCTGGTACCCATAGCAGTACCCCACTTCTGGGAGTAGTAGTTCGCTCCATAGTAAAAATAGTTGTGGGTGAGTATAAAATAAATACAATCAACAATAAAAGCAATTTGGTCGCTAGGAAGGCATTTAGCCTCTGACATAAAAATTCCGCAGATTTGCAACCCTTTTCATGTTCAATAACTGTGTAAAGGGAAGTTATATCTAAAGTCCCTAAGATGAAATGATCTTTCCATTCTATAGTATTTAGAACTTGTAGAACGTGAGTAGTGTCCTTCAAATAGGCTGGAAGAGCAGGGACTATTTGCTGTAAGTGGTAGTCCACAAACTTAGAGAGGTTAGCTGTCAGGCCACCAATAGCCGATATTATTGGTCGGCCCGGGGGTTTGATCAAACTCTTATGAATCTTTGGGATGTAATAAAAATATGGTGTCCTAGGGTGAGTGGTGTTAATAAAGTCAAATTCCTCTTTTTTTATATAGCCCTTATCGAAACCACGTTTGATGAGGACCTGCATTTCTGCAAGGTACCTTTCTGAAGGATCACTGGCCAATAATTCATAGGTGCGTGAATCCGACAGTATCCTCAAAGATTCTTCCTCATAGTCAAAAGTGTTCAAAATCACTATACTGCCCCCTTTGTCAGCCGGTCTTATTGTGATTGCATGATTTGTCTGGAGCCGTTTAATAGCTGAACGTTCTCTACTAGATAAATTATACTTAAATTTTCTGCATCTTTTGTCAGATATACTCCTAATATCCTGTATCACATTATTCTGAAATGCCTCAAAGGCTTCTGAGTATTCTTGAATCGGATTGAAATTGGATTTCTTCTTTAGACCGGTATGCTGATAAGGGTCTATGTGTTCAAGCGGATTCGTGACATCGCTAGAGGTCACTCTTTTTTTCATATAAAATTTTTTTATGGCTAATCTCCTCATAAAAGTTTTGATACCTATAAAGGCCTGAAATTTATTAAAACCCACACTGGGTGCAAATTTGAGGCCTTTACTCAGTAAGCCTTTCTCGTTGTCATTTAAACTGTAGTCACTAAGATTAAAAAATTTTTGTTCTGCATGGCTTACTTGATCCTCTGGTGTTTGTTGTTTATTCTTTTTTTTGGTAAATTTCCCACCCCTACATCCCCTCTGCCGTATTTTCTTGGACCCACCTGAAAAAACGGCAAATGACTTTGTTTAGTTTTAGGTTTATTTTTTGTGAGAAGAGAACCCTCATTGAGGGCTGGGGGTAATTGATTGGGATTATTGTTAGAAGTAGAAGGATGATTCACTGTGCTTACAAGAGGAGAAAATCTATTTTGGGTGGAAATAGCGGGTACCGGTGTGGATGCAGTCACCGCCGTCTCCCCGAGTAGAATGTTCTCTACATTAGAGTCCCCACATTGTATATGAGCTGTTTCTTGTCCATTATTGACATTGATATCGTCCATACCAGAGGTTAAATGGATCGAAAATCTTTCACTAGAGGATAAAAAAGAAGAATTTTCCTGTCCATGCACTTCATCAAGGGTCACCAATGGGTTAAAGGGTCTGAGATAGACATGACTTTCCTCAATATGAGAATCAGTACTACAATAAGTGGGTTGATGACAGCGTGTCGAATGATGTTGATTACCTGGATCGTTCCCAAAATCTCTCCCAAATTTCTTTTTTTTCCTTTCTATGATCTCCTTTTCCTTTACATGTATCCTCCTCGGTATGCTAGCGGAGAGATGTATTATATCAGGATGTTTTTCGTACGCTTTTATAACTTCAAATAAGCTAGAGATTTCATCCCTAATCTTAATCAAGCCATCCTTTCTTTTTTTGATGATAAAGGATACTGCTTTTTTATGTCAGAGGCTAAATGCCTTCCTAGCGACCAAATTGCTTTTATTGTTGATTGTATTTATTTTATACTCACCCACAACTATTTTTACTATGGAGCGAACTACTACTCCCAGAAGTGGGGTACTGCTATGGGTACCAGATTCACGCCCAGTTATGCAAATCTGTATGTTGGTAAGTGGGAACATGAAACCATCTTTCCTGAGGGCAGACTGTGCGCGAATCTGGTACTCTGGCATCGCTTCATAGACGATATTTTTATTTGGTCTGGGGGGCCTACTCTTTTAACTGATTTTATTGATGAAATGAATAAAAATTGTTATTTTTTAAAATTCACTGCAACTACTAGTCTCACGGAGATCAACTTTTTAGACTTAAAAATGTTTATTGAGGATAACACTATTCAGACACAACTATTTCACAAACCCACTGACTCAAACAATTATATCTCGCTAGAAAGCTGTCATCTCCCAAGTTGGCTTCTTAATATTCCAAAGAGCCAATTCATACGGGCTCATAGAAATTGTTCCAAGTCACAGGACTATTTAACTGAGGCTGAAACTCTAATTAAAAAATTATGTCAAAAAGGTTATGATACTCAATCCCTGCTAGCCACCAGGGAACATATTGGGAATATACCGAGGGAACAATTCCTCAGACATAAAATAAAAAATAAAGAAAATTTCAGGATAGACGAGATTCCAATCATCACTCAGTATAATTCAAATAGTCAAATTCTTAGAAAAATTGTAAATAAACACTGGGGTATTTTGAAGAATGATAAAACCATAGGGGAAGTTCTACCAGCCCGCCCTAGGTTTGTCTTTAGAAGGGCAAACAATTTGGGCAACCTAGTAGCCCCTTCTATTTCACTATCTAAATCAGGCCCCAATCAGCAATTAAAAGGTTTTTTTCCCTGCAAAAAATGTGTATCTTGCAGAAAATTAGGTAGTAAGAAACAACTCTCTATTATGAATAAATCCATGGAGTTTCAGATTCGTGACTTTATCACCTGTGACACGAAGGGGGTTATATATTGTATCACATGTCCATGTGATAAATTATATATAGGTCGAACGATACGTCCCCTAAATGTCAGAATTGGGGAACATCTACGAAATATTTGTAAGAAATTCACAGGTCACCCCCTCTCTAACCATTACCTTACACATCATGGGAGCTCCCTAAGGGACACTAAGGTGACTGGGATTCAAATAGTTAAAAGAAGTATTAGGAAAGGTAACTTCATCCATCAGATGTCCAGGGTAGAAAGTAAATGGATATTTGAAATGAATACTCTGATCCCAAACGGTTTAAATAGCGAAATTGAGCTATTCGCTTTTAATGTATAAACATAATGTTGTATCACTGGAGGCTATATACTGGAGGCTATATAAGGGTTCCTCTTGTCCTAGGGGGCCATCCCTGAAGAAGGAATCAGTGAATTCCGCAACGCGTAGGATTTGCTATTTGCTTTTTGGCCCCATCAGCGCCCCATAGCGCTTTTTGCCTGTCACGTGATCTCTCACGTGACTGACGTCACGCAAGGTCCTTCAGCGTTCTCGGACCTTGCAGGCCTGCTTTTGCAAGCGGCTGCTGGCACTCTCACAGCCGGCCGATATACACCTCCAGCTGCACGCCAGTCACCGGCCGGGACGGCGGCATGCTAGGAGGTAGTACCCTTTAGCTCCAGTAACCTTTTATACATTTGTGTCGGGGAGTATCTTTGGGAAAGGACCTGGAAATCCATCTGCATTCTGAAGACTTCTCTCCCTGCCTCGCCAGTTTTTAGCTTCAGTAAAGGTAATGGATCTCTTCATGAGATATCTCTTTTTCAACCAAGACACATTCAATTAGCGCAAGTTTATATAAGGTTTATTTATTATTATTATTTTTATGGAGATAATCTGAGTGGTGTGTTGTCTTAATACTTGCTGCTTTGTGTTTTGTGGTTGCACGCTTTAGCACCATTGGTATATACATATATATATTGCATCCTTTGTTATATTACACTGGGCTCTGGGTCTGGTCTTCAGCACTAGACATGAATGAATATTTCAATGTTTGGTTCAGATTACGATCGCCGATTTTGCAATATTCGCCTTATTATTTGTCGAATATTCGAAGAATATAGCCGAACACTATTGGAGTCAATGGGAGGCAAATCTAAACACATACACAACACCTTCAAACAGGCCTAAAAGCTGCCAAAACACATCAAATTAGGGACAGACACAAGGAAAGTTGCAAAAGCCACAATCAGGTGCCTCAAATATCATATAAAGTTTGAATACTTCTATTGTCAGAAAAATCTAAGGCTAGTAACATATGTAGTTGACTCCAAGGAAGTGGAGGCCTCATGGTCTTGGAGGCGTACTGCTACAGGCAACACGCATGAAGGAGACCCAACCAGGAGTCTACACATTTACAAAAATTAGTGGCAGACACCAACAAAGTGCCATCAATTGCAATAGAGTAGAACTAGCATAGCGGGGACCAACACCTCTTCCACTACAGCCAATACAGCAGATGGAGAGTAACGGGCAAGGTGGGAAACCACTGTGCCATATCCCTCTGAAAGCCTGGAGGGGCATAACTAGGTGACCTACCAAATCTCAGACAAGTGGCAGCAAGCGAAAACTGATACCCAAGGAAGGACAAAGAGGTGGCACCAGGTGCTACTCCATGGCTGGCCTACAGAGGGTGGCAGCTGACTCCCTACAGTGAGTAAGCTGCTACAACCCGAATGAGTGATAAAGAATGCAGGCAGGCACTGTAGGGACTCTGGAACCATGAGTGCTAATGGGACCGGCTGAGGAACAGAAAAGAACTGTCAGGTGCAATCTGGACCAGATGTTAGACAAATGGGCACTGGCAGATGCGTTCTGGACCATCTGATGGACAGAAGAGGACAGACAGGTACTAGCAGATGGGTACAGAGAAGTAAGAGTAGACGGGTAAAAGAAAATACAAGCAGACGGCCGTGTAAGAGGGTGAACTGTGATAACATCAGGAGAGCATTAGGACCCTGATGTTTCTGCATGTCTGAGCTGAGGGTAAAAGCCCAGGAAACAACATGTGCTGGGGGGTGGGGCCTAGTGTCTGCTGTTTAGGACACTGAGAAGTGATGCTTCTGTAATCAGAGAGATTGTCATGTGAGACGCTGTGTGTGAGGCAGCTTATGAGAAGCAAGGAGTCTGGACTCTGTAAAGACTGTTTGCTGCTATTGTGTTTGTGAGGGTGTTAATTCCTTCCTCTTGTGAACCTGTGGTTCTGATGTGGAACAAGTACAGAGCATTCTTGAGAGTTCTGTAACTGTCGAGCTCTGTGGAGCCCCTGCTGTGCTGAGCTGAAAAGCAACATGACTGAACAGGAGTCAACAGTGTCATTCAGCAACAAAAAAGGCAAATACAATTCTTGAATGTATTAACCCCTTTTTCCCCCAATGGTGGTTAGCACGTTAATGACCGGGCCGTTTTTTACAATTCTGACCACTGTCCCTTTATGAGGTAATAACTCTGGAATGCTTACATGGATCCTGGTGATTCTGACATTATTTTCTCGTGACATATTGTACTTCATGATAGTGGCAAAATATACAGTATTTGATATGACTTGTGTTTATTTGTGGAAAAAATGGAAAATTGGTGAAAATTTAGAAAATTTTGCAATTTTCCAAATTTGAATTTTCACGCCCTTAAATCACAGAGATTTGTCACACAAAATACTTAAGTACTGTAAGTAAGTAAATAACATTACCTGCACATTTACTTTACATCAGCACAATTTTGGAACCAATTTTTTTTTATTAGGAAGTCATAAGGGTTAAAAGTTGACCAGCAATTACTCATTTTTACAACACCATTTTTTTTAGGTACCACATCACATTTGAAGTCACTTTGAGGGCTCTATATGCCAGAAAATACCCAAAAGTGACACCATTCCAAAAACTGCACCCCCAAAGGTGCTCAAAACAACATTCAAGAAGTTTATTAACCCATCAGGTGCTTCACAGGAATTTTTTGAATGTTTAAAAAAATAAACATTTAACTTTATTTCACAAAAAAAATTACTTCAGGTCCAATTTTTTTTATTTTCCTAAAGGTAACAGGAGAAATTGGACCATAAGAGTTATTGTGCAATTTGTCCTGAGTATGCTGATACCCCATTTGTGGGGATAAACCACTGTTTTGGCACATGGCAAAGCTCGGAAGGGAAGGAGCACTGTTTGACTTTTTCAACGCAGAATTGGCTGGAATTGAGATCAGATGCCATGCCGCGTTTGGAGAGCCCCTGATGAGCCTAAACAGTGGAAGCACCCCAATTCTAACTCCAACCCTAACCACAAACCTAACATTAACACACAACTAACCCTAATCCCAACTTTAACCCTAACCCTAACTTTAGCTCCCACTCTAACCCTAACTTTAACCTCAACCCTAACACTAGCCCCAACCCTAACCCTAACTTTAGCCCCAACCCTAACCCTAACATTAGCCCCAACCCTAACCCTAACATTAGTCCCAACCCTAACCCTAACTTTAGCCCCAACCCTAAACCTAACTTTAGCCCCAACCTTAAACCTAACTATAACCCTAGCCCTAATGGGAAAATGGAAATAAATACTTTTTTATTTTATTATTTTTCCCTAACTAAGGGGATGATAAAGCGGTGTGTGATTTACTATTTATAGCAGGTTTTTATGTTTGGCAGCTGTCACAGGCTAAAAAGACACTTTTTATTGCAAAAAAATAGTTTTTGCATCACCACATATTGAAAGCTATAATTTTTCCATATTTTGTCCCACAGAGTTATGTGAGGTCTTTAATTTTTGCGGGACGAGTTGACGTTTTTATTGGTACCATTTTCAGGCACGTGACATTTTTTGATTGCTTTTTATTACAATTTTGGGAGGCAGAATGAACAAAGACCAGCAATTCATGAATTTGTTTTTGGGGGGGACATTTATACCATTCCACATGTAGTAAAATTGATAAAGCAGTTTTATTTTTCGGGTCAGTACGATTACAGCAATACCTCATTTATATCATTTTTTGTGTTTGGCGCTTTTACACAATAAAAACAATTTTTCTAAAAAATAATTATTTTTGCATCGCTTTATTCTGCAATCTATAGCTTTTTTCACTGTTTTGCTGATGATGCTTTATGGTGGCTCGTTTTTTGCAGGACAAGATGAAGTTTTCAGCGGTAGCATATTTATTTATATCAGTCTTTTTGATCGCGTGTTATTGCACTTTTTGAACGGCGGTACAATGATAAAGCATTTTTTTTTCCTTTTTTTAAGGGGTTCACTAAAGGGGTTAAATAGTGGAACAGTTTTAAAGGAAGGGTCGTTACGGACGTGGCGATACTAAATATGTCTACTTTTATTTTTTTTATTTAAATAAAGAAATGTATTTTTTGGAACAATATTTATTTTTCTTTATTTAGGAATTTTTAAAAAATATTTTTACACATGTTATTATTATTATTTTTTTTAACTTTTTTTACTTTGTCCCAGGGTGGGACATCACTATATAGTAGCAATCAAATAACAAAAAAGCTTGGGCACTCAAATGAAAATGTATTGTCCGATGAAGAACCATGAGGCAAATACCACCACCATACAAAAAGGCAAAAATCAATAGCCAGATTATCTTCCGCCACATTTCGGCACAAGCATGCCTTTTTCAAGCAGAATCTGCTGTAGGAAAGGATTACAGGTAACGGGATCTAGTCTCCGTTCATGCCTGCATGGTGTGGGAGCAATGACAACGAGTGCCGGAACATTCATGCAGGCATGCTTGTGACGAAACGTTGCGGAAGATAATCTGTCTTTCTATTGATTTTTGCCTTTTTGTATGGTGGTGGTATTTGCCTCATTGTTCTTCATCGGACAATAATTTTTCATTCGAGTGCCCAAGCTTTTTTGTTATTTGATTGCTACTTACATACTTTGGAGCAAAACCTCTGGAGTTCAGTGAGCACCCCTTATATTCTTCAAGATCACTATATAGTGTCAGATCGCTGATCTGACACTTTGCACAGCACTATGTCAGATCAGCGATCTTACAGGCAGTGCAGGAGGCTTGCCAGTGCCTGCTCTCAGCAGGCACTGACAAGCCACCTCCCTGCAGAACCCAGAAGGACCACGCCGCCAACTTGGATCTGGGGGACCTGAAGGGAGGAGACCCTCAGAACAATGCAATCACATCGCGTTGTTCTGAGGGTCGCAGGGAAGCATGCAGGGAGCCCCCTCCCTGCATGATGCTTCTCTATGCCACCAGAACGCTGCAATCATATTTGATCGCAGTGTTCCAGGGGTTAAAGTGCCAGGAGCACGGACCACTCCTGGCACTTAAAGTCGGGTGTCAGCTGTGATAATCTGCTGACACCCGTCTGCGATCAGCTGCGCTCCCCCCCGTGAGCGTGGCTGATTGTGCATGAAGTACTATTCCTTCCAGGGGCATTAAGTCCCAGGGCACATGGATGCAATAGTAGGTCCAATGTCAGGAAGGGGTTAACAGAAGCATACAGTCTAGATCACTTGAAGTCATTATTGCTCTCTACTCCTCTTTGGTCAGACCTCATCTAGAATACTGTGTCCAGATTTGGGCACCACATTTTAAAAAGATATCAACAAACTGGAGAAAGTTCAGAGAAGAGCGCCCAGAATGGTGACCGGTCTGCAAACCATGTCCTATGAGGAACAGTTGCAGGATTTGGGAATGATTAACTTGAAAAAGAGAAGATTGAGAGGAGACTTAATAGCTGTCTAAAAACATCTGAAGGGCTATCATATTGTAGAAGGATCATCTTTATTCTCATTTGCACAAGGAAAGACTGGAAGCAACGGGATGAAACTGAATGGAAGGAGACACAGATCAGATGTTAGAAAAAATTTTTTGGCAGTTAGGATGATCAATGAGTGGAACAGGCTGCCACGAGAGGTGGTGAGTTCTCCTTCAATAGAAGTCTTCAAACAGAGGTTGGACAGACATCTGTCTGGGATGAATTAGTGAATCCTGCTTTAAGCAGGGGGTAGGACCAGATGGCCCAAGAGGTCCCTTCCCACTCTACCATTCTATGATTCTATGAACAGAAAACATTTATCCTGTGCAGATTCAGGCAGTTTGCTGTCAGGAGAATTTGTGAGTGACTGCTGGAGGAGAGATGGCATCCTGTCCCATTCGTATTGAGAGGGATCCCGACAAGCCCTGTTGAAGTGCTATCCCGGACTGTATCCAGAACTGTAAGTCCCCTTGTGGGCTCAGCATTGGCTGACAAGATGCTGAACCTTGTTTTCCTGTGGTTGTTTTGGTGCTGAAGATTTGGGACTGGCTGCAGCCGATGCAAATTATATTCTTGAGTAGAGACCGTAGTAATAGATACCCAGGTATCCACATATTAAGTGTTTAAGAACTTCAGCTATATTTATATGTATTGTTATTGTGGGTTTTGAACGGTTTATACTCAGTGTGCCATCCCATGGGGGCCCATAATACTACCTCATCCGATTTACACCTGTTTTCTTAGTACCTGGTTTGACCTTTTGGATAGGTAAATTTATTCCAAGTATCAGTGTAACACACTCAAAGCGGGAACTTTGGGATTGGCACATTGATTTCAGCTCTGGATGACTGAGTGTAATTAATAAAGGAAATTCAGTCTATTTTCATCAATACCAGATCTCACTCTAACTGTCATTTTAGTAAAGACAGTATTGTTATTTCTGCCTCAGTCTCGGTTTGTGACTCACTGGATCTTATTAGGACTTCTGGTCATTACAGGCCGGACCTAGGGAACCTGACAACTAGCAAGCATGCAAGCCAAACTAACAACGTAGCTCAGGCACCTCCATATTGGAGGAGAAGCCTTAAATAGAAGGTGTCGCCCAGCTATAGGTTGGGAATACCTTAGGTTGATGCAGGCGGTCCCTGTAAGAGGGAGGGAGCATGCGTGTGCCCCATTAAGCATAGTTCCCGGTCCTACAACTGAACCTTGGTGGACACCGACACATAGGAGGTGAGATGAGGAAGTGGTGTGTGAGTGGGAGACACTGAACATCCTGTCTGGTACGAGGAGATCCAACAAAGGGCCAAGTCTATAATGTCAACAGATCATAAAGTCTGTAGTAAGAGGGAATAGTCCAGGGTGTCAAAGAAAGATGCCAGGTCCAGGAGAAAGAGGAGGACAAACTCACATTGCTTTCATTTGGTGGTTAGTAGGTCATTAGTGACTTTAGTCAGGGCAGTTTCAGTGAAATGGTGCAGTCTGAAGCCAGATTGTAAGAGGTCAAAGATGGAGCAAGAGGAGAGGTGGGAAGACAGTTCAAAATTGGCATGTTGTTCCAGTAGTTTGAAGGCGTAGGAGAGAAATTATATGGGTCGATAGCTAGACACAGAGGATGAGTCAAGGGTGGGCTTTTTGAGGATGGGTGTTATTGAGGTATGTTTCAATCAGGAGGGAAGACACCAGTTGTTAGTGACAGGTTGAAGAGGTGGGTTAGGCTTGTGATGAAGACTGTGGTAAAGTTTGGAATGAGGTGGTACATTATTGTGTCAAGTTCACAGATGGTGAGGCAAAGTCTTCAGCTGAGATGAGAGGAGAGGGAGGGGGAGCTGGTGGATGCAGGAGAGTATTGAAAGTACTGAATAGCTGTTTAGGGTTGTGAGACAGGTATGATATGAGGGATGAGAAGCCGGATTGTTTTGCTGCAGTGAGCAATTGCGCACCCTTTTTACAACTTCTGTTACTGGATGGGCTATTCCACTACCTTTCCTTGTAGATGAAGGCCAGAAAGAAAATGTGCTCTAGTAGATGGCAAGTGCTGCATCAAGTGGCCTCTGCTCCTCTTCCTCCACCTTAACACAACACACAGTACAGTCTTCAGTGGTGGCAACCCAATTACCCTTGTTTTCCCAACTCTCAAAGCACCAAACTGACTGTTGGGAACCACAGATGGCTGAGTCTGCAGATTTCTTCACACATTGTATGCTATCGGCATAGGAAGTGTATGCTAAAGATTCACAGAGTCAATAGGAGGAAATCATCTGCACCGATGGCCACATTTTTTCTCAATTTGATCCATGGATGGACAAAGTTGGGTCCAAGCATAATGCAAACCCTCGTCAACAGACATTAACCCTGCTGGGTGAAAGTGTGAGGAGACTCAGATACTTGAGGTGCCTATGCAATGTATTGTGCTATCAAGGCAGGAAGAGGAGGAGGCTGTCTCTCAGGGCAAGAAGTCGGAGAACAGAGAGGATGACGATGAGGTAGTAGATCACATTTGGTGTAAACACAGAGGCATGCAGCTGAGTAGCTCAGCAGAGGAGGAGGAGGAAGACAAGGTGGTTATGTAGACAGAGTTATGCAACCACGACAACCAATGCATCCTGAGCCCCAACTCTGGCAGTGCACAGCAGCATTCGCTGCATATATTTTATCTTTTTTTCATAAAAATCTAAAATATCACGTTAGCTGTCAACTTTTTAAAAAAAAGACCTAGTAGAGTAAAAAAATGAAATAATTTCAGCACTATATGCATGAACTGGCACATGCGCGATCAACATGTGTTAATTCTGGAATCTCACTGTGCTAAAATACAGACTTGCGGGCCTCACCAACCACCATCCACTCCATCAACCGCATCTTCTGATTCTTCCTCCTCCCTCACTGTCTCCGGCCGAAGAACCTCCACTTGTTTACCCGTTACAGTTGGGGTGACTGAACCTGTCAGCTAATATGGAATTGGACATGCTTGCTGTTTTTGACTGATCTTATGTAAGAGTGCGAGCAGGAACGCGGGATGCAATGACGGGACGCAGGCAGGGCAAGGGTTAACAAGTTTATTTACAGGGGAAAATACTCCATGCAGGGAGTTAAAGAGTTAAATGGTATTAAAGGCACAGTACAATACAACAGTTCAAATCATAGCAATTAGGTAGCAAGAGTATCTAGAAGTCCTACAATGGCAGCTCCTGCTGCAAACTCAATTGCGACGCAACGGCTGGCACGGTGTCCTCTCTAGTGGGATCAGGTAGATGGCAATACCCTGTCTTCTGGTGACAGTGGTCGGTCTCCGTTCCATATACTGCTGTGGCTATTAAAGGCACGGCCATAGACCGGTATGAGCCCAACGCGGCTCCTTAACTGTCTTAACTGATGTAGTGAAGTCACAAAGGTTAGGACAACTATTCTGTGTCCACGTCAGGGTACGAGTGTCAGTCCTATGTGGTCTCTCTTTGGCAGCGCGTGTGCGGTACTCACGGTCAGGTCATGTACGGCACCTGGTACTCTCTGGCTGTCATTGGACACACACCGCACATCCCGCTCTCTTTGGTCCCCGCTGTTGGCGATGCTGGTCTGCTTGGCGATGGTACTCACGGCTGGAGCACTCCTCTCTTGGTCTGCTGCAACACCTGGCTAGGCTCCTCTCTGTGTGCACGGCTCTCCACAACTCTGCTCCATAGGGCTCTCACTGCTGGAACTACTCTGCTCTGCTGACACGGCTCTCTCTGCTGGCACGGCTCTGTTCTGGATGACTCTCTCTGCTGACACAACTCTGCTCTGCTAACACAGCTCCGCCCTGCATGGCTCTCTCCGCAGACAACGGGGGCTCCTTCCATACAGCCTGTTGCAAAGTCAGTCCTCTCAGGTGGGGGATGCAGAACACGATGCTCACCGCTCTGCACGCTGCTCTTTGCACTGTTCCCTACCGGTGCCAGACTACAGTCCTTTGCACGCTTTTTCCTTTTATCCCCCTGTTGCTGAGTGCTTTTTTCAGGTTCCCCCCACTGCCTCCTGTCAGCAGGAAGCTCTGTCTCCCTAGGGCTTCCCCTAGGCTTCAGGGGAAGGTCCGCCCCTCTCAGGCTTTCCCCCAGAAACAGAGGATGCAGCCCTCTCAGTTCCAGACCCGGCATGCAGGTACCCATGGTCCGGTCTATCTCCTTACACTTACACACGAAGCACACCAAATCTTTCTCAATCCACCATGACATATCAGCCTGCACCTCTCGCACAGTCCAGCAGCTTGTTGTATTCACCTTACTCCACCATGTCAGCACAGCAGCAAACCCTCATTTGTGCAGTTCTGCTCACGTAAATCATTATTTCCTCCTACACATGGCAAAGCTAACAGCTTGAACTTCACCATCTTCAGTCTACTAATAATAATAACCTTTATGTTGTGATTACACTCATAATTTAATAGGGGACAAAGGGTAAGAGGTGAGTTATCAAGATAGGAGATTGAAATGAGATGGACAGTCCAGATCTGGAGTGTTACGATCTTTGTGTGTCTCAGAGTTTGAAAGTTGTGAGAGGCCATGAGAATTGGCTAGAGATAGAAGCTGGAATGCAGTTGGGGAGGTGGGCAGGCACTGAACTTCTCCCGGCGCCTGCACACTGCAGTATTCTGTTCTGCCCTCAACAGGGCAGAGCAGTGCGCCTGCGCTGGAGCCGCGACGGTAAGCAAAGAAGAGGACGTCATTTCTAGAAGATGGGAGGCACCGGACAGGACCGCGACACCCTCCGGACCGGACCAGACCCCGAACCGCCCCTGGGTGATTATAATATAACTTGTTTTTCTTCTCTTTCAGGTTACATCGGGGGCTTATCTACAGCATTCTGTAATGCTGTAGATAAGCCCCAGATGGCGGTGGCTGCATCTTATATTCGAAAAAATAGGTGACAGATTCCCTTTAATGACTGTGTATAGAGTCAGAAACAGAAAGAGTTAAACTTGGGGGCTGGACTTGCAGCCACTAGGAGGAGAGGAAGCTGCTGCTTCCGCAGCACTGCCTGGATACGTTGGATGGGCAGACGTACTTCACAGACGGGGCACTGCCAGACCCCCTGGATGGGAGAGGTCTGTTGCCCCAGACTTCAAGGACTTCAAGGACCCCAGTGGCTCAGGAAGGCTTCCGAATACTACAGGACTGAAGACTGCAACAAGGGCCCCAGGACTCTGGAAGGGCCTCTCCTTCTGAAGGGGTAATCCCGGCGTGTGGACTACTGTCTATCTTTGGCTGCTACAGCTGCTGTGGGTGCAGGTGTGGAAAGCTTCAGGGAAAGTTCAGGAATCCAGTGTTGTACTCTTTTTTCCGATCTATTACATCCCTGTTTATTAAACATTTTTCCCTGTTGAACAACAGTTGCCTTTGTGAACTTTGCATCCCCTGGACTGCAGTGACCAGAGGAGAAGGTAATCTGTGGGGAAATAACTGTGTTGGACCCATCTGTCTAAGAGCAAGGGACCGGGGTGCTCGCTGATAGTGTGTTCAGTGGACTCTGCCTATGCACTGCATCTTTAAATAATCTGGCCACCACTACCTTCCAGGTGCCCTTCTTAGGCTACTTTCAGACTAGCGTTCTGAGGCGCAGCGCAGAGCAACCGCTAAGCTCCGCCCCTGGCTGCACCTCCTCCGGTCATCTCCTCCTCTGGGCGCATGACGCTGCATGCGATAAGTGTACCCTATATTTAGCGTTGTGCTACGCTGGCTGTGCGCTAGTATGATTTTGCCGGCACTTGCGCCCTTTTGGCGCTGCGCCGAGCGTACAAAAACGCACCGTGTTGCTGGATCAGATGCTTCACAAACACTTAAAATAAGCATCCCATTCATTTGAATGCATTTTGGCCTTTTTGTGCTAATTGATGCGTTTTTTTCCGCATAGGAAATGCTTAGCGGCTAAAAACGCAGCATGCTCATTATTTTCCGCTTAATTCCGCATTTTTAGCTGCTTCCTATGAGTCCAGAAGACGCGCGGAAAAAACGCATCAAAAACACGCGGAAAAAATGCGCGTTTTCTGGGAATAAGTCCGATTTTGTGTCAGGTTTAAAACGCTAACGTGGGCACATAGCCTGAGGCCTGGTGGTCAGAAGAATTGGGGGAGCGACCCGTTTCCGCAGTCGAGTCAGCGACCGGTGGAGAAAGCTGAGGACAATGAGGATTAAGGGGGCCTGGTGATGCTCTGACAGGAGCCTGCAGGAGTCTGGAAGGCTTTGGAAGTGGCTCTGCAGGGGATGATGACGCCCACAATCAATGATGTCGGCGACTGTGTAAGAGGACTATCAGCGGCTGTGGCAATGAGTAACAGACCCCCTCTTGGCCGACCCGCTGCCTTGCCTGCTGTCCCCTTACCTCCCGTGGCGTCTGCCATCATCTTTGGAGATGCCCCGGCCATCTGTTCCGCCAGCCTCATCAGAGGCTCCTCGATTGCTGACTCTGACATTGCCTCCGGCCGTGTCGGTACCTAATCTTCCCCAGGCCGCACCCATCCCAGATGACAACTGTGGCCTGCGTACAGAGGAGCCCCATGTGCCTACGGAGGCTGAGTGGATCCATGAAGTGATACATCAGAAAAGGCGGCTGGAACACCGCATCCTTTCAGAACTACAGCACCCGGCGGAGGAACCGCAACAGGCCAGATGACCCATGGCCGTGGCCTCATCAGGTCTCTGAATTGCAGCAAGGGCTATGGCTTTGTGCAGGAGCTGGAGAATGGGGCCAAGGTCTACATAACTGCTGGCTCCCTCATGTTCAATGGCCCCCTTCGGGAAGGGGACTACATGTCCTTTTTAAAGGAAGAAGGACCCCGGGGGCACTAAGCAGTGGCCATTAAACTGGCCCCTGATCGAGAGACTGGCCCATCAAAGGAGGTCTCAAATATGGAATGGCTGGCTGCTAGGGCCGCAGTTGCCCCGGTTGCATAGGAGAGATTGGTGCCTCAGGGCAGTGAGGCAGCCACAGATGTGTTCACAGAGCCAGAGGCACAAGGTTCTGCAGGACCATCACTGGAGAGATTGCGGAGCCAGAAGAACAGTGGGGACTCCTCCTACTCCAGTGGGTCCTCGTCCAATGTCTGTGTTAGGACAGGGGCAAAATGAGGCCCACTATGCAGCTCAGTGGCCGTGTACAGACTGAGCGGCCCTTTTAAGGATTGGTGTTTATTGGTGCCGGTTGCACCAAACAAATACAAGGGACTGTTTCTTGTCCCTAAGAGGACAATGGACTTCACATGGCGGTTAAAGACAATGGCATTTGTGGTGGCCACCCGTGGACAATCATTTTTGTTTGTTTTCTCCCTCCTCCCGGTTTTATTTACACCCGTTGGTGTGCCTCCTGCTGGCTTACCGGACCAGGACCCTCCGGGGGTTAATGGCGGTGGACTACGGATGCGACTGCAGGACTGCATGTTCCTGAAATTTACCCCACTTGGACTAGCCTCATGTTTCTAAAAGCAGCCCCCCACCGTTAAAGGGCCTGTGATCAACCGCAAGGAGGAAGGGGGAGGCTGTCCTCAGATGGACCAGGGTCATGTGGACCCCTACACAAGAAAAGGACTGTCGGACATGGAAGCGGCCCACTTCAAGGATTGTGACCGCCCGTGTTAAGGGGATGACATTACAGGCCTACGTGAGCCTTATAAACTGTGTCCTCATGCGTTTTACTCATGTTGCCATGGCCGGGGACGGCCATGTTTAAGGAGGGGGAGTGTAAGGAGCTGGCTGATCCCCTTAGTTGCACCCTCTCCTTCCTAGTGACCACCTGAGCACTTTATGTACATATGTCATGCACCTGTATGATTTATGTGTAATGTATGTGTTGTAATTGTTATATCCTGTATTGTGTATGCTTCCCTTTAATGACTGTGTCTAGAGTCAGGGACAAAAATAGTTAAACTTGGGGGCTGGACTTGCAGCCACAAGGAGGAGAGAGGAAGCTGCTGCTTCCTCAGTTCTGCCCAGATACGTTGGACGGGGCAGACGTACTTCACAGACAGGGCTCTGCCAGACCCCCCGGACAGGAGAGGTCTGTTACCCCGGACTTCAAGGACCCCAGTGACTCAGGAATGGTCCTTAATACTACAGAACTGAAGATTGCAACAAGGGCTGCAGGACTCTGGAAGGACCCCCACTTCTGAAGGGGTAATCCCGGCGTGTGGACTACTGTCTATCTTTGGCTACTACAGCTGCTGTGGGTGTAGCTGCAAAGCACAATTCTCAAAGCACAATTGTTAACAATTCCGAAAAGAGGGAAGAATAGGAAGCATTTAAGGATGCCAGGATGGATGAACAAAGAAATTAAGCACATGCTAAAAAGGAAGAAAAAAATGTTTATAAATGGAAAGAGGGAGGCATATCTAAAGAAGAATATAATGCTGTCTGCAGAACCTGCAAGGCACAAATCAGATTATCTAAAGCTGACAATGAATTGAGGCATGCAAGAGATGTCAAAAGCAATAATAAAGGATTTTGGGGATATGTCAAAAGTAAAAGAAAAGTCAAAGATGCTATAGGATTTTTACAGGATGAAAATGATGAAATGGTAAGACAGGATGTTGAGAAGACTGAACTTTTAAATTCCTATTTTGCATCTGTTTTCTCTCAGAAAGGAAATGTAACATCAACTGTTATTCACTGTCCTATTAAGGGAATAGAAGAATCCAGGATATCTATAAACAGAAAGATAGTGATGAAACACTTAGCTAACCTAAATGAATTCAAGTCTCCAGGTCCAGACGAATTACACCCCAGAGTACTGAAGGAGATAGCAGAAGAAATTTTTGAACCCCTCTCCATAATCTTTGAAAATTCTTGGAGAACAGGAGAAGTGCCAGAAGACTGGAGAAGAGCAAATGTTGTTCCTATCTTCAAAAAGGGGAAGAAGGTGGACCCAGGCAACTATAGGCCGGTGAGTCTGACTTCTATACCAGGAAAGATCTTTGAACAAATTATTAAACAACATGTATGTCAGTACCTGGATAAGAATGAAGTGATTAAACAGAGTCAGCATTGGTTTGTAACTAATAAGTCATGTCAGACTAACTTAATTTCCTTCTATGATGGAATCACTGATTGGGTGGATCAAGGAAATGCTGTAGATATAGTATATCTTGACTTCAGCAAAGCTTTTGACAAAGTATGTCATACAATCCTTATTGAAAAAATGACTAAGCATGGAATGGACAAGGCAACTGTTAGGTGGATTCATAACTGGCTTAGTGATGGGACCCAAAGAGTGGTCGTAAATGGCTGCACATCCAGTTGGAAGAATGTCTCAAGTGAGGTACCACAGGGCTCTGTCCTGGGCCCTGTATTGTTCAACATCTTTATCAACGATTTAGATGAAGGAATTGAGGGTAAACTGATTAAATTTGCTGATGACACAAAGCTAGGAGGGATAGCTAATACTTGAGAAGAGAGAGAGAGGATTCAAAAAGATATAAATAAACTGGAGAAGTGGGCAGCAACTAACAGAATGGTTTTTAACAGGGAAAAATGCAAAGTACTACATCTGGGCAATAAAAATGAAAAAAGCATATACAGAATGGGAGGAATAGGGCTAAGCAACAGCACATGTGAAAAAGACTTGGGTATACTGATAGATCACAGACTGAATATGAGTCAACAGTGTGATGCAGCAGCAAAAAAGGCAAATGCAATTCTAGGATGTATTAACAGAAGCATACAGTCTAGATCACGTGAAGTCATTATTTCCCTCTACTCCTCTTTGGTCAGACCTCATCTGGAATATTGTGTCCAGTTTTGGGCACCACATTTTAAAAAAGACATCAACAAACTGGAGCAAGTTCAGAAAAGAGCAACCAGAATGGTGACCGGTCTGCAAACCCTGTCTTATGAGGAAAGGTTGCAGGATTTGGGATTGTTTAGTTTGCAAAAGAGAAGACTGAGAGGAGACTTAATAGTTGTCTACAAATATCTAAAGGGCTGTCACATTGTAGAAGGATCATCTTTATTCTCATTTGCACAAGGAAAGACTAGAAGCAATGGGATGAAACTGAATGGGAGGAGACACAGATTAGATATTAGAAAAAACTTTTTGACAGTTAGAGTGATCAATGAGCGGAACAAGCTGCCACGAGAAGTGGTGAGTTGTCCTTCAATGGAAGTCTTCAAACAGAGGCTGGACAGACATCTGACTGGGATGATTTAGCGAATCCTGCTTTGAGCAAGGGGTCGGACCAGATGGCCCAGGAGGTCCCTTCCAACTCTACGATTCTATGATTCTATGAAAGTTTCAGGGAAAGTTCAGAATCCAGTGTTGTACTCTTTTTTTCTCTTTTCTCCGTTCTATTCCATCCCTGTTTATTAAACATTTTTCCCTGTCCCGTCTCTACAGCAAGCACTATGAAGCTCTTCACTACTTGGCACAGTGGGCGGGAAATAGTGATGTCATTGTGCCAGCTGTGCTAAGATGTCAGACGCAGAGGGAGAATGATGGCGGAGGTGGCAACCATATACACATGCGATGACTATTTACTGAGTGACCAAAGGTTATCTATGCTAACTTCATCATATACAGGGGCGGCACAATGGCTCAGTGGTTAGCACTGCAACCTTGCAGCGCTGGGGTCCTGGGTTCAAATACCACCAAGGACAACATCTGTAAGGAGTTTGTGTGTTCTCCCCATGTTTGAGTTGTTTTCCTCCGGGTACTCCGATTTCCTCTTACATTCCAAAGACATACTGATAGGGAATCTAGATTGTGAGCCCCATCAGGGATAGTGCCAATAATGTCTGTAAAGCGCTTTGGAATTAGTAGCGCCATATAAATTAATAATATACACAAATGTTCTGCTTAACAAGAGCAGCTGGGTTCTCTATGAAAGAGCTGTGGCCAAACTCCTCTGATGGTGGCTTATCTCCAGGTAGGAGAAAAAAGGATTGGACGCTGAAATTTAGCAGGTTATATCCTTTTTTTCTCCAACATCATCTGTTGGGGAAGAGTTGAGAGGGCTCCCCACAAATTTGTATGTCAGCTGATACTGTCGATATCAGAGGATATCGTCTGACTTTAGTCTAATGTGAATGAGGAAGGTGTGATACGTGCAATCCAGAGGTGTGTGTAAAGGCCTCTTGATCAGGACCTGAGAGAGAAAAACTTTTGAAATGCTCAAATCACCCAGTGAGCCTCAACCATTAGGCTTGTATACCTTATAAACGATTTGTAATTATCATACTTGTTTTGTTATTGTATGTGTATAAATTTATTTTTAGTCAACTTTGGTCTACAGCTGTTGTGTACAGTAGGACTCCCGACTTACATGTGTCCAACTCATGAAAGTGTCATCAAAAGAAAAACCTGAATCATTTAAGAAATGACAAATGTAAAATTGTTGACAGCAGCTATATAAACTCCTCCTGTAGCTGTCATCATTAATAAGTCATTAAACTATGATCCAACACCTAGCTAAGAGGACAACCTGCTTAAACATTATATGTTACAACATCATAAACATATGTCACCACATGGTAAACTAAACTGTTAGAAGCACTAATACACAAAATAGCAATCCAACTAGGTTTTGCCATTACCCAATAAGGCTGATTTCACACATCTGACATTCATGGTACAAAACCAGACTGCAATATTCATACAAACACCAGTCTCCTGACTCCAATTTAACAACTTCATCTATTCCTATGAGGCCGTTGAGTGGCCAGTCTGGACATCACGGAACATATTTGAACCGCGAATGTCAGATGTGTGAAATCTTCAAACTTGTTAGCCGGTTGCTATGTATACTTTTACCTCTTTCAGAATCATGACAAAATAAAGCAATATAGGCAACTGTCAGTTGCCAAGAGATATATTTTTATCTTAATTATCTTTTAAGTATTGCCAATGCACCTACAAGATCAGCAGCAGAAGAGTGGCTGTGATGCACAACCGTGCTCATTCCACAACTGCCATAATCAGGGAAAACATAAATGCAGCATTGTGTATTGTAATGCTTGTAATGCACGTCACCGGTCTTTGTGGCTTAATTGCCAGGGTTGCCTAAATGTAGGCAGCCTAGGTCCCAATGAAGGTACTTATGGATGTCATTTGTAAAGTTAGGACTTTATTTGCATTATGCTGCAAGTTTTTGAGTCTGTCAACAAATTCCACCACCTTTATCTGTTCCTGTACTGCATTCTGCAAATGTTTACATTGTTTCCTGACTTCCCCCATATTCACCAAAAAATACTATTTGAATTTCTCGAGCGATGTATGCAAATTGGATGGTCCAGTCTGATTGGTGCCATCGCTGAGGCGTCTGTGCCTCCTCTCTGCTGCTTATCACCATCCTTCAGCTCTGATTGATTTGAATGATGTGTCCAATGTCATCCACACAACGCAACATAATCTCACGCCTGCGCAGTAGCATATCAGACCCGAGTAGGGTCTGAATCGAGTGAATGGAGTGCATCAGAGCATGAGCAGTGATGTTCTATTCTCTGCTCGCAAAAGGGCAGAGCAAAGTGCATCTGTGCGGGAGAGAGATGCTCCTGCATAGGCGCAAGATTTTGTCTTGTTATAAAGATGACGCAAGATGCGTCGTCCATATCAATCGGTGCCAGAGGAAAATGATTAGGAGGAAAGAGGAGGCAGAGACGCTGCAGCGAGGACACCCATCTGACCATACCATATTCATTTAAATACAGAGGTAGCACAATTCAGATAGTATTTTTAAGGTATACAGGGGAAGTCAGGAGACAATACACACATTTGTGCAATGCAGTTCAACCCCTTTATACCCTTTGGAAACCATTTAGGTAAATTATACCAGGGACAACTATTTCATATTGATTTAAAGGGGGTAAACCCATTCTATTTATTACCAGCACTAGATTTTTCTTTATTTCCTATGAACCTGTAGCATGATATCCTTTGTAATATTCTATTATCCATATGCTTTGGGAGAGTACATGTGCAGGGATGCAAATACTTAACTATTTTCATCTTTTTTGATCTTTATAGTTTAGTATTACCTTTATTTTTGCTCTATACTGTATTAAGTCTGGAAGAAGAAAATATTCATTCTTCTGAGCACAGCCAATAATATACGTTATGGCTGTCATAATGCAGGCGTGTTACTGAACTGCCTTTCATAAACTAAAACAATTGATGCTACCACATAACACTCATGAAGTCATATTCATTTTATGAGACTGTTAATAACCAATTTAAGTATAAATACCACAAACACAAGAACTTCAGAACAACAGAAGTCTTCATCAACCACACATTCTCCGTAAGTCACCACCACCGTGAGACAAGCCACCATGTCATCATGCCATCACTCCATCCATGCCTCTTCTGGACACAAGCACTTCAGCTCCTGTTCTGTATCTTTACCTAAACATTCCAGCTCTCACAGCATCTTATCCCACTCTTCTAAACAGATGGGCCATGGACACAAAAAACATCATTGCTTCAGCAGCTCAAGCGCCCATAACATTGGATCCAAGGGGCACAAGATCTCAGTTGGAGGTTGTCACATGGGTAAAGGTGGACATGGATCTGGAATTGGAGGCATTGGTGGTTTTGGAAAGTCAAGTTGTTCTTCAGGGATAACCCCTGTCACTGTAAACCAGAGTCTTCTTGCCCCTCTAAATTTGGAGTTTGATGCAAGTATCCAGAGAGTGAGAACTGATGAGAAGGATCAGATCAAAGGACTAAACAACAAGTTTGCCTCCTTCATTGACAAGGTGAGTTAATTATATATTTACATACATATATGCAGTATACTGTATGTATATACGGTATATTCAAAAAGGGGAACCTACATAAAAATTTAGTTTGTGGATTATGAATTAGTGAATCTGCCAGAATTCGAATTCAACAGATTCACGCTAATTAGACCAGGAAATTAAATTTGCTTAGAATTTATTTGATGCAACTCAAATTCACATCATTATGCTCTGAGATGTTTCCAGACCCAAAACATAATAAGCATATGAAAAACAAAATAATACAAAATATTTATATGCCTGGCCTTCACCTGTGCCGCCCTGCAGTCTACTCTGGTCCGGTGCAGACTCTTCTTCTGTCTGGTGTGGTGTCTTCCTCTGGAGAGATTTGTAGGACTCTGGTCCAGTGGCCATATCAGTAGTCCATAGCGGCAGAACCATCTCAGAATGTGAAAGGTGTGTATGACTCTGAGCTTGCAGTTACAGACTACAGATCGTAATGCTGGATCAAGGTCCTAGCAATCTTTTTGCTCTACTCTAATCTGTTTTTGCTATAGGCCATGTTCGGCTGTTTCTGATATAGTACATGAAGAAACTACGAATGCCAGCATTAAAAACAACACCAAAAACACTTTTAAAAAGTAAAAATTCAGGAGATTTCATTTATTATTCAAAAAAGGAGAAACTAAAAATAAGTGAGAAGCATTCCCTACTGTCTTATTAAGGTAATACAAGCTAGGTTAATTTCAGTCAATTTTCCATAGTCAATATTATATTCAAAAGGTGAATATGGAAAATTAAGAAGCCCAGCATTTAAAAAGTGATAATCTATTCATAGGCTAGGAAATTTGCCAATTAATGTTAGATTGACCAGGGGTTAACTCTTGAGTCTTGACACTTCTCTATCAGCTGCCTAAAAGGCCTAGGATGTCTCATTGTTTCTTACTTACACATCATACTTTTATTGTAGCTGTGCTAGATATTGCATCGCTGCCCCCAATCACATGAATTAATAAAATACTGTATATCCTCATCTACTTTGGTCCCTTTGGTTCAAGTTGTTTTACCTTTAGAACCAATTGACCAAGTATGTTTAGATATAAATCTATTGGTAGTTAAGTTATGAAAGTCAATACAGAGGTACAGTTATAATGGCACTTACAATACAGCTGTTAGAACATTCAATATCAATGACATGTCAAAATTAATTATTTTATAAAGCTTTATTCAAGTCTACTTTTTAGTTCAATTGGCTGTATGCAACAGGAATGTTCCCCAATTTACTTCCGACAGAAGGCCCTGATGTATGCCTCCATGTCATAAAGTAACATATTTCACCACTTTTTCATACATTTCCAGTAGATTTGAACAAAAAATATCTGAAGAGCCTTTTTCCTATGGCGAGATTGGTAGTCCATGACTGCCATACCAGAGTCCGGAGACCTCCTCCTACCTGCCCAGTCTCTTCCTATTAATGGGCTACAACCATGACATTGCCCCAGTCCTACTGATCAGAAGAAGCACAAGGATGCAAGTTGCAGAAGGTTCTCAGGGCTCTTGTCAGGCAGCTACAGACTTCCATCCTAAGAATCTTTTTACTGAACTCTAGCATATCTATGATTAAAGTATGTCGCCTGAATCCGGTATAAACATTAATTGTTTAAAAAATGCGGTAGATTATGTAGTGCTGTACAGTAATTTTTGTCTACCTTTCAAACAGTAATAGCAGAAACGTAATAATTGCTACAAATATGTTATAGAGATCATAATAATCCCTAGTACAATACAATACTTGTACCTTAGTATCTGCATTTTTAAACATGTAGGTAAGATTTCTAGAGCAGCAAAACAAGATGTTGGAGACAAAATGGGCTCTTCTACAAGAACAGAAAACAGCCCACTGCCAGATTGAACCTTTGTTTGAGGCTTTTATCAGCAACCTCAGGAGACAACTGGAGAATCTGGAAAGAGAAAGTTCCCGTCTAGAAGCAGAAAGGAGAAACATGGAGGAAACAATGGAAGAATTTAAGAGAAAGTAAGAAAATAATCGTGGAAAATTATCTAGGAATCGGATACATTTCATGCATAATTAATTAATTACCATTGAAAAATATGCTGACTTGGTTTTTTGGACAATCGTGTTTCGAGATCAGTGTCACCTCCTTAAATGCTGTAAAGGGTTTGCCTGCGACTCAAACATGGATGTTCAAGGTCATCAATTTGTAAGTCCCAGACAAGCCCTTTATCTTCCTCTGTGGTGGTGCTGCAGAGAAATTTAGCTCCTACTGCCACATTTCCCTATATATTTAATTGGCAGGTCCATCTTAACACATGCTCTGCTATCATGGGTGGAATCTGTATTCTCTGACACATGCAGTAGTTTGCACATTAAAATTCAATTGCAGGGAATAGCATATACTCAAATAAACAGACACAAGGACGAGGAAAAAGGAGCATGGCACTTGACCATGTAGAGCACACTGGCACTGTCAGTTGTTTTAAGGCCAATAATACATTTTAGCATGCAGAATGAAATATGACTGAAATGTGACTGTATGCAGTATGAATAATCATGGCATGCCACACATAGGTATGAGGAAGAATTGAACATGCGCACAGCAGCCGAGAATGAGTTTGTCTTGCTAAAGAGGGTATGTATTAACATCTCAAACTTCCATATCCATGTAATAATATTAGCGGATACAAACGATTTACCAAATTACTGTATTTATGTAGGATGTTGATGCTGCTTATATTAGAAAAGCTGAACTCCAAGCTAAGGCCAACTCACTAACTGATGAGATAAACTTCTTGAAGACTCTCTATGATGCGGTAAAAATATTTAGTCCCTGTCACATACCACCAATACTTTTTAGATACCTTCCTTTACATGATCCAATAGTAAAATAAGATACTATTTTATTCTGATGATTTCTTACTTCTACAGGAGATCAGTCAGCTCCAAGCTCAGATCTCAGACACCTCAGTGGTTGTGTCCATGGACAACAGCCGAGACCTGGACATGGACAGCATCATCGCCGAGGTCAGAGCCCAATATGAGGAGATAGCCAACAGGAGCAGAGCTGAGGCCGAAGCCATGTACCAGTCAAGGGTGAGTCTTATATCCTGATACTAAATATTCACTGCATTATTTTACATTGAGCTTACTACCTTTGTGTTTTACTGTATCAAAAGTTTGATGAACTTCGTACAGCGGCCGGGAGAAATGGCAATAATCTAGAGAACAGTCGGAATGAAATCGCTGAACTTAACCAAGCAATTCAGAGACTCAAAGGAGAGATTGAATGTGCTAAATCCCAGGTAAGTAAGCAAATCATGCAGCTACGTCGATAAAAACTAAATCTTTGAGCACGCCAAAATACTTGGAGGACACCTGAGCATGCTCTGGAAAACCAGAGCAACGATTATACGCGCTCACCACTAGTAAAATCGTATTTTCCTCTTAAAATAACTTTGGATCATTTGTTCCCTTAAACCTTGCATTGTACTATTCTTCTGTTATTCCTTCTAGTAATTTATAAATAAACTGACAACTGGGTGTTACTATTTCTCATGTCACAGGGATGTGTCCGTATACTGTCTGATATTAGCAGCACTGATTGGTCAGAATGTGTGGTGACACACACCCATCTGAAAACACCCAGTCATCAATGTATTCAGACGTTTCTAGCAGGAATAACAAAAGAACGGCACAGTTAGGCTGGATTCAGATACAGACCACAATGGACTAATTGATCACGGGTCTCTCCATCTAATCTTACTGCTTCACAGACTCATATGAGGATGTTATTTTGGGTCGGGATGCCTGCAGTTAGTCCAGATATTGCGGTCCGCATATAGAACATGACTAAAACTTCCATCCAAATTTGGCTTATGAGAAAAGATTGAGGTCAAGCACCATTAATTTCCAAAGCAAAAGGTCTGCATTGTTCTACAAAGGAGCTAAATCCTTTTGCCACTGTTCAGACATATTAGTTTATGGAAATCTTTGACTTAACATTCTAAATACAGTGGTAATAAATGTGTAATTTTAGAGGGCCACCTTGGAGAATCCTGCAAACTGGATCAGTTAATCAGATTAGTGATGAAAGGGATGATAATAGTCTCGATTCTAGAATGCTCTAAAAATATCAAAAATATTGTCTGCTAAAAAAATAAGTATCATGACAAAAGGAGTTGGGTAACATACAGACATCATGAGCCCTTGACAGAGCACAAGTCACTGGAATAATTTTAGGCGAGGAGAAGCAGAGATGAGCAAATCAATTCAAAGCGAATGGAATTCAATACAAATTTCTTCCTAAAATTTGGATTTGACAGAATTTCAAATTTTTGCAATGTTATTCACTTGAATCCAGCAAATTGGAGGCTGGATTCCATTTTGCTGGATTGTTTTTTAAGTTAATAAGGGGGTTAAAAATTGAAAAAATATTAAACTTATCTCGCCCCCTCGGGAGTCTTGCCGTTAGATCACCTCCTCTAGTCCTACACTGGCTCCCTGTCTCCAACTTTTGTCTATTTCTCTACAGTGTTTATTTTTTGGCACCTCCAAATCTAACTAGACATCACAAAACTTCATGACGTACATCGCCTTGTGTAATCAAGTCTTGGGATGCCTAGTCATTGCCAAGGAGTGAACACTAAAGAGAAGTAGACCAAAGCTGGATGGAGGGATTCAGCAGAAGGTCAGATGGGGTGAGGGGACAGGTGGAGGTGCTAAGTAAGAATAGCACTTTCTTTTTTTTATTAACGTCTTTTTCTAGGTGTCGTACCACATTCGATTTGCATTGAATAAATTTCATGTATATTGAATTTCCTGACCAACTTCAAATGCCAAATTAAATGTTGTCAGATTCACTCATCTCTCCAGAAGATCAATATTTGCACAGTTCAAGTTATATTTTATATATTGTTTGATACATTTATAGCGTGCTGCTCTGGAATCAGCAATCAATCAGGCTGAGGAACAAGGTGAAGCAGCTGTCCAAGATGCAAAGGCTAAGCTTGTTGAGCTGGAGGCTGCTCTACAAAAGGCCAAGCAGGACATGGCTCACCAACTGAGAGAATACCAGGAGCTGATGAATGTCAAGCTGGCCCTAGATATTGAAATCACCACTTATAAGAAAATGCTGGAGGGAGAAGAGTGCAGGTGATTGCAGATTAGAAAAATATCTAAAAGTATATATGTATTAGTATACAGCTATAGAACATTCCGGTTTACGCAATTTTTTATTTTTTCCAGACTGGCTTCTGACGGCTCAGTGAGTGTTTGTAAGTGAAATACCTTATTATTTAGAATCCACATTTTTGGGTCCCAGATAAATTGCGAAAGTGCAAGATTTCTGTTATTCTTCAGACTAACACCTTTTCTCACTTATAGCTGTCCTGCACTCAAGCACAGGAGGGAAACACCATTCAGGAGCATCTGCTCATGGTGGACATCATCCTTCTCATCATCATCATCATAATGGTGGATTCAGTTCTGGTAGTGGAAGAAGTTATGGCCACTCATATACAAGCAAGCATCACTCCAGCTCCAGCAAACATCACCCCAGCCATAAGCATCACTGCTGAATTGGAAAAGCTGTCATACCTTTACTGCAGCTTTGGGCAGCTTGACATTCATATTTGATCTTCATTTTGGTTGCTTAAGTATTTGTCTCCGCTCTTTTAAATTAGATTAATTTCTGTTACTCTAAATTTTTCAGTAATAAACTACTATTTGCATCTCACTAAATTTTTGACTCTTATCTAATTCAAATGTAATAAACTCATGCTACCCTTTAAAGGTTGATAATATCTGTTGTGAAGAAATAAGGACCCCATACACATTGAATAGCTGTCAGCACTGTCAGCAAAACAATCGTTGTGGTGACAGCTAACTCTCGAGAGACCCTCATACACAGGAATGCGTAGCTCAGCTGAGCCCCTGTATTCTCTAGAAGACTCCTTTGGTAGCAGTTGATCTCTGTGCCAAACAAAAGCAACGACTGTTGAAATTCAAGGAGCTGGACCTTTCTCTCCATACATATTAAATAGTTTTCCAAACCCGATGATGAAATCCTGCTAAAAATGACCTTAAAGCTGTTCTCCAAGAATATAATAAAATGGCCCTGTCATATAATTCAAATAGTAGCCTATCCTTATCACATGTCAGGATGGGTTGCAGTCTGAAGATACATAGAACCCGAGACCTGTGTCTCAAGTGACAGATGAACTACATTATAAGCATGCATGCGCATACTATAACTATAGGGAAAGAGCTCTATGGTCCATCAGCTGAGAAAAAGATTTTTTTTCTTCTGTCACACACTTGTAAGACAGCTCCTATATGTGTGCTTACTATACAGCTATGGCACAATAGTGCTGGCAGCGTTCGCTTTCACTATTTCATCCAATAAACTGGGCACAGCAACTACATGATAAAGGCCCAGAAAAGGTCGAAATGATTTTAATTGGTTGCCTGTGTCTCTGCATCCTTCACTACTTGCGTGGTGCTTTTTACTCAATAAATGACTTAGTAAATCCAAATGAATACATATGCACCCAAAGAAAACAAATTTAAAAAGATATAAATTGTATTAAATATCAAATTACACAGAGATAAAACAGACAAAGTTTAAAAAGTGGGAAAACCCTGATAAAGCACTACAACCCACAGTTAAATCAATCGGAGGTCGCACATAAAGTATATCCCCAATAATTATCTTCCTATACATCTAAGCAGCCAAAAGGAAGAGCTATGAAAGCAACAATATCTCACAATAGTATACACATGATTAATAGACAAAGTGCAGTATAGTCTACCTCCTGTGGGTGATGGTGCCAACCCCAAAGCGCGTTTTAGTGTTCAGCCTTCTTCCGGGGGACCGGGGCGCATGACAGATTGGGAGAACCTACTAACATCACAGTGGTTGCTCCGTTCCTGAGGGATGATGTGCTAAAGGTCTACTTTGACCTCAGTCGGGAGGACACCCAGGACTACACCAAGCTAAAAGGTGAGATCCTCTCCCAACTGGGGGTTAATACCTAATACCTGGGGATTCCGACAAGCATACAGTCTGCAATGATCCTCGGTCTACTGAACCACAGCACGACCTGCTCTACCCTCTCCTACTGTATCCTCACCCATCCGTGTAGACTGTGAGCCCTCGCGGGCAGGGTCCCCTCTCCTTATGTACTTGTGTGTCCCTTGTCTTACACATGTTTACTATACTTGTCTATATTTCCCCTTTTCACATGTAAAGCGCCATGGAATAAATGGTGCTATATAAATGCATAATAATAATAATAATAATAATAATAATACATGAGAGCCCATCGGGTGTTTTCATGGACATTTGTGGAAGCCAAGCCTGCCCAGTCTCTGATTTATGACTTGCTGCAGCTTGTGAAAAGGTGGCTCCAACCTGAGAATTTAACCCCACTTCAGATAGTGGAGAGGGTGGTGGTCGACCGGCTGGTGAGGGCTCTGCCAGCAGTCATACAGCGTTGGGTGGGTCAAGGGGACCGGGGCACCCTGGACCAGGAGGTAGGACTGATTGAGCGATATACAACCACTCATTACTTTATACGGGACACTGCTCCACTCATGCTGTCAAGTATGGCTCCACCAGCTTAGGAGCCTGAGAAAAGTCTATGACCCTCCACTGGGGCCAAACCGGACCAAGCCCGTACTGAGGGGGTAATCCGAAAGGAGAGTGACAATAGACCTGTGTCCCCTAAATCATCACCAAGGTTCCCTCGTGGTGCAGCTATTAAGTATTGGCGGTGCCATGGGCCCAAACATACGGCTGCCAACTGCCCCCTAACATCTGAACCCATGGACTGTGGGTATATTCGCTGTACATCTCTGTATGCCCAGCCAGTCTGCCCCGCACTATCGACACCGCCAGCAGCAAGCCTCAACTGTGCCAGGTACTTCTCAACGGGTACCAGAAGGAGGCTCTCTTAGACTTGGGGCGCTTAGTGACTCTGGTTCATAGTTCCTTTATTGCCGGTGGCAATCAAAATAGACATAAAGTGGGGGTGGTGTGCATACATGGGGATCTCTGAGAGTACCCGACCGAGGAGGTGAATTTTTCCACATTATGTGGGGATATTAAACAAGTGGTGGGAATTGGTAAAAAACTCTTCCATATGGGGCTGTGATGAGAAGAGACTTGCCCCTGTTCTGGTCGCTATGGGAGACCAGGGTTAACCCTCCCAAGGTACATGTTATTCCGGTGCAGAGCCCGAAGATCTTTAGTCAGGGATACCAGCCATAGGGGTCGCCAACATAGGGACAGAGTATGACACCGATAGGTTTCCCCTAGAGATATTGGCAAAAGAGGTTGAGGAGACCCCATCGATCCCACAACTGGAAGTGTCTCCAGGTAAGTTCGGGACAGCTCAGCTCCAGAATCCTACCTTGGTCCAGGCACGAGAAAGGGTCATCGAAATTAATGGGGTAGCTCAGCAACCAGGTGCAGAGACAGTTTTACCCCGCAAGACTATCTACCAGGAGTTGTTATACTGGGGGATAAAGTCTGTCATGAGGTGGTGGATCAGCTGGTGGTACCTCAATCTTACCGTCGGGCGGTGCTCAACATGGCTCACACTCACATGCTAGGAGAGCACATGGGGGCAAAAAAGACGCAGGACTGCATTCTGCTGTGTTTTTTTTGGCCCGGGGTTTACACGGAGGTCGAGAGGTACTGTGACACGTGTCCGGAGTGCCAACTATCCCCACCCACCGTGAACTTCCGGAGTCCAATGGTGTCTCTGTCCATCATTTGAGTGGATAGACATGGATCTGGTAGGGCCCATACTGACATCCACCTGTGGCCATCAACATATTTTGGTCATAGTGGACTACGCCTCCCAGTACCCAGAGGCGATACCGCTCCGCCACACCTCTGCCAAACTAATAGCCTGTGAGCTATTTGCCATGTTCAGTCGCCTTGGGATACCAAAAGAGATCATTACAAATCAGGAGACTCCTTTTATGTTCAAGGTGACCAAGGAGCTATGTAAGCTGCTCCAGATTAAACAGTTACGTACGTCTGTGTACCACCCACAAACCAATGGGTAGGTGGAGAGGTTTCATAAGACCCTCAAGGCCATGCTCAAAAAGTTGGTCGCCAACAATGGGAGGGATTGGGACATGTTATTGCCCTATCTGATGTTCGCCATCCGTGGGGTACAACAGTTGTCCACAGGTTTCTCCCCGTTTGAGTTGTTATATGGCAGGCATCCAAAGGGACAGCTCAATGTAGCTAAGGAGACGTGGGAACAGGAGTCTACTCCACATCAAAGCGTGATTAAGTACGTGGGAAGCATGCAGGACCGGATTGGGGCAGTATGGCTCATAGTAAATGAGCATCTAATGGATGCCCAAACTGTGCAGAGCTGCACGTATAATAAAAGGGCCACATTCAGGACCTTTAAAAAAAGGGACCAGGTGTTGGTACTAGTAGTGCCCACCCTAGAAAGTAAGCTCATGGCCAAGTGGTAAAGGCGTTATGAGATATGGGGGAAGGTGGTGGAAGTGAATTATAGAGTGTAGCAACCCAGAAAAAGGAAACCCGAGCAACTGTACAATGTAAACCTGCTAAAGGCCAAGAAGGACCGGGAATGATTGGCCATGGAGGTGACTCCGGTCATACCAAAGATGGTCCCAATGGCACTGGCCAGGGACACAGCAGGGGGTCAGGTTAAACTAAATGATGCTTTCACCAAACAGCAGTAGCGGGAGGCTTGGGCCCTCGGGCAGCAGAATATGGACATATTCTCAGAGTTGCCAGGGCGGACCTCTCTGATACAACATATCATTGTCACTGAGCCCCAGGTAAGGGTACAGATGAAACCGTACCGAGTGCCAGTGGAGGAGGAGCGCCGAGAGATGGCTGCTCTGGCATGAGGCTCCTGAGTTTTTTAGTTTTTTCCCCATTTAATTGTTAATTCTCCCTTTGGTTCACTCACCATTGCGTAGCTACAGGATTCCGCAGAGCTGGGAGTAGTGTGGCGACTGCGATCAGCTGGGACTGGTGTCTTTCTGTCCTCGTGGAGCTCCGTGCCTGGATTCAGCTGGGAGAGAGTGAAGCTGCTGGCTGCGTGCCAACTTTCCTACAACTTGTACAAATTTCCAGCAAGCAGATGATCCCAGGATAGGAAACCTGGTGGAGTGTGCGGTGCTGGAGTTGTTCTGGAGATCTTGTGGTCCATGTGGAGCTGTAGGGCTACAGGATTCGGCAGAGCTGGGAGTAGTGTGGAGACTGCGACCAGCTGGGACCGGTGTCTTTCTGTCCTCGTGGAGCTCCGTGCCTGGTTTCAGCTGGGAGAGAGTGAAGCTGCTGGCTGCCTGCCAACTTTCCTACAACTGGTACCCATTTCCAGCAAGCAGATGATCCCGGGATAGGAAAACTGGTGGAGTGTGCGGTGCTGGAGATGTTCTGGAGATCTTGTGGTCCAGGTGGAGCTGAAGGGGTGAGCTGGGCAGGTTTGGACTGACTGTTGGCGTGTCCCCTGATGTCCCTGTCTTGTTGCACCCATGCCCTCCCCCCCAGCAGTGCTGGGAGCACCCTTTATGGAAAGTTGTACATTTAACTCTGCTAAGCTGTGACTGTTCAGTCTTTATAGCTACAAGCTGAGTGTAATCATGGCCACTGCACTCTGTAAACCTACTCTTATGATTTCAAGGGACAATTTATTATTCTGGAATCATCCGCAATTTCTCATGGACTCCCCTTCTTGGAGCATGATTGCTAATTCAACAATTGAGTACATAAAATCCATTACTTCTGTGAAACCTGTGGAGGTGTACTGCAAGAGAGGTAGGAGAGGAGGCGTCCTGGCACGCCTTCGGAGGAGAGGGTTGAGAACAGCTCTTCCTTCACTCCACTTGGCTAATGTCTGTTCCTTATCTAACAAAATGGAGGATTTGAGCTTACTTTGTAACATGAGATCTGATATGGCCAATTCAGCTGCTCTTTGTTTTACTGAGACCTGGTTGAATGAGACCATCCCTGATTGTAGTCTGGATCTACCTGGTTTTGTTATCTACAGAGCTGACCGTGATTGTGTAGCTTCAGGTAAACAAAGGGGGGGTGGGGTATAATAATAATAATAATAAATTTTATTTCTATAGCGCCGACATATTCCGCAGCACTTTACATTTCAGAGGGGATTTGTACAGACAATAGACATTACAGCATAACAATAATCACATACAGTAGATTATAACAAATACCAAGAGGAATGAGGGCCCTGCTCGCAAGCTTACAGTCTATGAGGAAAGAGGTAGACACGAAAGGTGGGTGGTAACAGTTGCCCTGATTGTATGGACCAGCCATAATGTTAAGTGTGTGACAGTACAGACAGAGGGCTAATGGATGCATAAAGCATGTGGGAACATGATGCGGGAAATCTGGTTGTAGTAAAACTTTTGGCTGTGCCACATAGGGATAGATTAGGTTAATGTGTTGAGGCGATAGGCCAGTCTGAATAAATGCGTTTTCAGGGCACGCTTAAAATTGTGGGGATTGGGGACTAATCGTATTGACCTGGGAAGTGCATTCCAAAGAATTGACGCGGCACGTGTAAAGTCTTGGAGACGGGAGTGGGAGGTTCTGACTATTGAGGATACTAACCTCAGGTCATCAGCAGAACGGAGGGCGTGGGTAGGGTGGTATACTGAAACAAGGGAGGAGATGTAGGGTGGTGCTGAGCTATGGAGGGCTTTGTGGGTGAGGGTAATAAGTTTATACTGAATTCTGGAGTGGATGGGTAGCCAGTGTAATGACTGGCACAAGGTAGAGGCATCGGTGTAACGATTGGTGAGGAATATGATCCTGGCTGCAGCATTCAAGACAGATTGGAGAGGGGAGAGTTTTGTAAGAGGGAGACCGATTAGAAGAGAGTTACAATAGTCGAGACAAGAATGAATAAGAGAAACAGTAAGAGTTTTTGCAGAGTCCAAAGTAAGAAAAGGTCGAATTCTAGAAATGTTTTTGAGGTGCAGATGACAAGAGCGAGCCAGTGATCGAATGTGGGGGGCAAAGGAAAGCTCAGAATCAAGTATGACCCCAAGACAGCGGGCCTGTTGCTGGGGAGTAATAGTGGAGCCACCCACAGAAATAGCAATGTCGGGTATAGGTACATTAGTAGAGGGAGGAAACACCAGGAGTTCAGTTTTTGACAGGTTCAGTTTCAGATATAGTGAGGACATGATGTTAGACACAGCGTTTAGACAATCGCCGGTATTCTCTAGAAAGGCTGGCGTGATGTCAGGAGAAGAAGCGTATAATTGGGTGTCATCAGCATAGAGATGGTACTGGAACCCAAATCTACTGATTGTTTGACCAATAGGGGCAGTGTACAAGGAGAAGAGGAGGGGGCCTAGAACCGATCCTTGGGGGACCCCAACAGTAAGGGGAAGGTGAGAGGAGGAGGAACCGGCAAAAGATACAGTAAAGGAGCGGTCAGAGAGATAGGAGGAGAACCAGGAGAGAACGGTGTCCTTGAGGCCAATGGAACGGAGCATAGTGAGGAGGAGCTGATGATCCACAGTGTCGAATGCTGCAGAGAGATCCAAGAGAATTAGCATGGAGTAATGACCATTTGATTTAGCTGTTAGTAGATCATTAGAGACTTTAGTGAGGGCAGTTTCAGTGGAGTGTAAAGAGCGGAAACCGGATTGGAGAGGGTAGAGAACAGAGTTTTCTGAGAGATAGCGGATAAGACAGGAGTGGACCAGGCGTTCCAGGAGTTTAGAGATGAAGGGAAGATTAGAGACAGGTCTATAGTTAGCGGCACAGTTTTGGTCGAGGGATGGTTTTTTAAGTAGTGGATGTATGATGGCATGCTTAAATGAGGAGGGAAAAATACCAGTAGAGAGAGAGAGGTTAAATATTTTAGTTAGGTGAGGGGTGACAGCAGGGGAAAGGGACTGGAGGAGATGTGACGGAAATGGGTCACTGGTGCAAGTAGTTGGGCGAGAAGATGCAAGGAGCCTGCTTACTTCTTCTTCTGTGACTGGTTCAAAATCAGAGAGTGAGCTAGATGCAGTGGGGGAGGGAGGACAGTGCGTGGTATGAGGTGATTGGGAGATAATTTCCTGTCGAATCTGGTCAATTTTTTCTTTGAAGTAATTGGCCAGATTGTCAGCTCTGAGCTCTGTGGTTGGGGCCTGTACTCTTGGATTGAGTAGAGAATGAAAAGTGTCAAAGAGACGTTTTGGGTTATTTGACAGTGAGGTGATGAGGGTGTTGAAATAGGTTTGTTTGGAGAGGTGAAGGGCAGTGTTGTATGTTCTAAGCATAAACTTAAAATATATGAAATCTTCATGTAGATTGGATTTTCTCCACAGACGTTCGGCGCACCTGGAGCACCGCTGCAGGAAACGTGTTTGCACCGTGTGCCAGGGTTGTCGACGTCTGCGTTGTGGTGTTCTATTTATAGGGGGTGCAAATTCATCCAGGGCACTTTGAAGTGTTTCATTGTAATGCTTCAATGCAGAATCAGGACATGAGAGGGAGGAGATAGGGCCAATGAAGACTGCAAGTTCTTCATAAGTTTCTGGGTGTTAATGGCCTGTATGTTTCTATAAGTATGGACAGTGGGGGTGACCTGAGCAGCCTGGCAGTTCTTGATAGAGAATGAAAGAAGATTGTGGTCAGAGAGCGGGAGAGGGGAGTTTGCAAAATCATCCACTGCACAAAGCCGAGAGAAGACCAAATCGAGGGAGTTTCCGTCTTCATGCGTTGGAGAATTAGTAAGCTGCGAAAGGCCAAATGAGGAGGTTAGAGATAAAAGGTGAGTAGCAGATGGTGAGAGGGGAAGAGCAATGGGGATGTTGAAATCTCCCATGATGAGGGTAGGGATGTCACAGGAGAGAAAATGTGGAAGCCAAGTGGCAAAATGATCCAGGAACTGATGGGAGGGGCCGGGAGGACGATACACCACCGCCACTCGCATGGAGAGGGGGGTGTAGAGTCTGACGGCATGGACCTCAACAGAAGGGAAGACAAGTGAGGGTACTTGAGGGATAACCTGAAAGGTACATTTTGATGATAGGAGCAGACCAACGCCTCCACCTGCTCTATTGTCTGATCTTGGGGTATGAGAGAAGTGTAGCCCCCCGTATGAAAGAGCAGCAGCAGCGGTAGTGTCTGACTGCTGGATCCAGGTTTCAGTAAGTGCCAGGAGGTTAAGAGAATTAGAAAGGAAGAAGTCATGGATGAAGGAGAGTTTGTTACACACTGAGCGAGAATTCCAAAGTGCACAATTAAGAGAGACAGATGCCAGGCAGGGAATATTAATCAGATTAGAGGGGTTTCTAAGTGTAGCAGTTGGGGGGTTTGAATTTCTGTAACATGGGGGACCAGGATTGGGAGCAATGTCTCCTGCGACTAGGAGAAGGAGGATAGAAAGAGTGAGCAGATGGTTAAGTGATTTGTGAGAGCATCTCTGATGTTGAATGGTGGGACTGACTGGATCTGTGCAATTTAACAACGTGAAAAGAGCGTGAGTGCTATACATAGGAGAGGAAAGAAGCGAGGGGCCGATATGGATGGAGTGTAGAGAGTTAATGCCAGGGCGGTGGATGTGTGTGAATGCAGGAGCCAGGATATAAATTACACAAATGCATATGGTATATATTTGTTGTACTCCAAATGTAGAGGGAGTAGATGGATATAAATGTCTTACCTGTCTCCTGCCCTGTCTAACTGCCATGTTATAACTGCCAATAGTACTTTGATACATGTACTTAGATTACATGTGCATAAATGCCCCCTGCATAAATGCTCCCCCTAGCTAGGTCTGAATATATAGGAGGTTAAGGCTAAGTTTTTTTTTTTTTTTTTTCTTTTTTGTTGGCTCTCTTCTCGTTAATCAATCACACTAAACTGAGACACCGGGACCCAATAAAATGTTGTGGTCAAATAAACACATGTCCAGCACTACATGGATCATAAAGCACTTTGAAAAGTTTCTTGACCTCACAACATAAGGGGACAAGCAGAGTAAGTTGAGAAAAAAAAACTATATACCAGATATAAGCTTGCAGAGTTGAAAACACAGAGATAGCATTCAGGATTAACTGCTTGCTGACATTGAATGGAGACACAGGAGTGGATTCAGAGCAGAGATTGGAAAAGCTGGTTACCAGATATAAGCTTGCAGAGTTGAAAACACAGAGATAGCATTCAGGATTAACTGCTTGCTGACATTGAATGGAGACACAGGAGTGGATTCAGAGCAGAGATTGGAAAAGCTGGTTACCTGTATGAAGAGAATAGAGATGCGTGTCACATTCATCCATGTTATAACTGCCAATAGTACTTTGATACATGTACTTCGATTACATGTGCATAAATGTCTCTACATCAACACTAGCTGGTGCTGTGATGTTAACATACTGGGAAAAGGTTGCTCTCCAGATCTAGAGTACCTTGCACTCAATTGTAGACCATTTTACTCTCCAAGAGAGTTTTCATCTATGGTTCTGGGTGCAGTATACACTCACTGGCCACTTTATTAGGTACACCTGTCCAACTGTGTGTTAAGACTTAATTTCTAATCAGCCAATCACATGGCGGCAACTCAGTGCATTTAGGCATGTAGACATGGTCAAGACAATCTCCTGCAGTTCAAACCGAGCATCAGTATGGGGAAGAAAGGTGATTTGAGTGCCTTTGAACGTGGCATGATTGTTGGTGCCAGAAGGGCTGGTCTGAGAATTTCAGAAACTGCTGATCTACTGGGATTTTCACGCACAACCATCTCTAGGGTTTACAGAGAATGGTCCGAAAAAGAAAAAAAATCCAGTGAGCGGCAGTTCTGTGGCCGGAAATGCCATGTTGATGCCAGAGGTCAGAGGAGAATGGGCAGACTGGTTCGAGCTGATAGAAAGGCAACAGTGACTCAAATTGCCACCCGTTACAACCAAGGTAGGCAGAAGAGCATCTCTGAACGCACAGTGCATCGAACTTTGAGGCAGATGGGCTACAGCAGCAGAAGACCACACTGGGTACCACTCCTCTCAGCTAAGAACAGGAAACTGAGGCTACAATTTGCACAAGCTCATCGAAATTGGACAGTAGAAGATTGGAAAAACGTTGCCTGGTCTGATGAGTCTCGATTTCTGCTGCGACATTCGGATGGTAGGGTCAGAATTTGGCGTAAACAACATGAAAGCATGGATCCATCCTGCCTTGTATCAACGGTTCAGGGTGGTGGTGGTGGTGTCATGGTGTGGGGAATTTTTTCTGGGCACTCTTTGGGCCCCTTGGTACCAATTGAGCATCGTTGCAACGCCACAGCCTACCTGAGTATTGTTGCTGACCATGTCCATCCCTTTATGACCACAATGTACCCAACATCTGATGGCTACTTTCAGCAGGATAATGCGCCATGTCATAAAGCTCGAATCATCTCAGATTGGTTTCTTAAACATGACAATAAGTTTACTGTACTCAAATGGCCTCCTCAGTCACCAGATCTCAATCCAATAGAGCATCTTTGGGATGTGGTGGAACGGGAGATTCGCATCAGGGATGTGCAGCCGACAAATCTGCGCCAACTGTGTGATGCCATCATGTCAATATGGTCCAAAATCTCTGAGGAATGCTTCCAGCACCTTGTTGAATCTCTGCCACGAAGAATTGAGGCAGTTCTGAAGGCAAAAGGGGGTCCAACCCCTTACTAGCATGGTGTACCTAATAAAGTGGCCAGTGAGTGTATATTCCCCCTCAAGCATCTGTTAAAGCTGCTATTAGTGAATTAGCTTGCAAAATATCAGAATGGGAGAAAGCATCTCCAGAAGCATTTGTGATCGTAATGGGGGACTTTAACAAAGGAAAACTCAACCTGGATCTCCCGAAATTTACTCAACATATAAACTGCTTCACGAGAGAGAACAATACGCTTGATTACTGCTATACAGTCATAAAAGGGGCCTACAGGGCAGTGAGGAGAGCAGCAGTGGGCTTTTCAGATCATTGTCTAATTCATTTAATTCCAGCCTACAGGCAAAGGTTGAAAACATCCAAACCTACAGTTTATACAAAGAAGACATGGTCTGAGGAGGCAAAATTGCAACTACAAGCATGCTTTGAATGCATGGACTGGGAGGTATTCCAGGAAACATGCTCGGGTCTGGATGAATGGGTTGATGCAGTGTCCTCATATATCCGTTTTTGTGAAGACACGTTTATTCCATCCAAATCTGTCCACTTTCGGGGAAACAACAAGTGGTGGTTTACAAATAAAGTCAGGTTGATCCATAAGAGAAAAGAGGAGGCTTATAAAGCAGGCGATATTACTGAATTCAAGAAACTTAGGAACTCGCTATCTAAAGAGATCAAGTTAGCCAAACACGAGTATGCAAAGATTCTGGAGGAAAGGTTCTCATCAAAAGAAACTAGCTCTGCATGGAGAGGATTAAGAGAGGTCACCAATTATAAAAGCCACCCCACTATAGTGAACCCCAGCAGAAGTCTGGCAGCAGAGTTAAATGAATTCTACTGCAGATTTGAGGCAAGCTCTACACACAGTGGCTATTCATCTCTAAGCTCCTCAGTCTGTTCATATAAAGATCATTCATTGTGCAACACCCAAGTAGTGATCTCCAAGGCAGAGGTGATACACATCCTGAAGGGACTTAAGGTCAAAAAGGCACCTGGCCCTGATGGTGTATCTCCAATGTGTCTGAAAGTATGTGCTACCCAGCTTGCCCCTATACTGACAAATATATACAATGTGTCACTGAAAGAGTGCGTTGTACCTCAGTGTTGGAAAAGTTCCACAATTATCCCTGTCCCCAGGAAAGTGGGATCCTCTCAGTTGAATGACTATAGACCAGTAGCACTCACATCTGTAGCTATGAAAGTCTTCGAAAGAATTATGATGTCCCACCTGATAAAATTCACGCAGAAGCTATGGGACCCGCTTCAGTTTGCCTATAAGGAGAATCGTTCGGCAAACGACACTGTCAATCTGGCACTGAAGTACATTTTGGATCATACAGATGAACTGCCCTCATATGTCCGGATTCTTTTCATGGACTTTAGCTCAGCGTTCAATACCATTGATCCGAATTTACTTCATAAGAAAATGGTAGCTCTTGGTGTCCCTCTCAACTTATGCTTGTGGATTTATAACTTCCTGACAGCCAGGATACAGAGTGTAAAAGTTGGACCATTCACTTCGGACACCTTGGTCACAAACATCGGGGCACCTCAGGGGTGTGTTTTGTCCCCGTTACTGTTTTCTCTCTATACGAATGATTGCATCTCTTCAGCAGACTCAGTAAAAATCTTGAAATTTGCCGATGATATGACACTGATTGGTCTCATCAGGGGAAATGCTGAAGACTTGTATCGGAGTGAGGTGAAAAGAATATGTGACTGGTGTAAAGCCAATAATCTTGTACTCAACACTAAAAAAACTGCTGAGATGGTTGTGGATTTTAGGAAAGATCAACATGAGATACTTCCAATCTACATCCATGACGAAGTGGTTCTTAGGGTCACAGAGACCAAATTCCTTGGTGTTATCATCTCTCATGATCTTAAATGGGGGGAAAACGTGGATGCTGTTATAAGAAAAACACAACAGAGGATGTTCTTCCTGCGTCAGCTGAAAAGATATGGTTTGTCTAAGAATCTGCTGATCTTATTCTTTAGTGCTGTCATCAGATCTGTGATTTGTTCCTCTCTGATAGTCTGGTATGGGGGAGCCACTGCTCATGACAAACTCCGCTTACAAAGGACTTTCAGAACAGCAGAGAGAATTATAGGTCCCCCCCTGCCTAAAATCCAGGATCTTTATGATAAGAGTATTCGATCCCACGCATTGAAAATTTCATCCGATCTCTCTCACCGGGACACTCCTCATTCCAACTACTCCCTTCAGGACGTCGCTTCAGAGTCCCCAAATGCAGCACCAACCGCCATATGAACAGCTTCTATCCACTCTCTGTTCAACAATTAAATCGTCATGTGTAGACTATATACTGTATCTGTCTTGCTAGATGTTACTTGTTGTATCTGTTGTTATATATTATGTTGCCTCTTTGCCACAAAGAATTCCTTGTATATATGTAATATGTACTTGGCGATAATAAATTTGATTGATTGATTGATTGAGTGCCAGAATCCCAAAGGCAAGCCATCGCGGCCGAGGTGAAGCAAATGCTCCAGTTGGGAGTCATTGAGGAGTCCCGAAGTGAGTGGATGAGTGAGTTGTCCTAATTCCAAACTTCAGGAGATTAAATGAGGTGTCAAAATTTGACCTCTATCCATGCCACGGGTGGACGAGCTAATTGAAAGACTAGGGGAGGCCCAGTACTTCACCACGCCAGATTTCACAAAAGGTTACTGGTAGGTCCCCTTAACAGAGTCAGCGAAAGAAAAGACTGCTTTTATAACACCAGAGGGTCTCTAGCAATCTGTCATCTTGACTTTTGTGTTACATGGGGCTCCGGCCACGTTCCAGAGGCTGATGGACATTGTGTTAGCGCTTCATTAGGGTTACACATTGGCCTCTTTGGATGAGATAGTCATCTCTAGTACCGACTGGGATACCCATCTGTCTCAGGTACAAGCAGTGCTGGAGTCTCTTAGAATCACGGGGTTAACAGCAAACCCAAAGAAATGTGCGATAGGACTTACGGAGGCCCGGTACTTAGGTTACGCGATCGGCCGCGCGGTTATCAAGCCCCAAGTAAATAAGATTGAGGCCATTCAAAACTGGCACAAGCCCATAAGTATCAAACAAGTGAGGGCAACCCCTGGAATCATTGGGTACTACTGCTAGTTTACACCCAATTTTGCTGGGAAATCAGCACCCCTAATGGACCTGTTAAAAGTTAAGAAGACAGGGAAGGTCCAGTGGAATCCTCAAGCGGAGGAAGCATTTCAGTCCCTGAAGTCGGCATTGTGTGGACAGCTGGTCCTCCTCATCCCCAATTTCAAGAAAACCTTTATTGTGCAAACCAATGCCTCAGAGATAGGCCTAGGAGCGGTGCTGTGTCACAAGAGATGAACGGGGATGAACATCCAGTCATCTACTCTGTCAGAGTTTGAAGTGAGAGTCATCTTAGTTTGATTCGAGTCTCTTACATGCCACATTCGTTGCACAGGTGTGGAGTATACAGAGAAGTTCATTTCTCCATCTTCTGCATTTTTTGAGACCATCGATGTCGGACTGCATTTGGATGATATCTGAGTGTAGTCCTATGATTCACCTAGACTTGAATGGGTGTGCATGCTCTGAATTCCCTTATGTAGAGAATTGTAAAGTGCATAATTCATAGTTATCAAAGCGTGCTTTGTACGTTATGCATAAAATTAGTTCAAAAGATATACTGTGAGATGGGTATTTACAAAATAGATACAGATCAGTAAACATACCTACAGTGGGTAAAATATTGAACACATCATCAATTATACAAGTAAATATATTTCTAAAGGTGGTATTAACATGAAATTCCCACCAGAGGTTGAATAACCCATCAACTCCCCACAGGCAAATAAATCAACCCATAGATGTCCATCAATTAAGTTATGTGCAATAATGAAAAATGACTGGAAAAAGTGTTGAACATATGAAGAAATAGAGGTGTTAAAACCCATGAAAAGTCAAGACACCAGTTGAAATCTATCAGTAATTAGAAAGCAATCCTGCCACTTAGTGAAAAATATCAGATAGTGGTATGAAACTGTATACAGTAGCGCTGATGTGCACAAGGATCTTAGGCTGGTTTCACATTTGCGTTTTTTTGCGCGGGAAAAAAACGCATACGTGCGCATGCGTTTTTTCCCCTATATTTAACATGGGTGCGCATACCTGCGCGCTGGCAAGCGCACGTATGCGATTTTCATGCGCTGCGTTTTTTTGGGGGTGTGCATTTGTATTTTACAGACGCAGCATGTTGCATTTTTTGGCCCTGCAAAAAAGCGCATGCGCACGTATGCGCACGTTTTGCGCTAAAAATGGCCATTATAGCCTATGGATGCGCATACGTGCGCACTGGCATGCTCATGTATGCGTTTTTTTAGCGCTGCGTTTTTTTGGTAGTGTCCACTTGTTGTACTAGTTATAATCTTCTAAAGTCAAAAAAAAAAAGTCTATATAAAGGAGGTGCCTGCCAAAACTCTGCCACTACTACACTGACAGATTGGAGAGCAGACAGTCAACAAGGAAACCATCTTCTATCAGCGAAGAATGTGAGTATATTACATTATATGCCTGTCCTTTTAAATTATGTATGTACTAATGATTTTTATTATTTTTACATGCAGTATGTCTTCAGAATCCGAGTATTCCCCATCGCGGCAGGAATTGGCGCAAGCAGACCGTGAGGTGATTATTTTCGTGCATCTGGCAAGTATATCTGCTGCTTCTCCAAATCTCTTACGTTTTTTTCAACTTTTTTAAGACATCGTCATCATCATCTTCTTCTGCGGACGGGACTAGTGAGGGCGAAGAGCAGGAGCAGCGAAGCCAAGTCCCGGTGGTGATACGGAATGTATGTATCAAATGATTTGTAATGTTCTTTATTTTTTATCTTCTATTTTTACTCTTTTTTATGTTTCTTTTTTTGTAACTTTTTATTCAATTTAAATTTGATTATTCTAATGAATGTGTTTTGTCTAGGTTCCACAACGGGATGAAGACGTCTACCTGGATAATGAGCAGCTCATCAGCCTGGTCCAGGAGCGTTCGCCGTTGTGGGACAGCCGTGACCGGCTGCACAAGGACATTGTGGTGACCCGGCGGCTATGGAATGAGGTGGCCGCAGCGTTGATGGATGGCTGGGACAGCGCCACAGCATCCTCCAAAAAGGCGTTTAGTGAGTATTTCCCTGCTCTGTATTGTGCCGCAGTGACTGTTGTCCTTGACGGCACTGTTGGGTTTCGTGCTAGGCATATTCTAGCAGGAAACCCAACAGTGTCATCGGGGTCTACAGTGACTGCTTTGAGTATTGTATTGCTACATTGTGCCGCAGTGACTGTTGTCCTTGACGGCACTGTTGGGTTTCGTGCTAGGTGTATTCTAGCAGGAAACCCAACAGTGTCATCGGGGTCTACAGTGACTGCTTTGAGTATTGTATTGCTACATTGTGCCGCAGTGACTGTTGTCCTTGACGGCACTGTTGGGTTTCGTGCTAGGCATATTCTAGCAGGAAACCCAACAGTGTCATCGGGGTCTACAGTGACTGCTTTGAGTATTGTATTGCTACATTGTGCCGCAGTGACTGTTGTCCTTGACGGCACTGTTGGGTTTCGTGCTAGGTGTATTCTAGCAGGAAACCCAACAGTGTCATCTGGGTCTACAGTGACTGCTTTGAGTATTGTATTGCTACATTGTGCCGCAGTGACTGTTGTCCTTGACGGCACTGTTGGGTTTCGTGCTAGGCATATTCTAGCAGGAAACCCAACAGTGTCATCGGGGTCTACAGTGACTGCTTTGAGTATTGTATTGCTACATTGTGCCGCAGTGACTGTTGTCCTTGACGGCACTGTTGGGTTTCGTGCTAGGTGTATTCTAGCAGGAAACCCAACAGTGTCATCGGGGTCTACAGTGACTGCTTTGAGTATTGTATTGCTACATTGTGCCGCAGTGACTGTTGTCCTTGACGGCACTGTTGGGTTTCGTGCTAGGTGTATTCTAGCAGGAAACCCAACAGTGTCATCGGGGTCTACAGTGACTGCTTTGAGTATTGTATTGCTACATTGTGCCGCAGTGACTGTTGTCCTTGACGGCACTGTTGGGTTTCGTGCTAGGTGTATTCTAGCAGGAAACCCAACAGTGTCATCGGGGTCTACAGTGACTGCTTTGAGTATTGTATTGCTATATTGTGCCGCAGTGACTGTTGTCCTTGACGGCACTGTTTTTTTTTTAACAACAGTGGACAAAGTCCAAACACGTTGGCGTTCGATCAAGGACCGCTTCAACAGTGATGTACGTGCTGAGGGCCAGGTTCGCAGTGGATCTGCGTCAAGGACCAGAACTAGATACCGTCACTATCACGCGTTGCAGTTCCTAAGACCGGTCCTTGCCACGAGATCGTAAGTATTATAAATTTTGGGTTTTTATTTTTATTAATCTGTGTTTTTCTAATCCACAGCTGATGCTTCTTGTAAAGGCATGGTAGTAATGATTTTCCTTTCTTCCACAGCACCTGGAGCAGCACCCTGCAACCTGGCCCTGGAGCGGTCCTTCCTCGGACGTCCTCTGACCCGTCCCAGCCATCCGACAGCCAGGAAGCACCTTGCAGGTCAGCCACACACACAGCTGGTGACCAGGAAGCTGGGCCATCAGGTGTTCCCCTGTCCCAGGTCTCTGCCACTGGTTATGCGGGCACTACCCGCCAGCGGCAGAGGGCCTTGGACAGGAATGTCTTGCCCGAGTTTATGCATTTGAGCGAGGCCTTTAATTCCAGCCTCAAGTCACTGTCCGACAGAGTTGAAAGCGGTTTTGCACTCATGGAACGTGGTTTTAACCACTTTGAACACCGCTTCAATTCTGTAGAACAGCGCCTTGACCGTCTGGAGGCCGACCTCAACAGACCAGCACACCATTTTTTTAGTAAGATTGAAAAGGGCATGGCGGAACACCTTAGTCCTGAGCAACAGCTGAATGTGCTGCAGGCCTGCAACAATGCTTTCTTGCAGGCTATGCAGCATAATCGGTACGGTCAGCAGTCAGTGGTGTCATTTCCACCTGTGCCACCATTGACTCGCTTCACCTCACTACCGACTTGTGCTGCATACCACTGCACGGACACCTCTATTCAAAGCCAGGACACCCACCATTACACCACCACAAGTCTGAGTGCAGCTGGTCACTTCACCGACACCACCATGGCAAGCGCTGCTCCTGTCTGGAGCACCACCGCCACTCCCATGCATGCGTGGAGCTCAGCCACCACTAGGCAAACATGGAACAGCCCTGCCGCTACAACAACATGTAGTAGCCCTGCCACCACCACTCTGCAAACCTGGACCATCACTGCCGCCACCAGTCCTCCTGCAAGGACGAGCACTGCCAACGAAGAGCAGCAGCAGCAGCCACCTCAGCAGCAGCAGCCACCTCAGCAGCAGCCACCTCAGCAGCAGCAGCCACCTCAGCAGCAGCAGCAGCCACCTCAGCAGCAGCAGCAGCCGCCACCTCAGCAGCAGCAGCAGCCACCTCAGCAGCAGCAGCAGCCACCTCAGCAGCAGCAGCCACCTCAGCAGCAGCAGCAGCCACCTCAGCAGCAGCCGCCACCTCAGCAGCAGCAGCCACCTCAGCAGCAGCAGCAGCCACACCAGCAGACGGGGGACCTACACTCAATATTTGCCCCTAGTTCAAGGCGAAATCTATCAAGGTGGGCATTGGGCCAAAGTCGGTCCAGGCACACAAGCCTACGGCGACATGCCATTACAACTAATGTACCTGAACAGATTTCCTCTCCTCCAAGTGTTCCTAGTTTAATTCCCTTAACTGGACTACCTTCCCCCACAAGTTTTGTTGCCCCTTCCCCTCAAACACCGTCTTCAACTGCAAGTGTTGCATATTCCCTGCACACCCCCAAATTGAAACCATCTGCCCCCAAACGCCGGAAAAAATAATTTTTTGGTTTATTTTTGTGATTAAAAATAAATTTACATTTGTGGTTCACCATTACAAAGTTTCATTAATGTTGTTTGCGCCGCTCACACACACTGATGGGTAAATACATGTTAAAAACCAACCCAAGGCCTAGTATAGTCATATGTGAAATAACACGGACTAGTATAGTCATACCAAGGCCTAGTGTAATAACTCGAGTTTTACCAACTAGAATCTGGTTTCATGAAAAACAAACTGTTGAAACTTGTCTAAAAAATAAGTTTCTTTCTAGTTTCACCAGTTTGTTTTTTGTGAAACAAGATGCTAGTTGTTAAAAATCGAGTTATTACAGTAGGCCTTGGTATGACTATACTAGGCCGTGGTATTTCACATATTACTATACTACTAGCCCCAAGGCCTACTATACTCATATTTGAAATACCACGGCCTAGTGTAGTCATTACAAGGCCTAGTGTAATAACTCTAGTTTTACCAACTAGAATCTGGTTTCATGAAAAACAAACTGTTGAAACTTGTCAAGTTTCACCAGTTTGTTTTTCGTGAAACAAGATCCTAGTTGGCAAAAATCGAGTAGGCCTTGGTATGACTATACTAGGCCGTGGTATTTCACATATGACTATAATAGTAGGCACAAGGCGTAATATATACTCATATTTGAAATACCACGGCCTAGTATAGTCATTCCAAGGCCTAGTGTAATAACTTGTAAGTTGGAATGGAGCAGATTACATTCATCCACTCAATGCTGACTTGTATTCCCCATGGACTTTCATTGGGGTTGGGTTTTGAGGGTTGTGTTTTGAGAAAATCACATACTTTTTTTTCAACTAGTTGCACAATTTTCTCGTGAAAAAAATTGGTTTCCTGATTCATGGCCTGCAGCTTTGCTCGTTCCAATATATTTCACGCAGACTAGCAATGCTGCATTTTAACTCATATGTGTATTTACCTGCCCAGGTGTGTGAACATCAAAAAATTAAGTTATACATGGGAAGTTTTTTATTTAATTGGAGTTTAAAAAATATAGTGCACTCAGTAATGGTATCAAATAAGGTTTTTTATTACCATAAACAAACAAAAACATTACACCATTTCATCTTGCCAGTGCACCCGTCCTACATCAGAAATAAAGTAGGCCGCAAATTGGTCCCTCATTTGGCCAACTTCAACGGATGACCTGAGAGTGTGCTGAGTGAATTCAGGCAATGGGTTAGGAGCATCATCGTCCAGTTCAAAGGTCGGGTGCTCTTTAGCCATCACAAAGTTATGTAGAACCACACAGGCCTTCACCACCTCATCGACTGTTTCAAGTTTAAGATTAATGGCCGTGCCCAGAATTCGCCATCTGGAGACAAGAATCCCAAAAGCACACTCGACAGTTCTTCTGGCCCTGGTCAGCCTGTAATTAAATATTTTTTTGGTGTGGTCCAAGTCCCGGCTGGAGTAGGGTTTCAGTAAGTTTCCGCAGATTTGAAAAGCCTCATCGCCAACCATTACAAAGGGCAGTGGCGGAGCTTCGGTGTGAGGAAGAGGCCGTGGCATAGGGAAATTAAATTGGTTGCCATACAACCTCCGGCCCATGTCTGAGTTTTTAAAAGCCTGTGAGTCATTACCACGGCCAAATGCTCCAATGTCCACTGCTACAAACATACATCCGGCATCCGCAATCGCCATGAGTACTATTGAAAAGTACTTTTTGTAATTATAGTACTCAGATCCCGTTCTTTGGGGTTTGATGATCCGTATGTGTTTACCATCAACAGCTCCCAAACAGTGGGGAAAATTGCATACTGTCCAGAATTTGTCAGCAATTTCCATCCACTTTTCGGCGGTGGGCAGGGGCATAAATTCTGGACAAAGAACATTCCAGAGAGCCCGGCAGGTGTCAGCAACAATTCCAGACAAGGTAGAGATTCCAATACGGTACTGGAAGTGTAGTGAAGATAGGGTTTCTCCAGTCGCCAGGAATCTGTGAACAGACAAAGAAGTAAAATTAATATTTATGTATATTATTTTAAAAAACTATAAAATAAAATATTAGTACATTCACGAAAACTAATTACCCAAGGTTTTGAATACTAAATTTAAAAAAAAACCATCAGACCGCACCCCTTGGTTTTTAAAACATACCGTAATGTCACCAGTAGCCGTTCCTCAGGAGGAATCGCACGACGGAGCTGTGTGTCCTGTCTCCGGATGGATTGTTGGACACGAGCAAGCAAATCCATGAAACTTTCATGGGACATCCGGATATAATCTGTAAATTTCTCCGGGTTTGACTGGAGCTCGCTGTAGAGGGTGTGGTATGCCCCACGGCTCTCCCGGAGTTCAACAATCGGATGTATCCACATACGCCGCCGTCTTCGCTGCCTCTCTCTCTTCCTTTGTTCATGGCAAGCAACTGCATACGCCTGAGCCATCGCGATGTCCAAATCCAAGTTGAAGTGAAAACTCTTCCAGCGTAGATCCATGGTCACGAGAAGAATCAAGCAAATGTGAAGAATACTGTAGACAGGGTCTATATATTAACATACCACACCCACAATGAAGTCCCATTGGTCTTGTGTGTTGTTGAATGGTTGTTTTTTCTTTTTTGTGGGGTTTTTCCAAAATCTGTAAAAAAACGCAAACGCACAAAAAACGCATACAAACGCACAAAAACGCTGCGTTTTTTTCCTGCATGCGCATAAAAATGCTTGAAAAAAACGCAGCGTTTGTATGCATTTGTATGCGTTTTTTCAATGCGTTTTTTTGCGGGAAAAACGCGCTGCAAAGAAAAGCAAGTGTGAAACTAGCCTTAGCTGCAGAATAAACCCAATAGCCACACACTTGTCACTATCAAAACATAGGAGGTAAAGATGTGTATTCGTACTAGGACTAGAGGTCTAAGCATGAATATACATTTTTAACTCCAATGAAAAATAATATCAGCTGGTTCAACTGATAGCCTATAAAAAGATGTTTCATTACCAATGTGCCACACAAGAAGCATCTCATGATGGATAAAAACAGTGAGCTGTCTCAAGACCTTTGCAACCTTATTGTTGCAAAACATACTGATGGCATTGGTTACAGAAAAATTTCTAAACTACTGAAGGTTAAAGGGAGGAGCACTGTTGGTACTATAATAAAAAATAGAAAGAGCATCATTTTACCATAAACCTGCCACAACCAGATGCCCCTCACAAGATTTCAGACTTCCAATAGATGGCACTAGATAGGATAGCTACAGAAAGAAATTTAATCAGCAAGTGCAATTGTTTCAACGAAAGCTATAAGTAATGCACTCAGCCTCCATTGGCTATATGCACACTCACCATGCAAGACTCCATTGCTGAACAAAATGTGCATTCAACCACATTTAAAGTTTGCTCAACAACGTTTAGACAAGCCTATGAAATGCTGGGAGAATATAGTCTGATCAGATAGTATCAAATTTGAACTCTTTGGATGTCATTCACATCATGTTTGTAGGCTTAAAGGCACTGCAAATCACCCCAAAAACATACTATCAGGATCCTGACAGCGCCGGTGTACAGCCTCCGCTGAGCAGGGACTCACCCGCACTGTAGGGACCCCTGGGGACAAGAACAGCCAGAAAGTACTGATGCACAGGACCTGAACGCTGAAGTTTTGCAAGCCGGCACAGGAACTATGGTCGTGTGACTGCAAGGGGGCGGGGCTTAGCGTCCTGCTTTCAGAGAAGGTAGAAAACTCAGAGTCGGGCAAAATGGAGGTCATACACAGTATGGGCAAACGAGGTACAGGAGGGGTAAACAGACGGGAGGTCAGACAAAGCCAAAGGTCATACACAAGAGAGCGGTGCGGTACCAAAGGGACGAGCAGAGAGCAGTCGAGTCAAAAGCAGAGAGTCATACACGAGAGAGCAGTGCGGTACAAGAGGGGCAGACAGAACTCGTAACAGGGACAGAACCGGATCACAACCAAATAGCAACAAGTTATCAGGCACAAGGCACACATATACAAGAGGTCAACTAACTCAGCCGAGGGCAGGAGTATAACAGACACCGGACCTAGGTCCAGAGAACATTAAATAGCTGCCCTCTGCCAGAGAGAGGCAGAACAATTAACCGCCAGTCTGGCCAGGACGGGCCAAAGCGAAACCCCATCCTGGATCATGACACATACCAACAGTGAAGTATGGCGGTGGGAACATCTTACTGTGGTGCTGTTTTCCAGCATACAGCACTGGCAAATTTCATGTAAAGAAAGGACGAATGGACAAATGTACCTAGTAGTGTTGAGCGATACCATCCGATATCTTGAAATATCGGATCGGATTGGATCGGACCGATACCAAAAAAGTATCGGGTATCGCCGATTCCGATACCGGAAACCAATGCAAGTCAATGGGACAGAAATATCGGAATTAAAAAAAAACCTTTCTTTCCTTGTAGGTTAGTTCTACATGAAGAAAAACAACTAAGAATAATGTAGAATGTATTGGGGGAGGTGGAGGAGACATTAAAGGCATAGAGGTTTAGTCCAATCAAACGGAATAGCAGGAATTAATTTTTCTTTTTAAAGATGTTCGGAGTTACAAAGATATTGACTATGTTAACCTTTTTTATATTTTGTCAGATATGTATGTTTCACTACTTCCATGCTCTTCACTGTTGTGAGTTCATTTTCCCCTTCATCACTGGGGTCTGGTGAACTCCCTATTCTGGTAAAGGAAGGTAATGAGCCTGATTATCAGGCACCTGAGTCTAATGAGGATGACTGGCTGAGTGGAGTCACGGACTGGATATAAGGCTGCCGACGCCCTTCTGCCCTGCGGGTGATTTCTCTGTGGACTTCTAGGACACCAGTCTGATTCCTGCTCCCTAAAGCTAAGTTTTCTGTTTTGCCTGTTAGCTTTTTTGTTTTGTTTTTTGTTTTCCTTGCTTTTCAGTATTCTGCCATTCCCTGCTGGGGTGAGCTGAATCTCCTTTTGCCTGTAGCTCTGTCTTCAGTATATTCCTGAGTACTGACATAGCTTTTTTGAAGCCTAGCGTCTTCAGGGCCTTTTTCACTGTCAGTCTGTTGGCTCTTATTTTCATAGGGTTTTTCACGGATTGCAGACAGCAGCCTTCCTGTCCTTTTCTATCAAGTTAGCTTGGGCCCCTCTTTGCTCAGTCTATCTTTCTGTCTGTGTTAGTATTTTCATCTTGCTTCACCGTCATTATATGTTGGGGGCTGCCTATTGCTTTGGGGTCTGCGCTGGGGCAGTTTAGATTTCCCCTTTCTTTCTTTAGGCCTATTTAATTCTCCGGCTGTGATCGAGGGGTCTAGGGCATCGTAGGAACCCCCCACGGCTACTGCTAGTTGTGTTGATAGGTTCAGGGGTCTGCAATCCGATAGCTGCCAACTTCTCTGGTTTTCTGGACTTAGCTAGCATTTCTGTTTTTGCCTCCTACGGTGACTCAATCATAACACTTCACCTTCTTTTTTACTTCTCCCACACTTTCTCCTTCATGATCCTCAGCAGCAGCAGCATCTTTTTAATCAACTTCTTCTTCACCTTATTCATCTTTTTCTTCTTCACCTTCTTCCTATTTTTCTTTTTTTTTTACATTCTTCATATTCTTCTTATTCAACTATTATTCTTCTTTATATTCTACTTCTTCATCTTCTTCCTATTCTTCTTCATCATATTCTTATTTGTGACAGGCATTCCTGTAGTTGTTATCTATAAAAGTTTGAAGATTACACCTTCCGTTCTGCCTGTCACAAAAGATTTACAACAGGATTTGTCTGCGTTCAGTTTGGCCTGCAGCAGGCATTTTCCAGGGGCACCACGAGGAGCAACGGACTCACCCCCATACACTGCTTAGTCTTCTTCTGCTTATACTTTAGATAATGTCTTTTGCTCTGATTTTTAGTCTTATGCTTAATGTTCTTCTGCTTTTTGTTCTGCAGCTTCTTGGTCTTCTGCTTCTTAGTCTTCTGCTTCTTGGTCTTCTGCTTCTTGGTGGTTGCCTTCATGTTCTTTGTCCCCTTGGTCATCTTCTTCAGGGTCATCTTTTTGGTCTTCTTCGGGGTGGTGTTCTGGGTCGTCGTCTTCAGGGTCATTGTTTTCGTGGTCGTCTTCTTCGGGGTGGTCTTCAGGGTCGTCGTCTTCAGGGTTGTCATCAGGGAGATCCAGAGTGATAATAAACAAAAACCATTTCCAAAAGCTTGAACTTGGAAATGTAGCAGAAGGTACAAGAAGGCTGAGGAACTGCCAAGAACCAGCTGACGGTGCTGGAACCCGGATGGGTAGCCGAAGCTGCAAGAGCCAATGGAACTAGCGAGGACCAGCTGACGGTGCTGGAACCCGGAAGGGCAGCAGAAGGAACAAGAGCCAATGGCATTACCGAGGACCAGCTGACGGTGCTGGAACCCGGTTACTAAGCAGGAGGTACCTGTGCTAGAAAGCACTACCAAGGACCAGCAGACGTTGCTGGAACTTGGATACCGAGAAGGAGGCACCTAGGCCAAAGGCTCTGCCTGGAACCAGCTGACGGTGCAGGAACCCCGATGGCTAGCAGAAGGTACCCATGAAAAACAAAGTTACAAGGCCGCGAGCCGGCCGCAGTTACCGAAACCCACAGTCCTTATAGGGGGTGCTACAGAACCAGCCTTTATTACTAGAACCCGCAGCCCACATAGGAAACACCTAAACTGCAGGCACCATAGAATCGGTTAACCCGACCGCAACACGACAGGACAACATATTGGTGGCAAAGTGATGTTGACACTACCCGGAAACAGCACGCGTGCTGGAACCAGGCTGGGCAGGAGGGAGTACCTGTGCCAAAGACACTTCTGAGCAGCAACTGGCGATGTTGGAGCCCAGGGTCAATCTGGGTGTAGGCTGAGGCCTAATTTCATCAAGTTTTATATCTGTTGTAGACTACTATTGATTTTAACCTTGCTCCAATTAGACCTCTGGCTCCACTGTCTCTAGTATTTACCCTGTCCTCCAACACCGCCAATTGCTGCTCAGAAGTGCCGTCTGCACAATCAACACTTGTTCCTGTGTTACTGGGGCTCAGTAACGTCAGCTGATCCCCGGATGTGTGTCCGGCAATGTCTCCTGCTCTGTCCACATTCCCACTACTAGTAGTGGGAATGTGGACAGAGCAGGAGACATTACCGGACACATCAGGGGATCAGCACGGTGGCTCAGTGGTTAGCGCTACAGCCTTGCAGCGCTGGAGTCCTGTGTTCGAATCCCACCAAGGACAACATCTGCAAGGAGTTTGTATGTTCTCCGCGTGTTTGCGTGGGTTTCCTCCGGGCACTCCGGTTTCCTCCCACACTCCAAAGACATACTGATAGGGAATATAGATTGTGAGCCCCATCGGGGACAGTGATGAAAAATGTGTGCAAACTGTAAAGCGCTACGGAATATGTTAGCGCTATATAAAAATAAAGATTATTATTATTATCAGCTGACGTTACTGAACCCCAGTAACACAGGAACAAGTGTTGATTGTTGATTGTGCAGATGGCACTTCTGAGCAGCAACTGGCGGTGTCGGAGGCCAGGGAATATACTGGAGACAGAGTGGAGCCAGAGGCCTAATTGGAGCAAGTTTGAAATCAGTAGTAGTGTGAATGTGGAAGCAGCAGTAGACATTGCCAGACACACAGCGGGGAGAAGCTAGCGCTGCTGAACCCCACTAACACTGGAGCATGTGTTTTTCTCTGTGCAGACAGCACTTCTGAGCAACAACTGGCGGTGTTGGAGCCCAGGGATTACAGTTCAGGTGGTAGAAACATGAACACAACAGGAGACCTGGATACTGTTGCCAACCAATTATTTATTCTGGCAGAGGACTGGCAAATTCTGGCGAGATCCAGGCCTTGTTCATTTTCAGAAAAGTAAGCCGGTCAAAGTTATCGGAGGATAGTCGCGTGCGACGGTCTGTTAGTACACCACCTGCGGCACTAAAGATGCGTTCCGATAATACACTAGCAGCAGGGCAAGCCAGCACCTCCAATGCATACTGGCTTAGCTCTGGCCATGTATCCAGCTTAGAGACCCAAAACTTGAAGGGGCTAGAGCCATCTGGGAGTACACTGAGAAAGCAAGACATGTAGTCTGTCATCATCTGACGGAAACGTTGCCTCCTGCTGACTGGAGCCGTCTGTGATGGTGTAGACATTTGTGGCGGGCACACAAAACTTTGCCACATTTGGGCCATACTGGTCTTGCCTTGTGCTAAGGCGCTGCCTCTGCTCCCTCTTTGTGCAGAGCTTCCTCCACTGCCTCGACGCACAGAGCTGCTTTGTAAAGCACTAGCAGCACTGCTCTCGGGTGGAATGGAGAACATGATGGAATGCACCAGTGTCTCTTGGTACTCCCACATTTTATGCTCCCGGTTCAACGGTGTTATGAGGCTTTGTAAGTTGTCCTGGTAGCGAGGATCTAGGAGGGTTTACACCCAATAATCAGCCGTGTTGAGAATGTGGGCGATGCGGCGGTCGTTTCTCAGGCACTGCAGCATGAAATCAACCATGTGCTGCAGACTCCCAACTGCCAAAGAAACGCTGTCCCCTGCTTGAGGCGTCATCTCTGCCTGCTCTGCATCACCCCACCCTCGCTGTACATACTGACTAGAGCATTGTGTACCTCCCTCCTCTGGATAGATGTCTTCGTCCTCCATTAACTCCACCTCATCCTCCTCACAAAGTGTCCCATGCCTAGGCCTTTGTGAGGAACCATGTTGCACAGACTGTCCAGAAGCAGATGGCATTTGTGACTCCTCATCCTCCATCTCTTCCAATACCTCCTCCCTTAGTGCTTGCAGTGTTTTTTGAAGCAGGCACATAAGGGGGACAGTCATGCTGACTAGTGCATCATCTGCACTCACCATCCGCGTGGAATCATCGAAGGCACGCAAAACGAGGCAGATGTCCTTCATAGAGGCCCACTCAGTGGTGCTGAAGTGTGACCGGCGCACAGTGTGACTTGTTTGCGCCTGATGCAGCTGGTACTCCATTACTGCTGCCTGCTGCTCACACAACCGCTCCAACATATGTAACGTTGAATTCCACTTGGTGAGTAGGTCACATATGATGCGATGTTCCGGAAGACGTAATCGGCGCTGCAGAGCTGCAATGCGCGATCTTGCCATGATGGAACACCGCAAGTGAGCGCACTCTATGCAGACCTTGTGCAGCAGTGCATCAAAATCCGGATAGTCCCTCAGAAAGCTCTGCATGACCAAGTTGAGCACATGTGCCAGACATGGGATGTGAGTGAGGTTGCCTAGGCCCAGAGCTGCCACCAGATTTCGGGCCATTGTCACACACTACCAAGCCGGGCTGGAGATTCGCTGACACAAACCACATGTCACTCTCCTGCTTGATGGCATTCCAGAGCTCCTGCACTGTGTGGCTTCGATTCCCCAAAGAAATTAATTTCAGTATGGCCTGTTGACGTTTGGTCACGGCTGTGCTCATAACGGTCGTAACAGGCTACTGCAGTGCTGATTCTGAGGAACTGGAGTATGAGGAGGAGTCAGTGTGTACAGACTGGATTCCTGCAATCCTTGGAGTTGGCAGAACACGTACAGCGCCACTCTCAAGATCTGTACCCGGCTCCACAACTTTGACCCAATGGGCAGTGAGGGAAAGGTATCGTCCCTGTCCATGGTTACTGGTCCACGCATCGGTGGTCAGGTGGACCTTGCTACTGACGGCGTTTAGTAGCACATGCTTAATTTTTCTCTCCACATGCTTTTGCAGGGCAGGGACGGCTTGCCTGCTGAAATAAAAGTGGCTGGGCATGATGTATTGTGGGACTGCCAATGCCATGAAGTTCCGGAAGGTGTCTGTCTCCACCAGCCTGAATGAGAGCATTTCAAGGGCCAGTAGTTTGGCAATGCCAGCATTCAGAGCCTGTGCTCGGGGATGGTTTGCCAAGTATGGCCTCCTTTTCTCCCATGCCTGGTGCTCGGGGATGGTTTGCCAAGTATGGCCTCCTTTTCTCCCATGCCTGTGCTACCGATGGCTGTAGAGTGGTCTGGGAGTGTGAGGATGAACGGGAATGTGGTGCTGTGGGTGGAATATCACTGGGTCTCTGGACAACAGTGCCAGAGGTTCTTCCATGGCAATCCTGTGAGGAAACCGAACCAGCTGTGTGTGAGCTGGAGGAAGAGGCTACAACACGAGCTGAAGAGGTGGTAGGTGGTGCTGTAGGTTGGCCTACATCTTCAGTGTGTCTTTGTAACTCCACCACATGCTTGGTCCGCACATGTTTCCACATATTTGTGGTATTGAGGTTGCTGACACTTTTCCCTCTTTTGACTTTCTGGTGACACAGCTTGCATTTGACAAAGCAAATGTCATCTGCAACTGTGTCTTGCGAGTGCCCGTTTCGGCATTTGGAAGAGGAATGCTCCTAACGGGTGCTGAAGTGGAGGCTACAGGCAACCAAGTCTGCCCCCTCCCTCTCCATCCTGTTTTGGCCGTTATGGGCATCTCTCCCTCAGAGCTGCTCCCACCACCTTCCTGTTCCTCACGCCATGATGGGTCAAGGACCTCATCATCTACACTCCCCTCTTCAAACACCTGCTTCTCCTGGGTAGTCTTGCCAGCACTGTACGCACCAGAAAGTGGCACCTGATGCATACTGAGATGTGCTGACCATAGGCACTTGCCCACCCGCCTCTTCAGATTCAGAGGGACAAAGCAGTTGCGCATCACTGCATACTCCCTCTTCTTCACATTCTTGAATGCTGCTTGGCTGGCCCCCTCTTTCCAAGCCAACAGATTCAGAGAACAGAAGTAGAGACTGAGATGGCTCCTGTACAGGGCTCTCTGACTGCCTGGGCAATTTGGCAGGTGGTGAAGAGACAGATGGTTGCTCTTCAGTGCTCTGGCCCTGAGAGGAAGTGGAAGTCATTGAAGTCGATGCGTTAGCTGCCATCCATCCGACAATGGCTTCAATTTGTTTGTCCTGCAGCAGTGGGGTACAGCGAGGTCCTACAAAGCTACGCATAAAGGACTGTTGCCTGGTAAAACTGGGCGATGCTGACTCACTGGTGCTCGCAGCAGGCACAGAATCCCCACGTCCTCTCCCTCCTGAATCCCCACGTCCTCTCCCTGCTGCAACTCCACGCCCACGACCACGTGCCTTATTCCTTGCCTTCTTCATCTTGGTAGACTGATAAAGATAGGCAGAAAAGTACAAAGGGGGGGCTTAGTGTGCTTATTCCTGAACAGCTGCTAACAGGTATAAGAAACACTAATTTTATAAAGTGTGTGGACTACCATTTAATATGAGCTAATGTGGCCTACACAACTGTCAAGTGGAGTGTTTGGTGAACTTTATTTTGTTTTGTTTTTTTTCAAAAAAACAAAAAGGATGTGACCAAACTAGGAAGGTAACCTCCAATGCAATAGCTGAGGCTCCAAAAAATAGGGTAATACTAATCTGGCTGCGGCTGCAGGGCACAAGCCAGAAAAAAAGCTCCTCTATCTACTCCTATATAGTGTTTGCAACCAACCAATGTAGATGCACTCACACAGAGACCTCTCAGACAGCCGTGAACAGTGCAGATAACTGGGCACTAGCACTGAAAGGCTGCAGAGAGGCTCCGCTGTCTACTCCTATAGTGTTTGCAACCAATGTATATGGATACGGATGGATGCACACTAATAGGAGAATTAATGAAAAATTTGCAGCAATAAAAGAAAAATATGTATGAGGCAGTGACGCACGCTGAGCGGCCTACAACCAGGCTGCAGTATACACTACACAGCATGAGCTGCACTCACACAGACCTTGCAGACAGGTGTAAACAGCGCTGCAAGGCAAAAGAAAGCTACACTGATTGATAATGTAGCCTGGGTAAAGCACAATATTATTTGGAAAATCGCTATCTCTAACTGTCCCTCAGAGTCTTGAACAGCAGCCTGTCCCTAACTGAATTCACAGCAGAGTGAACCCTAAATGGCGGCGGTGGCTTTTATAGTGCATCAGGACATCATTTCAGCAGCCAATCACAGCCATGCCATTAGTTAACATGCCTACATGCCTAACAGGATGTGCCCACACTTCTGAGGATTGTCATTGGCTGAATCAAATCAAACTGGCTCATAGCATTATGGGAACTTCCGATTCCGGTATTCGATATGCAAAAAGTATCGGAACTCAGTATCGGAATTCCGATACCGCGAATATCGGCTGATACCCGATATTTGCGGTATTGGAATGCTCAACACTAGTACCTAGACATTCTTGATAAAAATCAGCTGCCATCTACCAGAATGATGAAAATGAAACAAAAGTGGACAGTTCAGCAACACAATGATCCCAAACATACAACTCTCAGTTGGTTTCAGAGAAAGAAAATAAAGCTCATAGAATGGCCCACCCAATCAACTGACCTGAATTCAATAGATAATTTATGAAAAGAACTAAATCTCAGAGTTCATTGAAGGAGCTCACTGAACATTCAGGACTTGAAGAGTGTTTGTGTGGAAGAATGGGCCAAAATCACACCTGAGTAATACATGTGTCTGGAAAGACATAGGGGCCTCATGACAATATAAAGTGGAGGAAGGTTAATACTTTAATGGCATCAATGGTGTACATGCATGGTTTTGGATTGGTGGGAGAGTAAGAGGGCAGGGTTAAGAGGGGAAGAAAGTGGAAGGAACAAGGATCTGCAGGAGAAAGCCTAACGGCGGATCTTGCTGACTTGATGGAGATGGTGCGGGTGGCCACACCAGTCCATGGTGCCCAGCTAGTGCAGGAGTAGCCCCTTTACTTAACGTTCCCATCCTAGAGACCAATGTCCACTTTAATAAGGTCCCCATCCTGGGCTCCTTCCAATAATAATGTCCCCATCCTGGGCCACTTTATTCAATGTCGCCATCTTAGGCCCCTAAGTCGAATTAATGCATACAATGAATACATTCTGTTGGCTTGGTCTGGGGCGTCTGTCACTGCGTTTTGCATACTACAGTGCTGGAGCAACCCGCCTGATTATATTATGGGCATCATTAATAGGTTGCAAGCCAGACACTTTGCATCACACCTGCCTGTGTGACTGGCGTCCAAAGCAAGCCTTTATCTATGTGCATTTTTTCCACTAGGCAGCCAACCCCACCATGGTTTGCTAGGTGTGGGGTGGTTGCTTTTATCATTAGTTTGCACCTGAGCTGCCCCTTGCCTTTATTAGTGGAGGCCGGCTGCATCCTGCTACATGTGCATTTGTTCATCAGACAAGGTTTTGGGAAGGCCATATCTTGTGGTATGGGTTTTTTCAATTTTTCTACTAGGCAATCAACACCTCCATAATTAGCTAGGTGTTTGGGTGGCTGTTTTTATCAGTAGTTTTCACCTGTGCTGCCCTTGCCTTTATCAGTGGGGGCCTGCTGCATCCTGCTTGTGCATTTGTCATTGGACAGGTTTTGGGAAGGCTGTATCCTTATGGTATGTGTTTTTTTTTTTATTTTTCTATGTGAGCTGTTTTTGAAATTTGTGTTAGGACTCGCCAGTATGAGGACCCTTGACGTTGGGTTGCAAGCTTATCTAATTTGACCAAAATATTATCCAATATCTCATTAATGTATTTATCATATGCATTAATTTTTTCACATTTTATTGCACTTTTAATCATTTTTTGCAGGATGCAGCTAGGCCTCGTTTTGTTTGCTTGGTGTACGGAGGGGTCTGTCTCTGTGGGCTGCATATATATAGTGCTGGGCAGCCAGCATGCAAATATTATGTTCGCCATCAATAGGCTGTAAGCTGGACACTTTGCATCACATATACCTGTGTCACTGGCATCCTACGCAAGCCCATAGAAATACATGCAGCCGCACACTCCAGTCCCGAGTGCCAGCGGCAGTACCGGGTATTGATACGAGAGACTTGCACGAGTTTTTCGTATTGCTCTGGCAAGTCTGACCCCGGCCTTAGAAATATACAGTATTTACTTAGAAAATTGGTAACGTTTTTATAGATTATTCGGTTTATGATTTCCCTATTCTTTCACATCACAAATATTTGGGCTTTAATTATAGAATTTACATAGAAAAGACTCGGATGTGACCGTAATTTGTTCTGTATTTGTTGCTATCACTATTACCAAGGAAATGGGAGCAATTTCACGATTTGCCTCCCCAGCAGACACCACTGTCTGTATCAATGTCTTATTCCAGTTACTGCCCACACAATTATCCAGTACTCACTGTAAGTGGAGCAGATCTGCATTCCCAAGGATTTATATTAAATTTCCCAGTAATGGGTGATGCATAATCTTGGGACAATGGATCTACTGTAGGGAATTCTATTAAATGGTTTCATCTATTTGTATAGGTTAGATGGCGCTGACCGTACTGTGCCGGATCTCTAACTCTGTGCAGGTGAAATAAATCCACAAAGGATTGCTTTTATGACGTTAAATTATTATAGACATAGTTTGCATTCCTGTGTCCAATCTGTTTAAAAGAAAGATCTAAACAAACGTAATGATAAAAGGAGAAACACTCATCCCGATTGTAGGAAAGATAAGAAAAATGAATAGTGTGAGTGTGTCTTTACTGTATACTACTTTTAATTAATCTTCTCAAGTTTTTTTAGATAGTGACGATCACACTATATTTTCTTATTTTTAAAACTCATCTTTGGGGAGATTTAAATGGGCATTCTTATGTCTTGCAAATGGCTCACGTCAATTTTTTTTGCAATTGAATTAACACATGTTGGGATTTCAGCGGAAATTTAAAATTTAGCAAGTGGTAATGTAAAACTGGAAATCGCGCTCTTGCAAATGTTTGAGTTAGCTTGCAGGAAAAAAAAAAAGTCCAGCTGTAAGCCACAGACTAATGAAGAGGAAGGAACAGTGATTCTCTGCTGCTCTCTAGTGTCCTCCTTCTGTAATGCAGGCAATAAGCTATGACACTAATAGTAGAACTCTACTACTAAAAATGTAGACATTCTAGATTTACCAAGTATCTATTTCCTAGAGACTGTGGTTCCATCCGGTCTTCCTGATTAATGAGAATGATTGAGATAAAACCACACAAGAGAAGTTGCTGTCAAGTCTTATAGGCTCTCATGAAGTCAACCCTTGCCCATATACCCTATTAGTATTTACAAAAGTTTCCACTAGGGAAAAAAATGGCGTCCTATTACTGATTTACTATATTTATAATGTAATTATTGAACATTTAAGACAAAACTTCAGTTTTCTTTATTATGTGCAAGTAAAGGCCTAAAAAGGCCCGCACACACGAGAGGTGATCCTCACATGCGAGAAAATCGGATCGATTATGTAAATGACGCAAGGCTCAAACTCTGATTAAGCGTCAGCTTAGTGTGATCCGATTCTCTCGGATGAGAATCACAGCACATGTGAGGAGAAGCTGGACAACGAGATTTTTCCATCTCCTCCATTCTATGAGTTGGCGGAAATATTTTCGACTCACTCATAGACTTGTTTGGGTGAGTGTGATCTAATTTGCCCAGCTGTAGTGACCTGCATTTCATGCGGGGAATCACTATGTAATAGTGGTGTGAGATCAGTGGCCCAGAGTAATTTTACCCCTGAAAAACACAAGTTATTTATTTATCTGTGAAAATTAGCTATTTGCCCAATTCGATGCCAGATCTGATGCCCAGAACACATTTAGGCCAGGCTGGAGTGACCTGAATTTGATATCTAGGTAATAGTGGTGTGAGATCAGTGATCAAAAGTAGTATATATATCGACAATTGATTTTGACATTCATACTACACTTCTATATTGTTAACTGCTGTGTCGGCACTCGAGCTGGGAGAGTCAGCGTGCCAAGAGGGGTATTATGTTAACCACCTCTTATCTGAGCCACGTGTCTTAAGGCCCCATTACACATAACGATGTCTCAGCGATCCCCCCAATGATCCGACATGATGGGATAGCTGGGACATCGTTAGGCTGATCCCTGGTGAGCTGTCACAAGACGCTGGACGCAGGTTTCTAATGTAAACATCGGGTATCCAGGAGACGCGGCTCCTGGATACCCGAAGTTTACATTAGAAACCAGGATCCAGCATCCCTGATCGCTGGTCTCTCGCCACACACGATGCGTGCTGGCCAGTGGGAGACCAGCAATCGAAAAATGGCCCAGGCCGATCGAGGACGATCAGCAATAACCGGCAGGGGGGCCGGTCGCTGATCCCCGTCACACACAGGGATCTCACTGGCGAGATCGCTGTGACGTCACAAAATCAGCGATCTCGCTATCGAGATCGCTGTGTGTGACTGGGCCTTTACACCTCGTGAAGATGATAAGCTGTGGGACACAGTATGATACAGGTGAGTGCTAGTCTAACCTGTTACTGTACTCTCAGAGGTCCTATGAATATCCTAGTAGTCTTGGTTCTGATGGATGCTTGATTTGTTGTACTTAAAGCAGACCAATGTTTCGAGGTGGTAGTTTAAAAATCAGACGGCTCCCCAGCAGGTGGCGCACGTCTGAAAAGGTCAAATGCAGGCTAGAATCAACATCTAGATGTAATGGAATCTATATCCTCTTGCTAGAGGCGTAGCTAGGGTTTCGGTTCAGGGGGGTGAAACTTCTGAGTGGGCCCTTAACTAGGTAACTTTGATTAGTAGTGGATGTAGGAGATGACTGCGCTGTTACTGAAAATAATCCCTATATAAAGACCAACATGGATATTACCGCAATATGGTCAGTGGTAAATACCAGTCCTACAAAACATATAAGTGATTACTGCACAGTTATAGTTGGTGTCTTACCGCTGACGTTCTTTCTGATGGAATCGTTCACTTTTCACGTCTTTTCCATCTGGCCCAGACCGACATGACAACTCCTCCAGCCAGGACTCGGCTACAGAGAATACAACAACGACACGTTTCACTTCTCATATTCCAGCCCCATCACCATGTATCCCCAACCTGCACAAACCTCTCATCCTGCTGATACCCAAATGCTGAGCCGCTGCTGTCCTATGTGTCCCTATTACTGCACCTGATACCCAAATGCTGAGCCGCTGCTGTCCTATGTGTCCCTATTACTGCACCTGATACCCCAATGCTGAGCCGCTGCTGCCGTATTTGTCCCTATTACTGCACCTGATACCCCAATGCTGAGCCACTGCTGCCGTATGTGTCCCTATTACTGCACCTGATACCACCTATACACACACGGCTCTGCTCCACACCCCCTATAAACACACGGCTCTGTTCCGTACACCTTGTACACATGCGGCTCTGTTCCATAAAACTTGCACACACACAGCTCTGTTCCGTACACCTTGTACACACGCACCTCTGCTACATACACGCTGTACACATGCGCCTCTGCTACGTACACCCCGTACACACGCGGCTCTGCTCAGTACACGCTGTACACATGCGGCTCCGCTCCGTACACCTTGTACACACCTGGCTCTGCTTTGTACACTTTGTACACACACGGCTCTGCTCCGCACACCCCGTACACACACGGCTCCACACCATACACCTCGTACACATACGGCTCGAATCTGTACACCTTGCACACACGGCTCCACTCCGTACACCCCGCACACACACGGCTCTGCTCCATACACCCCGTTCACACATGGCTCTGCCCTGTACAACCCATTCACATTTGGCTCCGCTCCGTACACAAACGGCTCCGCTCACCCCATACACATGAGGCTCCGCTCCTCTGTACACCTCATACATGCATATCTCTGCTCTGTACACCTTCTACACACACTGCTGCACTCTGTACACCTAATACACACTCAGCTCTGCTACATCCACCTGGCTATAAACCCCTCCTGACCCCACACAGAAACTTCACCTCATCCAGCACCAATGCATGACAACCAGCACAGCAGAGTCCTGCTGCCAGCCACTGAAGCCCCTGATCATGTGACCCCCTGACTATGTCCCTCCTGTGACCTCATCACAGGTCCTGTGCGCACAGATTAACTCAGGACGACATTGCTGGCTGTGAGGTGGGGGGCCCACTGCTGGCACCGGGGCCCCTCACTGCCTTCTCAGGGGCCCATAGCGGCTGGGCGGCAGAGTAGGGAGATTGATTCTCCCTGCTATGCCGCAGAATGTAACTGTATGGGCGTGCGGTGCACACCAATACAGTTACAGTAGCATAGCTCGGTGGGCCCCCTCAGAGCTCGGGGCCCAGGGCCACCTCCCCCTCTGCCCCCCCCGGTAGCTACGCTACTGCCTCTTGCTTGTGGATGTACTTCAGTGACCTGGTACTCTGGGTACTCTGTCACACCACAACAATTGCAGTTTGAACAGGACCAAAACCAACACGTTTCGAAAGCAGGCATCTTTCTTGGCTATTTGCCCACTTTCATGCCAATTTTGATGCCCAGAACCAATTTGGGCCATGCTGGAGTGACTTTATTTTGATGCAGGGCAACTATGGCATGAGATCTGTCTCTCAAAGTCAATTAACCCCTTATAAACACCAGTTACTTATTCAGTTCTTTGAAAAATGCCCACTTTGATGCCAGTTCTGATGCCCAGAACCCATGTGGGCCAGGCTGGAGTGACCTGAATTTGATGGGGGGCATCACTATCTATGCAATAGTGGTATGAGATCAGTGGTCCAAAGTAATTTAACCCCTTAAACACACCCGTTACTTATTCAAATCTGTGAAAATTGCTTATTTGCCCCCTTGGATTACAGTTTTGGTGCCAATAACTCATTTGATCCAGGCTGGAGTGACCTGAATTTGATGTGGGACATCACTATCTATGTAATGATGGTGTGAGATCAGTGGCCCAAAATCACTTAACCCCTTAAAAACACCAGTTACTTATTTAAATCTGTGACAATTGCCTATTTGCCCATTTTGATGCCAGTTTTTATGCCTAAAACCCATTTGGTCCAGGATGTAGTGATCATAATTTAATGTGTGACATCACTGTCTGTTTAATGGTGGTGTGATATGTGAGGACCTGTAATGTATAATGATTTGACTTGTCTCTTTAATAGAGTTGAGCGACTTTTGTTTTTTTAGGGTCGCGTTTCGTTTCGTGAAACCCGACTTTTCCAAAAGTCGGGTCGAGCAAGATCGTCCGATTATAGGGAAAAGTCGGGGTCGTCCCGAAACACGAAACCCAATGTAAGTCAATGGGGAATAAAAGTTGGCAGTGAGAGGAGGACAGGAAACACACCTACAGTGCCCATTTGAATGCCAAAAGCATCAATTCTTCTTTCTTAAGCTTGTCAACCTTAATTAACTTCATAATACAAGTTACACACTGAAAAATGGGGGTTATTTGGCTAAAGTTGTGGGGGGGGAGGGCTGGCTGCAGGTTTTCATGTGCCCTGGGCGAAAGAGCGCCCCTTTAACACATACCACAACTCATCATGATACGGCAGAGAAATAGCGGTATAGTACAATGAAAAATGCCTCACTTTTTACATCTCATGACGAGGCCCATCTATTTCTCCTTACAGAATCATTGGTCCCATATAATGTTTGAAACAGTATATGATGAGCTCCACATAATGCTACAGTATATGTTGGTCCCCATGGATGAAGCTCCACTGTCTTATGGGCCCAAATAATGCTCCAAACATAATGGGCCCCCTTTCTAATGCTCTAGTGTATAATGGGCCCTGTAAATGCTGCTCCAGTGTCTGATGTCCACCTTTGGAATGTTCCAGTGTATGGTGGGCCCCATCTATCATTCTCCAGAGTATAGTGCTCCTCAAAAATTGCTGTCCCAACATTGAAAACAATCAAATAAGTCTCCTCGCTAGGGAATCCCTGTACTTGTCTGGACAGGTGCTGTAGCTTGCTTAACAGCTCGCCAGCCGTTCTCACGCCCAGTATGGATTACACGTGATTGCACAAAGGTGAGAAAGGGTACCGTATCCCCAGATAACATGTATGGATAGCGTACACATTCAAAATATATGTCTCAGGAGGCAGGCTCAGACGGTGTTAGGCCCAGTATGGATTGCACGTGATTGCACAAAGGTTAGAAAGGGTACCGTATCCCTGGATAACATGTATGGATAGCGTACACATTCAAAATATATGTCTATACAGCATGAGGCAGGCTCAGACGGTGTTAGGCCCAGTATGGATTGCACGTGATTGCACAAAGGTTAGAAAGGGTACCGTATCCCTGGATAACATGTATGGATAGCGTACACATTCAAAATATATGTCACAGGAAGCAGGCTCAGACGGTGTTAGGCCCAGTATGGATTGCACGTGATTGCACAAAGGTTAGAAAGGGTACCGTATCCCTGGATAACATGTATGGATAGCGTACACATTCAAAATATATGTCTATACAGCATGAGGCAGGCTCAGACGGTGTTAGGCCCAGTATGGATTGCACGTGATTGCACAAAGGTTAGAAAGGGTACCGTATCCCTGGATAACATGTATGGATAGCGTATACATTCAAAATATATGTCTATACAGCATGAGGCAGGCTCAGACGGTGTTAGGCCCAGTATGGATTGCACGTGATTGCACAAAGGTTAGAAAGGGTACCGTATCCCTGGATAACATGTATGGATAGCGTACACATTCAAAATATATGTCTATACAGCATGAGGCAGGCTCAGACGGTGTTAGGCCCAGTATGAATTGCACGTGATTGCACAAAGGTTAGAAAGGGTACCGTATCCATGGATAACATGTATGGATAGCGTACACATTCAAAATATATGTCTATACAGCATGAGGCAGGCTCAGACGGTGTTAGGCCCAGTATGAATTGCACGTGATTGCACAAAGGTTAGAAAGGGTACCGTATCCCTGGATAACATGTATGGATAGCGTACACATTCAAAATATATGTCTATACAGCATGAGGCAGGCTCAGACGGTGTTAGGCCCAGTATGGATTGCACGTGATTGCACAAAGGTTAGAAAGGGTACCGTATCCCTGGATAACATGTATGGATAGCGTACACATTCAAAATATATGTCTCAGGAGGCAGGCTCAGATGGTGTTAGGCCCAGTATGGATTGCACGTGATTGCACAAAGGTTAGAAAGGGTACCGTATCCCTGGATAACATGTATGGATAGCGTACACATTCAAAATATATGTCTCAGGAGGCAGGCTCAGACGGTGTTAGGCCCAGTATGGATTGCACGTGATTGCACAAAGGTTAGAAAGGGTACCGTATCCCCGGATAACATGTATGGATAGCGTACACATTCAAAATATATGTCTCAGGAGGCAGGCTCAGACGGTGTTAGGCCCAGTATGGATTGCACGTGATTGCACAAAGGTTAGAAAGGGTACCGTATCCCTGGATAACATGTATGGATAGCGTACACATTCAAAATATATGTCTCAGGAGGCAGGCTCAGACGGTGTTAGGCCCAGTATGGATTGCACGTGATTGCACAAAGGTTAGAAAGGGTACCGTATCCCTGGATAACATGTATGGATAGCGTGCACATTCAAAATATATGTCTATACAGCATGAGGCAGGCTCAGATGGTGTTAGGCCCAGTATGGATTGCACGTGATTGCACAAAGGTTAGAAAGGGTACCGTATCCCTGGATAACATGTATGGATAGCGTACACATTCAAAATATATGTCTATACAGCATGAGGCAGGCTCAGACGGTGTTAGGCCCAGTATGGATTTCACGTGATTGCACAAAGGTTAGAAAGGGTACCGTATCCCTGGATAACATGTATGGATAGCGTACACATTCAAAATATATGTCTATACAGCATGAGGCAGGCTCAGACGGTGTTAGGCCCAGTATGGATTGCACGTGATTGCACAAAGGTTAGAAAGGGTACCGTATCCCTGGATAACATGTATGGATAGCGTACACATTCAAAATATATGTCTATACAGCATGAGGCAGGCTCAGACGGTGTTAGGCCCAGTATGGATTGCACGTGATTGCACAAAGGTTAGAAAGGGTACCGTATCCCTGGATAACATGTATGGATAGCGTACACATTCAAAATATATGTCTATACAGCATGAGGCGGGCTCAGACGGTGTTAGGCCCAGTATGGATTGCACGTGATTGCACAAAGGTTAGAAAGGGTACCGTATCCCTGGATAACATGTATGGATAGCGTACACATTCAAAATATATGTCTCAGGAGGCAGGCTCAGACGGTGTTAGGCCCAGTATGGATTGCACGTGATTGCACAAAGGTTAGAAAGGGTACCGTATCCCTGGATAACATGTATGGATAGCGTACACATTCAAAATATATGTCTATACAGCATGAGGCAGGCTCAGACGGTGTTAGGCCCAGTATGGATTGCACGTGATTGCACAAAGGTTAGAAAGGGTACCGTATCCCTGGATAACATGTATGGATAGCTTACACATTCAAAATATATGTCTATACAGCATGAGGCAGGCTCAGACGGTGTTAGGCCCAGTATGGATTGCACGTGATTGCACAAAGGTTAGAAAGGGTACCGTATCCCCGGATAACATGTATGGATAGCGTACACATTCAAAATATATGTCTCAGGAGGCAGGCTCAGACGGTGTTAGGCCCAGTATGGATTGCACGTGATTGCACAAAGGTTAGAAAGGGTACCGTATCCCTGGATAACATGTATGGATAGCGTACACATTCAAAATATATGTCTCAGGAGGCAGGCTCAGACGGTGTCAGGCACAGTATGGATTTGACGGCCCAGATTACACAGCGGAGGAGCAGGGAGAGGTAAAGATTGCAAATGCTGGGGCCCTGCCCAAGCAAGGGGGGCCCACTCGTGGGCGTCGGTACCGGCACTGGGCCCCTCATAGTACAGCGGTGTGTCTGACGGCGGGTGTGCACCACCACCGTCAGAGACACTTGATTGCACTGAGGGACCCTGTGCCAGTGCCCGCGCCCAAGAGTCGGCCTACCCACCTGTCCAGGGCAACGGCACTCGCACGGTGTCGTGCGGTAGGTGGTGACCCCGGCCATGGGGGGGAGGCAGCACAGTTAGGGAGTTTTAGAAAGTGGCATATGTTGATGTTGGACATTCAGCTGATGCAAAAGGCGAAATAGGTGAAGTACCAGGAAGAGGTGGACCAAAGCAAGCCATTTTTCTGTCACCCTATGTGTCATCAGGGGAAGGTGGGACAAAATCCTTGGAAACCCATGCGTGGTTCATTTTAATGAAGGTTAGATCATCCACATTTTGGGTTGACAGACGAGTCCTTTTTTCTGTCAGGATTGATCCAGCTGCACTGAAGACTCTTTCCGATAGCACACTTGCAGCTGGGCAAGCGAGCTCCTGTAAGGCATATTGGGCCAATTCAGGCCAGGTGTGCAGTTTAGCGGCCCAATAGTCAAAGGGGAATGACCTGTGTGGGAGAACATCGATATGGGAGGAAAAGTAGTTTGTAACCATAGTTGACAACTGCTGTCTCCTGTCACTTTCCATCGATGCAGTATTACCAGTTGTGTGAGCGGTATTTGGAAAATCAGTCCACAACATTGTCATGAAACCCCTGTCTCCAACGCCACTTCTGCTGTGTGCACCACGAACACCTCTGCCAAGCTGCCCCCGGCCCGTACGGCTCGTGTGAGAACCATCACCGCTGCTGTGTGCTGGGAATGCCTCAAGCAACCGATTTACCAGAGTTGCTTGTTTATTAGCCAATATTAGGTCAAGGTTCTCCTGAGGCATGATGTTTTGTAATTTGCCTTTATAGCATGGATCCAGGATGCTGGCCAACCAGTAGTCGTCATCGTTCAGCATTTTGGCAATGCGGGGGTCCCTTTTTAGGATCCGCAAGGAATAATCTGACATGTGGGCCAATGTTCCCGGTGTCAATGATGCACTGCGAGTGCTGGTTGGAGGAGCACTTTCTGGCAAATCCACATCCCTCCAGTCACGCACAAACCCTGTACCAGACCTTGCCACGCCAACATTTTCACTTGCCCCACGAGATGCATCCTCCTCCCCTAAGTAATCATCCCCATCATCCTCCTCCTCCTCCTCTTCTTCCTCCACCTCGTCCAGGAGAGGTCCCTGAGCAGACAATGGCTGAATGTCATCAAGGATTCCCTCCTCCTCTTCCTCCTCATCAACATTGGCTGCAGACGCCTGCTCCTTAAGGTGCATCAAAGTTTGCATGAGCAGACGCATAAGTGGGATGCTCATGCTTAGGATGGCGTCGTCTGCGCTGACCAGCCGTGTGCATTCCTCAAAACACTGAAGGACTTTACAAAGGTCTTTCAGCTTCGACCACTGCACACCTGTCAACTCCATGTCTGCTCTCAAAGTGCCTGGCCGTGTATCCTCCCACAAATGCATTATGGCCTGCCTCTGCTCGCACAGCCACTCCACCATGTGCAGGGTGGAGTTCCACCTTGTTGCAATGTCGATAATGAGGCGGTGGTTGGGAAGGTGGAGCAATCGCTGCAGCTTCTGCATACGAACGGAGTGTACAGGCGACCGGCGGATGTGCGCGCACAGTCTTCGCACCTTCTGGAGCAGGGCTGTTAACTCCGGATAATTTTTGAGGAAGCACTGCACCACCAGGTTCAAGGTGTGAGCCAAGCAAGGTATGTGGCTGAGTTTTGAAAGGGCTATGGCTGCCACAAAATTACGGCCGTTATCACTAACTACCTTGCCTGCCTCAAGATGTACACTGCCCAGCCATGACTCAGTTTGTCGCTTAAAGTACTCGGCCAGCACCTCGGCGGTGTGTCTGTCGCCCAAACACATCATCTGCAACACAGCCTGCTGACGCTTTCCACTAGCTGCTTGATAGGGGGACACATCGTGTGCAACAGTGGCAGCTGCAGATGGAGTGCTCGTACGACTGCGCTCTGTGGACGAGCTTTCGCTTCTGGAGGAGGAGGAGGAGGAGGAGGGTCGAACGCCTACAGCCAACTGTTTCCTATACCGTGGGCTAGGCAGCACTGTCCCACCACCGCTGTCCCCTGTGGACCCTGCATCCACCACATTAACCCAGTGCGCAGTGATGGACACGTAACGGCCCTGGCCATGCCGACTGGACCATGCATCAGTTGTGAGGTGCACCTTTCCGCTCACTGACTGCTTGAGTGCATGGACAATGCGGTCTTTCACATGATGGTGGAGGGCTGGGATGGCTTTGCGAGAGAAGAAGTGGCGACTGGGTAGGTCATAGCGTGGTACTGCATAGGCCATGAGTTCGCGGAAAGCTGTGCTTTCCACCAACCGAAAGGGCATCATCTCAAACGAGATTAGTTTGGCAATGTGGGCGTTCAAACCCAGTGTACGCGGATGAGAGACTGAGTACTTTCTTGACCTACTCATAGTGTAGGTCATTTTGGGTCGACAGACGGGTCCTTTTTTCTGTCAGGATTGATCCAGCAGCACTGAACACTCGTTCAGATAACACACTAGCAGCAGGGCAAGCGAGCTCCTGTAAGGCATATTGTGCCAATTCAGGCCAGGTGTCAAGTTTACTGGCCCAATAGTCAAAGGGGAATGATGGGTGAGGGAGAACATCGATATGGGAGGATAAGTAGTTTGTTACCATAGTTGACAACTGCTGTCTCCTGTCACTTTCGATCCATGCAGTATTACCAGTCGTGTGAGAGGTACTTGAAAAATCAGTCTACAACATGGTCATGAAACCCCTGTGTCCAAGGCCATTTTGGCTCTGTGCACCACGAACACATCTTCCATGTTGCCCCCTACGGCTCGCTGGAAAAACATCACCGCTGCTGTGTGCTGGAAATGCCTCAAACAAACAGTTTACCAGAGTTGCTTGTTTGTTAGCCAATATTAGCTCTAGGTTCTCCTGTGGCATGATGTTTTGGAATTTGCCTTTATAGCGTGGATCCAGGATGCTGGGCAACCAGTAGTCGTCATCGTTCATCTTTTTGGCAATGCGAGGGTCCATTTTTAGGATCTGCAAGGCATAATCAGACATGTGTGCCAATGTTCCAGGTGTCAATGATGCACTGCGCATGCTGGGTGGAGGAGCACTTTCTGGCAAATCAACATCCCTCCAGCCACGCACAAACCCTGTATCTGACCTTGCCACGCCAACATTTTTTCTTGCCCCCTGAGAAGCATCCTCCTCCCCAAAATAATCATCCCCATCATCCTCCTCCTCTTCCTCTTCTTACTCCACCTCATCCACGAGACTTCCCTGAGCAGACAATGGCTGACTGTCATCAAGGCTTCCCTCCTCCTCTTCCTCCTCAGTTGCAGATGCCTGCTCCTTAATGTGCGTCAAAGTTTGCATGAGCAGACTCATAAGTGGGATGCTCATGCTTATGATGGCGTCGTCTGCGCTTACCAGCCGTGTGCATTCCTCAAAACACTGAAGGACTTTACAGAGGTCTTTCAGCTTCGACCACTGCACACCAGACAACTCCATGTCTGCCTGCAAACTGCCTGCCCATGTATCCTCCCACAAATGAATTACAGCCTGCCTCTGTTTGCACAGCCTCTGAACCATGTGCAGGTTGGAGTTCCACCTTGTTGCAATGTCGTTAATTAGGCGGTGCTTGGGAAGGTGGAGCAATCGCTGCAGCTTCTGCATATGACTGGAGTGTACGGGCGACTGGCGGATATGAGAGCACAGTCTTCGCACCTTATGGAGCAGGCCTGTTAACTCCGGATAATTATTGAGGAAGCACTGCACCACCAGGTTCAAGGTGTGAGCCAGGCAGGTATGTATCTGAGTTTTGCAAGGGCTATGGCTGCCACAAAATTCCGGCCGTTATCACTAACTACCTTCGCTGCCTCAAGATGTAGACTGCCCAGCCATAACTCAGTTTGTCACTGCAAGTAGTCGGCCAGTACCTCCGCGGTGTGTCTGTTGTCGCCCAAACACATCATCTTCAACACAGCCTGCTGATGCTTACCACTAGCTGTTCGACAGTGGGACACCTTGTGTGCAACACTGGCAGCTGTGGATGGAGTGCTCGTGCGACTGCGCTCTGTGGATGAGCTTTCGCTTCTGGAGGAGGAGGAGGGTCGAATGCCTACAGCCAACTGTTACCTATACCGTGGGCTAGGCAGCACTGTCCCACCGCCGCTGTCCCCTGTGGACCCTGCATCCACCACATTAACCCAGTGCGCAGTGATGGACACGTAACGGCCCTGGCCATGCCTACTGGACCATGCATCTGTTGTGAGGTGCACCTTTCCACTCACTGATTGCTTGAGTGCATGGACAATGCCGTCTTTCACATGCACGTGGAGGGCTGGGATGGCTTTTGCGAAAAGAAGTGCCGACTGGGTAGTTCATAGTGTGGTACTGCGTAGGCCATGAGCTCGCGGAAAGCATTGCTTTCAACTAACCGGTAGGGCATCATCTCTAACGAGATTAGTTTGGCAATGTGGGTGTTCAAAGCCAGTGTACGCGGATGAGAGGATGAGAACTTTCTTGTCCTACTCAGAGTCTCTGGTAGGGTGAGCTGGACTTGAGAGCTGCATATGGTGGAACTAGCGGTGGACATGGCGGACTGAGAGAGGGTTGGTGATGGTGTTGGTGGTGTTGCTGATGGCCTAGATTCAGTCTTTCGTAGCAATAACATTGTGATTCCATGACTGCTTTGACCTTGCGACGATACCTCGACATTTGCTGCTGGTGGTGTGCTAACTGGTGGGCTTACAGTGGGGGAAGCGATGTAGCACTGCTGACTACCTTCATTCGGAGCATGTGCACATGTGGTACGTGAGGTTTGGTAGTCCATCCACTCTTGCAAGTGCATGGTGGTTAAATGTCTAAGCATGCAACTGGTACTCAAATTTCTCAGATTTTTCCCTCGGCTAAAGGTCTTTGCGCACTTCTTACAGATAACCTTTGCCTGATCATTAGGATTTTGTTCAAAAAAGTGCCACACTGCACTCTTCCTACTATGAAAGACATTTTGAGACCTTGTATGCTGTGCTAATTTGACCGTCTGGCCAAGCTGTCCTGCAACTCTTTTGGTTTTTATAACACATTTTTGGACTGCTACGGTCCTGCCAGATAACAGCTGTTGCGATGTCGTTGCCTGCTGCGGATCCTCCTCCTCCTCTTCTGAGCTATTGGCAGCGGCACCCTCTTCCCCCAATGGATGCCAATCTGGGTCAACAACTGGGTCATCCATCACCTCCTCTTCAATTTCATGTGCACCTTCCTCTGTGTAACTGTGTATGGTGGTATAGTATGCGGGAAGGGGCACCTGAGTTTCATCAGGGTCTGATTCTGCCTCAGTACACTGCGAGGACAATGTAGTGCTCTGAGTGAATGTACCAGCAGAGAAATCTAGCAGTGGCTGTGCATCAGTGCACTCCATGTCAGATTCATCTTGGACTGGAGAATTCACGATTTGACTTGCTAACCCAGGCATGGTATGTGAAAAGAGCTCTATGGAGTAATCGGTAGTGTGGCCTGCCACATCCTTCACTTTTGGTAGGGGTGAAGGACACAAGGATAGGTGTTGTTCCTGACCAGGAGCCTCCACTGATGACTCAGTGCTTTTATTTTTTGAAACTTCAGAAGAGGAGGCGAGAGAGCTGGAGGCTGTGTCAGCAATGTAAGCCAAAACTTGTTCCTGAAGCTCTGGCTTTAAAAGTGGTTTACCTACTCCCAGAAAAGAGAGCCTTTGAGGCCTTGTGGAGCCAGACGATGATGCAGGCTCAACACCTCCTGCCTTAGGTGCTATTGTGCTTTTGCCACTACCAACAGATGCAACACCACCACCATCGGGACCAGCTGGCAACCCCCGCCCACTTCCATGGCATCTTCCACCATACTTCCTCATTTTTGTGAAAATGTACCCAAAATACCACCAGCTATATGGTACTGTAAAACAAGGTTAGAAGGTGTATCTACTATTGGTGAGAATTTGAATCTCACTATAGATTTGAGGACGCTGAACTATTGTCTCAGGCCCAGTAGGGATTACACCTCAATGTAACAGGCTGAAATTGGATGGTGTATGACAAGGTGGAGGGTGTCTATAGGGTGGGTGAGAATTGGAATCTCACTATAGATTTGATGACGCAGAACTATTGTCTCAGGACCAGGAGAGATTACACCTCAATGTAACAGGCTGAAATTGGATGGTGTATGACAAGGTGGAGGGTGTCTATAGGATTGGTGAGAATTTGAATCTCACTATAGATTTGAGGACGCTGAGCTATTGTCTCAGGCACAGGAGAGATTACACCTCAATGTCACAGGCTTAAATTGGATGGTGTATGACAAGGTGGAGGGTGTCTATAGGATTGGTGAGAATATGGATCTCACTAGAGATTTGAGGACGCTGACAATGATGCTCTCAGTCCAAGTATGGATGCAGGCAGCCTAATAAGCAGGACTGCTGCACACACAAAGGGGTGGAAAAATGAACGCTTAGTAACTGTGCAGAAAAGAGGAAGAAAAGTATTTTTGCTTTTAAAAAAGCAGTTTGCACAGCAGTGTGCAAACAGCAATGCAGCTATCAGGGAGCCTTATAAGGCAGCCTAATAACCAACAGAGCTGATGCACAAAAACAGAGCCTCCCCTGTCACTGCACACAAAGTGTTGTGTTGTAAGTGGAAATAACAGCAGAAGCAGTTTTTTTGATTCTTCTTCCCTGCCTAACGCTCTCCCTACAGAATCAGCACTAGCAGCAGCTCTCCCTGTGCTAAGATCGGCGGAAGTAAGATGGCAGTCGGCGTGCATGCCCTTTTATAGCCCCTGTGATGCCACACAAAGCCAGCCAATCACTTGCATGCCCTTCTCAAAGATGGTGGTGACCGATGCCCATGTCATCGCATTGCCCACAGTGTGCGTCCTCCATCATTGGCTGAAAAAGGGCGCTGGAAGCGTCTTTTGAAACACAACTTTGGCACTCTGGACGCCGACCTCGTGGCCGACCTCACGCTATGGTCGGGTTTCGTTTCATGAAACCCGACATCAGCGAAAGTCAACGACTTTTGAATATGACCGACCCGTTTCGCTCAACTCTAGTGGCGCCACGTATTTCACCATCTATAAACATTATCTTTATTTTTACCACAAAATTACCACACAACTTTCCCCTATTTTATTACTGGACGCCTCTGGGCCACGGACCGGGTCGCCGACGCTGTGACACTGTCCCCCATGGAAGTCGACGGACCAGGTACCGAGTACCCCCAGGCCCCGCGGGGCGCTCCAGCTGCCCACTGCTCCAGTTTATTTATATCTTTTTGAATCCTCTCTTTCTCTTCTCTAGTATTAGCTGTCCCTCCTAGCTTTGTGTCATCAGCAAATTTTATCAGTTTGATGAGGGAAAGGGGTGTGTCTAGGTCAGAGGAACTGCGGAGTGTAATTTTTTTTTCTTTTTTTTTCCTCTAATAACTTAATGTGTGTACATTCCGGGAGCCAATCAGAGCACAGAAACCACCCACAATGTCATGACACAAGGTCTTCTCTGATTAGCAGATGAAGTCACATGTCCGAGGCCATATAAAAAGCTGACATCTTGTTTTGCTGACACCAGTATCACAGTGCAGAGAGGTCACTCCTGCTACTGCTGCTGAAAGTGAAATTGTCAGTTAGCTAGATAGGATCCTGTCGTGTGTGAAATCGATCTTCCAGCATCTAACTAGATTGTGCTAAAACTGTGTTGCAGTCTCAAGAGACCCCATTTGCTTATCTAAAGCACTTGTGATAAAACTGTTTCAGTGAGAAATCAGAAGGCCAGATTTCCATTTAAAAATCATTAGGTCTACTATTGGGGTGCAACCATGAGGTTTAATTTTCTAATCCAAATCATTTGGGATAAAACTTTTTCAGTGAGAAATCAGAAGGGCAGATTTCCACTTAAAAATCATTTGGCCTAATATTGGGGTTCAGCCAGGAGGTCCAATTTGCTAATCCAAATCATTTGGGATAAAAAAAGTGTTTCAGTGAGAAATCAGAAGGCCAAATTTCCACTTAAAAATCGTTAGGTATAACAGTGTTGTTTAGGCACACTATCTAAGAAAATAAATTGCAACTATTTATTTAGTAACAGGTGACTAACAGGTGTGGGGCTAAGGCCTCTTTCACACATCAGGTTTTCGCCGTCAGGCGCGATCCGGCGCTTTTGACAAAAACCGGATCCGGCGAAATGCAATGCCGGATCCGGTTTCCCCCCCATTGACTTGCATTTGCGCCGGATCGCGCCGGATGGCCATGCGTTTCATCCGGTTTTCGCCGGATCCGGCAATGTGTCGCGATCCGGCGTCTGGAAAAAACGGCTACTGTAACTTTTTTTGTCTCCGGCGAAAAAGCCGGACACGCCGGATCCGGCGTGTCCGGCTTTTTCAAACACTGAAAGCCTATGAGCGCCGCAATGCGCCGGATCCGGCGACAGCTGGATCTGGTGGCCGGATCCGTTTTTTTTGGTCTGAGCATGCTCAGTAGCTCTGCCCACAAGACACATATATAAAAGCATGACAGTGGGACCCTCAGCCACACCCAACATGCCACCCAAGACAGCAACCAGGTGCAGGAGAAGGCAGGAGACCACTGCAGCAGCACCATCAGCACCACCACCACCCCAAATGGAGCAGCATGCTGAACAACGGGAGGGGAGTCCAGCAGCAGATGAGAGACGGTAATTATCAAATCCCCCATTCCTCCAAACTAGGGCCATGGAATATCAAGATATTCATTGCCCCTTTGTTTCTCTTTATTCAACAGCCGCCCAAGAGATGCAGCAGCAGCAACAGTGGCAGCACTGGAAGCACTGGCAGCAGCAGTACCACCACCCACAGGCATGGAGTCTGGCCAGCAGGAAGACAGCACATCTTCTTCTGGGAGCCCTCCCTTGCATCGTCAGCGTTTGACGGTAAGTTTTTATTTCCAAAATCCATCATCTCTGTAATACTGTATATGTCTATTCATTGCCTTTTATTTCAAAACAGGAATCACAAGATGAAGAGGAGCTCCCAGAAGAAGAAGGAAGGGGTGGACAGACACCTGGAGTGGGCTCACAATTGGTAAGTTTTTTGCATCAAACGCAGAAACAAAACATCACACTACACACAACACATAGAAAACAATGTTCTGCAGACCACACACAGCAAACAAATGCCTACATCCAAAGACATAACATTTTTTGTTTTCTTCTCTAGTCTTCCCAATCTGGTGCTCGGCAAAAAGGTCCTCGCAGTGCCTCCCAGGGTCACCAGCATGTAAATATAAATATTTTTGCTTTATTTTTTTGCACTTTTTATTTCATTTCTTTTGTGGAGGCAAATTATGTTATTTTTGTCTTTTTCTTTAACAGCCTTCACAGCGTGCTCCCGACTCTGACGGTGAGGATGGAGGGATTGATGTGGACCACCTCATCGATCTCGTCAGAGAAAGGGAGCCGCTATGGAATATGGCTGACCGCCGCCATGCTGACCTGATCGTTACCCGACGACTCTGGGAGGAAATCTGTTCGCTCCTTGTGGACCGCTGGGAGGACCTCGATGCTCGGGCCCAGATTAAAGAGCGTAAGTATATACCGTACCGGTTGCTTGATGTAAACCAGTGTTTCCCGAACTCCAGTCCTCGTGGTCCCCACGGATCATGTGTTCAGGATTTCCATTTACTATGGAAATCCTGAAAACATGACCCCTGGGGACCATGAGGACTGGAGTTTGGGAAACACTGATGTTGTATACTAACCACTCCTTTCTCGTTTCAGGGGACAGAATTGTGAAGCGTTGGCGGTCTGTGAGGGATCGTTTCAAGAAGGAGTTCAATAAAGAGATGTGGGCCCCGAGTGGATCTGGAGGATGCAGGAGCAAGTACAAGTACGCACAAGCCCTGTCGTTCCTCCGGGAAACAATGGTCACCAGAAGGTAAATATTACACACCACATGTGAAAAAAAATGTTTAGATGTAACTTTTTTTTTTCAGCCAGGGCCATACCATGTCACTATTTTAATTGTTTTTTTTCTCTTTATTCCACAGCACGGTGAGCAGCACTCGGGAGCCTGCACGATTGGACCCTTCTGAGGCGATCCCTGAGGAGACTGGCACCGAGGGACACTTCGACCGCCCCGGTACATCTGCACCTTCCCAGCCTTCCCACACATTCGACCCATCTGTCCCATCCACCAGCACAGGAGCATCATGGCCGCCTACATTACATGAAGCTGCTGGTGAGGAGATCGATTTCCCTTTACCCCACCCTTCTGCCCCTGCCACCTCTAGTACACCAGCGGGTACTGGGCGGCAGCGGCAGAGGGGTCAGGAAAAGACTTATGCGCCAGAGTTCTTGCATCTGAATGCATCTTTCCAGAACTGTCTAAAAGTCTTGTCAGAGCAAATCTCTGCAGGCTTTCAGCAGATCAACTCCAGCATTCTAGAGGTGAAGACACTTCTGCAAACCATGCATTCAGAAGCAAGATCTTCGCCAAACCACACCTTTTTCAGGTCTGTTGTGGAGCGCATGGAAACGCTCTCTCCTACCCAGCAGATGCAAGTAATGCATTCATGCCACGGTGCTCTCCAGCACGTTACCTCCCAACCTCCTCCTCCCACCACAGTAGTTCCTCCACCTGCACCCCCTCCAGCCACTTTCCATCCTCCCCCTCCTATTACATACCATCCACCTCCCCAGCAACAGCCACCTCCCCAGTACCAGCAACCTCCCCAGTACTAGCAACCTCCCCAGTACCAGCAACCTCCCCAGTACCAGACATCTCCCCACTTCCAGCAACCTGCCCCGTACCAAACTCCTTCCCCGTACCAAACTCCTTCCCCATACAACTTGCCATCAACATCATCTGCTCCTACAGTCCCTGCCCAACCCTCCACTCCACCGCCCACCACCTCTTCTGCCTCCCACATGTCCACCCATTCTGTAGCTTTTTCCACACCATCACCTCTAACTGTTCCTTCCCCACCACGATCCCAGTCCTCTCTCCACACTCCCAGTGTCGAAGTGTCCCGCAGCCCCTCCAGCACTATTTCCACCCCACCCTACACCGAGTTATAATGTTTTTTGTTGTAATAAAAATGCCCATTTGGTTGGTTTCAAACATTTATTAAAAAAGTTTTTTAAACTTTAAAAACATTTTACAAAAAAAAAAAATATTTTAAATAAAAGTTAAATTATCGTTTACAATGGTTGTCTGTCATTTCTTTCTGCGGCGAACTATGTTTAAAAAAAAGGTTAAATACAGGGTATTTCAAAGGTAAAAAGGTATTCAAAACCAGGTATATAACTGTAGGTAAATTTTACCTTTTTGCCACAGTTGTGTTCCTGGTTGTGTTTGAAGCAAAGTATTTCACCTAAAAAGTTGTGTTTATTGTTGGTGATTTCCTAACAATGTACACAACTTTTGTTACAAGGTGAAATACTTTGCATAAAACACAACCAGGTGCACACCTGTGGCTTAAAGGTAAAAATAGTAAGACCATGACAAGATAGCCAACTTTGGTTGGCAAAGGTATATACTGTTGCTACAGAAGGTACACAAGTTTGGTTAAGGGCACAAATCTTTCACACTCTGTCATCCTGCCAGTGTACTCTGCCTTGAGGTGACATAAAGTATAGTGCAAAATTGTCCCTCATTACTGAAACCGTCACAGAACTTCTAGTGGTAATGTCATGGTAATCTTGCAAGGTGGTTTCTTCAGAGGTGTCCTCAATGGAAATGGGTTCCTTGCAGCTAACAAAATTGTGGAGTACCACGCAAGCTTTGATCACCTCGTCCACAGTTTCTGTCTTGAGGTTGATCGCAGTCAATAGGACCCGCCATTTGGCTGTCAGAATACCAAAGGTACATTCAACCATTCTTCTTGCTCTTGTGAGGCGGTAATTAAAAATGCGTTTTGTTCTTGTCAATCCTCTGCTAGAGTACGGTTTCAAAAGGTGTTCTGACAGCTGGAAGGCTTCATCCCCTACACAGACAAATGGCATAGGTGGACCAGATGTTTGCGGCAGCGGTCTAGGGGGTGGGAACTGGAAGGTGTTTCCATACAGTTTACGCCCCATGGCAGACAGTTTGAAAACTTGAGAGTCATTGGAGCGGCCATAGGCCCCAATATCAACAGCAATAAATTTGTATTCCGCGTCAGCGATGGCCATGAGGACAATTGAAAAATATTTCTTGTAATTGAAATATTCCGATCCCGATCCGGCTGGCTTTACAATGCGGATATGTTTCCCGTCCACAGCACCCAAGCAGTTCGGAAACTGACATATCTGTAGAAACTTTTCTGAAATTTCAATCCACCTCTGTTGTGGGCTCTGGTAAAAACTCTTCAGCTAAGGAGTCCCACAGTGCACGGCATGTGTACTTCACTATTCCAGATATGGTGGAAATCCCGAGTCTGTACTGGAAATGCAGTGACGAAAGGGATTCTCCAGTTGCAAGAAATCTGTGGGGAATTAAAAAACAATCAATTAGTTTTAAATCACAGCATTACATACCAAAACTCAGCTATAACACTTGGAGATACAAACTACCACCAACAAGATTGCAGTGAAATTGTGCTCTGATGCGAGCACATCCAATAAATGTGGCTTACCTTAAAGTCACCATCAGACGCTCTGCGGGTGAAACAGAGAAGCGGCAATAGGTGTCCGCTTTTCTTATGAGGTGTGCAATGCGCTCCACCAAGTAATCAAAATTCTCCATTTTCATCCAAACATATCCAAAAAATTTATCCGGGTTTCGTCTAAGGTCCATGCAGAGTGTAGAATAGACCCCACGCGTCATTCTCTTGGCTGTGATGGGGTGGATCCACAAACGTCTACGATGCCTGATGCGCTGCTGTCTCGCTCTCTCCTTCTCCAGAACAATCACCCTCAAACGATTCGCCTCCGCTGTAAAATCCGCCAAATTCTTCAAAATATTTCCAATCACAACATCCATCTTCGCCAGTAACTTGCTCTTCTCTCCAACCTGCACTTTCTCCTCTACAACCTGTCAAAGAAGGGCTGTAGGAACACGCTATATATAGTTTTTCAGTAGCCAATCCCGTTCGGAAGGCCACAAGGGTCAATTTTAAAAACCGGATCCGGCGTAATCCGTCAAAAAACGGAACAAAAAACGGATTAACCGGATGAGACGGATCCGGTTTTGTCTGTCAAGAACAAGACGGATCCGGCAGAAAAACGGATCCGTCACATCCGGTTTTACGAAACATTTGCCGGATCCGGTGCTCCGGCACGACGCCGGATCGCACCTGACGCCGAAAACCTGATGTGTGAAAGTAGCCTAAGGGTACAACATGAGTGGGAAAAGCGAGGTCGCGGTGGAAGGGGGAATAAGCCTGGTGTTTGGCATGCACGTTGGTTAGTTGTTAATTTTATTTTTAGACCTAAGACTAACATCCCCCGTAATCCGAACCTCGCACCTCCGTCTCCAAGACTTCTCTCGTGCTGCTCCAGCTCTCTGGAATGCACTTCCCCAGACGATCAGACTGATACCTAGCCCTGACCTATTCAAGCGCGCTTTGAAAACCCATCTCTTCAAAGAAGCCTATCACATCAACTACTCAGCAAGCTAACTTTGCCCTGTTCCCTCCTTCCAAATATTATTCTGAATCTGCACCCTACTATTCATCTGTCTCCACACCCTTCATGCACATGATAACTGCACTTGATACTTGTCTATTGCACTTAAACACATGGGCTGATGACCGGATCATGCAGCTTTATATGAAAATCCCTATTATAATTGCCAGACCTGAATTAACAAGCATTTCTCACCTACTGTGTCCCCCCATTTCCTTGTAGATTGTAAGCTTGCGAGCAGGGACCTCACGCCTAATGTCATTGTTTGAATTGTCTTAACTTGTATTGAATTTATTGTCTGTACATGTCCCCGCTTAATTGTAAAGTGCTGCGGAATATGTTGGCGCTATATAAATAAAAATTATTATTATTATTATTATTAAAAGCTCAACTGAACAAACATTGACTTGTCCTATCCGAAGACCAGAAGAGTAAAGCATCTGCACCGATGCCCAAAATTTTTCATGTTGGGTCCGGGGCGAGCGAAGTAGGGTCCAATCCGAATCCAGACCCTTGTAGCCAGACGTTACCCACCAGGGGGTGGAGGTGATCCTGATGAAACTCAGATACCAGAGGAGCAGGCGGACTGTACTGAGGTGTCAGGGCATGAAGAGGAGTAGGGTGTTTCTCAGGGTGAGAAGCATGACAACAAAGAGTGTGACGATGACGTTGTAAATCCCACATGCGCGATCAACATGCCTTATTGTGGGAACCTCACTTCACTAAAATGCCGATTAGCAGGCCTCTCCAACCACCGGCCATCCCATCAGCCACATCTGTTGCTTGTTCCTCCTCTGTCACTGTGCCAAGTCTTCTTACACAGGTCTCCCACCACAGAAACTCTGCTTGTTACCCCCTACAGTGGGGTTGAGTGAGAGACCATCAGTTGTTATGGAAGTGGACATGCCTTCTGTTTTTGTGTCACTTTTCACAGCACATCTTTCTCAGTCCACCATAAAATCTCTGCCTTCATCTCACACACAATCCAGCAGTTTGTCATCTTTCCCGTACTCCACCCTCTCTCAGCACAGCAGCCTGCCCTCGGTCCCGGAGTTGTGGTCAATTGTAAGTACTTTCCCTACTTTTTTCTAGACTATTAGGATATCTTATCCATTGTTCACTTTTAGGTTAGGCCCTTTGTTGCAGGCTCTCTAAATATTTTTGATGCTGCATGTTGCACTTTATACTCAATGAGTGCTCTTTCCTGCCTCCATGCTTAGCAGCCTGGGGTTGTAGGGACACTTTAAACATATATTTCTTCACTCTAAAGTACTTTTATTACACTTTTGGCCATCTGTAGTTCATAATGTTTGGAATCTAACCCGGTTACTATATTGAGATAGGCCTTCATAGTGTAGTTAATCAAGCTGGTTATTATTCAGCACTGTGCACTTTATTTGATGAGTGTGTTTTCCCTGCATTCAAGCTCAGCAGCCTCTGTGTTTTATAGTAGTTTCTAATTTGAATGTATTTTCAATAAATAATATTTTAAGGATTATACTCTGTGGGTCTCAGGACACGTTTCTTCTTGTGGAAAGCTGTTTTTGCGCTACACAAGCATGTCGCAGACAACATCACCTGTTCCCTGAAAAAACCTATGTCAGCCAGGGTGCATTTCAGCACTGACACTTGGATGGACAGGGGCACTACATCTCGCTGACTGTGCACTGGGTGACTCTGGTGGCTATGGGGCATGCATTCAAGGGGCTGCTCTGCAAGTTTTTGAATCCTGAAGACTTGCTGGACAAACCACTGTATTTAAAACACTTCCTCCACTGTTTCCCTCATCTGGGGCCTCCACCTATGCTCCACTTCCTAAAACAAACACGCATTCCAACAGGGCAGATAGAATCCCCCACACCTCTGTACTGTGCAGCCAGTGCTCACCGCAGTCAGGCAGTGTTCAAATTAATATGCCTTGGAAATCACAGTCACACAGCTCAAAAGTTGTGGACAGCTATCCAGGCCGAGATAGAACAATGGCTGTCTACTGAACCTGGAGCCAGGGAAGGCCATGTGCGATAGCGATGTAAACCTGGTGGCAGCCCTACATCGGGACAATCTCCCACATGTGGCTTTTATGGGTCATGTCCTCAACCTTGTGGTACAACTGTTTCTCTGCATCTATCCTGGCCTGGATGCCCTGCTGCAGAAAGTACAGTCGCTGTGTGCTCACTTCCAACAATCACACCCCCAGGTTATTGACTTGCATTGCTACAGAGGTCTTGTGGCCTACTGGGTAACCATTTGATTTGGGATATTCTGACCTGGTGGAATTCCAGTCTGCACATGTTGCAACGACTGTGGCTGCAGGAACAAACCCTGGCGCAGTATTTCCTTTTGCAAAGCCTGGGTCAACGCAGTACTGATGTGGTGCAAATCACGCTTGCGCAGTGGGCACAGATGAAGGCCTTCTACACCCTTCTGCACAGTTTTGAAACAGCTACTAAGATGGTTAGCATTGATGATTAGAGATGTTCGGTTGACTTCGATTCGCTGAACGGTTTGACGTTCGACGAACGTACCCAAATCCCATTAGATTCAATGAGAGGCCAAACCAAATGTATACATAACAACTTAAGCGGGGACAAAAAGTTTCCGAAACAGATAAAATTAGGGGCAGACACTTTGAAATGTGGCATTAATTGACCCACAGTAGAATTTTGCAAATGGCACAGCAGCAGTCAGCTATGGGCCATGCATGAGGTATCAGGGTCTGGCCGAGCATTTACAGCTTGTCATTGAAGTTTCAACAAGGAACGGGTGGTTAAGGGAGCAGTGTAATCCTTCTTAGCTGAGAGACCTGATACCTCATCAAACAGCTTAATTTTTTTAGTTTCCCAGCCACAAACTTCAGTTTCATAGACTACTATTGGTAGAAAAATGTAAGTAAAGTAGCACAGGTAATTGACTGATCAATTGACCCACAGTGGAACATTTTATAATGGCACAGCAGCAGTCAAAAATAGGCAATGCATGTGATTTCAGGGTCTGGGCCAGCATGTACAGTTTTGAATTTTAGTTTAAATAAGATGTGGTGGTTAAGGAAGCAATGTAAGCCTTCTAATCTGGGAGCCCTGATACCTCATGCAACACGTTTCTTTTTTCCAGCCACACTCAGATGGCACAATCATCATTTTCATACAGTACTATTGGTACAAAATGTAAGGAAAGTAACACAGGTAGTTGACTGAAAGTGAGTGCAGGCCTGCCTGTCTTGGATCCCTACTTACACAGGCAACCCGCCAGAGGAATGCTCAACTTGTAGTCAACACATTTCAAAAAATTAATATCACACACCACTAAAGTGGCATCAATTTCCACAGAGGAGAAACATCATAATAGGACTCTGACACACCTTCCTCTACAGGCAACCCACCAGATGGAGACCCCACTTTGAGTCTTCTTCACAATTAGAGATGAGCGAATATATTCGAAAAACAATCGCCCAACATAAATTTGGCACGAATATGGCACATTTGGATTCGTGATCAGAAACACAAGCAAATTTTTTATAAAATCAGAAAAAATTGGTTACATTCGGTGAAAAGTGTGGGAAAATATTTGTGTTGCCACTAAAGTATATTGAGCACTTTGGCTAGGATAGTGGTGGTGTATGATGCGTGTGGGACACGTGTTTGATGAAGGTAGGAGGTTGGCAGAGTCCAGAAGAGCGGCGTGCTTGTCCACTTTTTTCTCTTCTAACTTTATGTGTGCACATTGCGACTAGCCAATCAGGATGCAGGAAACATCCACAATGTCCCGACACAACGGCTTGTGTCACTGGCTGCAGAAATCACATGTCCCTCTCTATATGAAGAGTGGCCAACTTGTTTTAGCGCCATTTTGACACTATAACAGAGAGGCTGCTCCTGACACTAGGCCTGCTGACAGATTTTAGCTAGATAGCTAGACGGTTGTTTCTAAGTCAGATAGTTTAGATAGCTAGTGTCCTATTTGGATTTGAAATCACCTTTCAGCAGATTTTTTTGTGCCATTATTGGATTCCACAGACAAAGGCAGTAGGGCATATTTCATAGAAGTGTGCTGTGCACTGCGTCTATTGTGCTCCATGCACAAATTATTTTGGCAGTTGCTACCGTGATTCAGCACGCCATATCTCACCTTGTCATTTAGTGGTGGTGAAATTCAGCTGTCTGCATAGCTCATGCAGACTAAAAAAAAATTTTTGTTGCCAAATGTGATACAGCCTGCCATATCCCACCTTGTCATTTTGTGGCGGTGAAATTGCACATTCACTGTGGGGTGGCAGTGACGGCACATTTATGATGAATCCTGGTTAGTATTTGAAACTTTTCCTTTATATTTAATTTATTATGGGATCTATTATTCATTATTATGCACTTTATTGACTAAAGATCACTTTATATATGCACTGCACTTTAATCTTGATGTATTTTTTGGTCAATATTTCTAAATATAATATAATTTATTCAATTGGATTGCTACTATATGGAATATATGTGCAGGTTCACTTCCCCCTCTTTTTGCTTTTTTATTATATGTCTTTTTGTGTTGTGATTTTAATGTGTCCTATGGTGTTCTTAATAAAATTAGTTATATTGATTTCAATGTTGTAATTGTGTTTTTGACTTTTTGGATATGTGGCTTTTTTGGTTTTATGATGTTTTCTTGTCCATATCATTGATTGATGTTATAGGTTACTTGTACTCCTATATTTTTGGTTAAGTATACTTTTCTTGATATGCTTCATTTTTCCATCTGTGAACATAGAGCTGATGTGCCTTGCCAAAAAGTTCTATTTTTGTCTCATCTGTCCATAGGACATTCTTCCAACAGCTTTGTGGATTGTCAAAATGTAGTTTGGCAATTTCCATCCTGGTTTTTTTATGATTTTTTTTTTTCAACAATTGTGTCCTCCTTGGTCGTCTTCCATGAAGTCCACTTTGGCTCATACAACAACGGATGGTGCGATGTGACACTGATGTTCTTTGAGCTTGAAGTTCACCTTTAAACTGTTTAGAAGTTTTTCTGGGCTCTTTTGTTACCATTCGTATTATCTCTCTCTTTGATTTGTCATCAATTTTCTTCCTGCAGTCACATCCAGGGAGGTTGGCTACAGTCCCATAGAGCTTAAATTTCTGAATAATATGTGCAACTGTAGTCACAGGAACATCATGCTGCTTGGAGATGAGTATACCACCGCTTGTCTGTGTCACAGACACACTGAAGCACTCGGACTACTAATCCGTGCGGTTTATGCAACAGTACCCCCAAGTCGACAAATTCACATTAACCGAGACATGTCCTGCCTTAAATAATCAGGATTCCCATGAATCCACAACACTTTTAAACAGTCTGTAATTGACAAAAGCCGGATGTGGCCGAAACGTTTTATTTTGGACTGCATTAAAAAACACCAAAAGCATCTCTCTAAGTAGAGTGCCTAGTTTTTCATTATATAACAAAAGTGGAAACACAATGATTTATCGAACTGTGACAGAATTTTGCCGACTTTCAGTAAAAATGCTCTGGAAACCAAACACAAGTCTGAATGTGCTGTTTGTGCTGAATATGAGATTGGCGAATGTTTTCCTTATAAGTTAGCAGCTTTTTGTCACCCCTTAATGTGTTGTGTATATGTTTGGCTTTTCGGCAAATGTATAAATATTCGGAGAATCGAACCGAACCTTGAAAGGTTCAGTCATCTCTAGTCATGGTCTAACAAAGCCAGATGAAGCTGCAGCTGTATTCACAGACACCCAGCTAAGTATTGCTCTGTAATGTGCTCCATACTGATGCGGTTGTTTCAATCTCATGTGCTACAGAGAAAGAAGAGCATGAATTCATCTCCATGTGTGTTTTATGTATGAAGACATCATATCAGCTATTAGCACAAAGAGAAATAAAAATTAGCAATACAGTCTGCAGAGGAGAAAACTGGTGAGAAATGCAGTGTACAACAAAACACAGTGTACAACTGAAGTACAGCTATTATTATTACTCAAGTATTTTTATTATTATTTATTTGTTTTTAACCCCTTAACGATCACCAATACGACTTTTAACGGCGGTAGTTAAGGGTTATGGGTGTGTTGGGGTTAGGGCTGAGTTAAAATTGAGGGGTTTCCACTATTTAGGCACATCAGGGGTTCTCCAAACGTGACATGGCGCTACCATTGATTCCAGCCAATCTTGCATTCAAAAAGTCAAACGGTGCTCCCTCCCTTCCGAGCCCCGACGTGAGCCCAAACAGTGGTTCACCTCAACATATGGGGCATCAGTGTACTCAGTACAAATTTCACACCAACTTTGGTGGTCTAATTTCTCCTGTTATCCTTGTGAAAATAAAAAATTGGGGGCTAAAAAATCATTTTTGAGGAAAAAAAAGATTCTTCATTTTCACGGCTCTACGTTATAAACTTCTGTGAATCACTTGGGGGTTCAAAGTGCTCAGCACACATCTAGTTAAGCTCCTTGGAGGGTCTAGTTTCCAAAATGGGGTCATTTGTGGGGGGTTTCTACTGTTTAGGCACATCAGGGGCTCTGCAAACGCAGCATGAAGCCCGCAGATCATTCAATCAAAGTCTGCATTCCAAAATGGAGCTCTTTCCCTTCCAAGCTCTGCCATGCACCCAAACAGTGGTTCCCCCCACATATGGGGCATCAACGTACTCAGCACAAACTATGCAACAACTTTTGTGGTCCAATATCTCCTGATACCCTTGTGAAAATAAAAAATAGCGGGTTAAAACATAATTTTTGAGGAAAAAAATGTTTTATTTTCACGGCTCTGCGTTATAAACTTCTGTGAAGCACTTGGGAGATTAAAGTGCTCACCATACATCTAGATAAGTTCCTTAAGGGGTCTAGTTTCCAAAATGGTGTCACTTGTGGGGGGGTTTTTCAATGCTTAGGCACATCAGGGGCTCTCCAAACACGACATGGAGTCCGATTCCAATTCTCCATTGAAAAAGTCAAATGGTGCTCCTTCCCTTCTGAGCTCTGCCGTGCACCCAAACAGTGGTTTACCCCCACATATAGGGTATCAGCGTACTCAGGAGAAATTGAACAAATTTTGTGGTTCATTTTCTCTTTATACACTTGTGAAAATAAAAAAAAATTGGTTCTGAAGTAAAATGTTTGTAAAAAAAAGTTAAATGTTAATTTTTTCCTTCCATATTGCTTCAGTTCTTGTGAAGCACGTAAAGGGTTAATAAACTTCTTGAATGTGGTTTTGAGCACCTTGAGGGGTGCAGTTTTTAAAATGGTGTCACCTTTGGGTATTTTCTGTCATACTGACCCTTCAAAGTGACTTCAAATGTGATGTGGATCCTAAAAAAAATGGTTTTGTAAATTTTGTTGCAAAAATGAGAAATCGCTGGTCAACTTTTGACCCTTATAACTTCCTAACAAAAAAAAAATTTTGCTTCCAAAATTGTGTTGATGTAAAGTAGACATGTGTGAAATGTTATTTATTAGGTCTTTTGTGTGACATATCTCTGATTTAAGGGCATAAAAATTTTAAAATTTTAAAAATTTTCACCAAATTTCCATTTTTTTTCATAAATAAACGCAAGCAATATCAAAGAAATGTTACCACTAACATGAAGTACAATATGTTACGAATAAAAATCTCAGAATCAGCAGGATCCGTTAAAGCGTTCCAGAATTATAACCTCATACAGTGACAGCGGTCAGAATTGTAAAAATTGGCCTGGTCATTAAGCTGCAAATTGGCTCTGTAACTAAGGGGTTAAAACTTAATTTCTTGGGGCTATATGTTTGAAAAGGATTATATACATGCTACTTACATAAATTAAGTAAACAAGCTGACAGATGGGTATAGAAGGGGTCAGTACTTGGGTCAGATTTCCCATAAGGCCATCTGGGGCCATGGCCTAGAGCGCAGTAGTCAGGGGGGGCATATATGCAATAGAAATAAAAAAAATAATATTTAAAAAATTTTCAGTATTATTTTGAAATATCCATAAAAATGCTATTTTTTATTTACATCGATATACATTAAATCCATTAAGTTGTGCATTTACATTGCTCATGTCTACTGCTTGCGCTGTCTTGTTCAGTCAAAGGCAAAGAGCATTTGGAATTTCACTGTTACACACTCAGTGTAAACCACGTGTTAAAAGGAAAATTCCAGATTTGATGTTACAATAATGATTCCAATTGATTCATTATGCCCATATCACATGACTCTTGCATATCTGCTGCCATCAGAGCTTCTATAAAATACCTTGAAAGTGACGAAACCTAAAAATTAGGATCTCAAGAAGAAGCTAGAGGTACAGTTCTGGCCAAAAGTATTGACACCCCTGCAATTCTGTCAGATAATATTCAGCTTCTTCCTGAAAATGATTGCAAACACAAATTCTTTGGTACTATTATCTTCATTTAATTTGTCTTAAATGAAAAAACACAAAAGAGAATGAAGCAAAAAGCAAAACATTGATCATTTCACACAAAACTCCAAAAATGGGCCAGAAAAAAGTATTGGCACCCTCAGCCTAATACTTGGTTGCACAACCTTTAGCCAAAATAACTGCGACCAACCGCTTCCGGTAACCATCAATGAGTTTCTTACAATGCTCTGCTGGCATTTTAGACCATTCTTCTTTGGCAAACTGCTCCAGGTCCCTGATATTAGAAGGGTGCCTTCTTCAAACTGCCACTTTTAGATCTCTCCACAGGTGTTCTATGGGATTCAGGTCTGGACTCATTGCTGGCCACCTTAGAAGTCTCCAGTGCTTTCTCTCAAACCATTTTCTAGTGCTTTTTGAAGTGTGTTTTGGGTCATTGTCCTGCTGGAAGACCCATGACCTCTGAGGGAGACCCATCTTTCTCACACTGGGCCCTACATTATGCTGCAAAATTTGTTGGTAGTTTTGAGACTTCATAATGCCATGCACACGGTCAAGCAGTCCAGTGCCAGAGGCAGCAAAGCAACCCAAAAACATCAGGAAACCTCTGCCATGTTTGACTGTAGGGACCGTGTTCTTTTCTTTGAATGCCTCTTTTTTTCTCCTGTAAACTCTATGTTGATGCCTTTGCCCAAAAAGCTCTACTTTTGTCTCATCTGACCAGAGAACATTCTTCCAAAACATTTTAGGCTTTTTCAGGTAAGTTTTGGCAAACTCCAGCCTGGCTTTTTTATGTCTCAGGGTAAGAAGTGAGGTCTTCCTGGGTCTCCTACCATACAGTCCCTTTTCATTCAGAGGCCGACTGATAGTACGGGTTGACACTGTTGTACCCTCGGACTGCAGGGCAGCTTGAACTTGTTTGGATGTTAGTCGAGGTTCTTTATCCAACATCTGCACAATCTTGCGTTGAAATCTCTTGTCAATTTTTCTTTTCCTTCCACATCTAGAGAGGTTAGCCACAGTGCCATGGGCTTTAAACTTCTTGATGACACTGCGCACGGTAGACACAGGAACATTTAGGTCTTTGGAGATGGACTTGTAGCCTTGAGATTGCACATGCTTCCTCACAATTTGGTTTCTCAAGTCCTCAGACAGTTCTTTGGTCTTCTTTCTTTTCTCCATGCTCAATGTGGTACACACAAGGACACAGGACAGAGGTTGAGTCAACTTTAATCCATGTCAACTGGCTGCAAGTGTGATTTAGTTATTGCCAACACCTGATAGGTGCCACAGGTAAGTTACAGGTGCTGTTAATTACACAAATTAGAGAAGCATCACATGATTTTTCGAACAGTGCCAATACTTTTGTCCACCCTCTTTTTTATGTTTGGTGTGGAATTATATCCAATATGGCTTTAGGATAATTCTTTTTGTGTTTTTTTTCATTTAAGACAAATTAACTGAAGATAATAATACCAAAGAATTTGTGTTTGCAATCATTTTCAGGAAGAAACTGAGTATTATCTGACAGAATTGCAGAGGTGTCAATACTTTTGGCCACAACTGTATACTCATTAAGCTGCAAAGACTTGAAGCAGAGTTTATGGCACGGTTTTGTTAAGTGGTTGTGCTCAGATTACAACAAGTGAAGAAGTACAATATGTGGAAATTGATGGTTTGGAAGTTGTGGAAGTTCTCCAATCACTAGTAAAGTTCTTAATAGAACTGTTAGAATAGTTTGATTTATATGAGGAAAAAGCTTTCAACATTTCTGAAAAGTAAGTATATGAGTATGATGTAACGCATTCGATTCTCAGGAACTTCAATTTGATGGACAGGTGATGGTGAAGTTTGTTTAAGCGGGTGTGATAACTTTCGAATCAATACATTTCTTAGAAACTCTTTGACGGGAGGGGGCAGGCACAGAATTATGTGCTTTGGCCTAGAGCATAGAAATGTGTAAATGTGGCCCTGCCACATAGTGAAGGCACAAGACAGGTCTAGAAAGAAGAGTATACAATATTGTCTGTTAGCTTTGGTAGTTAGTAAGTCGTTAGTAGTTTTCATAAGGGTAGTTTCAGTAGAGTAGTGGGGATGGATGTAGTATTGTAGGTTATCAGGATGTTGAATGAGAGGTGGGAGGAAAGTTCAATGTGGACTTGATGTTCAAGAAGTTTGGTGTCAAACAGAATCAAGGGATGGCTTTTTCAGGATAGATGTGATTATGTGTTTGAAAGCAGAATCAAAGACACTAGATGCTAATGAAAGATTGAAAAGATGGATTAGGGCTGGGATAAGCATGGTGGTAAAGATAGGGATAGAAGGGTTAAGCACAGAAGTGGCAAAGTATGACTTGGACAGGGATTGAGCAAGCTTTTCTTCAGTGATGTAGGAAAGAAGGATTGGGGAAGGGCATTGGTCTGGTAAGCAGTGGAGTTTGATATAGAAGTGGTCAGTACCTAGCCCTTTTGGCATTGACGGATTTCCCATAAGGCCATCCGGGTCCATGGCCTAGTGCGCAGCAGTCAGGAGGGCATATATACAATAGAAATAAAAAAAAACTAATATTTACAAATTTTTCAGTATTATTTTGAAATATTTATAAAAATGCTGTTTTTTAAATTACCGTATACAGTATACGCGTGTATATGCCGACCCGTATATAAGCCGACCCCCCTAATTTTGCCACAAAAAACTGGGAAAACTTATTGACTCGCATATAAACCTAGGGTGGAAAATGCAGCAGCTACTGGTAAATTTCAAATCAAAAATAGATACTAACAAAAGTAAAATTAATTGAGACATCAGTAGGTTAAATGTTTTCGAATATCCATATTGAATCAGAAGCCCCATGTAATGCTTCATACAGTTCATGATGGCCCCATAAGATGCTCCATACAAAATACACCCCATATAATGCTGCACAAAGGTTAATAATGGCCCCATAAGATTCTCTATAGAATATGCCCCATATGCTGCTCCATAAAGGTTATGGCCCCATAAGATGTTCCATAGATTATGCCCCATATGCTGCCCCATAAGATGCTCCATAGATTATGCCCCATATACTGCCCCATAAGATCCTCCTTAGATTATCCCCCATATGCTGCACCATAAAGGTTTTGGCCCCATAAGATGCGCCATAGATTATGCCCCATATGCTGCCCCATAAGATGCTCCATAGATTATGCCCCATATGCTGCCCCATAAGATGCTCCATAGATTATGCCTCATATGCTGCCCCATAAAGGTTTTGGCCCCATAAGATGCTCCATAGATTATGCCTCATATGCTGCCCCATAAGATGTTCCATAGATTATGCCCTATATGCTGCCCCATAAGATGCTCCATAGATTATGCCCAATATGCTGCCCCATAAAGGTTTTGGCCCCATAAGATGCTCCATAGATTATGCCCCATATGCTGCCCCAATGGATGCTCCATAGATTATGCCCCCATAAGATGCTCTTAAAAATGCTCCATAGATTATGCCCCATAAAATGCTCCATAGATTATGCCCCCATATGCTGCCACTGCTGCTGCAAATAAAAAAAATGACATACCTCTCCGTCACTGGGGCCAGGTGCCAGTTTCACCGCTGGCTCAGAGCCCCGGCACCTGCGATATTAACCTGTCTCTTCCGGGACTCACCTGTCTCTGCTGCTCTGTCCCTTCCGGGTCTTCTGTCAGTGACTGTTCAGGCAGAGGGCGCGGCGCGCACTAACTACGTCTACCAGGCAATAAAACGCCGCAGCCATCTTTGTTGTGGTTGTGCAGTGATTGGCTGGCCGCACAGCGCCATCAGGGGTATAAGAGACCGGATGCCGCCCTGCTCGGTGCATTCAGCTCCGGATCAATATAGTGTAGGAAGAGCTGCTGTCGATATAGGGTCAGAAATGGAGATTTATTAGTTAAGCCCCCGTCTCACATAGAGAGATCGCTAGCGAGATCGCTGATGTGTCACCGATTTTGTCACGCAACAACGATCTAGCCTGCGATCTCGCTACATGAGAGACATAGCGGCGACCGGCCCCCCTGCTGGATATCACTGATCGTGCTCAAATGTCCTGGGCCATTTTTTCATAGTCGGCACCCAGCTGGCCAGCATGCATCGCTGTGTTTGACGCCAACTAGAGATGAGCAACTTTGCCTTTTTTCGGGTCGAGTCGGGTTTCATGAAACCCGACTTTCTCAAAAGTCGGGTCGAACTAAATCGGCCGATTATCGTGAAAAGTCAAAGGCCGACTGAAACACGAAACCCAATGCAAGTCAATGGGGAAGCAAAGTCGGCAGGGAGTGGAGGACATTAAACACACCTACAGTGCCCATTTGAATGGCAAAAACATCAATTTTTATTACTGAAGCTAGTCAACCTTAATTTACTTCATAATAATAGTTACGCACTGAAAACTGGGGGTCATTTGGCTAAAGTTGTGGAGGGTTAGGGCTGGCTCCAGGTTTTCATGTGCCCTAGGCCAAAGAGTGCCCCTTTAACACATACCACAGCTCATGATGCTCCGATACGGTAGAGAAATAGCGGTATAGTACAATGAAAAATAATTCACTTTTTACATCTCATGATTGATATCGATTTTAAATCCTCCAATTGCTCCAAAAACGGACAGTATATTACTCCATACAGTATTATGGGCACCGCATAGTGCACTATACAGAGTAATGAGGCCCATATATTTCTCCATACAGAATCATTGGTCCCATATAATGTTTGAAACAGTATATGATGAGCTCCACATAATGCTACAGTATATGTTGGTCCCCATGGATGAAGCTCCACTGTCTTATGGGCCCAAATAATGCTCCATATATAATGGGCCCCATTTCTAATGCTCCAGTGCATAATGGGCCCTGTAAATGCTGCTCCAGTGTCTGATATCCACCTTTGGAATGCTCCAGTGTATGGTGGGCCCCATATATAATTCTCCAGAGTATAGTGCGCCCCAAAAATTGCTGTCCCAAAATTGAAAACAATTAAATAAGTCTCCTCGCTAGGGAATCCCTGTACTAGTCTGGACTCCTCATTGTCCCCATCTTCCATCTCACTGCACTTGGCTGTTTAGGCAGAGGGTGTACAGACGTGATGTCATTGCACTCTCTGATCAGAATATCACTGTCAGGACACGCGGAAGACGTCATGGCGGTGGAGCAGGGAGAGGTAAGTATTTCAACCTTGCCAGTGCTGTGATCCGGAGCAAGTGGGGGGGGCCCACTCATTGGTGACGGCACAGGCACAGGCCCCTCATAGTACGGCGGTGTGTGGCAGTGTGTCTGACGGCGGGTGGGCCGGGCCGGGCCCTCCCACCGGCGGAGACACTTTTGCGTACTACCCGCCCTTCCACCGGCAGAGACACTTTTGCGTACTATGAGGGGTCCTGTGCCAGGGCCATTGCCCATGAGTATGCCCCCCACCTGCTCAAGGAACCTGCACTTTCATCTGCACCTTCCTCTTTGTCACCTTGTAAGGTGGTATAGTATGCGGGAAGGGGAACCAGAGTTTCCTCAGGGTCACATTCTGGCTGTGTAGAGTGTGAGGGGAATGTAGTGGTCTGGGTCAATATACCAGCAGAATCATCTAGCAGTGGCTGGGCATCAGTGCACTTGTGGCGTCCCCAGGAGTACAGTCGCCACAGTGGCATTACCTTCCTCCTAGGGAGTGTGATGTGATGCTTGGGAGCAACGATGGATCTCTCTAGCAGTTCAACCAACACACAACACATTTCCCACTCCAGGCCAGCAGGGAGACCTCTGAACCTGACTGCTGAGGAGCTGCTCTCTGTGGTCGGGAGGAGGTAAGTTAGGGCACTCTGTGCAGGGAAGGGGAAGTGTGTGGACGTGAAAAGGGGAGCTGGAGAATGAGCAGAGTTAAGGCTCACTCCTAGCTGGAGCACATGGTCTGGATTCCGGTCTCCGAGTTTGTAGGGACACTGACGTTCCTGCAGCCGAAACCGGAGGAAGTAGCAGTTGTAAATGCTCTGTACCCAACTAAGGCTCGGAGGCCCCAGCATCGACACGTGGGAGCCAGAAGGAAAAGGCTACGGCTGCTTGCCATACGAGAAAGTTCCAAAAGAGAATCAACAGGGGGAACTTCATTGAACTCAGCACTGCGAATACCTCAGATAAGCGCTAGAACGGAGGCCACACTACCTATCTGCAGAGAGAGAATTCCAAATTGGCTTCCAGGCTGACCAACTCCTTCTCCATCTGTACTCTAGGTCCTGGACGGCACTTACCAAGTACAGGTAAAGGAATTGCATGACTGTGTCTGTCATCTTTCTCCTGCGCCTGGTGCACGGCTCTGCTACATGCTGCACTGCACACCATCTACCAACTCTTTCATCTGCCCTGCGACTACGGCCCTATCTGTGCAGGGCTTCTACATCTCGGCTGCACCACAACATCTGTCCCAGAGAAGCGACACTGCAGCGCTGCTCAATCTAATCAGAAACGACATGTGGCGTCATGTATCATTCACCTATAAACCTAATTCACCCCTTTGCATGGACGCCCAGGGCCACGGAACGGGTCACCACCACCGTGACACATCCCTGTGAGACACCGGCCCGGTACCAATTAACCCCACTGCCCTGGCTGGCCACCCACACTCCATGTCTGATTCATCTTTGACTTGGGAATTCACAATTTGACTTGATAACCCAGGCATGGTATGATAGAAAGAGCTACATGGACTAATGTGAAGTGTGGCCAACTGCATCATTCACTTTTGGTGGGAGTGAAGGACACAAGGAAAGGGGTTCTTCCTGACCAGGAGCCAGCACTTGACGACTCAGTGCTTGCATTTTTTGAAACTTCAGAAGAGGAGGGCATATTTGCTGGAGTCTGTTTCGGCAATGTAAGCCAAAACCAGTTCCTCATGCTCCGCCTTTAAAAGCGTTAACCTACTTCCAGAAAAGGTAGCCTTCCAGGTGTTCCGGAGCCAGACCATGATGCAGGCTCAACACCTCCTGCCTTAGCTGCTATTGTGCTTTTGCCACTACCAGCAGATGCACCACCACCATCAGCACCACTTGACCCCCCCACGCCCACGTCCGCGGCCTCTTCCACCAAACTTCAAAATTTAGCACAAAATAGACCCAAAATAACATCAGATATGTGGCACTGTATCAGAAGCGTACAGCTCTATTCAGTCAAAGGATAATTGTCAATCTCCCTATATATTCCATCAGTCACACAGAGATGCTCACAGGCTCAGTATGGATTAGACAAGAATATAAAAATTAGACAAAGTGTACAGTATCATCAGATAGCAGGTATATATAGTATAGTTTAAACATTCTAAATCTCCATAGATATTTGAGGAGGCACACACAGACATTCTCAGGCTCAGTATTGGATTACAACACAATCTAAAAAGCCGTAAAACGGTAATGGATCTCAAGAGTACAGCTGTACACAGTGTAGGTGTCATTGTTGTCAATTTCAGTATTTATTTCCACAGTCAGAAAATAACTCTCACTTTGTCAGTATGGATTAGACCAGAATATAACAAGCAGTAAATGGGTAATGTATCACAAGCGTAGAGCCTGTATACAGCGATGGGGTAATTTTTAAATGTACATCTAAATTGCAGGAGTAACCCATAGACACTCACACGCTCAGGATGGATCACACCACAATATAACAAGAAGATCCGCAAGAAATAATCACACATGTGGGACAATGTTCCAGGTGTCAATGATACACTTAGAGTGTTGGTTGTAGGACTTCCTGGCAGAAAGTGTACAGTATCACCAGATACCAGGTATATATAGCATAGTTTAAACATTAACAATGTACTTCGATATATCAGGAGTAGTGTTCAGCCACCCCGCTAGTGTTTTGGTTCGTCGTACAGGAAGCAAGTTCGTTTGAAGAACACCGTCGAACCCCATTCAAAACAATGGCAGGCAAACACAAACACATACAAACACATAGAAAACTATTACAAAACAACTTTAAAGGTGTCCCAAAGCAGACAAAATGCTCAGAAGACAAAAATAACATATGAAAAAGGGCAACTACATTTAGAAAAGAGGTGGAGGAGAAAAAGGAGGAGGTGGAGGAGACACAGATATAGGCTTGTCATGCCCTTATGAAGTCAAGAAAGGCTGGAATAAAAATGTAAAATGCAAACCAAAAAAAAAAAAAAAAAATCTGAAATCGAGCACGATCATATACCGTCAGACTGCCCACTAATAAATTATGGCAACTGCCGATGGGGCTGCGTTTTTCCCACGAACCTCCAAACTGCGTCCATGAAGGCAAATTGTTTGGTTTCCGGGGGCTGTATGATTGCAAAGCTGAACCTTAAAGGAATGTCCAAAAGGGCACCACCAGGAGTGGAGCCTGTGGCTTAATTGGACTCCACCCGAGAAACCACAACCATACAAGCTACAGAAAAGATGGACAAATTGCAAGCTTTCTTGTTTCTGTGTGTGGTGTGGTGTGTCCGTTTGTAGTTGTGATAGCGATTTCTCAGCTTTATTCCGTTAACGACCGAGACTCCGGCATGCCCCCGCGGTACGCGTCAAACTTACTAGAGGGATACGCGAGGCTCTGGCACGTGAGATCGAGCAATAACAGATCTATCATGGCCTTACATGTCCGGGGCTGCATGCGCGCTACACTGAAAGGAGCAGCTTTTGTCGCTTACAGGTGCAGATAACCCGCTGAACACTGTTAGTGATGGGGATATGTGATTCCAATTATTCCCCGCGAACGACGATTTCCCAGTAAGTGCAGGTCAACCACAATTACGGAATTAGGCCTAATCGGCATTCCTGACAAAGTGAAAAAATTACGTGTCCAAACCACAGGTGCTGTAGCTTGCTTAACAGCTCGGCAGCCATTCTCAGGCCCAGTATGGATTCGACAACATTGTAGAAAGTTGATAAAGGGTACAGTTTCATATATGTAGCATAGTTTACACATTAAAAACCTATGTCTATAGATCAGGAGGCAGGCTCAGACGGTCTCAGGCCCAGTATGGATTAGACGTGATTGGCCAAAGGTGAGAAAGGGTAACGTATCACCGGATTAGAGGTATGTATAGCATAGTTTACACATTAAAAACCTATGTCTCTGGATCAGAAGGCAGGCTCAGACGGTCTCATGCCCAGTATGGATTAGACGTGATTGGACAAAGGTGAGAAATGGTACATTATCACTGGATAGCAGGTATATATAGCATAGTTTAAATATTTAAAATCTTCGTGTTCTCAGTATGGATTAGACAACAATCTAAAAAGTAGAAAAAAGGAAATGTTTTAGAAGCGTACACCAGTATACACTTTTGGTGGTATTTTTAAATCTTCATATATATTTCTGTCTCAGTAAGACAGTCCAGCCTCTCCGACACAGGAAATGAGGTGCATACAATTACTGACATAAAGTCTAGTGATTGCAGAAATCTAGGAATTAACAATCACAGGAAAAACTGCCGTCACAATTCTCTGATATGTGGCTTTTTTGGTTTTATGATGTTTTCTTGTCCATATCATTGATTGATGTTATAGGTTACTTGTACTCCTATATTTTTGGTTAAGTATACTTTTCTTGATATGCTTCATTTTTCCATCTGTGAACATAGAGCTGATGTGCCTTGCCAAAAAGTTCTATTTTTGTCTCATCTGTCCATAGGACATTCTTCCAACAGCTTTGTGGATTGTCAAAATGTAGTTTGGCAATTTCCATCCTGGTTTTTTTATGATTTTTTTTTTTCAACAATTGTGTCCTCCTTGGTCGTCTTCCATGAAGTCCACTTTGACTCATACAACAGCGGATGGTGCGATGTGACACTGATGTTCTTTGAGCTTGAAATTCACCTTTAAACTGTTTAGAAGTTTTTCTGGGCTCTTTTGTTACCATTCGTATTATCTCTCTCTTTGATTTGTCATCAATTTTCTTCCTGCAGTCACATCCAGGGAGGTTGGCTACAGTCCCATAGAGCTTAAATTTCTGAATAATATGTGCAACTGTAGTCACAGGAACATCATGCTGCTTGGAGATGAGTATACCACCGCTTGTCTGTGTCACAGACACACTGAAGCACTCGGACTACTAATCCGTGCGGTTTATGCAACAGGACCCCCAAGTCGACAAATTCACATTAACCGAGACGTGTCCTGCCTTAAATAATCAGGATTCCCATGAATCCACAACACTTTTAAACAGTCTGTAATTGACAAAAGCCGGATGTGGCCGAAACGTTTTATTTTGGACTGCATTAAAAAACACCAAAAGCATCTCTCTAAGTAGAGTGCCTAGTTTTTCATTATATAACAAAAGTGGAAACACAATGATTTATCGAACTGTGACAGAATTTTGCCGACTTTCAGTAAAAATGCTCTGGAAACCAAACACAAGTCTGAATGTGCTATGTTTGTGCTGAATATGAGATTGGCGAATGTTTTCCTTATAAGTTAGCAGCTTTTTGTCACCCCTTAATGTGTTGTGTATATGTTTGGCTTTTCGGCAAATGTATAAATATTCGGAGAATCGAACCGAACCTTGAAAGGTTCAGTCATCTCTAGTCATGGTCTAACAAAGCCAGATGAAGCTGCAGCTGTATTCACAGACACCCAGCTAAGTATTGCTCTGTAATGTGCTCCATACTGATGCGGTTGTTTCAATCTCATGTGCTACAGAGAAAGAAGAGCATGAATTCATCTCCATGTGTGTTTTATGTATGAAGACATCATATCAGCTATTAGCACAAAGAGAAATAAAAATTAGCAATACAGTCTGCAGAGGAGAAAACTGGTGAGAAATGCAGTGTACAACAAAACACAGTGTACAACTGAAGTACAGCTATTATTATTACTCAAGTATTTTTATTATTATTTATTTGTTTTTAACCCCTTAACGATCACCAATACGACTTTTAACGGCGGTAGTTAAGGGTTATGGGTGTGTTGGGGTTAGGGCTGAGTTAAAATTGAGGGGTTTCCACTATTTAGGCACATCAGGGGTTCTCCAAACGTGACATGGCGCTACCATTGATTCCAGCCAATCTTGCGTTCAAAAAGTCAAACGGTGCTCCCTCCCTTCCGAGCCCCGACGTGAGCCCAAACAGTGGTTCACCTCAACATATGGGGCATCAGTGTACTCAGTACAAATTTCACACCAACTTTGGTGGTCTTATTTCTCCTGTTATCCTTGTGAAAATAAAAAATTGGGGGCTAAAAAATCATTTTTGAGGAAAAAAAAGATTCTTCATTTTCACGGCTCTACATTATAAACTTCTGTGAATCACTTGGGGGTTAAAAGTGCTCAGCACACATCTAGTTAAGCTCCTTGGAGGGTCTAGTTTCCAAAATGGGGTCATTTGTGGGGGGTTTCTACTGTTTAGGCACATCAGGGGCTCTGCAAACGCAGCATGAAGCCCGCAGATCATTCAATCAAAGTCTGCATTCCAAAATGAAGCTCTTTCCCTTCCGAGCTCTGCCATGCACCCAAACAGTGGTTCCCCCCACATATGGGGCATCAACGTACTCAGCACAAACTATGCAACAACTTTGGTGGTCCAATATCTCCTGATACCCTTGTGAAAATAAAAAATAGCGGGTTAAAACATAATTTTTGAGGAAAAAAATGTTTTATTTTCACGGCTCTGCGTTATAAACTTCTGTGAAGCACTTGGGAGATTAAAGTGCTCACCACACAGCTAGGTAAGTTCCTTAAGGGGTCTAGTTTCCAAAATGGTGTCACTTGTGGGGGGTTTTTCAATGCTTAGGCACATCAGGGGCTCTCCAAACACGACATGGCGTCCGATTCCAATTCTCCATTGAAAAAGTCAAATGGCGCTCCTTCCCTTCTGAGCTCTGCCGTGCACCCAAACAGTGGTTTACCCCCACATATAGGGTATCAGCGTACTCAGGAGAAATTGAACAAATTTTGTGGTTCATTTTCTCTTTATACACTTGTGAAAATAAAAAAAAATTGGTTCTGAAGTAAAATGTTTGTAAAAAAAAGTTAAATGTTAATTTTTTCCTTCCACATTGCTTCAGTTCTTGTGAAGCACGTAAAGGGTTAATAAACTTCTTGAATGTGGTTTTGAGCACCTTGAGGGGTGCAGTTTTTAAAATGGTGTCACTTTTGGGTATTTTCTGTCATACTGACCCTTCAAAGTGACTTCAAATGTGATGTGGATCCTAAAAAAAATGGTTTTGTAAATTTTGTTGCAAAAATGAGAAATCGCTGGTCAACTTTTAACCCTTATAACTTCCTAACAAAAAAAAAATTTGCTTCCAAAATTGTGTTGATGTAAAGTAGACATGTGTGAAATGTTATTTATTAGGTCTTTTGTGTGACATATCTCTGATTTAAGGGCATAAAAATTTTAAAATTTTAAAAATTTTCACCAAATTTCCATTTTTTTTCATAAATAAACGCAAGCAATATCAAAGAAATTTTACCACTAACATGAAGTACAATATGTTAAGAATAAAAATCTCAGAATCAGCAGGATCCATTAAAGCGTTCCAGAATTATAACCTCATACAGTGACAGCCGTCAGAATTGTAAAAATTGGCCTGGTCATTAAGCTGCAAATTGGCTCTGTAACTAAGGGGTTAAAACTTAATTTCTTGGGGCTATATGTTTGAAAAGGATTATATACATGCTACTTACATAAATTAAGTAAACAAGCTGA